>NC_088691.1:33370563-34620563 GCF_028017835.1 Emys orbicularis
TCCGGGGGGGCAGTCAAGGGACAGGGAGCGGGGGGGTTGGATGGGGCAGAGGTTCGGGGGGGCAGTCAGGGGCAGGGAGAAGGGGGGGTTAGATTGGTCAGGGGTTTCGGGGGGGCAGTCAGGGGACAGGCAGCAGTTGGATAGGCATGGGAGTCCCAGGGGTTTGTCAGGGGACAGGTAGGGGGTGGGGTCCGGGGGGAAGTTAGGGGGGGTCTCAGGAGGGGGCAGTTGGGGACAAGGACCAGTGGGACTTAGATAGGGGGTGGGGTCCTGGGGGGCAGTTGGGGCAGGGGTCCCGGGAGGGGGTGATCAGGGGACAGGGAGCAGGGGGGGTTGGATGGGTTGGGGTTTCTGTGGGGGGCAGTCGGAGGGAGTGGATGGGGGCAGGGTGGGGCTACCCTCCCTCCCCGTGGAGTGTCCTATTTTTTAAATGTTAAAATATGGAATCCCTACTCACAGTGCAGCTCTCCATTCATAGCAGGCTGCAGCATGAGGTCTCAGCTTCCTCACTCCCTCCCCCTCTTTCCTGTTGGTAGTGGCCAACGGAATGCTGGGAAATGTAGTTCTTTCCCTGCTCCAGGGCTGGCTCTATAGACAGGGAGCTAACCAAGGAACTACAGCTCCCAGGGCCCCCTGTTGGTTCTCAGCTCCCATGCTGGATCCCTGCCGCCACTGCAAATGGGCTGCCCCAAGCACGTGTTTGCTTTGCTGGTGCCTAGAGCCGCCCGTGCATTAGGCACTTGAGACCAAACCTATCTTTGTGAAGGAGAAGGAGTGCTCACAAACTGCCAGGAAAGAAGACACCATTTTCTGATTCTGCATAGAACTGTCTATTGTTTAAACTAAACTTTGTAGCCTGTGATGGTATCTATGTTAAAAATGTACTGAACATCCTTATAAAAACTAACACTAGTGAAGATCCCAACACTACAGTATCGGTTCTGTAAGACTGTTATGGGCTATTATTTGAGATTAAATACATATTGCATTTATTTGTAATACCATGCCACCCTTACAAATCTAGTACCACTGTTCTCAAATAATAGACCTCCATCTGCCTCACCATCTTATCTATGAAATTTAGATCTAGAACGTTATTTAGATTTCATCCTAGGGGATTGGTTCTGGCCCATTTTCAGCATGAATGTCAGGTTACAGGAATTTCCAGACTGAATTTTGAAATGAGAGAACCCTCAGAAGCTTTAGTTTGGTTTGGAAAA
Source organism: Emys orbicularis (assembly GCF_028017835.1). Taxonomy (NCBI): domain Eukaryota; kingdom Metazoa; phylum Chordata; order Testudines; family Emydidae; genus Emys; species Emys orbicularis. Next base: position 33,371,784 of record NC_088691.1, read on the forward strand.
GCACTTAAATGTCACCCCTTGCATCTGTAAAACAGCTCTTCTTGTGAGACCTCTGGTGCTTCCAGCTTGCTTTAGAAACAGAGATACTTCAAGAACTCTCTATCTCATTTGATTCCACATGAAAGCTAGGATTGCTGGCATGTGTGAATTTTTTTAAAAATGAATTAAACATGTATGAATCTCAAAATAACTATAACAATCAAAACAATAGCAGGGGGTAGCATCATTTCAAGCTCTCCTGAAGTTTTTTTAGGAAATGTAGTACACCTCTACCTCGATATAACGCTGTCCTCAGGAGCCAAAAAATCTTACCGCGTTATAGGTGAAAACGCGTTATATCGAACTTGCTTTGATCCACCGGAGTGCGCAGCCCTGCCCCCCCAGAGCACTGCTTTACCGCGATATGTCCAAATTCGTGTTATATCGGGTCACGTCATATCGGGGTAGAGGTGTATCTTATTTTCCCCAAAATGTTTCAGCCATCCTCTTATCTTGATTAAAATTGTATTCTCTTTTTCACCAGAACAAACTTTTAGCTGAGGGCAAGGCTTTATATTTATCACTAATCATGAGTGAGTAATTATTTACTAGGCATCAGCAAGACTCAGAAAGAAAACAGCTTAGGGTGTTTGATATTTCTTGAGTGAAATAGGTAGACCCATTTCTCTAAGGTGTACTTGTGATCAGCTTATTTGGGGGAATGAGGGCTGAAGGATAAGAAAGAAGATAAATTATGTAGCATACCTGGTAAAACTTTTAGGAAAGCAAAATCTATTGCTTTTAAAAATTGTTTGTAACTAAAAATTCAAGAGTGCATTTCCTTTGACAGCAGCTGAGATGAAGACTTTGAAGAAAGCATCTTGTTAAATCTAAGCAGGGAGAAGCAACTTTTAAGTCTGTGAAACAAGTATGATGCATGTAGTACAAAAAAACCTAGAATATTTCTGAATGATTCAGATGGGGAACTTGTCTTTGGCATTTTGACAAGTTGACATTTGACATTGACCAGTCAGATTGACCTTTGGTTGATATAGCCCAACCTAGATAAAATTGAATAGACAACAAATGTACACACTGTATCTTGTCATTTAGAGTCACTCAAGTCCATTCCAATTTTTTTCATCCTTTTTTCCAAAATTTTTCTTAAACTTTATGCACTTCCACCATTGGCGTTTAAGAGAGTGCAGCAAAGCTGGTCTAGTGGGTAAGACACTGGTCTACGATTCGCAAAGCCTGGGTTAAATTACCAGTTTATCCATGATTCCTGCATGATCTAGGGCGAAGGCATTTAATCTGCCCTGAACGTCAATTCCCAATCCGCAAAATGAAGGTAACGGTTCCCTACCTCAAAAATCCATTGATGATGACTGTGAGGTGCTCAGATGCTACAGTGATGAGAGCCATGTAAGAACCTAGATAGAAAGTTCATGTGTATGACATTCCTTTTTTAAATGAAGTCCACAGGACAGATAGCATAACCAGCCCAGACGGTGTTCTGAAAGAAACACACAAATTAGACATAAATAAACTCTAGCATATAACAGTGATTTTATTTTTGTTTTGGAGAAAGGCTGAAAATCGGGAAACAAATCATTGTTCTGAGAAGCATACAACCATGTTTCTGGAGAATGAGAGATCGCCTGCTCATTATCTGTAAGGGCTCTTGTCATTTAATTACGATCTCATTTTCCGATAATTGTCATTGCAGTGCCAGGATACCGGCTGATAGCTATTTATTTATTTATTGCCTACATGTCAATAGCCTGAGAAAGTATGTTACTATTTGTCTAAACATTCTGACCAGAGCAGGGGCAGCAGGACTGATGTCTGGAAGATGTTTCCAAAATGAAAAAAGCTCTTGAGAAAAGAGAAAGTGGTAAAGTTCTATTTGAAAATTAAAGTATGTGGTGCGTTGTTGGAGTGCTGGGGGGAAATAAATAAATAAAACAGTAACATATCTACATAGAAAGACACAGAAAGTGAATTGGGCCAGATTCTAATCAAAACCTGTGACTCGAGAAACAAATTTAAAAAAACAGTTTACGTGAGTGGTAATTTGATTTACAGTTTTCCATCTCACTATTGCCATCTTATATCTGCTCACTAGACTATATGAAATGAGTCAGTCATCTCAGTCTAGCTCCTGCTTGACAAGTGCCCACATCACCTGTAGCACTCATTGGCTGTCTTGTTTGGCAGTTTCAGTGGTGGTGCAAGGTCTGAATAGGCATAGTGAGGAAAGTGAGCAATTCTTTCACCTCTCTTTCAACCCCCGGAGACAGAGCCATCAAGACAGCATGGAAGCAGACAAGAGCACAGTGTGGAACCTTACATTAGCACTGACCATGTTGTAAGTGATTGATGGATAATCAAAAGCTTTCATTCTCCAGGGTCATCTATTTGGTGTCTTTCACAAGGACCACATTCACCAAAATGTCCCATCTACCTAGAACCATGTGCCATGCGTTCCAGACTAGAATCTAACCCCATATACTTTTGGATCAGGTCTTTTTTAAATCACTCTACTTTTTAATAACTGCTTTATTAATTGATAAAATACTTTTTTTAATAAACTATTCAACATTTTTGGGGAGTTGCTGGAAAGTGCAATTCCCCTTGACTTTGATGGGAGCTGCGAGTGCTAAGCAAAACTCTGAAAATGGAGACCATATGTGTCTTTCAGAAACCTGTTGCCTCATCTTTACACTAGTTTTGCTCTGGAAAATCTACATAGGACCACGTGCCATACATTCCAGGTTAGAACTCAATCCCACAGTGAAAGCAAATAAGTTATGGAATGCCCTTGAAAGGTCATCGAGTCCAGCCCCCTGCTTTCACTAGCAGGACCAAGTACTGATTTTGCCCCAGATCCCTAAGTGGCCCCCTCAAGGATTGAACTCACAACCCTGGGTTTAGCAGGCCAGTGCTCAAACCACTGAGCTTTTAAGGCAAATTCATGATTTTGACTCACCCATTGTGTCTTAAGGATCCTGCACACAATGAAACAGGTTTGAAGCCTAGTTATGTTCTGCTTTCCACTTAACAATGTATTATGTAAAATGCTTGCTATTGACATACAAAGAGTTTCAAGTAGGATAAAACAATAAAATTGCCGCTTTCTTTAACCCTTTAAAATTACATAGATACAAGACACGTTTCCTTTTACTGTACCAATTAGAAGGTTTTGAATGTCATACACTGCAAAATAATGAAAGAGGAGAAATGCTACTGCTCAAGGATTAGAGAGGTTTCAGACAATGTTGTAAGTACTGGAGAGCACAATAATGTATAATCATAGCTTCCTTCACATGGCAGATTCCTGTAGAATAGAAATTCACACATGACCCTCCACCTCTCAGTAAAAAAAAAAAAAAAAAAATTGCACAAAGGACACACTGGAGCACTTCTCAGCTACTCACACTCCTCCCCAGTAAGGCTCCCATGAAAGAACTCCCTGCTGCATTATGGGATGGGGTGAGAAGGGGGATTGGGACTGTGCTGCCTACTGATTGCTGGCATGGGATGGTAGCTGACTGGCTCTTCCTCACACTTACTTCCTCCTCCCTTCCTCTCCAGCTTCTTCCAGCTTCTGGGATAGAAGGGGGTTTAATATTTATCTCCCCTAGAATCATGGGACGGGTAGGAAGACTCAATTATACATCATTGCTTCTTACTTTCCATATTGGCAGCCTCCGCTTGCCCACCCTCCCCCATATCTTCCTCATGCCAACCCCCAAGGAACTGAACTCTTTTATTCTGTAGGTAGTTCTTTAGGTCCCACTGAACTGCTGAGTGAGATGCAGGAGCACATTACTCTGTGGCATTTAGCTGGCTTCTCAAGAGTCCATATGAAATAGTGTGCAGCCTCCCTCACTATGCAGGTCCTTCTGGTTCTCCACCATGACAGGAATGCATAAGGGGTGCAATAGTCTGCAAAGCAGCTGCAAAGCCAATCAGTACCATATAGCAGGCAATTCCCTTTCTTCCCCACACATTTGCCAAGTTGCTCAGGCTCAGTACTGGGATGATTTGACTTATAATCTTTTTTTTTTAATGGTCAGAATTTTTTTTCCCACATAGGCTCCTTACACCATCTGATCATGTAAAAGGGCCATAAGGTGAGAATATCCTCCCACTTCCAGGTCACTTTACACTGCCAGAGTCATATAAACAGATATTAGTGTAAATACAAATCCAGACCAAAAGCTCTACAATCCAGCTGGCCACAGACTGATGGCCAGAAGCCTTATTTTATTGGCCACCTGCTTTCTTGGAGTAGTATCCAAATGTAAATATTTAACATTTCCCACATTGATTAGTATCCTAGTGATGCAGTGTCAGTATTGTTTATATGAGTAATCTGTAATTGTCAACACTGCACTAATCATCAAAGAAAATAATAAATTAATAAATCATCAGCATAGCTATCATAGTCCTCCAAACACATTACCCACTAGGCCCAGCAAAATGTATCATTGGGATACCTACTTTCCAGCACCACAATATCAGTTTCTGATCCAAAAGGAAAGGAACTCTACCTCCCTTGTCTTTTTGACTCTCACTTCCTCCCAAGGCGATCACTCTCAATGGGACCCAGTCAAGTAGTTTAGGCCCAAAACTTAAATTTTGGAGGGTGAAAAAAAGGAATTTTTCAAAAGCAAATGTTAGAAATATTTGAACGAACTGTGTAGTAACTGACTCTAATGGGAAGCTGTGTGGGTACAAGTACAAATAACTGATGTATCAATTTCAACTGATTTTGTTGGTTAAGTTTGTTGTCAACTGATGTACCGCATGGGTGGCTTAGGTGTGACATTCAGTGGAAGCCAATGACAGTCTCTCCAGTATATGCAGTTTTGTTTCAGCTCTTAGAAAACTAGCAACTGAGTTTAATAACTTGCTTCTAGATGTTTAAATGTGATTTCTCCAAACACCTTTATTAATAGAAAAAATTGTTTTGTAGGGACCCCAGAACAGCAGAGCATTCACAGCAGCCAATGTGCCAGCTGACATTGTGCTGGACTGATTTATTAAAAGTTACACATGGACAAACAGCAGTTAAGGTGCTTGCTGCTATTCTGTGATATGCCCACTGTCCTTGCCCCTCACTTACTGGAGTGGGGCCAAGACACTTGGTGTATCACAGGGTGTCAGTCAATATATTGGCTGCTGTTTGCAGGCTTTAAGAGAAATGGCTTTTGGAGAAAGCTATCCTTGAAATTCTGGCCAAATGAGCTTTTGAAACTCATTTTAATCGACTCCATTCATTTCTGACGTTTGGCCACAGGCAGGTGTTTTAAGGCAGAGATTCTAATTGATGTTATGTGAAGCATGTATGGGAGGGTTCTTTCCTTTTGTAAAATGTTCTGATGGTCCCTGGCATTATTTAAGATAATAGTTTCTCTAAGTATTCTATTCTAAATTGGCTTTTTATTATTATTATTTCTCCATCATGTATATTTATAGTTATAGCTGTAACTTCAACCTCACAGGCAACTTTTCCTTCTAGGCACTAAGGAAGTGAAGATCTGCTGAGAAAGTGAAGTTACAGAAGCAGATGAACTAGTTCATCCCTAGGGTTTAAGGCCCAAAGTGGCCTCTAATTTTGGGTGCCTCAATTTCTGGGTATCCACCTGGAGACATCTTGAGTCTGGTTTTCAAAAGAGATCAGGCCCCAAAATTCCAAAGCTTGGCACCTTTCAGGCCCAGAGAGTCTAAAGCTGGTCACTGGGAAACAAAGGCACCCAAAATTAAAGCCCACTTTTGAAAATACAGTTAACAAGATGGGGCTTAAGTAGTATATAGCACTTTGTGTCAGCCATTTGCAGTAGGTGCAGTTCATCCTATGAGAAGGTCTAAACAAGACTTTGGAAACCCTGGCTGTTATAGCTATCATTTGATTCTGTTCCACTCAGTTTGATCCTGAAACCCTGAGGCTAGAAACCAGGGTGAAACTCATGTTCTACCATGCTTCTGTTCAACCACCTAACTTTTATGATAAAATATACTAACTGATAAAGATTCCAAGACTAATATATTCTTATTCATGGCCACCATGCACAACAAAGTCCCTCTGCAAGTCATTATGTTGTTGCTATTTCAGTTGGCAAGGCTTTTAATGAACCAATGGCAGCTCAATGCTGACAATTAAATGAGATAAATTAAAACATGCACTGTTTAAAAAGAGTAACGGTGCTACTGATAACAGATATAAATCATTGTGTTATCTAGTTACCCTTTTGGCTAGTGTTTACTTCACTCCAATTTCAAAATTTGTATTAAATGTACATCAGTAAAAGTGTAGTGATCATGTAACTGAACTGATTTAACATCAGCCTCGTGAGCCTGGACAAAACTATGATTCGGAAGTTAGACAGTCTTTCAAAAACCCCGGATAGTGAAAGGTGGAGGCTTCCCAGAATTACAGGAGGGGAAAGTTTTAATGGAGGAACCAGAGGACTGAGAGTCAGGACTAGATGCCAAGCTAAACAGGATGATCAGATCTACACTTTCTATGCTTATCATAAGAATGGATTCTCAGTTCAAGGATTCACAGACGCCACATGATTTGTCAAGACAAACACATAGTGGCAGGATAGTTGGGCAAATGTGGTCCTCCAGAAATGGTAATTGCTTTAAATGGCAACTACTGCACTTCAGTGAACCAATGGGACAGTTTCCCAGCTGGTGTAAATTGGCATAAATGAAGATTTGGCCCATTGTGAGATGCCCTTTTGAATACTGGAGAGCAAAATCATTATTTGATGGTCTGATCATGTAACTTTTGAATTAATAAGTTTTTCAGTAAATAACATGTTCTGAATGGATGCTGTAGTGGATATTGTAACAGATCTCAGATCTATGTTGCTACAAGAAAATGGATGGACTGAACCTTGCTAGATTTACATAATTTTGTGGCAATAGTCCTGACGGTGACACTATTTATTTGAAGGAAGGCTAAAATGAGTTATATTGTCCAAACCAGCAGAATTTGAAATTTTGCCAAGAAAAACAAAAGGGATTTAAAAACATATTAGGGAGAAGCCTTGACAAATTCAGTGTTTCAGGTAAAAATGAACTATGGCGAATAATTCAGGAATTAGAGATATTTGGGGTAGCTATTTTGGGTCTCTTGCCTTTTTTGTAATGAATAAATTGCTCTAACATTTATTCCGGTTTGCTTTTAAATTAGGAATTCAGGAGTTTTCACAGAGATTGTTGCAATGATTATGTGTGGATAAGATACTTGTAAACTTTGTTGCATGATTATATATTTATGAAGTGTGGGATTTGTTCTTTCTGTCTGAAGCAGTATAATTATATTTGCACTTTGAATGTATCTGTATGTGTCATGTAAAACATCAGTCTCTCTTATGATGACTCACTAAGACCCCAATTCAGGAAAGCAAATCTATTCAGGGAAGGGTGCATAATCAATTGCTTAACTTTAAGCATATCCTTGAGTCCCACTGTGATTTAAGCCCATGCTTATGTGCTCTCCTGAATCAAGGCCTAAACATGGCTGTGTTCACAGAAAAGCCCACCAGTCCACTAGATTTTGTCAACTGCTGTTGTTTGTGAGTCTTCCTTCCTCCATCTTTCCAGGTTTATGTGCACTATTTATATTTCTAACATATGCATGATAACTATGTAATACACTTTGTCCCACTTCTTTGCTCACATAAGACTTCAGGGTATTTTGAACTTGTCCTAAAGCTCCCCAGCACTAAGTTTTCATGTGTCACCCTAGGACCTCTTCAGTACAGCTGCTTTGGGGCAGCTAGAAATATCCACAGACCTTTTGTCATCCTCTACCATTCAGCATGTGTCACTTTCTGTGATGAAATGTAAGGAGGAATGTGGCACAAAAAGTCTTTCAAATGAAGTGCAGAATTATTCTGGCCATATCCTTATTTAAAACAGGCTATTACCCATATCCTAATGAAAATGGGCTATTTTGAAATGGAGGAAAACCATCCAAACAGATGGCCTTGACTGTATGCAGCCAAAAGATTTTGTAAAAGCACCAAACATCTTTGTTGCAGAGATTTCCAGTCAGGAAAATCAAAATGTCTGTTGGTCCTGTATTTACATTGCTCTGAAGAAATGCTTATGCCTATCCCTGCTCAGAACTGCAACATGTTTGAAAAAAACACAGTTGCTTCCCCAGCCTTGTAAATCAAGCTTTAAGCTGTGATGAATCAGGGTTAGTATTCAAAAAAAAGTAGAGGGGTAGAAAAAAGTGCTCAAACACAGCTAAAGCCTTCTTCTAAGAAGGCCCAAGTGCAATTAATTTTGAAACATTCTGTATGGTAAGTGGATTTCATTGAATATATTTACATGGATGAGATGATTTCAGTGAATCAGAGACCTAAGAGATAAGGATAAAACTATGTACGAGCACTGGTCAAACAGTGTAAAAACGAAAATGAAAAACAACCCTAAAACAAAACTGTGATTTGTGAATATTTCAATCAATAAAAGTTCACTATAATTCATGAAGTCATGTTGTTAATTTTATAGGTATTTAGATAAATGTTATTTATTTAAGGGTTATTTAGATAACCCTAACTGGGAAAATGCTCAGGAATACCTTCGTTTGCATGAAAGATTATTCCTCCAAATATCCATAAAGAAAGTGCATTATTATTTATTTGCCATCATGGTTGTATTCTACTATTTAAAAAATGTTAGTCAAACAATGAGAGAATTATAACCTAACCATGTGATTTAAGTGACCATCTATGCCACACAAATAATGGACAGCAGATAGCCACAGTCAAAGCACACATTTAGCAAATCCCAAATAGATTGAAAATTATTTGTCTAAATAATTTGGCAAGTACTTTAGAATACATGCATACAAAAAAACCTCAAGAATGATCCATCCCAAAACCTGGGCTAAATTAATAAGAAATATTATTTGGAGGAAAATGATACCTTTGCAGAGGGCCAGTCTGTGCATCAGTTAGATCTAAATGGGGTTTGCAGTTAATAGGATTTAAGTGGTGTATAGGCCTTGAGTAGTATGCAATGAGTATTAGCCAGTTTCTCCCATAATGAATACTTTTACTAGCTCTCCTGCTTACTAATACCCAAGCTACAGAAATGTACAACTATCTGAACATAAGCAACTTATCAGCTAACATTGCTGCATTCCTAGAGCTTAACTATATTTCCCCATAATTTGTCAGGCCTTCTTGTTTATGCTTTAGATTTCTCCTAACCTCAGGTCTTGCATGGGATATTTGTAAGGATTAACCTTGGATAAGATGGCCTTTAAAAAGAAACATTTTCAACCAATTGGGGGTGGGGGTGTATAGGAAAGGGAAATGCAACTTTTTAGATTACCTTTAAAATGTGGACAGAAAGTCAAAAGAGATTAAAACCAGATTTAAAGAAAAAGCTGTTATTTTTCCTCATATGTTTTGGTTAGCAGCTCTAAATATCATCACGGGAGAAATCAATTTGCAGCGGCTTGGACAGCCTTCGGGCCCTGAACAGCTTAATTGGGGAAGTGTTTTAAAAGTTAAAGGGCCAGAGTCATGTCAAGTACATGAAGCAAAACCTGGCTTATGGCTCCAAATATATTCATTATACTGCATTCCTTGTATGACATCAATTAAGCATCAATGTGCAAAGTGGGCTGTTTTAAAGCTACATTTATTTCTGAATTCTCTTCTAGTTATAAATATTGTTCCAAACTAGTTCAGAAACCAAAGGTGCATGTTATCAGCAGACGATAACTATTTTAAGATGGTGCAGTAGCAGTCAGTAAGAATGGCATTCCAAATGGTATGTTTTAAATGTACAGTATTTGGAAATACTGTAATGACTTTAGAAGACACACATAGAATGGAATGTAAAAGTTGTGGTCAGGCTCCCAATTTCCCATATGATTTTGCAGGTGCAGCACTTAAATTGATGTCCATTTAGCATTTAAACCTCAGGGATCGATTGCATCTTTACACTCAAGGGGCTGCACTTTCTTAAGAACTGGTCAGGGAGATGATGGGGAGGGAATTTTGACTCAGAGACTCATAACTCCTTCCTGGTTCTCCCCTTACTACAGGGGGAAGGACAGACCAGAGAGGGAACTGCGACTCTCTGATTCATAAGTCCCTCCCTCACCTACTCCTAGAAAAGTGCAGCCCTGTGTAGATTACTTTCCCCACCACCACTCCTCAATTGTGCTGGCTAATGCACCAAAGGGCAGAGCCAAAGTGCTGGACATGCTCACTCACCTGCACAGGCAGGAAGGAAGAGAAGTGACCCTGCAGAGGCTGTTTTCCCTGTCATGCTTTGACCTGCGATGCAGGTCAGAGAGGGGTGAGCTGTACGCCTCTGTACTCCTGAGCATAGGCACAATGGGCAAGTAACAAATCTATCCAAAACTAGAAGAGAAGGAAAATGAGCTTTTTGATGGAGGCTACACTCATAAAGAATAAGTGAATTACAGACCAACAGGAGTCATGTGAAATCTCTGTCTATTATCTGTTGTGGTCTGGTGGCCTCATTTATCCATTAGTGGCAGCAGATCTTATGCCCTCTGTGAACCATCTAATGATCTGTTAGTAGGTAATACAAGATCATAACGTCATTGGCTGTCCAGATTCATATTTACTATCTGAAGGAAACAGCTACTATGTACTACCTGTCAAATCAGAAGGTAAAAAAGAACTTGTCTCTTCCCTACAATAAAACAAAACAAGGGCATTTAGGGCTACATTTTCAAACGTGCATTTTTTGTGTGCACCTACCTTGCGCACATGCAAACATCACACACACACAAGCACTGAGGGACACTCACATTCAGTTGCTTTCATGCACATATCTCATTTTGTCTGCATGTTGAGATTTGCACATGCACAAGTTTGGAGCATGGAAAAATGCCTGAGCAATATGGACCACACACTTTTGAAAATGTCACTTTGTCAGACATAGCTCATTACATGGGGCTGTATCTTAACATCACCCCAAAACAGTCAGTTGCATAGGCTTAGTCCTTTTGGATGAAATCCACTGAGGTGCAGAGGGCAAGAACAAGGCCCATTTTCTATTTGCAAATTACACTGCTCTACAGCCAAAATGCTTCTGAAATAAATGTAGTCAAACTTTACTAATTCTGGGTCACTGAGAACGAAAATGATGCTTAAAATTGTTGATTGGCTCTAGTTCTCAAGATATGCTATTGGGTCAGTATATACGACCCTTGACTTGGGAATGGCGGAGGATACGTGAGTTATAAAGGGAAGGGATCTCAATTTAAACCAGAAATGACTAAAATACATCTTTGACTGGATCTATGAATAAATCTACGACTGGGTTTGGACAGTACTTGCTTTTTAGGCAAAACAATGAATGATGCAATCTGAAGCTGGTATTGCGTCATACATGATATGATATGAATTGCATCATGTTATTCCTAGAAGTCATGGATGATGCAATCATAACGAAGCTTACATCACTCTGCTGAACAAATTGCCCTATATCAGCTCTAGAAATCATACAGTGTCGTGCTCTCTTATTTGTCAGTGTTTGATTTTGCAAAGGGACACATTTCTGTTTAGCCAAAGTGAGCAGAGATGCCTCGTACTTGTGTGAACAATGCAGATAACTTCTGCTATGTTTGTGGTGAAGTGACATTTGCATCACAAAAGCGCAGTATAACCACTATGGTTAAGAAAGCCTATCACCTTTATTTTGGCTGCAAAATTGGAGATCAGGACAAGAGGTGGGCCCCACACATATGCTGCAACACTTGTGCAACAAATCTTTGCCAGTGGTTGAACAGGAAAAGGAAATCTATGCCTTTTGCAGTGCCAATGATTTGGAGAGAGCCAACAGATCATACCAACAATTGTTACTTCTGCATGGTGCCTCCAGTTGGAAAGGTGTGTCAAAGAAGAAAAAGTGGACTGTGCATTATCCAAACATTCCATCAGCTATACGCCCAGTACCCCACGGAGAAGGACTGCTGGTTCCTGATGCACCAGAATCATTCTCACTTGAGTCAGACGAGGAAGAGGAAGAGAATGAAACTTCTGGTCCTGAACCATCAGTGTCACAGGACCCACATTTTCTCCCATCCTCCTCCTCTGAACCACACCTCATAACACAAGGTGAACTGAATGACCTTGTCAGGGATTTGGAACTACCCAAGAGTAAGGCAGAGCTGTTGGGCTCCAGACTACAGCAGTGGACTCTCCTGGCAGGTGAGGTTAGGGTTTCCATGTTCCGTGACCGTCAAAAGGATCTTGTTCCATTCTTCTTCATGGAAGGTGATCTTGTAGCCTGCAACAACATCGATGGTGTGATGGCAGCCCTCAATATCGTTCACGATCCAGATGAGTGGAGACTGTTCATTGATTCATCGAAGACGAGTCTTAAAGCTGTTTTACTGCATAATGGCAATGTTTTGCCATCAATTCCAGTTGGTCATGCAGACCATATGAAGGAAACCTATTACAACATGAAACAACTTTTGAGGTGCATAAACTATGACCAACATCAGTGGCAGCTTTGTGGCGATTTGAAGGTTGTTGCTCTCTTGCTTGGTCTGCAGACTGGATACACAAAGTACTGCTGTTTTCTCTGCGAATAGGATAGTCGTGCAAGAGATTCCTACTACATCAAGAAAGATTGGCCACTCCGACAGTCATTGGAGCCTGGGAGGAAACGTGTTCAGCATCCACCACTTGTTGAATCAAGGAAGATTTTGTTACCACCCTTACACATCAAGCTGGGTCTGATGAAGAACTTTGTCAAGGCCATTGACAAAACACAAGCAGCTTTCAAGTACCTCCGTGGAAAATTTCCAAGGTTAAGTGAAGCTAAGACAAAGGAAGCTGTCTTTGTTGGTCCTCAGATTCGTGAACTTCTTCGAGATGATGCATTTGACCATGCACTGCGTGGCAAGGAAAAGACGGCATGGAAAGCCTTCCAGTTAGTGGCAATAAATTTTCTCGGAAACAACAAGGCAGACAACTACAGGTTGTTGGTGGAAAACCTCCTTGGTTGCAACATGTCACTAAAGATACATTTTTTGCACTCTCATCTAGATTTTTTTCCACCGAACTGCGGAGCAGTGAGCGACGAGCACGGCGAGCGATTTCACCAGGACATTGCAACAATGGAGAAATGCTATCAGGGCAAATGGAGCCCATCAATGCTTGCAGACTATTGCTGGACAGTGACAAGAGATGCTCCATTTAATGAATACAAAAGACAAGCCAAGAAGCGCCGAGTAGACACTGAATAGGACTAAACTATGTACAGAATAGTTTTTTGCCTTTTGTTTCATAATACATTTTATTTATATAACCCTTTTGCTGATTTTTAAAGTGTTACATAAACAGGACAGGTGAAATATTATCATGTAAAGCAACCGTAAACACATGAAAAGACCTAGGTTTACAATTTATGATTAAAACTCTACTATCTACACAATATACATAGACATAAAATGTAAAAACTTAAATATCTTAGAAACAGTAGCCAATCAATTGTTTTAATTGTCATATTTGAATTCAGCACATCAAAATACATAATAAATAGCACATTTTATCTCTGAAGCAGACTTCTTAAAAATTGTAGACCAGTGTTATCATCACACAATCCACTAGAAGGTTAATTACATGGCTTCTGGGTAAGAAGGCTTTCAAATAAAGTGATAAGGATGCTATTAGGGGGCTCTCATTGAGTTCTTGTTTAGAAATATCTTGGTACAACAATGCAGAATTTTGCCAACAAAGATTTAAATAAATGATTCAACAGAAAATGTTGCCATTGCAAGAAATATTGTAAATATAGTAGATGATGAATTAAAACTTAAAAACTTGGGGTCTGCTTCTGCTCTGACTTACATTTTGCACTAGTGTGGCTCCAGTGACTTCACTGGACTATTCCAGATTTACAATGGTGTAAGAGCTCTGATGTTTACTGTTTGCCGGCAAAATTAACTGGACAATGGCATTTGCAGCACTGTTACATTTAGGATGTAGCATAATATGCAATATCTCAGGAATGATGCCAAAAACACTGTGGGATTTCTAGTGCACTCATCATCAGGAGGCCCGATCCACAACTGGTGACCATTGGCATAGCTCCATTGGTCAATGTACAGCTTCTGGCTCACGGTATGTACGTGCCAGACACTCCACTTTTACTTTTCAATATTTACTTTTGCACTGTCTGTGCTTCCATGCTATATTTAACTCTGTTGAATCATCTTTGGTGAATCATTCCTCTAAAGTCAACGGAATTATACCAGGGATGAATTGAGACTCACTACTATGTCAAGTCTAATGTACAGAACATGCAGGTACATTGTCAGATTTACTCTTGAGCCATCTTTTCTGTTTCATCTTTCCTGAGTATTTCCCAAAATACCCATCCACATTTTTAGGCCCTTTAATATTATCTAGCAATGTAAATGTAACTTTAGAGCCTTCATGGCCAAGATGGAGTCTGCTCTGCTGGCAGCTCTGGCCAAGAGAAAGCGCGCGCAAGAATGCAGCAGGGAAAGTCCCTTCCACCCCAGAGGCACCTGTTCTAAAAAACCCCGGTGCGACCATGCACACATCAGAAGAGTACAATGAATATAGACAGGGAAATATTTATTTGCAGAGGGATGAATGGAGAAAAGCAACAGGGGGAAATATAGGGGGAGCAGTAAAACAAGGTTGCATTCAACACAAGGACCCACAGTCTGAAAGGACAGACACCCAGCAATATGTCTGCAACAGAGTTCAGGAGTTCTGGGCAAAGTTCCAGTCCACCGGTGAGTCTTGGGTGCTCCAGGTCATCTTCGGCACCAGTGAATTTTCCCCAACAAACCCCTCCAGTGCCCTCTTCTGCCACTCTCTGCAAAGCCACACAGAGCAACAACCTACCCAGTTAGCTAGCTAACAGCCTCCCTCCTTGTTCTCAATGCAAAGTCACAAGCCCCAGTACTCACAGCCTAAGTTCCCTCTAGCTGCACAGCCGTGTGGCAATGCAGCAGCCTATTAAGTGCCATGGCCCGGGGAGAGGTGCTCCTCCCCTGGCCGCAACCCAGGCCTGGCCTGGACCTGCCGCGGTCGGGGGAGAGGTGCCTATCCCGCAGCCCCAGCCCCGGAGCTGCCAAAGCGTGGGAGGTGCCTCTCCCCCCAGTCCAGGTGCTGCTGCGGGGAGAGAGAGCTGGGGGGAGTCCTCTCTCCCCACCCTAGCCCCAGGGCAGCTTTCACCCCAAACCCATCTTCCATGGCCCCACCCCAGACCCCGCACCCCAGCCAGAGCCCTCACACCCCTGCACCGCAACCCTCTGCCCCAGCCCTGAGCCCCCTCCCACATTCTGAATCCCTCGGGCCCACCCCCGCCACATGAATTCCGTTACGTGCACCAATATGGAGGTGATGTGTCACATGTCACCTCCATATTGCTGCATATGACAAAATTCATTCCGCACATGAATGAGAAAAAAAGAGGGAACACTGCCACAGCCCCAAGCAGCTCTGGGCACCGGTGATACTGGGTCCAGATCCAGTTTGTCCTTCTCGGGCGATTCCTCCCTGGCACAGTGCTGCTCCTGGCTCCTGGGGTATCCCTGATTGGCCGCTCTGTCCCTCCCAGGCTTCTCGCAGGTTCTTGGCTGCTTTACTCTGTGAGGGCCTGCTTGCAACAGCCCTTCTGTCTGGAGCCCCAGACACACACCCTGTCGCTCTCCCCTCTCTCTCTGCTCCCTGGAGCCCCAGACACAGACCCTGTCACTCTCCCCTCTCTCTCTGCTCCCCCTCCCCTCTACAGCACTTCCTCCTTCTGGAACAATCAGCACTTCCCCCCTCAGGAAAAAGATTTAAAGGGGCCATGCTCTCTGAAGCCCAAGGGGGTTACATAAACAAAACAGAAACATTATCAGCTTCATCCCAAATACAGTATTAGATCAATATATCACAACCTGTCTGAGTGGTAGAATACCACCACAATTCCAAACTAAGCTATCCTTCCCATATTCCTTTGATATACGTATGTCCCTCAACACGTTGGCTAAAATTTTACCCACAGTCTTGTGTTTAACCCAGCCTCTGATGAAGGAAGAAATAGGGCAGGGATCGGCAACCTTTGGCACGCGGCCCACCAGGGTAAGCCCCCTGGCAGGCCAGGCCGGTTTGTTTACCTGTCGCGTCCGCAGATTCGGCCAATCGCGGCTCCCACTGGCTGCGGTTTGCCGCTCCAGGCCAATGAGGGCTCCAGGAAGCGGCACGAGCCAAGGGATGTGCTAGCCACCGCTTCCTGCAGCCCCCATTGGCCCAGAGCAGCGAACCGTGGCCAGTGGGAGCCACGATCGGCCAAACCTGCGGAAGCGGCAGGTAAACAAACCGGCCTGGCCCGCCAGGGGGCTTACCCTGGCAGGCCACGTGCCAAAGGTTGCCAATCCCTGAAATAGGGTATAAGCTCCAGGTGTGTCTGTTCTCACTTGAATCACTGTCAGGTTATGTTTGAGCTGTTCATTGGCCAGCGCTGCCCCTACCCCCACTCCTTGGGCCACTCTGTCATCATCTACAAGATGCATGAGGAACAGGAGTACTTGTGGCACCTTAGATGCATGAGGCCATTGTTTTTTGCCTATAGGAGTCCTGAAGCAGAGCAAGCAGTGAAGTGTTATCTGGCAATTCAACTCCTCTCTACATCTCCACTCCCCAGCGAGATCTTTGTACTTTAATCTGTGAGGGCTGTGACACTTGGAGTTGAATGGATTGAGGGTCTTTCCTCCCCCCTCCCATCCCCCCCCCCTCCACACACTTGAGTTTGTTTCTTCATTTAGAAATCTGAATTTTATTGGATCAGTCAATTATATCATGGCACAGGCTACAGACTTTCACAAGTCCCATTTCCAAAACTGACTTTGGCACCAAAGCCCCATTGGTTGAACTTTTTAGTGCCAAAGTTATTTCTGAAAATGAGACAGGCTGCTAAATCACTTAGGTGCTTTTTGACAATTTTATCCCAATCTTGATTTGTGGCCTCTACGTGCTACTGTAAAGTGACACAGCAAACACAAAAAATATTAAACCAAAGGGAGTCAGTAAAATATTAGGCAAATAGTTCTGATAATACTTAGGCCAATACAAACACTGGAATACTAGGATTACACCAGTCATCCAAATTAGGAGAAAAAGATTACCAATAAAACAATTATGCAGATTGATATCATTCTTGTGATTTACACTGCTGTAAGAAAGAGGGAAATACCTTGCTTAATTAAATAGCAAAGAATATTAGACAAATACTACATAATTTTAACATGAAGACACATACAAAAATAGTATTAAAAAAGATCATCCCTGTCAGCAAATTCTCAATAGCACAGACACTGTCATGCTCAACCCCAAACCTACAATGTAAGACACAGAGAATAAAATAAAATTTTAAAATGGGGGCAAAATTGTCTTGGAGCAAAACCAAAGTCTGGTTTCAGGTTTTGATGGAGCGCAGTAGCTGCAGTGCTGAGGAGGTGAAGTTGCCTTTGGCTATACTGACAATAAAGCCTATTTAGCAGCAGGGATCTAGAAGCTGGCTTAAAAAAATTTAAAAAAAGAAAGAAAGAAAAAAAGACATCTCCTGCATGTCTTGCAACAGAGGTGGTGTGCCACTATGAATAATTGGATATTCACCAGCAGTGTTAGGCAGGAGGGATTACAGTTTAAGGAAGGCCTCTGCTAAAGAGATTATCATCATTGGACATGTCCCCTGCACTAAAAGCAATATTTAGAAAATTATTTTAAACAATGTGATGTATGGCTTCTCAGAGAGATGGGGAGGAGCACAGTCTCTCTGCAATTAGAGTAAAGGTTTGAGTGGTGGCAGTGAGATGTAAATGCACCTAAAAGCCATGCAGGAAGCCTCTAGTTCAGAAAGAGTGCAAGTCTGGGTGCACTTTTCAATTACCTTCTTCACTTCCACCTGATTTCCCACTTTTGCCACAGCCCAATGGAACCTCCTGATTTTCTGCGGAATCTGTCCATTTTCCGCATCACCACTCCCCTTTTTCCAACTCCATAACTGGCTGCTCAGCAAAGCCACACAAGTGCTGCTACACTCCGTGTCTCCAAATTTACAGAATATATTCAGTCCTCATATTTTGGGCCGTGAATGTGAGTAGTGTTGCTTTTATGTGTGTTTGCCCATCTGTCATTCATGCAGAAACAAGCCTACTATGTACATGTTAACTCAAACAGAATTCATTGAATGATGAAGAAATTGTTTTTGAGCCAACCATGTTTTTCAACTTCATATTGTAAGACATTATAGGCCTATTTTCTCTTCTTACTCAAAATGGTGTAAATCAGGAGGAAATCTATTGAACTCAGTAAAATACATTACAATATCATGAAACCAGTGTGAGAGAATTGGTCCCAATCAGTGCAGCCCAGACACTATAATTTTTAAATTCCAGAGAAGACTCTATCAAGGTTAATAAAAGTTTCTCCTAAGCTAGGCCCCAATTCAACAGTCCATCCTGATTCAGGAAAGATGGACTTCAGTGGGACTTAAGTATGTGACTAAATGCTTTGCTGAATTGGTGACCTAAAGAGGAATGTCAAGAGTTTGAGGACTAGGTCCTCAGATATTTAAATCAGCATATCTCTATTACCGTCCATTATTTTCACATGTAAGGGCTATACACTATGGACCTGAGTCCACAGCATTCCTCCCAGTTTTACAGCAATGTAACTTCATCACATCAATGATTTCAGTAGAGTTCACCAGCATAAAACTGTAGTAACACAGAGGTGAATCTGACCCATATTTCGACACGTATTGTTGTTGTATGTAGGGTGACCAGATCACCCAGGTCAAATATCGGGGGGGGGGGGGGGCAAAAAAAAAAGTGGCAGAGCAAAAAAAAAAAAAAAACCCTCCCCGAGCAGGCAGGACTCAGTCGGGCGGTACTGGAGGGAAAGGAGGGGGGCGGCTGTTTTCCCCCCCGGGCAGCGGGACTCGGGAGCAGCCGCTGCTGCAGCTCCCACTGCCGCGGGGGGAGGAAGCGGCCGATGGCCAAACTCGGCGGCTGCGGCTCTGGCGCCCGGGCCCCGAGCCCGGGCCTGTTGCGGGGACCCAGCAGCGCGCACGCTGCGCCCAGCCCCTGGGTCCCCGCAACAGGCCTGGGCTCGGGGGGTTCGGGCCCGGGCGCCACAGCCGCAGCCGCCGAGTTTGGCCATCGGTCGCTTCCTCCCCCCGCGGCAGTGGGAGCTGCAGCAGCGGCTGCTCCCGAGTCCCGCTGCCCATGGGGGGAGAACAGCCGCCGCCTGGCCCCACGGGCCGCCCCCCTACTCTCCCTACCGCCCGACTGAGTCCTGCCTGCTCGGGGCCAGGCCGGACTCTCACTCACGGCACCGCGCTCCCCCTGAGTCTCCGGGGCCTCCCTCCAGCGCTTGTGGAGGGAGGAGGAATGGTGAGCCTGGGGAAGAGGCGGGGATTTGGGGAGGGAGCCAATGGGGGAAGGAGGGGACGGAGTCGGGGCGGGGGGGGGGCGAGCACTTCCGGGCTCCGGAGCATTTGCTTGTTTGTCCAGTGTCCCGACCTAACATCGGTCGAGACGCGGGACAAACAAGCAAATTTCGGGACAGTCCCGATAAAATCGGGCTGTCTGGTCACCCTAGTTGTATGGCACATATTATTGTGGTTATTCTAGGGATAGTCTTGTTTACTACAAGTCAAAAAGTATAGAAGGTGACCAGATGTCCCAATTTTATAGGGACAGTCCTGATTTTGGGGTCTTTTTCTTATATAGGCTCCTATTACCCCCCACCCCCGTCCCGATTTTTCACATTTGCTGTCTGGTCACCCTAAATATCCACAGTCAGTCATACTCCACAAAGCTTTTCCACAAAGAAACACCTTTCCTGCCTTCAGATTTTCACCTAAACACAATCTCCAGTATTTCTAACTTTAAACTGACTGCATTTAAATTCTCCGCTGCTAAGAGTTGTTGCAAGGAAGCCTCCCACCCAGTGTCAGCTCTAACACATGTATTTGCTTTTCCTTTCTCCATTCGTAAATCGACAAACACATCCCACAGCTTTTGCTTTCTAAAAGAAGAATATGGTTGCAAACAAAATAGTTATTTCCGTGCAAATGTAAGTATGGGTTTCTGTATTCAGGCCAGCAAATAAAGGGCTCAATCTTGCAATCCTTACTTAGTTTTTAATTGGATGTGTAATTCAACGGGTGTTGGTTTAGGTATGGTTTGAGTAAAAATCTCAATATGGACCTCAAGAGAAAACCTGCAAAAACCTCACTTAGACTTCCAAAGGCCAGATTTTCAATAGTATTTAGATACCCATAGATCCAAATAGGTGCTTACTGGGATTTTCAAAAGCACTTAGGTTAGACCACCTGGGGAAGTGAGGAAACAGATTGACAAAGCGAGACAGGTACCCAGAAGTCACCTACTACAGGATAGGACCAACAAGGAAAATAACAGAACACCACTGGCCATCATGTACAGCCCCCAGCTAAAACCTCTCCATTATCAACGATCTACAGCCTATCCTGGAAAACGATCCCTCACTCTCACAGACCTTGGGAGGCAGGCCAGTCCTCGCTTACAGACAACCCCCCAACCTGAAGCAAATACTCACCAGCAACTACACACCACACCACAGAAACACCAACCCAGGAACCAATTCCTGTAGCAAACCTCGTTGCCTAATCTGTCCCCATATCTACTCTGGCGACACCATCAGAGGACCCAACCACATCAGCCACACCATCAAGGGCTCATTCACCTGCACATCCACTAATGCTATATATGCCATCATGTGCCAGCAATGCCCCTCTGCCATGTACATTGGCCAAACCGGACAGTCCCTCCGCAAAAGAATAAATGGACACAAATCGGACATCAGGAATGGTAACATACAAAAGCCAGTAGGTGAACACTTCAACCTCCCTGGACTTTCTATAACAGATTTAAAAGTAACTATTCTTGAACAAAAAAGACCTTCAGAAACAGACTTCAAAGAGAAACAGCAGAACTAAAATTCATTTTCAAATTTAACACCATTAATTTGGGCTTGAATAGGGACTGGGAGTGGCTGGCTCATTACAAAAGCAGCTTTGCCTCTCCTGGAATTGACACCTCCTCATCTATTATTGGGAGTGGACTACATCCACCCTGATCAAATTGGCCCTGTCAACACTGGTTCTCCACTTGTGAGGTACCCCCTTCTCTTCATGTGTCATTATATAATGCCTGCATCTGTAACTTTCACTTCATGCCTCTGAAGAAGTGAGGTTTTTTACCCACAAAAGCTTATGCCCAAATAAATCTGTTAGTCTTGAAGGTGCCACCTGACTCCTTGTCTTTTCGTGGATACAGACTAACATGGCTACCCCCTGATACTTAGGTTAGACCAGGTGCTTTGGAAACTATGCTAGACACTTATCAACCACTGAAATCAATGGGGGCTAGGCACTTGGCCTCCTTATGTACTTTTGAAAATTCCACTAGGATCCACTATCTGCATCTTTAGGTACCCAAATACCTTTGAAAATCATCCCTAAGTGTATACGTGAATTGATAAAAAACTGAGCTCAAAGTCACATTGTCTAACAACATTTTATGCCACTGCAAAATAGGTTAGAATGAGAGCTGGAAATTAGCTAGAGAGATCCAAATTTCATAATCAAATCAGAGAAATCATCAAAGTATAAATTCACAGCGCAGTTTGGCTTCTACCTTCTTCAAGTACATATCTGGTCCCACTGGCTATGAGACTGATGGAAATGAAACTGTTTTACTAAGAGAAAAAAGAGCAAAGCAGTAGGGTTTGTGTTTCATGGACCATCCAAAAATGTTCAATTGTTGCAATAGCAGTTTTTATACATATGTATATGGGATACCAAGCTGTGTTTTCCCAACAGGACTATTCCTGTTACCATTGACGTCAATAACAAAACTCCCATGGATTTCAATGATGCAGGATCAGCCCATGTGTGCTTCACACCACAGGGTGTAATTCTGTCATTTAGATCAGTTTTCACCTATGCATCTCCATTGACTTCAGTGAGGATAATCCTGATTTACATTGGTTGATGTAAACAGAGAATTAGGATGATAGGTGGTAGAACTGAATGAATTATTTATTGTGAATAATTTATACAACAAAATCTGTCATTCATCATATATTTTATATATGAATAATTAGTTTCCTTATTTTATGCAATGAGCTCTAGGTTAACACTTCTTTTTTCAAAAATTGAAAAAACCTTATCTGCTAACCACAGTGTCTCAAGATGGGGGAAAGTTGCCAGTTCATATGCTAACAAAGGATATTTCACATTGGAGGATAGTGTTACAATGTAATGAGTCTGATAGTAAGTATTGGCATAAGCTTACAAAGGTGATGGTGTATTCAGATTTCAGTAAGGTTGCAATGTTTGTAAACCAGGGCAAAATTCAACAGAGGATTATTTATGATGCAAAAATAATGTATGTCCTCCAGCACTGATGTCTCAATTATTCAAGTTCACAGGGCTGTGGCAAAAAAAAAAAAAAAAAAAAAGCAATTATGGCAAATAATTGTCCCTGCTCAATTATTTCTAGTGGGAAATATCGCAAAGTAGAAAAAATGTTCCATTACACATGTCTTGGAGGTCAGTAGTGCAAGGAGGAGGATAGCAGTAGAGATCATTTCTCTTCAGCAATCTAAGCACCACCAAAGAAATAGAAAGGTAAATGAGTGAAAAGGTAACAAGCATGGGGCTAATTATTGGTTAGTAACATCTTCAAGCAAATGTGCTTAAAAAGAAATGGGACAGAAATGGCAACATACATGACTCACCTATGGTGAGCCTCCAAATGTCAAGTTACATAAAAATGATCTGAACCAATTTTTTGATGGATGTATGTTTAACACTAAACAAAAATTACAAATCCAAACAGTACTGGATTAATATTCCTTTGGCCACACCTTGTACTTGAGGTTCCATTTTCAGATAATTTATAAACAGTTAATGAATGGTTAATAGAAGTTTTTAAGTATGTTACACACCTGAGTAGTATGTGTTAGAGATCGTTATAAGCACATAAATGAAAGGTGTTATGTTATAAATGGTTATAAATCATGGCTATAAGCAATGTATTCACCTGTTGGACTCTACAGTAATCTATAGATTTATTAAACATTTATTAAAACATCTGTTAATCATTTATTAGCCTTTTGTAGCCTTTTATTTACACAGAGAACCTTAATATAAAGACAACAAGGAGTCCGGTGGCACGTTAAAGACTAACAGATTTATTTGGGCATAAGCTTTCATGGGTAAAAAACCACTTCTTCAGATGGCCACCGGACTCCTTGTTGTTTTTGTGGATACAGACTAACACAGCTACCCTCTGATACTTAATATAAAGTACGACCATACCATTGTTGTTGCAGGCACCAAAGAAGTTAAAGGAAGAATTTAAGCCATTGTGGGTCTTTTTGATGTTTCAAAGCACTTACTCTGTACTGTTTTCATTGCGGTCTTCATGGGCAGGAGTTCTTTTTTTTATTTATTTATTTCATTTCCTGGTGGGCAGCCCCATGTTCACACTCTGCTGTTACAGTCACTCCCAGGCGATATCAGATTGTCAGCAGAAGGACATGAGTGTCTGTGCATCTTCAAGTTCACTACAGTCGGCCTTGCACAAGGCAGAGCAATTCACAGCAAAATGTAACATTTGTTTCTGTGTAATGAGGTAGGCGTGGGTAGCAGGGAAGAAATCTTCGAAATATATTCACAACATTCCACTTTCTAAATTAATGATTTTAAATTACTGTCTTTTTATATTATTTCCTCATTTTGATTTAATAGCTCACATTTTCTGCTCAATCCATTCTTATATGCACTGGGGCAGAGGATATACAAAATAGCATGAAGTTACAAAAAATTAGACATCCCTGCTAACTTCGAATATGAGTACTTTGTAGGTTGATGCAATATTTTGAAGCTTATCTCATTTATTTTTTCCATTTGGGCACCACTATGTGTTTTAACTTACTGCCATTTTCCTTAATGTCTAATTGCTAGTTCTTAGATGTCATGAATAGAAATATATAGAGATCAAACCATTTCTCAGAATTAGGACAAAGGCCCAAAGGCCCAGAAGATGGTGGGGTGGCAGCCATGATGTGAAACTCACTCCAGCAGCCTCCATCTGTTCTTCCTTCTGTTCTTTCCAAAGTATCTTTTTTAAGGACCCACAAAGGGAATGGTGGGTGGAATAGCCCATCCCCTCATTATTTCATTCACCAGTTGGGCCTAATATCCAACACACCATTTTTGGTTCATTAATTTCATTAATTCTGGTTCCATATCTTCTGTTTTTACCAAGCATGATTTCAGTATAGTCCTTGAATTATATCAACATGGCCTTCTTGTTTGGACTAATTTAGTCTCTCTGTCTGGTTCTTTTGCACCTGTTCATAACATTTATTATTGAAAGCAACTTGACTTACTTTCTATTAACATTTGTCATTATAGGTTATTGTAACATTGTATGAACCTTATATTCTTTTTGCAGCTGAGCTTACAAACAGAGTAAATTTGTAGGCCCAATTAGCACACCAACCCTTACCTGCACTGCTGCTCTGGGGCCCAGTCTCCTGACGGCTGGGTGAGGAGTTGCCAGAGCCTTGGTCCCACATTCCCAAGCACCATCTAGCACAGCTGACCTAGCACAGAGCTAGAAAGAATCTGCTGCTAGTAAAAAGCAGTAGCCCAGTGGTTCTCAAACTTTTTGTATTAGTAACCCCTTTCACAGAGCAAGCCTCCGAGTGTGACCCTCCACTTATAGATTAAAATGGGGGGTTAATTTAATTTAATGGGGGCTTGGGGCTGTCAGCCCCATGGAGTTGACAGTTCGTGACCCCCATGTAACCATTTTGTGACCCCCTGAGGGGTCATGACTCCCAGTTTGAGAACCCCTGCCTAGCCAATTACTTCCTTCCTGAAGCAAGGGTGCTACTAGGGAAGAAATTGTGACTGCTTCTCTCCTCAGGGCAAGACATGAAGTCACAGCCTTGTGGACAGATAGTCAAATGGACTTCGTGATTTGCATGTGATTAACAGTTGCTATGGGGGGTGGGGTAAGGAGATGGACAAACAATTTAAAGGTTTCAGACAAATTTAAACTATTTGTAAAAGTAAAGTCTAAGTCGTCTTCTGGCTGTGCTTAAACTGGAAGATTACTCCCCAAAAGAGGAATGCTGCATTCATTTTGACTGGGAGGATTATTAATTATTATTATTATTATTTGCAAATGATAGGAAAGCAACAAAAGAAAATGTTTCCCTCCAAACCTAAGCCAGCAGTTTTCTCCCCCAAATGTGTTTACAGTTTTAGTCTCAACAGGGAGGCATGTTTTGCATGTAAATAGCAGGTGGTTAGGGAGAGTTACTTTGACAGCTAATGTCTTGAGCTGCCTCCACATCTGTGGTCTAATAGAGTGGCTCCGTAGTAAGTGAAGTTGCTGATGAAAGGCAACCAAATTAAGTGGAATTTTTCATCTCAGTTTCAAGCAGGCTATACTGAGACCATTCAAGAGGGAATGAAGAAATGATTAAAAAGAGATTGCACTCTGGCTCTGGTGGCATCTGACATAAATGAACCTGAAAAGGCAAATAAGAAGACACTAATTTTAAAGACACACTGGTTCTTCTCAGTCAGTTTCACTGGCAATTGCATTGTTGAAAGCAGAGGGAGGGCAGTCTCTTGCCTAGTAAACAAGCAACAGCATGCTGCAGTAGAGGGTTAAAGTCAAGTACACCCCAAAGAGAGGTAATTAAAGTCTTCACCTTATTATTTTTTGCATGTTAAGAATGTAATAGCTACAGTATTCATAAAGCCTATGTCAGCTTTAGTCGTAGGCTTTCCCTTTTAATTCATCTCTTCGTTCTATAGGCTAATTTATAGTCTGAAAATGACACAGCAGATATCAGGAAACGGCATGATCTCAGGAGTGACAGCACCTTCTGTGCCAAACAAATGATGTGGCCATATCTTCCCAGGCTGCAATCAGCATGAATTCTCCTTTTTCAGTCTACCAGTGTTTATGTGTTTGCAAGAGATGCCTTAGAGATGCTTGAAGCCAATAGCATAACTTTTGCAAATACTGACCAACTAAAAACATGGATCTTTGGCTATTTTGTCAGAAGACATAACAAGGAACAGTTCAGGCTCTAGAGTCTATGAAACTACGTATAGGGAGCTTTGTGACTATCTACAAAATAAAGTCATATTATGCCTTGCCTCATGCAAGCAGCAGGAGTATAGGTGTGTATTATCTTGGTAAGGACAGACATGTGAACTGATCCATACATATATGTGAATTGAACTTGAATACTAACATGACAGAAGCATTATTTTGATTCCTCCCCAATTAGTTTGTGCCTGTGTGTACAGTCTTACTGCAAATCCTAATGTTATTTTCTGGTTTGGTGCCAGAACTGGTTTTAATTTTTGAACTGAAAAGTTTTCCTGATGAAATATGGGAGTTCATCAAATTTGATTTTTTTCCCTAGGAAAATATTGATTTTTGGAAAATGTTTAATTTTTGATGGGAAAGTTAAACAAAAATTAGTTTTTAATTGATATATCAAACTTTTTAAACTTAAAAAGTCAACATTTTGAAATGAAATGTCATTTTGATGGAAAATGTTGAATTTCTACATTTTGACATTTTTTAACTTACATTTTTGGGAGTTTTCATTCCCCCAGACTATTAAGTATTTCAACATTTTGTCCTATTTCTAGATGAAAACAAATGTCAAAATAACAGTATTTCCCCTGGGATGAAGTTCTGTTTTCTGAACAGTGCTAGTTGTTAAAGTTAGTGACAGTTACTTCAGTAAAGAGAAGAGCATGTCACACACCAGTTGTAGCCTGTTGACGAGGCCACGGGCAGTAGAACATCACAGTTTACATAGCATGGGAAGGCTCACGATGGCAGCATGTGACACTTTCTTTATAGATATGCCCCAAAATGTTGCACAGGATGAAACATTTCTTTGTACTGCACTAAAAGGCAAAGAGAAAGAAGAGTGTTGGTGTTCATTTGTTTTGCCTTACTAGAAACACCTTGATTGTGTGGAACATAGCAAAAACCTCAGTGGGTGCACGTAAGGCATAACATCTTTCTCCTAAACAATGAGCACGATGCCCTTAAAATAATATGGCACTCTTGGAAATGTGGCAAACAAGTGGAGGGTCCCATAGCTATTCTGGATATCTTCTGCCTTCAAGTGGGCTGGGGGAAATGCACTCAGTATTGCTTCAGAAAGGAACAGTGTGTGCTCTCCTCTCCTTGCCCACCACCACCACCATGACAGTGCCTGCCAGCAGGGATCACAACCAAAAATACCTTAGGGCTTTGGCCCATGGATTGGTGCATCAGCCCACCCCCTTGCTAAGTATCCAGGTGAGCCTCCTGTCCACGGAGGTACTCTGATATATAACATGCCCTTAGTCTATTTCTGCCGCTTGAACAACCATGCAAGATAAACTGAATTTTGCCTCGAGTCAGAAAAGCCCAACACTGGACCCCTCTCTCCATTGCACGAGCTGGAATTAACATAAAGTACATGGCTTCAGATGGGCCAGAATACACATGGCATGTAGGAAAGTGAAGCATTTCCCAGGAATAGTCAGGGGAATGTTACCAAAGCTCTGAGCCTACATCCCACAGGTAAATATAGAGAAGTTTTGATACATATAACGAAGATTAGACTCTGCAGTAACTAAATCAGCGAAGCCCTGTGGAGGCTCCATAGCCAAAACCTTGCAAATCAAAGATTGACATGAAGAGAATCTATAACAATCCCTTAAGTATTTCTGCTCTGCCAATTATATGGTAAAAATGCCTGGAGCTTACATTTCACTCAGAGTCAAATTACCATGCAAGTGACATTTCCTTTTTTACATCTCATGATAACACTTTAACTTAGAAGTCACAAACAATCATGGCACTTTGTTAACTACATGGCATTTCACTTCTATTCTGCAACTGCGGCACCCAGCTAATTAACTGTGATATAATTACAAAACATTGCTCAGCAAGCCTAAATTAACTATGTGCTCGCCTGAGCGTATTAACACAGAATGAGGCTACAAGCAGGTAGGGCAGGGACAAAACCCCACATTTGAAAACAAAATTCCAAAACTTTAATTTTGGTGAGAAACACAGAGATGGAGGAAGGGTTGTATTTGGGAACATGGATCCATACCAGTCCCAGTGATGGTGGGGCCAATGCAGAAACAGAACTACGCCAGAATTATTTTTGCTTCTGATTTCAGTGGGGAGGAAGTACTGTGAGCACATTATTCTTACTGCATCTCCTCTATGCACAACTTTGGATCTACTCACACCCCTGTCCCTGCCACAGGGCCACCACATCTCTCAGTCCTTCACTCTCCATTCAAACCCTTCATCTTGTATAGGCCTATTCACATCTGGTGGTTCCCAGGCTCCATCTCCCACCAACCTTTACCAATCTGGACACCCCAGCACTGCAACCCTTCAATGTCTTTGCAGGGGAAATGAGGTGGATCATTTTCCTCCTGGGTTGTGGGGTATGCTAAATGGTCCCATCCCTTAGGGACCATCATAAAATTTCTTTTGTGCATTTTGGCATTGTTGTAATTGGGATTTTATGTGACTCAAAGCCATAGTGAAAGATGGATTTAAAAGTAAAATAAGTTTAGTATTTTAGCTTTAGCATGGTGCAAGTAAGCAAAGGAAACAGGGCAAATTTTAAATACTCTAAATTCCTATATGCTATGATGAACTGAAACCCAAAACTAGAAATGGATAGTTATGATTTTACTTGGAAACCCAAAAGACATTAAGATTTTTCCAAAATCAAAACACAGCTGCCCAAGGACATCCTATGTTATAATAGACACATTTCTATGCTGTATAATGATCAATATAATAGAATAAATTGCATCATTTAAACTATTTTTAAGTTGATCATATCTGTATATAGAAAAAGCAGAGAAAAAACAATACTAATACATAGCAGACGTACAGAGAGAACTCTGTAGAATATATTCAGATCCAAATAATATCTAGGAAAAATACATGTGACTTGTCTGTGTATTATATTTGTGTGTGGGTGTGTGAGATAATAATTTACTTATTCCACACTGTAATTCAATCTCATAATGCAAATGATCTGTCGAGAAGTACACGTAGGCCAACAATGGATAGCAGGAAATAAACAAGAAAACACAATGTATTATGTAAGAGATTAGTAACAGGAATTATGGCTACAAGAGACCAATGCAATTTTGTTGATATCATATTACTCTATGCACTTCAAACTGAAGTATTCCTGTGTTATAATACATCTCCAATTCATTACCCAGTGTTACTACTGGTGGCAAACATGCTCATTTACACCCAAGACAAATAAAAATAGCAAATGAAAGTAGCAGTTTGTGAAAATGAAGAGTGTATTACATCAATTAGCATTTCTGTAGGGTTAACCCAAGGATAGAGATTGATGGTGGCACTAGTAATGTAACAATTGACAATTTATAGCAAACTGATACCGGGAACACAGAAACATTTTCTGTCAATATTTTAATTTACATTTAAATTCTATCTATTTAGGGTGCTGCTATTGATAGGGAAGGGGATTGGCAAGGGCTGTGAGTGGCTCTCTCTTGTAGATCACCATTACAAATCTGTCCAAGGATGGTAGTGATTTAAAGTCATTACCTTCTCGTAGCAATTCGGTGACCTATGTGAAGTAGGACAAACTCAGTCTAGTTCCAAGGGAGTAAGTAGCTATATCAGAAAAGCCATAATTGACATCTGGAAACCCTGGAAACCTAATGACCTTCTCCTCCTTAAAAACGGTCTCCTTTAGATCATGGCTCAGATACATTTGACAAGACAGTGAAAACAAATTGACATCAGCATACTCCTTGCTGGCCAGGGAAGATTTAAATGCTTAGGGTTGTCTGCCTCATACATACATAAAAATTAATTATAAAAAAGAGTATATATAACAATTATTCCCATTAACTGGTCTTGTACTTGTATGTTATGATGTCCATCTTTTAAGAGGAATGCATCTCATTTCTAATCCTGCCTCAGATTTTGATTCTTTGCACTAACATGTCATTCCACCCGTAAACATTTCCTTCTATTTATGGCTATTGCTACACACAATATGTTATAAAGCCATAAAAATAACCTTTCATAGGAATCACCTCCTAACTTTAGAAATTAACAGCCTTAGAAGCTTTTATAGCTTTGATATAGTGGAGTTTTTTCATACGATGGTCAGGAAATAATTCATTTTTAGTCATCATCTTAATGTCACAGTTTAATTAATGCTGGACTAAAGTGCATCTGTTACTCTGTACAATGTTCAAGGCATCTGTTCGTACAGATAAATGCAACCTGAACATTCTATTAATGATACTTATTTACTGTGCATTTTAAGGTATTTGCATTTTATGTTTTTGCATAGTAGCCAAATTGCAGAGTTAGACAGTACACAAGAGTGCATTTCTGTACTGAGGCCGGCTTCCACTTTTCCACCCACAAATTACCAGTATAGATTACTTTGGATGGAACGTTGTGCCCAAGTGAGGGTAATTTATCCATTTAAATACCTGATTTATAGGAATGGCCAGCTTCTTAGACTTCTCAGTGGTATCAATAGCTACCACAAAAATGTGAATGCAAAAATGAAGAGTTGGATAAAGCAAGATGAAGATGGACATCAGAATGGCAATGTTTTGTATGTACTTCACATTCACGTTGCACTGGTTTAAATGACTATGCATGGTGACAATGAATTAGCCTAGTATTCCAGCAGTGGTCTCACTAAATGCAAAGTCATTCAGAAGTAATATCACCTTACTCTTACCCAATATTCCTTCTCTTAATATAGTGAAATGTCATAGCTGCTCTTTTCAACACCATATCATACTGGGAGTTCATATCCAGTGGTTATCCAAAAGGCTTCCAAGTCCATTTTAGAATCAATGCCTTCCAGGATGCAGCTCCACATCCAATAAGTGTGACCTATGTCCTTTGTTCCTTAATACATGACCATGTGTTTGGCTCTGCTGAAACATATGTTGTTTGCATCTAGTTTCCCAAGTGATCCAGATCTCTTTCAATCCAGACACCTGTTCATGTAACTACTGACCCACTGATCTTTGTGTCATCTGCAGTTATCAACAATTATTTTATATTTTTTTTCTGTAGGCAATTGATAAAAAACATTGATTAGTGCTGGAATTGGTACTGATGCCTGCACAAGAAACACCACAACCTACCAATATCACCTCAGACTTCCCTGGATTCAGCCTCAGCCAGGTTGCTTGCTTTCGTTCACATCCCACTCATTAGCATATACTTGAAAAAAAATCACCCCATTGTCCTTCTGGGTCAGATGAAAAGAAAAGAGAGAGAGAGAGGGAGCTAAGTGCCATCAACATACTGAAAATACTTTAATCCAAGCCTTCTTCCTAAATCTCTCAATTTCTCCATATATACATTGTGGAACCTTGTGAAGACCCACATGAGAGAGCCCCGGGGCAGAAAGCAATTATCTGAACTACCTTCAGGGATCTTCTTTGATATGCTGTGTGATAAGTGAAGTCCAGAGTTGTGCTGTTTATATTTCAGTGTATGTGATGCCATCAGGAATTGCTACAGTGATTGACAGCATTCATACAGTATCTTTCCCATGGAATAGTGAGGTTTCCTCCCTTTTTAAAAAAATGTGCATTGCAATGTAATAATTATAGTTGAACTGACTCTGTAATTGCTCACTGTGGATGTCTGTGCCCACTTAAAGAATGGAGCTGATGAACTTTGAATGGGAATTTTGCCTCAGTAAGGACTGCAGAAAGGAGTTACTTACTCACTTAGGGCTGGTCTACACTGGGGGGGGGGGATCGATCTAAGATACACAACTTCAGCTACGAGAATAGCGTAGCTGAAGTTGATGTATCTTAGATCGATTTACCTCGGGTCCTCACGGCGCAGGATCGATGGCCGTGACTCCCCTGTCGACTCCGCTTCCGCCTCTCGCTCTGGTGGAGTTCCGGAGTCGAAGGGGAGCACGTTCGGGGATCGATTTATTGCATCAAGACGAGACACGATAAATCGATCCCCGATAGATCGATTACTACCTGCCGATCCGGCGGGTACTGAAGACATACCCTTAGATTGTAACTTTGTATACAAATTGTAAACCAGCAGGGACCGTCTTTTCATTTTATTGTGTATGTTCAGCACCTAGCACAGGGGTCGGCAACGTTTGGCACGCGGCTTGCCAGGGTAAGCACCCTGGCGGGCCGGGCCAGTTTATTTACCTGCTGACGCGGCAGGTTCGGGCGATCGCGGCCCCCACTGGCCACAGTTCACCGTCCCGGGCCAATGGGGGCAGCGGGAAGCGGTGCGGGCGAGGGATGTGCTGGCCGCGGCTTCCCGCCGCCCCCATTGGCCCGGGACGGCGAACCGTGGCCAGTGGGGGCCGCGATCGCCCGAACCTGCCGCGTCAGCAGGTAAATAAACTGGTCCGGCCCGCCAGGGTGCTTACCCTGGCGAGCCGCGTGTCAAACGTTGCCAACCCGTGACCTAGCACCATGGGTCTTGGATACCTGATTGGGGTCTCAAAGCACTAACATGATATAAGTAAAAATAGGGATTAATAATACACGATCGGGGATCATTGGTGCTCCATAAGAGATGGGGAAGGATGCTCGTTCCAAAGAAGCTATGTACTTTACACTAATTCCCCTAACACTGAGTTTTTGTGCTCCCTTGTAAACAACAGCAATACAACAGAAGATGGCTATTTTAACTGTAAAAGGGTTTAATAATAATCTCATAAAGGGAACTGTACTCATGTTCTACATCACAGCATAATGGACTTCTTTTGAAATGGGAGGAAGAGGGAGTAACGCCGACTGACATTATAGCTAGGGTGAAATGTCACTTTAAATCAATCTGCAGCCTCACTGTCAACATATTAAATGACTGTTGATTTACCAAACATGCACATTGCATTGTTCCCACTGATAGTTGGAGGACATGGGGATGGGGAAGATTAATCTGTTATAGAAATAATGTACATGCTATCATTAATCAGAGGGTAGCCGTGTTAGTCTGCATCTGAAGAAGTGAGGTTTTTTACCCACGAAAGCTTATGCCCAAATAAATCGGTTAGTCTTTAAGGTGCTACCGGACTCCGCCTTGTTTTTATGCTATCATTAATGAGGTTGTTCATTGTTTACGTAGTTATATACAGCATGCCTGTGCTGCAAAATTAACATGCTGCAATGATAGGGACAAAGCCATCCACACCACAGTATGCACTCAATATCAGTCAATTTAGACAACTTACTGTCAAGGTCTGGTTCTAGGGACAGGCAAACAGGGCATTCGCCCTATGCGCCAACTTCCAGGGGGTGTCATACCACTGTGCTAATCAAGGGGGCGTTTGAGGTCTGATGGGCCGGCCATTTTTGCTCTGTTGATTGGCCAGCAAAATAACTAGGGACCTCCTACCCACTGTATTAGTTTTGAAAAGAAAACAAACTCACACAAAATGTTCAAATTACTATAATCTAGCTATGAAGCACTAGACATAGTTTACAAATCAATTTACCAAGAGATAACAGAAACAAGGGAAGACACATATTCTTCCACTATGAAAACAGCTTACCGTATATGAGAAAATAATAGCAAAAATATATTACATACCATTCTTCTCTCTCTTCTTTATAATACGCTGAACTGAGATGCTATTTTCTAACTTCCTTTTTCCTTCCATGAATTCAGCTGCCAGTGGCAGAGACATGTAGAAGAGCTGGTTGGGGATTTTTTTACAAGACTTTTGTTCTGGGAAAATGCCAATTCATTCAACTGGAACAGAAAAGGGTCAATTTCAATGAATTTCTCTGTTTCATTTTTTTTAAAATAGTTTCAAAATGATCATGTCTCATTTCAACATTTTCTAACTGAAAAATTCCATTTTTTTCATTTTGAAATGACATTTCACTTTGAAATTTAAGCTAATTCTAGTACAAATAAATAAATACATATAAAAGGATCAAAATCACAATGAAACATTTTGACTGACTCAAACCAAAAATTTTGGAGGATTCTCAGTTCATGAAAAATGTTGTGATTTCCACTTTTTGTCCTGATTTGGGATGGCAAAACTTTGTGAAAACTCCTAAATTTTCACAGGATGGGAAAATCATTTCCTGGCCAGCTCTAATATTTAGTCAACCCAAACATCTGGACTATTGGGACATCAACTGTGTTAGATCAAAATTTAAAAAAAATCAGTCTCTGGATTCAACAACAGCAAAACTTATGAGTGAAAGTGAGATATGTCTGCAAGAATGATTTACTCAACTACCAGTTACTACATGGAGTAGTACTGTATGGGCTACTGCAGATTCAGGGCTGCCGAGCCAGCTGCAGAGCAATTCTCACTACAGCTCTATGGCTTCAATGATTCCTCTTGTTCCCCAGGCCCTGTGTGATTGATCTGCATCCATCCCAGCTATTTGGGTTTCGTGTAGGAGGATGACATGGGGCAACGAGTATATAGATTTTCCTATTCTTTTGGAACAGAGAGCCCTTACCACACACTGCTGGGAGTTAGCTATGGCTATGACACTAAGGAAAAGGACAAAGTGAGCAATCATAACATGGCTTTGCAGAATCAGTGTCCAGAACCATATCCGGATTCTAAATAGCATTGCAACACTGTTATAGGGTTTGATCCTACACTCACTGAAGTGATAGTTAAAAGCTTCCACTGACTTCAGTGGTGAAGTACCTTAGTGAATAATATACTGACTATGGGAACGGAGGTAGGAACACGTAAACCATGGGATAGCGAGGCAAAGGTCAGACATGTCTTGGACACAGGTGTGGCAAAAAAGCTTTTTATAAATTATTATTTCAGTCCTTAGCATTAAAGGTCTATATGGCCCACTAGCCCACTATAGTCAGGGCATGCTGGAGCAGAAATCCAAAGGCCTCAAGAAACTTTATGCATGCTTAACTTGAAATACATCAGTGGTCCCACTTAAGTCAATGGAACTAATCAGAAGATTAACACATATTTAAGTTTTTGCAGTATCAGGACCTAAATGTCTAACATAGTTGAGAGAGAGAGAGAGAGATGCACTACAGATAGCATTTAAAAGGTGAAGGGCAGAGAGTGAAAGTTTGGTATTCAGACTGAAAGCATCTACATTTGGAATGCTAAAGCAGATCTTGTTCATTTGTTAGTTCATTCGTTAATTCACACCTCATTTACAATATTTTAATAACTAATAGACTGCACTTAGATAACTGCAAAAAAACAACACCACACATCTCTTTTGTAAATGCTTAGTTGCCTTGATTTCAAAGACACAAACGTTACTGAAATTAGCCAGTGGTTCACTAGATATTTTGATCATCTCAGTTTTTAACTGCAATGAGTTATTAGAGGCCAGAGTTACCTTTGTCTTTTCCTCACTACTTAGATAAAGAGAATCTATATATTGCTGAATAAGCCTAGGCTACTTATGTTAGAATAGATAATGCTTTCACATAAATCTGAGACTGTTCATAATTCCATATATTAAATTCTTTTGAGGGAGTAAAAACACCAAATCCTGTATTTTTCGGCTTTAACTCAATTTTCAATATTGTTCTGCTTTATTTGTTCTTTCCATATGATTTCCTCTGTTTCTTCTTACCATTGTACTTCTTTTCCTGACATTTAATTTCCTACTTGATTTTATTTCGTTTATTCTATTTATTTTTTTCATATTCTTTTCTCTCTGTCAATTTTATGCCATTTTCTTTTTTTAAGAGTAGCTTGCTGTTTGACATGCTTTTATTGTTGTATTTATTTGTATTTATTTTTTGCTTTCATTATTCTCCAAATGAGACACTATGCCAAGCCAAATCCCTTTTCAAATTTTCTTGGAATAAAAGATGAGCTGCTCTGGAACCAGTCCAGATTTAGCTGCCAAAGTGAGCTTGTCCAGCATTGCTTTCTCTGGATTATATTCCAATATTGTTGCATTGCTATTACAGATACTACAGGAATACAATACCTTTCATGATGGTTCTCTTTTATGTAAGTGTTACTACATCTGATGGGACTCAGTATATTGCATTTCAAATTGAGGACTAAGAATACCAAATACAAAAGAAGTGTTGTTATCCTCACCAGTTTTTGACAAAGATCTACTATACAAACATTTACAATAAAATAAATATTTTTCCTATGACCAAGTAATGTATGGTGAATTGAAAGATGCCATCAGATAAAGAATCAATTATTTCAAATATAAGTAGAGAATAAACTTCCTTTTGTCTTTTATATTTTTATTGGACATTAATTTTTATTAGATTAAATATGAGGATAATTTCATAAATAAGCATAGCTCAAAAAAAAAAGCCCTGATTATTTGGAGAAAAGCTCAAATGGATTGGATTTTATTTAAAAAATTACAAATACTTTACTTTTCAAAAATCTTGAAATTTCAAGTAGTTGACTTACAGGGCCTGACTTTCCTAAGGGCAGAAGTCCTGAACCAAATTTTTTAAAGAAGTGTGCAATTACATGCTTTATTTGTGCATCCCATGACTATAATTTCATGCACAAATGCAGTATTTGCATGCATATGAACACATATTTAATTTGTGCTCAGAATCATATCACCTGCCACCATAAATTAGGCATCTGAGTGTGTATCTTTGCATGTAACTTTTGGCTTCTGCCCTTCTGAAAAATCAGGCCTCAATGTCTTACATTACAAAACATCCACACATTATGCATGGCTGATTTCTGAATGGTAGAATCTGAGCAAATATTACTGACTAATTCTGCTTTGCCTTACTAGTTCCTATCAAGATGATAATTTTCTTTGCTTGTTGATTATGGCACCCAGAAGTGACTTTAGAAGTAAGGGATT
Source organism: Emys orbicularis (assembly GCF_028017835.1). NCBI lineage: Eukaryota > Metazoa > Chordata > Testudines > Emydidae > Emys > Emys orbicularis. The sequence goes on from NC_088691.1 coordinate 33,408,780, forward strand.
TAGGCACTTAAATCCCATTGAAAGTCAATGGGATTTGCACTCTCAAGTCACTTGTGTGCTTTTGAAACTCTCCCCCATATAATAATGTGCTCTCTCTCTCTCTCTCTCTCTCTCTCACACACACACACACACACACACACACACACACACACACACACACACACTCACCCTTCCCACCTGAAATTTCATATCTGGGACCAATCCAGAACGTGTTTAAATTATTCTTACAAGTAGTCCTATGGAAGTCAATGGGAATACTCTCATGTATAATGTTAAGCTTATGCATAAGTCTTCACAGGACTGGGACCTTGGTCTGTAGCTGCACAGATGTTTCTGCATTTCCAAATTAAGAAGACAAACGTTTTAGAGCATAGTGGCTAACTTTTTAAAGAGTTGCTGTAACATAGCCAACTTTATCTTCACAAGTATTTGCTTAATTGTAAAAGTTGTCTAGTTATTAGAAACATACAATAAATGGGTCTGATCCTGTGAGCTACTGAATACCCTCAGTTTCCACTAAAAACAATGTTGTAAAACACTGGAGCAAAATGCTATGGGATCATTTGTACTGAGCCACTGACAGCAGTGTAGGGTTGAGTGGAAGTGCCAGAGGTGGAGGTGCAAAGTACTTCTGCATTGAGCTAGCTATGCTTGTTTGTATGGAGGGAATGGTGGGGTCAGGTTAGAGTGATATTTGTGCTCAAGGCACACAAGGACCTGAACTATACCCGGCCTATGAGGATTTGGCCAGAAAAGAAAAGACATTGGGAGACACTGGGAGTTCAACAAAGCAGGGCTGGGTGTGCTCTGTATAACTGGTATGTGTGATGTTTAGGAAACAGGATGCTACACTGCTAAACAAGATTTAATGTGATAGTTTTTCATAAATATGGAGATAGCCAGACCAAGCAAGCTAAGGGAGCAGCATAATCAAATCCTCATTTGTAGAGACACTCACCACTAATATCTATATCTTCTTTCAGAGAAGGTGGCTCAAGGAAATAAGAACAGGAACACATTTGTCTGTCTACTTGACTTGGAAGATGGGGAAGGCCCTCATATCATGCACCACCAGATATGACTGCCACCTGTTTAGGCAAATTAGTTTACTCCATTAGTATCAGATCCTGAGAGTTAAAGTCTACCTGCAACTCTGGCTGAAGCCAATGGGACTTGTTATTGCTTACCACCATCTGTCAGGATTGGACTTTTAGTGAACTGTATGTCCATGTTAATACTCTACAATAAAGAAAGTGCTACTGTATCAATTTCCCACCTAGGGGTTCAAGTATATGAGTTGCTGAGAGCCGTCAACTAAACCACTCTTCTGAGGTCATAATTGGATCTTCTTTAAACCTATATGGTACTTAACACCTAGAATGATTTAATTTGTATGTCTGCTGCATGTTGATTCACCACCACTTAAAACCACAATTAAAATCAATTTGTAATACTCATCATGTGTGCCCGCAGGTGTGACAGACTACAGTGGTGTAATGCCATTCCCAAGGTGCTTTGGTGGAATAACATCACAGACAGTCAATCAACAGAGCCAGTTTTCAGCAGTATTACAGAAATACCTTCATTTGGTGGTTTGGCAATGAGGCATTTTTGGAAAGGAAAACTTCAACTGTACCAGAAGCTTGCATCTGGAAGTTTCTGAATCTCTTCAGCCTACCAATAATTAATAGAAATATCAGTGTGTTTGTTTTCTTAAAAAAAAAAAAAAAAATGGAGAGCCACATGAAGAATATGGCATTAAATTCACGAAAGCAAATGATTCATAATACACAAACTGTATAGACAGATAAATATGAAATATAGATATAGGAAATAGAGAAGTATGGTATAAAGGCTTTATCATCATGGTACACAGAAGGTTTATTAATTGGTTATGCAAGCCCAAATGAGTGATGATAAAACCAAAATTTCCCACACCTTCATGTATTCTATATATCCCATGCAGTTCACAGAAAGAACTGGGTTGTAGAAATATTTCAGGAATTTTTAAAAAATTGTATTTGTTTTGAAGGAGGTGGTGTTAACCCCCGCGCGCACACACACACACGCACTATCCATGCAAAGCCAGACTTCCCTTAGTACCATGAGACGATCTGCAAAGGCTGCAGCAAGAAAGAAAATTTTAACAAATACAATTCAGGAAACCTTCAAAAATGACCTAAAACAGCATTTCTATAAATAGTAGTGTTGCAATTTTTAGGTCCACTATCTCAGGACTTTCTAGAGCTGAAGGATGAATATCTATTCCATTGGGAAGCTGGGATTCTCTCCTTTTAAATATACTGGGGCAGATCCTCAGTTGGTATAAATTATCATAGCTCCGTTGACTTTAATGGAGCTGTGAAATTTCACACCAGCTGAGGCTAATCCCTGCTGTTTGTAACCCTCTGTTTTTTTCAAGATACTGGACCTTAAGCCTGTCTCTAGTGCAGGACTGAATGTTACCTGTTCTGGGCTTTGGGAAAGCGTAATGTGGAGGTAAATTCTGCGCTTGAGGAGAAAAGGGGGACATTTTTCTGGATGGATATTAAAAAAAAATGGGAACAGTGAGGGAGAACAATTTTGTATGATGTAGAAAAAAGTCCCTGACCACCAGCTATCAATTGATTCATTTTTAAATAAATTGGACCCAAAATGAAACATTTGTACACTAGGTTAAGGTTCTGGCTAAATAAATAATTGGGTTTTCTGACTCATTTCAGTAGCTAGGCATTTAAAAGCTAGGCCAAAAAGAATCTGCCCCATGTAGGTACATTTGAACGCGTACCTGTAGCTGCATTCACAAGCCTGTGTTTAATCCAGGTACTGTACATACTGTAGTACAAATCCATAGGTATTCCAGTTCAGGCCAGACAGACAGTGCTGCCCTGGAACAACCCCTCCCTAGCTCCTGGCTATGCAGGGATTGCACACACACAGCATCTTTTGTTTGGGTGTTACATCCCATTCCATGGGTCTTTGGGGTGATTTGTGCCCCATATGCCCTAAGGGGGAGCAAATCATTTGCCTATCATTTGAATGCAGGGACTACTACTGTGCCTTGCCCTTGCTCAAGGAGCAAGAAGGAGGAAGTTTATTATACCCCACATGCCTCCCACCCTGCAAGAAAGAACCTGACCCTTATTTACTGTTCACCAAGTAATTCACTCTCCTTCCAACCAAGATCTTCAGCCAACGTGAGTTCACTGATAGAGAAAGGCATACATAGAAATGGTACTCTTCAGAGGCCATACTCCAAAATCCTAATAACCCCTACTATGGCTGGGGTAACTAATGACAATCTCATAACCATGGCTGTTTTGTGGCTTGTCTGGTTGTCACCTCTCACAAGTACTAACATTTTCTTAATACAAAAACAAACACACAATATAGTAAAACTCATAAAATTCCCATGCTTGTGGATTGGCCAGGTATTTGAAGGATAGTTCTGGGCACTTCCCTGCTTTCAGAGTTTTACTTCTCGAGAGGTGTTACTGAAGAAAGAACATATCAAATGGATTAGCATGTTTATTTGAATTCTTTGCAAGTGCACTGGGCAATATTTGTTTGTTTGTTTGTTTTTTTCCCACTACTGACATTCTTCAAATAACATTGACCTCTTCATTGTAGAACAAAGTGTATGCACCTGAAGTAGCCACTCTAAAGAAATTGAGTATTTCTTAATCATGTCATTTGATGATATAATATAAAGAAATGCTATTTAGTCAGCTGGATTCCATAAAAGGGGGATCATCTAATAACATCTAGAAATTCTAACAAATTATTTCTGCAAATGGGACAAAGGGCAATTCTATTGTTTTTTTTAGGAGCTGGAAAGTGATAGATGTAGCTGGAATCTGGCATATTTTTGCCTTGTTTCTTAAAAGCTGTAAACCTCATTAGCATACCATCATGTTTCCTGTGTGCAAAACCCAGCAGGCACTGGACATCTGGGAACAAGCTGCAAAAGCAGATTAATTATTACCTTTTTTTGTGATATGGTTCAAACATAGCATTGATCTGTTTATTCCCGGCAATTATACTTTCCTTCTAAAACTCTGACCCCTTCATATGTATAAAAATAATAATTCTAATATAAAGGCTGTCAAATCCTGGTACAGGCTGTTTACTAGAAAAATCTGGCTTTATATTTTTGTATAGATGATGCAGGTTCTCTCACTCTTTCATCTCTGTTATCTGCAATAATTTGATGCTAGACGGAAGCAGTCAACCACTAGCTTTCTCTTGGGAATAACTTGCCGTGCCAGTTCTATATCCAGCTAGTGTGTCTAATCTACAGCATGTCTTCCTTCAAGAAACAACCAGTGTCTTTATCACTAAATAAAGGGAACTCACTTGCCTGGCATAATCAAAATCAACTTCTTGGACGTACATTTATCTGTCAACTTCCATCACACACGACACAGGTACCAGAGGATTTGATTAATGAGGAGTATAAGGAAGCACTAGTGCTGAGGTGTTAAGGCAGAACAACAGCTAATAAAGCTGTCTCTTTAAATATGCTTTCTAGTCTGTTAAAGTGACATACCCATTAATAGTTACAGATTCTTAAGTGACTTTTCAAATGACACCATAAGTTATCAATGGAAAAACAATGATAGACGTGGCAGACAAGAAACTAGATCTACCAAACTCCATTCCCCTCCACAAATATTGAGTCATATTTGCACCCTCCAAATTCAGGGTATTGCATATCAGAGGATCATAGCCCATATTCAGTACCCTGACAGTATTTAAAAATTCAGGGCACTACTCACTATGCTGTTCTCCAAGCAAGCATGGCACTCTCATTGATGTCACCAGCAGTCAAGTTGCCGAACCATGTGTGTGTTCTATATGGACCTCAGGAATTACAAGGAGGTTTCTTCCAACAAGCAAACAAGATTTAAAAGTATTATTGACTGGAGCGGTTTGAGTGATCACAGAATATTTTCTTTTCAAAAACGTAAATATTATTTGACAATTAGGACATAATGTATCGAATGTTGGATTAGTTTCCCTCTCAAGGGCCTTATCCAGAAGGCACTGATGTCAGTGGAAGTCATATTGCACAGAATGTCTGGGTTTTTCAAGGGAACCTAAGGAAATTAGGCACTCAGCTCTCATAGAAATTCAGTGAGTTTTGAGTGCCTAACTTTGTCCTACTCCTTGAAAATCCCAGACTCTATTGTGCCCTTAAGTCCCGGTGAAGTACAATGCCTGAAGAGCCCAGGGAGTGTTGCCTCTGTACCCACCTTTTCATGAGGGAAGCACACATTGCACCCAGGCAAGACCAGCTCCACTGGCTGACACAGGGGGCACTAGAGAGACTATGGTTCCATCCCATTTATGCATTTGCCATCCACTTTGGACAGTTTAGTGCCAACTGTGGCACAACCCTTGCATAGCCATTGTACTCTGGGAAATGCATGTTGCACCAGCATTTTGCACAGGGTTGGAGAAGTGCATGACCAGACACAACATTGCTGTTAATAGTGGAAGAGCAGCCTGCCAGGGAGCGGATTTGAAATGCAGTTAATCTGGGAACTCCTTCATAACCCTTTCCATTCTGCCTACCAAAATGCATTCTCAGTCTGGCAGCCAATGATCTGTAAAAAAGCAAAAAAACTCAAATGTAACCCCCTTTCTTTTCCCTCCCCCCCCCCAAATGGAGCTAGTCACTAGGAGCCAAATTCTCTGCTGACTTGTAGCCCCATTGCTGCCAGTGGGGTCACATGGAGGTCAATGGCAAATTTGTTTTCAACATCAATGAGTCATGATGTTACATTCAGTTTTTATTGCAATATACAGAATTTCTCAAATAAAATGTAAAATATGGCTGGTAGATTTAGCAAAATACATCAGGGCATGGCTCCTGGGGCCTTTCTAAAGCTTCATTATTATTCCTCTTTAAATATAATGATACGGAACAAAGATAATATAGGCATAATATAGAGATTATAGCTGGATTAACTAGTCACCGTGAATACTTTATTGGATGAAATTTGCCCTATTTCTCTTCATGAACTAGCTGCAAATAACTTTCATTTTTACAAATGTGTTATTCAGAATTATTCAAGAAGCGGATCATGCAAACATATATTAGCCTAGGGATTGCTAGCTAACTAGTCATTGTGACTGCTTCTGGTACTCACTAATCATCATTTTCTCTTTTTGCCTAATGATCAGTCACCCAAGTCACATAGTATTTTAATGCTCCCTGAATGAATTACTCTCAAGTCCACGAAGAACATGCAACATTTTCACATGAACAACCCAACCTGAAGACTCAAGTATTTACCGCCCTCTCTCTTTCTGCAAACACAGTTGCGAACAAACATTTCTTCAGACAAATGTGCAGGAGAAGCAACCAAAAGGGGTTGGAAGTTTTGTGAAAGGCAGTGTGCATTTTGATATTTCAGCCAGTGTTTGCAAATACTCCTCCCCCCACCCTTTTTTTTTACAGTATTTATCCAGCTGTAGAGAAGAACCAACCCAATCCTACAGTGCTGATACAGTTCTATTATACCAGACTGTAAGATCTAGCAGAAAAAACAAGGCTCCCAGTATAGTGATAGATTAAAAAAACAAAAACAAAAAAACAAAGGACCAAAGACCTCAGCTGGTCAACACAGACTCCAGTGCAGCCGCACTGATTTCCACTAACAGAGCATCTGGCCCCAAATCTTTATGCTTTATTGGAACTTCAGATGAGAACATAAAAAAAGACAAAGCAGCAAACAGTTTTTCTTCTTTAGTCTAATCTTAACCCGAACTGGTAATTATACAAGTGAATCAAAATGAAAATAAAGCATGTGAGACTGATATTAGTCTGAGGCTATCAAGTTGATTAAGAGCCAATAATAACTAGAGCAGGAGACTATAACACAGAGTCCAGTCCAACTCAGCCATCCTCTCTGATAAGGTAAAATCCAGAATATTTTGCCTCCAGAGTCCTGATGTGTTGAAATTCAGTCTAAAACTAAACACTCAGCACAGTCTATGATGTATCTTCTTCTGGTGGCATAATCAAAAGATCAAGGATAAAATTAGTCCCAGGAATTCAAACAGGAAATTAACATTGATAACGGAAAATAAATGTCCCCAATCCATCCTGTTGGAACAATTTCAGCAAAATGCAGTTGCACAGAAATGTATCAGTGCTGACTACATTTTTATCAGGAAGAGGGAGAGTGAGTGAGCAAGATTCTCCTACATTCTATAGCTTGATGGTTAGAGACCTAGGATGTAGGAAACTCAGTTTCAGGTCCCCACTCTGCAATTAAAAACACTACTCTGAATCAAAAGCTCAAGTTTCACTCCCAAAAGAGACATTTCAACACAATTCAATTTTCACAAAAATGTTCAAAAGGTTTTGTTTCCGATTCCAATGCAGAATGAAAACCAATTCTGAAACCTCTAAAGTTTCTGCAGAACAGAATGGTTGTCCTCTAGTCAGCTCTAGTCCCTCTTATGTAACAAAGGAAAGGTCAAGAATAATCATTCAGACATGAACCTAGATTTAGGGGCACTTGAAACAAGTAGTCTTTTGGGGCATTAACCTGGAAGGGTCACTTGCACGTGCTTTGGGCCCACTTCCTATTGTGGAAAGAAAATCAGCATTCACCGCTGTCCTCTTTAAAATTTATGAAGCCACTGCTTCATGCCTCTCATTGCATGGATGTCTATTTAACTACGTGGAGGTTTGTGTCTTGCTTCCAGCCTCCTGTGATTTAACAACAGTGATGATAATGTCTCTGACTCCTTATTCGGTAAGTAAAGAGTGTCCTTTGTCTCTTTTCTTTGAAGTGAAGTAAATTCTACACCTTCAATTCATTAATGAAACCTCCTGCCAAGAGATCTCCCATTTCTATCCTAATTATTTAAATCAGTCTTGCAATATGAGATGATGTGGGAGTCTTTCATGCATAGGCCTATTACAAAGAAAGAAAATGGACCAGATCCTTAGCAGGTGTAAAGCAGTATCTAGGGTCCCAAATTCCCATCTAAGTATCTGAAAGCAGAAAACACGAATCCATCTTTAGCCAGTAAAATTACATCTGCCAAGAATAAGAAAATATTTCAAAACATTTCTTTTCATCAATTAATTCCAATGGGATCAGCTCCATTGCCCAAGCAAAGCCAATAATAAAACATACATTTTTCATCTAGTTGTACACATAAGCCTTCTCCTTCTTTGTACACCTAAAAGAATAAAAGATAAATAACTAAAAACACAACATATACAGTGATTTTTAAACTAATGATAAGAATCCAAGGCCCACAATCCTTAAAGTATCTTCAAGAGAAATATGCTACCATCTCTCCAGATAGCATTTCAAATTAAAATGTTTGATGTCCCAACTATAAGCCAATCAAGTGTCGTTGCAGACCGAAAATGCAACAGAATTATCATCCAAAATTCCAAAGTCAGAAGAACAGAGTCATTCCACTTAAAAAAAAATCTGCTGCTGATTAATGAAAAATGACAGCACCCGCTTCTCATCTTTGTCGTTTTGAAGTAGAGAACTCTGATCCTCCAACAAAGTAAGGGGAGGTAGACTTTGTAATCATCAATCGCATTGCCAGAGAGAGCAAATTACATATTAGTAACCAAAAATGAACAAGCCGAATAAAATAGCGGGATGAAAACCAATGGGGAAAAGTTTTCTTGACTCCCTTCCCATGCCTTCGAAATAAAATACAAACCAGAATTTAATAATCGAAGCTGAAAACATAAGGAAAAGAAAGCTAAATCTTAAATTGTGCTATGAGCACTTACCCAAGACATGGTTTATTGAAAACACTCTCTCCTGACTTTGAGCTGCACAAAGCATGTTAAATCCACACACCATCAGCAATATTAATTATTATATATTGCAGTGGTGCCCAAATTGTGCTGAACTCATTACAGACCTATAGGGTGAGACAATCTCTGTAAAGAGGAGCTTACAATTTAAAAGAAAAATAAACAGATGAAAGATGTAGGAAAGTGATGGAAGACAAAAGCAAAAAGGGAGATTCTGTTATGATTACTCATGTGGAGTAGCTACTTATTTCATGAATAGTCCCACTGAAATTCACATGAATGCAGGTACTACTCAGCATAAATAAGGGTGGCAGAATCTGGCCCAAAGTGATCAGGGAAAGCATTGGCACTTGTTTTGCTAGTTCCTTTTACAAAAATATAGGAGTCTAAATGAAAGCCCACTGAAGTCAACAGAAAGACTCCACTGACTGCAGTGGGCTTTGGATGAGGTCTACGTAGACTAATCTCAAACTGCAGCAGAGCTGCCTACTCATGTTTAGTTATTGAATCAATACAAACAAACAAAAAAACAAATCACCTTGACTATTTTTATTAAACCTCAGGATTCATGGTTTAAGCCAATCTCTAAGGCCTGGTCTACACTAGGCTTTTATGTCGAATTTAGCGCCGTTACATCGAATTAACCCTGCACCCGTCCACACCATGAAGCTATTTAGTTCGACATAGAGCTCTCTTAAATTCGACTTCTGTACTCCTCCAAAACGAGAGGAGTAGCGCTAAATTCGAAATGGCCATATCGAATTAGGCTAGGTGTGGATGGAAATCGACGCTAATAGCTCCGGGAGCTATCCCACAGTGCACCACTCTGTTGACGCTCTGGACAGCAGTCCGAGCTCGGATGCTCTGACCAGCCACACAGGAAAAGCCACGGGAAAATTTGAATTCCTTTTCCCTATCTGGGCAGTTTGAATCTCAGTTCCTGTTTGGACATCGTGGCGAGCTCAGCAGCACTGGCAACGATGCAGAGCTCTCCAGCAGAGATGGCCGTGCAATCTAATAGAAGGAGGGCCCCAGCATGGACTGATAGGGAAGTCTTGGATCTTATCGCTGTGTGGGGCGATGAGTCCGTGCTTTCAGAGCTGCACTCCAAAAGACGGAATGCAAAGATCTACGAGAAGATCTCTAAAGCCATGGCAGAGAGAGGATACAGCCGGGATGCAACGCAGTGCCGCGTGAAAATCAAGGAGCTGAGACAAGGCTACCAAAATACCAAAGAGGCAAACGGACGCTCCGGATCCCATCCCCACACATCCCGTTTCTACGAGGCACTGCATTCCATCCTAGGTGCGGCCGCCACCACTACCCCACCACTGACCGTGGACTCTGAGGATGGGATATTGTCCGCGGCAGGTTCCTCATCGGACATGTTAGCGGACGGGGAAGATGAAGAAGGAGATGAGGAGGACGAAGCAGTCGACAGCGCTGGCACCGCTGATTTCCCCAACAGCCAGGAGCTCTTCATCACCCTTACCGAGATCCCCTACCAACCGTCCCCATCCCTTACCCCGGAGATAGAATCAGGGGAAGGATCAAGCAGTAAGTGCTTTAAATATCTAAACATTTATTTTTACAAGAACTGAAATATTTATAATATTAACAATGGCTTTTTCCTAAAGTGCTTAAACATGTAAACAATTATCTGCAAAAAAACTGGAATATTTACAATAGTAACAAAGGGTTTTTCATGATTTGTCTGCCTTAGGTTCTTCACAATTTAGTCCCAAGTATTTTAAAATGTTTTTACAATGTCCGGTAAGTCATGATTCTGCTGCCCAAGACGCTCCACTCTTTAGTCTCAGTGCACCTACACGAAAATCCGTTCAATATGGCCGGGGATAGAGGCGAAATCCTCATAGGAGAACTCCTCGTAGGTCTCATGAAGGTACATTTCCAGCCTGTTCATCAGGTTCCTGGGTAGGGCGATCTTATTGGGCCCTCCGTGGTAGGACACGTTTCCGCGCCACGACACCATCAGGTACTCTGGTATCATTGCCCTGCAGAGCATGGCGGCAAACGGCCCTGGTTTCTGAAGGCTTTCTCGAAGCATCCTTTCCCTCTGGGACTCCGAGATGCTCAGCAGGGTGATGTCGCTCATGACGCCCTGCTTTGAATTAGGGAGGGGAATGTTAGTATTGGGACTGCTTTACAGCCACGCGGTGGAGGGAGAGGGGCAGCATACAGGGATCTTTCCCTGGGACAGCCGCGAGGGGGTGGGACAGGGGCATAGTTCATGCTGTCCTGATTGCTGGCAGCAGAGACTGGCATTGCTTTCAATGTGAAAGGAGGCCAGTGCTACTAGTACAGTTGTAAGCAGCCAGAAGTCTACGGCTTACCATGATTGCACGCTACAGAAGTTCAGGTGTCCTGCCACGCTTCTCAGATAACTGCAAGACCACTGCAAGACCCCAGGCACTGAAGGCGAGGGCCGAAAATTGGACCTTGTCCTGAGTGCGCATGTGAGAGGTGCAGTGCATGGTCTTGTTCACAGAGAAAGACTAGGTTCTTTGTACACAACTTCATTTATCTGTCTCAGGAATTCACTCCATTTTTCCCATTCACACAGACACATCTGCGACTGTCTCCCAACCCAGCCTGTCAGCACACTCCTAGAGGCTAGCGCAGATTAGGAGGAGGAAGAAGAAGACGCGGGAGGACATGTTCTCAGAACTAATGAGCTGCTCCCGAGCCCAGGCAGCCCAGCAGACACAGTGGAGGGAGAACTTGTCACAAATGCACCGAGCAGTCATGGAACGGGAGGAGAGGTGGCGTCAGGTGGACCAGCAGGCTACTGAAAAGCTGCTTGGACTAATGAGGGAGCAAACGGACACGCTCCGGTGCCTTGTGGATGTTCTGCAAGACCGGAGGCAGGAGGACAGAGCCCCGCTGCAGTCTATCTCTAACCGCCCTCCCCCGCCACCAAGTCCCACACCCCCCTCACCCAAAGTCCAAAGAAGGAGGGGCGGCAAGGGCCGTTAAAACTTTCAGTCAACCCCTGCAGACTGCTCTAGCACTAGAAGGCTCTCATTCCCCAAAATTTTAAAAGTCCTTTCCTACACACCTCACAGAAGCCCCCGTGCAAGTTTCAACCCCCACGTTTCATGTGTGGTTCATAATAAAATATTCGTTTCTGTTAATTACTGTTTCCATGGTTTTCTTTTGGAGGACAGTCTGTCTGAAGGAGGGGAAGGGGCTTGGTAATTGGACAGGACAGTCACCTTTAGCGGGGTACAGAGGCGGGGTCAGGTCCAGCATCAGGACACATACCCAGTGCAGTGACTAGTGACCCTGGTCAATCTGGGAGGTGGTTTTCATGTTGGGGGGGGGTTGCTCTGTGACTTTGTGGCAGGGGAGGGCAGTTACAGATCTAATGCATCACAGAGCCGCGCAGCAGGGGAGCTGTAACCCTCCTCCCCCTGCCAGACAGTCACATAGCCGACACATACACGCTGTCCCGCCCAGGAGTTTAGAAGCATCATTTGCATCACAACACTAAACCCGCACCCCGCCACAGTCTGCGTCCCAGGTTTAAAACATTCCCGCGAAAACAGTAATAAAGACAACGGTGTTCATTAACAAAACAGAACAGATTTTATTTTTTGGGAAGGGGGTGAAGGGGGTATGTAACTGGAGAGGATAGTCAACGGTAACTGGGTAAAGAAACGGTGGCAAGTTCAGCTTCTGTGTCCACAAACTTAAAAATCACTGGTGACCCTGCTCAGTATGGAAACTGTCTTTCAAAGCCTCCCGGATGCACAGTGCGTCCCGCTGGGCTCTTCTAATCTCCCGGCTGTCTGGCTGGGAGTAATCAGCAGCCGGGCGATTTGCCTCAACCTCCCACCCCGCCATAAAGGTCTCCCCCTTGCTCTCACACAGATTGTGGAGCACACAGCAAGCTGCAATAACAATGGGGATATTGGTTTCGCTGAGATCACAGCGAGTCAGTAAGGTTCTCCATCTCCCCTTGAGACGTCCAAAAGCACACTCCACCACCATTCTGCACTTGCTCAGCCGGTAGTTGAACAGTTCTTTTTCTGTGTCCAGGGCGCCAGTATAGGGCTTCATGAGCCAGGGCATTAGCGGGTATGCTGGGTCCCCGAGGATCACTGTAGGCACCTCCACATCCCCAAGAGTTATTTTGTGGTCCGGGAAGTAAATACCTTCCTGCAGCCATCTAAACAGACCAGAGTTCCTGAACACGCGAGCGTCATGAACCTTGCCCGGCCATCCAACGTTGATGTTGGTAAAACATCCCCGATGGTCCACCAGTGCTTGCAGCACCATTGAAAAGTAGCCCTTTTTATTGATGTACTGGGTGGCCTGGTGGTCCGGTCCCAGGATAGGGATGTGAGTCCCATCTATAGCCCCACCGCAGTTTGGGAATCCCATTTCGGCGAAGCCATCTATGATGGCCTGCGCGTTTCCCAGGGTCACTACCTTTGACAGCAGTACCTTCACGATTGCCTTGGCTACTTGCATGACAACAACCCCCACGGTAGATTTGCCCACGCCAAACTGGTTCGCGACTGACCGGTAGCTGTCCGACGTTGCAAGCTTCCAGAGGGCTATGGCCACTCGCTTCTGGACAGTCAGGGCTGCTCGCATCCGGGTGTCCTTGCGCTTCAGGGCAGGGGACAGCAACTCACAAAGTTCGAGGAAAGTCCCCTTCCGCATGCGAAAGTTTCGCAGCCACTGGGATTCATCCCAGACCTGAAGCACTATGCGGTCCCACCAGTCCGTGCTTGTTTCACGGGCCCAGAATCGCCGTTCAACAACATCCATATGCCCCATTGCCACCGTAATGTCCTCGGCACGGGGTGTCGTGGTTTCAGACAGGCGTGTGCTACTCTCGGAGTTCAGGTCCTCACCCCGCTGCCGTAGCCTCCTCGCCTGATTTCTCTCTATCTGCCTCAGTGAAAGGTCGATGATGAGCTGCGATGCGTTGACAACGGCCACAACTGCAGCGATGGTCGCAGCGGGATCCATGCTCGCAGTGCTGTGGCGTCCGCGCTGTCACTGACCAGAAAAGTGCGCGAACTGATTTCCCGCCGGCGCTTTCAGGGAGGGAGGGAGGGCGGTAGTGACGGACGGATGAGGACAGTTACCCAGAAGCACCCTCGACAAATTTTTTTACCCAGAAGGCAATGGCGGCTCGACCCAGAATTCCAATGGGCAGCGGGGACTGCGGGAACTGTGGGATAGCTGCCCACAGTGCACCGCTTCCAATGTCGACGCTTGCCCCGTTAGTGTGGACTGACAAAGTCGAATTACTGTCCTTAGTGTGGACACACACGTTCGACTTTGTAATATCGATTCCACATATTCAATTTAACTAAAATCGAACTACTCTCGTAGTGTAGACATACCCTAAGTATTAGAGATTAGGATGAGACGAAGGGTGAAATTCTGGCTCAACTGACTTCAATATGGCCGGATTTCACCTGTAATGTTGGAAGCAATTATCCCACATGAGCCTACTGCAGGGTTCTTGTACCTTCCTCTGAAGCATCTGGGGCTGGCCACTGCCATAGACAAGAAACCGGACTAGATGGATTTAGGGTCTGATGCAGTCTGGCAATTCCTACATTTCTATATTCTCTTTAAAGCTTGCCTTCTTTTTCCTTTCATGCTTGCCTGTTTTCTGTGTGAGGTCAGTGAGTGAGTGGGGAAGGGCACATGACTCTCTTGAACCTCCCCTCCAGGTGTATCTCTCTCTCTGTGTCCATTGATCTTCTCTGTTAAACGTACTAAGCTGCAGCTCAGCAGTCTTCGTGACACAGTCAATCTGTAACTGTTATTAGATATATATAATTCACTGGCAAAATTTACTTTTTGTCCACATAGTGCCACATTTCTAAAAAGTAAGCAGCTGCCCCACTCCCACGCTGTACAGGAGTCACCTTTCCCAATTTTACTTTATCTTTCTGACGAGATAAACACCCATCACATGTTACTGGGACAAGCCCTTATTTAAAGGATAGCACGTTCTGCTACTGCTACATTACTTTCACAGACCCCTTTTCACTGATGAAATCATTTAGAAAACCTCCAAAAGTTTCTATTAAGTAAAGCTGCTTAGAATTATAGGCCAGATCAGGGGTCAGCAACCTATGGCACGCATGCCAAAGATAGCACGTGAGCCGATTTCTAATGGCGCGCTGCTGCCTGCCGGGGTCTGGCTGGCAGCAGCGCGCCATTAAAAATCCTGCCTGACCCAGCCCGCTCTTCTCCGCCCCCCGCCTACCGCTCTCTCTGGCGGGGGCAGGGAGCAGAAGCAAGCTTGGTCCTGCTGGCTGCTGCTGTATGGCAGGCTCCTCCGGCAGCCAAGCTTCCCCCTCCCCTGCCTCTTCCCCGAGAGTGCTGCGTGGAGCCCCGCCTCCTCTCCCTCCCTGCTGCTGATGGCCCTTGCGAGGGAGGGGAGAAGAGCAGCCCCAGCGCCCTCGCTGCTCAGACCGGTAAGGAGGCGGAGAAGAGGCAGGGGGAAAGGGGGTAGGAGCGGGACGTACCCCCACCCGATCCCAGCCCACCCCCCCAGCCCTCTGCCCTTCCCCCTGCACCCCCCTTGCACCCCAGCCCCCTGCATCCTCCCCTCCACACATACCTAGCCCCCTCACACCCCATGCCCTGACTCCTGAACTCCCTCACATTCCCCCAGCCCTCTGCCCTGACTCCTGCACTCCCCACACCCCCCTGCCCTGACTCCTGCACCCTCCACATCCCCACCACCCACCCTGAGCACCAGGTTGGCAGTGGGCTGAGCGGGGCCGGTGGCTGGGACCCCAGCTGGCAAGGGGCCAGCAGCCAGAACCAGACCGGCAGTGGGCTGAGCGGGGCCGGCAGCCAGGACCCTGGCTGGCATGAGCCAGCGGACAGAACCCCAGACCAGCAGCGGACTGAGCCGCTCGGCCCGCTGCTGGTTTGGGGTGCCTGCCCCGCTCAGCCCGCTGCCGGTCTGGGGTCCCAGTCCCCGGCCCCGCTCAGCCCGCTGCCAGTCTGGGGTTCTGGCTGCCGGCCCGGAGTTCTGGCTGCCGGCCCCTTGCCAGCTGGGGTCCCAGCCGCCGGCCCCGCTCAGCCCGCTGCCAACCTGGGGTTCTGGCTGCCAGCCCCTTGCCAGCCGGGGTTCCGGCCGCAGGCCCCGCTCAGCCCGCTGCTGGCCTAGGTGAACGGAACCCCAGGCTGGCAGTGGGCTGAGCAGGTCGGCGGCTTAAGATCAGCATTTTAAGTTAATTTTAAATGAAGCTTCTTAGACATTTTGAAAACCTTGTTTACTTTACATACAACAGTAGTTTAGTTAGATTATATATAGACTTGTAGAGGGAGACCTTCTAAAAAAACGTTAAAATGTATTACCAGCACGTGAAATCTTAAATTAAAGTGAATAAATGAAGACTCAGCACACCACTTCTGAAAGGTTGCCGACCCCTGGGCCAGATCTTGAGGCTTGCATACCTTTACTGACTTCCATGGACCTATGCTGGTTTATACCAAATAAGGAGCTGTCCCATTTAACTGTTTTTCATCCCTTGTTCTTTACATAGATTATTACAGTTTATTACATAAATATACAATGCTGTTAAGTGATGGTAGAATTGGCGTGCAATCTTTGCTCAGGAGTTGGTGCTACTAGTATTACATCCTGACTAATAAGATCTGCTATTATTTCACTACCTGTGATTATTTATTCAGTCTGACAGTTTAAAGAAAATTAGTAGTGATGTCAGGATCAAAACAATTCACCTACCACATTCTGCACAGTTCATTTAAAATACCTGACACACAGAACATAGCAATAAGAATTGCAGTCCCTCTTGCTTAAATTGTAACCTTGCCCCCATGATTCTGCAGATCAAGCCATCAGATTGTTACCTGGGGTTCTTTCAACCCAAAGCTCTTGGTAACTTTTACTCTGTGTGAGGTGGTGTCAGGAAATAAATCAGGGGAGACACAGCTATCCGACCGATAGATGGCTGGCACAAACAGGACAACACAAGAGTGCTTTCACTTAAAGCTAAACTTTACTTAGTTGCAAGCACTTACACATGCCTGCAACAGGTTAGTAAAACATCCCCAACCCTTGATAATTACCAAAGCTGAGTGTGGCTCTTGAGTGGCACAGCGGCAGGCTTCCGGTGGCCAAATCTTCCATCTGCCGGTGGGGACCGCAAGATGTATCCAGAGGGAGAGTCCAGAAGAGTCCAACTACCTCAAACTTTTCCCCCTTATTTATACATTAGTAATAGAATGACATGTCCCTTAAAGAAAAATTGTTAAGCAAGCAGTTTCAATGGTCAAGCACGAGGTTCCTTCTGATTATTGATTAACCAGGTGTGGGTTTTTCCAGACTTTGCAGCCTTAAGGCCCTAATAGACATTCCTGGGGGCATATCCTGCTCTTCTAAAATGCATGTTTCAGCAACTTCAACACAATTCTTATCAGGAAGGACACGGAGTCAAGCTGCCCTTTCTGTGGCACCCAAAACCCACTCTCCTCCTGCCTTGGTCAAGCTGAGGCTGCTGCATGGCCACTTTACAGCCTGCTGACTTTTAGCAATAAACCATAGTGGTTTCAGGCACTTTACTGGTTTGCCAAAATCTCCCCGTACAAGATGAGAGGTGTACACATTTATACGATCCAGCGTGGCAGCTAGTGTAATCATTGTTAGTTTTGTACCCTAATTGGGACACTAATGTCTAGATACGATGGTGATGGCCAAATTCCAAATGTCTATGATAGATATTGATAGGGGTACATTTAATTAGGAAAAACACAGGAAGATGTGATCACTAAAATTACAATTCAAAGGCCTGAAGCATTTATTCAGAAACCGAGAGACTCAAAAACCTTTCATCCTAATTTCCTAGGCTAAATAGGAAGGATAGCTCACCAAGGGCTCCACTCCTCCCAGAAACTTAGAAAATTAGAAACTTCCATTGGCTCCAGTGGGCGGACTCGGCTCTCCTTGTGAGTCTAACAATAAAAGGAATACATGCAAGATTACAGGGTGACAAAGGCACTCAAGAGCCACAACGAAAACTGATGAATCTCATTCTATAGATTACATGAAAAAAAGCTTTGTTTACACATTGGGTTGCTACGAAGATCAGCAGAGTTTTGGAAATATGACTTCTGTGTCTTTAGCTGAACATTGCCAATCATTGGGAAATGGAGCCAGTTTCCTTGGTTTCTGCTCTCACCTCAACCACTGGCTCACAGTCTTATTTTGGGCAAATCATTTGCCTTCTTTATGCTGAATAATGCTTAGCTAACTCTCAGGAGTGTTGCAAGATATAAGGAATAAATTCTTATAACCACTTCTTCTTGGACAAAGAACACTATATATCACATTAATTGTTATGTAGTATTATTAGGATTTTATTTAGATAACACTCAGAAGTATGTTAGACATGTACTAACAGGCTTAAGAGGCTTTATGAGATAGGAACTGACCCATATAGTCATATAGTCTAAATTGATAATGAATAGTTTAGATGGTGTGAAAAAGAAATGCAACTCACTATTTTTTTTAATTCTTGTCTTTATTAGAAAGTCTTAATCCTCCCCTTGGTCAATGATAGAGGGGATGAAAAAATGAAAGTTTAAACCTTTAATTACAGGATTTACCTTCTGGGCTGCAAAAAGTAACTCTTTAATATATTGGGAAGAGTTAAATAAGAAACCACTTGTTGTGGCCTTGAGCTTGAAAGACACAGAACTTGTAGTATAGAGGTACACAGACCTGAGCCCCATCAATATAACAAAGTATAATCAGTATGCAGTGATTTACACCTTTAAGAACCCTTTGGATAGGACATGGATAGCTTATATTTTCACCATGGTTTTGGCAAGCATAAAACTCGCATATATGATGCAATACAAAATATTGGGATATGCTCTATTGGAACTAGTTGTGTGTGCTTCGACTATGCCTTCTGATTATTTTATTTTAAGGATAAAAATCTTTAAGAAAAGAAAGTATATTATTTTACCAACCATTTCAGGGTGGACAGGTATTTTCTCTTTCACCTGAGGAATAGTAGAGCCTTAAAAAACATTTAAAAAATAAATAAATAGAACTTCTAGCTACATTCCTTGAGATCTAATATGAACAAGTTACTCACAAATATATGTCAGGGTTTTTCAGAAAAATTCTAAATCACAACTCTCCCTCACATGGAAACATTTTCTACCTGCAGAAAATAGGAAATATCAGCTCCCAAAAGATATGTCTTCTCTTTGATAACTGCAATTGTGGAGGTATACAGCAATTGACCAGGGATTTACTGTGAGAATGTGCGTAAATTAATGCCTTTGTTTTTAAACACTCAAACCACAAATGATTTAAGCCAATATCAATCTTTAAATATCAGTCTGTACTATTTTAAGATAAATGGACATTGCCACTCTAGAGATGTGTGAGATGCTCACATGGAATCCTGGGGTACAAGTGTATGATTACACTGCTCTACAGCCAAAATGCTTCTGAAATAAATGTAGTCAAACTTTACTAATTCTGGGTCACTGAGAACGAAAATTATGCTTAAAATTGTTGATTGGCTCTAGTTTTCAAGATATGCTATTGGGTCAGTATATACGACCCTTGACTTGGGAATGGCGGAGGATAAGGGAGTTATAAAGGGAAGGGATCTCAATTTAAACCAGAAATGACTAAAATACATCTTTGGCTGGATCTATGAATAAATCTATGACTGGGTTTGGACAGTACTTGCTTTTTAGGCAAAACAATGAATGATGCAATCTGAAGCTGGTATTGCGTCATACATGATATGATATGAATTGCATCATGTTATTCCTAGAAGTCATGGATGATGAAATCATAATGAAGCTTACACCACTCTGCTGAACAAATTGCCCTATATCAGCTCTAGAAATCATACAGTGTCATGCTCTCTTATTTGTCAGTGTTTGATTTTGCAAAGGGACACATTTCTGTTTAGCCAAAATGAACAGAGATGCCTCGTACTTGTGTGAACAATGCAGATAACTTCTGCTACGTTTGTGGTGAAGTGACTTTTGCATCACAAAAGCGCAGTATAACCACTATGGTTAAGAAAGCCTATCACCTTTATTTTGGCTGCAAAATTGGAGATCAGGACAAGAGGTGGGCCCCACACATATGCTGCAACACTTGTGCAACAAATCTTCGCCAGTGGTTGAACAGGAAAAGGAAATCTATGCCTTTTGCAGTACCAATGATTTGGAGAGAGCCAACAGATCATACCAGCAATTGTTACTTCTGCATGGTGCCTCCAGTTGGGAAAGGTGTGTCAAAGAAGAAAAAGGGGACTATGCATTATCCAAACATTCCATCAGCTATACGCCCAGTACCCCACGGAGAAGGACTGCTGGTTCCTGATGCACCAGAATCATTCTCACTTGAGTCGGAAGAGGAAGAGGATGAAACTTCTGGTCCTGAACCATCAGTGTCACAGGACCCACATTTTCTCCCATCCTCCTCCTCTGAACCACACCTCATAGCACAAGGTGAACTGAATGACCTTGTCAGGGATTTGGAACTACCCAAGAGTAAGGCAGAGCTGTTGGGCTCCAGACTACAGCAGTGGAATCTCCTGGCAGGTGGTGATAGGGTTTCCATGCTCCGTGACCGTCAAAAGGATTTTGTCCCATTCTACTTCATGGAAGGTGATCTTGTAGCCTGCAACAACATTGATGGTGTGATGGCAGCCCTCAACATCGTTCACAATCCAGATGAGTGGAGACTGTTCATTGATTCATCGAAGACGAGTCTTAAAGCTGTTTTACTGCATAATGGCAATGTTTTGCCATCAATTCCAGTTGGTCATGCAGTCCATATGAAGGAAACCTATGACAACATTAAACAACTTTTGAGGTGCATAAACTATGACCAACATCAGTGGCAGCTTTCTGGCGATTTGAAGGTTGTTGCTCTCTTGCTTGGTCTGCAGACTGGATATACAAAGTACTGCTGTTTTCTCTGTGAATGGGATAGTCGTGCAAGAGATTCCCACTACATCAAGAAAGATTGGCCACTCCGGCAGTCATTGGAGCCTGGGAGGAAAAGTCTTCAGCATCCACCACTTGTTGAATCAAGAAAGATTTTGTTACCACCCTTACACATCAAGCTGGGTCTGATGAAGAACTTTGTCAAGGCCATTGACAAAACACAAGCAGCTTTCAAGTACCTCCGTGGAAAATTTCCAAGGTTAAGTGAAGCTAAGATAAAGGAAGGTGTCTTTGTTGGTCCTCAGATTCGTGAACTTCTTCGAGATGATGCATTTGACCATGCACTGTGTGGCAAGGAAAAGACGGCATGGAAAGCCTTCCAGTTAGTGGCAATAAATTTTCTCGGAAACAACAAGGCAGACAACTACAGGTTGTTGGTGGAAAACCTGCTCAAGGCATACAAAAGCCTTGGTTGCAACATGTCACTAAAGATACATTTTTTGCACTCTCATCTAGATTTTTTTCCACCGAACTGCGGAGCAGTGAGCGACGAGCACGGCGAGCGATTTCACCAGGACATTGCAACAATGGAGAAACGCTATCAGGGCAAATGGAGCCCATCAATGCTTGCAGACTATTGCTGGACAGTGACAAGAGATGCTCCATTTAATGAATACAAGAGACAAGCCAAGAAGCGCCGAGTAGACACTGAATAGGACTAACTATGTACAGAATAGTTTTTTGCCTTTTGTTTCATAATAAATTTTATTTATATAACCCTTTTGCTGATTTTTAAAGTGTTACATAAACAGGACAGGTGAAATATTATCATGTAAAGCAACCATAAACACATGAAAAGACCTAGGTTTACAATTTATGATTAAAACTCTACTATCTACACAATATACATAGACATAAAATGTAAAAACTTAAATATCTTAGAAACAGTAGCCAATCAGTTGTTTTAATTGTCATATTTGAATTCAGCACATCAAAATACATAATAAATAGCACATTTTATCTCTGAAGCAGACGACTTCTCAAAAATTGTAGACCAGTGTTATTAATAACTTTGTTTAACTAATAAATAAAGGTTAGGACAAGTGAAAAATAACACAGGAAATGTTTTACTTGCCATCCCTACTGGGAACAAAAGAGTGGGCAATCGGCAACATTTTAAGCCTATTTTAGGTCAATGGGGAAAAAAACAACGTTGGTCTCATCTTGTCTTCTCCTTCTGCTTGATGCTGCAGCAAAGCCATAATAAAGAGGAAGAAGGTGGGAGAGGAGAGCATTTACTGCTATCACTCTCCCTGCAGAATTCCACCATGGGTACAGCCAGCTTCTGTTTCTGGTCAGGGCACCATAAGAACACTTTTGGTGAAGGTTCTTTCATGCCTTGGCTGACCTTGCCTTTCCTTTCTAGTGCTGGCCCTACATAAGAAAGTAAGAATGGTCATACTGACTCAGACCAATGGTCTATCTAGCCCAGTATCCTGTCTTGCAACAGTGACCTGTGCCAGATGCCTCAGAGTGAGTGAACAGAACAGGGCAATTTATTGAGTGATCCATCTTCTGTCCTCCAGCCCCAGCTCCTGGCAGTCAAAAGATTTAGGGACATCCGGCGCTTGGGGTTGTATTCCTGACTGTCTTGGTTAACAAACATTGATGAACCTATCCTCCATGAACTCATCTAATTCTTCTTTGAAACCAGTTGTATTTTTGGCCTTCACAACATCCCCTGGCAATGAGTTCCGCAAGCTGATTGTGTATTGTGTGAAGAAGTACTTTATTTTGTTTGTTGTATACCCAGTGCCTATTAATAACATTGGGTGACTCATGGTTTTTCTGTTATGTGAAGGGATGAATAACACTTCCTTATTCACTTTCTCCATACTGTTCATGATTTTATAGACCTCTATCATATACCCCCTAGATATCTTTTTTCTAAGATGAACAATCCCAGTTTTTTAATCTCTCCTCATATGGAAGCTGTTCCATATCCCTAATAATTTTTGATGCCCTTCTCTGGACTTTTTCTAATTATAATATATCTTTCTTGAGATGGGGTGGGGCGGGGGGAGAACTGCACGTAGTATTCAAGATGTGGGCATAGCATGCATTTATATTTTAGCATTATGATATTGTCTGTCTTATTATATATCTCTTGCCCAGTGCTTCCTAACATTCTGTTAGCCTTTTTGACAGCTGCTGAACATTGAGCAGATGTTTTCAGAGAACTATCCATGATGATTCCAAGATCTCTTCGTTGAGTGGTAATAACTAATTTAGACCCCATCATTTTGTATGTATGGTTGGGATGATGTTTTCCAGTGTGTATTACTTTGCATTTATCAACATGGAATTTCATCTGCCATTTTCTTGCCCAGTCACCCAGTTTTATGAGATCCCTTTGTTACTCTTCACAGCCAGGTTTGGATTAGCTATCTTGCGTAATTTAGTATTGTCTGCAAACTTCACCACCTCACTGATCACCCCTTTTTCCAGATCATTTATGAATATGTTAAATAGCACTAGTCCCGTGTAACGGTGTGAACTCACCACCTCTGGCGCCTCCTGCTGGTTGCTCTGGGAATTAGCTAGTCTAGCTCCGGAGCGCCCTCTGTGGGTGGCGTTTTGCCCATTGTCTGTTCTATTCCGCTGTTTCGGACCCGCGTTGCTCTCCCACTCGGTGGTGTCCTCTTCAGGACACTGCCCTCTGGCAGTGCCAACTACTTCTTTTTCACCCCCCCTTCCAGGGGTCAGTGCAGTCCTTTGGCTTGCACCCGCCACGGGAGCCAACCACAACCAAAGTCTAGCCCCTTACTTCAGGGGCAAGTTGCAGTCTGTATTGGCCATGCTCCTCCGTGGCCTGGTGCAGTGCAAGGGGGAGAGGGGACCCAGGCCCTAGCCTTAGCATCTGCGCAATTTCCTTGTCTTCTTTGAGTGCTCCTTTAGCACCTTGGTAATCCACCTGATTGTTTGGCAGGCTTCTTGCTTCTGGTGTACTTTAAAAAAATTGCTGCTAGTTTTTGTGTCTTTTACTAGTTGCTCTTCAAATTCTTTTTTGGCCTGCTTAATTATACTTTTACACTTGACTTGTCAGAGTATATGTTCCTTTCTGTGTCCTTCAGTAGGATTTAACTTCCAATTTTTAAAAGATGTCTTTCTGTTTCTAACCACATCTTTTACTCTGGTGTTTAGCCACGGTGACATTTTTTTTTTGTTCCTCTTACTTTTTTTTTTTTTTAATTTGGGGGCATACATATAGTTTGAGCCTCTATTATGGTGTTTTTGAAAAATTTCCATGCAGCTTGCTTCCTTTTAATTTTCATTTAACTACCCTATGGAACTTGACGTTCTGCGGGCTGACTTTGGCTCCCTTAAAAATTAGGGATCAAGAATACTGTGTGTTGTTGACCCTCTGTTTATGGAGAATTTTCTGGAGCATGGATTCAGGAGGCTGCATTTCACTGGCTTGTGTTGGGGGAACCTATGAAGTAAATCTGGCTCCAGATCCTTATTTGTATGTTACTTGTTCAATTTAAAGTCTTCATTTTTCTTCCCAACTTCCTCCCACATTTTTGACAGCCTACCCTGAGATTGACACTCATGGTTGAGAGCCATTCCAGACAGAGTGACAGTATCATTAAACTACAACCCATACTCGATGGGAACCACATCCTGAAAAAAATCTTTTCTGAACCCTCTCTTCTGGTTTTCAAACAACTGCCCAACTTCACCAAGCTTATTATCAGAAACTAGCTTCCCACAGACCAGGACACACCAACTCAAAGCTGCACTTGATTCTGCCAGAAAAACAGATGCAAAACATGCAGACATATCTCCACTGCTACTATGATCAATACCCTCCTACAATGCACCTTTCAAGATCCATGGGTCTTATATATGCCTATCACAACATGTGGTGTACCTCATCCAGTGCACTAAATGCCCCAATAACAACTATGTGGGACAGTCACTACACTCTCAAATGAACTCACACAGAAAAATGATAAAAGACAAAAACACCATATCATCCATTCACAAAAGAATAACTCCATATCTGACATCTCAGTCCTCACCGTCAAAGAAAATCTGCACAATGCCTTCAAAAGTCGAACCTGGGAGCTTAAATTCATATCTTTTAGATACTAAAAATCATGCTCATAATAAAGCCATGGGATTTATGGTTTATTACAACAATCTGTAATCCACTAACCCCCTTTTTTGTCCTATGACTGCGAAGGTGTTAACGGGCCACTTCATCTTGAATGGTCTCTTAGAATACATGTTACTACTTATGCTAAACAATCTGTCTATGTGGGGATAAAAAACCCACAGCTGGCCCATGTCAGCTGACTCAGACTCATGGGGCTCAGGCTCTGGGGCTGTGTAGATGTTTGGCTCTGGGACCCTGCAAAGATGAAGGGTCCAAGAGCTTGAGCTCCAGCATGAACCCCATTGTATACACAGCAAATTTTAGCCCCAAAGCCTGAGCCCCACGAGCCTCAGTCAGTGGACCCGGGCCAGCCATGGCCATTTATGCTAATGTAGATGTACCCTAAGAGATAGTTAGTGAATTAAAAAACAAAACAAAAAAAAAAACAGGAGTTTGGAAAGGAAATCAACCCTCATGCTTCAGGGCATAATCCAATCACCAACAGAGTTCAGGAAGAAACTTCCCTTTTGGGCAGTTTATTCCACAATCCACTTCAGGGGGTTTTGTACCTTCTTTTAAAGTATCTGATATTGATTACTGTCCCAAATAAGAAAGTGGATTAGACAAATCCCTGGTCTAATCTGATATGATAATTTATATATATAACATATTACTGGTTAGGGAAAGATCATCAAAGCAGGGAGGTAAGGATGGGAATGAAAACAGGAGAAACCTAGTCCAGAAGAAAAACCTAAGAACTCATTGTACTGGTGAATAGAAAATAAGATATTTGAAGCAAATGCCTTTTGCATTTCTGCTTTAGTACAGTGTCAGGTCATATCATATTTAATAAGATGAGACATATGGATAATATGCAAATGATCTAATGCGATGTAACCAGAATACACATAAAAAATGCAAAACTAAGTGCAAAGACAGACATATTTCACCTTGTCTAAAACACATATCCACTTTCCCTTTCCTTATCCTCTGTGGATAAAGATTATGATTTACTGTACACATTTCTGACAATATAAATGTTGTAGCAGAGGATAATGATTCTCTGGTAAAGAAAGGAAAAGTTAGAAATCTAGCAGCCTTTCTGAAATATTTAAAGGAAGTGTATGTTCTATTTTCTTAAGAAGTATGTATTTGCTTTAGGGCTGTAGTTTCTGCAAGAAGCAGTTGGTGGTCCATAATAAGCACAGCTAGGAAGGAAACAGGTTCCCTGTCTTGTGACAGTTTTCCAGATTCAAATCTTTCTCCTGCCGTGAATCAGGGCAAAAAGTCAAAATCTCAATTTTTTTTGCAAACTGATAATCGCAAAAAAATTCAGATCGGGTAGATTGAAATGTTTCATTGTGATTTTGACCTTTTAACATTTTTATCCTTTTATTATACATTAAAATTTAGAAATGAAAAGCCATTTTGAACAGAAAATGAAACTTTCCATTAAAAAATGTCAAAATAGAACTTTAGAGAGACAAGGTGGGTGAGATAATTTCTTTTATTGGCCCAATTTCTGTTGGTGAGAGACAATCTTTCAAGCCACACAAAGCTCTCTTCAGGTGTGGGAAAGGTACACAGCATCACAGCTAAAGGCAGAGGTGTTAATGGGCCATTCTACCTTGAATGGTCCGTAAGAATGTGTGCTAACTTCTTATGCTAAACAATCTGTTCTACCTTGCTTTCAGCTGTGACACTCAGAGTACCTTTCCCAGACCTCAAGAAGAGCTCTGTGAGTATGTCTATACTGCAGTGTGAGTTCAGGTAGGGTTAGCAGGACTCAAGTCAGCTGACTCATGCTAAGAAACCCTGGGCTTTAGCATCTACATTGTATTTAAACCCTACATTAAGATTTTTCTAACTTGTGCTCAAACATCGGGCTGTGGCATCCACACTGTAGTGCACAGACCTGAGTCAAAGTAATCATATCCCAGAGTCCATAGCACCACCTGCCCCGCCCCTGAAATGTGGCAGCTTTAGCCGTAGGAGTGTGGTGCACTGTGGGAAAACAGGTGTCCGCCCTGCACATTACCAGCAAAGCAGCTTGCTTTGCAAAAGTCCTGATCAGTTCACTCTTCGTTGCAAACCCAGGAAGCTCACTGATGGCATGCTTGTAGATCAGTGATCAGAACAGAATGGGTTAATACTGTTTGCCCTAGGGGGGGTGGGGAGGGATGAGCTTCTGTTTTCAATAAAGTTGATTGCAGATTTTTGGGATAGAAAGGACAAGGAAGTTGTCCCATGGATTTGTGGGATATTTCCAGATGACTCCCAAAACCTGAGTCAAGTGGGGCTGCGGCACACTACAAAGCAATAGGGCTCAGACTCCGGCTTGACTCAAGCTCTGACCCTTCAGCCCTGCAGGGTCCGAGCCCTGGGTTAGTGCAATTGCAGTGTAGATGCAATTAGGGATTAGTTTTGAGCCCGGGCAAGCCCAGAGTTATATTGCAGTGTAGACATACCCTGTGTGGCTCAAAAGCTTGTCTCTCTCACCAACAGAAGTTGACCCAATAAAAGATATTACCTCATCCACCTTGTTTCTCTAATATACTGGGACTGACACAACTACAACTGCACTGCATAAAAAATAGAACATTGTAGAGTTCTGAAGCATTTTTTTTTAAAAATTGAATCAGGAGATTTATTGAAACTGACCTTTTCCCACAGTTTGTTTCCATGAACTGACATTTTACAACAAAAACATTTAATTGTAAATTTCTTGAACAGCTCAAATCCTAAGAGCTAAGTGGTAATTGTTTTATTAACTATATAACATTAATTACTACTAGTATTTAAATAATCTTTTCCTAATAGGTGTGCACTTATTTTGGTTTAAAAAAAACATATTAGAGACCTTAAATAAATGTATCCACTCAAATACTCCTCCACCACTTTTCTCCAACAGCCTGGCATCTCTGGAAATATGACCATCCAGAGGCAGGAGTGAAATATTTATATATTTATATGTATTTATATTTAAATCAAGACAGTACATCTCCCTACCAGATACATTATAACTCAGAAGAAGTTATGGGCTTAATAAAAGAATTATTGGACGACGTTCTCTGGCCTGTGTTATACAGGAGGTCAGACTAGATAATCATTCAATTATGACCTTCTGTCATTCAAATGTATAAACTTATAAAATTATATTATTCGTGGATTCGGAGTTGTTGGGTGGGGTGTTTTTGTTAAGTTTTTGTTTTGTTTTGCCTAGAATGATGGTGGTAACTC
Organism: Emys orbicularis; assembly: GCF_028017835.1. Taxonomy (NCBI): domain Eukaryota; kingdom Metazoa; phylum Chordata; order Testudines; family Emydidae; genus Emys; species Emys orbicularis. The sequence continues at coordinate 33,436,952 of NC_088691.1, forward strand.
AAGACAGTCTGTGTGAGGAGTTGGGGAAGCATGTACAGGGGAGGTGGTTATTTAGAGTTTATCTTTTTATCTATCAGATCTACCTATATATGCTCAATATGATCTATGTGACCACCCATTACACGGTGTCCTCATATGGAATTTCTATCTACAATAGGTCTTGTCCTTCTTTCCAGATATTGTTCTAGAATGTCTGTTTCTGCCACCCTTATCAAAATTTCAATGAAGGGAGGAAAAACATTATATGGAGCAAAATTATGCTTCTGTAAAAATACCAGTGCCTTATTGGATAATCTGCAACAGAATCCTGATTCATGATAAACATATGTGGAAAATATTACAGTCACCAGTGCCATGGCACCACACATGAAAAGGTGGCATTAGATATGCCTTTCACTTCATTCAGAAGTATGGTACATACAACAAAATGGCACATCTCCCTCCCGTATCTTGAATAAGCACGTTCTACTCTCCAAAGTTCTCTCAGTCATAATGGTCTGAAATATTTTTTCAATGAAGAATATTTCTATTTATATTGAATTTCTTTTGAGTTGTGCTTGAAGGAGATTATCTGAAATTGAAAATATTGTCTCTGTTCTCTCACAAATAAAAAAACAACCTACATGGATGAGTATAATCTAGTCATCGGTTTATAGCTGTGAAAGCCCCTAGGGAATGTCATAACCCCCTAGGACTGCTCTGAATGCAAATGTCTGCATTTGTGTCTGAGTTAGCCTGGAAATATGTAAAAACACACTTCGACATCACACTATTAACTGCAGATCTGGGAAGGTTGCTAATATATTGCATCCAATCTACATTCATGAAATGTGCTCCTGATTTACCCATTTGATACAGAAAAGTATTTAAATTATATATGAGACACACACAAAAAATGCATATTTTTGCTCTCATTCATTGTTTTGGAAAACGTCTGAATTCTCCAAAGCTAACATTTAACACACAGACTACGGTGTGCTTTTGAACCTGATCTTTTGACGAAGTTTAGGCTGTTACTGGAATGGAATGGATGTATAATATTTATGTATGTATGCATGTATATATTTCCCAGTGTGCAACCAATATGGACACCCATGTATGTATTCTGCCAAATATGCCAAGGGTCCAATCTTGCAGCTCGATCCACAGGAGTAAACCCTTACGTTATTCCATGTCCATTGACTTTTCATTAACTAATAAGGATTGGATTTGGCTCTGAGGCTCTTATCCAAAGCCCTCTGAAGTCAATGGGTGTCTGCATAAGAGCACGACAAATATATAAATGATGGGGAGTAAGGAGACAGATTAATTTGGGCATTTATTTTTAAAAATTACCTCTCTAAATTCAATTAAATCCCCACTGATGAAAGAAAGAACAGGTCACCACATAAATCTGCACCAAGTTTGAGATGTGGAAGGCAGCTTTGCAAGCAGAAATCCATCCAAATTCAAGGTGTTTAAAAAAAAATACAACTTTATAAAACAATACATTTTTTTTCTTGTTGCTTTTTTCACACTCTGAAGAGCTTGGAAATAAAATGGACTTTCCTCTTCATTCTGTTCTCCATTTTGCTTTGTTTCTAGTGCTGCAGGAGCTAATATGGCTGCCTTCTTCTCTGTGTGCCTGCATCACAAATAGGGTCACTCTGGGAATAGGGTTTGTTAGTTAATTGCTACTAAACAGCACTAGAAGAACACAAAATAGGGGTGTTTTTTTTAATTTATCATATCTGAATTTTTAATTATCTGTGTCAGAGTGATGGGTTGGGGGGAAAAACAGTTATTCAGAATCTGGAATAGTGAGCTTATAGCTATGCACCCTCATTGAACTATGAGTGAAAAATTGCAGGCACCATTATCTTCTGGTGGAAATGTGGCCAGTAGGTGTCTATTTGTGGGCACAAACATCTGAATGCTGTCATTTGCATCTGTAATTCTGTGCCACCAATTGATTGTGGGTACAGAATTATGTGTGTGAAAAGAAAGCTGGTTTAAAATATGGCCCCTTAAAAGTGAGTGCCAGAAAAAAAAAAAGAATAATCGACATCTTGATTATAGGAGCATACAGGCTTCTGCTGTGGAGGTTCAAGCCCTAATACAATTGACAAAGATGAGGTATGAGTGACAAACTATTCATACACATATGTATTTGTGCATTTACTGAAAGGGCTGTGTGCTCTAAATTATAAGGTAGATCCTTGGCAAGAGGGAGCCTTGGAGAAGGCTCCTCAGAACCTACAATTAAATAGAAGGGGAACTAGCTATTCTGTTTAATGTTTGAAATCCAGGAAAATCCTATAATCCTGACACCATTTTTATTTCCACCAAGGGTCTGAAAAAATAATGATCAAAACCTACTAACATCACAGAAAGATGGATAAAGTCATATTAATTATCAGGAGGCTCTTTGAAGGTTTTGGTAGACATACATACTGGAAATGTAAATGCTGAAAGCAGGAGGATGGAAAGCTCTACACATATATTCTTATGAAATTTAAATTATTGTAAAATGGTAGAAGGGTGATGAATGGCAAATTAAATCACCTACATCAACTGTGCTGCTGAGAGACAAAATGGTTTCATGTGATTAGCACTCTTGCCCGTGTAAAAGATTTCTAAGAGGCTATGGTCAAAATTTGCAAATTTGTCAGCTTAAATTTAGACACGTAAATAAGTGGCCTGATTTTCAGAGTGCTGGCAACTTCTAAAAAGTCAATTGTAAATACTGATTTAGATACCTAACTTTCATCCTCCCATCACCAGGCACAACTCAATTAATTGGCATTTACCAGTCAAGCACTCTTTCCACTGGAGTATGCACTCATTGAAAAACACCAGCAGTAGTAAGAGTCTCTTAAAAACTCTCTGTGAAAAATGTCTTAAAACATATGGGACCAAATCCAAAAGTCTAGATCAAGGGTGGCCAATCAGGAAAGATGAACAGGTGGCATCTAGCTTTTCTTTTTCATTTCCTAAGTTCTAAGGCCATTTTGTTCAGACCAGTCACCCGGATGTTAAGTTGAGGCACCTTGCTTCTAACTTATGCAAACCTGTCCTGCACACAGGCCTTTGAAGCCAAAATTGTTAAAAGGAATCAGCACATCATACAGAAATCCAGTGGTCACACCCATTTCTGGTAGCTATCTCCCTATACCAGCAACCAGAAGTGGTAGTGATGCTGGAACAGGATTCTCTAAAGCAGCTCAATAACACTGGAGGATCCTTTTGGACTGGGATGGTCATACTGGGACTGAGTACACTGGGTCTATGGCCAAAAATTGCCCACAGTACAATGTAAAACTGCTGTTTTGCACTAGAAGTTCTGGCCCATGGAGGTGACATAAAGGAGAGGGTTTCCCTCTGGTCTTTTCCCTAACGTTTCCTCCTTCATCTCTCCTAACATTTACATATTCTCAGTTCTCTCTTCCTTTTATGTCCTCATCTTTTTTCTCCTACCTTCAGTATATTTCCTTTCTAAGAAGAAATCAAGCATTTTTTCACCACCCAAATAAATTTGTTAGTCTTTAAGGTGCCACCGGACTCCTTGTTGTTTTTATTATGAAGCTAGTACTTCCACTTCTGACCCCAGATGAAATCCAGAAGTCAAAATATCAGAGGTAAATATGGTGCAAAATCCTAGACCTATGGAAGTCAATGGGAGTTTTGCCAGGATTTTACCCACAGACACTAATTTTCTGTATTTACTTTGTTCATAAAGAGGGGCCTGAACTGAAATCCTGAAAGTGAACCCTGGATCCAGGTCATATGTCAAACCAATTTCAATTATGAGCCAAATCAGAACATTGAAATTTGGAAAAATTTGCACTCAGATCCTAATTCCTTTGGTTTATGTTCTGCCTGCTATAGAAATAGTAAGTTCTTTAGGTACAGAGTTTGATTCAGGCTCATCTCTGAAAACTATTTGGAACTGGATATAAAGAACTAAAATTCCTTCAGTATAGCTGGCCTTTGAGGGGGGAAAAACCCTCAGAACAAATTAACAGCTTTTTTTGCAGCAGTATTAAAAATGGAGTCCTACCAAATTCCTTGGCCTCAGATATTGTTTTGATGTGTCACATTCTGTTGCATCAGTCATGTGCTGTTATGTTAATTTATTGTGATGAGTCATAGCAATGCATATGAGTCAAAGAAACTCAAAGAGCTAAACATAGAGGTTAAATCAGAAATAGATATTACATCTGAGCAGTATTAAGGTTTTCTGGATCCCCCATCGTGATCTCTAACCACTAACCAAAACTTTCCCGTGTCCCAAATTTTTATGCATTTTTGAGCAAGAGCGGAAAAAGTAAATGATTCTCAGTTCCCTCTGGATGGATTTTGGCTGCTGTAATTAAACAACTGTTATTGCATTGGAAACCTTATCTTAGGGGTGAACAACAGTGTGGTTTCATTTCGTGAGCACTGACAGTTTCCAATCTGTAAGAATGATATACTGTAGTTCATCTAACTATAAGAATCTGTAAGAATGATATACTATAGTTCATCTATTGGTGTCATGAGGCTCAATACATTAATGTCTGTAACAGAAAATGTCTGAAGACCACTGGCAGAAAGCAAGCTCAGTTTGTGTCCATGATGAATAGATCAAAACAAAAAGAATCTGGATTCTCAGTATCTACCATGATTCAGAGAAAATTACACGAACCTTAAAACAAATTGTGCTAATTAGAGTACCCAAAGCAAACAAACAAAAGAAGGAATTTCATACTTTTAACGTTGCTTCTAGTTATTGATTTAATCATACTTTCACTTGAAATATATTTTTAAAAAAATTGTTCTTTGTAATGGAGTCTGAAACCAACTAAACCAAGGCCATTCTGTGAAAATTTTAGAGTGCAAAATTCTTTTCCCATCTCAAATCTGGACAAAAAGTTGACATCTCAAAAAAAACCCAGAACAAACTAAAACATTTTTTGGTTCGGGGTCAATTGAAATATTTGCTTTAGATAAGTTTGAAACATTGTTTTAATTTTGACGTTTTTTAAAAAAAAGTTCTTAGTCTAATTGGCCTGAATTTCAAAATGAAAAATTGTTTTGAAACAAAAAATTGTATTTTTTGTTTCAAATATTTCAAAATGAAACACTGACAATTCAAAAAGCAAATCTTGATGTTTTTTCAAGTCTGGAAATTCATTGAAAAATACCCTGTTTCATGAACAGTTTTGGTTTCAACTTAGTATCCTTTTTTGGATGAAAATGACTACAGCTGAAAAATTTGCGACCAGCTCTGACTCTAACCTGTATGTTGTAAGTGTGATACTGTAGACAGACGTATTAGTTGGAAATTCAACATAATAGATTTCTGTTTCTACAGGAGACCTTTATTTGTTGATAACTTTCCCCCTACTCTTAGATCTATTTCAATATATAGCAACTCACCTAAACAAAATAACTTCTGAAATTAAGACAATTCTATGTGCTATCCTGACACCATCTAAATGGCTTTCTAACTGAAAGTCTTAATTTGATCAGTTTGTGACTTATTATATTGACTTACAGTAAAGCTTTATAAGTAAATGTGTTATGACTATTGTGATCATGTATATGTTGTGTTACATTTCTCTTGCTTTTTCTGGTACATCAATCAAAATGATCTCATGATGAGATTTCCTTTAGTAAAATTTAGCTATGTAGCAAGATAGTCCCCCTTCTGCGGACAATATTCTAGTAAAGAGAGTAATATAGTTGGTATATTGCCGAGATTGCATTATAGAGTCTTCATGGACTCTTAGGTTACTCCACTCCACGTTGTAGCCTTACACTGCATTTACATTTGGAAGGCTAGTCCTCGAACTCACTCCAATAGGAATCCTTCTGTTCCCTCCCATCTTGCTCTGGGGGAAGGCCTTTGTGCCGTTCTTTATCTGGTGCATATTACTTCCCCCTCCATGCTGGCTCAACTATGCTGGACAGTGCATGTTGGTAGGGAGGACAGGCAAATAGGAAGCAAGACTCCATCAACACCCCAACAAATGCTAAACCTTCCCTTTCCATCACCCATCTTCACTCATTTTCCTGCCCACTCCATGTAGAAACTGCTGTCACCTATGATGTGGCTAGCTCATGTATGAAATTATGCAGGTATCTTATTCCCCTTACTCCCTTTTGAGGACACATAGGGCAAGCCACAATCTTGGCCATAGCAAGACACAATCCTTGCCCTGAAGAACTTATAGTACAGTTTGTGGTAGTATGGGGACTAGCTAAATGCCCTAGTTGCCAGTCTCCTGCTCTGTCCCACATCATGTCACTTTATGTAAGTGTATGAGCAGGGTCAGGGTGATTTCTGCACCTTGGTAAAATATTGCTGCTATTTCCTGTATGTTCTTTAATTATGTATGTATGAGCTTGAATTCACACCCACAGAATTATTTTGAAATTCACCTAAGTGGTTTGTGGAATACTAACTGAGAAATAGGGAACACAATCATTTTGACTCCCAAGAGATCAGCTGTGGATTTGTAATGGGTGCATTCCCTGTGAATGAGTTTACACCAGGTCCAGATCTGTTCATGACAGACAGACAGACAATCTATCACTTTATACATTTTCCATGACAACACACACACACACACACACACACACACCAGTTGATTGTGTGCAAACTTAATACAAATGGAGATAAATGTAACTCTCTACACAAGAAACTCATTACTCAATGGGCGAATGCCAGAGATAATTAGATGGAATGAAAGTTTAAAAAACAACCCACCAAATAAACATGTAGAACTAATGTAGCCATTAGAATGAATGTGTTTATGCCCAGATCAACAGCTGTCCAAAAAAATCTGTTACATTTATGAACAGCACATGAATTTAGTGACAGCTGGTAATGCTGGTAAACATAACAAACCTACAGGCAAAGGACATCTATGAGAACACTGTTTTTAAGGAAAGATTAAACATATATGAATTTTATGCTAAGAAACTGGGTATGTGCGTGCATGTTGTCACACATGTGGAATCTAAATTAACGCACCATTTTTGAGGGCTCATCTAGCTAACTAAAGAAACATTTTCAGAATCTAGTAGAGACTGGAGTAGGTAGATGTGACATGGAAAACTTCTAATGAATTAACAAAAAGGAAGTGGAGAACAAAGGGTGAGATAGGAGGAGGAGAAGGAGGACATGAGAAGGAGGATGGTCTGGAGAGCTTGTTAGTAATGTTTTGCTTCCAGCATGCTTGAGGCATATTCAAGACACTTAAGGCCACATGAACTTAGGAAGTAGCATTACTTTGTTCTTTGGTCTTGTGGACTAACATAGCTTCTTGGAAAACTTGCTTAGCTTTTGATCTTATTTTCCTCCTTGTGTCCTATTGCAAAAGTAGAAAAGGGGGCAGAACCTGAATGCATAAACTCCTGGCTTCGATGAGAACTGCATCTCTAATTACTTTGCTTTATACTTGTATACATTTAAGTGTACTCTGATTCAGCTGTGATTCTCTGAGTCCAATTTGGTCTATGATCATTCCCAGGGGCAGCATAACTATGTGCTGCCCCTTACGTGTAAAATCCCTATCAGCCATATATGTTTGTTCAGCACCTAGCAGGCTGGGACCCTGATCCTGACTGAGGTCACTACTTGCTATTGCAATACATAATCATTCATTACTGCATAGCTTTGGGCAAGTCTTCATAGGAGGCTGATGATTTGGGGTAACTTGAGATGCCTTGAGCCTGATGATCAAAACTGTTGAGCACTCACATTCTTTTTCATTTCATTTGAAGTTATGGGTGCCTTAGCACTTAAAAAATTCAGGCCGAACCTGCTTCCTCTTAAGCACTGCAAATCAGTGGCCAGGTATAAAAAATTGGGCTTTATCTTCTCTGTGATGCAGTTTATCCATTTGTAAAATGGGTATAAACTTGCCTGTCTCATCAAGGTGATGTTATTATTAATGATGATTTTATTATTTGTTCTAAGGTAGTGCCCAAAGGCCCAGTGAGGATTGCAGCCCCATTGAACTAGGTGCAGAACAGAGAGATGGATGCAGACGCCTGCCCTAAGAGCTTCTAGTCAAAATAGACAAAACAGACCAAAGATGGGAGGGTAAGTTATACAACACAGAAGCAGAGTGATCTGAGTGAAGGGCAGCTAAGTCCATTTTTTTCTGTTCTAATTTTAAATATATTCTGGGGGCTAGGGTAGGGTGACGGCAAAGTAGGAGATAATAGGCTAATAGGAAAAGGAGGTGGAAATGGGTGAATATTAACGTGGAAGAGAAGAATTGGGAAGTGGATAGGACGGAAGGATGGATGGAGAGGCTATAGGTTTGAAGGTGGCAGAAAGAAATTGAGGGAGATGGGTGAGTTGAATTAGTTACACAATGCTCATATTCAATGTACTCATATTCAATTAAAAAACATACCATCAGTGTCAAGTATTATTTTTGGGCTAAGTCCTGAGAGGTTCAAAGCGATTCCATCAGAGTCAAGGGGAATTGCAGTGCTCAGGATCTGGCCTGCATGTTAATCAGAAGCGATGTACAAAATACTGTGCAGTTGCCAACCCTTTTGAAATTCTAGCACAATATATTCTAAGGCACTAAAAACAAGGCTCCCCATGTATGGCCAAACCTCTTGTACATCGAAGATGCAAGTAATCCTAACAAAATCTGGAAGGCATCTTAATCTGTTTTGTCATTACTGGCATTATGCTCAGTAGAGATCACACAGGTTAATTACAACTGCAGGTGAATTGAAAACAACTGACTACTCAATACCCATCCATGATTTGATTCAGGTAAGATTGCCAGTCATGCTGGTGGTGCATATTATTTTATGGGAGTAGGCAATTTTATGCACCATGTTCCTCTGACCTTTAGTAGCTGCATACCATAAGAAACACTGGTGGATGGCAGTAATAATTCACAGCAATGTGTGGGACTAAGATCATCTTATCTCTCAGTAAGAGAGGGGGGAAAGTATTATTGACTACATTCTAGAGTTTCCAGATATATACACTTGTGATTAATCTAACCTTCCACTGGATGTCACTGTTCCTTGACAGCTGAAAACGTTTATTGGGGAGAGATTTTTTTTTTTTAAGTGGCTTTTACAAAAAGACGATTTGGAACACTTGCAAAACTTAGATTATTTTTTCTTCTTCTTTTCAGTATCACATTCAGAGAGCTTCTGCCTAGAAAGTTTGATTTCTGAGATGAGCTTTGCAAATTGCTTGCATAAAGGCAACCAAGTGACTGTACTCTAAAAGCCTTCCTTAGGTATTTCACACACATTACTGCACTTCTAAAAGAGACAGCACAGAAAAAGGTAAGTGGATTTTCCATTACTCCATTGTATTTACTATGTTTTGATGGACTGTTGTGATAAGGGAGGCAGGCACAGGTCAATTTGGATTTTACATTTTATTTAATTGCAGGTACTTTGCAGTATTGTCAGACATTCTGTGTTATCAGGAGTACTGCAAGATCCAGTCTACAGCATAAAGCTATTGATATGGTTTGCCCTGCAGCAGACGGTGCTTTTGGAACAAATATATCTGTATGTGGTAGCAGACTAGGGCTTTAGGGTGAAGATTTCTGGGGCTTGATTCTCAATTACACCAAGATTCTTTTATTACTTTGGCAGGGTAAAGAGGCCTTAAAGTGGACAGAAACATCCACTTGAGAATACCCTCTGAACATGGGTTCTCCCTGGCTAGCATATAGATGGAATAAGGTTCTACACTAGGGGTGTGCACTGCATTATGACTATTCTTGGTTTCCCACAGAGTGATTAGAACAACACTGAAACTGCTCTAACTTACATGAGGGGCCTGACATCTGCACAGTCCCGAAATAGAGAGTTCAAAAGCAGCTTAAGGGGAAGGAAAGAGAATGAGAATCCAGCCCCTATATGTTGTTTCTTGCTCTGCCAATGAATCACTGCATAGACCTGGGCAAATCTTGACTCAATTTTTCCATCTGTAATTTTTTTTTTAATTAAGAATGATAATACTTTGCACTTACATAGCCCCTTATCTGCACAGAAGAATCTCAAAGCATTTTAGTTAATTCTCCCAATCCCACTGTGAGGGAGGCATGTACTAATTGGGAGTTGGAAAAAGTAACCATTGTTTGTAAAGGACCTAGAGATTCTTGGAGGAAAAGCACCCTACCAATACAGAGAGTTGTTATTAAAAATAATAACCAGGCCTGTGTCTGATGGAAAGGAAGGGCTCAGAAGCATATAACAGACAGTTCAATACATTTTAGGTGGCAGCTGGAAATGCATCACAAACTAAGGTCCCTATTGTCCTCTTTCACCCTCCTTTTAAAAATCCATATGGGCCCGTAGAGAGACAGACATTTATTAACAAATGTTCATTAACAACCATTAATGAACAGGTGTGTCCTGGGTAATGAGGTGCCAACACAATCCTAGAGCTGGGAGTAGTAGAAGAGGGAATTCTTGTGTAGAGGACAGGAGATCCTCAGAATACCACTGTCTTTGGAGTCCCAAGGCAGCTCTTCCATTACAGCTCCTCTGTGGGAGTAGAGGATCCACTGGATTGCTGTGGGGAGAGAAAGAGCAGACACACCAAAGGGATGTTCCTCTGTTGAATCCTTGGCAGTTATGTTGGAAATATTAACACTTGGTCATCCCTTCTGTGGCTGCTACTCTGCATCCACTAAGGGCACATGGATATGTCAGTATGATTCCTGAAGGAGTGCGCTGCCAGAGAAAGTGGAGGATCAACAGGATGTCCATGCAGAGACAATGGGCTTCTAGGACTCCCAGGTTCCATTGGTCTAATGGGCCAAACCCCTGCCTGTTCCACTGGGAGACAGTCATTCTCCAGATGCCTCCTCCAATGGAAAATACTATGTGGAAAATTCCATGAGCTGGAACTCAGAGGGTTTCCTGTCCCATACAAAGGAATATCCCATGTAAGGGAGAATATAATACATATAACTAGTCCCGGCAAATAGTGAATCTAAAAAAATATTGAAAACCTCATTAATGTCAGATTTCCCAATACAAATGTCTACAGAGTACAAAGATATCAGTATGGCCCACCCACACTGATTTTCAGATGTTTTTTTCCTAAAGTGACAAGAGAACAGAACCTCGTATTTTCCATACTCAGTTATGCCTGTGCATAGATCCTTGCTACTGGAGTCTTCCACTAAGGCAGGGAAAGGCTCCGGCAGCAGGACACTACACAGCTAAAAATAGCAGTGTAGATGGTGAGGCACTGCTTAGGTGATTAGAGACATGCCAGAACTCTAAGGTATATACCCTACATAGCTCCCTATACACCCAAGCACTGCCTCCCCCATCTACACTGCTATTTTTAGCTGTGTAGTGTCCTGCTGCTGGAGCCTTTCCCTGCCATAGTGGAAGACTCCAGCAGCAAGGAAAGGCTCTGGCGGGGAGAAGCGGTAAGGAAGGGCTCTGGCTCCAAGGAGCTGCTGGAGCCTTCCCCGCTGCCTCACTTCTGCCAGAGCTTTTCACTGTCACATGTAGCTACACACCGCAGTATGGATGCAGCTTGCATTTCGTTGCGGCATGGAGCTACGCATACCACCACCAATGTAGACAAGGCCTACAAGATAGGCATTTATTAATTGTTTTTATTATTATGCTTCCCAGCTAATTGAAAAGGAGCATTGGAAAATATCACCTCACTTTGTGGTGGTGCTGAAATACTTGTTAATTGCATGTGTCCATTTAAATCCCCCAAATAACCTTGTCATAACTATAAAGGGAAGAGTAACAGCTCTCCTGTGTACAGTACTATAAAATCCCTCCTGGCCAGAGACTCCAAAATCCTTTTACCTGTAAAGGGTTAAGAAGCTCGGGTAACCTGGCTGACACCTGACCCAAAGGACCAATAAGGGGACAAGATACTTTCAAATCTTGGGGGGGAAAGGCTTTTGGTTGTGCTCTTTGTTTAAGGGGTCGTTCGCTCTTGGGACTGAGAGGGACCAGACATCAATCCAGGTTCTCCCCATCTTTCTAAACAAGTCTCTCATATTTCAAACTTGTAAGTAAAAAGCCAGGCAAGGCATCTTAGTATTACTTTGTTTTCTCAACTTGTAAATGTACCTTTTACTAGAGTGTTTATCTTTGTTTGCTGTACTTTGAACCTGAGACTAGAGGGGGGTCCTCTGAGCTCTTTAAGTTTGATTACTCTGTAAAGTTATTTTCCATACTGATTTTACAGAGATGATTTTTACCTTTTTCTTTAATTAAAAGCCTTCTTTTTAAGAACCTGATTGATTTGTCCTTGTTTTTAGATCCAAGGGAGTTGGATCTGTATTCACCAGGAGTTGGTGAAAGGAAGGAGGGGGGAAGGGTCAATTTCTCCTTGTTTTAAGATCCAAGGGGTTTGGATCTATATTCACCAGGGAATTGGTGAAAGGTTTCTCAAAGCTTCCCAGGGAAGGGAATTAGCTTGTGGGAATGGTGGCAGCGGACCAGATCTAAGCTGGTAGTTAAGCTTAGAAGTCCTCATGCAGGCCCCCACACTTGTACCCTAAAGTTCAAAGTGGGGATACAGCCTTGACATGGTGGCATAGCAGTGGAGATCATTTTAAACCCAAAAGCCAGTAAGAGATTTTTTTTTCTTTCTAGCTGCTTGGAAAGCAGAGCTGAAGGTAGATGCATATGTTATCTCTCCTTGCCTGAAGGCAGAGGTGTTAAGTTTTTTTTAACAAAAGCCTTTGTTAAAAGAAGGGTTCAATTAATGAGCAAACGACTGGTAAAAGGAATTTACAAGCTGAATTGTTTTTTTTTCTTTTTACATCCTCGGGAGTAGCTAGTTAGAAAGTCTCTGTTAACTCAGCAGCAACCTGAGCTGAGTGCATCCCAGTTTCAGTCAACTGCAGAGGGGTGTGACCCAGCACAAGAAAACAGGGAAATGACTACAAAAGAAGAAAAAGCCAAAGAGGAGGCCCACAAGAGAGAGATGGAGCTGAGAGAAAGAGAAGAGAAAGCCAAAGAGGAGGCCCACAAGAGAGAGATGGAGCTGAGAGAAAGAGAAGAGAAAGCCAAAGAGGAGGCTCACAAGAGAGAGATGGAGCTGAAAGAAAAAGAGATGGAGGAGAGAGAAAAAGAAAGGAAGCATGAACTGGAAGTAGCAATGGCTAGGCCGGATACAACAGCCACTCCTAACAACCCCTCTCCAGGTACCACTTCCCATCCCAGAAAATTCCCCACCTACAAGGCAGGCAATGATACTGAGGCCTTCTTAGAAAATTTTGAAAGGGCCTGCCTTGGATACAGCATCACTCCAGACCAGTACATGGTAGAGCTGAGGCCGCAGCTCAGTGGACCCTTAGCAGAGGTGGCGACTGAAATGCCTAAGGAACACATGAACAGTTATGAACTTTTTAAAAACAAGGCCAGACTCAGAATGGGGCTAACACCCGAGCATGCCCGTCGGCGGTTCAGAGCCCTAAGGTGGAAACCAGACGTGTCATTTACCCGGCATGTCTACCACATTGACAAAAATTGTGATGCCTGGGTATCAGGAGCAAATGTTAAATCTCTGGAAGATCTGGTTTCCCTAGTAAAAATGGAGCAGTTTTTAGATGGTGTTCCTGAGGAAATAGAAAGGTACATCCTAGATAGGAAGCCCAATACTGTAACCGAGGCGGGGGAGATTGGAGCCAAATGGGTGGAGGTGGCAGAAAAGAAAAAAACTAGTAGCAGTTGGAGCGAATATCAGAAAGGGCAAGCCGAAACAAAACCTTACCACCGGGGACAACCCAAGGCCCCACCCACATCCCAAGGGAAACCCCAGATGCCTTCTCACCCCACCACACCAGTCTCCATCAACCAACATAGCCCCGGTGATACCTTAGCAGGGCGATGTTTTAAATGTAATGAACTGGGGCATATAAAGGCTCACTGCCCCAAGAACCCCAACCGATTACAGTTCATTACACCCCAATCACATCAAAGATCCCCAGACCCAGATGCCTCTCTCATACCCTCGGAGCGAAGGGAAACCTTGAGAGTGGGCGGAAAGAAGGTTATCGCTTGGAGGGACACTGGGGCACAAGTGTCAACTATCCACCAATCCCTAGTGGACCCCAAACTCATCAACCCGGAGGCTCCAGTGACCATTCAACCCTTCGTGTCACAGTCTGTAACCTTGCCTACAGCCAAGTTGCATGTCCAGTACAAGGGCTGGTCAGGAATGTGGACTTTTGCAGTCTATGACAATTATCCCATCCCCATGCTGCTGGGGGAAGACTTGGCCAACCATGTGAAGCTAGCCAAGAGGGTGGGAATAGTCACCCGCAGCCAGGCTAAGCAAGCTTTCACCCCCATCCCTGTTCCTGAGCCGTCCACCAGGGCCCTGTCTGTGTTACCAGAGACCCAAACAAAGGTGGTGGAACCGGATCCCCTGCCAACGACTGCAACAGCCGTAGTGGATCCAATCCCAGAGATCCAGCCAAAGCCAGTCCCAGAACTGGAACTGGCAACGCAGCCAGCACCAGAACCATTGCCAGCACTGAGTCCAGCGCTTGCAAACCCATCTGCAATTCCAACGCCAGAGGGCACCAGCGAGCCTGAACTGGCGGAAGCAGCAGATAACCCTACCCAAGAGGCTCAGCCAGAGCCTGAAATACCACATAGTGCACCAGCGGACAGCGGTTCACAGTCAATGGAAACAGCCCCAGCACCTGCATCGCTTCCAGAGGGGCCAAGCCCCAGTCCACAGTCCAAGGAGGAACTGATGTCTCCAGCATCAAGGGAACAGTTCCAGGCCGAGCAGGAAGCAGATGACAGCCTTCAGAAAGCTTGGGCGGTGGCACGGAGCACCCCACCGCCTCTCAGCTCTTCTAACCGATCCCGGTTTGTTGTAGAACAAGGACTTTTATACAAGGAGACTCTTTCTGGTGGGCACCAGGAAGACTGGCATCCTCAAAGACAGTTGGTAGTTCCCACTAAGTATCGGGTAAAGCTCTTGAGCTTAGCCCATGATCATCCCAGTGGCCATTCTGGGGTGAACAGAACCAAAGACCGGTTGGGGAAGTCCTTCCACCGGGAGGGAACGGGCAAGGACGTTGCTAATTATGTCTGGTCTTGTGAGGTGTGCCAACGAGTGGGAAAGCCCCAAGACCAGGTTAAAGCCCCTCTCCAGCCACTACCCATAATTGAGGTCCCATTTCAGCGAGTAGCTGTGGATATTCTGGGTCCTTTCCCAAAGAAGACACCCAGAGGAAAGCAGTACGTACTGACTTTCATGGATTTTGCTACCCGATGGCCGGAAGCTGTACCCTTAAGCAACACCAGGGCTAAAAGTGTGTGCCAGGCATTAGCAGACATTTTTGCCAGGGTAGGGTGGCCCTCTGACATCCTTACAGATTCGGGAACTAATTTCCTGGCAGGGACCATGAAAAACCTGTGGGAAGCTCATGGGGTGAATCACTTGGTTGCCACCCCTCATCACCATCAAACCAATGGTCTGGTGGAGAGGTTTAATGGAACTTTGGGGGCCATGATACATAAATTCGTAAATGAACACTCCAATGATTGGGACCTAGTGTTGCAGCAGTTGCTTTTTGCCTACAGGGCTGTACCACATCCCAGTTTAGGGTTTTCACCATTTGAACTTGTGTATGGCCGCGAGGTTAAGGGGCCATTACAGTTGGTGAAGCAGCAATGGGAGGGGTTTACTCCTTCTCCAGGAACTAACATTCTAGACTTTGTAAGCAACCTACAAAGCACCCTCCGACACTCTTTAGCCCTTGCTAAAGAAAACCTAAAGGATGCTCAGGAAGAGCAAAAGGCCTGGTATGATAAACATTCCAGAGAACGGTCCTTCAAAGTAGGAGACCAAGTCATGGTCTTAAAGGCGCTCCAGGCCCATAAAATGTAAGCATCGTGGGAAGGACCATTCACGGTCCAGGAGCGCCTAGGAGCTGTTAACTATCTCATAGCCTCCCCCACCTCCAACATAAAGCCTAAAGTATACCATGTTAATTCTCTTAAGCCCTTTTATTCCAGAGAATTAAACGTTTGTCAGTTTACAGCCCAGGAAACAGATGATGCGGAGTGGCCTGAAGGTGTCTACTACGAAGGAAAAAAGGATGGTGGCGTGGAAGAGGTGAACCTCTCCACGACCCTTGGACGTCTGCAGCGACAGCAGATCAAGGAGCTGTGCACAAGCTTTGCACCAATTTTCTCAGCCACTCCAGGACGGACCGAACGGGCATACCACTCCATTGACACAGGTAATGCTCACCCAATTAGAACCCCACCCTACCGGGAGTCACCTCATGCCCAAACTGCTATACAAAGGGAGATCCAGGACATGCTACAGATGGGTATAATCCGCCCCTCTAATAGTGCATGGGCATCTCCAGTGGTTCTAGTTCCCAAACCAGATGGGGAAATACGCTTTTGCGTGGACTACCGTAAGCTAAATGCTGTAACTCGTCCTGACAACTATCCAATGCCACGCACAGATGAGCTATTGGAAAAATTGGTTCATGCCCAATTCATCTCTACTTTAGACTTAACAAAAGGGTACTGGCAAGTACCACTAGATGAACCCGCTAAGGAAAGGTCAGCCTTCGTCACCCAGGCAGGGGTGTATGAATTCAATGTACTCCCTTTCGGGTTGCGAAATGCACCCGCCACCTTCCAAAGACTTGTAGATGGTCTCCTAGCGGGATTGGGAGAATCTGCAGTTGCCTACCTCGATGATGTGGCCATTTTTTCTGATTCATGGACAGAACACCTGGAGCACCTGGAAAAAGTCTTCGAGCGCATCCGGCAGGCAGGACTAACTGTTAAGGCTAAAAAGTGTCAAATAGGCCAAAACAGAGTGACGTACCTGGGGCACCAGGTGGGTCAAGGAACTATAAATCCCCTACAGGCCAAAGTGGATGCTATCCAAAAGTGGCCGGTTCCAAAGTCAAAGAAACAGGTCCAATCCTTCTTAGGCTTGGCCGGATATTATAGGCGATTTGTACCACACTACAGCCAAATCGCCGCCCCGCTGACAGACCTAACCAGAAAGAAACAGCCAAATGCAGTTCAGTGGACTGATGAGTGTCAAAAGGCCTTTAACCAGCTTAAGGCAACACTCATGTCTGACCCTGTGCTAAGGGCCCCAGACTTTGACAAACCGTTCCTAGTAACCACAGATGCGTCCGAGCGAGGCGTGGGAGCAGTTTTAATGCAGGAAGGACCGGATCAAGAATTCCATCCTGTCGTGTTTCTCAGCAAGAAACTGTCTGAGAGGGAAAGCCACTGGTCAATCAGTGAAAAGGAATGCTACGCCATTGTGTACGCTCTGGAAAAGCTACGCCCATATGTTTGGGGACGGCGTTTCCAACTACAAACAGACCATGCTGCGCAACAGTGGCTTCATACTGCCAAGGGGAATAACAAAAAACTTCTTCGGTGGAGTTTAGCTCTCCAAGATTTTGATTTTGAAATATAACACATTTCAGGAGCTTCTAACAAAGTGGCTGATGCACTCTCCCGGGAAAGTTTCCCAGAGTTAACTGGTTAACAATTGTTCTTCTAATAAAACATATTGTTAGTTTTTATATAATCAGTAGTATGTCTAAAGTTACATGTGTCTTATTAACTCTGTTTTCTCCTAGAGCTCCAGGAAGAAATCACAGCCAGTGTGGAACCGGACGTCCAACACTATCTGTGATTTGGGGGGCGTGTCATAACTATAAAGGGAAGGGTAACAGCTCTCCTGTGTACAGTACTATAAAATCCCTCCTGGCCAGAGACTCCAAAATCCTTTTACCTGTAAAAGGGTTAAGAAGCTCGGGTAACCTGGCTGACACCTGACCCAAAGGACCAATAAGGGGACAAGATACTTTCAAATCTTGGGGGGGGGAAAGGCTTTTGGTTGTGCTCTTTGTTTAAGGGGTCGTTCGCCCTTGGGACTGAGAGGGACCAGACATCAATCCAGGTTCTCCCCATCTTTCTAAACAAGTCTCTCATATTTCAAACTTGTAAGTAAAAAGCCAGGCAAGGCATCTTAGTATTACTTTGTTTTCTCAACTTGTAAATGTACCTTTTACTAGAGTGTTTATCTTTGTTTGCTGTACTTTGAACCTGAGACTAGAGGGGGATCCTCTGAGCTCTTTAAGTTTGATTACCCTGTAAAGTTATTTTCCATACTGATTTTACAGAGATGATTTTTACCTTTTTCTTTAATTAAAAGCCTTCTTTTTAAGAACCTGATTGATTTTTCCTTGTTTTTAGATCCAAGGGAATTGGATCTGTATTCACCAGGAGTTGGTGAAAGGAAGGAGGGGGGAAGGGTCAATTTCTCCTTGTTTTAAGATCCAAGGGGTTTGGATCTGTATTCACCAGGAGTTGGTGAAAGGAAGGAGGGGGGAAGGGTCATTTTCTCCTTGTTTTAAGATCCAAGGGGTTTGGATCTGTATTCACCAGGGAATTGGTGAAAGGTTTCTCAAAGCTTCCCAGGGAAGGGAATTAGCTTGTGGGAATGGTGGCAGCGGACCAGATCTAAGCTGGTAGTTAAGCTTAGAAGTCCTCATGCAGGCCCCCACACTTGTACCCTAAAGTTCAAAGTGGGGATACAGCCTTGACAAACCTACACTCTTAATAGTAAGATAAAAGCAGAGGGGCTGGAAACACTGGACTTGTGTTATTTCTCATGACACACAAGGATTCCAACTGGCCAGTAAGTAGTTCATGGGTCTCATGTGTCACCTCACAAAGCATCCAACATGTGTTGAGTCTAAGACCATCTACAATTACGTCGAAGTATGATCATTAAATAATTTTGCAATGCCACTCCCAACATATCACGTTTAAAGAATGGTACTTGTGGAAATGTTCACCTGCTTAGCTATCTGTGGTATTTATATAGCTCCCTTTACCTTATTACTTCACAATGTCTCTGAGAGGCAGGAAAATATTAGTATCCCCATTTTACAGGGGAGGAACTGAGGCACAGAAAGACTAGGGGCATATCCAAACAAGGAGTAAGGGTGTGGCCAGCTGGGTGTAAATCTACAGAGCTCCAGGATGCCATTCACCAAATGGCCATGTGGAATAACTCTGTCTGTAGACAAGCCCTAAACAGCTTGCCCTAGGTCACATAGAGGGTCTCTGATGGAGCAGAGAAGTGAACCCAAGGATCCTGAGCCCTAGCCTAGCACCCCGCCATTAGACCATCCTTCCTCACAGCACTGACTGCTTTTTTGAGTGTACTAAGTTAATGACTGATCTGTGACTCCCAGAGAAAGCCAAGCTTCTCAAGCAACATGAATTTTGATGAAACAGCTTTGCTTGTTTCTAAATACCATACTGGGAGTGATTATTGCCATTGTTCCTTATTATTCACTGTAACATTCATGCAACCTCAGACATATTTATTCATAGCAAATAATTGCCACCCCGATGCTCATTGTGAAAGGAACACAGTGATTTACCTAAGGCATTCTAGTTACAGAAGGCAAGATTCACACCTGTGCAGACAGCCATCAAAAAGGCTATCTGCCACTCAAATTAAGTCCCACTTATACATTATTTTGAGGACTTGAATTTAAGCAGTGCATAGGCCTTGTCCTGATCCTCTGCAGAAGGGTTAACTTCAACCACAATGAATCAAGGTAGTCTTATTATCTACTATTTATTGTTTCAGAGGCTATCTACAGAGCCCTTACTTAAACTTTCTGATTTGGCAGTCTAGTATGTCAGCCTGCAGAGCAGAAACACTATGCCATCTACTGTGATTCCATTACAACCTTTCAATTATGGCACCAAGCTCTAATTACATTCTTGCTGTTTGTTTTTGGGGAGAGGGGGTTGTTTGTTTGCTTTCTTTTTAATGATAAGAATTACACACAATTTTTGAATTTGAGGGAATAGGAAACCAAGCAGGAAAGCACGGATGTGAATTCTAATTGCTGTGCTTTAATCATCAAAATTAGTGGGAAAGTGAATTAGCCACATACAGTGTGGCAGAAAAAATATATTCATATCTATGCTGTTTGCCATAATGACATATGAGAGTGTCAAAACTGGCAGTTGAGACTTTAAAAGGTGGAACCTTGAAAACCAGGCAATTCTAGAACTCCAGCTAAATTATAATAAATCTGGCTCACTTTTAACTCTTAGTGCCAAGGGCTTCACTTTGTGGCATGGATTGGAGACTAAAAACATCCAGGGTTAGATCCTCAGCTGATGTAAATCTGTAGCACTTTTGACTTCAGTGGAGCGAGGCTAATTTAAACCATCTGAACATCTAGCCCCAAAAATTAGATATGTGGCTCTCTAGGAAACATTGGCCTATGTTTTGATATTAAAGGTATCCATTAGAGACAAACTGTCATACTGTGGCATTCCTGAGAGAGAGCACATTTAGAGAGGAGCCAGATCACTTTGCTAGAAGTATTAGTGTGTTCCATGCTATTGCTACCTATATTTACATTTCAATATTTCTCCCCCAGCATCCAAATTCTAATTCTGCTTGATCCTGCATTCCTTGTGCATCCAGAATTCCCTCTGAATTTAACTGGGGTTTTAGCTGTGACAGAAATCCAGGACTGCATGATCATATTCCTAGCATGCCACTTCACACTTTGTTGCCATGTAAATTTTTAGGATGACACAAGTTTTTCTTTAGGGCTGTGCCTTAATATTTTAGATACTTGACTTCATTTCAGTTTTGTGAAGAAGTCACATTTGGGGAAAAGCTCATGAAATTTTGTTGTTTGTTGCTCCAAAAATAGTTGGTTTTGCATGACCATGCGCTCAATTTTCACTCAAAAATGACTTTTAGAGACAGAAAAATCTACTTTATTTTAGACTGGAGACAATTTCCAGGGAGATCTCCATGATGTTGAGCAGAAAATTTCACAGCAGATTACAAACCGCAGGCAGAGAATGCAATAAAGACAAGGAGAAAAATAATTAAAATGGAGCAAAAAGAGAAGTTATAAAGTCAAACATTGCACAAATGATTATAGCTTCTGTGGGAGATACACTTTCCAGATGGTTTAGTGTTGAAGCCTATAATCAACTATTAAGAGGTATTTTACGTTTCTTTAACAAATAACAAACTTTCCCCTTTTTCTGCATTGGCTATTTCCCATAGCATTGCTCCACCACTACCACTGCTTCAATTATTAGACCTACATAATTGTTAGTTCAGCTATGATGCTTTCTTTCTTTTTCCCTGTCCTTTCAAACACATTACCTCCATAATGTCTAATGATTTACTAACTCATCAAACATGTTGTCAAGCACCATAAAGCTCCCTAGATGTAGGATATTTCCTTATTACTCATTCAGCCTTTAAAAGGTGCCTCAATTTTTTTGATCACTTGAATTTGTAGACTCAAGCATTCATATCATGTAGCACAGTGCTTCTCAAAGCCAGTCCACCGCTTATTCAGGGAAAGCCCCTGGTGGTCCAGGCCAGTTTGTTTATCTGCCGCGTCCGCAGGTTCGGCCGATTGCGGCTCCCACTGGCCACGGTTCGCCGCTCCAGGCCAATGGGGGCTGCGGGAAGTGGCGCGGGCCGAGGGATGGGCTGGCCGCCCTTCCCGCAGTCCCCATTGGCCTGGAGCGGCGAACCACGGCCAATGGGAGCCGCGATCGGCCGAACCTGCGGATGCAGCAGGTAAACAAACTGGCCCTGACCACCAGGGGCTTTCCCCGAACAAGCGGCGGCCCGATTTTGAGAAGCACTGATGTAGCACACACTATTTCTCTAATGCATAATTTTGTAGGTAAGACATAGTTAATGATCAGCATAGCTCAATATGCAACTGGGAAGACTGTGTAGTTCTGATAGTATTTTAGAACAATATGCAGTGTTGTAACCGTGTCAATTCCAGGATATTAGAGACACAAGATGGGTGAGGTAATACCTTTTATTGGACCAACAGGTCACCTGAAGAATTGCTCTGTGTAAACTCAAAAGCTTGTCTCTCTCACCAACAGAAGTTGGTGCAATAAAAGATATTACCTCATCCATCTTGTCTCTCTTTTAGAACAATAATTTGTATTTGTAAATCCAATTTTATTTAGAATAAGAGTTTGCATGAAGAAAGCACCTTAAGAAATCTCTTCAGCGAACTGCTGTCCACGTGCTCCTAGATTTTCTTTTTTTATAAAGTGTGTACTGTAGAAGAGAAACCAGTGGCTTATGCATTTAAGTGTTATTACTGCTATATTTGTGCAATAAAAGGGCTGGTTGCTATCTTCTGTTTTTCTCATTAGAAGATTACCAAATCCTAGTTTTTCATAAAATTCCTTTTCCCTTTCATATTATATTATTCAAAATGAACTAAATGACCATTGTTTTCTGTCCTTGTTAGATCGTTCACATATCAATGGGAATCAGAATGCATCAGACCTAGCAACTGTGATAACTAGCCCTCACTCTGACCCTACACGTGCTCCCTCCAAGATAGAGTTGAGGAAAGCTTGAACTGCAACTCACTGCCTGGTCTGTGGATAAATATAGGATTTCATCTACCAGAGCAGTTTTCTTGAGCACAGTATTCATGCTTTATTATAACTACACATACACCCTTTATTAGAAAATGGAACAGGTCTCTCATGCAAGAGCTTTCATGACCTTTAGCAATGAACAGTCCATTTATACATATGTAGCAGCCAGAAGCACTGTTTCCTTATAGGACAAAACACAGATCTGGGTTAAGAAGCAGGTGCAGCACCTCTGAAAATGAATGGGATTTGCAGCCATTTATATGAGGACTGAATCTGAATCCCAAAACAGTGGACATATTACTGATATAGTTAAAGGTTAAAGTGTGCATGTCTCTGCGTGTGTCAAGTGAAAGGGGGGATGAAGATTGAGCTGATTCACCAGACACCTTGCTGGTAGTTAGTTTTCCTATTAACACCCTCACTCCCAACCCAAGTTGCGTATGCTACATCGTAACCCTCATTCATCCCTCCGTCCACTCACATCCCCCCGTCCACCGATGTTTAAACTGAGACTAAGGTCTTCTGGGTAGGGATCACATCTTTCACTTTTCTGTAGAGTACCACGTACATATTTGGCACTGTATAAATGATAAGTAATGTATATTATTTGGCTAGATCAGGACCTTCTAAGGGCTTTTATTACATCGTCTGAATTTCTGCATTGTTTAACTACATTTAACGAAGAGCCAAATACTGTTGGTTTCAAAATGTTAGACATATAACACTGGTCTACAATTTTTGAGAAGTCGTCTGCTTCAGAGATAAAATGTGCTATTTATTATGTATTTTGATGCGCTGAATTCAAATATGACAATTAAAACAACTGATTGGCTACCGTTTCTAAGATATTTAAGTTTTTACATTTTATGTCTATGTATATTGTGTAGACAGTAGAGTTTTAATCATAAATTGTAAACCTAGGTCTTTTCATGTGTTTATGGTTGCTTTACATGATAATATTTCACCTGTCCTGTTTATGTAACACTTTAAAAATCAGCAAAAGGGTTATATAAATAAAATTTATTATGAAACAAAAGGCAAAAAACTATTCTGTACATAGTTTAGTCCTATTCAGTGTCTACTCGGCGCTTCTTGGCTTGTCTCTTGTATTCATTAAATGGAGCATCTCTTGTCACTGTCCAGCAATAGTCTGCAAGCATTGATGGGCTCCATTTGCCCTGATAGCGTTTCTCCATTGTTGCAATGTCCTGGTGAAATCGCTCGCTGTGCTCGTCGCTCACTGCTCCGCAGTTCGGTGGAAAAAAATCTAGATGAGAGTGCAAAAAATGTATCTTTAGTGACATGTTGCAACCAAGGCTTTTGTATGCCTTGAGGAGGTTTTCCACCAACAACCTGTAGTTGTCTGCCTTGTTGTTTCTGAGAAAATTTATTGCCACTAACTGGAAGGCTTTCCATGCCGTCTTTTCCTTGCCACGCAGTGCATGGTCAAATGCATCATCTCGAAGAAGTTCACGAGTCTGAGGACCAACAAAGACACCTTCCTTTATCTTAGCTTCACTTAACCTTGGACATTTTCCATGGAGGTACTTGAAAGCTGCTTGTGTTTTGTCAATGGCCTTGACAAAGTTCTTCATCAGACCCAGCTTGATGTGTAAGGGTGGTGTGACAGATCCAGACCAGTGGGGTACAGGAGTCTGGTAGAGGGCAAATATACTGGTCACTGGATGAGTAGTTTTCTGTTCCCTGAGTGACCAGAGCAGGGGCTGCACTAGAGTAATCAGGAACCTGCTAGAACCAGTTAAGGCAGGCAGGCTAATTAGGACATCTGGAGCCAATTAAGAAGAAGCTTCTAGAATCAATTAAGGCAGGCTAATCAGGGCACCTGGGTTTTAAAAAGGAGCTCACTTCAGTTTGTGGTGCGAGTGTGAGGAGCTGGGAGCAAGAGGTGCAAGGAGCTGAGAGTGAGAAGGTGTGCTGCTGGAGGACAGAGGAGCACAAGCGTTATCAGACACCAAGAGGAAGGTCCTGTGGTGAGAATAAGGAAGGTGTTTGGAGGAGGCCATGGGGAAGTAGCCCAGGGAGTTGTAGCTGGCATGCAGCTGTTACAGGAGGCACTATAGACAGCTGCAGTCCACAGGGCCCTGGGCTGGAACCCGGAGTAGAGGGCGGGCCCGGGTTCCCCCCAAACCTCCCAATTGACCTGGACTGTGGGTTCTTCCAGAGGGGAAGGTCTCTGGGCTGTTCCCCAACCCACATGGTGAATCTCTGAGGCAAGAAAATCCGCCAATAAGCGCAGGACCCACCAAGATAGAGGAGGAACTTTGTCACAGTGGTAACAAAATCTTCCTTGATTCAACAAGTGGTGGATGCTGAACACTTTTTCTCCCAGGCTCCAATGACTGTCGGAGTGGCCAATCTTGCTTGATGTAGTGGGAATCTCTTGCACGACTATCCCATTCGCAGAGAAAACAGCAGTACTTTGTGTATCCAGTCTGCAGACCAAGCAAGAGAGCAACAACCTTCAAATCGCCACAAAGCTGCCACTGATGTTGGTCATAGTTTATGCACCTCAAAAGTTGTTTCATGTTGTCATAGGTTTCCTTCATATGGACTGCATGACCAACTGGAATTGATGGCAAAACATTGCCATTATGCAGTAAAACAGCTTTAAGACTCGTCTTCGATGAATCAATAAACAGTCTCCACTCATCTGGATCGTGAACGATGTTGAGGGCTGCCATCACACCATTGATGTTGTTGCAGGCTACGAGATCACCTTCCATGAAGAAGAATGGGACAAGATCCTTTTGACGGTCATGGAACATGGAAACCCTAACATCACCTGCCAGGAGATTCCACTGCTGTAGTCTGGAGCCCAACAGCTCTGCCTTACTCTTGGGTAGTTCCAAATCCCTGACAAGGTCATTCAGTTCACCTTGTGTTATGAGGTGTGGTTCAGAGGAGGAGGATGGGAGAAAATGTGGGTCCTGTGACATTGATGGTTCATGACCAGAAGTTTCATCCTCTTCCTCTTCCTCGTCTGACTCAAGTGAGAATGATTCTGGTGCATCGGGAACCGGCAGTCCTTCTCCGTGGGGTACTGGGCGTATAGCTGATGGAATGTTTGGATAATGCACAGTCCCCTTTTTCTTCTTTGACACACCTTTCCCAACTGGAGGCACCATGCAGAAGTAACAATTACTGGTATTCCAAAGTCAAGGGTCGTATATACTAACCCAATAGCATATCTTGAAAACTAGAGCCAGTCAACAATTTTAGGTATCATTTTCGTTCTCAGTGACCCAGAATTAGTAAAGTTTGACTACATTTATTTCAGAAGCATTTTGGCTGTAGAGCAGTGTAATTATACATCAGAGCATGCCAAAAATCACATAAAAATCAGCAGAAAACCTCAAAGGACTTCTTATGATGGAACAAAGATTTCTAAATTTGGCAATCCTTTATGTTACAAGCCAGTGCATTAATAATATGCCATGGGTGAAAGGCAGATTGTGAGGGGTATGATTTCAGATCAACATAATGGTCAACCTGAGATGGGCTTGTATAACAAGTGATGTGTATTTTTCAGTTATACCAGTTTTACAGATAATTAAGCAAATTTGTATCCATACCTAAAATATTGCCCCTTCCTCCTATAAATGGAAACTCTTTAACAGGAAAATTGATGGACTCCTATCTAATACTAACTTGGCTTTCCACATCAGGGAACACCTCCTAAAGTAGATCCTTTGGGGTATCATGAGGGTACAAACATGCAGGCACCTTCTCTCTCTCTCTCTCACTACCAATATACTAAGTTTACTTGTATATGACCATGTCCTTAATAATGTGTCTGTATTTTTCATATTCAGGGCTAGATTCTGATCCTCCACTTCAGTCTCCCACATACTGCTCTAGTAGCATATAAAGTCTGTAAAGAAGCCTCAACAGCCCCAGGGAGAATTTCCCTGGTGCACGAGTAACATACAACTAATGGATCTATGCTGCTCCCCTAAAAGCCTACAGAGCAGGTGCATGCCAAGGGTAGGAGGGCTGTGGGCATAGAACTTCGTACTATAGTTATTGTAGACTGCAGAATAGCCCTTAGGCAGCAGTGGGGAAGCTGCTGTACAATGGACGACTACCATATGGTCCCCAATGCCACAGTATCTGAGCATCCTGCTGTTGTTTCCTGGGAAGAATCAAAGTTCCAGATAAACAGAATGTGAAAAATCCTATAACCCTTATGCCAATTGTTTCATTGATTTCAGCATAGGAGGCAGTATGGTCAATGGATAAGGCATTGGAGCTCTATTACCAGCTCTACCCCAACCTTGGGCAAGTCACTACACAGACGCTATCTTTCAGTTTTTCCCATCCCTACAATGACCTTACTTTGTAAAGTGCTATAAGATCAACAGGGGGGGGAAACACTATATCAAAGCTTTGTATTTTATCTGTATTTCCATGATTAAGATAGGCAGGATTAAGGTCATTGTTGCTATCAAGAATATATTGAAAAGAACTCCAACCACTCCCTCATACCTTTCCACAACTTTCTCTTCACTCCCTCCAAAGATAGCACAAAAACGTACAGCCCAAAGACTAAAGACCTTGACTTCAATGGAGCTAGGATAATTTATACCAAGTGAGGTCTGGTCCCCAGATCTCCAGCTACTGTAAGTCAGTATAACTCCATTGAAGACAATGGAGATATGCTTATTTACACTAGCCCTAAATATTAAAGAGCAAAAGAAGAAAATGGAATAATATGCACAATCACTCATAGTAAATATGAAAATCCAGTGAGACATTCATGTTATAAAGCCTGGCTGCATTTTGACGAGAAGGGAGTAAATAAAATAATTATTTTATATTTCTAACATGTAGCAATAAAGCAAAGGTACTAAGGAAACAAAGGTTTAGATTAGCGAATCTCAGAAAAAAGGAAATTGAAAGAGAACATTTCTCTTAAATCTGTTTTAATTTGGAACGTGGAAGATGAATATTGCAGAAAATGCAGGCTATAAAAATGGCGCAGATAGTTCTTTGCTCAGAATAAGGACGTCATTTTGTTTTCTTGAAAGTGCACCAATGGCAGTGGGAGATGTTACTCAGTTATCTGATTTCATAGCACCAATAATCTATTTTTAAAACTGCAGTAAGTAGGTAATATATTATCATGACAGCTGTGTTAAATGACTGCCTCTCCTGTGTTATGCTTTTGACTTTATACAACAATGTTAAGATATTTTTTACCAAGTTTCCAAGATGAAAATAACATGGTGTCAAAATATTTTTTCTAACCAATCAGCACTATTGAAAAAATCACTGAGCTCTGCGTTTCCATGACAACTAATCTCAAATGCTACAAGACCTATCCAAGCTCACCAATAAAGTGTTCTTATGAGAAGAAAATGACTCAAGTAAAAGTATAAATCATGCAACCTTAGATGTGTATAATGTACACTTGCATCAGAGAATAAATCAGCAATGTTTCTACTTTCTAGATTTAGAGTTCTTCTTGCCCTTTTCTCCTTTTGGGGTACTGGTGAGTGTAGCCTGTATACTAAAGCCCATGCTACATTTTGATTCTAGTCTATTTTAGAAGAATATGGGGATAATCACAGGATATTAACAGAATAACATTTCCAGCAGTCTTTCACTCCAGAATTTGATCAATTTGCTACTGACTCCCAGTTGACAATGGATTACAAAAAAGGTGCTTTTTTGTCCTAGATTGGCAGGTCTAGAGATGGAATCCCCCCATTCATTGTACAGGCAGCTTCCCAAGTTTTCCTACTAGTCTTGCTAAATATGACTTGTTAGGACAACCTCAAATGGTGAAACACCCACAGTTCAGTCTTCATTGCCTCTTCAATAGAGACTTTCCTCTTGCGGCTGTCAATAGTGGTGCCAACTGCAATTGTGGAAAGTGTCCCACTGAATCCATTGGGGTTGTGTGGTGGCCAGGATCCTCCTACGCAGGGTTCTTTGAAGGCTCAGAGATTCAGAGTCTGATCCAAAGGCCACTGAAGTCAGTGTGAAGACACCAAGTTCTACATTCCATTACTGCTTTCTTCAGTCAGCCAGCCAGCTGCTCTACTAAAATACTTTTTAAAAAATTCCACAGCAAGATGAAGCCAATGCTTCTTGGCTGCTCAATTTTAAAAAGAATTGATAATGGGAATTATTTTTTTTAAATATACCTTGATGCCATCCTTTTTCAACTCTGGAGGCATGCATGTTCAGGGACTTTGGGACTTCAAAAAAAGAGACACAGAGGTCATAACTTATATGCAGTGAAGTGGGAAGCCAAGGATTTAGAATAATCATTCTTTAAATTGTAGCACAGTATTATTTTAACCTATCAACCATGATTGTTCCTGATTTTCCCAGTGCTAATCACTAGGTCTTAAAAGATGCAAATAATACTGAGTTCCCCCCACCCCACACCACACACACACACATTTAAACTATCCGTTATCCTAAAGTGTTGAAATCTAAAAGCTGGGGACCAACTGGCTAAGCAGCAGTTCTGCAGAAAAAGACCTGGGGATTACAGTGGATGAGAAGCTGGATATGAGTCAACAGTGTGCCCTTGTTGCCAAGAAGGCTAATGACATATTGGGCTGCATTAGTAGGAGCACTGCAAGCAGATCGAGGGAAGCGATTATTCCCCTTTATTTGGCACTGGTGAGGCCATATCTGGAGTATTACGACCAGATTTGGGCTCCCCGCTACAGAAAGGATGTGGACAAATTGGAAAGATATCCAGCGGAAGACAACAAAAATGATTAGGGGGCTGGGGCACATGACTTATGAGGAGAGGCTGAGGGAACTGGGGTTATTTAATCTGCAGAAAAGAAGAGTGAGGGGAGATTTGATAGTAGCCTTCAACTACCTGAAGGGGGGTTCCAAATCGGAACAGCTTGGCTGTTCTCAGTGGTGGCAGATGACAGAACAAAGAGGAATGGTCTCAAGTTGCAGTGGGGGAGGTCTAGGTTCGATATTAGGAAAAACTATTTCACTAGGAGGGTGGCGAAGCACTGGAATGGGTTACCTAGGGAGCTGGTGGAATCTCCATCCTTAGAGGTTTTTAAGGCCTGGCTTGACAAAGCCTGTTAGGGGGCTTATTCCTTCACCGTCTCACTTCCCTGGTCCTTCTCGCATGAACAGAGAGCAACAATATCCGAAGTCCGAAGATGCAAACAATTCGATTTTTATTGGGGTGAACTTCCAGCAAGCATGATTCCAGTTTCCTTCCTCAGTGTCCCCCTTCCCAGCTCTGACACCACAGAGCCTTGCCTGTGTCCCTGTTCCCATTCCCCGTTCAAATCCCCCCCCCCTTAGCGAAACATGATTCTAATTCCCCCACCTCCATTCCCTGTTCCCATTCCCCCCCCTTACTTCCTGATTGACTGCAGACTATATAGTAAAACTTGAGTTCTGCTTAGCTATATCTTAACCAATCATTTTACTGAAATTTAACTAACCAATCCTAACATATTGTAACATGATTATTTAACCAATTATATCCCACCACCTTAATTGGTTTATACCCAACAAAATTAATTATACAGCAGACAGAAACAATCACAGAACCAGACAGAGATTATACAGACAAACAATAGGGAAGTGGAGACTACAGTGATAGAACAATACGGAAATGAGATTTCACATCCCAGCTATTGAATAGTAAGTTCTTGCCAGACAGGATGCTATCAAACTAAGTTTCCTTTTACATCTTTTAGGCTCTTCCCTTTCTCTGGAGGTGATAGAAATATCAGGACAGAATTGTATTCCTAACAGCCCAATAGCACCTTATTTCAATGTGACTAGTTTGGAATGTAAGGATGTGACCATACACTTTCCAGTTTATGACTGCCTTTGCTGTGTAGCCAAAGGCTTAGCCTAAGAAAAAGGCCTCAGACTGTTACAGTAAGAGAAGGCCCTTACACAGACAGACAGTGATTTTGATTCTTTCTTTTATACCTCTATAACTAGCTAAGTGATAAGAATACACCTAAATTCTTAAAGTATAGGCCTTTGCAGACAGGCCTGAACATCTACATCCTAACAAAGCCCTGGGATGATTTAGTTGGGGTTGGTCCTGCTTTGAGCAGGGGGTTGGAGTAGATGACCTCCTAAGGACTCTTCCAACCCTAATCTTCTATGATGCTATGACATTTAGGCCCCACTGAAGTCAATAGGAATTTGCCATTTATAGCAATGGAGCCAGGATTTTTCCCTATGAGTAAACACCACAAAAGTTGATTTTATGTTATTATTTTAAAATATATAATTACAAGATAATGCATTCCCTTTAAATCATGACAGGGTGCAACAAGGCAGGGATATGTAAAAAATGCTTTTGTGATCAAATAGAACCAAGATGCAAATATTCAATGACTGTTTTCAAACTCTAGACTGAAGTGAAAGAGGACATAGACAGCGCTTTTAATGGAATATGAATGAATTCAGAACAGAGTTACATGATACTAGTACATTGCTGGCTAACCACTGAAAGTACAGCTGTCTTTATTTTATAAATGTCCTCACTATTATTTTTTTAATTGCAGAAGTCTGACAATGAGTGACTACACTCACGATATATTTTGCAATATAATGAAGCAAAGGAGCCTTTACATGATCATGGGATAAATTAAGATATAAATGGCCAGTCAGCTCACACAAATTATCATCTCTTTGTTGTAGTACCTTAGTTTTTATTCTTTGATCCATTAATTTTCACTTTGTCCTTTCATCCTCTTTTGATATAATCTTTTTATCTTTTTTTTGTGGGGGGGACTGGGAGGGAGATGATTTCCTTTAATACTACATCCCAGAAGTTTTTACCTCACACTAATGAAACTGAATCAATAACATCAATGAATACTTTAAGACCAGATTTTAGCCTAATACTGCACACCTGCAAAGAGGTCCAGTACCCCTTTATTTCCCTGTGCCAATTATCTATACTGTAAGTAGCTCCATGTGAAAGAGAGCTGCTTTTGAAGGGCTACACAGCCCACACATGACATGTGGGTACCAGTGGGAAGCAAGTGGAGGGAACTCACTGGCCAGTGCAGCTACACTCATGCACTTGGGGGAAATAACCTGAGCCAGATTGTCAGAATCGCCAGGCAGCCAGCTGAGGCAGGAGCAGATGCAGGGTGGAACAGCGGCAGGCTAACATGGAAACAGGAACAGGGTAAAGCAGGAGCAGGAAGGGCAGCCTATTAAAACTACCAGTCAATGGGTTTGCTCCTGGTCACGTAGTGATATTGAGCAGACTGGAGAGAGACTGCATCTTTTAGAAGCCTATATACCTACTTCAGGATCACAGGGATGGGCCCTTGCATGTGGATTAGCTGACCCCTGGTTGAATAGCATTGGGCCTATCACAAGACCTGCAGGTAATTGCCTGGGATGACTCATCACATTTTCTGGCTCAGAGGTGAATTGTTAGGCTTAAGACATCTTAGGGTCAGAGGAAACTCAGGGGTGACTCACCAGGCTAAAGCAGACTCACGCTCAGAGGTAACTCATCACACAGGTATAGGTCTGGTGCTTGTCCCCAGTGGGGGGCAAGCGGGGACCAGGAGGCAAATCGTGACACTCTCTCTCTCTCTGCATCTCAATATACTTCCCAGTCTGTTTCCAAGTCAGAACAACATGCTGCCCGAACACAGTCATATTAAAGTCACAGTTGAGCCTGCATAGTTTGCACTTAGATAGACTTTGAAATACAAGGATATTAAAGTACTTTAGAGCTAATGTAAAATACTATTTTATGACATGATGAATATGACTTAATGGTGCACTTAGCACCTCTGTATTTTTCTTATTTCTCTGTAATTGTTAGTGCTATTTCCCTCTCTCCCCCATCCCCATCCCACTAAATAAACCCTCTAGCACCTCTGTGTGCAGGTAAGAGTTATAATACACATCTTAACAATGAAGCTATATAGACATCAAGGGCCTACCCCAGACTCACACAGAAAGTCAGTGGCAAAGATTGAAATAGACTACATGGGCTTCTTCTACCTCTTGCTCCTGCCTAGTGATATAAGTAACTTCCACCGAAGTCAATGCAAGAATGTGATGTCCTGAAAGAGGAGAATCAGACTAGAAGTGGTGACTCCAACTCCTCTATGCTAACCAGCAGACTGCAAGACCGTCTACATTTTTTATTATATTCAGGTATTACAGACATCACAGAAAACTAATGTGAGCTAATAAGAGTAGTGATAATAGGTATAGAATTTGATAGCTATAGCAGTTTACATTTTCCTCCTTCTGTAGGGGGAGCTAGTTGTATAGTGGTTTATTATGTTTTCCTCTGGAGAACAGAGGTCAAATCCTATTATAACTCCTAAATGTAAATGAGTTTTTTGGTCTTACCCCACTCCCTTTATTGCATATCACATAACCAACTTGCCATTTAATGAACGATTCAGAATGCTTGGCAGTCTCTGCCACATGAATATAAATGACAGGAATAACAGATCAGCATGAAGAACATTGGCAGAGATATACAGGACTTCGAGACTGGAACAGAAAGGGTGATGGGGTGTGAAAGTTGCAACTCAGGGGTGAGGCGAATTGGCAGAGCTGCATAAGGACCCAGACCTTTGAAAGCAGGGAGTTTTGAATATCAGGATTTAGGTGTCTTCAAAGAGCAGAGAGGTAAAGCTGGCAAGAGGCCTGCCCTCATGATGTCTGGCTTAACCCATTGCTTTGATAGTCCAGCCCTCTCATAAGACTACACTCAGTAGTAAATTAAAAGAGAGAAAACTGCATTCAGTCTATCCTAACCCACATATTTTATCCCATAGAATTTGAACAAAGGCTACTCTGAGTACAGCCTTTCGGCTTCTATGTTATGAATATTGATAAGGTGCCATTCTCAACAGCAGGTAAGGAACCAGTTATGCATCATTGAGATCCTGTCTTCTATTACTTTCTCAGAGCATATAGACTCACTCTTTGAAATGCCTAGAGCTAAGTTGCTAAAGTATATAAGTATTACCAAAGTGTCCCTACTGCATCAGAAAGTGGAATCAGCCAACTGTGAAATGAATTTGTATTTTCACCAATCTAATAACAACAGACTGCAGAGGGCTCTGCACTCAACACATTTGTTATGTTTATTGTCATGGAGAGACAGGGCTTTGATGTCACTGATAAATGAAATTACAGCTAGTCAGAATTCCAAGTCTAATTGGCTGACAGATGGCCAAACTTTTAACTTTATTACAAGTTGCATGTCAAATCAAGAGTGCAGAAGAGGTGAAAAACAGTCATCATATGCTTGGTTCCATTAAGATCTTTTGTCTTGCAGGTCATTGATGTGACCTTCAATATAAAGTTTATGGAAATCAATTTTGTACAGTATTTTTCGTGATTGTTATGGAATGGGGAATTTTTGGTGATCTGACTCTGTGAGTTTACGTGTCTTTTCATTTTACTTTTGATATTGCTTTGAATGTGGTAATACTAAAACTTCTAGAAATTTGCTTCATGGAGGGAGGGTCCTTTTGTACTTTGGTTTGTATACTTTGGGGAAGACTGTAAACCCCTTAACCCACACTGTGGAGCTGTTACTCACAGGAGTAGTCCCATTGACTTCAGTACAAATTATTACTGGAGAAAGTATTCCCACATCCCTTTACTGAGAAGTGATTACTTGTCCTGGTGTCACACTCTGGAGGAGAAAGAATTCCACAACAGCAAGCACAATTCAGGGAGGTGCAACATGAATAGTTTAACGTATGAAACATAGAATGTTTCTATGCATCGATTTCCTTCCATCTTGCAACAATCTTTTCAACTTTCTTGATTGATTGACCCTTCAAATTACAGCCCACATTTCTCTGAATGAAGTACCCATGTCATCGAATCAATATATAGTTTTGTTCCTGCATTAAATACCCCCTTTAGAGTGCTATTCCCTGTAGAAATGAACAGAGTGACAGATTTAACTTCTATCTGGATAAGTAATAAAAAAAACCCAACAACAATGAGGAATTCCAAGGATGTTATGTTGTTTTAAAGGATGAGGCCAGGACTGTGTTAATTTGTCTGATACTTTCAGATCCAACCTGCAATAGCAATTCTGTATGGGATGTCCAAGAACATACTCACTCAGTTGTGCCATTTAGGTATAGCCCTGCTTTCAGGGCAGTGCAAAATTTGTGACAATTTATCAAAAATATTAACAAAACAAAATTCAATAACCATTTCAATAATGGTTTCAAAAACACTTTCTATACGATTTTTTATTTTAAATTATTCATGAACAAATTTAACATCTAAGAACCAAAAATAAGTCAATTTTGAATACTGTAAAACAAGAAACCATTATGTCAAAAAATTTCACTACATTCATTTTTCTGTTTTTTAACTGGCTCTGCTTAAGAAGCCTTCTCACCACTAATGAATACAATTCTGTGATTCTGAAGATCAGGAATAGCTCTTTGAGATGATAGATGTTCATGGTAGCCTCATGGAATTCTTGTCAATAATGATTTGGCTCAAGCAACTATCTTCTCTCTGCGATACCTCTCCCAAAAGATGCTAAGTTGTGGAATTGGCTTAGAATCAATAGTATTAAGATTTATATCCACATGCTGGCTGGCAAGCAATAAGGGGAATTTGATAAAATTGGTGTCTTTGTATATTAGCAAATAATATTGACTAGGTATACAGCAATATATTCCAAGATATATTATGGCAGACTATAAATCAGGAGATATAAGAACTAGAAGATCTGTATGTGCTCTGATATTATCCCATCCAGGACTCCAATATTTAGCTTTACAAAAGGTCTTTAGGAAGAAGATATTCCCTTAATAGTATTATGTCAGAGTAAACTTTTCACCTCCCATTCCTCAGACTTTGCTCAGCTAAGTTTTTTATTCAGGCAAGCTATAAGTTTAAACAAGTGATTTCAGGGGCAAATAACCATTTGTGTGGCTCTGTAAGGATTCAGGTGAGAGCTGGGCATTATGAGAAATGTGAAAGCTAGTGCTCGGTCATGCTTAGGTTGTGGGAGCAGTCCATGACTTGAACACTCTGTAAATCCGGGGGATGGTCAAGGGATAGGTTCAATATTTTCAGAATTGTCATGGGATGCTCAAAGGCTGTCTCAAGGACTGAAAAGTTAGCGGAGTCAGCGGCATGATTCCAGGAGACCAGAGTTAAGAGGCTCAAGCTGAAATTTCTCATTGATTACTCTGCAGTTTGTGCACTTTAGAAATAGCCAACACATAGAGAAAGAACCTCCCCGTAGACAGAGATGGAGAAAGTCCATGACAAAGGGAGGCAGACAGGATTTACAGATTTATAGAGGTGAAAATGAGTCACAGAGAGAGATTTGGAGGACATGGAAAGGATCAGGACATATCAGGGCTTCAGGGGAGGAGGTTACCGGAGAGTTGCGGGACAGCACTGGAGAGAAGTTGCATTACACCACATGGCCACTTTGGGGCTGCAAATCAAGAAAGATCACAGGAAGAAAAGACAGCAGGCAAAAAAGGTGGAGGCTCAGGCTAGGTCTACACTACAGCGGGGGTCCGACCTAAGATACGCAACTTCAGCTACGTGAATACCGTAGCTGAAGTTGCGTATTTTAGGTCAGCTTACCTGGCGGTGAGGACGCGGGAAAGTCGACCGCTGCCGCGCTGCCGCCGACTCCGCTGCCGCCTCTTGCCGAGGTGGATTTCCGGAGTCGACGGCAGAGCGATCAGGGATCGATTTTACCACGTCTTCACTAGACGCAGTAAGTCGATCCCCGATAGACCGATTGCTACCCGCCGGATCGGCGGGTAGTGAAGACAAAGCCTCAGAAGAAGAGGCATAATTACCCCTGAAAGCTTTAGAAGCTTTGTAGGATCTTCCTCAGCCTTCTGAGACACAGGTCATCCAGCAATGCAGACATGCTCCTGAAGCCATCCAGTCCCACTATGAAGAAATGAGGATTTTTAAAGGAAAATCCCTTGGGCACCCCAACTCTCACTGAAGGCTCTAGAGAAAGGTCCAATGGTTATTTGTACCTTTTGAAAATATTGCCCATAATATATTTGACCCAAAGGGGGCTGTTTGAAAACCGCCAGTAAATTGTTTCTTAATACAATATCTAGTGGCTATGTCTTTGGTCATACCAAGGCCACACTTGTAGTATTTCTCGCTCAAAGGAAATTTGTAAGATATCTTATTTTTACAAAACTTTCAGCCCCATTTTGTGAACTCACAGGTTGTGTGTTCAGAAAACCTAGACTTTTTGAGTTCTTATCTGTTCAAAACAAATCCCTGAACTTTATGAGATTTGCCCATCTCTGACTTACTTCTTTCCATTATAGCCAAGTCCCACTGTTGCATATTAGATTTCAGCGTAAAACTGATGCAGTTGGTTCAAGCCTGCTTTTATGGGACTGTTTAACAATAAGTGCAAAACACAAACCTACACCCATTATTCTGCACTTTAGCAGATTTTCCTTTAGTGCAAGAAAACTATCTTTGCTCCTCCTCCTACACACATGATGGCACTATGAATTAATACAGTCTAGAAAGAAGTCACAAAAGTGGGAAGATTTCTGCTAGCTTTGACTGCTTTGGACATTAAGGTCTCAGTTCTACAAATACTTATGAATATTAGTAGTCCCGTCAACTTCAGTGTGATTACTGATGTGCATAACGATAAGCTCATACATAAGTATTTCCAGGATTGGGGCCTAATGGGCTGTAATACTTTCATCTAATTTTGGTTGTTGGGTTTAGTGTACGCATGTTGGTGGCCTGTGAAATATAGGAGGTCAGACTAGATGATCTGACGGTGTCTTCTGGTCTTAAACTCTATGACGCTAAAGCAGTGTCAAGGTAAAGCTAAAAACTTAACAAAGCACTCATACCATATGAAGTTTTTGAGAATGCCAAATGTATTTGAAATGTATTTATTTACTTTGGTGCCTTAATGGTTATCCAAGCACTGAAATAGCATCTTTTGTTAAAGTTTAGATTATTTCAATTGATTTTTGTCAAGAGGTGGGAAATGATAAATAAAAGTAAAGATTATTGTTTTTCTTAAATTCCAGAAATTTTAATGAACAATAAAAGGGGGAGAGATGGTTACTTGTAAGTGTGAACTGTGGAGGAAAGTTCATGGAATTTTGACAAAACTACCATCTTCAAGTGATGTTAATTGTTGTAATTAATTTTGATATTTCCTATATACAGCAGCATTGATAAAAGGCTTCCATCAATTATTGAAGTGTCTATTTTTGAGACAGTATGTAGTAGTTGATGGAATAAATTATTCCTTTCTGGGAATGTTTCCAGATTTCAGGAGTTGTACTTCTTTCCATTAGAAATGTCCAGGGTAGCTTTTGAATATTGTTGCTTGACCACGGACTGTGAAGATGAGTTTCACATCCAGGACTGGATATTGACTTAACGTCTCAGTTCTGAAGACCTGCATTGTGAAGAATTTGGAATGCTGTGGTATGTAAAGATATAGATGAATTTATTCTGCTGAGGAAATATTGATGGTCTTACATCTCCAGTAGTGTCTTTTCCATGTAGATGTTATATCACAAAACCAGTTGTTGTTAATGACATAATTGAGCTATCCTTCTGGGAGAAGAAAGGGGCCTAAATTTTCAAAAGTGACTAGTGATTTCGACTTGAAACAAATTAAGGGGTCCTGAAAGTGGGTATTTAATTTCAATTAAGTTGTGTCCAGTTGGGCACCCAAAATCACTACTCACCTTTGAAAATTTGGGCCAAAATGCTGAACTGTTTAAAGATATTTTATGTTGTGTTTGTGCAATGAAAAACCTGTATGCAATGTGCTTTGTTGTGCCTTCACTTATTTAGTGTCTATAATAGTGTCTTGCATTTTTTGTAGTATACTGAAATGCGGTATTGTTTCAGTGCATATGTTAGTGACAAATTTCAGAATTCTTTAATTTGGTGTGATTTCAGTTCATATGGTGGCAGTTCTTTTAACCACTCCTGGCATCACATGCCAATATACTACTAAACATTGAAACAAACTTTCTACAAACAGAAAGAATTTATGGGACAACAACAAGAAATAAGCCAGTAACAGAAGAGGTCGAAAAATTATACATATTTTTGGCAGGAAAATCTTTTTTTTCAATTTTTGGAAAACATTTCCTGTTTTTAACAATGAATAAACAATACCAGATTCTTCGGTTTTCACAAAAAGAAACATTAAACAACAAACAAATTTTCAGTTAGACAAAAAATTGGGACACTGATTGATGGATGAACCTCTTAAAGTTGAGCAATTTGATTTGGATAAGCACCCAGACACTTGAGCTATGCATCTGAACCTATGTATCTCTTGAATCAGCAAAATTGAGCTTTAAATCTTGGAAGAAAAGGCTTTCTCCTGAGGATTCTGGCTTTTTTTGTTGGTGCTTGAGTTAGAACTACTATGGCAAGTGGCTCACACCATTCAAGATTTTATTTTTTTTATATTACTCAGTTTTTTCCCAGACTTTCAAAATGGTTCAATTCAGATTTGGTTTGAACTTTGGTTAAACATTCAGATACAGTAGGCAGTCAATAAATACCACGGAGCAATACATGGATAGTTTGGGGCCAGTTCCTATTCTAACAAAACCATATTCACCCATAGCTGTTGGAGTAAACCACTTTGTATGTTATTTTCACAGGTTC
Source organism: Emys orbicularis (assembly GCF_028017835.1). Classification (NCBI taxonomy): domain Eukaryota; kingdom Metazoa; phylum Chordata; order Testudines; family Emydidae; genus Emys; species Emys orbicularis. The sequence continues at coordinate 33,476,075 of NC_088691.1, forward strand.
TTGGAAACTTAAACTCAAAGCTTAACTCCATAAGCAGTTCCATTCCATCATCACCCCATGCTATCAAAGGGCTGTCATTATAGGGTTTTACATGACAACTGATTATTGTAATATTAACAAACAACTGAATTTATACCATATGTACGATTTCTAATCTGCAAAGCTCTTTACAAACATTAACTAATGAATCCTCACAACAGCCATGTGAGTAAGCTAAGCATTAACTCTGTTCCAGAGATGTGGGAATCGATACGGAGGTTTTCAGGGTGATTTTTCAATGATGGTATTGGGACACACAATAGGGAATGAACATGCCTAAAATGGAAAGAATTTTCAAAGTGGTGAGTGGGCAATCCAAACATTCGGAGAGTTTTGCCCCTGCTATGGGCTGTTCCAGATGCCTGGGGTCTTTGAATCTAGTTGAGCAGAGCTCTGCCTACCAGTTGCTCAATGCAAAAGCATTCCTGCCTAAAAAGGTGACTACTAGGTAAGAGAGAGAACACACAGAGATCCAGGAAACATAAATGGTATCTCAAATGCTTCACTGCTTGGATCAGCATGGACAACTCATCACCTCAAACACATTATGCCTGCTTAGAACAGTTGCTGGAGACGGATGGCATAACAAGATCAGATACTGCATCAGCATATTTTTTACCCTAAATAGGTGCATTTCAAATAAAAATGCAAGACTATATCAGAAAATATCTCTAGTCAGCATCATCTCAGGCCACTGAACACCATGGAAAAGCTTTAAAAAAAAGTCCAGCTTGTCAACAAAATTATTTCCTGCTGACCCCTAAAGTATCTGTCCTGGCTACATTTGAAAAATAAGAGTAAATAGCTTGTATTATTAATTTAAGTTGTATTAATCAGTCAGTGGTATCAGTTAATTCAGTTTTCTGGTGCTAATAAGTTCATTAACAACAACAACAACAAAACCTGGATTTTTAGCCCCCCATAGCAACAAAGAATCACACTCTCATCTACACTGCCAACAACATATGTGTTGCTGGGTTTATTAATGTTACTGGAAGCAAAGAGGGGCATGGATCACCGTTCACATCACACTCCCAGTCAGTACCTGGCCCAGGCCGGGGAAGCTAGTGATCCAACCAGCAGACCAAATTTAGTGATGAATCCTGGTCATGTGCCACCTGAGGATGTTGCGCCTACACTAAGAAGAAGAAGAATGGAAGCAGTTTTGTTGGTCTCACTGCCTATGGAAATTGGCCAGGCCAGGTCAACTGAGAAAATACAGCACGTGAGTGACTTGTTTAAATCTCTTTGTGGTTGTTTAAACCTAGCTTTCAAGTGATAAACCACACAACTTAAAAAATAAAATAAACTTACTAAAATAACATATTAAAAGTCTTAGGCTGTGTGTACACTACAGTTTATGTCGGCATAACTTATGTTGCTCAGGGGGTTGAATAAACCACCCCCCTGAGCAACAGCATGGACAGTGCTATGTTGGCAGGTGAGCTTCTCCCACTGACATAGCTACCACCGCTCACGGAGATGGTTTTATTATGCTGATGGTAGAGAGCTCTCCCGTCTGCATAGAGCATCTTCACCAGATGCACTGCAATGGCACAGCTACATCAGTGCAGCTGCACCGCTGCATGTGTAGACATGCTCTTTGGGCTCGTCTACACTGCAAAGTTGTCAACAAAACTTTTGTCTTTCACAGGTACTTAAAAAAGCCTACCCCCCCCCCCCCCCGCCACCGGCGAAAGACAAAAGTTTTGCTGACAGAAGTGGCAGCATGAACGCGGCGTTGTTGCCAAAGCTAACAACGATCGTGGGGCTGGAAGTACTTTGTCAGCAAAAGTGCCGACAAAGTACTGAACAAGAGCGTTTACACACGCTGACATTTAGCAACAAGGCTGTGTCGTCACAGCCTTGTCGAAAAAACTTGCGTGGTGTAGACAAGCCCTTAGTGTTCAAGACAGCTCTTACTCCTCAAACCCAACCCTTTCAATCAAAACACCAGTAAGTGTAGCAAACTCCAGTGACATTGTCTTTTTTATACATAGGCCATTTAATTGTCTCTTACTGAGATAACGTAATCAGCCATAGAATCATAGACTTTAAGGTCAGAAGGGACCATTATGATCATCTAGTCTGACCTCCTGCACAATGCAGGCAACAGAATCTCACCCACCCACTCCTGTATCAAACTCCTAACCTATGTCTGAGCTATTGAAGTCCTCAAATCGTGGTTTAAAGACTTCAAGGTGCAGAGAATCCTCCAGCAAGTGACCCATGCCCCACGCTGCAGAGGAAGGCGAAAAACCCCCAGGGCCTCTGCCAATCTTCCCTGGAGGAAAATTCCTTCCCGACCCCAAATATGACGATCAGCTAAACCCTGAGCATGTGGGCAAGACTCACCAGCCAGACACCCAAGAAAGAATTCTCTGTAGTAACTCAGATCCCACCCCATCTAACATCCCATCACAGGCCATTGGGCATATTTACTGCTAATAGTCAAAGATCAATTAATTGCCAAAATTAAGCTATCCCATCATACCATCCCCTCCATAAACTTACCAAGTTTAGTCTTGAAACCAGATATGTCTTTTTCCCCCACTGCTCCCCTTGGAAGGCTGTTCCAGAACTTCACTCCTCTGATGGTTAGAAACCTTCATCTAATTTCAAGTCTAAACTTCCTGATGGCCAGTTTATATCCATTTGTTCTTGTGTCCACATTGGTACTGAGTTTAAATAATTCCACTCCCTCCCTGGTATTTATTCCTCTGATATATTTATAGAGAGCAATCATATCTCCCCTCAGTCTTCTTTTGGTTAGGCTAAACAAGCCAAGCTCTTTGAGTCTCCTTTCATAAGACAGGTTTTCCATTCCTCGGAACATCTTAGTAGCCCTTCTCTGTACCTGTTCCAGTTTGAATTCATCCTTCTTAAACATGGGAGACCAGAACTGCACACAGTATTCCAGATGAGGTCTCACCAGTGCCTTGTATAACGGTACTAACACCTCCTTATCTCTACTGGAAATACCTCGCCTGATGCATCCCAAGACCACATTAGCTTTTTTCACGGCCATATCACATTGGCGGCTCATAGTCATCCTGTGATCAACCAATACTCCGAAGTCCTTCTTTTCCTCTGTTACTTCCAACTGATGCATCCCCAGCTTATAACAAAAATTCTTGTTATTAATCCCTAAATGCATGACCCTGCACTTTTCACTAATAAATTTCATCTTATTACTATTATTCCAATTTACAAGGTCATCCAGATCTTCCTGCATGATATCCCGGTCCTTTTCTGTATTGGCAATACCTCCCAGCTTTGTGTCATCTGCAAACTTTATTAGCATATTCCCACTTTTTGTGCCAAGGTCAGTAATAAAAAGATTGGTCCCAAAACTGATCCCTGAGGAACTCCACTAGTAACCTCTCTCCAGCCTGACAGTTCACCTTTCCTGCCTCAATTCCAAGCTACTGAAACAAATTGCAGGGGGAGGGACAAATTCCCTTCCTCTACCCCTAGGAAGGAGTTTTTTCCATTCCCTGCCATACCTTGTATGGGAGTGTTACTGCCCTGTCACACTTACCCTGGGGACCAGTAGAGCAAGGTTTTTCTGTTGCTGTTAATGTGGGCCCAGATAGTTGTGCAAATTGTTTTCCTGGGGTTGTCTGGCCAGTCTGGCCTTTCCATATCATGTTTTAAATACCAGAAACAGAGTTTTGCTGGTGGGTAAAAAAATTAAGCCAAATACAAATCCCTTTAACACAAACACCAGAGCCAGATTCTCAGTAGCTTCATGTCCTCCTCCTGCAGCTGGCACAAGAGTGTTATAGGGCAGGATAAAGGATCCTCCCTCTGGGTCATAGGTGCTAACTCCGTAAGTGCTCCAGGGCTGGAGCACTCAGGGAAAAAAATTAGCTTAGCACCCATCAGCAGCCAGCTCTCCTCTTCCCCCAGCGCCTCCTGCCCCTGGGCAACCCCACTGATCAACTCTTCCCCCTCCCTCCCAGCACCTCCTGCACACTGTGAAACAGCTGTTGTTCTGCAGCGTGCAGGAGGAGCTGGGAGGGAGGGGGAGGAGCGGGGACGGGGCACGCTCGGGGGAGGGGTGGGAAAAGGCAGGGCGGGGGCAGGCAGAGGCAGGATGGAGTGGGGGCTTGGAGGAAGGGGTGGGGTGGACTGGGGGTGGGCCCGGTGCAGAGAAGGGTCAAGCACTCGCTGGGTAAAGAGGAATTCGGCACCTATGCTCTGGGTGAATATTACTGTGCTTGTGCCACCAGCACTGTGCTCCCTCCGAAGGAGCTGTCCTGGCAAAGTGGGAGTTACAAGTTGGCAAAGAGCAGATCAGGGGCAAACTGCGTAGGGTCCCAATGAGGAGTGTGGCTGGGACAGCCAAGCACTCCAGTGATTCTGCACCAACAGTGCAAGCTGAGACCTAGAGCTGCCAGGGTTGCTGAAGCAAACCTCAACCCCTTCTCCACTCCATCCCTGCACTGGACCCATATACCCCTAAGCCTAAATCAGGGAATCTTGCCGCAGCAGCCTACAAGTTGGCTGATTAGGTGGGTTTTGGTTCAGCTGTGGATAATGTAGTAAATGTATAGTATCCTTGAGGACCATCCTCTAGGTCCCCAAAATTGGGAAAGAAACACACCAAAAACAGGTCCTTAAATCTCAGGTAAACATACAGATGTCTACATAAATCATGCTGCTTTCTCCTTCCTCAGGCCTCTAGTTTAAAAATGGACAGACAATTCTGAGGAAAGAAGTTTCAGTTTAGAGTGAATTTTTACTGGCAAGTTATAAATCCCTGAAATTAAGAGTTTATAATGGAAATGCTGACACAACCTTAACTAGAGCGGCGTGAATAGCTTCACTATAATAAATCAGTCACTTGTCTTATAAGTCTGTCACATGTTCTATAAATCAGAAACTTGGAATGTAAATCACATATTTAAAAGTACTTGTTCATAAATCAGCTATACAGATCAACACTAGGAATAATATTTTGGCAGTAAATCACTTTTTGCAAAAATGTTCTCCCATGTCAGTTCATTGCATTACTTAAAAATTACTTAAAGTTCTATTTCAGGGTCTCTATAAGTGAATCTTTAGAATGTGATTTTCCTAATACACCCAGTTTTAGACTATAACTTTGAACAAAAATGATTTTTCATAGTAGAAAGCAATTCTGAATGTTCATTATAAGCCTTTTGTTAGCCCAGTGGAAATCCTTTTAAAGACATTCCTCTTATTATTATTATAATGTGTGTTATAGCCATTCCAATTGAGATCAGGAAGCCCTAGTGCTAGGTGCTGTACAAAACACACTCTGAGATAGTCCCCACCCCAAAATGCTTACAAATGAATAGGCAAAAAAAAAAGTGTGTAGGGAAACAAAGGCATAGTGAGGGCCTGTGCTCACCTAATGTCACAGGCTGAGCAAGACATAGAACCCAGGACTCCTGAGTCCCAGCCCACTGCTCTATCCACTAGACCACAGTATCTCTACACCACAGCTTACCAAGATGCAGTAACAGCGCTCTGCAGTTCTACAGCCCATTTCATCCACAGATCTCAAAGCTCTTTACAAATATTAATAAATTAAGTTTCTTGACATCCTGTCTTATAGATAAGAATTATTATCGCATTTTATGGAGAGGACATTGAGGTTCAGAAAGATTATATGGACTATGGATAATTGAAGTTGTGCATGATTAAGAATATTGTTGCCACGTATTCTCCTAAAAGTTCTAGATTTTGAGGTCTCAGGTAAAGTAATAACTTGCTAATAGTATTCTGACTGGTAAATCTAAAATGACTAAGTTTTTAAACAATGTTTTAAAGCCAAAAATGGCCATATAGGGGTATTTATTGGCATTCATGTAAAGCCAGGATCCCCCAATTTTGCAGGCCTTTTATTTGGACTACTTTCGGAGCTACTTTCACTGTTTTCCCTGGCATCCAATCTGGGCTTCCATCCTGCAGCTGGATACACATTGTCAGACCCTAGCATCCTCATAGAGCCCCATTTTCTTCAATGGGGTTCCATATAAGCATAGGGTTCCACCTGGGTGTATCCAGGTCCTAGTGTGAAACTAAATAAGGACTGGATCCAAATTTAAAGTGAATGGAAAGTCTTAAATGAGCTTTGGATCTGGCTTTAGGTTTAGCACAAAGTTTATAGATGGGGAGGAGCTCCAAAGCCACAACCAATATGATTTTTATTATTATTATAGATAGCACAGGTAGCAATGGCTATAGTTAAGGTAGCCCAACACTTCCCATTATAAAACCCTGTTGCTAATTGCTTATAATTTTACCCAATTTTAACTTTTGCACAGAAACTTAATTCTGGCATTTCCTAACTTAATATTTTTAACATAGTTTATTTCTACATAATTAATTCATTATTTGCAAAACAACCAGACTAAAAAACAGTTTTGTACAACAAGGTCAGCAATGAAAAAACAAACTCTAAGTATAGTTATTTAACTTTTTAAATTTTTGGACCATTCGAAAATCTCAGGTGCAACATTTGGAAGAAGCATGAAAAATATTAATGTTGTTTTGGCTTCCTAGATATTGCACTTGTATTTGGGTAGGTTCTAAGCTATTGATTTTTAAAGCACAACTCCCCAGATCAATGGCACATGGCCCTATGTGTTTACCAGTAGATATGGTTTTCAGCTACGTGCCAGAATTTTTACTATTAGAGGGAGAAAACACAGAGTAAGCACAAGAAGCATCCTGGGTTATTTTTCTAGTTTGCCAATGCAGATTTGCTAATGTGTGTGTGGGGCGGGGGCGGGGGGGAGGTTTAACTGCAGACTCCTTTGAAAATGAATTTGGACCCTGTGACCTTTTTCAGTGCTATGCGAATGCTGCTCTCTGCAGGCCCTGCTCCTTCCTAATATAAATGTTTAATGTGAAACACAACTCTAAGTAAAAGCTATTTATCTTTTCTTTAATTTCCTTCAGTGCAATTAGAATCTGAAGTGCTCACACTTGTTAGAATGGGCTGAATGTGCAGCCTGTGTTTATAGAACAATAGAAACTCAGGGAGAAGATGATCAGCATTCACACAGCATTTCTGCCCCCTCCTCTCCTATAGTATACAAACAGATAGGGGGAACAAACACATGTCAGGTGATGTTACTACATATCAAGCAAGTAATTGCTGAAAATATATTGGTTCTAAACAAGTCACTGTGATCACAATTGGAACAAGTCTCTTTTCTTAGGAACCTTCTTTGTTTTTAAAGGTCTTTGTGTCAGTTCAAGGCATGTGGGCAAAACAGTGGGCCAGATTCTGATCTCAATTCCATTGCTATAATTCTTTCAAATCAGTGGCATTACTCTGGGTTTAAACCAGTGTAGTCACTGAGATCAGAATGGGTAATGTTTTTTGTTTTTCTCAATCCTACTTACTCCTAAAGACTGCTGCAGATTCAAGAGAAGGGACTTTCTCATGGAATACCTGTGGTTTCTAAAGGGAGGTACACAGTGTTATTAATATATAAAGTATTACAGAAGTAGAAGAAATTCCTTTATACTCTAAAAATAATGCTATTGGGTAACTTTACCTCACAGTTATCCCAGTTTACAGGGACCAAACATATGCATCAGTTTGTTAGCAACAGGACACAAAACCAAATGGTCCTCTCAAAAAGACAAAACCTTTGAAAAGCCAGGTGGCTGGAGCACAGACAGGAACTTCTGCCTTTGTAGTATCTTCCTCCACTTCCCCAGATTCTACAGAAGCCTTTCAAATGTGGCTTACATTGAGCAGGATTTCACTGGTGAAGAGGGGATGAAACCCAAGAGAACAGCACTCTCCGCTTCACTGTCTTCCTTCTTTCCTGGATTCTAGCAATATGGTGAAGTGGCTGAGACAAGAGTTTGCTAGAGAGACCTGGATGCCATCTACAATTCTGCCAAGGGTGGCCTTGTGCAATCTCTGTTATTTCAGTAAACGTGGAGGGCTGATACTTGCTTATCTCCTAGGGCAGCAGTATGATGCCTCATTCAGTGATAAGGATTATGAAGTGCATAAAGTAATTAACACCATCTGGTAAAAGAGATGAGATTAGAGATCCTGGTCTCATGGCTCCCATCCCAGTGCACCTTCCCACAAATCAAAGCAGTATGTTTCAGTGGGGCTGTGGATTATGCACAGTGAAGACAGGATATTCAGCAAATTAAGGAGCATCAGTGACAAAATAGAGAAGAATACATTAAATGTGTCACATGGATACATTATGCAGCTGTGATATAACAAGGCTCGTACATGATGTCATTACTAAAACAATACTTGTAGATTAGATTTGAAAATAGTACAACTAGTATTTTGTTAACATTGCAAAACTACCGATTTCTCACTAATCTCCTTCTCAAATATAGTTACACTATTTTTGCTGAAACTTTCACACACACACAAACCTGACGCAGGGACCAAGAATGGAAAATTTCAGCTGCTGTTACAGTGTAGCAAAGTTATAAATACCTGAAAACAAGTGATTATTACAAGGGAAGTGTTAGGTGACTTTAATATAGATATTGCTATCCAATGTCCCAATATTTACAGAGTCTGTAACAGTTGATAGCAATAATGATGTAGGAGCATCAAAAGGACTAAACTTTGAGGTCAGTAGGAAGAGGCATCTGAACTTTTAAAGATTATCCAAATAATCTGAGCATTTCTAGAAACTAGATTGGGTGATGCCCTCAACAATTTTGCACTCTCAAGGAGATGGGTCAGATAAGCGTATAATCTTTTCCATCTCTAATGTTTGTGATCATGTTGAGTCTTCTTCTTGAGTCTCCAAAATTTATGCTGTTTTAATATCACAAATATGAGATTTCTGGCACTTTCTATTCTCATGCTAGCCAGAAAACGGAAGTGGGGATAACAATTAAATGAACAATTTAGAATCATAAAACTTGGTCCAGGCTTGGTTCTAGAAATGGACATTGGATTGGGAGTATGGGGCATGGGGAGAGAAGGCCCCATTGATTGGAGCTTGTTCACTTGTCTCTTGTGACTAGTTCTTACTACACAGACTTCAGAATTCTGCTTACAACATTTAATCTAAATACAGACTTTTCTCTCCCTGTATTTCTGGTTTGCAGACTGTATCTCAGTCCAGAAGCTATAAGATCAAGTAATCTAGGGCTGCTGTCTATTCTGCTATTGAGATTTAAAAAATTGGTGCTAGAGCTTTCTCCTGATGTGCCTTATTGTGGAACTCACAGATGGAGAGAGGAGGAGGAAACCTTGTACCAAGTGAATGATGGTATTTACATAGCTCAGGTTCATATAAATTTTTATGACATGTTAGCAGCTGTGTTTGTGTTTTTTGAATCATTTCAAAATATTTTGAAAAGATATGAAAATCTTTGCCAAGCAATACATTTTTAAGATTCACAGTCTTGGAAGCTGAAAAAAAATATTCTGAAAAATAACCTTTGTGTTCCAAAGAGATTTTGTAACTGTGCAAAAGGAAATTGAAAGTATTTGATAGTTATTTGTAAAGAATTATGTCCAGACTCATGAAGGATTTAAATAGTATGTTATACCATAGATAAAATATTTCTCCAGTACAGGTATTTTCAAAGAATCTCTCAAGGATTCTTGAACAATCTCACTAGTAATTGAAAGGATTATAAAACTATTTCTGAAGTACAATGGAAACCTGTTAAATGCACGCATTTGTGAGCAGATAAGGGTCTTCTTTTAACAAACCTATTTCTATAACAAAGTTTAGATTGCTCAATTGCAAACTTCACTTTGATATACAGGAAATGACTTTTTTAAAATCTGGTGTTTATTGAATTTTTGAGTGTGTGTGTGTGAGTGAGTGAGAGAGAGAGAGAGAGAGAGAGGAATGAGGCAGGGAGTACAAGGAACTCCCTGGTCCACTATCAACAAGGGGTTAACTCCTGCTCTGCTTACCTCTCACCTTGCACAAATGCTCCTGGGAATGGCTATCAGAGCCACTGCTTAGGAAACAAAGTGTAGGATGGAGGAAGAGGGAGAGAATGTTTGGGAGGATTGGGGAGGTTTTCTATTGCATTACAGTTTACTGTACTTTCTGATTATAATAACCTTATTTCTTGAGGAAAAAGCCTTGCTGCTGAATTTTTTTTTCTGCTGAGTCATTGCTACAATATATTGAAGAGAGAGATTAAACGCAGTTTATAATGGGGGTGGGGGAGGAGAATCACTGTAGATAGATAGAGACATTCAGTATTTTCCCAGGAGCATAGGATTTACTGTGTGAAGCTATATACGCAGTCAGTAGGAGCTGTCACGAGGGGCCTGACCCAAAGCTCACTGAACTGAATGGGAGCCTTTCTATTAACTTCAATGAATTTTGGATTAGGCCCCAGATGAGGAGGCCAAACCAAGTTGTTTTGGTACTAACATGCCAAAATTAACACAGAGGGCTATTCTCAGAGTACAAATACATGATAAAAATATCCTCTTACATTAATATGTAAATGCAAAATGCTACCAGATCACAATGGTAGTATTTTACATCCACTTTGCGCTGAGGTAAACAACAGGACAAAGTGTAGGATAGGAGATTCGGGTCTCCTCACAAGGTGGAGATGTGGTTTTCCTTGGTGTCATGGGTCACAGTTCCTCCGTCTCCTTCCCCACCCCCCACCCCATGACATGCAGTGTTATGAAGTCATGTAGTCCATCTAACTGCTGTCTTCCACCACAGAGTCACCTGTATGTCAATAATGCTATACAGCTTGTGCCATGGCCTGAGTCTGCAGGGGTGGAAAGGCAAAGCATTAATTGAATACTTTTGCTTAGTTTCATATGCATGTGCAAAACAATATATGTTCCTAATCTAATTCTCAGATATTGCTGAACATATTTTTGCTGAAACTTTCAAAAAAATTCAGCCTGAAGTAGACACCCAGCATGGAAAATTTCAGTCTGAACAATTAAAATTTGGCAAGACTATAAGCAACTGACAATAATGTCTCACTATTGTAGGTGTCCAGCAAACTTAACTATAGGCATCATTACCTACGCCACCTATAGTTATTATCCAATTGAAACCTCCAGGAGAATTTAACAATGCAGAATTCCCAATTTGATTTAGTTTAGGAAAAAATTATAAGGATTTTTTGGTGACCACAGCTGGTCAGGTTTTCAGTTTCAGATCTTATCTGAAAGGGAGAACCTACATCAGCACACTCTCTCTCCAACACCAGGTACTGGTTTGGACTCAGTGAGAGAAGTGCCACTGACTGAATCATCAGCATCACCACTATTGACACTGGTGACTCCGCAGTTACTTGCATTAGCTCGGAGATCTCCTTCCTAAGTGAGACGTTTTGGGGACCACCTAGACTGGTAAGGGGTTCTGTCACCCCCTGCCTTGTTACCAGGGCCGGTTCCAGGCACCAGTGTAGCAAGCAGGTGCCTGGGGTGGCCAATGAAGAGGGGGGCAGCACGTCCGGCCCTTCAGCGGCAATTCGGCGGCGGGGCCGTCACTCCCACTCATAGCGAAGGACCTGCCGCCGAATTGCTGCTGTAGCATGAAGCGGCGGTAGAGCTGCCGCCAATCGCGGCTTTTTTTTTTTTTTGGCTGCTTGGGTAGTGGCAAAAACACTAGAGCTGGCCCTGCTTGTTACTTCAGGGTGCTGTGCAGCTTTGGTTCAGATCCCTGACACCAGAAGCCTGCCCACAAGCACAAGGTCTCATCCTAGCTCTCACCAACGTAGTTACCCCTGCAGGTGACTCCAACAGCCCCTCCAGTCCCAAGTTTCTCCAAATCTGTACACCCTGAGTTTTTAATTACCAGAAATTCAGACCATTCCCCTGGGGTTCATCACCCCTGAAGGAGTGAAACCAGCCCCCCAGCTATCAGTTCACTTTGGCACACACACTCCACACAGTTTGCACAACAGAAACCTGCTTGGGGTAAATATAAACAAACAGCTTATTTAATAGAAAAATCACAGATTGAAATATGAAACAGTAAGGAAGAGCACATACACAACCTCGGGCTTTATGCTTCCATATTAGACAAAACCCCTTTTCAAATACAAGTTACCTATTGCCTAGCTATAGGGCAGATCCAGCGTTTAGGGCCAGCTTCCAATCTAGAGGCTGTCCAGTTTCTGGATGGTAAAAAACCTCAGTTTTTCCAAGCCTCCTTTTTAAAAGACTTCCTTTCACCCACCCCCACCTCAGCATGGTGACTCATGGTTATACATAGTGGGGGGAATTCCCTTTTGATTTGATAATCTAGAGATGTCTGAATGTCTTCCCCTTAACTCTAATGGTCCATCATTGTCTTTTCATGGGCGGGACAATGGATGGTTACTGCAAGCTGGTTTCATCTAGCCAGCTTGCTTGGGAGGTGCCCCTTCCCGCTGTGAGGTGTAGTTCAAGTTGTAGGACAGGTTATTAACATAGTTTTCCATATACATAGATTCATAACCACAATATGTATACATATCTCATAATGATTATCAAGTTCAGAACATTACAAGCTTTCATAAAAGATCTTACTCGGGATACTTTTATAGCACAATAATACAGTATGCAATCAGTTTGTTCAACTGCTCATTTAAGGGATTTAAACCTTCTATTCTCCCCAGGGTGTCTGGACCCTGATTGCCTCACTAAGCCTGATGGTTATATTGTGAGAGCTGACAAGGTAAAAGCACAGGATGGCATGCCAAAGAAAGTGGCTTCTACAGAAAGAGGGAGTTTTCATAGTCACCATTCTGTGTAGTCTTTTCTATAACACAACATGCCATTGACACAAGATTGTATTACATAGGATATAGGTTAAGTCAGAGGGTTTGATCCTCCTTTGCAGTAATGTAGCACCATTTTACTGGATTAAGCAAAAAAGTCTCTGTGGTAAAACTGCTTTGTCACTTCAAAAGTCATTTCCGTCTCTCACACATTTTCCCAGATACATTTTCTCTTCATTCCTTCTTGGGAAGCTGCTAATAACCATTCTTTTCTCCTGCTTCTCTCCTACAGGTTTTTCTTTCTCTACGCTATTGTTTATCTGTTTTTTTCAGTGTATGCCAGCTCTTGCATATGATCCTTGCAAATGATTATGCAATCACTGGGCTCCATTTTGGAAATACAATTTTAAATTACTGAAACCTACAAAGGCAGAAGATATCTCCCTTCACTTCTCTCAATATGCACAAACTTTCAATGTTTGTAGGGATAGGTAAATGTGAGGTATACCAAAGCACATACTTTTTAATCAAATTAAAGCTTCTGCAGCAGACTCCTTGGAACTACATCCAAGGAAATGTGTCCATTCTCACTGGCAGCATGTTTAATTTAATATACGATGTTGCAAAATATCAGCTTACTTTTGTTATTTGCCTGAAGGAAATTCATTTCCAATATGAGATTTTGACACAATATTTACCATTCAAGTACTGCAGCTTTTATTAAAGGGGGTAAGAGATGATGGCAGGGGATTTAAAAGAAAGAATTAATAACAACTGTTGCCAATTTAATCCTATCCAGTAGTTTATTGCAAAGCCAAAGATGAAGTTAGAAAGACAGAAGATAATCCAATTGTATAGTATTGCATAGATGATCACAACATATTTTGGATCTGGCTATAAATTGTATTTGCAAAGAACATTTTCTTAAAGCTAAGGCTCTTATAAGAAGAATACTGAGAACAATCTAGAGTAAAATCCTAGCAGTGGCATTGATATCAATGGCAAAACACCATTGAGTTCAATGGGACCTGGATTTCACCTCCGATATGTAAAAATTAGCCTAAACAGCAGCAGCTACAATGGGGATATAGGTCCACTGAAATTCAGAGTACAGGTATTAAGTGACTGTCTTACCTCCAGAACACTGCTACAAAAGATGTCCCAAACAGGTTCAATGTCTGTTAGATGACCCAGGGTGAGAAATGAGTCATTAGCTTCCCCTCACCTCCTTCTGGACTAGTCTTTTAAAATGATAGTACTGGAAGCCGGCAAAACAATCCTGCACAGACACCAAAAAATATCACATCTGCATATGCTAAAGCCCATCTTTCTCTTTCCTTACAAGGGGTGGATGTCTGTGGCCTTTAAAACATATACACATTGGACTGGCTCCTAAACTCATTAAAGTTAATTATAGAGTTGCCATTTTTATTCAAATGACCCTTTGGATAACGCTATTAGTTTCTTAGTTAATTACAAATACAATTGTTGTTTAAATTATCACCACAGAGGGGGTCTTATCCAAAGCCCAATAGAATAATAGCCCCCATTCGCTTCAATGGGCTTCACATCAACTTATAAAGGACAGGTGGAATGTGTGTCCATACTAACGTTAGTAGGAAAGCAGGTCAATATGAAATGCAGCACTGTTCACCCATTTGTGACTTTCAATAGAATTTCTTTCTGTGAGGGCAAAATAGGATTAAACACTGGATTTATTTTAAAAACATGACAGGACTGCAATATAAAATGGGTTTCATGGAACTTAATCATATCATGCATTGTATTGTAGATGTTATTGTATTGTTTAATCTGTGTATAAAAACAAGACCTCTCCTCAGTAGAAACAGCAAGCCAAACTAGAAAATAAATTAACAAGAAAGAGGCCAAGGGAAGTATTCTAAAAGCAAAATATACTAGACGTCCCTTCTGTTTTGGAATGCAATATACTCTAAAATGTTCTGACCCTATAGTACTAGTTGTTGATTTAAGCAGAAAATGTTTCCTATACAGTTGCTGCTGTGAAAATTTCCTATGAGACTTCTTAACCTGCATAGCCAATTTTTAATTTAAATTATTTAAAATAATCCCTAACAGGGAAACTGTAGCTTTCCAAATTAATAGGAAATAATTGTCCATTGCTGTGCATAGTTCATTTTACATAGCTAATATAAAAGAGTCAGCTGTATTTCTAATATTTAGTTCTCATACCATAATTTCCTAAAGATTTAATCTTATGCGTGCTCTACAGTGCATGTATATCATATATATATTACACACAAAGATATGCTAAGGTTGCTAAGTCAAGAACTCAAAAATTAGGATATGCCATAATTAAGGCTTCCTGTACAGCCTTAATTCAGCCCCATTGAGAGTACGTATTGTGATACAGCTTTTCATTGCATGATCACATGCTAATTTTTCAACAAGACCCCCTGCCTCATTCAGTGCACAGGATGGATGGCTCTCATTGAATGAGCAGCTATTCAGTATTTCTTTTTATCCTCCTCTTTCATTGTATGGCCCCATGCCTGAGTGACTGCACACTATCCAAACTCTCCACTGAATATGAAGTCATTAATTTCCTCTTGAGCTCTTCTATGATACTCATCATCATAGTATCTGCATGTTTCACAGGCATTGATGAATTCAGTTTTACCACAACCCTGTGAGAGGAGGGGTGTTCTCCCTTTTTTACAGGGAGGGGAGCGATTACACAGAAGGAGTAAGATCCACTAATTTTAGGTGCCCGACTTTGGACAACTAGGACCTGATCTTTTCAGAATACTTACTATCAGCTAGCACAGTGCATGTTCAAAGCACAGTTCAGCATTTACACAAAACTGGTGAAAACTCTCTCATGTTGGACACTGAGAAAATGAGGAAAACACAGTTAATGGCCACTTGTGAAAAATTTGGTTTAAGTGACTTGCTGTCATCAAATTGGAACTTTATAGCTGGGACAGGAATAGAATCCACTTCTCCAGGATGGCATTCAACCTCCTTAACCACAACACCAATGATTTTGTTCCTACAACCCCCTGCCTTATTCAGTGTACACCTTCAAATTCTGCAGCAAATGGGACAGCCTCATTCAGTGCACAGTTCCCTGGGTATGTACATTTTGTACACAGAATGAGGCAGGGTTTCCATGGGAAAAAAAGCCCAGCTTGTGATCTTGTCATTAAAGGCTATATCATAATATATACACACAAGACAATGATATATGACATACCTGCAACATTAATTCTGGAATTTCCTAACCTTTGAATGCTTGACTTAATGTACTTCTAACATAGATTTAAAACTTAGTAAATAGAAATTCCATCATGTGGCAACATATTAACAGCCACATGAGTCATCAAAAGGGTTGGAACCCTTAGATGCACAGAAGAGACCACTACCACCTGAATGAATGGAGTAACTGATGGCATCCCTGTCCCCACGCCTCACTCCTCTGCCTTCAAGTCAGGCTGCTTCCTCTGTGATACCTGGACACCAGCAGCAGCCACAAGAGCACAGGAGAGATAGCTTCCCTGCTCTCAGTTTTGGCACCTGACACCATGGAGGTTCCCAGCAGCCAAGAGGAGCAGGTCATGCCCAGATGCTGGTACATGCTCAGTCCAGTCAGCTTGTAGGAGCTGTGTGTGAATGGAACATATTCAGCACATATGGACTCTTCAGAGA
This sequence comes from Emys orbicularis, assembly GCF_028017835.1. Taxonomy (NCBI): domain Eukaryota; kingdom Metazoa; phylum Chordata; order Testudines; family Emydidae; genus Emys; species Emys orbicularis. Next base: position 33,492,488 of record NC_088691.1, read on the forward strand.
GTTTAGCTGCCAAACTCTGACAAATTTCATGTGTGAACTGTGATTTTTCAAAGGTTTGCAGCTTGACCAAAATTGGGTGGCTTTTGATAGGGACAAGCAAAAAGTATCCTTGACACTAAAACAACACCACTGTCAAATTTCATGTCCCTGCTCCAAAGCATGGAGATGCTTCTCAATGGAACAGTAGTAAGAATTTTTTAGCATGGAGAAAACATGCGTGTCCCTAATATTGTCCTTGGAAAAGGTAGAACCATTTTACCCAAAACATTTAAAAAAAATCATCCTGAGACAGTTTCCAAACATAAACAATTTCTATCTGAATGGTTAAAGTTTAGCATAGTTATAAATAACTGTAAACAGGATCTTATAATTGAAAGTGTTAGGCAAACTTAACTATAGACAGAGCTACCAACTCTACTTATAGTACATACACACAGACTATTCTACCTCTGATATTTAACATATGGTTTTATTAAAACTGACTAGAATCAAGGTCAGATGAGTGAAACACAATTCTTTGCAGATTTTAAGTGAGATAGAATGCTTTGCCAGACATGTTCAGTTGTGTAACTCAACAAGAAACTTCCATGACTTTATCAGTCAAGAAAAAAGTTGAAAAGCACAGTCAATACATAAATCACAGCAGAGTGATAATGTTCCAGAATCTTAATGTGCAAAACCTAGGATTTTTCCAGCCTTGTGTTGCCTAAATGTGAGTGCCAGCTACTAGGCTACTTCTTTGTGCTAACAATGCTAACAAATTTAGTATGGGACCAGCAAAGATATTATTACTATTAAATATTTAGGTATTATTTAGTATTTATACAGCTTAATAAAGATACATGATGTTACACAAAGGGAAAATATACAGAACAAATAACAATGTCCCAATACTAAAGAGCTTGTAGTATATTGTCATCATGATTCACTACAACACAGAACAAACAGAGCACAGTGTTGGCTTTATAGCAGGAATGCTGTATGGAACAAGTGGATTTTGGGGGGTTAGGTTCATGAGTAAAAGGGTCTTAGTGATCTCTAGTTAGGAGTCTGCTGCAAGCGTAAGGGAAGGCACAAAAGAATGCACAAGGCTGAGAGATTCGAGAACAGAAAATTTGGGCAAAACATGGGAGAGGTAAGGAAAAGTGTAGCAGCTTACAAGAGACCTACACTTAGAGATGGGGTACTGTGCCTCATCCTCAAAATGAAAATGTGTTGCCAATCTTGCAATTATATCATATGTCTTGTGATATCTGAAATTTTTCTTAAGTCCCCAGCTCCTGGACTCTTGTGATTATGTGAGAATCTCAGGTTTCATTTTAAAATTTACTTTCTAGCCCTCATGGTTGCACAGCAAGGCTTGACAACTGTACTGTAAAGGCTCCAAGATCAGATAGCAAATAAACCAAACCCCAATCATGATGCTTTTAAGCCAGTTTCATGATTTTGGGGGCCTCACTCATTTTTGAATGCGTTGACTTGGCAGTACTGTGAGTAGCTCGAAGTGAATGCAAAAGACACTCTGATGAAGCAGTCAGTGAGGTAAGGCAAAACCTCCTGGAAGGAGAGAGAGCATGGAGGAGGGGAGAAGTGATTAACAGTTTCAAAAGCAGAAGAGAGATCAAGCGAATGAAGTTCGAAAAGAAATCATTACTCTTGAACAGAATGCCATTATTAGGAACTTCAGGGAAAGCGGTTTCAGCAAAGCACAGAGAGTAAAAGCTAGAAATGGAGAATGACAAAGTGAATATTGGAGGAGGTAAAAATCAGGGAAGCATGAATAAACCAAGCTCCCTCTCCATTATGTGGGTGTGGCTAAGGAAGCAAGTGGCACTTTTCACAGTAAGGACCGTCCTCACTTTCAAAAGATACACGTTTCTATTTTGTTAGTCCCACTTCCCCATTAAATGGCAGGAGAGAAGGGCCGGGTTTTGTGATACAGGAGTTGAGTAGGATCATGTAACTTAATTTTAGCAGCTGAAACATGGTGAAAGCATGGCAGAAGTGGTACTGCTGCACCATGATGGGGACAGGGTAAAGTGAGGCTCAATAGGGGCTGCTCCTCCCATTCCCCAGCACCCTCTCTAGACCCAGGACTGTGTAGAGGAAACCATCCTCTGGGTGCACTAGAACCCATGCAATCCTCCCTCCCCCCTTTCCACTCTCCATCCAGCTGTGAGGCCTTTGGGAAAGAAACTGCAGGGAGGGTTAGCCAGAGACTCACGCTGGCACAGCAGCTGCAAAACGCAGTTCAAGCAGGGACCAAGAGATATTGATATCAGGCTGGTTTTTTTGCAGTTATCGCTTTCATTTTCCCCTGTGCTGACTGGCTGTTTGTTCAACCCCGCCCATCCCCTCCCTCACTGTCTCTAGCCCCTTCCCTTTGTTTGTCTTTTCATCTAACTAATTTTTTCCTAACATGACCCCCAATGAAAAGGCAAATAAAACCAAAAAATCATACTACTATATTTGCCAACATCATATTGTTCATTCTGCTTATATATTCTATCCCCTTCCCCAACCCTTCATCTGTCTTGTCTAATTACATTGTAAACTCTTTAAGGCAGGGACTGTATCTTATTTTATATGTGTACAGCACCTAGCATTATGGGATCCTATTCTCAGTTAGCCCCTAGGCACTACCATAATAAACATGATAAATTATTATGGTAATTATGTTGCATTACTACCTCCCTCCAAAGCCTTACATTCATAATTTTCCATCAAGGACACACAATATTGCAATTAGGGCTGGTTAGAAAATGGGGGGTTATTTTCCCATGTAAAATTTCAACTTTTCATTGAAAAACCAAACATTTTGCAGCTAAAAATTGCCAAAAACCCAAGTCTTCTTTTGATTTTTTTTGATCAGAAGTTTTTGAGAAGACCAGACACCTTCCACAAAATTTCTTCATTTTGTCAAAAATCCATTTCTCCATCAACAAAAGTTCCATTTTTCTACCAGCCGCAATTGCAATAGCTGACCTCAAAACACAAAATGCATATTTTACTTAAAGGTTGGTGAGCTGTGTTAGCTAAAGCAAGAACACCCTCTTCATAACTTATGTCTCAAATTCTAACCAAACCTAAACTGTAGCTCCTTTGAAATTTGTAAAATCACACTTCTCTCATTTTTATGTTCGTGCATCTTTGTGCGTCTGAGCTTCGCAACACCATAAGCCTGTTACTGTGGTCTTTTTTTTTTTTTTTTTTTTTTTTTGTCAGAAGCAAGTAGTACTGGATATTTCACAACTAACCCATACTCTTATGAGATTTGAAAGAACCGTTTTACAGAACTAAAAGGTTTGTGCTGCTAGGATCAACTTCAAACAATCAGCCAAACTTTTGGGTATTTATTTCAATTTATCTTGAGGGTCATTCACTCGTTAATTTTAGTTTCTGTTTAGCTACAAGAAAAAAGGCAATTTGTGATACAATCTGTTGCAATACATTCAACAAAAGGAGAATTTTAAAATCCACAATAAGTTTTCTTTGTCTGATGATCTTTTAACTTGACACCTTGCACACCTGATAAATTAATGACAGTGTTTGGGGGGGTCACCTACTAGTATTTTGAGACTTCTGTGCCTCAGATCATGAATCAAGCCTTGGCACACTCTAATGAGAGATCAATAATGTTTTTGAAGAGAGACCCTATAGTATTTTATAAATAATGAGAGGTTAGTGTAAGGTGCAGGCAACAAAGAACAAATCAGATTTCTACCTGAGGAGTTTTTAAAGTCAAGTCTCAAACATGATAAATGTGGCATGATGGAAACAACTACAAACACTAATATGCTGTGTAGGGTAAAGTGCTCAGAAATCAGAAGCCTGTGCACTTACATATTCCTGTTTAATATTTACAACAGTAATTTCATCATCCTATTTCCTGTTGTTACAGTGGCGGGGAATGGAGGAGTTTGTTGATAATTCTGTAGCATTTATAGATAGCAACAGAAAATGTCAATTTGTTTTCTGTCTTTTTCAGTGAACATATCAATTGATTCTTTTAATGTATTTATAATTCATTGAAAGGCTTCATGCTGCAAAGCACTTATGTATTTTCAGCAGGCTGATTGGATGCACTTGTTATTTACTCTCTTGTTTAAGAAGGGAGCATAGTCTATAACTAAACCATAGCCTGGCATGGAAATGGGTTTTATTCCTGACCCTGCCTTTCTGATCCTGGGCAAGTCACTTATTTAACCTGCTTGTGAATGAGTTTAACCATCTGTAATATGGATTCAAAGTGTTACCACAATGCAGGAGGAGCTGTCCCTTTTGAGGGGGAAATTCCACAGCAAGGGAGGGGCACCAAGATTCTGAGGCTACCCACCTTTCCATGCGGGAGGCTAAAGACCAGGGGTTACAGCAGATTGAAACAGGAGAAGGAGCTCTCATTGCCTCAGTCAAGAAGGAGGGAGGACTGTGATGGAGAACTGCTCAGCAGAGGCAGAGAGAATGTGTGGAGTTCTATTCTGCTTTCACTGTGACTTTAACTCCTGCTAAAAAATACCTGTACTGTTGTCAGCTGTCCCTCACAGGCCAACACTTAGAGGGACTACCCCAACAGGGGAAAAGGTGAAGATCCCTCTGCTGGAGGAAATTACAGCAGCATCTGCTCCGTTTCCCTTGACATGGCTCCATTTTGAGGCAATACTTACTGCCAGGTCCAGGAGGTGGCAGCAGCTTGGGCCAAGGAACATGGAAGTGGGTGTGAGCCTCCAAAGGTGACCCAGAATGTTTGGTTTCAGAACTTCCTGGTTAGTATTCCCCATATCCACCCTTCCAATACATCAGCCTTACCTCTCTTAGAAATTGATCTCAGCCGGGGCAAATGCTGTTGCAGCATTCACACTTCACAGATACAAATGGAAGGCATTGCCTGGGAAAGAGGCATGCTCTTTCTACCATCTGTCATTTTACACTGTAAATGCTGGTCCTGCAAAGGGCTGGGTACCCCTGGGGGAAAGCCCAGCACCTTCAATTGCCATTGAAGTCAAGTCTTTGCAGAATCAAGCCCTTAATAGAGGTCCTTTCACATAGAAGAACACCAGGGGGGGAAATGGATGCCCGCTCATAGCAACTTCCATAGTTGCCTTCCCCCACACAGGAATCAAAATGCAGCATCACGATTCCATTGGCCACAGAGCAGGGATCTACTGCTGGCTCCTCCTATTAATGTTATTTATTATTTACATACTGCTAATAGGATGCTAGGTACAATGAGAACATTGTACCCACTTCAGTGAGATATTGTTTATGCCAAAAATAAGTTGTGGGGAGAAGAAAGTATTTTTCTATTGACGTGTTGAGAGTTTCTGAGTTGCCTCAGGGATTTGGATATTCAACTCCTACTATGATTAACTAGTCTCAAAGCATAGGGCACGGAGGAGGAGTCAGGAGACATGGGTTCTATTCCTGATTCTCCTTTTACCAAGACAAAGGAAGTACATGAAAGGTGCAGATAAGCAAAGTAAGTTACAGTTGTAAGAATACAAGAATTCTTGAGTTAACCCAGACATTTAAGATGGTATTAGAAGGGGCCATTTGGTAAGCACTATATCTTACTTGGAGCATGGGAGACCAGAGTTTTGTGGTTTGCACTGGCTGCCTATTGCTTTCCAGGTGGAAAATAAGGTCTTAAATGTCTTGAAATTTGCCTACATGAGAGTCTGCCTCCCTCCCCATGCTGCAGTTTCAGTCAGTGGAGGTATTTGAATTGGAGTTCCCTTGATTTAACAAAGAGGAGTAGATGGTAGAGTGCTCTCTGTGAGGGGGCCCTTATCTGTGGAACAAATTTATTTCATTTTTCAAAATAGTCTGGGGATGCTGACCTTTGGGACATTCTGCAGGGTCCATCTTTTTGCCTGGGCATCTGAAAAAAAACGGGGACTACAAGGAGTGATCATTTCTTGAGGATAGAATTTTGGTGGGCAACTCATACCTTACTGGGTTGAGTTGGGGGTGGAGTTTTGCTGGAGTTTCTCTTGAGGGGTGTTTTGCTGCTTTGGTTTTGGTTGCATTACTATTTTAAATAATGTCAAAGGAATCCAGAGCAGATAATTTTATAATATCATAAATCAAACAAAATAATAAATAATATTCCATATCCATAGAGTAAATGTTTCTTATACCATTCCTCTAATAATTTCTACCACAGAAAAAAATGAATGCCAAGAACTAACTCTATGGCTAATTCAACCAGGGGAAAGAGTAGGGATAACTAAAAAACAACATTTATCGACCTCAAATATGATGATGTTATTTAATGTACATTGTTTTTACAAGTTAAGAATTAGTGGAGAACATTCAGTTCTTTTCCTAAAGTCCTGTCAGTCCTGTCTTAAAGCCTGTAAATGATAGACAGTGCTAGCCCAAAGTCAGACATAGTTAGTTTTAGCTTATTGCTAAAGATTGATGTTAATTTATCTAAAAGAATGTCTATTCATTTTGATATATTTCTGGAAAGTACTTAGCCTATTCTGAGGTTGCAATAAAAGCCAATAAATTTCAACAGGGTTTAAAATCTTTGGCATAGATTTGAAGGATATAAACTGACAAAGGTAGAAACAGTTAAGTGGAGATGCTATATCGGCCTTACATGGTATAGTCTTCCTTCTAGTTCTGGATATAGACACAGTGCCTCATAGATTTGTAAATTAAGCCTGTTACTGACCTATAGATATTTGTTAACCCTATTTTCCTTAGGGATGTATGCGATACAACCTTTCATTCTGCTGAAATTTCACAAGACACAAAAAGCCAGGTGTAAAACTCAAAGGATTAATGAAAGCTCATATACCTGTAATAATTACAGGCGACAATAATCACTCAAGTATTTGTGATATATATAATTATGACTTACCACTGAGAATATTTTAGCACATCTCCCATAGGTGCGGCTATAGGGAAGGCCCATCAGGTAGAAATTCTTCCTGATGCAGCTCACAGAGGTTTATGTTCAACTCCCAACTGTGTTTCATATGCTCATTAAGTTACTTCAATTACAGAGTGACTGTGAGGGTGTTAATTGGTGAAGAGCCATATACTTTCCTCAGTCTACACAATGAGCAATATTAATTCTGCTTGGAGTGGCTGGTCACATGTTGGCACGTACATCTATGTTCAGTCCTCATTTTACTCCACTACTCACGAAAGCTGCTAGACTGGCAGCAGTGGCAACTGAAGAAGTCCCATATTTAATTAGGACTTGACCTTGCAAGGTGTTGTGTGCTCTGTGTCCTGAGCCAGCATGCTTAAAGTTAGGCACTTTTTAAAGTGCTTTGCTGGATCTGGGCCTGAATGCTCAGCATCATGCAGGATTGAGCCCCTAATCTGCCACTTCCTACAGAAACCTCCCCAGTCCCTTCCCCCAAACTACTCAATTTCTGGGTCCTGCTAAAGGACACTCTGCCAATTGTATTTCCATTATTCTGGAACAATGAGGCTAAAATTGTTATAACATTTTGCCTTCAAGAAACAAGTAATTATCAGGCACCAGAGTAAATAAACAGCATGGGAATGAGCAGCAAAACTTGCAGCTGGTCTTCACTATGGGGAGATCGACACTGCTGCAATTGATGCAGCAGGGATCAATTTAGTGGGTCTAGTGAAGACCCGTTAAATCGACAGCATGGTGCTCTCCACTTGACCCAGATACTCCAGCTCTCTGAGAAGAGTAAGGGAAGTCGACCAGAGAGTGTCTCCTGTCGGCACAGTGCAGTGAAGACAATGGGGTAAATCAACCTAAGCTACGTCGACTCCAGCTACGTTATTCATATAGCTGAAGTAGTGCAACTTAGGTCGACTTACCCCTGTAGTGAAGAGAAGCCTTGGGTGTTGAATGTGCCGGCTAAGTATAGGTCCTGGTTTTAAAACGTTTCACATAGAAAATATGTTTAATATAAAAAGTTCCTTTAAAAAGGGTGATTCATGAAATAAGATCAAAATTCCTGCACAAACTCCTCAAGTGATATACACACACATATCTGATCATGGAGAGTGGGACAACTTGACTTCACAATGGTAAGGAATTAGCAACTAAAGACAAATGAGGGGGGAGGACACGGTAAACCCACAACTGTTTAAAAAGTGTAAATACAAGGAAAGTAGTGAAAATATGTAGAATTTAGTGTGATATGTGGAAGTATACATTGAAGTTCTGAAGCATTAAGAAAAGGAAAATCTAGGCTGAATAACAGAAAAAAAAAGTCCTGTGAGATGTTTACGTAGTGTTGCTTGGAAAATTTTGCCCCATTATGTGAGCTAACTTCTATAATTTTTTTCTTATTATGTAAATTGTACTGTATTTTATGTTACGTTACAGTTCAAATAGTGATCGAAAAAAATATGAAAGATACTTGGGAAGCTACAAATATTTTAGATTACATCTAACCACATACTCCCAGCTAGTGTAAATTTTTGGATGTGTATTGATGCTCTGATGGGAAATCCACTTTATATATCGTCAATATTGCCACTTTATTAATGTTCTTGTTATGTGAAAAATTAATATGTGGGTAGATGTAGCATAGGTATCTTAAAGAGCTGGCTGCCTTAGTGGAGGGTAATGTAGGTCTTTAATGAGATTGTGCTTCTATAATAAAAATTGATAAGTATTGTTGTTTAAAAAGCTGTCTTTTAAATAAAATAATGATTCACATATTTAATGGGGAATGAGTAACACAGTGAGGTAACCTTCCATTGAGGTTAATGCCCGAGTAAGGAGCTTATTAGGATTCAAGATCTGGTCCATTACTTAAGAGGTTATTCCAGATTCAGGTTTATAGAGGAATGTGCAGTTTGTCCAGAAAGGTATTATCCTGGAATTGAAGGAATCCATTTAATCCCATCCTGCATAATCCTGTTTAGGAAAACACACTCAAGGGCATGAAGGAATGATTCTGGATTTTATAAACAAAAGCAGCATAGACAAAACATAAATTGGAAATCCTTATCATTGTTATTAAATCTTTTTGTGGAACATACTGCATTATATTATTCATTTCATCAGGTTGGAGAGCCCCCAGGACAGAATAACAACTATCAGAACGGGCAGAGAGGAAATTAAATAAAATGGTTTGCGCTTTTGGGGTAGTGGGCAATAAAATTCTAAGGGGAGGAGGACTGAAATTCCATTACTTCATGGTACAGATATGTTGTTTTGACCAACACAACCCTGGGTATTTTGTATCCTCAATATGATCCAAATCTGAAAGACCAGTACATTTTATTCTCACTCTCCAGCTCAGATCCTCTGCTTCTGTAAATGAGCTTAGGTCCATTTAAATCCTTTGGAAGGCATGAAGTAAATATATTTCATAGTTATACCCCAGAACCCCCCTTCATGCTCCCCAAAAGCCCTAATTAGACCAGAGACTTGCTTTGTTTCTTGTTACAAGCTGCTCTGTTTGAGCGGGACTTTTGCAGATGACAGCTTTGCAAATTTTGTGTAGAGTGCAGATTTGCTGAGAACCATATAAACACTTCTGGAGTGGTCAAGCTGGAAGATGCTGCTTAGTTCACGAGGCAAAGAGAAAGCTGTAACTACTGTTCTACTAGCCACCATCATTTATCAGTGGAAACAAGGTCTTGTAAATAAAGATATAATAATACAGTTCTTTTCCACCTCTGAGTCTCTCTCTCTACTTTTTCCTGCAAGTAGGCCACTCACAAGTAGACCTGTGGGAAAAGAGAGTAGCAGAAGCTTCATCAATAATTCTGTGGTAATATTGTGTTTTTATGAGGTGACATGGTTGTCTTTTTCCTTGATTTCCAGGGCAAATGCTCCACTGATGAAATTACAATATTTTAGAAATCACTGCTTACAGACAGTGCAAACCTTCCAAACTTAAATACTGCTCACATTTCTAAGCAGTGCATCTCAAAACCACTGGGTGCACTCTTCACTCTACCATGTACCTCTATGAAATGTATATAGCCTTATTTCAATGGTGGGGTGGGGGGAATACAAATGAAAACAAATCCTTTCTAATTACTGTTACAGCAAAGCAATATATAATTATAGGCCTATATCACTTAAAGCTACCAAATTAAAACTTGAGATATTTTAATATTTAGGAGGAATGGACAAGGCATCTATGTTGAAATATGACATTTATTAGGCATATGGAGGAGTTAATAGACAGTAGCTGTTATACTCAGAGATGCTAAAAAATGTATCTTTGAACAGGTGACCAGCCACTAATTTTACATAGACATTTAGGTTCGATGTTTACCTTTTGAGTTAAGACTAAGACTAATATGGGGTGTCAGCAGAAAATTAAGAAAAAAGACGAGTTGGAAAACCTAGAGTAGAGAAATCCACTGCAAGTCCCAGGCCTGTTTAATTTTTTAATCACTCTCTCATGCACATTTATTCTATTAATCATACACAATGTATTCATGTCACAATGCACATGAGAAACTGTGTCAGATACTATGAGTTTTGTATTTTTGCTCTTAGCTGTGGAAAAGGTGGACTCTGTTTACATGTAAAAATGCATGCAATAATTAAGGAGGTAAGCGGCTTTGATTGGGTGGTGCGGATCGCCATGAGTAAACCATGTAGCCTTGAAAAGGTATAAAAATGTATGGGTGGGATATGTTGTATAAAAGGCTCTAACTGTATAGACAATTTTATACATTTCCTGCTCTTTAAGTGCCTGATCCAAAGCCCACTGAAGTGAGTTGGGAAAGCTTCAGCTGGCTTTGTATGAGGCCCTATTGTCAAAGAAAGATGCTGGGGACTTGCAGCATCATTAACATTTTAGAAATGTTCTTGTTGGACCCCATTCTAACTCTCCATTTGGAGTTCAGTCAGGCTCACTGTGATTTCATAGATTCCAAGGCCAGAAGGGACCACTGAGTCTGACCTCCTGTATAACACAGGCAATAGAACTTCCAAATAATTCCTAGAGCAGATCTTTTAGAAAAACTTCCACTCTTGATTTAAAAATTGTCCATGATGGAGAATCCACCATGAGCCTTGGTAAATTGTTCCAATGGTTAATTACACTCATTGTTAGAAATGTGCACCTTATTTCCAGTCTGAATTTGTCTAGCTTCAACTTCCAGCCATTAAATCATGTTATACCTTTGTCTGCTACACTTAAGATTACATGGCTCTTAATATAACTATTGCACATGGAACAGAATAATAGGCCCTGGGGCCTTTAACAATCAGTATATTTGCTCCTATTCCTATGTTTTTGCTAGATGGTGACATAGATTAGAGAAGATTGGATTGACAGACAATCAGTCCTCTAGTGCTTCACTTCCTGCTCAGCAAAGCACATTAAAAATCAGGGTCCAGGATGCACCAATGAAGAAAAATGACAGGATAAGTGGGCCCTTAAAACTCATTAGCCTTTGGGTGACTTTTGACTTTGGTGATTTCACAAAGATTTTCCTCTAACGTGCTTATGTCACACTGTTTTTGTACACCGCCTTTTGCTGTCTTTGCTCTCACATTTTAAAGCTGCATGTTAAGATATTGTAGCTTATTCTTGCAATTTTCAGAACTGTTGTTTCTCTCTCTGCAGTTTTATGAGAATCACGACGGGAGCAGTGGGGGGCATTTGGAAAAAGGCTTTTAAACATTTCAGTCAGCACGTTATTTTGTCTCACATGATGTCAGGTCAATGCAGTCATTTCTCTTTAGTGTTTTTTTTTTTAAACCTTCCCAACAAAAGATGGAGATAACAAACATCTTCATCCATACACAAATAAACACTCCCTTTGGCTACTTTAACCTTTTCTAACTTATTAGGATTCCAGAGAAAGAACAACAAGAACGTTTATGGCTTGAATACAAAAGTTTTCAGCTAGACTTCAAATAAAGGCTCTAAATTAGAGAGCAGACTGCATAGCAAAGAAATGTTTGCTGTCTGCAAATGAAGACCCATCTGAGATAGCTATTGCTTTCATTAGGAATTCTCAGATTCCGACCTCATTGTAACATTTCTGATCTCCCAAAGGAAGGGAGGGGGCAAGCGGAAAGGGGAAAAGCTGCAGAGCAATTTGGAAAAGAAAGAAAGAAAGAAAGAAAGAAAGAAAGAAAGAAAGAAAGAAAGAAAGAAAGATTAAAGGTTAAAAGTTAATGAAGTATGGAAAGAATTTCCTTTAATTGTTATGCCTCATATTTATATATTTATTTATTAACCTTGTCAGCTAAGTAAACCAAAATAAATGTATTTTTCTTTCAAACAGGCTTTTCCCTCCTCAAATATTGTAATGAGGTAATGCAGGTTCATTTTAATGGTTAGTTTAGTATTTCATTTGAAAATTTTCATTAAATAATCCAAGAGGATGGTGTTATATCAGTGGTGAGCAACCCGTGTGAACTGCGGCCACTGGGAGCTGCAGGCAGCCGTGCCTGCGGATGGTCAATGCAAACAAACTGTCTCGTGGCCCGCCAGCAGATTACCCTGATGGGCCGCAGGTTGCCTACCACTATATAATTAGGACCGCTATATAATTAGGACAACAGAGCATGTGCTGCAGGATTTAGCCACAGAGTTTCTTGCAAAAAGGAAGGAGGAAAGGAAATTTAACCCCTCAAGTTATCATTTTTATTACAAAGGCTTAAATGATAATATGGAAAGAGAAGCCAGGATCAGTCAAACTTTGTCGTCATCGCCAAAAGATGGAACTTACAATATTTCTTTTCAGTAAATGATTACTAGCGTTGTGGCAGCACAAAAGGTCTGCAACAAGTCATTCACTGTTTGGGTTACGAGCAGCAAAAGTGGAATGGGGAATGGTGTAGCGGGGACAATTAGGGGAGGCACTGATTCAGCTAATACCACCTCAGCATCTGTCAGCAGGGCTCCTGTACAATCTCTCATGGCAACTAAATCTGCTAACTGTGCTATAAAGAGTTGTTTAACTGTAAACTTAAGGTTGTTTAAAGTTACCACATATCCTGGACACTATGCATGGCCAGCATACTACATTTTGAGTCTCACAGACGCACTCTCTCAGCACAGACACGTGTTCAGGAACCAACTGCAGAGATTGAGATGGACCTTACAGCCATGCTAGATTCATAGATAATGAGGCCAGAAGGGACCATTCTGATCATCTGATCTCCTGCATAATACAGGCCATAGGATCCCTGAATTACTTATTGTTTAAACTAAAGCAGATATTTTAGAAAACACCCAAGCTTGACTTAAAGATTTCCAGCAGTAGACAATCCCCACAACCCTTGGTAATTTGTTAATATCATTACTCCTTGACTCTATAGACTGTGGAGGTCCTTGGCTGCTCTTACAATTTGCTGCCACTTCTGTAAAGGGCATATTTTTCCTACTGATGGTAATTTACATTAAGACCTTCCAGCTCTTGCTCAGTCATCCTCCAACTTCTTCTGTGGGCCACAAGGTCAGACACCACAAAGATGTCCTTCCAAGAGACGCACACTTGGTCTGTCTTCCATCATCCTGCCCATTGAAGTTGTTGGGATTTCACTACATTTACCATATTTGGTTCTCCATAGACCTCCTGCAGTTCCCTATTAGATCTTCTTCCCCTACTGGTCCCAAAATTTGTGAATGCACTATTTTTGGTAAGTTGTTTCAATGGGCACTGTTAAAAACTTGGAAAGCATTGTGCTTTTCCTGGGGCAGGGTAGCACTGCTACAGGTGCCAGTGCCCAATAGTCACAGATGTGACCCAATGGCTATTATATTATCTGCTAGATCTTTTCTCCAAGCCTGACACACACCTATACATGTGCTAATTGAGCACAGAGCTTAATCTGTAAATTTCAACTTTTACTGAACAGGTCCTTAATTGAAATTAACATTGTAGTTATATTTATGTATTTTACATCACTTAATTTATTTTTAAGACGATTTTTTTTCCAGTTTTACATAACTGAAATTTCCAGAACAGGGAATGCATTGACTTATATAAATAGAAAGATGATATTCATAACAATAGGCATTTTAAAACTTTTTCTTAATATCTGTAATTTAAAAACACTGGATGAGCCAGGTAGTTGAACACACTAAAATGGATATGTGGCAAGTGTTTTACTATGCTTTGAAAAATGAGATCTTCTGAACTGAATGCACTTCAGTGCATTAGCAAAGAAGAGGACAATATTCTTCTTCACATTATGAGAGTCCTTTAAAATTATTATTATTACTAACTAGCTACATCCTTTATGAAAATATTTCTAATATAGAAACAAATTAAATAAGAAATATTAATTAGAAATAAATGTTAGAAATAAAATGTGCTTTACACAACGTGTTAACTAAGTTACTAAAGGGTTAATTATTTCATTGTATGCACATGTAATAAAACTGGAATCTATATAACTTATTGCGTTCCTACTGGCCAATGGTGCCTGGGAGAGTAAAAGATTAAACATTTGTTTCAAATAATGTTCTAGCTTGTACTTTTGTCATTAACAGAACTGCTTACAAGCGCAGTTTGAAATTTGCTAGTAAGAAATGTGTTGGTTTGTTAATGGATTTGACTATTGTTTGATGTTTTGATCTCTGTCACTCCCTGGGAACTTTTTCTTTATTTAACAAGAGCTAACCATTCTGTCAGGAATATCCAAGCAGGGCCTTTCTGATTATTCAATATTCAACAAAAACTGACATATCATTCTTCTTTTCAACTTGAGTTAGACATGAACTGATCATAGAGATTGAACAAGAGCTCAATATGCCATTATAATAAAATACTAATACTTAGCTCTTATGTAGTGCCTTACATTTCAGGACCACAAAGCATTTTGGAAATGTTAATTAAGCCTCACAACCCTCTTACATGTTTGTGAGGACAGTGAATTATTTCCATTATTTTCAATTTTTTGCATTTTTTAGATTCTGTGTCTATGTACAAATTTCTTCCACAATGTTGGAGAATTTTCTTTATAGGAGAAGAGGGGGTTGTTCCTTAATAGATGCTGATTCAAGTTTCCTTCAAGGCCATTGGGAGCTGGAAATAGTTACATTGTCCTGTTTCTTGCTAGCTTAGTTATTGCCTGGCCATTATGAAATGCCAAATAAAAAGAAAAAAAATTCTAAAAATTTCACAAAAAAACAAAATCATTTCATTTTCATATTAAGAAATGAAGTAAATAATTAGCTTGATGCACATTTTTATGGGTTACAAAATATATGCACAAATGCCAATGAAATTGAAAGGCTACCCCAAAATGTATAAATTCCCCCAATCCCAGAAATTTTATTTCTCAGCCTCTTAAGGCATCACTTACCATGTGTTGCATACAATAATCACATATTTATGCAAACAAATAGAAAAAGCAGCAACAGTTTAATTTCCCTCAGTTGTAACAGATACATGCAAAAGTATTATATTTCAAAGAATTTTAATTAAATCTAAATAATAGGAGAGAAAAGAGAAATCTTCCATATTTTAATTGAAAAATCACCAGCTGGAGATCACTGAGACAGTGAAACAATCAGGAAAGCATTGAGATATAAATTGGAGAATGAAACAAAACAGAAAATTTCAAATGGCCTCACAAGTAGGCTACTAATGCAAATACAGCAATCCAAAAAACAGTATACAGTGATTAAAGAAAAGAGTAATTACTACTCTACTGTTCCTTTGCTTTGAGGATTGACTCTCGTCTATGAGAAGCCTAGCTAAACAAAACATCAAAATATGCAGTACTAATCTAGAAAATACACTGGTAACACAGGTACCTTCTAATATAGAATTAACTGCCAAACTATGAACAGCGTGTGGGGGGGGGGGGGGGGGAGCATTTTTGAATCCCTTCTGCATGTTTCTATCTGCACTTAAAAAAATCACCTCCTCTCTAAGGGCCTGATCTAAAGCCCTTTGAAGTCAAAGGAAAGACTCCCATTGACTTTAGTGGGTTTTTTTCCAGAGCCTAAATTCCATGCCATTCCATCTTCAGTGCTGCAAAGGATGAGGTATGTACTGTTCTTCATCCCACAATGTAGAGCCCACCCTGTTTTGGATGTAGTTGAAGTGAGGAGGTCCGGAGTTTTAGGACATGGGAGATCTACCAACAATAGATGGAAAGCCTAGCTGTCATGAACAAGGATCACTATACCCTTTTCAGTATTTGGTGTTCCTATGGGGACACTGATCAGATATACTAATGATGTCAATTGTATTTCCAGGCTGAGATTTTCACCTGGGTCTAAGGGTATTAGGTGTTCATCTACCCCTGAATTTGAACAAGAACATAGCTCCTATCTCCCTTAGGTTTCTTTGAAAATCCCAGACAAAATGTACTTGTGTGTGATTGGTTGGCTCTAAAATTAGGGGGTTTGGTTTTGTTTTGTTTTTGCCTACTGATTTCTTGTTTAGATCTTTATATTGGGCTAAATTCTTCACCTGGGTAAATCAGTGCATCTCCATTGACTCCACTGATCTCCATAGTTCCACTGGACTGTGCTGAGGATTTAGCCCTGTATGTTTAAAGAATTGTTTTACACAGCACCTTGCACAAGTCAGTGCTCTCTTTTAAATTATGTACAAACATGCAGCATGGTGAGAAATGGCAATTCGTGTTATAATAATATGAAGACTTATTACTGACCATTTTAATGTGCATACATTTGAGAATATATATTTTCCCATAAGGTCCATAACCCCGCGAGTCTATCTGTAAACATCTCTAATCACCAGACATGTTTGATGCTGACAATTTTAGCAAGGACAGAACATATGGAAGCACTTTTACATTACTAATTATTATAAGTAATAGTATAGTGTGGTTTATGTAACTTGTGATAGAATACAAAATCCATGGTCCCTGTTCTAAGGACCTGAGATAAAAACAAACACAGAAAGAATTAGTGCAAATTCTGGAGATTATGTATATGAATGTACAGTTAGAAGGCATCATGGACGAGAGATGTCATAAGGAAGGATTTAGGGAGGAAACTATTTGGCCTACCAGAAGCTACAAAACTGCTCCAAGTTTTGGCATTCCTTTGTCCATAATTATTTTTCTGAGTCTGTGTTTTCAAGTTTATTTCAAAAAGTTTTGCACAGCATACTTGTCTGATGGAAGTAATGTTTTTAATACTACTTGATTTGTAGACCACATATATTGCAATTACTTTGTAATGACAGTATCCTTTAAATGATGAAAAATACCATGCAAAGATACAGTAATTACTGGGGTAATTACAGTTTAATCATGAGACCTGTTAGATGAAAGCAGAACTCAACCAAAACCATAAAACATTGCCTATCTTCAAGCTGAAAACCATCAGCTACATGATTTCCACCCAAAACCATAAACCTGCCCCTGGTCACTTGAAATTCGATTTACATTTGCTTTAGAGTTAGTACAAATTCACTGAAGACAATGTGAACTTTTTTGCTAGTTTGAATTTTTGGATGCTAACAAAATCTGAGACCAAGAAAACTTGCCTGATTATTTAAAAAGGTTTGTAAAGCTGTTGCGATGATGATCTGTTTTAGAAGAGAGACACACAATTATCCTATGATGAAAGGTAATTATCATTTGGTCATTAATGATGATATAGTTACATAATTATTTTATGGTTATATGAGCACTGGAGAATAAAGTTGTGTTTTCCTTTCTGCATGGGGGACAAACACCAGTAATAAACTTTGCATTTTTTCTGCCTTCCATAGCATGAAACAGTTTGAAATAAAAGTTGTACTTGCAAAAATGTCTGAAATTCTAACACCCCTTCTAATCTATAATAAAGCACATGGTAACAATGAGCCAATCCATCCCTGATGTAACTCCACTAACTACAATGTGGTTACATCAGGGGGGAAAATGAAGGAAATGTAGCACTTGTAAAAATCCACAAGGCTAAAGGAACAAAGACATTTTAACTATGTTTTCACTAGTTCCACCCATATTAGTTTCAGTAATATAAGGCACATAATTATTTTTTATTGGTCAGATAATGCTCCTATCTTGCTATATACTCCAGAGTGGAGACGAGAGGAGGCAGCTGTCAACCCATTAGCAAACACTCTATGGAGGAGATTTAAAAAATGGCCCACAACACAGCTTCTGATTTTTACATACACATCTTCCACATGAAAAACTCCACTTATAAGAAGGCGAAGGCCAATCAGGAAGTTGGATGGCTAACTGATTTGCACGCACAAATACCTGCATGCACACACACAAAACATGTAACACTTCCAGAAAGGTATTCAGAAGCTTTGATTCTATATAGTTTTGAAATTATAAAGTTAAATAAATGAGCATGCTGTATACAAAAATGAGAAGTAAATAATGTTCATGCTGTGTTACATATTAGCAGTTCCAGGACCAAAACCAGCAATGATGCTACTATAGGAATGTGTTGCTATAACATATTCTACTTCCTGGGAAGAGTAAAAGACAAGTGAAGGCACTTCCAAAAATGGCTCCTCTGGATGTCCAATTTTAAAGTCCACCATATTCCACTTTCCAGAAATGGGAAGAAAGAGATGAACAGAAAATGCTGTATGGCATTAGAGCCAATTTTATTACCATATCATAGATTTACATTCAGTTACATTTACTGAATGTAAATGTAAAAAATATTGTTTTATTCCCTTTAGATTGCCAGATTATAAAATAGAAAAACTTGTCAGTAATTCCATA
Organism: Emys orbicularis; assembly: GCF_028017835.1. NCBI lineage: Eukaryota > Metazoa > Chordata > Testudines > Emydidae > Emys > Emys orbicularis. The sequence goes on from NC_088691.1 coordinate 33,511,101, forward strand.
CATTATAATTATACAGCACACACACTGATTAATACTGAGTGATGCCTTTTTGAGAGACAGTGAATCAGAGGTGCATATTTTCATCTTGAGCTTAATCATTTATCTGTTCTTAGATTAGGATGCATCTATTCATAATTTCACTTGTTCTCCTTTTCTCTCATTCTCTCTCTCACTTTTCTCTTTATATAGAAATATGTCACATCCATATATATGTAAATACAACATGTATACAGGTGCATACATACATATATTATCATTTAAGCCAAATACTGTATTAAATATCTCTGTACATATAAAGAGCGCAGAAGACCAATTCAGCAACACAATCATCCTTGCAGACTCACCGTATCACATTCTGTAGAGGGCACCCTTGTTTCAGCTAGAGCTTATTACCTTTTCCCTCTCTCCCTCTCTCTTTTTAAGTAACTTTGACTACATTATGTCACATCTGAAATTGTCAGATACATACAATAGTAAAAGACTTTCTCTGAAGGTAATATTACAATGCATGATATAGACCTGTGAAACAGAACAAAGTGTAGCTAGAGAGAGTACAGTCACTTTTCTTTTCAAACAGTATCAATGATTTTTACCTTAACAACTGATCATGAATTAATTTGCTGTCAAGAAGGACATACTCACACTAAAGATATTGTCTGTCTGCTATTATTTTTATTCCATTTTCTTCTTTATTGTTCCTTTGAGGGATTCTATCTTCCCAATATTCAAAGAGACAGGAAGAATGTTCTATGTTAAATTAAAGGAAGGTTTTAAGCTAACATTGCTGTAGCAGCACATTTCCTCCTTATTTCTCTATAAACCATAACATTAAGAGTTCCCAGTATTCAAATTTATGCAACAATGAACCCTGATAACTGCTAAGATAAAAGCTATTCTCTACAAGCGCCCACACCAATACCACATCTGATGAAGAGGTTTTTGTTAATTCCCTTTTGAAATCATACTGTTTCTATGCCATCACCTTGTTGCCCAAATACTTCATACTCAATACACTGGATTTTACTGACATAGCTGCTCCTTTTTCAACATTGCTGCTAAAGGACTCTCTCTTTTCTTCAACACCATCATTTCTGGGAATTTTACAAGAATTTTGATTAATGTTGTAAAGTTTACATCATTACCACCTGACAGCTGTTGGATGGCCTTTGTTAAATGAGTTGATGGTCTCAGTCCATTTCCTACTAGACAGATGTTCACATCATAAAAACAAATCACCACCACAGTTGTCACTAAGGTCTCAATCCGGCAAAGCACTTAAGCACATGTTCAGTTTTGGGGTTAGGCATATGCTTAAAGTTAACCATATGTTAAGTGATCTGCTGGATTGGAGCCTAAATTAACAGAGAGGCCAAAGAATAGCGAACGGACATGGAGAATGATCTTCTATAGGTGACCCTTTCACAAAAGGCATTATTCCCAGCAGTCCTCCGTTTCAAGGCTATGCCACTTCCCCAGTGGCTGGTAGGGGAACTGGTGCCCATCACGACTCTGGGTTCCAGTCCAGGGATCCTTGAACCAACCGTGAATGTTTGCACCATCCCAAATCTTGCTGCCATTCCCTGGACTGCTCCTAAGCGACCTCTATCAGGCTTCTTTCTCCACCACTTCTCCGGGTGAACCCTTTCTTCAGGGCCTTCATCCCAGGGTTTCTATTCTTCCCTGGGTTTCCTTCTTTCCCTTGCTAAGCCCAGAGTGTGACTGCAAGCTTCCACACTACAGCTTCCTTATGTCCTCACTTCCTGACCTTATACCAGCCCTACCTGCTCCTGCCCAGCTGGGCTCCATCCTCTATCATTGCTTCCTATCAAGCCTAACTCTCCTTCTGGTATGGCCTATCAAGTTACTTAGCCCCTTCTGAGTCACATTAACTTTTTCCGGGCTGGTGTGGGGCGAACACCTCATCACAGAGACCAACACTCAAGCTATATAATCTGACATAAATAAGTAACAACTTTCTGAATTTTGACTTTCAATATGCAGACCTTTACATTTGGGGTAAATATTGGTGTTAAAATAATTTTAATTTAATTCTTTTCTTCTCCTCTCTCCCCACCATTTTACCACAGGAAATCTGATGTTCAGCCAGGACAGCAGAGAATCACATTATTCTTTAGCTGGTTGGATAAAGAATTCACTGCTACGTGATAGGGTATGCCATATTAGCCTGTGACAATCAGAATATATTGTTTGCTTTCCTAGGATGCTACCATGATTACTGGAGGTGGTATCTTTCAATGACTTCCATTATCATCTAATTATCTGAGTGCTTTTACTATTGCTTGCCCACATTAGTGGTGAAAAGAACAATTTTCATCAGTGTCTCTAAGCAACTTTCGAACCAAGACTTTCATTATTGGAATTTCAACAGTAGAGACGTACAATCCTGAAGAAATACTATACTAGCATGCTATACTAGTATTGAAGGAGTGACTGGAAATCAGTATTTTGTACCCTTGAAAATAGTGTAAATTCTACAGCTATTATTACAAATATTTTTCAAATGAGGATAAGAGCTCTCATGTCTATAGGAAGCATTTTTTACAAGTGTTTACTGTTGGGGCCCAATTCATCATTAGTTGCAACTCCATTTAAGTCAACAATGTTAGATCGCGTGAATCTGAGTCCTTATTTTTAGCCATTCATGGCTATCTCATACAAAGTTGCACTATTTTTATGTGTGGGCTGGTAGTGTTTGTGGCAGGCAAAGGTACGCAAACATGTAATGGTAACAGCAAAAAAAATAGTAAAAACAGTGTGTCTTGCTTCAAAATCATCACTATTTATAACTGGTAATGTTCACCTTTTCTCACTATCTGAAGACCATGTTGAATGACTATTTTAAAACTAAATTTTAGTAAACTGAAGAAGCCAGATTCTACTGCTAATTGCACCAATGCAAATCAGGAATCATTCCACTGTAGTAACCAGCATAACACCAGTGTTAGTACTTAGTAAAGAATCGGAACTAAGCTCCCTACCTCTGTTTGCACATTTGAGACATTTGTTGCAAATTGCATCACACATGTTGAAAATCCCAGCTTCTAAGACATATCATGTTAATGATGTGCTGCTCCTTCTAGTGGCAGTAGATATTAGCTGTGGATTCATTCCTTTAGGGCCCTCACCATGAGCTGGAAACACAGTATGTGCGGGCAGAACTTGTTCCACTTCCTACCCTTTGGTCGAAATCTTGTATGATGGTGGTAGCTGAAGAAGTTAATAGATGATTTGTATTTTATTTTATTTTTTGTTAACACAGGGACTAGTAGTAATAGAACTATTTTTGTTTGAAATGTTAGATCTTGTTTATTACCATACTGCCAGTTTTGGTTTTAGCAACAGTAACTTCAGATACTTGGTCCCCCTGTCTGGCTTCTATTCAGGATGAACACAGATTTTCACATTCAAAAATTGATTAAGCATTAATGCTGCTGATCTCATCTACAGAAGAATCATCAACCAGTGTTTCCACTTTCTCCTTCATGGTACTGACATCAGATTTCTGAATCCCATAATTGTCATCTCTAGCAACAACAGCAATCAGAGGAATTTACATTAACCCAGGGCTCCCCTGCCATGACCACTGTTTCCTCTAAGCTGTGCACGTGTGTGCGCGCACACAGATCCACACGGCGAAACACTGTGCGCACAAAAATTTGCACAAAAGCACAACAATTTGCACAGAAGAAAAGTTTTGCACAAACGGCCTGTCAAAAATTTGCACAGAAGAAATTTTTTTTGCACACAGCCTGTCAAAAATTAGAGGGAACATTGGCATGACCATTGTTATATCCTTGGGGGCAACACTTTTAGGAAGAAATCACTTGAGACACAGAGAGCTGTAAACCTTAAAAGCAGCCATTTATTGCCACACACTGAACTAACCAAAAACCAGCCAAAACTGGCTGGGCTCTTCCCTAATAATCTAACTCAGTTGCCATAGCAACAACAAGATTCTATTATCACGACAACCATATACACAACATATTCCTCTCCCCTTAATGAGAACATCCCCTAAATAAAACAAATACTAATCTAGAGAAGGAGGGTAGACTGCCTCCGTTCCCAGCTAAACCCCGTGGATTATTTTGCCCTGTAACCATGCGTTCGCCCTAGCTAAAGATCCAGCCATTGAGGAGGCCTTCTGTCTCTAGGTGGATTACGGCGGACTTCTGGTGTTGTTGCACCCGAAGTGTCTTGGGCACAGGCCTGACAGTGGGCTTAGGGTTTGTAGAGCAAGTGGGTGAGGATGTGGTATCAGCTCGTTCCGGGCAGCAGGGTATCTCTGCCACCGGCAGTAATGGAAGGGGAAAGTCAGGAACAGGTGACTTTTGATTTGGTGTCTCGCCAGAAGTGGTGAAGTCAGGCAACTCAACTGAAGATGTGTCCTGAGGACTGGTATGACCTGGAAACAGCTGATCTACATGTTGCCGCCAGGTGAGATCCTCTGCAGTCTGGACTGTGTAGGAAACAGGTCCTGTTTGAGTGATGACAGTGGCAGGGACCCATTTAGCTCCAGAAGTATAATTCCGAGCCAAAACCGGCTGTCCAAGGCTAAAGGTTCAGTCTTTTGCTCTGGGTGCACGCCTGATGACTTGATCTTGCTGCTGACATTGCTCAATTTGTCAGGGTTCAGAGGTTTAAGCAGATCAAAGCAAGTGCGCAGTTGTCATCCCATCATTAAAAAGGCCGGGAATGCTTTGGTCGTAGCATGAGGTGTGTTTCTGTAGGATAGTAAGAAGGTGTCCAGACACTTTTGAATGGATAATTGTCCCCTTGCTGATTTCAAAACTTGTTTCATTGTCTGCACAAATCTTTCAGCTAATCCATTGGTGGATGGATGATAGGGTGCTGAAGTGATGTGGTGTATCCCATTTGCCTTTAAAAATTTTTGAAACTCCTGAGAGACAAACTGAGGTCCAGTGCCACTCACAAGTTGTTCTGGCAGACCGAAATGACTAAAGAGTCCCTGTAGTTTCTGGATAGTACTCTCTGCAGTAGTGGACTGCATTATAGAGACTTCTGTCCATTTAGAATGGGCGTCTACTACCAAGAACATGCAAGTAGGCCAGCGAAGTCAACGTGAATACATTGCCACAGGTTTTCAGGCCAGTCCCATGGGCGTAGGGGTGCCTACTGGGGTGAATTCCTCACACCCTGACATGACATACAAGCTCTTGCCTTATCCTCAATAGCACTGTCCAATCCAGGCCACCAAAAATAGCTTTGTGCAATTTCATTCATGCGCACTATTCCACAGTAACCGGAATGTAGCTGTTCTAACATCTGGGATCTCAGTGGTGGTGGGATAATGACACGTCTCCCCCACAACAGACAACCAGATTGGATCGATAACTCCGTCCTCCTGGACATGTAGGTAACAAGGTTGGGTGAGACCGGAAAGGTTTGTCGAGATGTTCCATGCATCACCATGTCCATAACTTGGGACAATACTGGGTCAACGCGAATTGCCTTCTTTACCTGAATCGCGGTGATGGGTGTATTCTCTACCTGTTCAAAGTAAAATATTTCCTTCTGGGCAATATCTTGATGTTTGACTGGCAAAGGCAGCCTTGAGGGACCATCCGCATTGCCATGCAGAGTGAATTTCCAATATTTGATTTCATATGTGTGCGCGGAAAACAACAATGCCCAATGTTGCATACGACTAGCAGCTAATGGGGGAATGCCTGTGTGGGGTCCAAACATTGAAGTCAGAGGTCAATGGTCTATGAGAAGAGTAAACTTCCATCTGAACAGGTATTGATGAAACTTCCAAATTCCGAAAACGATTCCCAATGCCTCACGTTTGATTTGGGCATAGTTAGTTTCTGCTTTGCTTAGAGTGCATGAAGCAAAAGCAATAGGTCTCTCTTTTCCCGAAGGCATAATGTGTGACACGACCGCTCCCACTCCATAAGGGGAGGCATCGCAGGCCAACTGTAAGGGTAAGGATGGATCAAAGTGTGTCAGAACTTCAGAATTTAGTAATGCACCCTTAGCTTTTGTAACCCCTTTGGGGTTTAGAGAGCATGGCCCCTTTAAATCTTTTTCCTAGGAGGGAGGGGGAGAGTAAGAAAAAAGGAGGGAAACTCCAGGGGGCAGCGCTGGAGCTCCAAGGAGAGGGAGAGGCAGCCTGCAGGCCCTGGAAAAGTGAAGGAGAGAGAACCTGCCTGAAGCCCAAAGAAGGACAGGGCCGATCGGGGATACCCCAGGACAGGAGCCAGGAGGAGCACTGTGCCAGGGAGGAATTGCCCGAGAAGGACAGGCCGGAGCTGGACCCAGTATCACTGCTGCCCAGAGCTGCATGGGGCTGTGAGTACTGGAGCTTGGGACTCTGCATTGGGAACAAGGAACAAGGAGGGAGGTTGCTAGCTAGTTAAGTGGGGAGGTGGTCGCTCTGTGTGGCTTTGCAGAGAGCGGCAGAAGAGGGCACCGGAGGGGTTTGTTGGGGGAAAGTTCACTGGCGCCGAAGACGACCAGGAGCACCCAAGACTCACCACTGGACTGGAACTTTGCTCAGGACTCCTGAACTCTGTGTGCAGTCACATTGCTCGGTGTCTGCCCTTCCAGACTGTGCTACCACTGGGCCCGTGGGGCCTTGGTTTGGTTGCAACCCTGTTCTACTGCTCCCCCTATATTTCCCCTTGTTGTTTTTCTCCTCTCATCCCTCTGTAAATAAATATTTCCCTTGTTATATCCATTGTACTTTTCCTGTGGGTGTGGGTGTTCACTCTGGGGGGTTTGGAACAGGTGCCCCTGGGGTGGAAGGGATTTCTCCTGCTGAATTCCTGCACGCGCCTTCTCTTGGCCAGAGCTGCCTGCAGAGCAGACTCCATCTTGGCCACGAGGGCGCTAAAGTTACACTTTGTTAAATGCAACATTACTGGCTTCAGTCCACTTCCAGGCCTTGTTCTGCCCAAGGAGTTCGTGAAGTGGTTTTAGCAGTGTGGCTAACTGTGAGTTGAACTTTTCATAATAGTTTAATAGTCCTAGAATGAGCAAAACTGGCTAACGTTTCGAGGAGGGGGAGCCTCCACAACAGCCTTAACTTTTGCAGGGGCCTTACGAAGACCCGTAGCATCAATGACGTGTCCCAAATATTCAACAGAGGGCTGGAAGAATTCACACTTGTCTTTGTAGACTCGTATGCCATATTCTTCCAGTCTTTGTAGGGTAGCCTCTAAATTCTTTAGGTGATCCTCCTCATTCCTTTCAGTGACCAAGCCACACAAGATCTGGTCCATAGCCCTCTGGAACAGGGCAGGAGCAGACGTTATTCTGAAGGGTAGGCGACAGTATCAATAAAGCCCTTTATGTGTCACAATAGTCAACAGCTCTTGGGACTTTTCATCGACGTGCATCTGTAAATATGCTTGACTCAGATCAATCTTACTGAACTTTTGTCCCCCAGCCAGGCCCACGAAGAGGTCATCGATGCAGGGAAGCAGGGATTGCTCGGCACACAACACCGGGTTGACAGTGATTTTAAAATCACCACAAATCTAGAGGGAGCCATCTTTCTTCACTATTGGAACTATAGGAGTTGCCCATGGGCTATGGGTAACTGGTATCAGGACTCCATTTGTGACCAGGTGCTCCAGGTCTGCTTCAACTTTCGGCCTGATGGCATATGGCACAGTTCTGGCTTTCAGATATTTTGGATGAATGTCAGGTTTAATGTTCAATGTCACAGTGATTCCCTTCATACTTCATCCTCTCCAAAAACAGCAGCATGTTTCCATAGTATAGCGGTCAGACTGGTTTCTTCTTTAGTCATTCGGTGCACTTCTGCCAAGTTCAACTGAACCTTCCTAAGCCAAGACCTACCCATTAAGGCTGGGTAATTACCTCCCACCACAAACAGTGGCAATTTAGCAGCCTGTCTATTCAGCTCCACCTTAACATCAGTAGTGCCCAACATGGGCACAGCTTCTCCCGGATACGTCTTCAGAACAGTTTTTGTTGCCTTAAGCGGAAGATGCTGTAGCTTTTCTTTATACATAGTCTCAGAGACCAGTGAGACGGCTGCAGTGGTGTCCAGTTCCATGCATATAGGTTTGCCATCCAACAACAGGATTACCCAGTGTTCACGTGAGCCCACTGCCAAAGACAAAACGTGGAGTGGCACTTCATCTTCTGATGAGGTGTCATCCTGGGTCTGCTCTAGGGTATGCAGATTTCCCTTTTTGGTCGACCAGACCACAGGCCTCTTTTTCTTTTGTTTACAAGCACACTCAATGTGTCCCTTTTTGCCACAGTGTCGACATACCAGGTCCTTACACCAGCATTCTGATGCATGGTGACCCAGATTACTACAGCGGTAACATTCCTGACTCCCCACAGTTTTGTGGGTAGGTTCTTGTGACACCTTATGCACCCTAGGGGATGCACTGTGTATTGTGCCTCCTTTGTAGCCAGTTCCATGGAGACCGCAATATCAACAGCCTTCTCTAAGGTAAGCTGAGCCTCTGTCAATAGGCACTTCTGTATAGCTTCACTGTGCAGGCCACACACTAACCTGTCACGTAGAGCGTCATTTAATATCTCCTTAAATTCAGTGTTCCGCAAGCTTTTTCAAAGTTGCTACAAATTGTACAACTGTTTCATCTTCGTTTTGGTCTCTTTTGTGGAACCTATATCTTTCAGCAATTACCAATGGTTTTGGAGAAAAATAGGACCCCAGGATTTCCACAATGTCACTGTAAGATTTGGTCTCTGGCTTAACAGGGTGTAATAAGCGGCGTAGCAGGGAGTAGGTCTTAGCCCCTACAACACTTAAGAATATTGGCACCTTCTTCTCTTCTGTAATGTCATTTGCAATAACAAAAAGCTCAAAACGCTCAGTATATATGTGCCATTGCACTACAGTCTCCTCAACAGCTTCCAGCGGCCCCGTAAGTGTAGCCATGGTTTTAGTTTCAGTTTGCACAGTCAGTGCAAACAAGCCAGTTCTCACCCCCTTCCAACAGCAAAAGGGCTTTTTTTTTTGGTACCTTGACATCTACTTCCTTCTGTTGCTGGGGCAGCACAGGAATCCCACCTTTGTTGCCACGTTGTTATATCCTTGGGGGCAACAGTTTTAGAAAGAAATCACTTGAGACACAGAGAGCTGTAAACCTTAAAAGCAGCCATTTATTGCCAAACACTGAACTAACCAAAACCAGCCAAAACTGGCTGGGCTATCCCCTAATAATCTAACTCAGTTGCCATAGCAACAACAGGATTCTATTACCACAACAACCAAATACACAACAACCATCTCAATATCCTTTTTTCCAAAATGGGAAAGTTTGAGAAACAGCAAGATCAAGATCATATATGTCAAGGAATGGCAGTAACGATCTAAATGCATTTAAGGTTGGTTTACATCTTGCCCTTCTGGAGCGAGGCATTAACATTGCCCATCAAGAATGGACTGAGCACTTCAGCGATGTCTTTCACTAGCCATGAGGAGTGTGACTCCATCTTACTGGTCATGCCACGTTCCTAACCACTTCCAGGACCTCTGTCCATGAAGCCAGGTAAAAACTCTATTTTACATTCTTGTGTGTATTGGATTATTCTTTTTAGTACTTTATTCCATTGTCATGTAGTCAGTTACTTGATCTTATGCATACATTTTTGCTTAGTCCACAGGAAATTCCATATAAGGTCTATTGCTTTAGCAGGTCTTTATTTTAGTGACCATCACTGTAATTTGTACTGTAATTATGATATCTCAAGATGTTTCACACATTCTGAGTCAAAGGCTGAAAGGGAATAATTTGCATATATTTCCTGAGTTGTACATGCAGTTAATATTGATCTGCTGGTAAAGGAGAAAGAGAACAAAATGCTGTCTAATAATAACAATTACATTTTATATATAGTTTCTGAGAATCACTTTTCAGGATCAATTTTTGAACCTGGAGGACAGATTATAGCTGTGCTTAGCATCACTGCTGAAGTTAAGGTTTCTTTGACACTTCACTTCTTATCTGTGACATACACCATATATTAGAGCAATTTGCAGATGGTGAAAGCTCTTACTTTTAGTTTTTTTGGAGCTGGTACCAATGAATCACAAGCGTCTTGGCTCAAGTCTCAGCCAGAGTAGCACGAATGGAGTTAAATTTCAAAGATTTGACCTGATATTTTAGCCAATTCCCACTGACTCTAATGGAAGCTAAAGCCCTGTAACAAGGCTTTGAATGTGTACTTCAGCAGGCTTGTCTATACTGAAAAAAATGAGGGCCCATAATTCACCTCACTGAGTAGGGTTATTTGACACTGTAGTAAAAATGACTCCATCCCATCTAGACTCCATCCCCCACAGTTGCTACCAGTTTTGGAAATGCTCTGGCGTAGAATTACTGGTCCCAGGTTTCCTAGAGTGTGTGTAAGTGGGGGATGGAGCACTCTGGTTATTGTAAACATTACCTCAGACTAAAACATCGGTCATTTAAAATAAAAACCTACAGTACCTCTGTCAAACTTGGTGTATACATTTGAGTCCTGGGGTCATATACTGCTCTCGCTCTCTCTCTGCATGGAACTGCCTTTCATGCCAATGCAAATCCTGCCAAGAGAAATAAGTACCACTTATATTCTTTTAAATTAACAACATAACTGCCAAAATATTAAATATATGCCAAGAACATTGTCCCAAATAAGCCATGATCCTGCTGCAGCGTCATTACCACATCCTGGTGATTTTTAGGTTTTCTTCTTAAAAGGTTGAACAAACAAGGCATGGAATCAACAGAATGAATATAACAAAATCCAGTTTCTACTAGCTCACCAGCTGTTGAAAAACTTTGCCCCTTCCAATTATTTCTACCACTTCCACCCCCACCCTGATGATCTCTAGAGCTACCCCTGTGGCCCTCCTGCACTCATGGCCTCCCCTCTTCTGCCACAATAGCTGCTTCTTTCCCCTTCTTCACTCCCATGGCTCCTTCTCCCCTCATGGTTCCCTATTCATGGCTGCCTCCTACTTCTGCCTCACCCCACATAGCTCCCTCCTCACCCCACATTCTCCCTTGCCCCAGTGGCTGCTTCTGCCCTTCCCTCCTCATGGCTCTGGTTCCTCTCACCCTTATCTTCCCACCCATGGTTGCTCAGTGATGGCTTCTCCTTCCTTCATCCGCCATCTTATCTCTTCAGTGGCTTCCTCCACCCTTCTCTCCTGATGACTGCCAGTCCCCAGGAACTGAACTGTGTCTCCCTCCAGGCTCCTATGCTGGCAACAGATCAGTGCCCTACCAGCAGCAGCTAGCACCAGAGTTAGCTGGTTAGCTAACCTGAATTAAGATTACTTTTTTTTTTCTTTTTTTTTTTTGCAGTGTAGCCATATCCTCTGTTCCCTAATATACCTCTTCCAGAGAGCTAGAGGACTCCACTCTGTAAGGACTTGAAACTGGCACGTCCCAGGATTACTGCATTTAGACACACACACACACACACACACACACACACACACACACACTTATTTGAAAAATGCATGGTCCTAGGTATGTCTACAATTGGAGCTGGGGGTATGATTCCCAGCTTGAGGAGACATCCCGCTCTAGCTCTATTTGAGCTCGTGTGCTAAAAACAGAATGTAGCCATGGCAGTGCAAGCTTCAGGACAGGCTAGATGTCCAAAATACGTGCCTAGGGTCTCTGGTGGGCAGGTATTCAAGGCAGCTACATTCTGTTTTTAGTGAGCTAGTTCCATAAAAGCTACCATGAGTATATCTCCTCGAGTGGGAAATAATACCCCCAGCTCAGAGCATAGACATACCGTACTCGCAGTCGGAAAAATATGTAGCAGCTTAACTTGCCTAATTTAATGGAGAGTCTTAACAACATGTTGTATATTTCTGATAATTAAACAATACCAGGAATAACAAAAAAATATTGATTCAACTGCAGAGCTGGACAGCAGTTATATAAAACCAAACTTGTTTTCTGTCTTTTTGTGATATTTCCAGATGCAGCATCTCTTTACTGAAGATGTTTAATGTGCTAGTGTATCTTAAAACAAAAGATACATCCATCCAGAGAAGACTATATTTACTGGGCCTGATTCTTCACAGTCTTGCCCTTTTGTAGGCTTTTGCCCCTGTAGAAACTACCCTTTTGACCCAAGAACATATAACACCAACTTTGATCTTCAAGTGCATAGTTTTAAATGGCTATATACAGTGCAGGGCAGCAGATAATCAGACCCCTCATGTTTCATGAATGTCCTGCACTTTATTATAGTATGGGACCAATATTCTGTATATATACACAGAAGAAAATAATTTGCGGCCAGATTGCAACAGATTGTGACATGGAGAGTAGGGGAGATTGTACAAAGAGACACCCCATTCTGTGAAATGCCCTATGACTGTTACAATCAATGGACTTTTCCCCTCGGTGCATCCCGAAGCAGACATCACTGTAACATGAGGGAGGGAACTGGTGAAAAGGCAGGCCATGGGCTATCCTCACTCTATACCAAACTGCAGAGCAGGCCAGCGTCAGCCTGCTAAAGGGGGTGGTGAGAGAGCATCATCCTGACAGGTGGCACAGCCTGAGCAGTGTCCCTGTGCAAAGGGCTCCCTTCATGAGCTCCCCATGGGCCCACACAGCTCTACACCACCCATACGCAGGCCAGTGGGTAAATGCCACAATCCAGATCTCTCCATTACCAATGGATTCATGCACAGCACTATCTCAGTCATGGTGTGTGACTCAACCCATCCTCCCCATTGTCAAAAAGATTTGCCAAGAAACTTAAACCTTCGGGCAGCTTGTGAGACAACATGAGTTAGTAAATTTACAACATGAGTTAGTAAATTAACTGGCCTCTACCACCCATTGTACATTACTCAGAGAGTGAAGTGTACAGCATTCTTAATATCTGAAACAAACTGCCAAATAACCAATGCCTAGCACACAATAAAGGTCTTTCATAGCTGCCACAGTTCACAAGTTCTGCTTTTGGATCACAATCTCTTACATCCTATCTTTCTGACATGAGACATGTGAGATCGAATAGTCTGGATAAATATTATGTACATAAATATGGATATAGACACACATGCACATAAAGAGTCTATCGTTTGAGAGCTCAATAAAAATGCAAATTAGCTGTTGCTACTGCCTAAACAGAAGTAGTGGAAGTATACACATATTGACCTGCATGTTTGATACAATTATGAAGATAAACACGCAGAGGGAAAATTTACCCATTTCGCATAAAGGTTTAGCCATGCAGCTATTCCCATGGCGGTCACTTAAGGTCGTGGTGCTAACTAGCTGATCCTCATTTCCATTCCCCTAGATCTCTCCGAAAACACACTCCACAGCATTAGCCCACATCTCACACTTTTCCCTCAATAGTGTGGCTTTTCTATTTTCATGTGTTTTAATGTCATGTTTCATTTTCTTCATCTGATTCGAGCGGCATAAGGAAGCTACCCTGTTCCATCACTGTGTCTACATAAGCCTTTTTTCTAAAATTTCCCCATGTTGTTAGCACCAGTGCACGCCCACTAATGCCAATGAGGAGCAGGTTTCACCTGAACGCTGGCATTTTAACCACAGGTTCAACCATCTGTCTGCTCAGAGCAGGTCTACACAAAGTGGTGAACACACTGACAGTGCCTTTTCTGCACTACCGCTGCCACCATTAGGGTTCTCAGCTGTCCAAGTTTTCCCAGGATCATCCCCCTTTTTTGAGGTAGCTGTCCTGGGAAATCTGTAAGGGTGCTCAGGACACACTGCCAGCTGTCCAGTTCTATGGGCTCAGTATCATGGCAGATGTCCCATTTGTTGTACCTCAGAGGTGGCAATCCTAGCCACCATTGCTACCACCAGCAAACCTGCATCAGTGCCAATAACCATAGGAAATTTTAGCAAAAGTGTCTACTATCAACAAAGCTTTGTAGATGTGGGATGTTGATTGTCTTCAGAAAGGTCTGCATTTCATAGCACGCTGCATTAGAGTTAAGACACACTCGCTTGAGCAATATGCCATGACCCTATATTTCAGCAACATGTGCTTTATATGAAAAAAAGTTTCTCTAGATGTATGGTACACAATGTTCTTTACTGATTTGATGCAACTGGAATGGTGACATACAATATATAACATGCTCGCTACGGCAACCCCAAAGGGTGAGAGTTCAGACTGGAGTGACCTGTTTCATTGATTAGATCAAATCTCAGACTCACAGCAGTGAGTTTCATAGCTGAATATTTCACAGATGCTGTACAAAGAGGCCAATAATTAGTTACTTTAAGTAGAAGTGTCTGGATGGGATCTCCTTTTCCCACAAGTAAGCATGTACAATTAGGCTATGTCTGTGCTACAGACCTTACAGCAGCACACCTGCACCATTGTATGGTCTCCCATATAGCTGCTCTATGCCAGTGGGAGTGAGCTCTCCCGCAGGCAATAATTAAACTACCCCTAATGAGCAGCAGTAGCTATGTCAGTGGAAGAGCGTCTCCTGCCGACATAGTGCTGTCCACACCGGTGCTTTTGTCGGTGAACCTTATATCAGTCAGGGAGGTGGTTTTTTATACCCCTGACTGACAAGTTTTACTGACAAAAGTGCTAGTGTAGAGACACAAAAGACCAAGCAACTGATCCACGCCCATCCTATGTGAAGCCTAGATAGGCTTGCAGACAAGCCTTGCATTGTTGTACTGCTCTCACTACACAATCACTGAGCATTAAACAGTGTCTCACGGGGGGAGGAAAAAGGGGGAACATATAGGACCACCAAGGTAATTCAAGCACATAATTTGACCTTTGTGTTTTACTCTGTTTTGGAAAGTGAACACATAAAAGAAAATCAACTGTATGTTCAGTTATTGTTTTTAAATCCTCTCCTATTTGTTAATGAAATTCTCCTATTCAAATCTCTCTACAGGCAGTGATTAGGCTGGTGCTATGGTTCAATAATTTGCATCCATAGAGAGTTTCAGTCTAATAAATGGCATTCAGATGTGATAGTTGCAAACACTGAACTTCTAATAGCTATTGTTGGAGCCTTTAGATTTCACCAAGAAGTATCCCCAGAGCAGACTAATATGACCAAGCTTTTAAGGATTTTAATATACAGTTCCTGATATACAGCCATAAATATAGCAATAGGCAACACATGTATTGTATTGAACATACACTTGAGGACATCATTCTTCAGGGCTGACAATCTGCCACCTTTCACAAGCAATAAATTAACATGAAAACTGAAAAATGATTTTAAAATGTATTGGGCTTAATAAATGACAAATTCTGATGCCTTTCTAGGGGCTCAAGTTTTCCAAACCCTGGGGAAAACTACCAGAGTGGAGAAGCTGCAAGCTAATTAACATCTACCTCCTCCCTGGAGACCATAAATGCTGGGGGCCCACTGCACCCAAGCACTCACAGCTAGATTGAGTGCAGATCTCCAGTCAGGGAGGGGAGTCTGTGACACTTTGGGGTTCAACCCAGACCAGTAAGGAGTTGAGTCACTGCATGCCCAGCAACTCTGAGTGCCTTAAATGGTTGCTGCTATGGCTGACTGCCCTGACACCAACAGCCACCCTACAAGCCTGCATGAAGTTCACACTATAGCTTCCACCAACCTACTCCTTGTAGGGTGACTCCAACACCCTCCCAGTCCTGAATTTTCCCCAACCATCTGCCCTGCAAAGTCCAGCCCTCTCCTGGAACACTCACAGAAGTTATTAAATTAATTGTTCCTTTAAAGACACAATACTCTGCAGTCTGTTAGCTTAGGTGGGGTTAAGTCTGTTAGCTTAACTGGGGTGAATTGGTTTACAGTAAAACAAGGTTATTAAACAAAATGTCAGAGGCTTAGGTAATATCATATATAAGGACTAAGATACAAAGGGTTACAAGCAAACACAAGTAAAAATATGCTTCTAAGACTAAAACTTAATTTCAGCAAATTACAATCTTTGCCTCAGCAGGTTTCTCACCTAAACTCAGTTCCCAGAGACTTCAATCCTGCTGGTTGAAAGACCCAACATTCTTTGACTTCAACAGCTCTGGCACTTTTAATCCCTCCCCCAAAGTGATGGATAGCAAAATGCCATTCTGTTTCCACTTATATCTCCCAAAGTTCATTGACCCTGTCAGAAGAGGCAGAAAGGCTTCCTGCTGTTCTTCCCTTCCTGTCGACTTCCCATCCCTCCTATCTGGGAGAAAACCTGTTTCTCTTTGTGTTTGGTCATAGACTTTAAAGTACAATATCAGTGAGTATCCATCATTCCTCATATAGTGTTAATGCATATGTTTCACAATTATATTAATCACTGGTGTGTTAGACTTTTATAAAAGACCTTACTCAAGACACTTTTATAATACAGTAACATTGTGTACAATCCATTGATTCTATTGCTTTTCATTTGAGGTTACACCCCTCTATCTTTATAGCTCAGTAAACCTTTGAAATGTATTCTTCTGAAGTGTATCCCCAGATAAAGTTTCCCTCCCCTACTGGGATACTCTCTTTTTCCATTCTTGTTAGCTTGATAGCTTTATTTACCTTATATGTAAATATACTTTCATTGTCTCTGCCTGGCAACCAGATTGGTCAGAATAGCAAATACACATTCTTTTATCTAAGGCAGACTGGGCTTAACATATTTTAAGTACACAATTCTAGCACATATTTGTAACTCGTTGTACATACTCCATATATACACATCACACAAGAATATTAATGGTCAGTGAGTTATGAATTTTCCACTGCTGTATGCCACCTCTTGTGTATAGAGCATGACAACAGTGTGTTAGGTAAGTGAGGATGTCAGGCCCGGCAAGAGTTGCTGACACAGAGTAGTGAACCACCAATCCCATCAAGCATCTTCCTAATCCTGGAGAAGATGGATTCACATTGCAGGAAGTCCATTGTCTCCATGCTGGTGATGATGTTACAAGTGACATCATAATGTATATCATGTGACCTCGGAGCTGGGGGCCCTAGACACAGACCTAATATGAGTGAGTAGTGATTAATTTGGTCCTGGGTACAATACTGCATTGCCTCTGCTCCTGTCCCTCTGATAAGTTTAGAATAATTATAGCTGAAGGCTATAAGTAAGGCAGGAAAAAAAGGAACAGACATCAACATTCAAATTAAGCAAGGGCCTGAACCTCAGAAGGATTAACCATATGCAACTCCCATTC
Source organism: Emys orbicularis (assembly GCF_028017835.1). NCBI lineage: Eukaryota > Metazoa > Chordata > Testudines > Emydidae > Emys > Emys orbicularis. The sequence continues at coordinate 33,528,288 of NC_088691.1, forward strand.
TCCGTATGAGATTTTAGTTACCTCCAATACCTTTCTGTATTATTTTGCAGTTCAGACACATTTATGTGAACTTAGGGTATGGTGCAACTCAAAAAATGAAGGAATTCAATAACCTTATGAGATTTTTCACTATTTGGCCTTTGGGTCTCTAATTTTGTTTCTACAAGTGGACATAAATACAAGCATCCAATTACCCCATTTGCAGATAAAGTCCAGTGCGTGGGTGCTTACATTGTCATTTTGCACCTATGATTTATTACAGCTGTAATTTTGCTCCTCCCTCTTTAAACTGTTATGAAAAGGTACAAAGCATTCAGACCCCTTTTTTTTTAAATGAAGTGTAACACTTATTGGGATAATCTACAGCTTCTTAGAATCGAAGGGTTAATATTTAAATTCACTGTAATTACTATAAAATGTACACCAAACGCCTTTTAAAGTGTATTATTATTATTATTATTATGTATTACTTTTATAGTAGCACTTAGAGGCCCAAATCAAGATCAGAGCCACATTGTGATAGGCCCTTTACATATACATAGTAAGAGACAGACCTTGCCCTCAATATAAACAGAGAAGACAAAGAGTGGGAGAAAGAAGGTATTATTCCCACTTTACCATTGGGGAACTGAGGCACAGAGTGATTAAGAGATTTGCCCAAGGTCACAAATGAAGTCTGTGGCAAAGTCTTGTACAAAGCCTAAATACTGCTAATCCTAATGTAGGTCTTAACCACAGAACCATGCTTTCTCTTCAGCATTCAGCATTTGGGCCCCACCTCTGCAAACCACTTAAGCATCTGCTTTACTTAAGCATGGGGTTACATGGATGCTTAGCTGAAACACGGATGCATTTAAGCATGTGTGTCAAGTTAAGCATGTGCGTAAGTACTTTGCTCATTTGTGTCAACTATTCTGAGGATTCCTTAGAGTTCCTTAAGTGTTAGCTGCCTTTCAATCAAAACCAACAGTCCAGATCAAACTGACGCTAAAGGCTTCATCATCCTGTAAAGAACATCTAATTGAAAGCAGATATGGGCACAGAACTGTTGCAGAAGATATAAATCAGCAAAAAATTTTACCCAGTGTGCTTAAAAATTCCTCCATTTATTTTCTCATATACAATAGGTCAGATTGGTATATTACAAACATTTGCCTTCCAATGAGTTTCAGAGGGGGCAGATGGGTGCAGATTTTGACTCAACAGGGATCCTTTCAATAAACTAGATACCACTCAGTGGTAGAAGACAGAACACACATGATTCTTAAGTCAAAGAAAGTGAGCATCTAGACAATTACTACAGATCCAATCAATCCTCAAAGCATAATTCCAGTCATTTCACTGAGAATTTTCCAGGTGTTTATTATGTGAACATGAACTCTGAGGTTTAGTGGATAGCTGGTACAAAAAGGCAAATCTCTAATAGTTTGAAAGTCCAGTATGGGTTAGCACTTCAAATTGCAGCTGCTTATCTAAACTTTGTTCTCATATTTCATCTGGAAAATTAAGCTGAAAACCTAGCAAGAGCAAGCATTTCTGGGAGATTTCTGGTATTTCCTTTTTCCAATTGGGCTGGAAATACCAGTACTAAAAGAACAAACAACCTTTCTTGTGATGTTGGATGTTCTGAGTAATTTTCTGAAGGTGAGCAATGTAAAACTGGCATAGAATTATGGAGAATTTCAGTTCATTCATCGACTTCATCTAACAACCAGTTTGTGACAACCTGCAAAGTCATTTTTACTGCAATACTTATCAGTGACAAACTTACACATGACAATGATGCAATTAACTAGTCACTATAGAAATGTACCTGTAGAAATGGGAATTGAAAATTTATCACTGGGGGGCGGGGGATTCTCTTCATTTTCAGTATAATATGTGTTATGCAAACCACGGATAGTAATGACGCTCAACTTTATGAACAGGCATTTCATCCAATAAATATATTACTTTCTTCAGTAGATATAATTTATTCTTTGTCTATAATTGATTTGTGCCTGCACTTAAAAATGCCTTTTGCAATTCTCATTATAACTAATACTGTTACATAATAAAATGCAACGCTTAATTTAAAGTTAATTATTTCCCATTATTCAGTATTAGTAGACAAAGCAAGAGCTTTAGCTCAGTGCCAGAATGTAAAAAGTTATTTTGAACTTATAATCCATGGCTTTAACAGTTTAATGTCAAGCAGCATTGGTGTAAATTAAGAACTAAGTAAAAGAATAATAACATAGTTACTAAACTATTGTGGCTTTTGAAAAAAAATTGAGAATACATTTTTTTTAGCTTTATCCTGAAATTGTTGTTGGTTTGGAATTGGCAGAGAAATACCCTTACACCAATGTCACAGTATTCTGCAGTAATGCTCCAGTTACAATAATGTCACTACACTGTTTTGGAGCTCTTACTGTAAAATGCTGTTGTGTTTTTACAAGGTTTTACACGAGTGGTTCCTCCTACCTTTTCCTCCTTTTTAATTCTAGTGAGAGAGATCCCACCCTGACTAACTTACCTACAACCACAGTAGACACAATAAAATCATTCTACCCATACAACTAGTTCAAAATCACACTAATTGAGCTTCACTGGTATAACATGTTTACTACCCTACCCAACTAGAGCCTAACTCACTGTCAGGGTATATTGTCAGTTCTCAGATAGGCTCACAGTTGGGATCTCCACTTTGTATTACTCTATCCTGTCTTACTGTTGGTACAACTCTGGTCTGAGTTTATTTTCCCACACCTTCCCCCCCCCCCCCCCCCCCCGCTCCCCCAGGGATCCCAAATCTCAGGCCATGATTCTGGACAAGCAACCCTATTCAGGACAACACTTAAGCATATGAAGTCAATGGCAGTAAGCAAATGCTTATAATTACATATGTGGTTCAATGCTGTCTTGAATAGGCATAGATTCAAGCATGCACTTACATGCTTTCCAGAAACAGAACCTCATATTGCAACTTAGGAACAATTTTTTTATCATATTCAACTTCATTAAGTCTCGTTTATTTGACTGGGTAGTCACTTGTGATCTAGTGTTTCTTTTCAATATCCTGCTGACCATGCCCAGCCTTCCAGGCCTTTGGTGACTGATGTTTTGCTGCTTCTTCAAGGCTTTGCTCATTAGTTTAATTGTCCTGATAAATATGCAGTGAGTCATGGGTAGCACACAAGAAGAGAGACTCATTCACTACAGTCATGTCAGGAGCCACACATGAGAACCTTCTTTCTAATGACCCCCCATCTCAGGGACAGAAGCCATAGTTGTGTCTTGTCGTGTTTAAAATATGTTTTCTTGGGCTACTTCCTAATTTCCAATTTGAAGGTCAGAAGCCTGCCCAAAAGATGGGCTGCAGATTGCAAAAAATATTTGGGAGAAGTGAATTTTTTCAAATTTTTCCATGGAAGATGGGCTGTCACCCTAGTATCTGAGTGCCTAACAATCGTTAATGTATTTACCCTTACAACACTCCTGTGGGGTAGGATAGGGCTATTATCTTTATTTTATCTTTGAAGCCCTTTACAAATATTAAGCAATCCACGCTCATAACACTCTGTGAGGTAGACAAGGCTATGGCTGTATTTTATTTATTGAGTATAACACTCAGAGGCTTGCTTTGTGAAAGGGGTCACCAGTAAAAAAAGTTTGAGAGCCACTACACTAGACCTACATGGAATTGGGCAGTTTTGGTTAATTAAGAACTTTTTTACTGATTTTGGGCTCAATCACGAAAAGCCATGGAATCATCAGACTGTTACTCCATTGCTCACGCAGGTGGACGGGGAGTGAGCACAGTCAGGAAAAAGGTTCTCAAAGCTGAAATTCAGCCCCCGCCCCATGGACCAGCACAATTCTGTGTTGAACCATACTTGGCCCTGGATTGCCAAGTGCCACACCAGTCCATTAGATTTACATAAGTTCAAAAACCCTTCAAAATCCTAAAAGAAACTCAGCAAAAATTATCACATTTTACCTAGTTTCAAGTCAAAACCATGATAACTCAACATGTCACATTTCATCTGAAACCTCAAATCAGCCCAGGTTTGCTCAACTTTTCTGAAGCTCCTGCAAAACAGCCAACATATTCCAAAAACCTGACATAAGTTTTTAGTTTGTAATATAACTCAAGATTAGGCGAGTTTCATCTGGTTCTGAGTTTTATTCAGAAAACTTTGCACAACTCTAAATAGGTAAGCACAATCTCCTGTTATAAAGGCAATTGCATAGGCATATCACTGGAACCAAGGGTATACAGCCCTTCAAGTCCATGTTTTAATTTTTGTTCATAACAGATCTAACAGTTACTGTTTCACAAGGTAATCTGCATGTAATGAGGCTTTTTAGCACTTCAAATATTCTTTAACATAAGAAATTAAATGCAGTTTCTTTTACAAAGTAATTAAATATTTTATCCTCCTATCTGTGTAGCAGATGTATACATCTCTATAGGAATAGTGTTGAAAAGAACGTAAAAAATAAATTTAGCTACATTTACAGCACTTACTTGTTACTTCCATGACAGTAAGAACATTAATTAATGCCAGTTAATATAGAATTATACCAGTTTTCTCAGGACACCTCCGTATGTCCTTGTACTTACTGATATTCATCTCTTTATTTCCATGTCCAGCATAATTAAAATTAGTCTTGTCTGGCAAAACATAATTCTAGCCAAACAAAACATTATTATGATTACCTTGTCAGTACTTCAGAAGGGCAGACAAAGCCCAGACAAAATAATGTGACTCAATTTCCCCCCTAAACTAAAACAGGGTTACATGGCACTGGAGGAATCCCTGAACAAAGATGATCCTTCCATGACCAGCTATGCCAACTTCAGGGCCAGAACTGGCCCACAGGGTCATGCAAAGCAGCCTCTCCACAGAGGAGGATTAGGCCTTATTTTTAACCTTGTTTTGTACATGTTAAAACATAAATAAATAACAAGATCAATGTGCCAAAACAAAACACTGCACACCGTATACAATTAGCCAAGGGGAGAGGAGGAACCACACATGACAAGTGCTCAGATACTACAGTGGGTAAAGAGGGTAAAGACACATAAGATAAAACCTGAATGGAATTTGTAAACACCTAGAAGAAAATGTGATAAGCAAGGGTATGTCTGCACATACCATGGATCAATGCTGCGGCGATCAATCCACCAGTGGTCGATTTAGCGGGTCTAGTGAAGACCCAATAAATCGACTGCAGATTGCTCTCCCGTCGACTCCGGTACTCCACTGGAATGAGAAGCATAAGGTAAGTCAACAGGAGAATTTCTCCCATTGACCAAGCATGGTGTAGACACTGCAATAAGTCGACCTAAGCTACGTTGACTCCAGCTACATTATTCACGTACAAGAACAAACCAGGTAAAACCAACCTAATATCCTGCATAGTCAGGGTAACAAGCCTTGTGGATGGGGGGAAGCAGTAGTTGTGACTTTTCTTTACTTCAGTAAGACTTTTGATATTGTCTCACATAGGGTGACCAGATGTCCCGATTTATAGGGACAGTCCCGATATTGGGGCTTTGTCTTATCCCTCACCCTCTGTGCCGATTTTTCACAGCTGCTGTCTGGTCACCCTAGTATCACGTGACCTTCTCATAAGCAAACTAGGGAAATATAACTTAGACAAATCTACTATAAAGTGCAAAACTGGTTAGAGAGAGTAGTTATCAATGGTTCACAGTCAAGTTGGAAGGGTATATCGAGTGGGGTCCACAGAGAGATCTGTTCTGGGTCTGGTTCTGTTCAATATCGTCATAAATGATATGGATAATGGCAAAGAGAATACCCTTGTGAAGTTTGCAAATGGTAACAAGTTGGAAGGGTTCGCAAGCACTTTGGAGGACAGGATTACAATTCAAAATGATTGTGACAAAATGGAGAAATGGTCTGAAATAAATAGGATTAAATGCAATATGGACAAATGCAAAGTGCTACACTTACAAAGTAATAATCAATTGCACAAAATGTGAAATGACTGCCTAGGAAGGAATACTGTAGAAAAAGATCTGGGGGTTACAGTGGATCACAAACTAAATGTTAATCAACAATGTAATACTGTTGCAAAAAAAGGGAACATCGTTTTGGGATGTATAGCAGGAGTGTTGTAAGAAGGATACAAAAGGCAATTCTTCCTCTCTACTCAGCACTGATAAGGCTTCACTTGGAGTACTGTGTCCAGTTCTGGACACCACACTTTGAGAAAGATGTGGACAAACTGGGGAAAGTCCAGAGGAGAGCAACAAAAATGATTAAAGGTCTAGAAAATATGAGCTACAAGGAAAAATGGACAAAAATGGTCTTGTTTAATCTTGAGAAGAGAAGACTAATCCGGGACACAATAACAGTCTTCAAGCACATAAAAGGCTGTTATATAGAGGAAGGTGATAAATTGTTCTCTTTATCCACTGAGGACAGGACAAGTAGTAATAGGCTTAAGATACAGTAAGGGAGATATATATTAAATTAAATTAATGGAGATATCCTATCTCCTAGAACTGGAAGGGACCTTGAAAGGTCATCAAGTCCAGCCCTCTGCCTTCACTAGCAGGACCAAGTACTGATTTTGCCCCAGATCCCTAAGTGGCCCCCTCAAGGATTGAACTCACAATCCTGGGTTTAGCAGGCCAATGCTCAAACTACTGAGCTATCCCTAGGTTACACACAGGAGCGGCGCCAGGGTTTTTGCCGCCCTAGGCAGCAGCACTCCTCAGAGCATTCGGCAGCGGGGGTCCTTCCACTCCGCGTCTTCGGGGCGCTTCGGCAGCAGGTCCTGAAGCAAGTGAAGGACCCGCTGCCGAAGCGCCCCGAAGACGCGGAGCGGAAGGACCTCCGCCGCCGAATTGCCACCGAGAACGGCAAAATGCCGCCCCCCAAATCCTGCCGCCCTAGGCGACCGCCTAGGGTCACCTACTGGAAGCGCCGGCCCTGGTTACACATTAGAAAAACTTCCCAACTGTAAGGGTTGTTAAGCACTTGAATAAATTGCCTAGGGAAGTTGTGGAATCTCCATCATTGGAGATTTTTAAGAGCAGATTGGAAAAACACTGTCAGGGATGGTCTAGATAATACTTAGTCCTTAGTGCAGGAGACTGGACTAGATGACCTATCAAGGTCCCTTTCAGTCCTACAGTTCTATGATTCTATGAATGGAATAGAATTTCTTCATTTTTTTCAATTCTGTGCTATTCTTTTAGCAAACCACAGCTCAACAGGTTCTATACACTTAGTATTATCCATCTCTATCATTCTACTTATTTCCTTTAGCAATGTTAGAGTTAGACTGTCAATCTCAGGTTGCTTCGGGGCAAACTACCTTTGCTCACACAGCTTCATTATGGAGAGAGGCATCTGGCCATAATTATGGTTGTGACTAAGATTCTGTTTAAACCATGATTCTGACACTTGGATCGTTGCCAGAGTTAACCCAATTCAGCTGAAATGTCACTAGTGTATTTTTCAATTGGGTGTGTGTGTGTGTTCTAGGTTTCAAGGGATTTAGAAGAATTCAATAAAAATATGATTAGTAGTATTTTTATTAATGATAATATAATACTTAGCACATATCTAGCACGTCTCAGCCCAAGATATTAAATGCTTTACGAAGTGGGGAGGCAGTAAGCATTATTCTGCCTATTTCACAGACTGGGAAACTGCAGCTCAGAGAATCTTGATGACTTGCCCAAGGTGCTCTAGTACTGTGATAGGGCTGGAAACAAACCCAAGACATCCTGACATCCAGGTGATTCCCTACCAAAAGTTTTGTAGTTATTCTGTGCTGCCTCAGACTTTTCAAATGTATTTTGTTCAGCTGGCCTTTATGAGGATGGATTATTTTTAGAAAATGCTTTTATTTTTACATTTAATATTTTTTATTCAAACCTGTGAAAAATTTGTAAACTCCACAAACTGAAGCCAGGCTGGTATATCCTACTAAAGATTAGTACACAGCTGAGGGCTCCAAGAATCTTTAGGAAAAATTACAGCTGAAACATGGAGAGTCATAACTACAACAGGAACCCATGTCGGGTTTGGGTCATAACTACCACAGGAGTGACTGTGTGTGAACATAGTTAATAAAAAAAAATCATAGGGACTTTTCTGTATGATAACGACTGCAAGAATTTCTATAGGGAAAGGCATACTTTTTATCTGGATCCAAATCCAGACTTCCATACAGTTCAAAACTCCAGTATTTAGGTTCAGATCCATATCTTAATCACCAAGTTTGCATTACAAAATGTTTGCATTAATATTTTGGCTTGTGTGATATGTTATGTCATTTCACAGGAATGTCACAAGATTCTGTTTAGTTTCCCATGAGTCTCATGAATTTTGAACATTTTATTGAAAAATTAATGTTGATGGGATACGTTAGCAGTAAAGAACTTTTTGCATTAGCAAAAATGGGAGTGGTGAATTAGCGAATATGAAAAGCAGATTTTGCCTTTGAAAAAATTCCCAATGAAACAAGGACCTTGACAAAATAGCTAAATTAATGTTAAATTGTAAATCACAATGTTATTATCCATTTCATAATGAGAAAGATTTATTCCCCATGTAGCTCTAAGTCATCTCCTGGTGTGATAACATAAGTGATTCTGAAAAGATTCTTGTCAGATGTGGATCAAAAGTCCCAATTTTAAGCAAAAATTTTATTTACTGAACAGTTTACACATAGTGAGAAGTGCTTGTCATCAGGGGAACTTTCAACTGCTGTGCTGAGCAAAATAGTGTAGAGATGTCTTTTAAAGGACTCAAATCAACACCTCTTTCAATGTGTTAACAGGGCAACTGTAGAGCAAAACCATTTTCTCAGGCCAACTGACAAGTTTATGACTTTTTCACAGCCTTCCTCTAGTTGGAAGTCAGGCAATTAAACCTTAGCTTGAGTGCACGACACATATACTGTGAAGTGTAGTGTCTAAATTTATTTTAATATCATTTCTGTGAATACATTGTGAAAATTAATACTGCTTTATGCTGTGTAAAAATCAAGGCATTTCAAACAATCAAGCCCAGCTCAACTCAAATCTAAGGAGGTTGCAATATTCCTCATTAGACTGAAATACATTAAAGCACATGCACCCATGACAACGGATAAAGCATGACATATGCTATGCCAGTCCCCAAATTAGCAACATTGTTCTTATATTAAAAAGAAAGAAAACAGTATGATCAGCAAAACAATTTAGTTAAAATTTGAATATGGCTCTGGAAATAAATCTTCTGATGTAATAGCATATGCCCACTTTTATACAAGCATTACCTCAATAAAGTAGCTCATAAGAAGGCAAAGCAAAAGTTGAAATGTTCTCTTTATGAATTTAATGTGTTCCATCAGGCAACAACAACAACAACAACAGGATAAAAGACAGAAAATCACAATATATGTGAAAAACATATAGTGTTGGTCTTTTGTTAGGCTGTTTTCAACTGCTTTCTTCTGCACAACTTCCTGTTGCCCTTGCATTAATTTTGACTTAAGCTCTTTGTACTTCAGCATGTCATATTTATATATATATATATATATATACATACACACACACACTATACAGAGAGAAAAGCAAATTAACCTGCTTATTAAGAATTGTCTATATTAAGTCATATCAAAGTGTATGGGTACTGTAATGGATACCAGCTCAACTTTGTATATGGTGAAGCCAAGAACACTAACTGCCTTCAAATTGCGTTGATAGCGTAGTGTTTCTTATTTCTATAGAATGTCTTGGCTATATTTTTCTAACACTTGGCCATAGAGTTCAAACCCATTCAGTCATCCCAGATAGCCAGTCGTCCCATCAGAGTTCCCCCTTCATAATGGTCAGATTGTAATCACTTTGTATCGGAATGAGCTAAATTTAATGTGGCAAACATTTCTTCTGGGGAAAAAAATCCTGATAGATTTTTCTTTCTATTGAATTATTTGGAGAAACCGGAGTATTTCCCACTGTATATTAGTATAGCGCAGGCCTGCACAACTCGCAAAGCGGCGAGGGCCATATTACTCCAAAGAAAACAGCTGAGGGCCGAAACCCCCCGAGTGCCACCAACCCCCCCCGAAACACAACACACACACCCGCCCCACCCGCCCCACGGAAACAACCCCCCCAGCGCTGCCGAAACACACACACACACACACACACACACAGCGCCACCTGCCCCGCGGAAACAAACCCTCCTTCCCCAGCACCACCCCACCGAAACAGCAGTATTGAACCTCGGTAATTTGTTATAGCAGGCCCCTAAGGTAGTATAATTAAGGTAAAAGAAAAATGTCTTTTTGCTAGAAGTAGAATAAGATCCCCCCTTTGTAATCAATTGCCCTGTTGAATGAATGAGGTGTGAATGAGGAAGGCGTGGAAGGCAGGCACCTCCAGACAGCTGCAACTCTTGGAGAGGGCAGGGCCAGCTCTAGGATTTTTGCCGCCCCCTTTTTTTTCGTGCTCCTCTGCCCCCAGCCCCGCCCCAACTCCACCCCTTCCAAACCCCTTCCACAAATCCCCAGACCCGCCTCCTCCCCCCGCGTGCCGCATTTCCCCCCACCATTGCTTCCTGCAGGGCCCCCCGCGACCTCCCGCCCTAGCTCACCTCCGCTCCGCCTGCTCCCCCAGGTGTGCTGCCGCTCTGCTTCTCCCCCCTCCCTCTCAGGCGAGGGAGGGCGGAGAAGCGGCATGTTCAGGGGAGCAGGCGGAGCAGAGGTGAGCTAGGGTGGGGGGGCGCAGGAAGTAACGGGGGCTAGAGGAACCACTCCCCGCTCCAGCTCACCTCCGCTCCACCACCGCCGCCTCCCCCGAGCGCCCCTCGGCTTGTCCTCCCTCCCAGCCTTGCTGGCAAGCCTGGGAGGGAGTGGGGAGAAGCGTAGTGGCAGCGGAATGCTCAGGGGAGCAGGCGGAGGCGAGCTGGGGTGGCGGGGGCACTTTTTCTCCATGCCTCGGAGTTGGCGCCTATGATGGCCGGCACCAGAATGCCACCCCTAGAAATGTGCCGCCCCAAGCACCTGCTTGTTTTGCTGGTGCCTGGAGCTGGCCCTGGGAGAGGGGATGGGAGCCAGACCAGATCAGTAGAACAGGTCAGCCACCGATTCGCCGCTTGCCTCCTCAGCCCCCCACCGCCGGCTCGCCTACTCACTCCCTGCTACTGCCCGCCGTCTCGCCTACTCACTCCCTGCTACTGCCCGCCGTCTCGCCTACTCAGCCCCCCTCCTTTACCCGCCGCTTGCCTACTCACCCCCCCGCGGGCCGCAAAGTGCGCCCACCTATTCAACCCCCGTGGGCCGCACAGTGAGCCCACGCGGGCCGCATGCGGCCCCCAGGCCGCATGTTGTGCAGGCCTGGTATAGCGGAACATTGGCAGTGCCCTAACAGAGCTTCCAGTCACACTGATAACAATCCAATTAGCGACATAGCTGTGTGCTTAAGAAAGACTGTAGAGTCATTCAGCTGCCAGTAGTAAACTCAACTGTCTTCTAGAATAGACAAGATGTCAAAATTCCATTGGAGAATAATGTGCATAGGGCTTCACTGGGACCAGTGTAGAGGTGCTGTGGAGGCATCATGCCTGAAGCAGCCGATGCCTCAGAGAGCTTTGGAGTGTGTGTGTGTTACCACTGAACTGTCTCTGAAGAGGGAAAGCATCCTTTCTCCTCTGAACCCAGCCAATTCCACTGGCCACTGCAAGGCAGGAGGGGCACTTGGCTTTGCCCTCTTTGGAGATGCTAGAGCCAACAGCTCCCTAAATACAAGGAATCCTATTCTATTTGGCCCTCTGCATAAATGGAGCAAGGTGGGGAGAGGCTCCTTCTGCCCTTTCTCTCTTTTGCACACTCATACAGGGGGCCAGGAATAATCTGGTCTTTAATACTGAACAAGAACCCTAAGCCCAATTCAAGCAGTACCACTGAAATGCAGCCATGTCTGGGATGGAAGGGTGAGGAAACTCTGTCATAGGCTGACAAAGCAAATCTCATCTCTTAAATAATATCCTCTGCAGGACCTTGGTTTTTGAGGTCTCTTCTGAAAAATCCATACAGAGAAAACTGTCTGAGAACCCCAGTTTATCTACCTTAGAACAATGAATGGTTTAGTCATTCCTACTGGGATTTGAGCTTCTGTTGTCAGAAAATCGGCAGAGGATTGTCAGAGGTTGTCAGAGGATCGGCAGTTTGGTTCATCTCTCATTTAAACTGGTGTAAATCAGGAGTCATTCCACTGAAGTAAATGATGATAAAAGAGTGTAAAACCAATGTGAGTGAGATCAGAAGCAGCCTGGCTCTATTGACAAGAACAAAGCTCTCCTACATGCCCGTGCAGGGCAGTAAGGAGGCTTCCCAGATTACAGCACAAGGGACAGCTTCTTTGGCGCTCCTATGGATGAAGAGTGGGTAGCCAGGGATGGGGGAATGAGTGGAGCCTTGATTCTGCTCCTCCCCCACTGTGCCAACCAGTACAGTGCAGTTACTTCCTCCCTAGTGCAAGGGGGAATCTAGGGACTGAATTGTGATACTCGGAGTCATAATTTGTCTGCTAGTATGCTCCTGGGACAGCACAACTGCAAGATGGAGAAAGTATGGGCAAGTGTTTAGGACAGTAGCCTAGGACTTGGGAAACCTGAATCCAGGTTCTTGATCTCCCACAGACTTCCTGTGTGATCCTGAGCCAGTCACTTAGCCTCTCTGTACCTCAGTTCCTCACATCTGTAAAATGGGGATTATAGTACTGTATTTTCCTACCTCACAGGAAGCGCTCAGATAATGTAGTAATGGGAGCCATTTAAGTACCCAGGATAGAGGAAGATAGATTCAAGGTTGATTGTGTTCTTACAATCCTCCTCTGGCTTTCCAGTCAAGGGTGCCCAGAGAGTGTTGCAGGTAAAAAGTATTAGTTAATAAAATGTATGTAACTATGAGGCACGTAGGTAACAAAGTCCATTGTACATTTAGTGGTTAGTATTAGAAATTCATCTCTAGCGCAAGACTAACCTGCCCCCACCACCTGCACACACATGCTTTGATTACTTTTGAAGAATTGTCCTTCACCATATTCTCTACAGCAGAACCAGGAGGTTTTTAAAATAATTTGTCCTTTAGTCATCATAATAAGATTATTTTAATAGGTCTGGCTGTGTAGAGGAGAACACGGAACTGAATTTTACTTATAAAATGTTTGTATCCATATTGATGTCTAATTAAGGTATTCATTAAAGTCTATAATGTTAACTTAACAGGAAAAATCTGGAGTTATATTACATTTTCCCATTAAACTAATGTAATTGGTTTTTAACACAGATTCTAATTAGATTATATTATTAACTAGTTCAATATCAATGTCTTTATCATGTTTATTATTATTGTCACTACGCAGAGCAGCAATAGACTTAGTATATATTATTAAATAACATTTCTCAAAGAGTTTAAAGAAAAGCCACGGTCCCTCAGTAAGATGCTACAGTACCACCATTAAAAACAAATATATTGCACTCAGGCCTGGTCTACACTAGAAAATTATAGCACCATAACTATGTCGCTCAGGGATGCAAAAAATCCACAACCTGAGTGACGTAATTAAGATGACATAAATCCTGTGTGGACAGCACTAGTTTGACAGAAGAATGCTTCCATCAATTTAGCTACTGCCTCTCGTGGAGGTGGATTACTTACACCAATGGAATATCCCTCCAGTCACAGTAGGTTGTGTCTGCACTGACACAACAACATAACCCTAAAATTAGGCCGAGGAGACCTACCCCTAATAACCCTCACCCTAGCCTGGGGAGTCCTACTGACCTCAAGCCTTACCCTATCACTGGGACCCTAAGCCATGCCAGCAGACCCATACTGACCTCAAGCCTAACCCTAGCCCAAGGACTCCTATCCTTAGTAACCTAACCCTAGCCCAGGGAGCTCTATCCTTAGTAAGCCTAACCTGAGCCAGGGGAGCCCTTCTGACTCCAACCCTAAATCTAGAATGGGGAGCCCTACCCTTTGCATCCCTGTCCCTAGCCAGAGGATCCCTATGTGAGTGAGACCTCTGCTCTTTGTAACTTTAAAACTAGCCCAGGGATCCCTACCCTTAGTAACCCTAACCCTAGCCCAGGACCCCTTCTGACCCCAAGCTTAACCCTAGCCCAGGGAGACCTATCATTCATCATCATATCCCTAGTCCTGGGAGCCCTCCCGTTAGTAACCCTAATCCTAGCCTGGCATGCCCTACTGACTCCAATCCTAATCCTAACCTGGGGAGCCCTACCCTTAGTAACTCTAACCCCGGGAGCTCTGCTCACCCGAAGCTTTACCCGAGCCCTAGGAACCCTACCCTTAGTAACCCTACCCCAAGCCAAGAGATTCACAGTGATCGCAAGCCTAACCTTAGCCTGGGAAGCCCTACCCATAGTAATTCTAACTCTAGCTCAGAGACCTCTATTGACCCCAAGCCTAACCCCTGCCCGGGGAACTTTATATTTAGTTACCTTTACCATAGCCTGGGGAGCCCTGCTGACCCCAAACCTAACCCCAGTAAGCATGGACCCTAGCCAGGGTATCCCTACTTTTAGTTAATCTAATGCTACCCCGGGGAGCCCTAATGACCCAAAGCCTAACCCTTGCCCCGGGAGCCCTATCTAAGCCTCTAACCAGGGAACCCATAAGAATGGCCATACTGGGTCAGACCAAAGGTCCATCTAGCCCAGTATCCTGTCTTCTGACAATGGCCAATGCCAGGTGCCCCAGAGGGAATGAACAGAAAAGGTAATCATCAAGTGATCCATACCCTTAGTAACTCTAACCCTAGCCTGGGGAGCCCTACTCTATTGTCCACAAGCTCAACCCTAGTCCAGGGAGCCCACCAATCCCAAAGCTAACCCTAGCCCGGGGAGCCCTACTGACACCTAGCCTACCCTGACTCCAAGGTTCACTACCCTTAGTAACCCTAAGACAAGCCAGGGGAGCCATACTGACATCAAGCCTAACCCTAGCTGGAGGAGTCCTACCTTTAGTAACCATAACTCTAGCTCAGAGAGACCTGAGCCTAAGCCTAGCCCTAGCCCAGGGAGCCCTTCTGATCCCAAACCCAACTCTAACCCAGCCACCCATACCCTAAGTAACTCTAACCCTAGCCCAAGAAGCCCTGCTGACCCCTTATGACTTACTATTTCCTCTGTTCTTCTTTTCCCTATAGTTTTCATTTGCACCCTTTTACATTATTTTCCCCCTCACCCGTTTTCTGTGTTATTCTACCCAGATTTGGACACCAGTCCTGCAGATTGAGGCATTCTCATGTTCTCCAAAAATATCTGTGAACTCAGCTTTGTCTGCTCTGCTAAAGTATTGGCTTTATTTATTTAACATGGTTTACCCATTAGAAAAATCAATAAAGGCAGAAGTAATGAAGGCCAATCTATTGGTGTGAGCTCCATGACCAGAATGTTAAGAATAAGGTCATTCATTGTCAAACCAGAATGATACCTAGCAAATAATAAACAACTTCTGACAGTAAGGGACAAGTAACCTTCCTACCAGGACCTTCATCAGGCAAAGAGAGCTGTTTGGCATTATAGTATAATAGACACACGGCTCTTACTATACTATTGATCACGTTACTGGAAATAAATGTAACATGAGAATTGCTTCATTGTTTTCCAAAATAATATCCTTATCCATACCATAACATTTTGTCCATTACTGACTCGATTTCTTTCTGGCTCAGCAAGGAATGACCTTAGACATTCTGGACATTGAGGTCGGGTCAGTTTATCGGTCTCCATTAGTTCTGCCCTTATTGATATTCTAATGGACATACCATGTTAAAATAAATTCAGTCAATATTTCAGCAGACTGGACAAATTGGAGTCCAGAAATGCTGCAAAGATTAGCATGATGCTCCACGAGTCACCATGCAGGGCTGATGTCCAAAGATGGAGATTAAATTTTTAATTTACTGCAGAGTAAAACACCTTCACAAGCAAATTGACATTAAGAAATAAAGTAAATTAAGAAGAAAAGTGACTAGAAAGAAAATGTTTTAAGCTTTGGTGTCAATTGGAAGAGTGAGTCAACAATGCAAATCTTATGATGTATCTCGTCCCATGCTAGTAGACATTCTGTAAATATGGGAAAAGCTTGATATTCAAGAATGGTGAAAGGTGAGAGAGAGTATAGACTGCAGAGGCAAATGAGAAACTGAACACAGTTTCTGAATCAGTATATTTATTATAACTTGTCAAAAATGTAAAACCTTTGTTTTAATAGAAATTTTATTTATTTTTTTATTTTTACTTCCCAAAAAAACATTTTTCAGTGAAAAATGGAAACTAAAACCAAGAATGTTTTCAAAGACTTGTTTTGAGGCTGAGGAAATGGTAGTTGAAAAACATTTTTGGTAAAATATTCAGTTTCCAATAAACCTTGAAAATTTTGACCATCAAAAATATTTTCCATAAAAATATTTGGGTCAAAAATCCATTTCTCCTCAAAAAATGTTCCAATGAAGATATTTCAACCAGTTGTACCTTTTACAGAAATCAAAGCACAAAGAGTAATATTCAGAGTGAGAGTGTTTGCACACTACCGTCTATGGGCCTGATTCAAAGCCCACTCTTTTCAGGGACTTCAGTGGGTTTTTATCACCTCCCAAATCATCAACTGAATACATAAAAAATAAATCAATGAAATAATGTCACATTCACATATAAGAAGTAGGAACAGAGAAAGAGCAAGTGAGAGCAGATAAGCAACACGGCTCAAGGGAAATATTAATTTATGTATCCAGCTTTTTATAGAGACAACTGATATTCATAAAAATCCCTTTTAGCATGGTATCATTCATTACTTATTCAGTACCATAGTTGTGATATAAATTCAGGTTTTTTCTGGATGTAAATTATCCCTTTTTAGTTATTTTCCTTTTTTGTCTCACCATTATATATGGAGTTTTACCTATTACAATATAAAACATTTGGTTCTGACACCGTATTCTGTGGATCATGTCTAATCACACTAATTAGTCACTCGTTAATAATTATGGCTGTGGGAATCCACCAGCAATAGTATTTACATGTTTAAATCAGAATTGCATAATAGAGATGCCATTATGACAAACACTGGTATATAGTTTGGTCCACAATATGCTTCAGTTGGGTTCATGGAGAAACATAACCTGAAAATCAAGAGAGGAAAAGTAGCACTTGGATTTGGAGATTATGAAACTCTGCTACTAGTGAGTTCATGTCTGTTAAAAATTGACTTCAGTATAAGGAGGTTCAGGAGAAATATTAATATGTTTATACAGGGCCGGTGCAACCATTTAGGCAAACTAGGCGGCTGCCTAGGGCGCCTAGTGGTTGGGGGCGCCTAAAAGCCCACTCAGCCGAGGAGGTGGAGTGAAGGTGAGCTGGGGCGGCGGGGGGGGGGGGGGGGGACGGGGACGCGGGGAGGGCCGCCCGCAGTAACGGGGGGGGGGTGCACAAGGGAACTGCTCCCCGCCCCAGATCACCTCCACTCTGCCTCCTCCGCTGAGCACTCAGCCCCTGCTCTAAGTCTCCTCCAATCGGCGCCGCAAGCCTGGGAGGGGAGAAGAATTAGAGCGGCGCTGGCGTGCTCAGCGGAGGAGGCGGAACGGAGCGGAGATGAGCTGGGGCGGGCTCCCCAGGCAGGGTTAGCTGCCGCAGGGGGTGGGGGGGGGGAGTCTCCCCAGGCGGGGTTAGATTGCTGGGAGGGGTCTCCCCAGGTGGGGTTAGCTGCCGTGGAGGAGGGGTAGCTGCCCTCGGGGGGGGGCTCCCCAGGTGGAGGGGGTGGCGGGCTCCCCGGGTGGGGGGCTGGGTTAGCTGCCGCGGGGGGCAGTGTTAGCTGGGTGGGAGGGTGGCGCAAGGTGGAAGTTTCGCCTAGGGCGCGAAACTTCCTTGCACCGGCCCTGTGTTTATATATATATACGCACACATACACAGAGAGAGAGAGAGAGAGAGGGACCTGATTCTTTACATTGACTTCAGGGAGCTTTGGATCAGGTTCACATTGTGTAGAGCACTTTGGAATCCTTCTGGCAGAAAGACTCTTTATAAGTTCAAGAGCTTTGGTGGGTTTCCCCCCCAATTTTTTTTTCTTTTAATTGACTCTGGTGGTACATGCTGAGATTACCTCTGGATTTCTTCTTGTGCAATTGTGTATTAAATGGTAATGAGGAGAGTTTACAATGACTCATAAATCTAACTGTTCATTAAGGTCATCAGGGGGCAAAAGATTAAACATCCAGCTATGTTGTTCTCTGGTGCAAAAGAATAGCACCAGTGAGAAATAAATATGAAGTGCCCTTCTTTAGGAATTTCTCATTAAGTCTCATGCACAATCATCATAAATCAGCACCTAAATGTTGAGTTTAGGATGCAAAAAAACCCCACCCTACTAGTATCAGGTTAAATTTAAAATTAATGTTCACATTTTTATTAGTGTTGCTTAATTAAAATAGCTTCTACGCTGGGTATCAAATGACTATGTATGTCTGCTGTCTTGTAAAGTATCATTTGTCTCATTACCATGCATAGAAATATTCATACAAGACAGGTTTGAGTACAGCTATGAACCAATGGTAATCAATGCTCAGTAAATAATAAAAATAGGCGTCCAAAATATCTAATTACTGCTTCTTTTGTCATTGCTTCCCATATGAAATAACCTCATATATATTCATGTAGCTATAAGAAGTTAAACACATATATCTAGATATAGAGATATATATGTCAACATCTATTTACTTCAAACTCTAGAGACCTAGGGACTGTGGCAGACTGTAATTAACTGAAGTTGGGTACATGTTAAGGGGAAAACTTCTCTATCATCCATAATGCTATAGAAATGTCTCTCATAGCCAGTGCCTGCTTCCAGACTGGTTCCCCAAAATGAATATTTTCTTAATTAACCAGGCTGCTGTTTTGCATGACATGTCAAATGAAGCCATTAATAGCACTTCATCTGTCAGGTAGAAAGGTTAATTACCACTGGTCGGAGGCATGGGTAAAACTGCCAAAGCCATCTGCTAGATCATATCTAACACAATTGAAAAAAAAAAATGAGGTGAGTGGTCATATTTCAGACAATGGAATAAAAAAAATTAACTCTCAAGATGGGAGGGGGAATAATCCTGGATTCAAGCACTCACGTATTTTGAATAATTTGTGAAGTTCAGAAGCAGAACTCTGATCTGTATCTAAATAATCTACTCTATTATATTCTGAACCAGAAATCCAGATCCAAACACCCCAGACTTTGAAGTTTCAAAATTCAGATACAGACCTGGGCCTATCCCTAAAATATTCACACTTATAATAGACTATTTCACCATTCATGAAAGAAAGAAAGAAAGAAAGAAAGAAAGAAAGAAAGAAAGAAAGAAAGAAAGAAAGAAAGAATCGTAAATATGTATGTACGCCAGTTTCATACATTTTGTCATATGGGAAAAGCCAAGTTTTTTTCCAGTCAAATATTATTCATCTAACAACATAAAATATTCATCTGAGTGGAAAAGGATATGAAGATTCACATTTGAACTACAATCTGCTGCATTATATGGTGCCAGTCGTTATACCCACATGGTCACCAACTCAGCCACAATGGATATTACAAGAAAGGGTGCAGGCACAAATTTAAAAAACAACCTTTAAGAAATGACTGATGGATTCAATCCATTTTTCAGCAGACAGGTGCCTACAGACAAAAAACACCACAGATTATACTAATTGACACTTCTGCTAGCAGTCTAAGGGTATATCTGCACTACACAGTTAACCCAGGCTTATGGTCAGGTCTTAGCCTTAACCCCTCTACCATCCACTTGATGATTACCTGTTGTGTTCATTCCCTCTGAAGCACCTGGCATTTGCCATTGTCAGAAGACAGGATACTGGGCTAGATTGACCTTTGGTCTGACCCACTATGGCTGTTCTTATATTCACAAATAAAAACCTCACACTCAGATTTGGAGTCAGTTTAAGCCCAGCCAGCATACCCAGTTGTGTGTGTGTGAGGAGGGGTGGCGGAGCGCATTAGAACCCGGACTTCAATTTAACTAAGGCTGGAACCTGCCCACTTTGCAATGTGGATTCGGTGTAAATCATTCAATAGCTGATAGTTCTCCAATCCCTTCCCACACAATTCCTCTGAAAGGACAGACAAGTTCTTCTGCATTTGACACATTTGACTGCGAAAGAATCCCAGAGTGTCTTAGCACTAAGAACCATGGAATATGCCCCCAGACGCACATGGGTGAGTGCAGAAACAGCAAGGACACAGTAGAGATAAGGCTTTACATGCTCATACTTGGTAGGCTAACTCAGGGGCTCAAACATAGATACCAATCACCTGAGTTAAGTGTGTAGTGTAGACATAGCCTAAGGATCAACTGGCTATTAACCCTGTATAGGCCCCAACACCTTGCAGCCCCTGTGGCAGGGTTAGGTATGGACTGAGTAGAGAAGTTTGTGTTGCCAATGCCTGTAGTGTGGATAAAGAGAAAAAATACTCCCTAGCTGTGTCAAACTAATGATACATTCTCTCAATTCATTACATATATTTATTATTTATTTCAGACCCAAATGAAAAATAAAATCCATTATTATTTATTTAGACTGCTCTAAGTCCTTGCCCCAAGACAAGTCCTTGCCCCAAGGATCTCACAGTCTAGATTAGCAAGCACTGACAAAGGTGTAATGATAGCACAATGATAGATCATGAGCTATGGCAATTATACTGCTACCTAGGAATTCATTAGCCATCAGGTGTCAAAAAGTTTCCTAAGATTGTGAACCTCTTTTGGCAAGAGAGAGGATATGCTCCATTAACAGAATAAGCAGTCACAGCTTTCATCAGTTCTTCAAGTTTCTTCTCCTGCCAACCAGCATAATTTCCCTCTTTTAGGTCTGAGTATCAGCCAGCTTATTCTCATCCAGGTTCCTATCTCAGCCAGACACTGTGGAAGCGGGAAATCTGTTGCTTCCAGATCTCATGAAAATGAAAAATACAGCTGGGGCTCATCTATATGCTGATAGCACTGCTCTGTAACACACCTCAATCTCCTTTAGTAGGTTCATCTAAACAGAGTGCATGACAGGAGACAGAATAAAACCAAAAGGGCCTTCACATGAGTAAACCTTCAGGATGAGTATACACCATATTCTGAAATCTGAGACAGGAAGGAATGAAACCAGTGAGGTATCCCAAAGGTGTATCTGCTGCAAAACAGCAAGAGGATGCCTCTCAGGTCATATAAACTACTACTGAATAAGTATCACCCCAGTAATCAGAGAACCAAATGCAAGGAAGTTTTCAGGGGAACATGTTTCTGAAGAAAATGACTTTTAGGAATTTGTTCACAGTGTTGTTGTAGCCGTGTCGGACCTAGGATATGAGAGAGACAAGGTGTGTGAGGTAATATCTTTTATTGGACCAACTTCTACTGGTGAAAGAGACAAGCTTTCAAGCTCCACATAGCTCTTCTTCAGGTGATAAAGAACCTTGTCTCTTTCACCAACAGAAGTTGGTCCATAAAAGATATTACCTCACCCACCTTCTCTCTCTTTTAGGAACTTTTAAGTATTTTGTAAGTCTTTCCTCTTCCTGAAACTCACCTTCTGTCTCCGACAGTGATCTCTTGGGGTGAGGTTACCAGGACAGAAAAAACATCTCATTCCCTGCCCGTGCTCAAAGGAAAAGGGAATACATATTGCATTTGTATCTGTTCAGTAGAATTTTAGTCTTACCAGACTGAGGCCTTTTGATATGACCACTCAAGTGGTGAATCCCAGTGATTCTGCTGTAAACCTATCAGCCCTCATCATTGCAGCATGGTGACATTTCGTCATGGGACATTTCATCACAGAAACTTTCACCTCCATTCCAGTGCAATCCAATCCAAAGTATTCACATGATAATAGGACTGAAACATCCCTGTTTAAATGCCATGTGACTAAATGATGAGATAATCCCTTTGGTGAGGGCTGCTTGTAACCTCTATTTCTGCAACAGCAAGTTTTCATAAATGGCTAATCCCTATGGAATAACTATTTTCATCTTTTTCCCTGCAAAATGACTATTTCTTGATCACTTGGACCTTCCCTTACTGTACTTCCCTTGTCAGAAATGTTGGCCCTGTATCGACAGCTTCTCCCCAGGACTCTTGTTTCTGCTATTTTCCAGTCTCACATACAGGGGTTCCAGTTAGGGTGACCAGATGAGGGGAAGAAAATATCGGGACACATGGCAGAGCAAAAAAAAAAAAAAAAAAACAGTGCTGCCGGTGGATATCGGGACACCGAAATATCGGGACAGTCCCGATTTTATCGGGACTCTGGTCACCCTAGTTCCAGTTCTGAATTCATTTACAGAAGTATAACTGAAGTCAGAAACTGGCACTACATGTCACAATCTTTAGTGAATGTTTAGTGAGGCCCCAGGATTCCAACCTTCCTAGGAACTACCATTGACCACTCTATACTGCATCAGGATGACTTGTCTTTAGTGATCTGTGGTAGACAGGATGGACTTATTGTGACATCCTCCATGATCAAGACACCAATTGGTTCTCACAGATGCAATCTACCTGCTCATTTCTGGGACTGGTGGAGTGAAACATTTGTTCAGAAAATTAATTTTGTAGAGGCAGTTGATGGACAGCAACCATCCATCACAGTGCTCTGTATTTTATTCCTCAGAAATAAAAGGCAATGCCAGTAAAATACTACTGCAAAATATTGATACACTTCAATGCCACAGTGCCAAAATGTTGATTTGCTTCCATGGAAAGAAAATACAGAACAGATGTAATTAATTATATAAGCAAAAGGCAAATGAATTATGCTATCCCAAGATACTGCATTTAGTATCTATAGCTTTTGCTATGGCCATGTCTTACTCAGCAAAAGGTCTGGGGGGCTCAGCTAGCATTTACTCTACCTGGATCAGCATTGGCTTTTCTGAGTAATTTCAGTGGGGCTGGTGAGAGGACAGCCATTCTCCAACCCATTCTCCTTGCATGGATTTGGACACCCAGGTGAGCAATCCACATGTCTAAGGAAAAGGGGGACTCTGCCTGGGATGGTAGGGGGCATTTAGATGGCAAAGGAAATTCATTAAAATCAGCACTTTTAAGGATTCATTCTTCCTTCTAAAAATAGTCTAAAATAATCTTAAATTACTAATCAAAACTACTTAGAAATCTCACTTAACCAAAAGCCCATAAGCCTGATTCTGACATCTCTGACAAAGTGTAACTCAGGCATAATTCCATTGCAGGCGTTGGCTTAATCCCAACACAATTTATTTAGTAATCAGGACCTGTATGTTCGCAAAGATTGTTTCCTACACTAATTGGGTTTCTTTATGGATGCAAACTCCACACCATTTGGCCAATGAATCTCTTCTTGTTATTGGGAGGGTGATTTGAGTTATCTGGCAAAGTGCATGTTCTTTCCAAACTACTTTAACTTGCTGGGTAATATCAATTTTATTGGGTTTAGTTATTTGACTCAATACTTATTTGTCTACAAAAAGGCATCATTTAGTTTTTTTTCTCTTTTCTGAATATCTAATAAGAAAGGAAAAAGAAAACACTGAAGGAACTTAACTTGCAACTGAAGGCAAGTGATCAAAACTTCCTTTACCTTCCCATTTCCCCCCAGACTTTTGCATTATAGCTATGAACACTATGAGCAGAGGTGGTGCTAGCCCACTGGGGGCCCTACGCAGGAATATTTTTGTGCCCCCCCCCCCCACACACACACAACACATAATAAAAAGTGAATGGGGCCCTAAGCAATTGCTTAGTCTGCTTATGCCTCATGCTGGCTCTATGAAATGAAGCATAGAGACTTAACAGCATAGTGAAGAATCTCTGCTGTTGACAGATCTGTCAACATTTCTTAATAAAAAGAGGAAATCATTTTATCAAAACAAAAAAGCGCCTTTAATGAAGCTATCTACATTGGAAACTCACTTCTTACCCTTTAGTGAACAATTTGTTGCAAAGACTTCATTCTCCTACCTTCTAATTGACACATTTTCCTACCCAGAGTGTTCTTCTCTTTCTTTGAACATATCCTGTCAGACACGACTTAAATATAAAACAAAATTAATTTGGTTGAATCTCTAATTTGATTCTGTTGATAAAATAATTCTGTCAAGTGATCCAAACCATTCTGTCAACAAAACATCTTTGGTTACTTTCAGATCTTTTCTTCAGATGTAATTTGCAAATGAAAATGTTTCCTTGAGGATTAATCCACATTTAAAAACGGGTGTTTTTAGAGTCTTATCCTGAGAGGTGCTTCATGCCTTTTAGGAGCACCATCCACTCTACAGTCAACAGCAGCAGAGGAAGCTCTGTATCTTGCAGGATTGGGCCCTAAAATCTCCACTTGCATGGCAATTTAATGTTTCTAGACATCTCAGAAATAGCCTTCCTCCTATACTCCATTGAGCTTTTGCAGTCTTTATTACTACATATTCTTGACAAGATACTTAATCATTACTATTATGACAATTGTTAATATGTATATCACATCAAATGTGTGCTAGCTGGCTAACAGATAAGCATAAAGGCATGTGGCCAGATTTACAGAGGTATTTAGGTGCCTGAAGATAGTCACCATGTGAGATTTTCAAAATATCTGAGTTAGGTGCCCAAGTCCCATGGACTTTCATGGGAGTTAGGTGTCTAGCTCACGTAGACCCTTTTGTAAGCCCCATAGGGCACCTATCTGCATTTTTAGGCACCTAAATAGCTTTCTAAATCTGTCTGTAGATCTCTATCCCAAAGAGCTGACAATTACAATTAACTGTGGATGGAGGAAAAATACATTGATATTTCGCTATCACCAAACTTGCACAGAACTAGAATGTGGAAATAGGGTTACTTGCAATATTTTTCCAGACATAAGAATCATTTAAAATAAAACTAGGTCTCTTTCTCCTAGACTCGGATTTCTATGCCATGATTTTGACTCAGGAAGAAAACCACAGCTGAAATCACATGATAGAGATTTTAAAAGGCTTTGTCACTTTAGTGGAAGGAGAAAATTTGCTCCCAATGAGGGAGAAACTGAAAAATGGAATATAACTGTATTCTGCTCACTCATCAGTCCGTCATTGTGGCTGCTCAAGACACTCAGAAAGATTTTCTCTATGGTTTTATTATGGTAATGGGGATAAATATGGATGAAATATTTAAAAAAATGATTATAAAGGGAAATTAAAACATCTGCAAACAACATTTGTAAGGTCTCTAATGGCTTTTATTTATGTCTATAGCATTTTATCTTTGTTGGCATAAGCATATCATCTCTGTATGTACCTTACTTACTTTCCAAAATTATTATTCAATTGTTGGAGCTGTAGCTGAATGTCTTGATATTTTTATATTGCTCTTTCATTAGCCCAAACTATAGTAGATACAGCTTACTGTTGACACTGAAAGAACTGCAAAGTATAATTAAACATATGCAAACACTGTGGTATGGTATCAAGTATTTACCAGTATGAGGCTTAGATGTTCATATTATTCTCAAATTCCAAAGTCATGGGCAAGCTATGACAGGTCATTCCAAGAAAGTACCAACCGAATCTTTGTACTATAGCATGTAGGTCTGGCTTGAGATGAGTAACCGGACATGAGTAAAGTCTTATTTCTTGGGAGACAGGATAGGGAGGAAAATGGATCAGCAGGCTGGAAACTGAATGTCTGTACTAGCTAAAATAAGGGGGAACATACAGGGAACTATTTACAATGGATGAGATAACACAGGATAAATTAAGTCAGGAATGTAAAGATGTGGTAAAGAGTAAATTGTGTATAGACAGAGCATGCTCTGTAGGGATTGGCTCCTACAAAGTAAACAAGCTAATCCCAAAATGTGTAATGCAATGTATAGTAAATGCAATGTAATGTGTAAGTGTATATAAAGGAAGAGGTTTGCTGTGTAACTGCATGTATAGTACGCCCTATACCCACCCACTACACTTGAGTCTGATCAACTCAGCATAGCTTTGGTGCATGTCAAATAAAGGAACCTGAGGAACAAGATGGAGTCGAAATGAATTCAGGAGAACCAAGTAGAAAAGGTCTTGGGGGAACCCCAATACTGTGGTGCCTCTCCTCTGGAGCAGGTAATATATGCACACCTTAGTGTGACAGTTGCAACCTAGCATTAAGGTACATGACATTGGAAGAGTTTAAATACAAGGAAGTTAGTACCGTGCTCAAGAAATGGGTTAAATCTAAGGATGGAACCTATGGATTCACCAGAGAACTATTGTGGGGAGACTGAAACCAGATGAAAAAGGCACTCCAAAGAGTCGTATTAGATTTTAAAAAATGCTTGGCAAAGCACAGCCAAGGTCCATTAAATGCCATTAATTAACTGTTGGCAAAGCACAGCAAAGGTCTGTTGAATGCCACTGCAATTTTCAAAAAATAGGACCCATTGGCAGCCATTTAAAAATATTTTCTAGGGTGGAAACCCCAAATTAAAGCAGCAGTTTTACAAGGATTGTTTCTTGTAGCTAAAACTTTACAAATAAAACGTGCCACCTTGAAGGATGAATGCTAAAAGCATAAAGAGCAAAGCAAAGTTGTAGAGGAGGAAACAAATTTAATGGAAAAAATCCTGAAAGGTCAGGAGGGGGAGGGGGCGGGGAAACAATGTCTTTTAGATAAATCCAGAGCAGAAAGCAGCCATCCTTCAAGGACAGTATTTAGTGAGTGCAGGCAAAGTGTACTAAGTTAAGAAATAAGTGCAAAAAACATACAAAATAAGCTTGGAGAGAATCTGAGGAAAAGTCATCTAAAAATGTGTTATTCTGGAAAATAAAATAGACAAGTTATGGTACCAAAATTTAGTAGCTAGTGAGGACTTAAAAAGTGTCTTAATAAAGAATAGTAAATTAAAATAAGTACAGTTAAAAGAAGCTTTTGCACAAATTAACACTGCAGAGCTCAGAGGGGGATAAATAGTCAGAGGTAATGGAAGTAATAAAAGTGCTAGAAAGGATGTTAAAGTGTTAAAAAACAAAGAATGTTTGGTTTAATAATAAACCCCAGTTATGGCAGTGTAACTTGGTACAGTTATGCCTGGTGAAATCCTTAGCAATCAAACAAGTTATGCAAAGGGAAGGTCAAGTGATGACAACTACAATCACTATGCTGCCTCCTCTCCCCCAAACAAAAAAGCCTTTATAGCCATTCTGAAGAGAATGGGTCCTTTCCAATCAATATGTCTGTAAATAATCAATTGTGCTGGCTGCTACAGGTATAAAAACAATCTACTTTAAAATGTTTAACTATAAACAATTTAATTAAAATTACTAAAAAAAACCCATACAAAATTCCATATGGCTTAACTGCTTCCAAATGGACTAATAAAAATGTAACCTAGGCATACAAAAAGTAATAAATAGTACCACTATGTTTAAAAAAAAAATTAAACAGCAGCTAAAATTGCCTCTCAAAACAAAGTTAAGTAACAGTAAGCTTACTAAAGTCTCAAATAACTAAAATATATATATAAAAAAAAGAGTAAAAACAGCACGTTGCTAAAATACAGCAATTATTAAAGCCCATGCCAAAAAAAGTAATCTTGCCTGTAAAGCACTTATTCAATCCTTAAAAATACAAATAAAAATTGCAGTTTAAAAATGTAAGTGACTTAAATGTATTATCTGTTCATAACTTGCAACTTACAAAAGAAAAATTTCAGGATCATAAAACCATGTTAGGACACAAGAAAGTTCAAAGGTTCAGCTGGCAAGACAGCCAAATAAGTTTAAAATATTTATTTTGCCTCTCATAATAAACTGTTTACAACACAGCAAGGAACCTTTTTTTTTGTTTTTTTTTTAATAAAACCACCTATTTAAAAAACGAAAGTAAAATGTATGTGTAAAATAAATGAGCTTTTTAAAAAAATCCACTAAATATCTATTCAAGTCTTTCATTCAAGATTTCAAAACTCACACAAATATTCTTTAAGTGGCAGCCAACATCTCCTGGCAGTCTTAACCTGTTAGTTAATCCTTTGGGTTTCAATGTTTTTACATGTTTATTTAAAAAAAAAAAGTTATAAATGCTAAACGTAAATTAATAAATAAAATTAGGGACTAAAAGGGCAGCCAAAACCAAAATAGTAGGTTGAGACCCTGAATCCCTTTTTCAGCAATAAAACAACAGCTAAAAAAGCTGCAAAATATAATATAAAATCTAATTACATTAATATAGAGAGTTTTATAACAAGTAAAAAGTAAATTATAAAGAAGTGTATAATCCTATAAAACATGTGGTATATACTGTAAAAAAGTAAAAATAAATAAACAAACATGCTATTTACTTAAAATCCTATAAAAGCTAAAAAAAATCCAAGCCACAATGAATTGTATTTTCTTTTTCAAATAGCTGTGTGCTTTAGAAGCAAAATCCAAGCCAACACAAAAAAAACCCCACCAGTAAACATTAGTGCCATCCAATTTCTGAGTTGTTGGGGAACTGAATGGAAGAGCTGTCTTGGGGGATCCCCAACACACTGTAATGTAGTCTGCCATATGTGTTACAGGGGGAAAAAAGGATTTATAAATGCTTTTGATTGCTATTTTAAAGGGGTGGGGCTTTCAGCAGTGCCTAACAAACCTGAACGAGACTTGTGCACCTAAGTCACTGAAATGCTTTTGAAAAATCCCATCCATTGGTACCATTTTTCACATCCCTATCAAATACGACTGCCTTAGTACTGAATCCTTCAGTAAAAATCTCCAAAGGGAAGAAAATTATAGCTAACGGGCCATATCTTCAGCTGGCGTAAATTGAAGTAGCTTTAATGCAGTCAATGGAGTAATGCCAATTTATACTAGCTAAATTTCTGACTCAATATACCCTCCAAAAGGGTCTACAATAGCTTTCCCATACATCATAATGTCATGATTTTACCATCCAATATCTTGTGATCTCTGTGGTTTATGAACAAAGGACTTATATAAGGGAAGGATACCTGGCTTTCACTGGTATAAAAGTGTTGCTTACAGTTCTGATGGATCATGAGATACTAGGCCTTAAACCTGTCGATAAGTATTGCCTGTTAAGAATTTCAGATCCCTGTAATACTGAAGAAGATGCTTCATATGCTTTGCTAGTTTCAGACGATTTAATCCTCCATTAATGTTATGCTCACATTTTTTCATAAGGGCTCTATCACACCCCTAAGGCAAAGCCCCACAGGAGGCTAGCATGTAGCTATGCCTCCCTCCCTTCCCCAATGCCTCCCAAGGTCTAACGCACCTACTGGGAGAGCAGACACTGCTGGATCTGTAGGTATGTCTATACTCTAAGTTAAAGAGTGATTGTAATATCGTGAGTATGTCCCTGGAAGGCTTGTAATCAGGTGGCTAGCCAGAGTATAAACCAATGCTGCCACATTTTCACCACTGTTGTTACCCGTGCTAGCTAAATTAAAACTACCCAGGCTACAATCCCACTTCACTTGCAGGGTAGACATACCCTTAAAGAGGATGCAATACTTGCTCTCCTTTGCAGCAGTCTAGCTCACCTGACTTAAGCCGCCTCCCCACCATTAGTTTTCAGCAGCCATGAACTCTTTAAATGCAAAGGTAGCCATTAAAGAGGGCAAAGGGAAAGGGTGGTCAAATCCTGGCCTCACTGAAATCAATAGGAGTCAACTCTTTATGTCCTTTTTCTTTTCACATTCTCTCAGGGATCACATTTAATCATGTGTTAGAGGCTATATCTTTAAAAAAAAGTAGCTGCTCCTGATTCTTGACTGTGTAACGGCCAAAATATGGTTGTCATAATGGAGTAAACCCAGGATCACCAGAGGTAACAGCACAAGCTCCCATAAAGAACTAAGGGCCAGAGCAGTAGAAGTATTTAGACTCCTAAAGAGGCAGATAGGTACCTACTGGGATTTTCAAAAGCACCTAAGCAGTGTAGGCATCTAACTCCTGTTGATTTGGGCCAATGGGAGTTTGGTATCTTGGCCCCTTTGAATATTCCTCTAGGCACCTATCTGCATCTTTAGATGCCAAACTACCTTTGGAAATCTGTCCCTAATTCCTCTGACAGCTGTAGCAAACTCATATTGCCTGTGAATCAGGCACAAAGTACGATACATAAACACACTAAAGAGTGGGTTACAATTTCTCATCTTTCATTTCTTAGAACTATATTAGATCTTGTATTACTGGAAGAATTCTCAGTTTTCTGATGTTAAAACTATAAATCAATTAACAGGTCTTTCTGTTAGAGGCCTCCCTGACTTACTTCCAAATTTAAATGCTAATAAAACATTTGAAGTACATGCCACTCTAACTCCCGCTACATGAAATTTGCTTTTAAACCTTGTTTATTCTGAAACTGAAGTGTACAGAAAATATGAACTACTCCACTAATTTCAGGCTGCTCCCACAATGCATGTTTCATATTTCCAAGATAGTTATTGATCTGCAAATGAGGACAGATTTCTGGGCATTCTAAAATGAAGCCAGATTGAAACTATTAAATTTAAAGGACATTTCCAGTAACTCCAGACAGACCACTCTGTTCAGAGCTCCCACTGAAAACTTTCAAGAGTTCAAGTAATTGTAAATTATTGAGTACTCAACATTTAACTCTACTATTTACTTATTATTAGAGCTCTACCAAATTCACAGCTGAAACATGTGTCACGGACCATGAAATCTGGTCTCCCCCCATGAAATCTGATCTTTTGTGTTTTTTTACCCTAATACTATACAGATTTCACAGGGGAGACCAGTGTTTCTCAAATTGGAGGTCCTGACCCAAAAGGGAGTTGCAGGGACGTCACAAGGTTATTTTAGGGGGGGTCGCGGTATTGCCACCCTCACTTCAGTGCTGCCTTCAGAGTTGGGTGGCTGGAGAGCGGTGGCTGTTGGCTGGGCACCCAGCTCTGAAGGCAGCGCCCTGCCCGCAGCAGCGCAGAAGTAAAGGTGGCAATACCATACCATGCCACACTTACTTCTGCATTGCTGCCTTCAGAGCTGGGGGGGGGGGGGGCGCGAGAGAGTGGCAGCTGATGATGATGAGGGCCCAGCTCTTTAGGCAGCAGTGCAGAAGTAAGGGTGACAATACCATATCATGCCTTCCTTATTTCTGCACTGCTGCTGGTGGCAGCTCTGCCTTCAGGGTTAGGCTACCTGCCAGCAGCCGCTGCACTCCAGCTGCATAGCCCTGAAGGCAGCGCCACCGCCAGCAGCAATACAGAAGTAAGGGCAGCAGTACCACAAACCCCCCCCCCCCCCACACACACACACAATAACCTTGTGGCCCCCCCCACACACAACTTCTTTTTGGGTCAGGACCCCTACAATTACAAGACTTACATTTCAGATTTAAATAGCTGAAATCATGAAATTTATGATTTTTTAAATTCTATGACTGTGAAATTGACCAAAATGGACTGTGAATTTGGTAGGACCCTACTTACTATGGCTGGGATTTTCAAACACACAACTATCACTTAATTGCCTAACCTCCGTAGGATCTTTTTAAAATCCCAGACTATATCAACAGAATTTCACCTGAAGTCTTAGGCTAGGTCTACAATATGGGGGGGGGGGGGGGGAGGGTCGACCTAAGATACGCAACTTCAGCTACGTGAATAGCGTAGCTGAAGTTGCGTATTTTAGGTCGACTTACCTGGCTGTGAGGACGGCGGCGAGTCGACCGCTGCCGCGCCGCCGTCGACTCCGCTTCCGTCTCTTGCTGCGGTGGATTTCCAGAGTCGACGGCAGAGCCATTGGGAATCGATTTTATCACGTCTTCATTAGATGCGATAAGTCGATCCCCAATAGATCGATTGCTACCCGCCGATCCGGCAGGTAGTGAAGACGTGCCCTTAGAAACTACTAATCTAAAAGCCTGCCATAATCACTTCAATCTTTCTCTTTCTCTGCTCGGTGTCCCCGTCAGGTTCCCTTCTTTTGACCCTTTGACCGCACTCCTGTCCCTGTTTTTACATTAGTTGTCCCCCGATTAAAAAAAAAAATCACTTCAATCCTGTATCTAGATCAATGGAACTGGAGCCAGAGGGCCCATGGTCCCTGGAGTGACTGTTAATGACTGACACCAGCGGAACAGGGAATGAGTGAAATAAGGCGGGAAGCAACACAGGCACATGGACAGAGCAGTCCAAAGGGTTTAATGAAGTCCTACTTTTTCAGGTTAATTGCATTTAGCTTCACTCTTTGTGAATGAAACAAGTCCCTCTTTAACACATGCAATATTCTTATTTAGGGTGTAGCTAAAGAGCCAGCCAAGCAATAGCAGGAACCATTCTAGCCCTGTTGTTATAGAAGTATGCCTAGGGGTTGAAATGAGGGGTGGATCTTGTCTTAGAAGATGCACATTGGGTATTTTTGATGCAGAAAGGGCCTGCCATCAGCACACCCTAGCTATCAGAGAAGAGGAAGTGAGCCAGATGCAATCACCAGCGAGGACATGTCCGTGTGCCAGCTGAAGACTATAGATATGGGAATTTTGTAAAAGGCAAGGTGGGTTATTATCCTCCTCACCCAGAAAACTATTAAAGGTAAAGGTAAGGGTATGTTCTTAAGGGCTGCTGAGAAAAGGAAGTTCTCTGGGGTAGGATTCTGGTTAGACCAAAACAAACTCCATACAATATAGGCAAAACTTGGCCTGGTTTCAGGCCTACTCAAGGTTTGTTGAGAAGTTCATTGAACTTTGGCAAACCCTTTAGAGAACAGTGCTGGGTTACAGGTAATAGAAGAAACTACATGAGTTTTCTCTTTTATCTTTAAATTCTCATCTCAGGCTTCATTATAGAAGTTTCCCACAGTTCTAGTTGCAACCATATTCCATTCAGAAGAGAACATTATGTTGGACATAATGGGGAGATTACATTATGTTTCAAAACATGATGGGGAGATTACTGTATTTTGTCTTCTGAGCTTTCTTTCTCTATTGTATAGTTATTGTTATTTAACAGTGTTGCCAACTCTTGTGACTTTATTAAAAGTGTAAAAAGAACAGGAGTACTTGTGGCATCTTAGAGACTAACACATTTATTTGAGCATAAGCTTTCGTGGGCTACAGCCCACTTCTTCGGATGCTGTAGCCCACAAAAGCTTATGCTCAAATAAATGTGTCAGTCTCTAAGGTGCCACAAGTACTCCTGTTCTTTTTGTGGATACAGACTAACACGGCTGCTACTCTGAAACCTATTAAAAGTGTCACATTATTTCGTGTTTTTCTTAAAGTCTCAGCTCCTGGAATCCTGTGATTATGTGAACTGCTCAGCTTTCATTTTAAAGTCCAACAGAGCCTAAGTTTGTTGGCCATTAGTACCTCTTGTAGCATTCATCTATCTACCCTACTTTTTCAATAGTGTGAATAGGGCGTGTGTGTGTTTCCCTTCTTTTTTTAATAGGGTCAGGAGCCTACTTTTTACATTTTCTTTTTAATGCTTGTATGTTCAACTATGGCTGATGCACATAGACAGGTGGCTATAGGCCATTCTGTCATTTGAATTAGTAAATATCAGGTGTTTTTGTGTTCCTAGTCACTTGTTGCATGAAAGTTATAACTCTGCTGCTTCATTCCTACTGCCAGCGCAGTGGATTCATACTCCCACACTTTCAAATGTTTGTATCAATTTAAAGGTGGGAAATGGCAAGCATTCAGTATCAATTTATATGACTGATCAAAACTCTCAAACTCTGAGAAAAGAAATGGATCAAGGGAGAGGGGAGCAACTTGCATTCCTAACACTGTGTCAAAGAATGGATAACATGTCTCCCATTTTGGGAAGCAGATCACAGAGATGAGGGAGGTTCTAAAATTCAGAAGTTGAGCTTGCATCAATCTCTGCTCCTTAATAGTTTGTACATTTCATGACCTAGGCACATGGACTTCATATAAAGTGAAAATTGCAATAGGACAGTGATTGAACCCAGCTAGAAAGGGAGAGAAAAATTACTGAAAGAAAAAGTGTGGAGCCCTCATTCACCAGCTGGTGTAAGTCTATTGGAATCACAAGTGTCAAACTGGTGTAACAGAGAAGGGATCAGGCCTTTGCACTGGAATGGTTTCATCAACAGCCATGTGATAAATAGGCACATGGGTCTTGCGTCTCCACTTCTTCTGCACCTCCTGGAGTCATTTACACCTGTTCAAGGTGGGTGTGAAACACTACCATATCAGAAGGGTGGGGGGGTTATTATTTATAACTTTTACTTACACACACACACACACACATACACACACACCCCGCAGGTGCAAGGCAATGAAGAATGAAGCCCACAGAAGATACAGCTGTCCCACATTTATTAGGGAAATATCTAGCAGTGTAACAAATATAGAATCCAATGAGCAAAAAAGAGCCAGAGTATATTTTAAAGAACAAGAATAA
Source organism: Emys orbicularis (assembly GCF_028017835.1). Taxonomy (NCBI): domain Eukaryota; kingdom Metazoa; phylum Chordata; order Testudines; family Emydidae; genus Emys; species Emys orbicularis. The sequence goes on from NC_088691.1 coordinate 33,562,733, forward strand.
CTTTCTTTTACAAGATGTCAGTTCTTTACTCACTACAGTGATTAATTATGTCCATTTGCAAGCCAGAGGTTAACTCCCTTTACCAAGCCACAGTACCAGAACTGTGCATTTTAAGTATAATTTCTAATCATATACTCATTTTGCACCACATACAGCAATATATTTCATGCTCTGTAGAGTAAAAAAATCTAGGCCAGGACCCACAGGCTATAGTCTAGCTATGCTACTGTAGGTTTAAACTATTCTCCTTTTGGGGTGTGTGGAGGGGTGAATTAAATTTTGTACACCAGCCAATCAACTTCAAACACATTCTGATCTCTTAAGAATAAAGGAAGGTTGACACGAAATGCCTGACTAGTGTGAAAATCATGTCTCTATATGTGAAGTTTTTTCAGTACAAACAGAAAATATTGACGTTTTCCCTTGCTTGTAAATGGAAGTGTTTATGATTAACAGAAGAGGGGTAACCAATATTAAAAAGTGATAGACATTCCCTCTCCCCATCAGTACATTTTAACATAGATGTGCCTCCTTTCTGCTCCAAGAAGTTTGCAATCAATTGGTTTAACTGGGCAGTTCCTAAAAAAAAAGGCTCACTGCTGTCTATGCTGTCTCTATCTCACTATTCTTTTTCTCTCTTTCTTTCTTTTTGTGTGTGTGATCTGTGACTGCAGCTGTCTCACAATGTTTTGTATTAACTTGCCAAAACAATTGATTAAGCTTAAAAGAGATTTAATTAAAAAAGGGAGTGGGATAAGTAAAATTAGAAACCACTTATATTCACTGACCTACTGGTCTAGCATACTTAAACACATGCAAGCTCCCATGCTATCCAGTTGAACGTTGGCCAAATGAAATTTTATGAACACTGGAAAATAATGGCTGATAACTCTAAGCTATTGTTCTGCCTAAATGTGGTTTTACATCAAAGGCATCCTTGTGCACAGTAAATGGGGCATAGTTTTAATGTTCACTCAGATCCTATACTAAAGTGTCACCAGATGAGGAGACTAATCTCTGTAAATAACCTTCACTTGAGAGTCTGTGATGTGGGAACTCAATCAGTAAGCACTGTACGGTCTGACCCACAGCATTGACAGAGCTTGCATTCTCCTTTCCCTATAGCTCAGAGGAAGAATTTATCTGGGGAGACTTTTTCCATCCTGGGGCTATAAAGGGAAGAGGAAGGGTTCCTGCCCGACTAGAGCCTGGGGCCTACTCTGTGAGGTTCTGTTGATTTACTATTTTACACAGTTCATATGTGTGACACAGAGAGTCCTTGGCAAAGGGTCCCCTTTTCTGTGCAAACTCCTCTCATGTCAGAGCTGACAAACTCACTACACCAAACATATGTCTTGCAGGGTATTTATCCATAAGCGGTAACATGTCAGGTATCTACAGAAAATTCTTAACTTATTAAGACTCATAATCATTGTGAGATGTATGTATGGGTAATATTAAAGGAATAATGTAACTGTTGAAAATATGCTTTATGGTCTTGGAGTAAAAGTTAGTTGCCAGGAGATATGTCTCAGTGATGGTCCATTCACACAGGAGGGAGTTGCCACCCCTTTTCGGTAAGCCAGTGATGTAATCTAAAGCTCCATTATCTAGCCTTGCTCCATACCAAGACGCTCAATGGAAAACCATCAGAGATAGCTGTAAACAATCAAAACTACTTAGAAATAAAAAAGGAACATTATAACAGATCACCCTGTCTATGCACAGAAGCAAAATACTGTTTCAGTATAGAACAAAGTGGGAAGAGGTACTCTGTATCCATTCACTGAGGAAACATCTTGTGGAGCAGGGGTGTTTTTCATGAAAGTTTGAATCCTGGTTTCTGTGAAACCAGCCAGCTCTGCCACAGACTGAACTGGGGGGGCGGGAGGGGGGAACTACTCTATTAGATAAGAAAGGTAGCTATTAATTGTTAGTGATGGTAATATAGTATTTAGGCCTGTGTATTAGCCTGATACACCATTTTGAGGTTTTTCAAATACAATCATTTGTGTCATATATCCTTACTACCATGTGTGAACAGGGGACTAAGAGGCTGGGATGCATCTCTTCTTAGCCTACAAGGCAAAGATAGGGCTGGCATAGCTCAGAGAGAGTGTTTGCGTGGCTAAGAGACTAGTAGTGTTAGGGAGCAAACACCCAGCCACCACAGGCAAGGCTACCTCTCTCTGAAGACGGGGGCAGCAAGGTGACTTACAGTCATGGGTATCCTGAGAACTTTCACAGTATATATTTGTTAAGCTTGCACATTGGGGTGGATGGCACATATGCTGTAGGCATGTCCCAGCACAAATCCTTACAGTTTTTATTGGCAAGGAGACTGGAATAGAAAAATCAGCCTTTCTTCCAAATGCAAAGTCAATAAGCAGGTGGGAAGAAATAGGAGCCTTTGCTTCAGAATATGCCAACCCTGTCTTTGGACATGGATAAAAGGGGTTAAGATATAGTTAACTCCTCCCACCTTGATCTGATTTTGTAAAGGGACCGGCCTCTGTTAAATGCCCATTCTATAGAAAGCAGAATTCAGGTACCACTCTTTCCTTCTAGGAATCTGGGATCAATATTTATAGGGCAAGGACCCTGTAAATATTCACTATTCTTCCTGGTCACATTTGCCACAGAGTCTTAGGCACTACAGTTATAGTACCAACATCTTCATAAATATTAGAAATCCTTCCAAAACCAATTCCTTTGATTCTACATCTAATTAAAGTTGCCAACCATAGGCTCTGCTCTCCTTTCATCAATCAGGCTACTTTATGTTTCCCTGAAGGCCACATTTAGCTCATCCTCCTAGTACAGTGCCTCCTAAGAGGGTCTCAGGACAAGGGGCTCTGTGACTAGCAAGAATCTGAGACATGTTAGGATGTTGCACAGCAAGACATGGCATTACAATTCTCCTGTGATAGTAATTTGCTAATATCCAAAGCACTGACATTAACCAATCACTAACTGATACTGAAAGTTCAGGAGTCAAAGGAAATTGCCACAAATTTTATCCAGTCCAGATGAGGATTCAGCAGAGTGCTCTTCTACCAAATGGCTACACCTCTACACTTAAAGTCAGGGGCGTGCACAGGAATAAAAATTTTAGGCTTTTGGAGGAGCTCGCTCTCCCCACCATGGCCTTCGGGCCGGAGCAGTTCTGTGTCCCCGCCAATTATTGGGGGGAGCATGCTCTTGCTTGCCCCCACCTTGTGCACACCCCTCCCTGAAGCTCGGGTATGATTCCCATCTTGTGTAGATGTATTCACACTAGTACTCATTGAGTTAGCACACTAAAAACAGAAGTGTAGCCATGGTAGAACAGGCAGCAGGATGGACAGAACAGGCTACTTGCTTCAACTACCTACACGTGGGGTCCAGACAGATTTGTACTCGAGTTGGCTAGCCTGTGCTACTGCTTGTTGCTGCCAGTGCTTCTGCAGCTGCACTTCTGTTTTTAGAGTGCTAGATCAAGGATAGCTAGCGTGAGTATGTCTATGCAAGCTGGGAATCACATCCCTAGCTCCAAGTGTAGATTTAGCCTTAAAGATTTTGCGCAGGAGTGTCAATGCTCATTGTTAAGCATTCATTCTGGAGCCCACTGACACTGGTCTTCAGAAATTAAAATAAATCTCCATCTTATAGATCTATGTGCCCCATATTTTGGAACTAGTTGCCCCTCAGACTTATACAGAAAGAGAGCCTTTCATATCATAAAAAGAAAATGGGGGATGGGACGGTCGGTTTAGGGAGCATGAAAGAATCACACAGGACTCATCTAAAATTTTAATGATTCACGCTTCAAAATGCTGGTTTGCTTTGGCTTTATTTTAATTTTTCCTATCTAGAACACAGAGAAAGTCTCAGTTGTTGACAGCTAGTTAATCTGGCATGAGATGAAAGAAGAATGTTGATGCAAGGGAGAAAGCGCATAATCACACACAAATGTTAGGGTTTTCTTTCCTACTTTGCAGGGATACTTCTTTGTAGCACAGTCAGCAGGCATATAAGGCATTATTATCCACACCCACTACTCAGCTTTGCAGCATACTTTTTAAGCAGATCCTATTAATAGATTATTATCCTTTTTTTAACAACACAATTCCCCATACAGCGAGACGGACGTGTATATTGTCTATCCAGTGACACCAGGATGAGACACTGAAAACATGGGAAAATATCACTGTGCTAGCTGGTGCTATGTAACAGACACAGTTACAATTGTGCCTCACTTAGGTACTGGATCCTGTAAAGACTTAGGCACATGCTTAATTCACACATTATGAGGAGGTTCTACTGAAGTCAGTGTGACCACACAAGACATTAAGCATATGCAGAGAGAGGGCCTTATACTCTATCCTCCATGGGCTCTAGGCTCGTGTCCTCCCTCAAGTAAGAATCCCAATGACTTCCTTAAATAAGAACCACAAGATTAGACTCTATGGCCCTGATTCAACAAAGCACTTTAGCACATGATTAAATGCTTCATTAGCATTTAATAGAGGTGGACTTATTATAGGCTTTAGTGCTGTGCTGAATCAGGGCCTGTGGGTGGACGTTCACCAGTCTCAGTGTAGCAGTTTTTAAGGCTGCTGCTGAGAAGCTACAGCTGCATCCATTGGAAACAAAGGGTATTATGTAAGAATACACATGAGAATTGAGGGGCATGGTTGTTTATTCGTATCAAGATTCTGAGGTGGTGAACTGATTCTCTTCCAAATCAAAGATAAGTCTCTCCACAGCATGACTTTTAACATTCTGTGCATATTTTGTATGTTATGTACATGCATCCCACTGAGTAAGTCACTCACATCTGTAACACCACAGAACAAATGGTTGTGAGATTCACACAAAGCAGCTCTCAATGCGCCACCATTAGCTGGCGGAGCTTACCGAAGTTCTGAAAGGAGAGTTGGCAGCTCAGCATCCCTTTACCAAGCGCCAAGTCTTCCCCCTGAATTTCCACAATGATTTGCGCTGGGTGCCCATGTGTCACAAAGCTATTTATTGTACAGGAGCTGCAAGGAAAAAATGAGTCATGAAGTAGGAAAAAAGATGTGCAAACAAACAAAAAATAAACACTGGGGAAGAAGACAAGAAGATGAAGCTACTGTGGGCGGATGTGAGAGTGAAAGACAAATGGTGAAGCTTTTAAAAACGTAGGCAATTACCCCTGTTGTGAGAAACCTACTGCAGTGCCATGACTGTGGCAAATATCACCAGAAAATCAAACCCTGCCACAGAGAGTCTCAGCACCCCCTGGGGTGGAGAATGACCCTGAGGCAGCTCACTGGACATCTGCACGGAAGGTTTAAAAAATGAGATCATCTTTCCTCCTCATCCTCCTTAGTGCAGGGCTATGAGTACTCTCTAAGAGAAGGGTATTTACCACCCTCCTCAATCCTCCTCCAGCCATATTTCCTAGCACCCTAGTACACAGCAGAGTTAATGGCAGATTTAGTGGAGACTGCCTTTTAGCCTCTCAGTCAGATGAGCTGCAATGGCCACCATCTTGAAGGGAAAGGGCAAATGTCCACGTAGAAAGAAGACGTGCACAATAGCATGATTATAATGCCTGAAATGACTGTATATAGTTACCAAATACTGAGTAAGGGTATGATTCTCCACTGCATTACACCAGTTTTACACCAGTGTAACTCTATTGAAATCCATGAGTTATACTGGGGGGAAAGTGGTATAAGAGTAGAGAATCATCTAAAAGGATTTTTTTGATCCTTTCTAAAATATTGGTAACCAAAGAATATGTACATATTTGTAATCTCAGCAAAGAGTTCAGAGAGTGGCTCATATTAGGTTTCTTTGTCACTTTACTAGAAATGGCTACTCTTTTCTCTGAATTCCTTCATCTCTCAAGGCCTCAATCATAGCAGGATCTCAGCAGTAAAGGACAATACGAAGGAACAGGCCACCAAGAATGGATGCCCTTTTCATTTTAACTTTTAATGAAATGGCGGCTTTTGAAGGAAACCATAACAATGTATTGAGACCAATATACTCATAACAATGGAAAGAAATGTTCAGTTTATGCCACAAAGGATCCAGTTATGTTTGGGTAATCTCCACCTTAACAAATTTGGAATTCCATGAGTAGGGTAGGAGTTTTTCCATACTTCAAATATTTTATATATTCACTATATTTTAAATTGTCTCTGAAGTTCACCCACATTCTTTCCCAGGGCCTGATTCTGGTCTAACTTCAAGGTAAGCCAGGAGTAACTCTAAACAAGGGTCCAGAATTACACAGGTGGAAGTAAGAGAAGAATTAAGTCCTGAATATCCAATGGGAGTTTTGCCAAAGTGAGAACTGCAGGATTTGGCTCCTGGTACAAGATGAAAGGCTTTTAAAGTACTAAGATTGCACAAAGTTCTGCCCAGTGTGTGAGTTCAGATTAGAATGTGATCCAGGTAAGTGCCCATGCTTCTTACTGCTTCCTTCTTAGGGGAATCGAAGGGCAGGAGGAGAGAAAGAGTTAACAGCTGAGAAATAATTAGATCATATCACCATTTTTCCTCGCAGTCTGAGTACTGATCCTGATAGGTTTTCCATGACTGAAACCTTTCTGCCAGTTACATGTCAAAAGTATCAAACAGCAGGGGTTAGCTGCCCATGAGACCACCTCACTCTTAATGCAAAAAGTTTTACCTTGCAGTGTTCAGACAGACTGCAGTATGTACTGCCAACCAGCTAAAGTTAGGCTATTACTACTCAGCTACTAAAAGGAACAAGATTCCCAGTCCATCCACTCAAGGTTATTTAAGGCTACTTCATTACAGCACTAGATTCTAGAAAGTAATAATATTATGAGTGTTTCTAGTTAAGCTATTAAGTTTGTCATTTCTTTCAATTAAATTTAGTCATTAATTTAAAAAAGGAGTTGGACATACTTGAAATTGAAACTGTCCCCATTCTGAGAAGTAAGTTTTTACAATTCCTTTACACAGAATAGATTTTAACACTCCACAACTAAAATCTGCTCAGCTGAAAGATAAATGCAGCACGAAAACGAACATGTCTGAGGTCACCATTCTTTCATGATTCAATCTGAGTGCTACAAATCATTTGTCTAAGGTGCAAATTGCTAAAGTGGTAACGGTGAGAGTCCTTAATGCTTTTAGCAACTGCAACTCTGTCTTTCCTAGTCTATAGGCAAACAGGGAGTTCAGACAATTTTCAGCTATTACTATTTCAGCTAATTTATCCCCAATATATACAGTGTGCTATATCTAAAAGTACAAATCTGGGAAAGCTTAAAGTCCGATTTTATAAAGATTTGATGAATCATAGATCATAGAATCATAGAATATCAGGGTTGGAAGAGACCTCAGGAGGTCATCTAGTCCAACCCCCTGCTCAAAGCAGGACCAATTCCCAACTAAATAATCGCAGCCAGGGCTTTGTCAAGCCTGACCTTAAAAACCTCTAAGGAAGAAGATTCCACCAACTCCCTAGATAACCCATTCCAGTGCTTCACCACCCTCCTAGTGAAAAAGTTTTTCCTAATATCCAACCTAAACCTCCCCCACTGCAACTTGAGACCAATACTCCTTGTTCTGTCATCTGGTACCACTGAGAACAGTCTAGATCCATCCTCTTTGGAACCCCCTTTCAGGTAGTTGAAAGCAGCTATCAAATCCCCCCTCATTTTTCTCTTCTGCAGACTAAACAATCCCAGTTCCCTCAGCCTCTCCTCATAAGTCATGTGTTCCAGCCCCCTAATCATTTTTGTTGCCCTCCGCTGGGCTCTTTCCAATTTTTCCACATCCTTCTTGTAGTGCGGGGCTCAAAACTGGACACAGTACTCCAGATGAGGCCTCACCAATGTCAAATAGAGGGGAACGATCATGTCCCTCGATCTGCTGGCAATGCCCCTACTTATGGAATGGAATAAAGATTAAATGAAATGAAGATTAGAATGGAAAAATGAAAGTGCTATGTGCAGTTTGAAAGAAAAAATAGACATATAGATTCATAGATTCTAGGACTGGATGGGACCTCGAGAGGTCATCGAGTCCAGTTCCCTGCCCTCATGGCAGGACCAAATACTGTCTAGACCATCCCTGATAGACATTTATCTAACCTACTCTTAAATAACACCAGAGATGGAGATTCCACAACCTCCCTAGGCAATTTATTCCAGTGTTTAACCACCCTGACAGTTAGGAACTTTTTCCTAATGTCCAACCTAAACCTCCCTTGCTGCAGTTTAAGCCCATTGCTTCTTGTTCTGACCTTAGAGGCTAAGGTGAACAAGTTTTCTCCCTCCTCCTTATGACACCCTTTTAGATACCTGAAAACTGCTATCATGTCCCCTCTCAGTCTTCTCTTTTCCAAACTAAACAAACCCAATTCTTTCAGCCTTCCTTCATGGGTCATGTTCTCAAGACCTTTAATCATTTTTGTTGCTCTTCTCTGGACCCTCTCCAATTTTTCCATATCTTTCTTGAAATACGGTGCCCAGAACTGGACACAATACTCCAGTTGAGGCCTAACCAGCACAGAATAGAGCGGAAGAATGACTTCTCATGTCTTGCTCACAACACACCTGTTAATACATCCCAGAATCATGTTTGCTTTTTTTGCAACAGCATCACACTGTTGACTCATATTTAGCTTGTGGTCCACTATAACCCCTAGATCTCTTTCTGCCGTACTCCTTCCTAGACAGTCTCTTCCTATTCTGTATGTGTGAAACTGATTTTTCCTTCCTAAGTGGAGCACTTTGCATTTGTCTTTGTTAAACTTCATCCTGTTTACCTCAGACCATTTCTCCAATTTGTCCAGATCATTTTGAATTATGACCCTGTCCTCCAAAGCAGTTGCAATCCCTCCCAGTTTGGTATCATCTGCAAACTTAATAAGCGCACTTTCTATGCCAATATCTAAGTCGTTAATGAAGATATTGAACAGAGCCGGTCCCAAAACAGACCCCTGCGGAACCCCACTTGTTATGCCTTTCCAGCAGGATTGGGAACCATTAATAACAACTCTCTGAGTACGGTTATCCAGCCAGTTATGCACCCACCTTATAGTAGCCACATCTAAATTGTATTTGCCTAGTTTATCGATAAGAATATCATGCGAGACTGTATCAAATGCCTTACTAAAGTCTAGGTATACCACATCCACAGCTTCACCCTTATCCACAAGACTCGTTATCCTATCAAAGAAAGCTATCAGATTGGTTTGACACGATTTACAAATCCATGCTGGCTATTCCCTATCACCTTACCACCTTCCAAGTGTTTGCAGATGATTTCCTTAATTACTTGCTCCATTATCTTCCCTGGCACAGAAGTTAAACTAACTGGTCTGTAGTTTCCTGGGTCATTTTTATTTCCCTTTTTATAGATGGACACTATATTTGCCCTTTTCCAGTCTTCTGGAATCTCTCCCGTCTCCCATGATTTTCCAAAGATAATAGCTAGAGGCTCAGATACCTCCTCTATTAGCTCCTTGAGTATTCTAGGATGCATTTCATCAGGCCCTGGTGACTTGCAGGCATCTAACTTTTCTAAGTGATTTTTAACTTGTTCTTTTTATATTTTATCTGCTAAACCTACCCCCTTCCCATTAGCATTCACTATGTTAGGCATTCCTTCAGACTTCTCGGTGAAGACCGAAACAAAGAAGTCATTAAGCATCTCTGCCATTTCCAAGTTTCCTGTTCCTGTTTCTCCCTCTTCACTGAGCAGTGGGCCTACCCTGTCTTTGGTCTTCCTCTTGCTTCTAATGTATTGATAAAAAGTCTTCTTGTTTCTCTTTATTCCCGTAGCTAGTTTGAGCTCATTTTGTGCCTTTGCCTTTCTAATCTTGCCCCTGCATTCCTGTATTGTTTGCCTATATTCATCCTTTGTAATCTGTCCTAGTTTCCATTTTTTATATGACTCCTTTTTATTTTTTAGATCATGCAAGATCTCATGGTTAAGCCAAGGTGGTCTTTTGCCACATTTTCTACCTTTCCTAACCAGCGAAATAGCTTGCTTTTGGGCCTTTAATAGTGTCCCTTTGAAAAACTGCCAACTCTCCTCAGTTGTTTTTCCCCTCAGTCTTGATTCCCATGAGACCTTACCTATCAGCTCTCTGAGCTTACCAAAATCTGCCTTCCAATATGGAAGGATTATGCTTTTACTGTGATGAGCCACCTTCCTTCCCAGGTATAAAAACCCAAACATTCAATGTCTTAGTTTAAAAATAAACGTTTTTAGAACCACCACTGTTGGCCCAATTACTACAACCCTCCCTTTCAATCTCCATATTAAATTGCATGAACCCCAATTTTTGAAAATGTTTTTGCATTTTAAGAAAAAATATTTTTATTCTTTTATATATTCTTTTTCTTCTAAGTTTGATGCTTGCAGCAGTTTATCAAGATTTACAGGAGACTGTATACATAAAAATATCCTCAGTTATTGAATATTTATTTAATAATGATAAAATACGTCATTGAACATACATCCACAAAAAAATAAATGGTAGGATAAACAGATGATGGATGAGTAACTGGATGGAAATAGAATATTAGCATCATGATAAACAGAAGAAATGGTGAATATTGATTTTTGTGTGTGTGGAGGGGGGCATTTAGTTTTTATGCAGACATTAGGTAGCACTACTACTATCTATTCTGTGGAGGGTAGTCCCTTTCCTAAAGGGCTTTACAAAGCACTTGTATGCTTGGCTAAATATTGTGACGTATACCTCGGGGATACACCCTACACCCCCATGTTCATCCTTATAATATGATTGTGTGGTATCCAAAGTCTGTAATGTCTGGTGTCTTTGGAAGGCTCATGATGCACTGAGCATTGTTGTTATAGTGATGTTATAGTAATTGTTGTTATAGTAATGTTATAGGTTGTAATTTCATGTATATAGTTGTGAGGCTGAAAATGTGTCCTCATGGCTTAAAACAAGCCCAGGCAAAAACTCTCCAAGCGCAGAGGGGCAGTTCACACCTCATCCAGGCATGTATGGGACAAACCAGCCTAGCCTCACAGGAACAAAAGACACTGAGCTAGGCAGCAACAAAGGATCTGTTGGACTCTCGAGTGAGTCACCCCCCTTCCTTTGGTCAGTTTGGGACTGCGATGAGGTAATGCTCACCTGACTCTGAAGGGGTGGGGGGCAAAGCCAAGAGGGAAGAAAGAACATGATAAAAGGGAGAGACATTTGCCATGCTCTTCCTCTCCCTTCCACCTCCATCTGCAGACATCACCACCATGCACTGATCGAAGGGGAGAACCTGGCTGAAGGGCAGCCAGCCAGCCAGCCTGTAGTGAGAAGCATCTAAGTTTGTAAGGGCATTGAAAGTGTTAAGATCAGCTTAGAATGCGTTTTGCTTTTATTTCATTTGACCAAATCGGACTTCTTGTGCTTTGACTTATAATCACTTAAAATCTATCTTTGTAGTTAATAAATTTGTTTGTTAATTCTACCTGAAGCAGTGCGTTTGGTTTGAAGCGTGTCAGAGACTCCTCTTGGGATAACAGCCTGGTACATATCAATCATATCGGGCATAACTGGACACTGCAAGACCGAGGTTTCCAGGGTTGTGTCTGGGACCGGAGATATTCGATAGTCATTCTGTTGCACAATCCAAAGAGCAGCTTACATGCTAGAGGCTGTGTGTGAACAGCCCAGGAGTGGGGATTCTTACAGCAGAGCAGGGTAAGGCTGGCTCCCAGAGTCAAGGATTGGAGTGACCTAGCAGATCACCAGTCCAGATAACACCAGAGGGACGTCACAAGTATTCATGCATTAAGCATTTTTAAGCCCCATTTTACAGCTGCCGATACTAAGACACCAGAAAGTTAAATGCTTGTGAAGTCTCTCTAAGCTAGTTAGTAGCAGAGGTAGGAAGAGAATCCAGTTTCCCCAACTCTTAGTGCCTTATTGCAACATGTAGACATTGATTCCTAAAGACCAAGAATTGAGACATCAGGCAGTAATTCAATGGGTGAAATTCTGGCTCCATTGGTGTTAATGGCAAAACTCCCACTAACTTAATTAGAGCCAGGATTTCACCCAAGGTATTTGATATACAACATATACATGTTGATAGGTCCAAGCATGCAATAAATACTAGAAATACATATTTTCAGAGCATGTCGCTTAAACAGGAGACATAATAAAATATAGCTAGCTCCATGAAGGAATTTAGTCACCTGCCACTTTAGGAACTCTAAACCCCTGCAAAGCTGCTGCCTAATCCTCTAGTCACTTAAACTCCCTAGGTGCCTACATTTCCACAGCTAAAGTCCTGTAGGCATCTAACTTTCTGCTGCTAGACATGCACACAGCCAACTCAGTCCAGAGGCCCAGCATACCTATGCCCCAGTAGGATCCTCAAACTAGCTGTTGCCGCACCTATCATGCGGGCAGGGTCCAATCTGACAGGCATGCTCAGAGCACACAAAATGATGAAGGGGAGTATGCCTTTAGCCCAGTAGCTAGCGCATTCGCCCAGGATGTGGGACACCCAGATTCAAATCCCCACTCTGCCTGATGTGAAGCAAGGGTTTGAACTCAGATGTTCCAACTCCCAGGTGAATGCTCTAACCACTGTATTAGAGGGTACTCTGGGGCAGGGCTTCCTCAGTCTCTGCTGTTAAAGCTATTCTACTTTATATGAAATACTTAATAGTCACTGGGACTCAGAGAGCAAAAATGACTCCAGAGCCCAGTGGTTAGGGCACTCAGCTGGGATGTGGGACACCCAAAATCAAGTCCCTATTTCAATTACTATTAGGTATTTCACACAAAGTTCAACAGGAGAAATTGAGAGGGCCCCCCCCAGAACACCCTATAGTCCAGTGACTAGAGTGCTTACCAAGGAGTTCAAATCACTGCTCCACATCAGGCAGAGTAGGGAACTTCAACCCAGGTATCCCACATGCTGGTTGTATGTGCTAACCACTGCACTAGTAAGTAAGTATAAGGGGAGCCTAGGAATCTCTCCCACCCATCCCCCCAAGAAACAGCTTAGGCACCTAACTCCAGCAGCTGGTTCATAACTGTGAATCCCAGGCAGAGGGAGTCACCTCCCTCCAGGCATGAAAGTAACTTAAGGGACTTACCAGTACGCAGGGCCGGGGTCCTGAGCAGGGGGGGTGGGTCCTCAACCGGAGGGTGATTTAAAGGACCCGGGGCTCTGGCTGTGGTAGTGGCGGCTGGAAGGCCCGGGCCCTTTAAATCACCGCTGGAGCCCTGGGGCTCCTGGCCACTGCCGCTACCCTGGGCCTTTTAAATCACCACCGGAGCCCCATGGTAGCGGTAGCGGCAGCCGGGAGCCCCAGAGCTCTGGCGATGATTTAAAGGGCCAGGGGCTCCGGCTGCTGCCAGAGCCCAGGGCCCTTTAAATTGCCAGCCTGGGGAAGCTGCCCCCTGCCAGTACAGTCGGCTGTGTACTGGCTCTTGCCGGTATGCCGGACTGGACCGGCTTACTTTCACCTCTGCTTCCCTCCAGCCCAAACTAAGGCACCAAAAGTTTTTCTGAGGGGTGGGGTTTACGCCACACCCTCCCCTTAGCATTTCTAACTGGCTAATTTAGATGGCTCCCCACTCTATCTGCTGACTTTTGTGAATCCCCTTTTCAGTCACCTAACTCTCCCTATGCATTGTGCCTGGGTGCCTAATTTGGGCCCATGAATTGCACTTGGTGGCAGGGCATCTAACCATTGGTATAACTATGTCACTCAGAGGTGTGAAAAACCCACACCCCTGAGCGACGCAGTTATACCAACCTAACCCCCAGTATAGACAGCACTATGTCAACAGGAGAGCTTCTTCCATTGACACAGCTACCGCTGCTTGAAGGGTGGATTAACTACACTGATAAGAGAAGTTCTCCCTTTGGCATAGTAGTGTCTTTACTACAGTACTACAGAAGCACAGCGGCTTCCATACAGCTGTACTGCTGCAGCTTTTTAAGTTTAGACCTGCTCTATGTTTTTGAACAGTCTACATAATATCTGAAGATGTATGCTAAATACAGTGACAACTAGAGGACAGTAGTTCAACCCTAGCAACAAAGATTTCCCACCAGCAGATGAGATTTCAAGTCAATATATGTTCCATTTATTTTATTTTTCAAACAAATTTCACTTTATATCAACAGGAGGGAACATTTGAAAATTAAAATATTGAAAAAGTAATCCAATTAACATTTGGCTTTGATGGAGCCTGCGAGCCTAAAGCCAAATTCTCTGCTGGTGTAAATGAATACTCCCCTATTGACTTCAGTGGTGTTGCTTCTATTCTTACCAGCAGGGACTATAGCCCACAGTCTAACAAATCCTACACTCTCTCTACTATAATATCCACTTATGCTAGCCAGGAATGAAAAAGAAAACTGCCAGTCACCTTATTTCAGCCTGTTCCAATTTAATCACTACTTGATTTGAAGGATGAAGAATACAAAAATTATATTAGAAATGTGCTCAGATGGAAATAGCAGGTTTTTACCTATGGCAAACAGGAAACATATCTACGGTTTGATGGTATTGTCATTAAGCAGCCAATCGAGGCTCTGGAGTCTGTTTTAGAATTCCAAAGAAATAATCAAGGCACAAACTTTCTTTTCTCCAAGGTTTTTTAAATTCATTCAACAAACACTCCAATAAACAAACAAATAGTAGTTAGTTACAAATCTGCAAGGTACCAGAAGTTACGCTATATCTCAGTGTCCCTCAAGATCATTACACCAAATGCAAGCATGGATTTATTCTATGTTTAACTCCAGTTTTTCAAGTGAACCTCACTTTCTTACACTGCTTTTGGTGACTAATTTTAAATAAACACATTTATCCAAAAAACTCAGACTCGATATTTTCCAAAACCAAAATAACTTAATTTCAAATACCACTTATGACTGCTGAGTGATCAATGACATACTTACCAATCACATCATTTACTAAACCCAAGCACATAATGGCGAGGACATGACAAGTTAAGAACAGCGTACATTTTATACAGGTCATATCATGAACAAACACGTTGGCCAAGATTTGCTGTAATGGAATCTGGTAGGTGCTTGACATTTTTGAAAATTAGGCCTCCTGGTTAGCCTATAGACACTCAGCTTTGAAAATTTCTACTATGTTATCAAATGTAACAAAAATCATATTCCATCCCAAAACAGCAAACTTAACGCTGACCCAAGGATTGCTGTTTGTGAGTCATTTTCATTAATTTGCTTTCAGTATCTAAATATTTTCCTTTATGGGATACTGTGAAATGAGAAATATCAATTAATTGAGCAGATAAGAGTTGAGTTTTTGTTAAAATATTAATTGCTGTATTTTGAGAACAGTGTTTCATATGTAGCTTAAGAAAAAGTTATGACATTATTGCACCCAGTCCTTGGGACTGACCAAGCTCAGCTAAGTACAGAACCCTAAGGGAAGATGGTAAAGGTGGAGTCATTTTGTCTTGAGTTTCCCTGATCCTGGGATTCCAGGCTGGGGACCTGTTTGGGTCCTGATGCGGTTTAGGATTGTCTATCTTGGATTTTTAGCCACTTCATAGCTATGTGGGTGCAACTTCCTACTGGTGCAACCCCCCTACTACAGTATAAGGGAGTTACTCTAGCATAAAAAGTGGCTTGCACCAAAGCAGCCTACCACATGTAGCAAACTGCACCAGTGCCAATAATTTTTTTTTTTAAACACTTGTATAGCACATTTTCACTTTTGCACCAGTGGAACTACACCAGGGGCTAAAACTGTAACACAGAAAAGCTGTTAGAGTATCTTTAAGGCTACTCCAAATTGCTGATGGCCTCAAGCTGGAGATTGCTGAAACACTAAATCCCCATTATTTTGAAATGAAAACATTTAAAATCATTTGAGAAGACAGAATAATAGTTTAGAACCATTTTAAACACTTGTCCCCCACCTACCAAATCAGCCCCACAGCTGGGTTGAAGATAGTCACTGTTACCACCACTTTTTTAGCCGTCCTTTGTTTCTTCATCATTTTCAAAGGCAGCACTACAAAGACAGCTCGTCATATCTGGGACGTGGGCAGTCATGCCTAGTGGCCAAAGCCGAGTATCAGAGCTAGAATCACAAACCAGGGCTGAGGGTCAGAGCTGAGATGGAAGCCAGGAACCAAAGCAAGGCAAAGAAGCAGGACCTGTCACAGCAGCCAGCTGGGGTCCACCTACCTGCACAGACAACTTCCTGGTGTCCTCTCCAGGCTTGCGTAGAGACTTTGGGACCACTGCCAATCGGGCCCTCTGTGGGTGGCACATCCTGTGGTGCTTGGCCCCACAAGGCTTACAAGCCTGTCAGTTGCTGCTCTGCCAGGACCATCAGGTAGTGGCCTGGATGTGGCAGTTGCTCAGTAACCAGCAGATCCAGGGTCTAGCCTCATGGACCCTCACATTCCTGAAGCTCTATGTGTGAGCTCCATGGCTTCCCCCACCCTAAATGCCAGGGAAACCACAGAATCCCTGAATAGCCACTAGCACTAAATAAGTGTTAATGTGTTCTCTTTTAGTCTCTCATTCAGTACAGGTGCTAACTTGGCAGCTATCAAGGTTCTCAATTAAATTCGTTCAGCTGTTATCACCACATCCAATGATCCTCACAAAAAATATGTCAAAAGTTGTGAATATCTTATATATTAATAAATAAATGGAATCCATGACACACATGAAAAAAATGTGGCCTTAATCATTACAACATCAGAGCTGGAATCAGAAACCATGACTGAGGGTCTGATCCTTTTTACCTGGGTATTTTACATTTGCTACTGTATTAAGTTACTAGTGGCAACCACTCACATCCGATTAAAATGTGCAGAGTTCTGTTTCTGTAATTCAGCCTCCTGATATGAGCAAGGTAGGATAAGTGGGCGAACTCACATGCTGTCTGTTCTCACAGGCTGCCAGGGAGTCAATATTAAGAGGCAAGCCATATTTTAAGAATTAGCAGCCCCCCCATAGCTGTGTGATATGTCCTGTAAATGAATGCACTGACCTTAAATATGACCATATGCTTTATCCTGCAACAGACTGAATCACTGACTAAGCCACTTGTCCAACTGTGATATGACCAGAAAACAGAATAGTCCAGACAGAAAGCCAGAAGTAGTTTACTTTCACAAAAGTGTGATTGGGGATATATATTTTGTAATTTCTGCTGACAATTGTTAAATGGTGTCATGTTTCTGAAAGAAGACCCCAGACAACTCTGGGGCACCCCAGAGGCTAAGAGAACTGCCAGTCAAGTGACCCTAGTTCAAGAAGGAGTAAATGTTCCCAATTCTCCGGCCATTGCAGGCCGTCACAGCGCTGACACACTGACTCTCGGGGCTTGAATGCTGACTGCACTGTACTCCGTTTGTCTCATTGTCAGGGACTCTGGAGGGAGTCATTCATCTGCCCTGCCAGCCAGAGGCATCAGAGCTGCAATCTCACCCAACTGTGACTAGAACTTGGGGAAATGAAAACATGTAAGAAATTGGAATATAAAATAATATGTAAAGAAATAAACAACTGTGGTAGCTACTTTGCTGTCCTATTGATTTCAAAGTAGCTTTGTTCGTGTCTGTCGTACAGATTCTTTCTTATTCTATGCTTGTACAATGTTTAGCAATGGGGTCCTGATCTCAGTTGGGGCCTCTAAATGCTACCATAATACAAATTAGGAGTGAGAAATATGGCATTATCCTTATCACTGAGTAAAGTCACCTAAACCCAGCTTTTGGAGACCTCCCCTAGCCAGTACCCAATCATGAAAGATACCTAAAATAGTTCGTCCTTAAATCTTTATGAATAGAAGAAATAATGACTATTTATATTTGAAGTCTGACACAATAATGGGGCCCATTAGGTAAGTATCGCTACACTTGTTTTCCAGCAGGTTAAACTTTGCCAGCTTATATGACTTCCATAAACCCTCTCAGTGAGTCACTGGAAAACATGAAAATGGAACCCAGGAGTTCTGACTCCATTCTCTATCCCAACCACAAGACAACATTGTTTCAAACTTATATAAATGTGATGCCCAAGCTTGTAAAAATATGTAATATTTGTAGAGGGAAAAAAGCTTTTCCTATTTAAAATTAAACTGCGTTCTTGGAAAATAAACATGATTATCTGCCAATGAAGATTTAGAAAGTTATGTCCTTTGCTTACTGTTTCATCAAAGAAGAGAGTTAAAATTACTCCAGCTGATGCATATTGTTCCTTATTATATTTCATCTGTGTGCTCACTAATGAATTGCAATGATATAATGAATGAACAAAAAAAAAGGTGAATTAAATTACTACATTTCTGGCCTTAATCAAACAGCATCATGCAACTAGAAAATGTGTTTTTAAAAGAATTAAATTATGTACAACTATTTTTACATCCTTCATCTTAATTAAGTGAATATTTATATATTCACATTGGGAAAATATATGTATATATATTTTGTCTGAGGATAATGCTGCATCATAGTTGTCGATATGCAGCCCCATTAGTTACAGTTTAAATTAATAGTAAAAGGAAATAGAGCCAACTTAATATAAATCTGAAGTGCAGGGTTATGTATAAGCATACTAGGGCTTATATGAGTATAGAAAGCATATGCACAGGAAATCTGCCTGAATGACATATACTCTGAATATTGAAGGTATTTCTCAATGGGGAAATGGTTGGCGCCAAGGGGGAACCAGATTTTTGAAAAGCTACTGTTTAGAGGCCAAAGCCAGCAGCAGTAAGAAATGATAGCGATAAACCTGTCCACTGCTGTCCCATCAGTGTGTCATGAAAGCCATTTCATGGCACAAGACCTCAGATAGGCTGATTGAAGTCTGAGCTAATGCCAGGGACTAGGGAAATTGGTCCCCGGTTACATAACTTGTATGCATTAGTAAAAGCAAAACGTATGGAACACAACAAAACATTTGAACCCAGCACAGAGAAACACTGCAAAATGGTGGCTGTTTGCAACACAAATGTGCACTATGAATCAGACTAAGAACCCATACAATAGTACATGTGAGCTTGAAAAGCTAAAAACAACAAAAAACAAAAAAACAAAGAGGAGCAGTACCAGACATCCATTCCTCATGCGGCCACAATGCTGCCCTTATGTTTGCTACACACACCGAACACCTAATATAGAACATTAGAGGCAACCACGACCCACATCTTTGGCCAGATCAATGAACACAATCATTGCTGAATCTAGCTCATCCTGCTAGCATTAGTGACCTGACATTAGATGTCAGTGCATGGTGCTGGCTCAGAAGTCACATTACAGCTAAAACGGGTGGCTGAGTCACACACACCCAGTAGCCAGTGTTAATGCAATCCCAAAACAATAGTATAGTCACTGTGGCATCATGCTGTGAGAGTGCAGCTGTCAGGTGTGCTCTATTTAATCACAGCCAGATAAAGCTCAGAATAGTAGGAAGGGTGTGTCAGTGTCATATCTCACTGTCTTCCTCCCAACCCTCCAACCAATCCTTCCACATATCACTGCTACTCATGTCTGCTTCATGAAGCTTCCATTCTATGACTTTGTTGGTCACTTGGGCTTGCATTTCTTAGCAGCCTGCTGATATCTGCCCTTCAGACCTGATCCAAAGCCAACTGAAATCAATGGAAGGACTCCCACTGACTTTCCCAAAGTCTGAGATCATAACCTTTGTGGCATGCAGTGCTGTGGCAGCCATGTGTCTCTAATATCCTGGGTCTGACAAGGTGGGTGAGGTAATCTCTTTTATTGGACCAACTTCTTTTGGTGAGAGAGACAAGCTTTCGAGCTACACAGAGGTGAAGAAGAAAAGTTGGTCCAATAAAAGATATCTCATCCACCTTGTCTCTCTAATAACCTTTGTGGGAAGTTCTTCATTTTACTGAGGTCATGCCCATGAGTCTGCTTTGCAGCAGCATTGAAGGGGCAACATTTTTCCTTTTATCACCTGTATCTTACAAACATTGTTTCTTCAGGGTAATGTTTACACTATCTTGTAACTTTAGCTATGCTATGATTGGACCCATAGTTAATTACTAATTCTAACAGATGTGTTTGTATGCCTAAAAAGTAGCACTCCTAAGAAATGATGATTTGGGGGACCTGCCTAGATACAATGTATGCACTCCAATATTCTGAACTCAGTACATTTATGCCTGATGGCTGTCATTATTGTATATTTCCATTACACTGCTCATGGTAAGGAGAAGGAATTGGCGATTATGTGTCTGCCTCTAAATGGGACAGTTGTTAAGGACCATCAACAAATGAATACACCTTGCTCTAGCAGAAAAATGGGTTAGCTGCAACCTAGGTAAAATCAGGTCCCTTCAGATCTCTAGATGGGAAGAGAGTGAAGAATTCCAAAAGGGAAACAAAGAGACGTTTTGGTGCAGGCCTTCAAAATCCTGAGAGGCTAATAAGTTCTTGGAGAGGACTGAAGGGGCACGCTTCTTCGGCAAGAGGAACCTTTTGACTACTGGCCCAACCAAAGCTGAAGTAAGCTAGTCATAGGAGTCAAAGAGGAGACTTCATGATCAGGGAATGCTGATCTGGAAAAGAGAAGTCCAGGAGAGGAAACCTGGCACTCTGAAAGGATACTGACTGAATCCCAAAGAATGCTCAAGAGAGGTTAGAAAACTGATGCAGGGAATGGCATACAGGTGTTTCTTATTTTGCTTGGATATGTATTTCTCTTGTGTAAAAATAAAGAGTGGTTAGTTTAGAAATCCTTGGCTTCAACAATCACGGGTCCCTGAAGGGTTAAATTGTAAACCAGAGTACCTATGAGGGTGGACTCTGGAAAAGGTGTGCTTCAACTACTGGAAATTCTTGGGGTTTGGGGTAGATAGACCATGGGATCCCACTTCTGAAATGGGTACCAGACAGACAGTATGTGCCCAGGGAGTGAGCCTAGTGATCAGAGAAAGAGACAGTGCCAGGAACCTGCCCAGACCCAGCGTAGCTATAAAACACATGGATCCAAACACAGCAGCCTGGTGAGCGTCCAGTGAGGCCATGGGGAAGGAGGAGACTCAACCAGGACTGGGACACCTAAGATTTCCACATTTTATATATTAAACAAATTAACAGTGGCCACATCTAACTACTTCATATAGTAATCAGGGACGTTACTCGGTTGTTCACTTCCAAAAATAAAGGTCAAAAACACCAGCAACATAATTCTCCAAAGATCCAATCTACTCCAGATGCAAATGTTCAGATATTGATTTTCACTAGCTGCAAATGGGTAGCCATGAAGTTCACTAGCCTAAAAATTTACACTCTTAAATATTTATGAATTCTTTTTCTACTCAATGGATGCTGAACCATATTACCCTCCAGCCTTACATTTCTCTTCATCTATCAGTAAATTTTGAAGGTTGAATTCTCTGTAACATGCAACAAGACTTTAATTTAAGCACTAACTCTAGAAATTGTATTAACTCTTCATCTTGTTTAACCTGTTAATAGCAGCCAAATACATTCCACCATCATTTCACTTTGCAAAATTCCACCATAGTCTGAGACAATTTTGCATAAAAATCAATGGCCAGCATTAACCAGAACATACAAATACCTGCAATTGCACACTTCCATCTCAAGAAGAAGGGGGGGGGGGGAGAAAGGGAAGGATTGGCAAATGGAAAACAAAATCCTCATATGGGGCAAGATTTTGGAGTGCTAATATTGACCCTCTTTGAGCACTTACTCATATGAGTAAACACATTGAAGACAACAAGACTAATCATGTGAGTAAGAGCTCCATAGTACAGCCCTGGCCCCCCAGAAACCTTTAGGTCAAATACTCAATCTACACAGTAATTACTGTGAATGCTGTTAATGTCTAAAGATACTTGTTACTGGTTTGAGACCAAGCTTTTATTTTAGTCAATAATAGCTTTAGCAAAGTCAGAATTCAAGATATTTAGGACTAGTGTAATATCATTATTACTAGTGGCTATTTCAAAGTTCAATCTTTCTCTCTTGATTGGAAAAGGAGAGAAATACTTTGTTCTAAAAACACTTGTTTGCATAGGTATGTTGTTTATCCATTTTTTGTGTGTGTCTTTTGTCCATCAGTTTTAACCATGGCACAATCCACTTTTCCACCACATCATTTGAGAATGGTTTGAAGAATTTGTTTTGATAGTATTTGCCATACTTCCTCCATTTGTTTTAGACTATCAAATTTTGGTTGATAAGAACATAAGAACATAAGAAAGGCCGTACTGGGTCAGACCAAAGGTCCATCTAGCCCAGTATCTGTCTACCGACAGTGGCCAATGCCAGGTGCCCCAGAGGGAGTGAAACCTAACAGGCAATGATCAAGTGTATCATTGATGAGAAGAGTAACAAAATAGATAGTTTTCTTTTTAATTATTTAAACCTCCAAAAGTGTTAGTTTCATGATAACTGCAAAGACCTAAACCTATCTTTTTATGCTGGAAGAACAATATTTGGATAGATTCATATTTTTAATTTTCTTCCTATTTCCCAAATTATTTTATATAAGCAATTATTGTGACAAAGGACTTAGCAGTGAATTCACCTTTGTCCGGCTTGTCCTCGTCCATCCCTCCACAAACGCAAGTCGACACCACCCCATTCTATTTTGTTGTGAGCATGTTCTTTCCATTTCTGGCCAAAGAGTTTTGGCAGTGAATTGGCTATGTAAAATATAAGTATCGGGGCAAGCAATTCATTTCTATTGTATTTACTTAAACCCAGTTTAAGTGTTCCTATTTGTCAAGATACTGTAAACTGATGGACATCATTTAGATATTCAGTAAGTTTAATTTAACACTGAATTTTTAAATACCAGTAGCAAAAATGGTGCACATAGCTCTTTGGGATAATATTTCTGAGGTTTATTCCTTAATCCTGAATGCTGCAATCATCCTGCGTATGCACAGGAATATCCACAGAGAGCCAGGAAACTACTGTTTTCCCTGCATTCTTCCATTGGGAAGATCTCTCTCTCTCCCACACTCCAACCCTGAGGACAAAGCTACAAATCCTAGTCAATACTGTCTTCAGTTTGTTAGCCCTTGACAAACTATGCTATTTTCAGTAGGTTTTTTTTAAATCCATTTGTTAACATTAATTCAGCATTGTAACTTGTCTATTTATAAGGGCTTGAGAGCTAGGGCCAAATTATAGATGCCCATAGGCTGTATCTACACTTGGATCTGGGTGTGAGATTCCCAGCTCAGAGAGACCTACTCGTGATAGCTCTCATTGAGCTAGTGCACTAAAAATAGTTGTATAGCAGCAGTAGCATGGGCAGTGGTGAGCTGTGTCACAGACTAGCCATGCTGTGTACGTATCCACGGGGTCCAAGCGGGTTTGTACTCGGGTGGCTAGCCCAAACCATCACTTGCCGCTGCCCGTGCTACTGAGGCTACACGACTACTTTTAGCCTGCTAGCTCAATGACAGCTAGCATGAGTACATCTACCCCAGCTGGGGAATCACACTCCCAGCTCCAAGCACAGGCGACCACTTTCCACACCTTCAGTGATCACATGGAGGAAACTTTACCCTGAGTACAAGGTAGTCTGCTAGCAGTGCTTGAAGTCCCACACAGGCATATGTCCTGACATGTGGGGGTGTGGCCATGGCTGCAGGGATATGATGGAGAGCATCTGTTACACCAATGTGGCAAGGGAAGCGAGTGAACACCCTCTCCCTAGAATCTCACGAGGCATTTTACCTCTTGCTTGTCGTTGCAGGCACAGAGCATAATTCAGCATAGTGCTGAACACCTGTGAGGTGTTCAGTGTTCTCAGTTCCCACTGACACCCATAGAGTTGAGGATGCTCAGCACCTTCCCAGCTCATGGCAGCACTTTGGCAGTGCACTGCCCTTAGCAACTTCATAGCAGGTAAGCATGTGCACACCCATCATTTGAATCTGCCTCTTAGCACCTTTAGTTTGATTGAAAGAGGCTTTATAAAATAAAGTTGTATGGTCATACTTTTGTACCCGGTTAGGTTTCTTACCCTTACATTTTAATTATGTGATATGGGATATATGTGTGGTATTTTTTCCTATTGTTTTGTGGACAAAACACTTTTAATACGACTCTTGTTTTCCAATATTTTACTGAAAAACTATTTGTGCATGTAAATTATTATACAACACTGATGTGCTGATGGAGGGATTTGATAAAGAAAAAAGGGTGAGCAAAATGTGCTAAACATGAAATACTATAATGTAGGATAGGAAATTAGAAGAGTGGGGATTGGATACACAGTATGAATAATTGACAGTTCTACATAATTAGACACACCATATGAGAATAAAGGGGCACTATATGAAGATAATGAGATTTGCAATACTCAGGGCCCTTACTGTACTAGAATTTCTCACCAGCTATCATATCTTCCTCTCCCTCCCCCCCTTCCAAAATGATGTTTAATTTTGTTAGGTCATAAATGATGGGTAGAATAATTGCTTTTCATATCATTGCCAGAGTGTTTCTGATCTAAATAGTCTTTTGGTTGTAATATAATAACTAAACAATTTATAATGAAATATCCTATTACTACTGTGTGTAGATAACAGAGGACAGAAAAAGGAATTCATAACAAAAAGAACTCTGAATAATTTTGCATTCACATATGAATTGGATCATCAGTTTTGGTCAGTAATTTTGGGCAGATAATATAAAGTAAAAAAAAAAACAATTTTCTAGGGATTTTTAAGTTACTGTACTACTCCCTAATGTGAAATTAATTAGGGGAGCCCTCACAAAGACAGTGGCTAGAGATGAGGAGCAGAGATAAAAATGTCAGAGATTGTAGGATTCAGTATAATCCTTTATTTACCTCCAAGTTTATTATTTTCAGCATCTTCTTTCTAATAAATCTCTATTTAAACATTAACCTAGAAACCTTAAATATACTTTAAAAATCATTTGAAAAAAAATATTTTAACATTGCACAATAAAATGCCAGAATATCATTGAAAAATCGAGTAACAACAGGACACAAGTCGAGTTTCAAAGCCATTATGTAACCCGAAATTATGCTTCATGATCACTGCGTCAGACTAGTAGTTCATTGGTTGCAGAATTGACTTCCATAGAAGTTGGATCAGGTCCTTTGTTTTCTCTGTGGGCTTCTGAACATATGGACATTTAGTCAATCCAATTTATACCATTGAACACATGGTACCAATCTCAGCAATCCCCCAAATAGTCATTGATCGCTTTCATATATAAAGCTACATTAAAAAGCAGCTGTCACAAGTGTGCTTCAGCAGAGTTCAGCTAATACCCCAAAACAATTTGATACATTCTTTATTAAAATTCTGCACCTTATGTTTAAAAAAATAGCCACTCATTAGAAACCCTGGAAATGACCAATTAAGGGATTCATCCAGTATTCCACTGCTTTATTATCCTTCAGCCCTCCCTATCATATACCTGATTCACACTGTCCACCAGTCCTCACTTTGACTCCTTTTTTGGTTGAGTCATGGAAAGCTGTGGTAGTATGTCCACTGTTGGCTTGATATATTGTTTATTAAATGGATAGTATAGATTTTGAAAGGCTATAGTCCCAGTATACATTAAGTTGTGTCAGCGTTCTATTGGTTCTCTCACAGTGGGATGTACCAATGGAGTAGAAGAATACTGTTTCTTAACATAATTGAAATCATTCATTTGCATTGGTGTTATGAAACATGTGAGATTATATGGTGTACCTAAGTGTTTGTAGCCCTGCAACTGAACATGAGTATAATTAACCATATTGTGTAAAAACCAACAGGTGTAGCATTTTACTGTGAATCATATTGCAGTGTATGCTTTCATATGTTAGACTTCTTGGCACTGAAGAGAAACGCAAAACAAAATCCAAGCTCAAATATTCCCATCACTTTAGGAAGTTCAGAATCCAGATCCAAATGTTGTGGCTTGGACGGCTCTCCAGTCAGCACCAAACAAATATAGGTAATGCCAGTTACGAGACCTGCATCAGAGCTAGAGTTGTTCCTTCTCAGCCATCTTAGTCCCCCAGTCATTACCCTCTACAATTCCTATGCTCTTTTTATGTTCTAAATGCCTTTCAGATAGTCTGCAAGGTACTGAGGCAAATGCTTTCCTGCTTCACTCAGCCTTAGAGTAGAAATAAGAGTTGGTCAGATTTCTAAGGTCATTTGTACAGAGCTTCTGCACAGAGGCATTTCTCCTTCAAATTTCTTCCCCCATGGCCACATACATGCTCAGACTGCAACTAACTGCCTGACAACCTACTTTCTGATTGCTTCTGCTGTGCATCCCTGCAAGTCAGACTCTCCCACTGTTACACATAATCTCTATATTCCTCTCTCTGGTTTCCCAAGGTATT
This sequence comes from Emys orbicularis, assembly GCF_028017835.1. Lineage (NCBI taxonomy): Eukaryota > Metazoa > Chordata > Testudines > Emydidae > Emys > Emys orbicularis. The sequence continues at coordinate 33,589,090 of NC_088691.1, forward strand.
TGAACAAAAAACAAATGCACTTGTATATTTCAGAATTTAGCCAAGCATCCACCCGCTGTTCCAGAGAAAGTAATGAACCTCGGCTCCAGATTTACGTCTCAAATCACAATGTTCTTCCTACAGCAAAGAAATGTTAATTCCCAATTTAAACTGCACATTTACTATTACTAAACAAAAAATAATAATAATAATAGACCATTGGAGTTCAGAATCTAAAAAAAAAAAAAATCTAAAATTTTCAGTGACTTTTACATTACCAGTGGTAACTGCATAGAGAATTAAAACAAACAGAGTCTTTGCTGTGTTATCACCCAATCCTGCTCCAGCTGAAGATAACAGCAAAACTCAATGGGAGCTATGGAACTGCCTCTTTCCCTTCTGAGACACAACAAGAGTCTCCAGAGATGAATGATGGGCAGGAAGCAGAGCTGGATGAGAGCTTGTCTGCATGAGAATACAGCACTGGTATAACTCAAGGTGTGCATTCAAACCAATACAGATAAATTGGTGCAAAAGTTTGTGTGGACACTCTTATTTTGATTTAAAAGTGGCCATAGTCAATTGGGAACATATTTCACTAAACTGAAACATCCATTGTTATACCAAAATCAGATCATCCACACACTCTTTTGTACCAGTTTAAACTATATTGGTTTGAATTCACACCTTGAGTTACAGGCAAGCACTAAGCAGGGAAAAGCTTCACTCTTTGGAATTCATTTCCTCATGGTGTTACCCTTCAGAACAACTATTTACTCAGCCTTTTGCCTAAGGATGGTGGCATTAATGGGTGGAGATTAATTTACAGACTCAAGGGAGGTCTTATCCATTGTGTGCCCAACGAATCGGTGTGTTATAGTGACTGTCCCTAAGGTATGAAGAGCAGATATTGCAAGAGAAATACTCACCAAGTGTATCTGTCACCCTTCTCGTATCACTTTAGCTCAAGTAGCCTGTGCTTTGGAGCTTGAGGCCCTGGGTTCAACCCCTCACCCCACCAGAAGTGTAACTGGATTAATTTAAAAGTAACAACATAAATAAAAAGCAAACAAACCAGAGTAATCAGTGTTTCAAAAAATCAAAACAGCCATAAAATGACCCAAGTCTTCCTGCTGTTCCTCTTTATTCTATTGAAGTTTTAACAATGAATTATATAATTGAATATATTGCCCTTTGATTTCGTATTCACCCAAGTCAAAGACCTTTCATTTCATGAATGCCACCCCTAAGAGACATACATTCTGCTTACTGAGTCACAAGCAAGTATGTCTAAGATATGTAAACACTTTCGGGTTTGGATTGCTCTAATCAGCCATGCATTGAAGTTCAAGTGCATGCTGCTGCTAGGCTATCAATTTATTATTACTCTGATGCCTTTAAGTATGTATGCGTTTGTTTTCAATAGTTTGTGCATGATGTGAGAGAAATAGCCCAAATGTGAGTTAGCCTGGTATAAATTTTAACTTTCTTTACCTTAATTGAATTTTTTATTAACAAGATCCAAATTAGCTCTCTAGCTCTAGGTTATAAATCACTAGACGTGAATCTGTGACTTTTCGCCCAGTTAAAGCGACAAACAGTTCCCAATCCTTGTCTGGCAAAGGGATGATGTGACAGTTGCCATAAGACATCTACATTTCTTTTAAGAAATGCTACAAGGATATTTGCGATTTACAAGTGTTGGTAAAGGACAATGACTGTCTGTTGGGCCATGAGTTATATTCATGAAGACCTTCTCAGTATTTTCCTCCAAAAAGTATAACTTTGCCTTCTGCCACAAGGCCAGATGTAAATTTTAATTTCATTCTGAACAGTGATACCAGTTTGTTTGCAGAGGTTCATATGAAAAGTCTCCTATGGAAAGCTCCATTCTAGTATACACTGCTTTTATTCTTCTGTCCAAAAACACTTTGCCTTAGCAATCAATTATCCTTTCAAAGTCCTCTGACAGGAAATGCAGTGTGCCTCTACTTTTTAAATCTCTTCAGAATAAGCCTTTGGTACTGTGACTTCAAACTCATTTAAAGTGTATTATGCATTGTGGCCTTCATTCCGGTTTTTTTTGTTTGTTTGTTTTTTTTTTTTTTTTTTTTTTCAAAAAAGATCTAGACAGTAACATTATATTTTCCAATTTTCTCTCCCCATTCATAATGAAAATTTAATATAGGATTAAATGATAAATTATAAAAATCTCAAAATTTGGATTAAAATGTATTGTATTGCACAAATTCTCTGTGTGTATAAATATATATACACACACACAAGGGGGGAGAGAGAGAGAATATGCTGAACTTCATATTTTACACACACACACACACACACACACACAGAGAGAGAGAGAGAGAGAGAGAGAGAGAGTTAGTTTAGCTTTTAAAACTGAAATATGGATATAAAATTCAGCATACTTTTTCCAGTGTTTTCCAGCGCTTATTTAGAATGGAAGGCTGGATTTTTGGTATTTTGCATCATGCGTCAGGCATTGTCCTTGTTATTTATTGTTGTACAATGCTCAAGTGTGTACTGGGCTTCTCACTATATAGAAAAGAACAAATTGAGAGAAAATCTGGCCTCATTGAAGTCAATGAAAAAACACCCATTAACTGCATTGGGACCAGGGTTTCACCTATAGTTCCTGTCCAGAAGCGCACACAATTTAATTAAATAAACTATCAGAATGAAGGGTGCAACAAAAATGAGAGAAGAGCAGGGAAGGAAGGAAAAGTGGTCTCAACAATGAGTTTGCATGGTTACCCATCAAAGGCTAAATAACAGCCTGGTGAAACAGAGATGGTGAGGTTTTTTAAAAGTTAAATACAGTAAATATCTTTACTGACTTCCTTGAATGTTAGAGAAGCATGAGGTATGCCACTTGCATGTTTTTGGGGATGTTTGGTGCTTTTGTACATAACAGTGCTTTGTATATAACAGTGCTGTACATAGACCTGGAATTCAAGTATGGAATATGCCTTGCACTTCACTGACATAAATGGTTCAGAGCACATCATCTTGCAAGCCTCGGTGCCCAATAAGCCATTGCATTTCAAAACATTGCTTTGCTTAGTTATAACATTCCATGTTTTAAATAATAACTGATCCACAATCAGTTAGACATTAACAGTTGCCTTGTTCCCTCTGCAAATATGAACAATGCTATCTTTCTATGTAGTTTAGGCCATATCTAGCCTTGGTGTAAGTGGCTGCGAATCCCATTGAAATAAATGGTATTTTTACCTACTTACATTGGTGCAGAATACTACTGGGGGCAGGCTGCACCAAAAATTAAAAATTCTGCACCAAAAATTAAAAATTCTGCAAAATTTGTTTGTCAAAATAACACTATATAATCATGCCAGTTTCAATTATTTTGGTAATTTATTTCAAAACACCTGTCAGCAAGTATGTCGATAACAATACAGACGCAAACAAAAATTCCCCCAGGAGTAGAGAGTTAAAGAAACACTTACAACAATCCAGTTTCCGGTTCTCTGCCCCCTCCACCCCAGCCCAGGTGGGGGGCCAGAAACTCACACCCCCTCCTCTCCAGAGCCCAACCACATTCCCTCTCCCCTAGAGCCCAGATGCGCCTCCCCCCGGCACAGACCCTCACACCCCCTCTCCCCTAGAGCCTAGCTGCGCCCCCCCAGCCCATACACTCACACACCCCTCCTCCAGAGCCCAGCCGTGCCCCCCCAGCCCAGACACTCACACATCCCCTCCCTCAGAGCCCAGCCATGCCCGCCCCAGCCCAGACACTCACACCCCCCTCCCGTAGAGCCAAGTGATGACCGCCCCCCAGCCTAGACACTCACACACACCCTCCCCCAGAGCCCACCATGGCTCCCCCCCCCCCCCGATCAGGCACTCACACCTCCTCTCCCCTAGAGCCCAGCCATGCCCCCCCTCCCTCGGCCCAGACACTCATACCCCTTAGGGATGACAACTTTCTAATCTCACAAAACCAAGCACCCTAGCCCCCCTCTTCCATGACGCCATGCTCCCCACTCACTACATTCCCCCTCCCTCGGTGCCTCTCTCTTCCCCATCCTCACTCATTTTCACTGGACTGGGGCGAGGGGTTGGAGTGCGAGAGGGGGTGAGGGCTCTAACTGGGGGTATGGGCTCCAGGGTGGGGCCAGAAGTGAGGAGTTCAGGGTGTGGAAGGGGGCTCTGGGCTGAGGGTTGGGGTCCAGGAGGGGATGAGGGCTCTGGCTGGGGGTGCAGGCTCTGGGGTGTGGCCAGGAATGAGGAATTTGGGGTGCCGGAGAGGGCTCCAGGCTGGGGGTGGGGTAGAGGGGTTCAGTGTATGGGAAGGGGCTCTGGGCTGGGACAGGGGTGCAGGAGGGGGCTCCAGGCAGGGGGGTGGGGCAGAGGGATTCGGGGTGTGGGAGGGGGCTCAGGGCTGGGGCAGGAGGTTGGGGTGCAGAAGAGGGTGAGGGATCCATCTGGGGGTGTGGGCTCTGGGATGGGTCTGGGGATGAGGGGTTCATGCTGCAGGAGGGGGCTGCAGGTTGAGGTAGTGGGTTGGAGTGCAGGGAAAGTGAGGGCTCCATCAGGGGGTGCAGGCTCTGGGGTGCGGCCAGGGATGAGGGATTTCAGGTGCAGGAGAGGGCTCTGGGTTTGGGGAGAGGGCTCAGGGCTGGGGGAAGGAATGGGGGCTCAGGGTTGGGGCACGGGCTTACCTCCGATGGCTCCCACTCAGCGGCACTGAGGTGATAAGGCAGGCTTCCTGCCTGTCCTGACTCCGCGCTGTGCCCCAGAAATGGCCAGCAGGTCCGGCTCCTAGGCGGAGGTGCAGCAGGAGCCGTACCTGCTGGCCACTTCCGAGGCACAGCACGGAACCAGGTAGGGACTAGCCTGCCTTAGCTTCGCAGCACCGCCAACCAGACTTTTAATGGCCCGGTTGGCAGTGCTAACCGCAGCCGCCAGGGTCCCTTTTTGACCAGGTGTTCCAGTCAAAAACCAGACATGTGGTCACCCTAACACCCCCATTCCCGCAGAGCCCAGCCACTCACACCCCCTCTGCCCTAGAGCCCAGCCATGCATCCCCCAAACCCAGACAGTCACACACCCTCTCCCCCAAAGCCCAGCCGTGCCTACCCCCGGCCCAGATACTCACACCACCTCCTCCCCAGAGCGCAGCCGTGCCCCCCCCCCAGTCCAGATACTCACACCACCTCCTCCCCAGAGTCCAGCCATGCCCCTCTGCCCCCCTCCAGCCCAGGCACTCATACCCTTCTCCCCCAGAGCCCAGCCACTGCCCCCCCCCCCAATCCCAGACACTCACACCCCCTACCGCAGTCACGCCCCACCCCTAAGCCCAGACATTCACGCCCCCCCGCCCCAGAGCCCAGCCATGCCCCAATCCCCAAGCCCAGACACTCACAGTCCAGCCTTGTCTTCTATTTGCAAGCTGGACTCTGCTGGGTCCAGCAGCCCCTAGTGGCGGCCAACGTCTCTGCAGCCTACTTCAGGAGGGGGAAGGAAATTCTGCGCACCCAACATTAATTTCTGCAAAATTCTGCATTGCGTAGTGGCTCAGAATTCCCCCAGGAATAGTGATGAATTTAGCCCTAAAGAGATCTCCTCTGCTTGGAAATCCAGGTTGCATGACACCTTGGCTAAATAGTTAGGCCAATAGCTTCTTTTATAGCATATTGTACAGTTCTGGTCTTTTGTAATTTTGACACTTCATTGGCCACCCCCTCAATTCAAACTGCAAGTCAGTTAAAAACATTTGGCCAATCCCTGCAGCCAAGGTTAAACTGAAAGCTTTAGCATCTGCGATTTGCAGAACCCATTCACTTAGTTCAGGCATCCACACCACAGAAACGAATTTATCATCCTAAATTTCATCGAGATACAACCTGAAATGACACATTCTTGCCATTTTTTTTTCAAATTTTCCACAGCTTTAAAGAGTGCCCCTCTTTTAATTGGCTTTACAATCATAGCTTGTAACCTTCTGCAGTAAGTTTATTTTGTGAACATATTATAATATCCCTTTAAAATTTCAATTAAATCCCTAACCTCTTTTTCACTCTGTTTTAGTGCAGCTGTTAAGCTTGTCAATCCTCCCAAGTAAGAAAAAAATATTGTCTTACATTATTTCTTCTGCAGTCATTCCATGAATGAGGAAATACTGATCAAGGCTTTTCACAAATTCTCAACTACACCAAAAAAAGTCACACTTCTCACTTGTTTTTCTCTTTTAAAAGCAATCCATTTAGACTTCCCTCAGAAATGTATTGGTGTTTATATATCATTGCTTAAGCATTTCATACTTTTAACACCTCCAAAATCTGAATAAAAGGTAGAAAATTAATTTTGTGTCTTTTGAGTTGATAGAGAGAGGCTGCTACTTGTGGATCTCACTTGCTGAACAGCAACATTTTAGCTCTTATTAAATTACTCATAAAGAAGAATTTATTCAAAACTTGCTTTTTCTGAGTCATTCACAACATACTTTGTTTTTAATCAATCAGAAACAAAAAAAAATATGAACAGAATGTATTATTTGAAATTATTTGGTGAAAGTTCTGTACAAACAAATGCCAATCCATGGATCCTCATGACCTCTGCTCACCAGGCGAACATTCATTTCTACTGCTGAATGTTTAGTCACCTTATTCAGATGGTACCTTTCTGTTCCTGATACAGTAAATAAAGAGGGCGTGCTCAAGAAAATGGGGTTTCAAAGGATTCTTAAGGGAATTAGGGGCCGAATTCCATTGGCGCAAAGTTGTTAGGCCCCTTTATGAGAATCCCAGCCTTGATTCCCCGGGGAGAGATGGGAGCAGTTTAGGAGTGCCTCAGAATTATGGATTAAAGAATTTTAAAGATACTTTAAACTGTTAGATTTCCAGGCCCATTAAATAAGCAGGAAAATTAGCCCATTGTAGTATTTTGGGATAAAGTGAGATTGCGAATTAATTTTCATGCAGAATAATGTAGTTTGTGCATGTACAATCCTGGCAGCAAAAGATGTAGCCAGAGTATTGTCTATCTTACATGGGTACCACCAGAACAGCTTCATTGCAACAACAAGGCACTTCTGAAAGTGGCAACATATGAGGACTGGCTACATAGAAACAGTAGACTTGTTTGGACAAATAAAGTGGGAAAAGCAGGAAGTAGGCCCAAAATTCATTTCTCACAGACATTCATGGGAACAAAACTTTGCTCACACAAGGGGTCACAAAAAGGAACTATAAACATGCAAAATCAAAATCCAGTTATTAGTTGGACAAAATGTGAATAATTTTCTCACTCTGCACCCAGCTCTACCCAGAACTGAGATACCATTGAGCACAAACTGCCATTGATGGTAGGCTGTGTCAAAAGCAGAGTATTTACTTTGGAGTCAGATGATGCTATTAGCTTTTACCTTGCTAATCCTCGTTTAGGACTCAAACCTCCAGCAATAAAAAGACACATGCACTGACTCAGTGTTCAAGTAGGCCCCCTCTTTTATCTGTAGACGCCTTTAGGGTAAAGGCTGGACTGGACTTATTTTTCATGAGCTTAGATTGAAACTGCCTAAATTTAAGGGCTTCTGAGATACCCTGAAGAAATTACTCTTAAACCTAATCTAACATATTGTAGCTGACATCTGCAACTCGGCTCCTCTGCTGCATGCATGCAAAGGGGGTGCAGAAGTTACAAGACCTCTTATGCTTTTTGTGCAGGAGCTGTTCAACTCTAGGGCATTAGACCTGAAATCGCGAATAATTCAAGGTTGGTGTCTTGCAACCTTGAAGGGCTAGAAACAAAAGCTGAGTGCCACTGGATAGTACAACAGCAGTTGCTCCCAGACCTAAAAGCACGCAATGTACAGGATCAGTATGTACAGAAAACCTATTTTAGGGAAATTTTGAGAAAACGTATTAGTTTTTTTCCCCCTCTGTACTGTGCCTGTACACCTGGATCTATTGCACAAAGAGAACCTGATATTACAGAAGCAAGCATGCAAAAAAATATAGTACCAATATAATGGTTACCATTTCTCTTTAAAATAGGAGAGGTTTTTCATATATAGAATCCATGATAATGTGGTATGCTATTAAAGTTTTTATTGACGTTTATTTGGGATGACCTACATAATTCACTTGGGGTTTAGCCAGTCCTGAGTAATATGCCCATTCCAAATTCATGCTGTTAAAATCCTCTTTGTCAAACATATAGCAGGTTCTGCATATGCTCCATACATCACAGTTCTAATAAATGTACAATAAATACAACTTGGCTTCCAGTGAAAGAAAAAAATGCCTTCTTTCCCTACCCAATTCTGAATTTACTGTAAAGTCACTGGGCCAGATTCCATAAGATACTAACTACCCTATGTGAATCAGAGTGGTAGAATCAGGTCCATTGTAGGTAAACTATCACCACAAATATCACCTTTTCAGGTCCTAAACATGTTCGGTTCCTTTAATAAATTCAAAACTTTTCCTTTATCTGTGTCAAATCAAATCCTTCAGCGAAGCTGTGCACTGAAGAGTGAATCTCTTAGTGCAGAGGATGCTGCAGTACTCTAACCACGCACCCAGGAGTGCTTAAAACAGACTGACCTTCACTTTAATGCTGCTCTCTCTTTCGTTTACTTTTAGTTGACTGAATGCTAATCAGGAGAGAAATATTTGGGGAACTGTTTGGATGCACCGAACACTTTTCACCACAGAGTGTGGGCTGTAAAATCTATTTTCAGTTCCCAGTCAATTTACTTGGTTAATTGTTAATGGTTTCATCAACTAATTTTTTTCTGACTGAAATTATCAGCAGTAATACTTGAAAGTACCATGAATTAACTCCCCAAGAAGCAACAAACACTCCAAATACAGACTCTGCAACTACTTCATAAGCAGACATCTCTCGTTGGTCATTCTTTAAGTTATGTTTTTAAGTCACATTTGTCTTCATGCCAAGAGTCCAAGGCCACACCTTATTTGCATATAAATGCAAAAGAAAATCACACCACCACAATCTGCTTGTATTTGCATATGGAGCTACATACAACTTGGTTTCATTTTGCAGGGGCTCAAGCTTATATTTATTGGTTATAATCTACGTTGCATGATATCGAGTTATATCTTACATATTCTCACATTCACTCAAAACAGGTCTAAGTTTGCTTGAAAAGTTTGGGGATTTTTTTTCTTTTTTGGCAAACCTTTTGATTAATGTGGTGTGAGCATTGAGTTTGCAACAAAAAATGAACTCAAGTAAATTTAACATTTCTTTCAGGCAAACTAAACCTTTTGCAATATTAAACTTCTGAACCTGGGAATGTTCTGAGGCCTGGGGCTGAACAGAGTATTTTGCCACCTGCATAACACATTTTAAACTATTTTCTGAAGCTTAAAAAGCCAAAATTCTCACAGAAAATATATGCTCCCATTCATTTCACTTCTTTTCCACTCAAAAAAAATCCTGCACTGGAAAAAAAAGAGTCTTATTGACCCCTTTGATTGTAGTGTAAACTTAAAGTGTCTTTCCTTCTTTGTGCTCTCTAAATCCTTGTAGAAAGGAACATGTACAGGGCCTGAAGGCATCAGACTAGATAATGGAGCTAGTCACGGAGTAGAAAAGGGTATTCATCTGTTATCTGATGAATTTGTCTCTCAACATTTTGAAGAGTGTCCACCTCTATAGCATAGGTGCTGGAACTAGGGATGTGGGGGGTGCTGCAGCACCCCCTTGCTTGAAGTGGTTTCCATTATATCCAGGGTTTACAGTTTGATTCAATGGCTCTCAGCACCCCCACTATACAAACTGTTCCAGCACCCCATCTCCATAGCGTGCTTTAACACAGTCGACTAATAGTATTTGACCAGCAATAGAATTGATTAAAGAGAAGAAAAAAGAATATGATCCTCATGGTGAATGAACAGTACTAAAAATGAGAAGGCGGGAAGGGGGGCAGCAGTAGTACAGGTTGAAGGGACTGACGCCTGGAGGGAAATTAATAGTCACATTATTGAGGGGCTGTTTTCATGAACAAGATATTTCTAAAAGTGGGTTTTTCCCCTCAATACTGTCCATTCTTAACAGAAGTGGTAGATCTTGTCAGCCTGCATACACATATTCTGTTCAAAGTTTGTATGGTTATTACAGTTATGGAACGAGATCCAATGTCTTATGATTACATTTACATGTCCAATCCAAGATACGGAAGGCTCTAGACTGAGCCAAGCCTGACTAGGTGTTCCAAAGTGGAGGCCCAGGCAGAATGTTTTAGGGAGCTGCATTGAGGCAGTGGATTCCACCTACATGCCCTGCTGCTGTGAGCTGGGATGAAAGCTTCACCTCCTTCCCCACTCAGTAGTGTAGCTGGGTGCAGAGAGTTCCCATTCTGACCGGAGGTGTTTTTCTAAAAGAATGCATTGTTTTGAAACTACATGCACATGAAATTAAATGATTGTGATGATTAGAGAGGGCCCATGTGCATGCTGAAATCATATCATTTAGGATTCACAAACAGTAATACAATACAATACAATACAATACAATACAATAATGAAGCCTTTTCACTACTGGTAGGCTCTCCTAAATGTTAGATAATTACATAAAATCAGGCTGCATTGTGAAGTTTCAAAAGCTCTTGCTTTCTTCCTGAAATGTTCACCTTCCTCCTTTTATTAGTTTCCCTCTTTCTGTCTCCTTTTAACTTCAGCTCTCCTTTGATTCTAACCTCCCTATAGTATGACTTTAGGAAGTTGCACACATAGTAATGTGGATTCTCTTTCTAATTTTATGCATCCTGGTTAACGTACGTATCTCATACTAATGGTAAAACTATACAAGCTTCTCATGCACTCTCATTTACTATGGACTCAGGAGATTCCATGTACACTTCTAGTTTGGTTATTGTATTAATATCATTTGAGTTCAGGCAGGAAGTGGTAAACGATCTCCCTTACTCATCTTAGAATATCTTGAGGAATCCTTTTAAATTCAGGGATGGCTTCCACAGGACCCCTAAGATACAGGTGCAAATGATGAGGCAGTGGTGACAGTATGTCACATTATTTTATTTATGCATTATTTTGGCACTGCCACAGGGCACGGCCAGATGTGAAACAGAATGACAATCAAGAAGCCACAAGGTCAGACATCACCATTGACCAGGATATCCTGCTGGTACCAAAGACTTGTACGCAGAGGTTAGAGATAGGAATTCCCTCATTCCCTTACACTCACAAGCATACAAGTAATACTCATAGCTGAATAAAAGAGCAGCCAAGATTTAAGATACTAATATTAGAGCTGTTGTAATTTGATCTGTCTCTCTGAAATTGGTTTGTCCAAATACAAGAGGTTAATATTAAGATATAAAATATCCATAGAAGGTTATTAGTTAAACTAAAGTGAGCTCCATATATTTCCTGGTATGCACCCATTTGTTACAGTAACTATTTCATTATATCGATATATGATTGCTTAGGTTGTATTTATCCATTAACTTTGGCCTCATGTTTTATTGGTGATGGAGATGTAGGGCCAGATCCTGCCTTATACTCCAGCCCTTTTGCACTGCTCAGGCAGCGAAAAAGGGAAGAATTCTGGCTGTAATTCCCCAAGAGAGAATTCTCTTGGCAGATAGGAACTCTCTGCTGGGGCAAAGCCAACAGGGGTGACTCCTTGCCAGCCCTCTCTGGTGTAAGGAAATGTGATGGGAGCAGGGAAGGAGCGGGGAGAAGTTGGAGGCAGAGCATGAAGAACAGCCACTGAACTCTGCCAATATACCACTGGTGTAAGGTCCACTTAGGGACAATATTTCAGTGACAGATTAGTGCAGCCTTTACTCTGCACTCATAGACTCATAGACTTTAAGGTCAGAAGGGACCATTATGATCATCTAGTCTGACCTCCCGCATGATGCAGGCCACAAAAGCTGACCCACCCACTCCTGGAATAATTCTCTCCCTTGACTCAGCTGTTGAAGTCCCCAAATCATGATTTAAAGACTTCAAGTCGCAGAGAATCCTCCAGCAAGCGACCCCTGCCCCATGCTGCGGAGGAAGGCGAAAAACCTCCAGGGCCTTTGCCAATCTACCCTGGAAGAAAATGCCTTCCCGACCCCAAATATGGCGATCAGCAGAACCCCGAGCATGTGGGCAAGATTCTCCAGCCAGACCCGCATTGACCATTGATACTAATTACCTGCAATGGCACGTTATTGACCTATTGACTAAAATCACATTATCCCATCAAACCATCCCCTCCATAAACTTATCAAACTTAATCTTAAAGCTAGAGAGGTCTTTCGCCCTCACTGTTTCCCTCGGAAGGCTGTTCCAGAACTTCACCCCTCTGACGGTTAGAAACCGTCGTCTAATTTCAAGCCTAAACTTCCCGACGGCCAGTTTATATCCATTTGTTCTCGTGTCCACATTAGTACTGAGCTGAAATAATTCCTCTCCCTCCCTGGTATTTATCCCTCTGATATATTTAAAGAGAGCAATCATATCCCCTCTCAGCCTTCTTTTGGTTAGGGTAAACAAACCGAGCTCCTCGAGTCTCCTTTCATACGACAGGTTTTCCATTCCTCGGATCATCCTAGTGGCCCTTCTCTGTACCCGTTCCAGTTTGAGTTCATCCTTTTTAAACATGGGAGACCAGAACTGCACACAGTACTCCAAATGAGGTCTCACCAGTGCCTTGTATAACGGAAGCAGCACCTCCTTATCCCTACTAGAAATACCTCGCCTAATGCATCCCAAGACCGCATTAGCTTTTTTCACGGCCACGTCACATTGCCGACTCATAGTCATCCTGCGATCAACCAGGACTCCGAGGTCCTTCTCCTCCTCCGTTACTTCCAACCGATGCGTCCCCAGCTTATAACTAAAATTCTTGTTAGTCATCCCTAAATGCATCACCTTACACTTCTCACTATTAAATTTCATCCTATTACTATTACTCCAGTTTACAAGGTCATCCAAGTCTCCCTGCAGGATATCCCGATCCTTCTCCAAATTGGCAATACCTCCCAACTTTGTGTCATCCACAAACTTTATCAGCCCACTTCTACATTCGGTTCCGAGGTCAGTAATAAATAGATTAAATAAAATCGGACCCAAAACCGAACCTTGAGGAACTCCACTGGTCACCTCCCTCCAACCTGACAGTTCACCTTTCAGTACGACCCGCTGCAGTCTCCCCTTTAACCAGTTCTTTATCCACCTCTGGATTTTCATATCGATCCCCATCTTTTCCAATTTAACCAATAATTCCTCATGAGGTACCGTATCAAACGCTTTACTGAAATCGAGGTATATTAGATCCACTGCATTTCCTTTATCTAAAAAACCTGTTACTTTCTCAAAGAAGGAGATCAGGTTGGTTTGGCACGATCTGCCTTTCGTAAAACCATGTTGTAATTTGTCCCAATTGCCATTGACCTCAAGGTCCTTAACTACTTTCTCCTTCAACATTTTTTCCAAGACCTTGCATATTACAGATGTTAAACTAACAGGCCTGTAGTTACCCGGGTCACTTTTTTTCCCCTTCTTGAAAATAGGAACCACATTAGCTATTCTCCAGTCCAACGGTACCACCCCTGAGTTTACAGATTCATTAAAAATTATCGCTAACGGGCTTGCAATTTCTCGCGCCAGTTCCTTTAATATTCTCGGATGAAGATCATCCGGTCCACCCGATTTAGTCCCGTTAAGCTGTTCGAGTTTGGCTTCTACCTCGGATACGGTAATGTCACCCCCCCCTCCTTTATTCCCCTCTGTCACGCTGCCTCTATTCCTAAGCCCTTCATTAGCCTCATTAAAGACCGATGCAAAATATTTGTTTAGATATTGTGCCATGCCTAGATTATCCTTAATCTCCACTCCATCTACAGTCTTCAGCGGTCCCACTTCTTCTTTCTTTGTTTTCTTCCTATTTATATGGCTATAAAACCTCTTGCTATTGGTTTTAATTCCCCTCGCAAGGTCCAACTCTACACGGCTTTTGGCCTTTCTCACTCCATCTCTACATGCTCTGACCTCAATAAGGTAGGTTTCTTTGCCGATCCCTCCCCTCTTCCACTCTTTGTACGCTTTCTGTTTTTTCTTAATCACCCCTCTGAGATGCTCGCTCATCCAGCTCGGTCTAAATCTCCTGCCTACGGACCGTTTTCCCTTTCTCGGGATACAGGCCTCCGACAGCTCCTGTAACTTCAACTTGAAATAATCCCAGGCGCCTTCCGCCTTTAGATCCGTAAATATGTTAGTCCAATCCACTTCCCTAACTAGTCGCCTTAATTTATTAAAGTTAGCCCTTTTGAAATCGTAAACCCTAGTCTCTGATTTAATTCTGTTAATCCTTCCATTTAGTTTAAACCGAATTAGCTCATGATCACTTGAGCCAAGGTTGTCCCCTATAACCATTTCCTCAACGAGGTCCTCACTACTCACCAAAACCAAATCTAAAATGGCATCCCCCCTCGTCGGTTCAGCAACTACTTGATGAAGGAATTCATCAGCTAGCACGTCTAGGAAAATCTGAGCCCTATTATTGTTACTAACATTTGTTCCCCAATCTATATCCGGGAAGTTAATGTCTCCCATGATTACACAGTTCCTATTAGTATTTACTTCCCTAAAAACATTAAATAGTTCTCTGTCCATATCCAGGGTAGATCCCGGCGGTCTATAGCACACCCCAAGCACTGTCCCAGGGGAGGCTCTAGTAGTTTTCTTACCCAATGTGAGTATTGCCCAGACAGACTCCGTCTTATCCATTCCATCACTTATTATTTCTTTACAGTTTACCTCATTATTGACATACAATGCTACTCCCCCACCTCTACCTTTGTTCCGGTCATTCCTAAACAGCACATACCCTTCCATACCTGTACTCCAGTCATGACTACTGTTCCACCACGTTTCGGTTATTCCTACAATATCTGGTTTCATTTCTCGGACCAGGAGCTCCAATTCCTCCATTTTATTACCTAGGCTTCTCGCATTGGTGTATAAACATCTTAATTTATGCCATTTAGCCTCTCTCACATTCGTTGTCCAATTTGGTACGGACACCGTACCGCCAGTATGACCTATTAGTCTAGTATCCATCCCCCCCTCCTCCTTATGTCCAATCTCTTCCCCCTGGCTATATCCGTTCTTATCTCGTCACCCTCCTTCTCAATATTGTAATCTGGCGTGGAGATTAACTGGACATCTCCCAACCGTCTCCCCCAAATTCCTAGTTTAAAGCTCTTTTGATGAGATGAGCCAGCCTCCCTCCCAGAAGTCTATTTCCTTCCCTACTTAGGTGAAGTCCATCCCATGAGAACAGTTGTCTGTCCCCGAAAGCCTCCCAGTGGCCATACATCCCAAAGCCCTTCTTATAGCACCACTCCCTTAGCCAACTATTTATCATCACAATCCTGTCAGCCCTTTGCTGCCCTTCTCTAGGAACAGGCAGAATCCCACTGAAGATGATCTGAGCCTCGATTTCCTTAAGCGTCCTCCCCAGCCTGGCATAATCTCCCTTGATTCTCTCTAGCGAGAACCTAGCAGTGTCATTCGTTCCTACGTGAAGGATGATCAAGGGGTTCTTACCTGCTCCTTTTAGGATCCTTTTCAACCGCAGGTCCACATCCCGTATCTTAGCGCCCGGTAGACAGCACATCCTTCTGTTCTCTGGGTCCGCCCTGGTCACAGGCCTGTCTAACCTCCTCAGTAAGGAGTCCCCAATCACATAAACCTGCCTTTGCCTGGTGACAGTGCGATCTACTAATCTATCCCCTGTTCCCTCTAGTTGCAACCCCTGTCCGTTCCTATTTTCCCTTATAATCCCCCTTATGCCATCCTGTGTCCTCCCGGGGCCCAGATTTGGTGCTGTCTCCATCAACTCCTCCTCTCTTTCTATGGGACTAGCTGCTCTTCTCTTCTTCCTCACCCTCCCACCTTCAGTTACCACCTGCTGCTTCCCCCCTTCCTCTTTTTCCAAACACCCAAACCTGTTCCTGAGCTCTATTTCCCCTTCACTGGCCCTCCTTTTCCTTGGCTTGCTTCTCACGGTCACATGCTTCCACTGCCCTTGTTCTCCCCCCGACATTCCCCCCTCACAGACCTTAGCCCTTGCTTCCACCTGTACCCCTGAGCATTCCCCTTCAGCCACTCCTTGCCTTTGCTCCATTAGCTGCTCGAACCCCCTTCTAAACTCTACCAGGGTATCTACCTGCATCTCCAAACCTCGGATCTTTTCTTCCAGCAGCTCTATTAGGCGGCACTACATGCAGACATACCTCTGGTCAGGCACCCCCGCTAGGACCATGTACATACCGCAGCTGCCACATGCAATCATCTGCATTGTGTCCCCCGCTGCTTGGCTCATGGCTGCTGTTGTCTGGGCCCGCCTGCTCACCTGTGCCCTCCGCACCTGGGGGAACACAGCACACGGGACACCGCTCCCTCCTGCCTCCCCTTCCACCTCCCCCTGTAAACTCCCACTCAAACTCCCCTGTTAGCAGCCCTGTTGGCCGGCTCCTGTGCCGCTGCTCGCAGCTGTGCCGCTGCCTGGCTGGGTGGCCGCTTTTATAGGCTAATCAGGGCTAATCAGGGCTCAGGGCTCAGCTGCCCTCCCAGCACACTGCCCCTACAGGCCTCTACACATACAAGCACTACAAAGACAGACGCAAGTACAGATACCTTCTCCTCCAATGAGACATACTTGCCAGACCATAATTGGCTCTCTGTTGCCTCCCCGCATCGTTCTGCTGAGCAGAGTTCTGACCTTTGAGAAGTAATGGGGGTTGGTTATTTTTAAATGTGCAACGTATCAATTTTTGTAGACACTGAACTATAATCATTAACTTTTCATCTCTTGTATCTAATTATCTAAATAGTAATAATAAAGTAGAACACAGCATACAATACCTGGAATACTTTACTGCATGTGGACATAACCTACAGTAATTAAAATTGGATTTGAATGTTAAGACGAGAGCCTTCCAAAAAGTATCTATAAAGGAACTTTAATTTAGCTTTTGGCTGTGTAATTTACAGCCCACTTTTGTAGTCCATTCTGTGAAAGTATTACACAGTTCTTAAAAGTTTTCAACAACTTCCAGCACAGTGTAAATTTGGTATTAAAATATATAAGGAATGACATTTATCTATTCTGTTCAGATTAGTAAGACATTGTTTAGTGGCACCACTGTTCCAAGTGCATCAACTTGAGTGACAATCAGGGTGCAGACACAACTTGTCAAAGAGCATTTTTGAAAGCTTCTCAAAATAGACATCTGTCCCTCTTATTCTGAGCCTCAAAAATGACACTGATGAAGTGAAGATGTGATGATAAAGGTAGATGTAATGTTACACTCTTGTGTGCTGTATTACTGAGGGTGAATTCAGAGGTTTGGGTCAGGTCAGCATCCAACAGTTTGGATGCTGATACAAAGCTCATCATAATTACCCAAACCGCCTCACAATACAAAAATAATCTAGAAATTTCAGGATAAATGGCTTAAGCAAGGTTTTTCTGGCCAAAACATTTTAGAATGCCTATAATGATAAAATTCAAGGCTGGGTAAAAAAATATGGATGGGGATATGTTATTTTCTCTGAACCAGTTTGCTGGGCCTCAGTAAACTTATTTTTTCTTCTCCGGGCACTCCCTCACCCCCTCCAAAAAGGATTCCTGATTGTTTAATTAGTTAAGCACAGACGTGCAAACCTCCCATTGTCATCTGTTGGAGATCCAAGGTGGCTGAAGGATAGTACCACCACCAATTACTTTGCCTTGCTAAAGCAGACATGGCAGAGCTAATGCATTTTAAGGGAGATTTCAGCCCTCTCTGGAGCAAGTGCTATAACAGGGGTCGGCAACGTTTGGCATGCGGCTCGCCAGGGTAAGCACCCTAGTGGGCCGGGCCAGTTTATTTATCTGCTGACGTGGCAGGTTCGGCTGATCGCCGCCCCCACTGGCCGCGGTTCACCGTCCTGGGCCAATGGGGGGGGGCGGCGGGAAGCCGCGGCCAGCAAATCCCTCGCCCACGCCGCTTCTCGCCGCCCCCATTGGCCCGGGACAGCGAACCGCGGCCAGTGGGGGCGGCGATCGGCCGAACCTGCCACGTCAGCAGGTAAATAAACTGGCCCAGCCCGCTAGGGTGCTTACCCTGGCGAGATGCGTGCCAAACACTGCCGACCCCTGTGCTATAACAAACTCTTTTAAACATCTTCAGTGTTAAATGCCCCAACTTTATAGCCACAATCCAGAGACAATAATTTAAAATGTAATTCGGCCCTCTCCACAAAATGAGTTTGACTCCCTTGCTACAGAAATGAATGCCTCAACAGTCTTTATTCTTGAAATCAATACAGATTTTTGGGCAGTGGGTTAAGTAATATATTCTGGTCCCCATGGACCATGTGAAAACAAATGTGTAGTGAATGGCAGGCACCATAAACACCTAGATTAACCGTAACAGGAAGCTCTGGCATCAATCTTTTCTTTGGAACAGCAACTTTTTAAAATCTAGTTTCCTGTGATTAGAGTGTGAAGGTATTCTAAATAAATTCAAGAAAGTTATATGAAAACACTAGGTTCCTCGCTATCTTAATCATGTAGAATCTCAGTGCACTGATGTATTTTTAATATGTATATCTTAAAGTATGCATGCCTACTCCCTATCTTCATTTTGTAATCCACATCAAAGCCTTGCCATAATCACAGGAAGGTAATAAGAGCTCTGCATTTGGAATGTCTCTATTTATTGATAAGCCACAGAGCAGCAGCAAATCTCTGTCTATCACTACATCATATCACGTCTACCGAGAAGGTATTTTTCATCTTTTGGATGCTATAAAAGTCTCTTGTGTAGAGCAAAATGCCCTAAAGCCCTTAGACTTCCTTCAGTGATTCATTCATATGCTATAGCTTTGTTGTTTGTGAATGAAGAATCAACTGGCAACCATTACTGTCCTTTACAAGGAAACCAAGTTTTTCTGCTGCAGGAAAAGAGCAAAAAAGAAAAAAAATAATTAAAGCTAGTGTACAAAAAATGATTCTCCTTAGTAGATATTAGCTCTTTATGCCAACAAGTTGAAAAAGAGAAGTCACAGAAATTACCCTTTGAATTCAATAAGTCAGTGGACTTCTGGATTACCAATAATGAGCTAAAAGCATTTCCATATCATGCTGTCATGCAGCAATGTATTTATTTATTTTAGTATCTCTATATTTAACACTTATACTGGTTTTCTTTGGGCTATTTGTTTGTTTCCACATTTCGCTTAATTTTTTTTTTTATAAACTTGTACTGATAAAAAAACCCTCAATGGATACTGTAAATGTATTTTCCTACCTAAATAGCTCAAAACATTCTATGTCTCATTGTACTAACTCAGCAGTAGAAATGCCAGTTTGTGGGGGCTTAGGTAGTATTTTGGTAAATAATACCAAATAGTTCAATACAATGGGGGACATAGGTTAATGGGACTCAGTGGTAAGAACTAGTTCAGATTAAAAAAGTATCCTCTCTGAGGTCCCAGTTCAGCAAGATACATAGACACGTGAGAAGTCCCCCTAAATTTATACTCGACTACCTTCCTAAACTGGGGCCTATAAGCATGTAAATTAGTACTCATCTGGAGGTAGCCACAGAATCTCTATCATAAACTTCTGACTCATTCCTCCTGGAACTTTGCCTCTTGCTCACTACTTCAGTCCAGGAGTAAATTATTCAGTGACAATTTGTAGGGAAAAATATAGACAGTCTGAACACAAACACACACCTCACCCCTGTAAATAATATCCTCTGGAATGGCCATGTAAACAGTACTAAGTGCAAGTATTTAATTAATTACTGCAGAAATTCATGCCAAGAAACGTAAATACTGAAACTGAAGTGACAGCAAGAGAGTCAGTGAAATGTTAACAATCCATGCTCAATATGCTTTGGTTCCTCTGTATGGAGTAGACACTAAAGCTATCTGGAGAGCAGAAGTTGTGTTATACTAAAAATTTTGAGATTTCAAAATATGGTTTAGTTTAGGATCAGAACAAAACCTGAAATTTTTTTATATTCTCTATAAAGGAAAAGTCAGGAAACAAGGGTTTTTTTAATTTAAATCTTTTGGTTTGATTTTGGCTTTTATAATATAAAATACATAATTTTAAAAATTCCAAATGAAAAGTCATTTCAAAACAAAACATTGAAACATTTTGGTCCAAAAATGTCAAGGCAGGACGTTTCAACGTTGTGGAACTTTGTTTTTTCCAAACAAAATATTGGCAAAATCAACATGATTTCGTGAAGTGTTTTAGTTTTGACAGAGCTGCATGTTGTGACAGAAAATGGTTCCCATCTACGTTTTTTCCATCCAGCTAGGCACCCTACTGAGAGAGAGACAGAGAGAGAGATTGGACAAATCTTGTAGTTCAAAATACCAGTCTATATTTATAGGTTTGAAGAGTAAAATGCCTATTCTTCACCAAATGCTCCTGGTTCAGACTTACAGTATGTGGAGTTAATTAATCACACCAGTTCAGCTGGTGAATGCACTCGGTTAAGGTGATTGATACAAAACTGCAAGACAAACAGGAAAATAAGTTATCAGCCCCTGAAAGGTGGGCGGAGATAATTATTCTTGTGGAAAAAATTCCTTATAAGAGACTAATCTAACAGGCTGTCTTCCAATTAAAGTCCTTTAGTTGCCAATGAATGACATTTTGGCTTAAGGCAGAAGCAAAATGTAGGTGGATTAAGTAATGCTGCTAATAGAGCTGTAGATAAATCTATACAATGACTTGCTGAAGTTTCATAAGCCAAAGACTTAGCAATGAGACAAGAGATTCTTATTTCAATAAACCTGTTGTGCCACAAAGCTCTCTGACTTTGTGCTGATATGCAGAAATTCATCCTTGGACATAACTTCAGAATATATGTTCTCCAAAACACTGTTACTACAGCTGGGGCTGCAGCTAACACAAAGGCAATCTTGTAGTATTTATAATATACACTATTCAACCCACCAGAAAGGTACTACAACTGAAAACAATTAACTACAAATGATTACTTGATGCCACATGTCTAATTAGCATTCAGCACTTATGCCACATGCAATAAAGAGGAAGGAATTTCCCCTTACAATCTATCTCTGCCATGATGGCTTCAAATCACCATCTGGCACTGGTTATGCAAGTGGCACAAAAATAGTAATAAGAAAAGGAGAGCACGGAGGAGAAAAATCATAGCAATTGGCCAACACGGAGAACTGACAGGACCAATAAGGAGTTCACTGGGGTTTCTCAGTGAAGACAACATAGCTCAAAGCTCAGGACTACTAAGACCTCATACAGATCCCGTTCGAGTCAATAGAAGGACTCCCATTAACTTCATTACAAGCTGGATCAGACCCTCAGTTTCCAAGTGTATTCCATATGTGATTTTGGCTCACTCTCCCTTACAAAGCTGAAATGCTGGGTGAACAGAAAAAAATTCTGTGAGGAATCACACCCCGCCACGGGCCAGCAGGAAATGCATACTGCTTCAGGAGAAGAGGCCCCCTCAAGCTTCTGTAATATATTCAGAAGAATCAGCATCAAACTTTTGGTTTGAGTTGGAAGGTTTTACTATTTCAAGGAAGCCCTAGCGACTGACTGGTACCAAAAAGAAAGGGGGAGGGATAGCTCAGTGGTTTGAGCATTGGCCTGCTAAATCCAGAGTTGTGAGTTCAATCCTTCAGGGGACCACTTAGGGATCTGGGGCAAAAATCAGTACTCGGTCCTGCTAGTGAAGGCAGGGGGCTGAACTCAATGAACTTTCAGGGTCCCTTCCAGCTCTATTAGATAGGTATATCTCCATATGTATTTTTTAATTTAAAAAGAGAATGGGAATTGGCAACATGTGTTGAACCCCTAAATTGCTGTTAATTGCTTTCTTTTTTTCCTCCCTGGGCAATTTCTACATCAGTTTTAATTAAGCCACAAGCTTGAAAGGTTCCCCCACACACTTCTTTCTTCACGTTTTTTAAACCCATGATGGGGTGTTTTCCAAGATGTAAATTAAAGAAGCCTTTAAAAAAAGAGTTAGAAATGAGGAAAACAACCAAGAAAAAATTTTTTATGAAGCCATAAAGATCTGTATAACCTCATAGATGGTGATATTTCATCTTTATGAAATGTTAACTGCATCAAATATTGATTGCTTCATGGCCAGAATTTTATGGTTAGCTTTATAATAAGTGTAAATGAGTACTTGGTAATGGTCTGGATAACTTTGATGCAGGATGGTGGCAGGGGCAATTGCTAGAAACCTATGTGAACAGAAATAACTTACACATGAAGAGGATAAACTATCTCTTTGGTGGACTCTGAAACTGGAGATACATAAAAGGCTTTACATATGTATTAAAACACAATAATGTTATGTTCTACAGCAGAAGCCTGTAATGCAGGTCTGGATAACTACCTTAGTGAATCAGCTAATGCAGGGGTAGGCAGGGCCACCCAGAGGATTCAGGGAGCCTGGGGTCTTCGGCGGCAGGTCCCAGGGCAGAAGGACCCCCCGCCGCGGGTCTTCGGTGCACATCGGCGGTGGGTCCCGGGGCGGAAGGACCCCCCTGCCGCCGAATTGCCGCCAAAGACCCGGAGCGGAAGAAGCTCCGGGGGCCCGGGCTCCGCGAGAGTTTTCCGGGGCCCCCAGACTGAGTGAAGGACCCCACTCCAGGGGCCCCAAAAAACTCTTGTGGGGGCCCCTGCGGGGCCCGGGGCCTGGGGCAAATTGCCCCACTTGCCCCCCCATCTGGGGAGCCCTGGGGGTAGGCAACCTATGGCACGCGTGCCAAAGCCGGCACGCGAGCTGATTTTCAGTGGCACTCACACTGCCTGGGTCCTGGCCACCAGTCCAGGGGGCTCTGCATTTTAATTTAATTTTAAATGAAGCTTCTTAAACATTTTAAAAACCTTATTTACTTTACATACAACAATAGTTTAGTTATATATTATAGACTTACAGAAAGAGAACTTCTAAAAACGTTTAAATGTATTACTGGCACGCAAAACCTTAAATTAGAGTGAATAAATGAAGACGTGGCACACCACTTCTGAAAGGTTGCCGACCCCTGAGCTAATGGGAAGAGTGCCGACACCCTCTCAGTGCTCTAGGACACCCACATGGGTGAAAAGATTAGGGTCAGGAGAAGATCGAAGTGTCAGGGGCTCATGAAATCTCTACAATATATTTGTTTTTGGGGAAACTTGTTTGAGATTTGAAAAAAATATTTTTGCCTTAACTGAAGCCGTTGTTTTTCAGGAGAAATTGTAATTTTAAAACAATAAGCCCCATTCATCATTGCCCTGGGATTGTTGTGCATCAGCTAGAGAGGCGTAAAAAGGGCTGTGGGCCAGGCACAGGACCAATCTCCCAGGGAATGTCTCCAGTAAACAGTCCCTACCCTAAGCTCATAACTGGCTCTTACAACTCTGCCACCGTCAGAGCAGCACAGTGAGCATTCTGCAGGCTAGGTGGGTAGGAGGGGGCAGACTGGAGTTGGAGGAGGCATGATCAGGGTAGACCTGTGCTCCAGAAATTTTGCCTCCCTGCAAAGTCTCATAAGGATCATTGAAGCCGAGAAACAAGTTAGGCCAGGCCTGAGAGCTGCCTCAGTCTGCATCCCAGGCAAAATCAACTTAAGAACCTACTATTGCCGGCAGGACATAGTGTTTCCTCCACAGTGCTTCCCCCATAGCTCTCCTCAGAGCTGGTGAAACGCCCCCTGCCTTAGCACACTCTGCAATCCCTCCAGCTATATTTCCACACTGAGGCTGTGGTTCAACAGCAGAGAGAGCACTGCATAGCTCTCTGCATAGGGGTGAATTCCACCCTGAGCTCATAATAACACTCAGTCCAGGAGAAAAGCAAATCCATTGACATTAACAGGAATAATTTGTTTTTCACCTGTAAGGGAGGAAAAACAAACCCAATGGTTTTTAACCGAGTCTCACAGCCTATGAGAGCTGAATTATATGTGGTGCAAAACAGAGGCTGAACAACATCTCTCCTAACCTTGATTTGAAAGTTAACGACACCATATTACTCAAGTTATTCTTAAAACATAAAAAAGCAGCACTGCCTGGTTCACAAGCGTCACTCCCATTTTCCATGCTGGGTCCATGCTATATAGAATTAGCTTCAGAACATTGTAATTCACAAGCAAGGCCGTACAACTGTGATCTCTCTTTTGCCTAGTGATCATTCTAAAAGTCAAAGTAACTCTGCTGTGATGGAACATCACAAGAAATCGGGAAGTGAGGGTTAGGGGCTCACTAGTGCGCCCTATTAAAATACTGCTACTGTAACACTGCACAAGGGAGGAGCAAAAATTAGAAAGGATGGTTTGGGGATTGATTTTTCTGAATTTGTGATGTATGGAATTAATGGGAGTTCGTGCTGACCCCTACAAGCAATTCTTAATGACTGAGCAATGAAACCAAAACCTACAGCTTCAAGTGGGCTCACTAACTTCCCCCGTCAATATGTCACTAGACTATAATGTTTCTTGTTAGGCAGACAACTTAAAATGAGAATTGTGGGAGAAATGATTGATGGCCTGAGTTCATACAGCCCCTTCAGTTAAACATATTCCATTCCATTTCAAAATATGTTCATTATGAATTATTGCTTTGCTGTTGGACCTGATGAAAGCAAATCAATGTGAACAGTGCAGACCTTTGTAGGGGGAAACACTTTAATCGGGCATCACTGCCCTGTGTCTTTTCCATGCTTTAATGACACAGACCCTTAGGGTATGTCTACACTACGAGAGTAGTTCGATTTCACTTAAATCGAATATGTGGAATCGATATTACAAAGTCGAACGTGTGTGTCCACACTAAGGACAGTAATTCGACTTTGTGAGTCCACAGTAACGGGGCAAGCGTCGACATTGGAAGCGGTGCACTGTGAGCAGCTATCCCACAGTTCCCGCAGTCCCCGCTGCCCATTGGAATTCTGGGTCGAGCCGGCAATGCCTTCTGGGTAAAAAAATGTGTCGAGGGTGCTTTTGGGTAACTGTCGTCATCCGTCCGTCACTACTGCCCTCCCTCCCTCCCTGAAAGCGCCGGCGGGAAATCAGTTCGCGCACTTTTCTGATCAGTGACAGCGCGGACGCCACAGCAGTGCGAGCATGGATCCCGCTGCGACCATCGCTGCAGTTGTGGCCGTTCTCAACGCCTCGCAGCTTATCATACACCTTTCCGTGAGGCAGATGCAGAGAAATCAGGAGAGGAGGCTACGGCACTGCCGTGAGGGCCTGAAGTCGGAGAGTAGCACAGAGCTGTCAGAAACGACGAGACCCAGCGCCCAGGACATCACGGTGGCAATGGGTCTTGTGGATATTGTGGAACGGCGATTCTGGGCCCTGGAAACAAGTACGGACTGGTGGGACCGCATAGTGCTTCAGGTCTGGGATGAATCCCAGTGGCTGCGAAACTTTCGCATGCGGAAGGGGACTTTCCTCGAACTTTGTGAGTTGCTGTCCCCTGCCCTGAAGCGCAAGGACACCCGGATGCGAGCAGCCCTGACTGTCCAGAAGCGAGTGGCCATAGCCCTCTGGAAGCTTGCAACGCCGGACAGCTACTGGTCAGTCGCGAACCACTTTGGTGTGGGCAAATCTACCATGGGGGTTGTTGTGATGCAAGTAGCCAAGGCAATCGTTAAGGTACTGCTCTCAAAGGTAGTGACCCTGGGAAACGCGCAGGTCATCATAGATGGCTTCGCCGCGATGGGATTCCCAAACTGCGGTGGGGCTATAGATGGGACTCACATCCCTATACTGGGACCGGACCACCAGGCCAGCCAGTACATTAACAGAAAGGGCTACTTTTCAATGGTGCTGCAAGCACTGGTGGACCACAGGGGACGTTTTACCAACATCAACGTCGGATGGCCGGGCAAGGTTCATGACGCTCGCGTGTTCAGGAACTCTGGTCTGTTTAGACGGCTGCAGGAAGGTATTTACTTCCCGGACCACAAAATAACTCTTGGGGATGTGGAGATGCCTACAGTGATCCTCGGGGACCCAGCATACCCGATAATGCCCTGGCTCATGAAGCCCTATACTGGCGCCCTGGACACAGAAAAAGAACTGTTCAACTACCGTCTGAGCAAGTGCAGAATGGTGGTGGAGTGTGCTTTTGGCCGTCTCAAGGGGAGATGGAGAAGCTTACTGACTCGCTGTGATCTCAGCGAAACCAATATCCCCATTGTTATAGCAGCTTGCTGTGTGCTCCACAATCTCTGTGAGAGCAAGGGGGAGACCTTTATGGCGGGGTGGGAGGTTGAGGCAAATAGCCTGGCTGCTGATTACGCCCAGCCAGACAGCCGGGCGATTAGAAGATCCCAGCGGGACGCGCTGTGCATCCGGGAGGCTTTGAAAGCTAGGTTCCAGACTGAGCAGGGTAACCAGTGACTGTTAAGTTTGTGGACACAAAGCTGAACCTGCCCCCGTTTCTTTACCCAGTTAATGTTGACTATCCTTCCAAGTTACATACCCCCTTCACCACCTTCCCAAAAAATAAAATCTGTTCTGTTTTGTTAATGAACACCGTTGTCTTTATTACTGTTTTCGCGGGAATGTTTTAAACCGGGGACGCAGACTGTGGCGGGGGGCGGGTTTACTGTTCTGATGCAAATGATGCTTCTAAACTCCAGGAATGACAGGCTCCGCAGTGGTGGACTGGTTGTTTCAACGGAGCCTGCCAGCACTCCTGGCCGGGACTGCGTGTATGTGTCAGCTATGTGACTTTCTGGCAGGGGGAGGAGGGTTACAGATCCCCTGCTGCGTGGCTCTGTGATCCAGGATAAGGACCGCGGCATAAGATCTGTAACTGCCCTCCCCCGCCACAAACTCAGAGATCAATCCCCACCCCCACAGAACATGAAAACCACCTCCCAGACTGACCAGGGTAACTAGTGACTGCACTGTGTATGTGTCCTGATGCTGGACCTGCCCCCGCCTCTGTACCCTGCTAAAGGTGACTGTCCTGTCCAATTACCAAGCCCCTTCCCCCCCTTCAGACAGAGTCTCCTCCAAAAGAAAATCATGGAAACAGTAATTAACAGAAACGAATATTTTATTATGAACCGCACATGAAACGGGGGGGGGGGTGAAACTTGGACGGGGGCTTGTGTGAGGTGAGTAGGAAAGGACTTTTCAAATTTTGGGGAATGAGAGCCTTCTGTGCTAGAGCAGTCTGCAGGGGTTGACTGAAAGTTTTAACGGCCCTTGCCGCCCCTCCTTCTTTGGACTTTGGGTGAGGGGGGTGTGGGACTTGGTGGCGGGGGAGGGCGGTTAGAGATAGACTGCAGCGGGGCTCTGTCCTCCTGCCTCCGGTCTTGCAGAACATCCACAAGGCGCCGGAGCGTGTCCGTTTGCTCCCTCATTAGTCCAAGCAGCGTTTGAGTCGCCTGCTGGTCTTCCTGACGCCACCTCTCCTCCCGTTCCATGACTGCTCGGTGCATTTGGGACAAGTTCTCCCTCCACTGTGTCTGCTGGGCTGCCTGGGCTCGGGAGCAGTCCATTAGTTCTGAGAACATGTCCTCACGCGTCTTCTTCTTCCTCCGCCTAATCTGCGCTAGCCTCTGGGAGTGTGATGCCAGGCTGGGTTGGGAGACAGTCGCAGATGTGTCTGTGGGAATGGGGAAAAGGGAGTGAATTCCTGAGACAGATAAATGAAGTTGTGAACAAAGAACATAGTCTTTCTCTGTGAACAAGACCATGCACTGCACCTCTTACATGCGCACTCAGGACAAGGTCGAATTTTCGGCCCTCGCCTTCAGTGCCTGGGGTCTTGCAGTGGCGATCTGAGAAGCGGGGCAAGACACCTGAACTTGTGTAGCAGGCAAACATGGTAAGCCGTAGACTTGTGGCTGCTTAAAACTGTAATAGTAGCACTGGCCTCCTTTCACATTGAAAGCAATGCCAGTCTCTGCTGCCAGCAATCCGGCAAGCATGAACTCTGCCCCTGTCCCACCCCCTCGCGGCTGTCCCAGGGAAAGATCCCTGTATGCTGCCCCTCTCCCGCCTCCACCGCGTGGCTGTAAAGCAGTCCCAATACTAACATTCCCCTCCCTAATTCAAAGCAGGGCATCATGAGCGACATCACCCTGATGAGGATCTCGGACAGCGAGAAGGACCGGATGCTTAGGGAAAGCATGCAAAAACCAGGGCCGTATGCCGCCATGCTCTGCCGTGCAATGATCCCTGAGTACTTGATTGTCTCCTGGCGCGGAAACGTCTCGTACCATGGAGGACCCAATAAGATAGCTCTCCCCAGGAACCTGATGAACAGGCTTGAACATTACCTCCAGGAGAGCTACGTTGAGATCTCCCATGAGGATTTCGTCTCTATCCCCGGACATATAGACCGGATTTTGGTGTAGCTGCACTGGCAGGGACTAAAGAGTGGAGCGTCTTGGGCAGCAGAATCATGAAAAACCGGACATTGTTAGATTTTTTTTAAATAGTTGGGACTAAATAGTTAAGCGCCTAAGGCAAAGAAATCATGAAAAACCCATTGTTAATATTATAAATATTCCAGTTCTGTTAAAAATAAAAGTTTAGATGTTTAAATCACTTCATGAAAAACCCATTGTTAATATTATAAATATTCCAGTTCTGTTAAAAATAAATGTTTAGATGTTTAAAGGACTTACTGCTTGATCCTTCCCCTGATTCTGTGTCCGGGGTAACGGATGGGGACGGTTGGTAGGGGATCTCGGTAAGGGTGATGAAGAGCTCCTGGCTGTCGGGGAAATCAGCGGTGCAAGCGCTGTCGACTGCCTCGTCCTCCTCATCTCCTTCCTCATCTTCCCCGTCCGCTAACATGTCCGACGAGGAACCGGCCGCGGACAATATCCCATCCTCAGAGTCCACGGTCAGTGGTGGGGTAGTGGTGGCGGCCGCACCTAGGATGGAATGCAGTGCCTCGTAGAAACGGGATGTGTGGGGCCAGGATCCGGAGCGTCCGTTTGCCTCTTTGGTTTTTTGGTAGCCTTGTCTCAGCTCCTTGATTTTCACGCGGCACTGCGTTGCATCCCGGCTGTATCCTCTCTCTGCCATGGCTTTAGAGATCTTCTCGTAGATCTTTGCATTCCTTCTTTTGGAGCGCAGCTCTGAAAGCACGGACTCATCGCCCCACACAGCGATGAGATCCAAGACTTCCCGATCAGTCCATGCTGGGGCCCTCTTTCTATTCTGGGATTGCACGGCCATCTCTGCTGGAGAGCTCTGCATCGTTGCCAGTGCTGCTGAGCTCGCCACGATGTCCAAACAGGAAATGAGATTCAAACTGCCCAGACAGGAAAAAGAATTCAAATTTTCCCGGGGCTTTTCCTGTGTGGCTGGTCAGAGCATCCGAGCTCGGACTGCTGTCCAGAGCGTCAACAGAGTGGTGCACTGTGGGATAGCTCCCGGAGCTATTAGCGTCGATTTCCATCCACACCTAGCCTAATTCGATATGGCCATTTCGAATTTAGCGCTACTCCTCTCGTTGGGGAGGAGTACAGAAGTCAAATTTAAGAGAGCTCTATGTCGAACTAAATAGCTTCGTGGTGTGGACGGGTGCAGGGTTAATTCGATGTAACGGCGCTAAATTCGACATAAAAGCCTAGTGTAGACCAGGCCTTAGATATGTTTTTGTTCTCCATATATGGAGTCATAGAGTCTATTGCTTAGAACAACTATTTCTTAGTCTTCTCAGGTTGGTGACCCCTTATTCAAAATCAAAATGTTTGCAACCTCCTTACATTAACTATTAAAGTAAAAAGGTATATCAGTGAGAACAATGAGAAGCCTATATAATTTATTTGTATGTGTGTTTTGAGTGGTTCAGAGAGAATAGTTGACTTGAAGGGTAAGGATGTGTGGGGAGCAGGGAAGTAAGATTTTCTTTACTTTAGATTATAACATTTTCAACTCCTCGCAACACAGCTAATAGTGTTTCATGACCCCTCTCTGGGTCATGACCCTCCAGTTGAGAAACAGTGGATTAGAGGATAAACACATATTTTCAAAAAGTCCAAGCAATGCCTGGTTCTTTCAGTGACAAAGGGGTTTGGGGTGGCTAACCTGGCCAAAAGCCATGCAGAGAGCAACACTGGATACACAAAAGGGAAAACCGACAGACATTGTTTGGTTTGTATTGAGAGGAAGAATGGGGAGAGAAAGGACGGTCACCATCCCCAAATAGTGTTGATTAATAATATAGTTAGATGTCCTGTGAGCTACACAATCTGTGCCAGGGTTTGTGGCGCCCTCCTGAAAGCTTGGTTCTCCCAGGGGGACACTAGTGTGCTTCACACCCACTCTGCAAAAGTCACCAGCTTAAAACACTAAGGTTCCTTGGCATATGGAAAAGAAGTCAGCAGTTCAATACCAAATACAGTTCTCAGTCAAAGTGACATCCAGCCCTCACCAACACACCTTGAGGCCAGTGCAAAAGGTTATAGCAATTAGGCTCAACGTGATAACATCCAGCATTCAGCAAATTGTTCTCAATGGAGACATTAAGAAAATATGCTAATGACTGAGGTCACTGAAATGTAGCATTCGTTGAAGCTGCACAGAGGCACGAACACTTTGGCTATTCTCCTTTTATCACTCTAACATACAGCTCTATTCACCTCCCCTACATCTCAACTCTGCCCACCTAGCTTGAGGGAAAATGACAGTCCCACCAGTCCCTCTCAGGGCAGATGATTTGTCACCGTCACCCCCACCAGAGCAGGGTCTAGAGAGACTACACAGACCTATTTTATTCCACCTCTCAGCACTCAGTAGCCAGGTAATGGTGTAATAATTGGGCCTACCAATTCACCCTAATTGTGAGTTCAAAGGTAAAAAGTGAGTGAAAGTTCCTAAAATGGGACAATGACTTCTAACAACAGCTGTTGATGGGAAAAGGTGCAAAGAAGAGGTAGAGAGACTGAATTAGCCCAAACAAAAAGGCCTACTGACAGAACTCAAGGACTTTGTTAAGATCATGCCTGGTAAACGAGGAAAGTGTGGGACCAGAAATCAATGGACCAAAATTGGTGCATCAGAAATAAGGTCTAATTGGGGATGTGCTATTTCACCCATCACTCCCTTTTGGTGTTTTTAAAAAGAAAGGACTTTGTGGGAAAAAATAGTAGTAGATGATATCTGACAGGAAAGAAGTGAGCCTCACCATCATGGCTGCCACCTCCACTGTTTCCTGGAACTCCAGGATCAACCATGTCACTGTTGGGCCTTTGTCATCCTAATCCTGACCTATCCTGGCCAGAGAAAGAGGGACCCAGATGACATCACCACCTCTTCCTCCTCTGCCCCACCCCCCCAATAATTAGCAGGGTCACAGAGCTACTCGGGCCCCGGGGCTGCAGCGGGGGGAGAGAGGAGCAATTCCAGCCCTGGGGCCGGAGGTGTTTTCTCTCTCTCTCCCCTCACACCACAGCCCCGGGACCAGAGGAGTTCTGCGGCCCCCTTCTCTTTTGCTGTAACGAACCTCTGCCTATAAAACCAAATGGCTTGGATCTCCAGGGGTTCGTTATAGTGAGGGTGTACTGTATTTCCTCATAACATCATGTACTTAACGTGCCCCTCCAAAAGCGGTAAAATTTAAATTCTGCACACAATCCCGCCCCAACCCCACCTGGGATGCGAGACACTATCTCTCACACACGTGTCCTTTTTCTTCCTTACCCCCTCACCTTTTGCCTTCTGTCTAAAATATTGCCTTTGATGGCCTGTACTGTATATTTTGCAGCACTGCTGCAAACCTGTGAACCATAAAGGCAACTAAAATCAAAGCCTGAAAGAGCCT
Source organism: Emys orbicularis (assembly GCF_028017835.1). NCBI lineage: Eukaryota > Metazoa > Chordata > Testudines > Emydidae > Emys > Emys orbicularis. The sequence goes on from NC_088691.1 coordinate 33,620,902, forward strand.
GATGATGGTACAAGTTTGCCAGGTCTCAGAGTGGCTGGCAAGACCGTGTGCTCAGCCTGTATTTTTTCCAACAGTGAGGTTACAAGTCAGAGTCAACACTAGAGACAGAAGCTGCATTTTCTTCATTTGCTGGTCTTTTCTCTCCCCTTTTGTGTGTATGTGTCTTGTTTTTATTTTATTTGATTTTATTAACAGCTCCAGCCCATCTCAACTAACAATTTCTCCTTTTTCCCAAAACGACAGTTACCACCATCTAAAATACTGTCCAATGAGGGGCCTGAGCAGTGTTCCCTCTAAAATCTCTCTCCAGCTAAAGAGAAAGGAAACGCAGGATGTTGTTAAAATGAAAGCCATACTTGATACTCTACATTTCAAATACTTTAACTGTTTTTCCTTCTTTTTCTGTATCTTTAATAAAAGGTTAAAAGGATTCTTAATGGTGTGTTGGCCATGGTACTAAGCAGGCGGAGGTCTCTGTATACCAAAGCCCAAACCTTGTTTAACACCATTTAATGTTGGACAGTGTCTGGGTTATGCTAACAACTTGGACTCTTTGGGCCCATTTATTCCATCAAAATTAGTGGGTCACTGCTCAGGGAAACAGGCCTGCTGCTCTTCTCTGCCAACCATGCCACAGCATTTGGCTTGGGATTTCTTTGGGGGGCCCTGGCGTGTTTCTATCACAGAATGATGGCATGATGGCTTCTCCCTGCCCCTCTATGTGGATTTAAAGAGGCCCACCCTATTGAGATGGGACTACACACCTTTGAAGAAAAATATTGTTGTCAAGGTTTTCCCTTTCCCCTACCCTGTCCTTGGAGATACGTTGGCAGAGGAGGAACACCTCTAAGTTAAAGATCTTCAGACAGAGATTGCTTCTTAGAAATAATCCAATCGAAGTAGCTAACGTCCTCTCTATTACTACTCACATATACCATCAAAACAAAAATTATTTACTTAAATATTACCCCTATAGTAAATGAGGAAAACATCTAGTGTCTAGAGATGCCAACCAAATCCCCCTATTCCTCTCTACCCCAAACTCCCCATTGAAAGAGATGTTGTGACTCACATTCCAGATACATCTAATTACTTTCAGACAAGCAATATATCTCTGTGACATCTGCTGGAGGATAACAAAACTCAGAAACTTGCTCTACAATGTTTTTGGAAACCAGCGAGTCTTATTTATTCCTGGTTTTAGATGAGTGCTACCGCTATATTTCAAAATACATTGGTGTTGGTTTTCTATTTGTTTTGTTTTCTTTGGAACCGGGAGATGAGCTTACTCTGAAAAAGATCCGGTTACTGTATGTAACAGGAAAGAGAAAGGCAGGAGTAAAATTCTGATATTAATATCTTGAGAGTTAATTTCTCAGACAGAATTTTTCATCTTTCAATATTTGGTCCTGTTGAACTTCTCTGGTGTCATACAAACAGAATGTTGTAACACACTGAACAGAGCTGCGACTAGAGTCCTCTCTGTATTCTCTCCATATGCTAGGCAGGGATCTTATATTTCATCCACAACTTGCTGCACTGTCTTCACAAAGTCAGGTTATACTTAAAGTTTCATACATGTTAGGTGTTGGAAAAGAATGTTTAGACAATCTGATCCAGTCCCTGAGTCACTGCAGGCCTCCTACAACATCCTTATTTGTTCTGAAGGAATATCCACCATAAACCCATGTTCAGCATTGTACAAACTGCGAGCTGCATTATATTTGGCTTTTCCCTCTGCAGTATCACGTATTTCTGAGAGCATCAGGCAGGAGACTGAATATGATGGATTAATACTGCTCCAGTAGATCAAATATATTTAAGGAATTACAACCCAGAATCTTTTTTCAAAGCTTGTATCAGAGGGGTAGCCGGGTTAGTCTGGATCTGTAAAAGCAGCAAAGAGTCCTGTGGCACCTTATAGACTAACAGTGTTAGTCTATGTTAGTCTATAAGGTGCCACAGGACTCTCTGCTGCTTCTGAAAGCTTGTTCTCTTGCCCAATTGCAAGTTGATTGTGTGCATGTATATATGCTATTGTTCAACAATTCAGTGTAATTTTTTCCTTTTCTCTGTCTGGGCTAATTTACTATTGAGACTAACCTCCCCCTTTCCTCTTTGAGCGCTTTTTGCGAACAGGGGCTGCTAACAGGGAGTTTCGCAAGGGAGTTTGGAAGGGGAGTGGGAAGGGGCGACGGTCCCTTGCCGGTTCTATCTGTTTTCCATGTATTCCCCTTAAAACCTACAACTTCTTGCTTAAACAACCCTTTCAGTGGACAGGGGGCTGCAGACGGGAGTTTGACAGAGGGAGGCTTACGATGGTTAGGAAGACCCGCAACACCTGTGCCAGCACTGCTTCTGTCTCCTCCACCTGCGCCTGTAGCCAGACAGAGTGCCTGAGCATGGATGCTTCTACCCAGATCCTGGTGTGGTTTTGCAGAGACTGTAACTTGCAATTTCCACTTACTGATATCCAGGCTGGGGGGACCATCCAATGTGAAAGGTGCCTGCTGGTGGAATCTCTCAGGCAGCAGGTGGGAGAGCTACAGGAGGAGGTGGCTAGGTTGAGGAGCATCCGAATCCACGAGCAATTCCTGGACAGTGTCTATGTGGAGACAGCTGAGGTAGCTGTCCCAGTACACAGGACTGCTGATAGACCACTGGTGGAGGAGGAGATGGCCCAGGGTGGACACTGGCAGCTGGTTACTTCTGGCGGCAGGCAGTGCTCCACCCCTTCTCCGAACCCTCCCGCCATGGTAATAGGTAACCGTTATGCTTTTCTTGATACAGGAAAGAAGGAATCACCCCCTACAGTAAAGGAGGAGAAGCCTCGTACCCCTAAGGCTGGGAGGTCTGCTGCCACCACTGCAAATAGGAAACGTAGGGTAGTGGTGGTCGGAGACTCTCTGCTGAGGGGGACAGAGGCGCCCATCTGTCGCCCTGACATTTCATCTCGGGAGGTATGCTGCCTGCCGGGAGCCCGTATCTGAGATGTTACGGAGGCATTGTCGAGGATTATCCAGCCCTCTGACTACTACCCCATGTTACTCATCCATGTGGGCACAAATGATACTGCGCGGTGTGACACTGAGCGGATCAAGAGTGACTACAGGGCTCTGGGAGTACGGGTGAAGGAGTTTGGAGCGCAGGTGGTATTCTCTTCGATTCTTCCTGTCAAAGGTAGGGGCCCGGGCAGAGACAGATGCATCATGGAGGTGAATGCCTGGCTGCGAAGATGGTGTCGCCAGGAGGGCTTTGGCTTCCTAGACCACGGGATGCTATTCAAGGAAGGACTGCTAGGCAGAGATGGCGTTCACCTTTCGAGGAGGGGAAAGACCCTATTTGGACACAGACTGGCTAACCTAGTGAGGAGGGCTTTAAACTAGGTTCGACAGGGACAGATGAGCAAAGCCCACAGGTAAGTGGGGAACATGGAGACCTGGGAGATGGGTCGGAAACGAGAGGGAGTGTGGGCTATATTGGCAGAGAGAAAGGAGGGTCAAGACAAAACTGGGACGAAAGATCAAACCAGTATCTTAGATGCCTATATACAAATGCGAGAAGTATGGGTAATAAGCAGGAAGAACTGGAAGTGCTAATAAATAAATACAACTATGACATTGTTGGGATCACTGAAACTTGGTGGGATAATACACATGATTGGAATGTTGGTATGGATGGGTACAGCTTGCTCAGGAAGGATAGACAGGGGGAAAAGGGAGGAGGTGTTGCCTTATATATTAAAAATGTACACACTTGGACTGAGGTAGAGATGGACATAGGAGATGGAAGTGTTGAGAGTCTCTGGGTTAGGCTAAAAGGGGTAAAAAACAAGGGAGATGTCATGCTAGAAGTCTACTACAGGCCACCTAACCAGGTGGAAGAGGTGGATGAGGCTTTTTTTAAGCAACTAACAAAATCATCCAAAGCCCAAGATTTGGTGGTGATGGGGGACTTCAACTATCCAGATATATGTTGGGGAAATAACACAGCGGGGCACAGACTATCCAACAAATTCTTGGACTGCATTGCAGACAACTTTTTATTTCAGAAGGTTGAAAAAGCTACTAGGGGGGAAGCTGTTGTAGACTTGATTTTAACAAATAGGGAGGAACTCGTTAAGAATTTGAAAGTAGAAGGCAGCCTGGGTGAAAGTGATCATGAAATCATAGAGTTTGCAATTCTAAGGAAGGGTAGAAGGGAGAACAGCAAAATAGAGACAATGGATTTCAGGAAGGCAGATTTTGGTAAGCTCAGAGAGCTGATAGGTAAGGTCCCATGGGAATCAAGACTGAGGGGAAAAACAACTGAGGAGAGTTGGCAGTTTTTCAAAGGGACACTATTAAGGGCCCAAAAGCAAGCTATTCTGCTGGTTAGGAAAGATAGAAAATGTGACAAAAGACCACCTTGGCTTAACCACGAGATCTTGCATGATCTAAAAAATAAAAAGGAGTCATATAAAAAATGGAAACTAGGACAGATTACAAAGGATGAATATAGGCAAACAACACAGGAATGCAGGGGCAAGATTAGAAAGGCAAAGACACAAAATGAGCTCAAACTAGCTACAGGAATAAAGGGAAACAAGAAGACTTTTTATCAATACATTAGAAGCAAGAGGAAGACCAAAGACAGGGTAGGCCCACTGCTTAGTGAAGAGGGAGAAACAGTAACAGGAAACTTGGAAATGGCAAAGATGCTTAATGACTTCTTTGTTTCGGTCTTCACCGAGAAGTCTGAAGGAATGCCTAACATAGTGAATGCTAATGGGAAGGGGGTAGGTTTAGCAGATAAAATAAAAAAAGAACAAGTTAAAAATCACTTAGAAAAGTTAGATGCCTGCAAGTCACCAGAGCCTGATGAAATGCATCCTAGAATACTCAAGGAGCTAATAGAGGAGGTATCTGAGCCTCTAGCTATTATCTTTGGAAAATCATGGGAGACGGGAGAGATTCCAGAAGACTGGAAAAGGGCAAATATAGTGCCCATCTATAAGAAGGGAAATAAAAACAACCCAGGAAACTACAGACCAGTTAGTTTAACTTCTGTGCCAGGGAAGATAATGGAGCAAGTAATTAAGGAAATCATCTGCAAACACTTGGAAGGGGGTAAGGTGATAGGGAACAGCCAGCATGGATTTGTAAAGAACAAATCATGTCAAACCAATCTGATAGCTTTCTTTGATAGGATAACGAGCCTTGTGGATAAGGGTGAAGCTGTGGATGTGGTATACCTAGACTTTAGTAAGGCATTTGATACGGTCTCGCATGATATTCTTATCGATAAACTAGGCAAATACAATTTAGATGGGGCTACTATAAGGTGGGTGCATAACTGGCTGGATAACCGTACTCAGAGAATTGTTATTAATGGTTCCCAATCCTGCTGGAAAGGCATAACGAGTGGGGTACCGCAGGGGTCTGTTTTGGGACCGGCTCTGTTCAATATCTTCATCAACGACTTAGATATTGGCATAGAAAGTACGCTTATTAAGTTTGTGGATGATACCAAACTGGGAGGGATTGCAACTGCTTTGGAGGACAGGGTCATAATTCAAAATGATCTGGACATATTGGAGAAATGGTCTGAGTTAAACAGGATGAAGTTTAACAAAGACAAATGCAAAGTGCTCCACTTAGGAAGAAAAAATCAGTTTCACACATACAGAATGGGAAGAGACTGTCTAGGAAGGAGTACGGCAAAAAGGGATCTAGAGGTTATAGTGGACCACAAGCTAAATATGAGTCAACAGTGTGATGCTGTTGCAAAAAAAGCAAACATGATTCTGGGATGTATTAACAGGTGTGTTGTGAGCAAGACACGAGAAGTCATTCTTCCGCTCTACTGTGCTCTGGTTAGGCCTCAGCTGGAGTATTGTGTCCAGTTCTGGTCACCACATTTCAAAAAAGATGTGGAGAAATTGGAAAGGGTCCAGAGAAGAGCAACAAGAATGATTAAAGGTCTTGAGAACATGACCTATGAAGGAAGGCTGAAAGAATTGGGTTTGTTTAGTTTGGAAAAGAGAAGACTGAGAGGGGACATGATAGCAGTTTTCAGGTATTTAAAAGGATGTCATAAGGAGGAGGGAGAAAACTTGTTCACCTTAGCCTCTAAGGATAGAACAAGAAGCAATGGGTTTAAACTGCAGCAAGGGAGGTCTAGGTTGGACATTAGGAAAAAGTTCCTAACTGTCAGGGTGGTTAGACACTGGAATAAATTGCCAGGGAGGTTGTGGAATCTCCGTCTCTGGAGATATTTAAGAGTAGGTTAGATAAATGTCTATCAGGGATGGTCTAGACAGTATTTGGTCCTGCCATGAGGGCAGGGGACTGGACTCGATGACCTCTCGAGGTCCCTTCCAGTCCTAGAATCTATGAATCTATGTTCACTGTGGAAAGCTATGCTTAAATATGGTTGTATTCTTGTTTAACACAGGTGGGTACTCTACCAGGGAGAAAGCATTTTTTTCAGTTTGGCTATATAAAATATTTTAATCCCACACAGATAAAAAATGTGTTATAACCCAGCCCCCAACAGTGTTAATCACCATACTTAAACTTGATTGGTTCATTGATATAGTACAGCTCTTCATTGCATCCATTTGTTTATATACTATTATCATATCTCCTTATGTCAGCATCGGCCACCAAAGCACCCATTGGGCCCCCCTATTGCACCACTCACCCTGCCTCAGTTTCCCTCTGGGTCTTCAATGGCAAGTAGCTGCTTCCAACGTGGTTTGGTGCTGTGGTGACTTAGCCTTACAGCCAAATCACACCAATGTTCCACTCACTCAAGGGTATCCAAGTTGCAAAATAAATACAAAATCAAAAAGGCAGGTTGTCCATCCCAGTCCATTGCTGGACCCAGCCCTTCCACTCAGAGTCAGTCTTTTCTAGTTAACGCTCATCTGGGCTCCCTGCACCAGGCATACCTTCCTTCAGGGAGGGTCTGACAGGCAACAGTCTCTCTCAGCACCAACAGGCAGCAGGCTGCCAAGGAAGTCAAAGGATAATCCTTCTTCAGGCCAACATGACCTCAGGGCAGCTCTGACTCAGCTTCCAGATTCCAGCCAACCTGCTCTCACCATGTGAAAGGTCCCCTTCCCAGTCAGCCACCAATCTAGCAAGTTCTCCCTTTTTTAGCTTTACTCTCCAGGCCTGACATCTACAGCAGGTGTAGCAGGAGGGACTGACTGAGCCCACAGCTCTCATTTACCCTTTCCTGGCCAGTGTGGGGTTTGTATACCCTATCATAGTCCTTCTTAATCATCTTCCTTCTCCACAGTACATACCCACTTCCCTTTAACCTCATACGTTATGTTTTCCAACCCCTTTATTCTGAACACTAAGTAAAAAAAAAAAAAAGATTTACTGAGCTTTTTAAAGTTATGTACATTGGGTATAGATTTTCATTTCACTGAATGAATCAAACGCAAAATCCATAACAATGGCATGAACAAAGGGAATAAGAAAAAATGTTTTTTTGAAAGTTAGCTGAATGGCTGGGCGCTCTCTGCATACTTTTCATTTCACTAAATCACAACCGCAGCTCCTCAACTGCAGTGACAACATAAGTTATTAATAATGAGATTACCACCAGTGTTACTACTAGTTGCTGTTGTTATTCCATTGGAAACAGTGTTATCATGATATATTGCATGGTATCTTTCAGTGTCTTGGGAAATAATTTATATGTACTTCAGTGTCAGCTGTATCACATTGCACACTGCAGTGAAAACTTATCTCTACAGCCTGATGACAGAAGACAAGGTGTTAGACCTCAACTAGACTCATTCACAAACTAATTACCAGAAGGAAATTCAAAGGAGAACAGGTCCATGGATAGTGTTAATACTATGGGCCCAACAAATAAGATTTTCAAGTTTTACTATCTTAATCAACCCAGCATGGGTTGCAAGAGAAAGCTTCCATCTCTGGCACTGATATTCCAAGTACCTCTGCTCAGTAAAACATCATTGGGGTGTCCACTTTATACAGTGTTGTAGGAATAGGATAAGCAGCTGATTTAATCATCCAGTGACCCAAGTGTTTCGGGCTCTCATATTTAGATGGGTTTTCTCTATTCACCTACTATATTTCTACTTAAAAATGTATGCTGCCTACAGTTCACTAGGTTCAAGCCCTTCACACACACACCCCCAACAAAAGCTATATCATGATTGGTACTTATCAGTAATCCATGAACCACATGACAAGTTGACAATGCTGTACAACTGCATGTGTGCTTGCATTTCCCGCTTTTAGCTGCCAAGTTTATTGATCCAGTCCATAAACCAGCTTGCGCACTCTGCAGCCAGGAATTAGTCAGTTAAACATCCGGTTGCTAGAGGGCAGTATAGTGTTCTAGCTATCTAATATCCTACCAATTTGCCTGTATTCGTGTAATTAACAATCTGGCTCGTTAGCAGTCAGACACACACAGTCAAGAGAAAAACTTTCATTTCATTCTGCCATAAACTGCATTTGCAAGTCATACATGAATAAAGCTAAAGATCCATGGCCTGGTTTTGTTCCTCAAGTCTGATTTCATCAGACCTGTATTTGTTTTTTCCTACTACTTATGTTGTATTGTTAAATTAATTTATTATTTCATTATCATTGTTTATAACATTTAAGTGGCTTGTACTAAGTGGGGGTCATACTTAAGTCTTGACCAGGTGCCTATGAAAATATGGCTACCCTACTGCTTCTATTGGCCTGAAGCTGTTATGGCTAGTTAGTTAGTTTTTTTGCTAGTCTGAGCAAATGTCCCAGTACTAGAGATGTGTTTAAGCTGGGACATAAGTCTGAACCAGCCTAAATGAGGAATTGAGAATCCAGATCCAGACCAAACTTTATTGCTCATGATTCTTCCTATAATCAAACTAAATCCTCTGACCTTCAGGAAGTCCATATCTGAATTTAATATCTTGAGTTATCTGTACCCAAAACTAAACTATATTGCTTACTTCTTTTTGGTGAATGATCCTGAAAGCTAGAAGAGGGAACCAACTCTGGGTATTAAATATTGATTCCTAATAGCAGGGATTCTGGGGAAAATCCCTTTTTCATTTAATAGAAGTAGAAATGGACATAATGTCAATTCTTCCCAATAAACTGACACTTTAAAGTAGCATTACTGGCAAGAGAATTGCTGTGAGGCAGGAAACAAGCCACACCACCTGAGCTTCTGGCAGAAAGAAGATTTCCCTGAAAGAGTTGGTTAATTTAGACTTTAACATTTTCATTAGGACTGTATATCACTTTTTTTTTTATTTAGCACCAATTTGCTTAAGCATGCACTAGGGGGTAACCAAGCCAAAAAGGTTTTTGAGAGATATGCTAAATGGTTCAATAATCATTTGAATACTAGCAGAGTGGAGCTGATGGATAGTAAATGAGGGAAGTACTTATTTTGATAGCAGTCTGCTTATTTTAAAAAATGATGATGTCTGAAATGGAAAAAAAATATATTTTATTCCCTGGCAAATGACTGCTCTCAATTAGGGTGTCTACTATCCAGAATGAGTTTTCCCTCCCCGCAACTAAAACACATCTATATAAGCAGACAGAACTTTCATGGAAAGTATGCCCCATTCACAGGAGGACTAATGACCTCTCTGAACTCTAACTTGGGTAGCAGGCCAAGCAGCTCAGCACAGGACTGCCAATTTCTGTTAAGTGTAATTTCAATTGTATACCATAATAAAGAGGCATCAATAGCCCAGTCCAGCTCCCATTAAAGACACTGGTAAATCAGGGAAGGATCAGGCCCTAGTATGCCAATTACTAAGAATTTACCTATGCCCAGAAATGAGACTGATTCTCTTCCTTTTCTCCCTAGCTTGTGGTAGAATTGTTTTCATTCATGGCTGGTAGTTAGAAAAATGACCAACTCTTGCTCATTCTCACGCCCACTTTAGCATAATAAGTATATGTTACTGATTGTTTTATTAGGAGGTTAGTGGCACATATGTTCCTCCCTCTCTGTAATAGATTCAGAAGTCTAGCTGGAGAAACTGTTCTGCGCTGCGTTATTATAGGAACTAACTTGAATCCATATAGCTTTGTTCTCTCTTGGGTTTTGTGGACACACATTGCTTGTAATCTGATTTACTCCAGAGGGTGATTTGTAGAAGATCATCTAATCTCATTTTGTTAGCTGAGGGTTGAAGGGTGTGTAATCCTACCTTTTTCGAGTTTATATGCCAGTAAATGCACAAGTAAAATGATCTGCCATAGCTATACATAATAACTACAGTCTATTAATGTACTACATCTGCAGCCAGTTGTTCACCAAAGGTTATGACACAGCTGATTAAGTGTCTATAGTTGCATGTCATATATATATATATATATATATATATATATATATATACACACACACACTTATTTGTGTGAGTGTGTGTGTGTGTGTTTAGTAATTGTAGTATTTTCCATTTAAAGATTTCAAAGCACTTCATAAACCTTATTGCATTAAGCCTCAAAACACCTCTGTGAAGTAAATATTAGTTCCCTCATTTTATAGAGGGGGGGGAATAAGACACACAGAGACTATAGCCAAAATATTCAAAAAGCACCCATTAATTTGGGATGCCTACCTTAATGTAGGTATTAGAACTGGGCGGGAAAGAATTACTACATCTGGTAAAAATTTTCAATATTAAAAAAAAAAAATCCCATTTGCAATGGGATGAACCCAAGAAGTTTTGAAATTTTTACACAGAAAAACAGAGAGAGAGAGAGAGAGAGGTAAGACATGCAGCCATGACTCACCTGGGATGTGGAAAACCCAAGTTCAGGCAGAACTGGGTCTTGAACCTTGGTCTCCAACAGCCCAAGTAAACATCTCCTAAATGCCAGACTGAGAAACTTTTCCAACAAAAGTTTTCTTGAAACTGATATGTTCCCACAAAAAGTTTCAGTTTCAAAAAATCAGTAGTTTCCAATGAAAAATAGTTTTGTTGAAAAAATCCCAACCAGCTCTTGTAGGCATCTTGTGTGGGGCATCCAGAAATGAAGGCACCCCAACATAATTAAACACTTTTGAATATTTTGGTCAAAGTGATTTGAAAAAGGTCCACACAAGAAGTCGTAGATGGCAGGCCTGGGAATACAGCCCAGATCACCTGAGTTCAAAAACTCTAATTTAACTACTACCCCATATTTCCTATCCTTTCAGTCTCCATTGTATCTCTTTGAAATGAGATAGGGACCAGTCAGAGATTTATAAACTCAGAATAGAACTGCTCATGTTATGTTTTGGAGATTTTTCAGTTACCTTTAGATAAGTTCCCCTTATAGTGTGTGAATTTAAAGAGGAAATCCTTCTTTCCACAAGACCTGCACACGTCTGCTCCCATTCCTGTGACTGACACCAAAAGTTCAAAGAATAATAAAAAAACAATGCAAAATAAGAGGTAACCAAGTTTCAACCGCTCCTGAAAATGTTATCCTACTAATAACTATTTAAGTTCTTATATGCCCTCCATTGCTATAGCATGGGAGAGTCTGTTTGGGTTTGAGAAAAATTTCAGGTGAAGATTTGGAGGGTGGTAGATCTTATTTTAGCTGAGATATTTTTTCCATGTATAAGGATCCAGATCCTTTTGAATACTTTAGAAAGTGGTGCTCATGGGAATCAAAAGGAAGAAAAGGTGCTTTGCTTCTACCTTTCATTTAGGCAGATTTGTGTATCTATGTGATCCACTTAGGGTGACCAGATGTCCTGATTTTTGGGTCTTTTTCTTATATAGGCACCTATTACCCCCCACCCCTTGTCCCAGTTTTTCACATTTGCTGTCTGGTCACCCTAGATCCACTGATCATATTTCTAAGGAATATATTACCTTGGCTTTTAAGTTCCAAACTATGCAGGACTGTAAGGGGTGGTGGGCTCCCTCCCCCAGCCCAGGAAAGAACCAGTGCTATGCCAGAGTCTCTTTCAGGCCCCATCTCAGGACGCAGTTTATTATTCAGACACAACACAAAACTAAGCTATTCCTCTGACCAAAGCAGGCTCCCAAGGCCTTTCCCCTTGTCTCTCTCACCCACACAGAAAAAGAATGCACCCCTTCCTTTAAACCACAACAGAATCATGAGACAGACAGACAGTCCTTAACCATTTCCTGGCTGTTTCTCCCTGTCTCATAAAAAATAAAACCAAGGTGTTGTTTTTCACTTTTTCAACACTCCAGGTAAAAGGTGAGTGTAAGCTCATGTGTAGACACATATTTGCTTGTTTGTTTTCAATGAGCACATAACTGTTGTCATATAATTACCATCTGGCACATTAGCAGAAGAGAAATGCAGTAAGTAGACTTTTCTCTTTCTTGTTTTGATTTGCATCCATTCTTCCTGTTTTTGACATAATACATAGTTATGTTATGGAATTAAATTTAATAAAGTATTCCTCTTAGGAACCGTAAACAACATTCTTACTAATAGCAAAAAATCACTTTGGGCTCAACCTCACAGTCTCTGCACAAGCAAAACTCCCAGGCCTTTAAGATTAGGCATATGCATTTTAAGAAGAAAGATATTTTGAAAATCAATAAATGAGACTGTCTTTTGCATATGTTTGAAATTTACAGTGAAGTCTCCTGTGACTTCAATGAACAAATGCTCTTTGCTCTTTAAAGCAGAGAACCAGATCACAATAGTCTTCTTGAGCTATGTTCAGGATCTTCAGGGACAGTAAAAAAGAGAGAAGCTAAACCAGGGATGGGAATACTGCATAGACAGACGCTGTACAGGTGTCTTCCACACCACTCCGCTAATATACCCCCCAGCCCAGACAAAAATTATACACCTGCTGTAACCAGCAGTGTGCCTTTCCTGAGCAGAGACTGCCAATTATTGTGTTGAACTGTGCTAGCATTTTCTGTTGCTGATAAACATCCTTTAGGGACTAGATAGTGAGCACCTGTTAATGAGGGGCCTTGGAGTTTATTGCATATAAAAGTCATTTGACACCTGTAGTTGTATTTTTAGTGACCTTCATGGTTTATTAGAAGGGTTATTGAATAAATGGTCAGGACTGAAGTGAAACTAGCTTTTATATCCTGTAAACTAGCTTTTTAATCCCAGACATTGTTTGGGTGCTTGACTATTAATGAGATGTACTTTTTTTTATTATTGATCTCCATTCAATTAGCTACCTTATATTCAGCCATGTAGTATCACCACTGGACACGCCAGGATGTGGGACAGAAAATATTCCCAAGCCTCAACAGTCATACAATAATCACAGCATTTCTTACTCATCAGGCCTATGTAGTCAGGCCCTCCCTGGCACTTTAGCAATGGCATGCCATGCAAACCCCTGCAAGTATCATAGAGACTTTGCCTTTTCTTGTTGTTTCCTGCTTACTCCCCCTCTCTCACAGCATTGCCTCAATGCTTGGGTGCATTTTATGGGGAAGGAGAGATGTCATTTTTCTAGAGCATCAGATCCTTATTTGGAGGGATGCCAGTTCTGGACTGAAGCATAATAAAATATGGGAAATATTATAGTACCTGGTTCCTGCATCAGCTTTCCATTTCTTAATGGTTCTCTCTCAGTCCCTGGTTGCTTCTTCTGGGCTTTGTCCACCCCTCTACATGCACTCTAGCTCTTCTGTACTGTCCACTCACTGCTCCTTGAGGGATAGTACTCCTGAATAAGGAGACTGTATATCAACCCAGTTTGACCCTGACACACACAATCATCTATTTACTAATTCCTTGCCTTCTTTTTGTATTTTAGAAAGTCTAGAACTAACACATTATTCCACACTATAAAAATAAAAATAAAGTGGCCCACTCAGCAGCATTGCACTCAACCCTACTGGCTCTGCCCTGTCCCTTTAAGGAGGAAACACCGGGGTGCTTCAGCAAGGTGGCATTTGTTTCTAAGTCTCCTTTCAGAATCTCAGCAACGGAGAAGAGTTTCAACATGGGCAATTGACTTGGAGAGAGACATCACAGATGCACTGCCCCAGACACACACACACTCACAAGATGAACTCAAAGAAAATTAAAGGAAATTTCATGATGACTGTGTCTCGTTCACAGCTATGAATTGTATTCAACAGCTTACTGCTTACTTCAATCAGGTGAAAGATTCAGGAGGGCACAGCTTCTCTAGTGCCCCAGGGTGTATCATTCTACTAGGGGGCTGCAAAGCAGCAGTGGGAGAACTATTGGGAAGGCAATTTCATTGCAATGAAAGTTACATTAGTTAAAGCAAGGAAGAAAAAGGGCATGGACAAAAGTGTACTTAATTAATGACCATGGGCATAGCTGGGAAGGGTAACCTTGACCCTTCTAAGAACATTTTGATTCACATCTGCCTCAGGGAGACACATCAAGAAAAAAAGTGATACATTTTACTAGCCAGCAAGGGAAGATACAATGTATTAGCTTTTATTCATCTCTCACTCATACACTCTATTCATAAGAAATCAGATGAGGGCCAGGTAATGCCTGATTTATGTCAGCCCCTAGTGGAAATGATTCAGCCCCTAGTGGAAATGCCTCCTATTGCCTAATGCTTGCCCATGAGGTAGCAGGGTTTACACCCAAAGAAGAATGATTAGGTATCCATCACATCATGAAACTCATTTTCACCCATGTCTGGCTTAGGTCACCTAAAGGCAAAAGGCACTGACTACTCCCAAGCTCTTTGGCAATTTTTGGAAAATGAAATCCCAAACCAGTGGTGACCCCATTTCAGAGACCAATATTACATCTCAACACTGATGGTAATCTACTAAACCTTTATCCAGGGTGAAACAAACATCTCAAAACTGATATTGAGCACTGGCTATCAAGTCCAACTTGTTAGACACTGTAACCATCATTTATTAGAGTGCTCTCTAATTAAAGCAAATGAAAGAGCAGGACATGGTGACATTGTTAACTTGATGACCCAGAGCCAAATTATTTAAAACTTCTCTGAAGTTTAACTTAATTGCTATAGATATAATATGGAAGAAAATAAAGCATATGGAAATTCTGAATGCCCTGCAGCATAAACTTTGGGATCTTTCTTTGTGTATGAAATTAATTTGGTATTCACATTAATATCATTGATTATAATTAATCTATTTGGTATTTAAGTGGATTACACTTTATGTATGGTGCCGCCTTCATGGAAAAATGACATCTATGGTCTCCAAACAAATTAGTATCTTGTCACGTTTAATATTGTACAAGAGCTGCACACACACCATCATCTCAATTACAGATAGTAGTTGTGACCAGATTTTAAATTCAATGAAATCTGGCCTTACCAGGATACATACAAAGTAGAGCAATGAGACACTCAGCAGGGTCAGTCCTCAAAGGCATTTCAGATTTAAGTTTTGATTTGCAATGCTAGCATTTGCATTAAAATGAAATAAAATTTAATCAACACCACCTTTATAGGGGTCAAAATCTTATAACAACACTAAGTTTTCCATAGTTTGTACCCTACACAATAAGTCTACCTCAATTTATTGCAGACTGCAGTGAAATTTTAGGAGCTCCTTCAGGTTGGTCATGAAACTCTAAACCAGCTGATTTTTACCTGGTTTGGGATTTCATTAAATAAGTTTTGCAGAGCTCTAATAGATAGCTAAATATGAAACTCTTACCAATGATATAAAATAGGAAAAGGAGGAGGAATGGTTACAGCTTGACATCCCAGTTCCAGAATCAGAAATGTGCTTATTTTAGGCTTCCTATATAATTCAGGAGAATGCCAGTTTCAAATCAGTTTTAATGTATTCAATAAGAGCCAGTGTCACATACTTATATTTTTGATGCTTTGTGGCACCATGGGATTATCTGAGACAGAATCACGTAAGCCTTTTAATTATTTTAAATTGTCACAGTGGTGATTGTGGAGTAAAGAAATCTGCAGCATATGCAGCAGCAAATTTGAAGCCTTATGAAATACAAAAAGAAAACTTAACCAGCCTAGGCATTTCTGGTTATGTTCTCTCTATGCTGAGCTGCAGGTGAAGTAGCACATGCAGCAAGTCAATCTATGGATGGAGAATTCTACTAACTGGTAGGAGATTAGTTTTGGTTGTGATTTTTGGGCATTCTTCTAACAACAGTTTGGAGTTCTCCGCACCAGGTAGCTAAATTATGTCTAAGCAGTTCTGCTGCTCCCATACAACTGATTTTGAAGCACAGCTACGTTCTGAGTATACATGAGCAAATGTACAAGTGCCACATACACTATTAGCACTACAAAATTATTTCAAAATGTATCTTTTAAATGTGTTTAAATAAACCTAAAAGTGCACAGATGTGTACAAATCATCAAGAATTATCTTTTTCTTCCACATAGGGTGACCAGACAGCAAGTGTGAAAAATCGGGACAGGGGTGGGGGGGGGGGGGTAATAGAGCCTATATAAGAAAAAGACCCAAAAATCGGGACTGTCCTTATAAAATCGGGACATCTGGTCACCCTACTTCCACATAAAAAAGTAAACACACACACACAAAATACCTCAACATATCATACTCTGGCTTCAATTTAAACAAAATGTTAGGAAAATTAGGCCAATAGGCTTTGTAATTAACCCACACACTATGGATTGCAGGGAGTATCAACAGTGGGTGGTGATTTCACATACCATATGTGTCACAGTACCTAACTATTCTGAATCCCTTAATATATTAAACACAGTGTGAAAGAGAGTGTAATGGAGTTCCAGCATTAAATTTGAACAGACTTATGGTGCAAACATAAGTTCTGGAGGAGACAATTAAGAAAAAACAGTGACTGTCACCTGAGTTTTGCAACCTCACTTCCATCTTTTTCTACCCAGTGTCTGTCACTCTACTCCAGGGGTCTCAAACACGCGGCCCGCAGGCTGCTCTTCCCTGCGGCCCGTGGAGCTCCCTGCGCCCCCCCCAGTTACTTCCGGTCACCGCCAAACTCCCCTCACCCCCACCCCCCCACCGAGTTATTTTATGTGGCAGCTAAGCTCCCTGCTCGCTGCTCCCTCTCCCCCGGCCCCTCCTGCTGCCCCCACGCACCTCCCCCGAGTGTTTCCCGGCCTCACTTGCTGCCCCCTCACCACCCAGCGTCTGCAGCTCATGCTGACTCTGCTCCGCTCTGCCGGCTTCTGGCATCACCTGCTGCCACAGGGTCCTAGTGCCCCCCTCCACTAGGGCCAGGGCAGGCTGCCCTTCCCCTGCCCTTCTGCCCTAGTCCTGAGCCTCTCCAATGCCCCAAGCCTCTCCAATGCCCCAAGCCCCTCATCCCCAGCCCCACAGCCCTCACCCCTGCACTCCCTCCTATCCATCCCAGAACCTTCACCCCCTGCCCCAGCCCGGAGCCTGCACTCAGCACCCAAACTCCCTCCCAGAGCCTGCACCCCAGACCCCCCCACACACCCAAACTCCCTCCCAGAGCCTTAGGCAGGTGGGGGTGGAGTTTGGGGTGGGTGGGCAGGTTCTGGGCACCACCAAAATTTCTACAAACCTGCCAACCGTGGAAGACGCAGAGCAAGGGTGGAGTGGTGGTGCAGCCTAGTGCAGTGGGGGGGCTTTAACAGAAATAAATCTAACTAAGTGTATGTTTTGTCCTTTGAGTGAGGTGCATTACTGTTGGTGGCACTTAGCACTTTCCAGGGGGGAGGAGCAGGGAGCCACCCACTCAGGGGAGGAGGTGGAGAAGAGATGGGGCAGGGGCAGGGCCTCATGGAAGGGGCAGAGTAGGGGCAGGGCCGGGGGCAGCAAGGGGGGGTGTCAGTGATGCGGCCCTCGGGCCAATGCACTAGTCCTCATGTGGTCCTCGTGGTCATTTGAGTTTGAGACCCCTGCTCTACTCTCTAGGTCTTGTAAATGCACCCATCTCCCTCCTCCTTTCACCATTATCTCTCCCACGTTGTATTCCAATACCACTTTTCCTCTCCAGTTCATGCATTTTATTCTTCTCTCAGCCCATACCAAATCTGCTGTCTAATAAAAGTGATTGGACTCCTAAATCCTGAGTGGCACCAGCAGAGTACCCTTCAGAAACTTTCCCCTGGTATCAGTGCTCAGGCAGAGCAGAGCACCAGGCAGGAACCATGCAGTAGCCTGCTTTAGGTAGGAAACAGGGCTATGGAATTCCTAACATTCCTTCCACTCCTCAGTTTATGTCACAGCTGCAACTGGTTGAACTTAATTGTGAACAATATTTGTTGTTTATTCATCCCTTTATAAGCTAGCAAATCCTTCTCAAACTGTTCCTCTTTGAATATATTCATTATATGTAGGCTTTGGCAGATTCATTTTAGATAGAGAGATAAAGAGATTATTTTGACAAATAATATTGATTAGTTTTAATCATTTTTTTCTTGTTTTATCAATTTAAATTTTCACAGTTGTGGGAAATTGTGATGGAGGTCATACAATAATTGTTTAATAACCCAGATGTTGAAATTCCAGAAGTTAAAGCTTTATAACCTTTAAAACAAATTGTAATCATAAAGTCAAAATATACAAAGTAAACATTCTAAAATCAAACTCTAATAAGTTCTGATTCAGTATTTCTCTTACATAGCCTATCTGAATATTTTGAACATTATGGATAGAAATATTTTATCATTGTGTGGAAGTGCATAATGAAATTGATGTCTACTGACATTTATCAATAAAAAGCTAGACCTTTCAATCTTAGTTATTTGTAAGCCATTGCAAAATACCTTAGATTAATCGTGTTTTCAAACTGCAGAGTTTGGGGTGTATTTTTTTTAACTGTTTGCTTGAGCTCATCTCAATGACTATCCTTTATTTGTAGTATTTGTTTGCTGGCCTATGTCACTTGGTATTATTTCTGCTCCCTGACTGAGCACTTTTAATAAGAAAAATAATATAGTGGATAACTCAGGAGGCTTAATATTAGAGAAGAAGATTGGACAGCACTGGACTGTGTGACAAAGTTCCTCCTCTATCTTGGTGGGTCCTGCGCTTATTGGCGGATTTTCTTGCCTCAGAGATTCACCATGTGGGTTGGGGAACAGCCCAGAGACCTTCCCCTCTGGGAGAACCCACAGTCCTGGTCAATTGGGAGGTTTGGGGGGAACCCGGGCCCAACCTCTACTCCGGGTTCCAGCCCAGGGCCCTGTGGACTGCAGCTGTCTATAGTGCCTCCTGTAACAGCTGCATGACTGCTACAACTCCCTAGGCTACTTCCCCATGGCCTCCTCCAAACACCTTCCTTATCCACACCACAGGACCTTCCTCCTGGTGTCTGATAACGCTTGTGCTCCTCAATCCTCCAGCAGCACACTCTCACTCTCAGCTCCTTACGTCTCTTGCTCCCAGCTCCTCACACTCACACCACAAACTGAAGTGAGCTCCTTTTTAAAACCCAGGTGCCCTGATTAGCCTGCCTTAATTGATTCTAGAAGCTTCTTCTTAATTGGCTCCAGGTGTCCTAATTAGCCTGCCTGCCTTAACTGGTTCTAGCAGGTTCCTGATTACTCTAGTGCAGCCCCTGCTCTGGTCACTCAGGGAACAGAAAACTACTCATCCAGTGACCAGTATATTTGCCCTCTACCAGACTCCTGTACCCCACTGGTCTGGGTCTGTCACAACTGGTACTCTGGAGATCTGGGTTTAATTTCCACCTCTGCTACAGTCGCACTGTGTGACCATGAGCAAGGTACTAAATATCAGTTGTTCATTTGTAAAATGGGGATAACAATTCCTTTCTTTCACTCTTGGGTCTGTCTTTTCTGTGAGCTCCTCAGGGCAGGGTATGTCACTTACTAAGCGTATGTACAGTTGTCACAATAAAATTGCTCTCCCCCATGGGGTCCCCTGGGTAAGCACCAGCATTCTATATTGCTAATGCTTTGAGACGTACTAGAAAGGATTTCAGGGAGGGCTGAAGGTGTGAGTGTGGAGTGAAAGATTCCTTTGCAGGTTGCGAG
Organism: Emys orbicularis; assembly: GCF_028017835.1. Lineage (NCBI taxonomy): Eukaryota > Metazoa > Chordata > Testudines > Emydidae > Emys > Emys orbicularis. The sequence continues at coordinate 33,640,813 of NC_088691.1, forward strand.
ATGCCAAAGGGGGAGGAAGGGAGAAGAGAATGGGTTAACTCAACGCCTCAGCTCAGTCCAAAAATAAGACACGGGCTCCAGTCCAAGGTCACGGCACTTGAACAGACTCTATGCAGCTAAGAAGCCTGCAGCCATATCTGTATCCTACCCAACCCCCAGCCAACCACGAGAAAAGAGAAGTAAGCTGAACAGGACTGCAGGGGATTGCAAAAACCAGTGAGACGGTGAAGGCTAGCGAGGAGAAAAACAACAGTTTCACGTCCCTGAAGCCGGTGTGTTTTGGGAAAGCTGAGGAAGCCACAGAAAGCCAGTTTGGACTGGTTTAAAGAGCATGGGGGACAGAGGTCCCTGGACAAAATGTCCCCAGAAGAACCCAGGGCTTAAAGCCCTCCCGAGAGTTGAAGCAAGTCGGAGATCAACAGCGGACCCTGGATGGCCTGTGCACAGGAAATAACTCTCGTCCACCCTTCCCCCTCTTCTTCTGACGTTACACTCGGCTTGGCCAGCCTCGGGTTGTGCGCGTGTGAGTATGAAAGTGGGTTAGGGCACAGGCACTAACACTTTCTTTCTTCCCCTGAGTGATGTGGGGAGCACCAAGCACTCACCGCTGTTATTTTATTAATAAAGCTTTAAAATTTAGTCACTTGGTGTGCTCCTTCATCTCCTCCCCCAACGATCCTGCGGCCTCAGCCTGGTCACCTAATGCCTCAGGCAGATTGGTAACAGAAATCTGTCACACAGTGCTTATCACAGAGGGGTCTGATCTTAAGTGGGGCTATGAAGCACAACAGTAATAAAAATAATGAACTAACGATGCATTTCTGGTGCAAATTTTCAGACAAATAACCCTTTATGCTGGAACATATAAACGTTTAAAAGATATTCAAACTGGCTGTTATCTGAATACCCATGAATAATATGACCCCGTGAATCCTAGCAAAGTGACCTCGGTGCTTTCATTTGCAGGATTTTAACTATTTGACCAGCCCTAGCCACCATATTAATGTTACTTAAATGCAGATTTTTGTGTGCGCGGTGCTTTTATCTTTTTTCATGGAAGGTTTTTATTTCGAAATAGATTGTATGAGTTCCTCTGGAACCATTATAATCTATCACAGCAATCTGACTTCAGACTTTTACAGGCAGTGGGAGCAGGATCAAGTATCATATTCCCAAAGGCTAGTTGGGTATTGCTTTGTTTTCATATGAAATAGGCTTCGAGATATTAGTATTTGCAGATCACTTGGGCAAGCTGTACAGTGCTAGTCCCATCAATGTCATTATTTGAACCATGCAAAATAATGACTTGGAAATTTGAAATATTGGAACTTTACCCTTTTAAAAAATGTCAGAGCTTCTGGGGCAGATCCTCAGCTGGCATCACTTAGTATAGCTAAACTGAAGTGAAAGGAGCTACACCAATTTACACCAGTGATGAGCTGGCCCTCCATAAGTATGCAGTATTTTCTACAAATTTCTTTGCTTCAGGGAATTTTTTCTCCAAGTTGTGTATAATAGACCAGACTCTTCAGTTGGTCTGCATTGCCTTAGCTATATTGAAGTCGCTGGAGCTATGCTGATTTATACCTGCTAAGGATCTGATCCAATTTCTTTTCCCATTATGTGGACATTTTGTGTAAATATTAATGGAGCTTTGTGATGCATTTTAAAGACACAACAGTTGTTTGTTTTTGTCACATGGTATTTATTTGGGGCAGTTGGTACTCAGGTCCATCCTCTGTAGTCAAACCAGAAGCTCCAGCAATACCCCATACATAGAATCATAGAAGATTAGGGTTGGAAGAGACCTCAGGAGGTCATCTAGTCCAAACTCCTGCTCAAAGCAGGACCAACCCCAGCTATATCATCCCAAGCAAGGCTTTGTCATATTTTATGGTGTTATCACACATGCCCTTCTTATTCAGTGAGGTCAGTTTAACTCTCTGAACTCCTTTTTGGGGAGGGTATTTTTTCTGGGCTGCTTTCAGATGTTTTGGAGACAAAACACTTTCTGCACAGAGTGTCTTATTTTTAGAGCTGAAAAAAAAACATGACAACTTAATAATATGCTGGGACAGCAGAGACAAAAGCAAACTCAAAGAAGTACTGGAAAACAATTTAGTGATTATTTTCCCTTTCAGAGTTAGAGCACACATAGGAAGATGCTCACCTTCTGGAGGCTCCATACTCTTTCTGGCCTTTTCCTTGCTCTTTGAATCGAGAGTAATCACAGAAAGCAGAGGATCTGCTGTTTTAATGAGCCCCCAAAACTTGAAGCCCTCTGTGTTTATACAGAACAGTGTGGCAGCACCAGCTTCCCTCAGAACTGCCATCTCAAGGTATCTGAACCCTGACCTAGACGGACCAGCTCTCGGATTCAGCCTCCTTTCCCATTCCCTCAGCCTCTCTATTGCCTACAAGGATGTCAGGGACTGTTTGTGGGTGGTCTGACTTAGTGGACAGAGCCCGGAGTAGTGTCAGGGTCATGGTCAGCAGTCACATCAAGAGTCAAAGCCAGAGTCAGAGTCAGAACTCATGCTAAGGGTCAAAGTCGAGTCAGTACCTGGAGTTGGGGCAAAGAAGCAGGGCCTAAGAATAGGGTGTGGTAACAAGACCAAGAAGCAGGAACTAGGTGAGGAGGCAGGATCTTGGTCTCAGTGGTCTGGTCAGCAATAGGCCTAGCAACTAGTTGTTTAGACAAGGGGGCGGACAGGACCATGAAGCTTTAGACTCTGGCATCGAATCAGCAGTCTGCAGCTAGTCACCTGATCATGAGTCAGTGAGTGTAGCCTCTGGTGGTGGGGTATTAGCTGCAGTTCCCTCACCTGAGCATCTAATAGACATGGAAAACAAGGCTGTTGCTCAACAGCCTTAAGGACCTGGGTTTGAAACCTAGGCACCTGACAAAGGGTGTCAGTTGTAGTGGTGTTTTTAGTTATGTAGATAACTGTCCGGTTGGAAAGGGACTGGAATCATGAACTCCTCTCCACAAGGTAAGAAGTCTTGGTGACTGGTTCTAATCTGGCCTGATAGGAGAGCACTATATTCCCAACTCTTTGATCCATTCAGTCCCCTCAATGGACAACCTAAATCTCTAGATGTTAAAGCTGGCCATTATGAAATATGCAGTAGGTACAACTTACATTGTTCAGAGCTTTTAAACAATTTACATTGAACATGAACCTGCAAATTCTGCCCTGTCTCCTGTGGCTGCAGAAACATTTGACAACATAATTATTGCAGTTCAGGAACAGGAAGCAAAGAAAAACTCACTCAGGGAGGCAGTGGCAAGGAGCTTTAGAGGTATGCCAGAGACAGAGCAGCTGCAAATACAGGGATCCACTAGCCTATTTGCTCTCTGTGGTGGGGGCAGACTAACCTGAAGGCCTGATGGTCCAGTAGCAACTGTGAATCATGGTTTGGGAATTGGACCAAACCCTCAGCAAGATCTCTAGCCCAGCCACTTGACCTGCATGTTGGGGTCACTAGGAGGACATGAAAACTTCTTAAAGGCACAAGCATGCAAATCCACAGGTACAGATTAGCCCTTCAATATCTAATCACACTGAAGCAGTATCATCTACCTCAGTGGTTCTCAAACTGTGGGTCGGGACCCCAAAATGGGTCACAACTCCATTTTAATGGGGTCATCAGGGCAAGTGTTTGACTTGCTAGGGCCCAGGCTGAAGCCAAAGCCTGAGCCCCGCCACCCAGGGCTGAAGCTGAAGCATGAGAGTTTCAACCTGGGGCGATGGGGTTCAGGCTCTTCCTTCCCCCTCTCCCTCCCCCTCTCCGCCCCGGTCATATAGTAATTTTTGTTGTCAGAAGGGGGTCGCAGTGCAATGACGTTTGAGAACCACTGATCTACCTATACCCTGTTGTGTCCACATTTAGGAAGATTTTATCCTTAATTGTAATTTTTCATGCTTGTGGGCATGTCCCTCATTCCCTGGGCCTGCTGGAGCTGGGAGTGCTGAATCATGTTGGTTATTCTCTGCTAAATCTTTTTAATCTCAGCAATGTCCTTTCTATAGAAGTCTGCTAACATTGCACACTGTTCTCCACATGACCTCACTGATGCCTCATAGTTTGTGCCAACCTAACTCTGGTCAGTTTATTCTGTGAGCTTTTTTCCACATGTATCCTAGCATATTTTTTCCCGCAATAATTCTCAAGTGGTTTTAAATTTCTCTCACATGTGGATACAACCTTCCCAATCATTCCCCAAATTTGTATGCAGCACTTTGATTTCCTACAAGCCATGCCTATTGCTTAGTTTAAATTCCAGTATATGTCAATGTGCTCAAAAAAGTAAAAGGCATTTATACACTCAGCTGCCTACTCTACATTCATCTATTTGTCCCCATTTCTTTTTTAATTTAATGTTGTCAGAAAATGTAGTCACTTTTGAAATCATATACTGCACAAGGTTGCATGTATCCAAAACAGACACAATCTTAGTGATTGAATGAGAGACTTTCAGCTGACAGCTTAGAACACGTCCTCCAGGCTTGTTCTTGAGCTACAGAAACCTACAAAATGTACATAAGCCCAGCCACTGAATGGAAACTTTTGCTTATTATTTGTCTGTTTTAATATCTGATCACTAGTAGGCATGCATATCACATTTATTGGGCAAACCACATGTTACTCCTGAAGAAAAATGAGTCAATAATTTTAAGCTAAAAACATGCTCTGTGTATCAGCCTCTTTTTAAGTTCTGGAATGTCCATGAGTATATATTGATTTCCGGAAAGGGATCCATTATTTATATTTATTCAACACTCATGGCGTGTGGTATAGATATTTAAAAATTTTCCTAGAAGAAAAATAGGTTCTGTAAAATGTATTAGTCGGAAGTAGAGTTAAAATTTAATTTTTGAACATCAGATTCACACCTAGTAATTGTGTGTGTGTGTGCATGAACCTAGGTGCAAAGGTTAGAATCTTGTTTAGCTTTTTTAATTGTCTCTGTGCCAGGACTCTAGTGAGAGGTAGAGAGAGGTCTGTCTAGATGTGCTGTGGATACTCAGACATGTAACTGAGTGCTCAAGTACACAAGCTTAAAGTCAGTCTTCCACAAGCATTCAGACAAACAAAATCTTGAAAGAATGTTCATAAAACAGAATCAAAGGGGAAAGTATGAACAAAGCAAATGCAGTTACATTCTATTGAATCCTTGTAAAAAAAAAAAATTGTGTGGTATCCACCCAGCTCTACTTCTCCTCTAGGTCACAAAAATGGTATTGATATCCTTTGTTTTTTGTGCCACTTTTAAATTTAAGCCCATTTTACTATTTCCTTTTACCGTACAGCACTCCATGCTTTGGTGTTATGTTAAATATTTGTTATATGATACCATATAAGATTTTTGCCTGAATTCCAGACTATTGTGTGATCTATTCTATGCCTATATTTGCTGTGCCCAGCAACTCAGTAAGCTGGACATGTGTGTTTTGTAATCTTGCCTCTATCAAGGTTTCCAATAGCTTTCCATTCCATAACGGAATTCAAGGCAGTAAGTCTATAGTTCCCTTGATACTTATTTAAAATATGGTGACTACAGTATCAAAATATCCTTTCCATTTCCCTGGCTGCTGCTTCCAGAATTCTGCAATGCAGTTCATTTAAGCCTGCAGTTTCTCAACTTTTAATAAATCACATTGCTTTAATATTTTCTTCAGTGCAATAGTAAAGCCTTTTAACCTTTCAACACTCCACCACCACCCTCCTAGGTTTCCAGGATTCTGTCTACCACTCTGCGAACAATGAGGTTAAAAAAACCATTCAGATCTGCAGCGCTTGAGTACATTTGTTAGTAACGCTAAACTCTAGACTCTCATTTCCTTTTACATTTCATTTCTGGGGGCCTCCAAAAGATACATTATTTCCACATTTAACTCCTTTCTTCCACATTCTGTATTAGGCTGATATGCAGTTCCAGCCAAAAGCGATATCTAGGTGAGAGTACCCCTGGATCCAAACAGTGCAGAGATGATCAGGAAAACAATTCAAGGTATTCCTAGCCCGAGGTTCAAGGGAAAAGGCTCTTAAATAGGGATTACCTGCATTGCCCTGCAATACTGGTAAACCATACTATTTCTTTCAATTTAGTTCTAAGTCCAGAGAAGATGTGATCATTTCTCATTGGTCCCTGCTTACATTCATGTCAGTGTCACATCTCCCGTAAATCCAAACTTAGCATTATTCCCTTGCTTGTTGATCTTTGAATGCAAATTGATTTAAAATATAACATTTGTACCAGTACCATAAACAGAGGGCACAATCCCTGAATACAGGGTGGGAACAAAGCTATCTATCCGCTACCTTTTCTCTGACGGGCTGCTCTACCCTACAGCCAGCTGCAATAGCTCTCAAAATGCTGATGCAACAACCAAGAATTACGTACATGTAACAGTGATCCAACTGCACTTTCTCCCCTCATTGTGCATTCTACCATGGGGACTACCTGGGGAAGGTGATGCTACTGGAGGATCCCCTCATACCAGGAGAATCATTACATGGTCAATTAGTTTATGTTAAGTCTCCTTGCTTCCAGAGTGGTGCAAAACAGAGGTACCAAGGGACAACTTTGGCTCATCAGTTGTTCAGCCTCCATGTAATACATTTCAAGTGTTTTGACACAAAATGGTGAGTTTAAGACTACCCTGAAGATAGCCCCAGTAGTCTTAAAAAACCTTGGCTTTTTAATAATTTGCCTCTTCCTTTATGTTACTTTAACATAGCCCTCTTGTAGCATACCCACTTTTATGACTCTTCATGTTTTATGACTTGCAATGATTAAAAATATGGACTGCAGGGGAAAACATTTTTATTAGTATGTCTACTCTTCTCCGTCATTCTGAGCAGAAATATCCTAAGGAAGAAAAAGAAAAGACAGAGGAGGGATGTGAGAACTCAGAAAGGGCACAGAAAATACAGTATATAGCTATCCTCCATAAGTTGGCAATTTTGCTTACTCATATATAAACAGTGCATATTACTTCATCACATTTCTACAAATGAGAGACAGAGGCATCTTTTTATTAGAGAAAAATGGTTTCTGTATTCACCTGTCAGATCCTGCTAATTATCATAAACTGGAGGAGGAAGAAAAATATGCTGAGCTAATAAGAGTTGACATGATGTACTGCAGTGTTTAACTAGGAACCTGAAAACAACACACACACATATACACATTAATCAGGTACCCGGACCTATGACTCTAGGAAGGGTATTTGGTACCTATGAACATTTTTGACTGATGTAAGTTCCAGTGTGATATTAGGTACCAAAATCTTTATTAAAAATGACTGCCTGTCACTTCAACAGATTTATATTCAGTGTTAAGTATCGCCCATCGCAGTAGGATGAGGTACTGATGATTAAAAGGAGAATTGAGTGTAAAAATGCATGTAGAATCATAGGAACTGGCAATGAACAATGCCAGTCTAACCCCCTGCCATGCAGGGCTTTTCCCTACAGTATGTGTGGTGGCTTTCTTTTTCTGGGGACGGGGAGGGGTGTCTCCTCCCAGAGAGCCTTTGGTAGCCATCAACATTTTGGATAAGCAGTGGCAAATGTACTTTAGTGTCCATACCTGGCATAAAGGTATTTTCATTCAATACATATGGCTTTTCAGGGGAAGAGAAGGGGCAAGGAAGATGGGATTTAAGATTAGTTAAATCCTATCACAGAAAAATAGCAAGAATGAGAATGTCCATCCCGATTACATTAGTAATCCCCTCTCCAGTACTAGACTAGATGCTGCTCTCTCCATCACCTAGACACAATGATTCCTATCTGGCATCAAATTCCTCAGCTTTCCCCACTATTGGTTGGGGAAAGCTGAGGGTTGGCAGGGTAGCATTCCAGTGCTGAGAGCTACAACTGAGTGAGAGTGAGGATTTTGGGGTGCAGCCTCTGTAAGTGGAATAAGCTACATTGGTCAAAAATTCACAAGTCAGTATTTCCCAGGGTTACTATGCAGTGGCATCTAAGGTCTGGTCTTCACAAACTTAGGTTGACCTAACTATGTCCCTTAGGGGTGTGAAAAATTCGTACCCCCGGAGAAATGCAGTTAAACCAGCCTAAGCCATAGAATCATAGAATTGTAGGACTGGAAGGGACCTTGAGAGATCTTCTAGTCCAGTCCCCTGCACTCATGGCAGGACTAAGAATTATCTAGACCAGTGGTTCTCAAACGGTCCGCCGCTTGTTCAGGGAAAGCCCCTGGCAGGCTGGGCCAGTTTGTTTACCTGCCGCGTCCGCAGGTTCGGCTGATCACGGCTCCCACTGGCCGCGGTTCTCCGCTCCAGGACAATGGGGGCTGCGGGAAGGGCGGCCAGCACATCCCTCAGCCCGCGCCACTTCCCGCAGTCCCCATTGGCCTGGAGCGGCGAACCGTGGCCAGTGGGAGCCGCGATTGCCCGAACCTGCGGACGCGTCAGGTAAACAAACTGGCCCGGCCTGCCAGAGGCTCTCCCTGAACAAGCGGCGACCGGCTTTGAAAACCACTGATCTAGACCATCCCTGACAGGTGTTTGTCTAACCGGCTCTTAAAAATCTCCATGATGGAGATTCCACAACCTCCCCATGTAATTTATTACAGGGCTTGACTACCCTGACAGTTAGGAAGTTTTTCCTGATGTCCATCCTAAACTTCCCTTGCTGCAATTTAAGCCTATTGCTTCTTGCCCTATCCTCAGAGGTTGAAGAGAAGTATTTTTCTCGCTCCTCCTTGTAACAACCTTTTATGTATGTGAAAACTATTAGCATGTCCCTTCTCCGTCTTCTCTTCTCCAGACTAAACAAACCCAATTTTTTCAATGTTCCCTCAGAGGTCATATTTTCTAAATCTTTAATCATTTTTTGTTGCTCTTCTCTGGACTTTCTCTAATTTATCCACATCTTTCTTGAAATGTGGCACCCAGAACTGGACACAATACTCCAGATGAGGCCTAATCAGCATGGAGTAGAGCAGAAGAATTACTTATTGTGTCTTGCTTACAACACTCCTCCATCCAAGAAAAATGTTTGCTTTTTTGGCAACAGTGTTACACTGTTCACTCATATTTAGCTTGTGATCCTCTATGACCCCATATCCCTTTCTGCAGTACTGTTTCCTAGGCAGTCATTTCCCATTTTGTATGTGTGCAAGTGATTGTTCCTTCCTCAGTGGAGTCGTTTCCATTTGTCCTTATTGAATTTTATCCTATTTACTTCAGTACATTTCTCCAGATTGTCCAGATCATTTTGAATTTTAATCCTTTCAAAGCACTTGCAACCTCTCCCATCTTGGTATCATCCACAAACTTTACAAGTGTACTCTCTATGCAATTATCTAAATCATTGATGAAGATATCGAATAGAACCGGACCCAGAACCGAACCCTGCGGGATCCCACTCGTTATGCGCTTCCAGCATGACTGTGAATCACTGATAACTACTCTTTGGGTATGTCTACACTATGGGATTAATCTGAATTTATATAATTCAAATTTTGGAAACAGATTGTATAAAGTCGAATGTATGCGGCCACACTAAGCACATTAATTCGGTGGTGTGCGTCCATGTACCGGGGCTAGCGTCGATTTCTGGAGCATTGCACTGTGGGTAGCTATCCCATAGCTATCCCATAGTTCCCGCAGTCTCCTCCACCCATTGGAATTCTGGGTTGAGATCCCAATGCCTGATGGGGCCAAAAACATTGTTGCGGGTGGTTCTGGGTATATCCTCCTCCCTCTCCAGGGAAACAATGGCAGACAACCGTTTCGCGCCTTTTTCCTGGGTGAACAGTGCAGACACCATACCATGGCAAGCATGGGGCCCGCTCAGCTCAAGACAGCAGTCATGAACATTGTAAACACCTCGCGCGTTATTGTGCAGTTTATGCTGAACCAGAACCTGCAAAACCAGGCGGCGAGGAGTAGGCTACGGCAGCGCGGCGGCGAGAGTGATGAGGATATGGACATGGAATTCTATCAAACCGCGGGACCCGGTGCTTTGGAGATCATGCTGTTAATGGGGCAGGTTATAGCTGTGGAACGCCGATTCTGGGCACGGGAAACAAGCACAGACTGGTGGGACCGCATAGTGTTGCAGGTGTGGGACGATTCCCAGTGGCTGCGAAACTTTCGCATGCGTAAGGACACTTTCTTGGAACTTTGTGACTTGCTTTCCCCTACCCTGAAGCACCAGAATACCAAGATGAGAGCAGCCCTCACAGTTGAGAAGCGAGTGGCGATAGCCCTGTGGAAGCTTGCAACGCCAGACAGCTACCGGTCAGTCGGGAATCAATTTGGAGTAGGCAAATCTATTGTGGGGGCTGCTGTAATGCAAGTAGCCAAAGCAATCACTGAGCTGCTGCTATGAAAGGTAGCGACTCTGGGAAATGTGCAGGTCATAGTGGATGGCTTTGCTGCAATGGGATTCCCTAACTGTGGTGGGGCGATAGATGGAACCCATATCCCTATCTTGGCACCGGAGCACCAGGGTACCCAGTACATAAACCGCAAGGGGTACTTTTCAATGGTGCTGCAAGCACTTGTGGATCACAAGGGACGTTTCACCAACATCAACTTGGGCTGGCCGGGAAGGGTTCATGACTCTCGCGTCTTCAGGAACACTAATCTGTTTAAACGGCTGCAGCAAGGGACTTACTTCCCGGACCAGAAAATAACCGTTGGGGATGTTGAAATGCCAATAGTTATTCTTGGGGACCCAGCCTACCCCTTCATTGCTCATGAAGCCATACACAGGCAGCCTGGACAGGAGTCAGGAGCTGTTCAACTACAGGCTGAGCAAGTGCAGAATGGTGGTAGAATGTGCATTTGGCCGTTTAAAAGGTCGCTGGCGATCGTTACTGACTCGCTCAGACCTCAGCCAAACCAATATCCCCATTGTTATTTCTGCTTGCTGTGTGCTCCACAATCTCTGTGAAAGTAAGGGGGAGACCTTTATGGCGGGGTGGGAGGCTGAGGCAAATTGCCTGGCTGCTGAATACGCGCAGCCAGACACCAGGGCGATTAGAAGAGCACACCAGGAAGCGCTGTGCATCAGAGAAGCTTTGAAAACCAGTTTCATGACTGGCCAGGCTACAGTGTGAAATTTCTGTTTGTTTCTCCTTCATGAAAACCCGCCCCCTTTATTGACTCATTCTCTGTAAGGAACCCACCCTCCCCCTTCCCCCAGCTTGCTTTCAAAGGAAATAAAGTCACTATCATTTAAAAATCATTTATTCTTTATTAATTGATTATAGACATAGGGAGAGAACCGACAAGGTAATCTGGGTGAGGTTTGGGAAGTGGATAGGAGGGAAGTAAAAGGCCACTGAAAAAATTCAATATAATGACAGCCTTTTGGTTGGGCTGTCCACTGGGGTGGAGTGGGAGGGTGCACGGAGCCTCCCCCCCCCCCCCCGCGTTCTTACACGTCTGGGTGAGGAGGATATGGAACATGGTGAGGGGGGAGGGAGGTTATACAGCAGCTGCAGCGGCAGTCTGTTATCCTGCTGCCGTTCCTGAAGCTCCACCAGACGCCGTAGCATATCCGTTTGATCACGCAGCAGCCCCAGCGTTGCAGCCTGCCACCTCTCATCTCGAGCATCCCTCATGACCTCACGTTCACTGGCATCTTTCCTAAATTTAGATACCGTGTCCTTCCACTCATTCAAATGAGCTCTTTCATTGAGGGTGCATTCCATTATTTCCGTGAACATCTCGTCTTGCGTCCTCTTTCTCCGCCGCCTTATCTGAGATAGCCTTCGGGACGGAGGAGGGAGGCTTGAAAAATTTGCAGCTGCTGGAGGGAGGGTTGAAAAAAAGGAGAGAAGTTTTTTAAATGATACATTTTACAGAACAATGCTTATACTCTTTCATGATGAACAACACTATTCACATTACATAGCACATGTGATTTCAGTACAAGGTCGCATTTTCCATCTTAATATTGAGTGCCTGTGGCTTTGGTGTTAGAGATCACAGACGCAGGTCCGGGCAACAGAATTCAGCTTGCATGCGGCCATGGTAAGCCATTGTCTTTCGGCTTCTGCGCCCTCCTTTCCCACATACCAAGCAAAGCCCGTTGACTGCTGCGGTTTTCCTGTTAACCTTCAGCAGCAGAAAACAAACTAACCCCTCCCCCCCCCCCGCATCCAATTCTCTGGGATGATCGCTGTACCCCTCCCCCCACCGCGTGGCTGGTAACAGGGAAGATCCCTGCTAGCCAAACGCGAAAAGCTGCAGTTAACCAACCCCCACGTGCTTGGTTAACTGCAGGGAAGGATTTCTTTTCAGCCACAGGCAAACAGCCCAGTAGGAACGGCCACCTCTGTCCCCTTAATTAAATTCCCGTATTTCAACCAGGTTACCATGAGCGATATCACTCTCCTGAGGATTACACAGCGAGATAAAGAACGGATGTTGCTTGGATGCCAGCAAACACCGGGACCATACGCTGCCAGGCTTTGTCATGCAATGATACCAGATTACTTGCTGCAAGCATGGCGTGGTCAAGTGTCCTACCATGGAGGACGGAATAAGGCTGCACTGCCCAGAAACCTTGTGGCAAGGCTTTTGGAGTACCTCCAGGAGAGCTTCATGGAGATGTCCCTGGAGTATTTCCGCTCCATCCCTAGACACGTTAACAGACTTTTCCAGTAGCTGTACTGGCCGCGAATGCATCCCAAGTCCTCAGGGCAAAGTAATCATTAAAAAACGCTTGCTTTTAAACCATGATTTATATTTTAAAAGGTAAACTCACCTGAGGTCCCTTCCATGGGGTCATGGTCCTGGGTACTGGCTTGGGAGGGTACTTCAGTCAGGCTGAGAAAAAGATCCTGGCTGTTGGGGAGAACGGAGTGCTGGGTGCTCTCCGCAAGCTTGTCGTCCTCCTCCTCCTCCTCCTCCTCCTCTTCCCTGTCCGCAGAATCCTCAGGTGTAGCTGATGAGATTATCCCCGCCTCGGAATCCATGGTCAGAGGTGGGGTAGTGGTGGCGGCCCCCCCTAGAACTGCATGCAGCTCGGCGTAGAAGCGGCATGTCCGCAGCTCTGACCCGGAACGACCGTTTGCCTCCTTTGTTTTTTGATAGGCTTGTCTGAGCTCCTTGACTTTCACGCGGCACTGATCTGAGTCCCTATTGTGGCCTCTCTCCATCATGCCCTTGGAGATTTTGGCATTTCGTCTTTTCGAACGAAGTTCTGCTAGCACTGAATCCTCTCCCCATATAGCGATCAGATCCAGTACCTCCCGTACGGTCCATGCTGGTGCTCTTTTTCGATTATCGGCCTGCATGGTTACCTGTGCTGATGAGCTGAGCTCTCTGTGGTCACCTGTGCTCTCCACGCTGGGCAAACAGGAAATGAAATTCAAATGTTCGCAGGGCTTTTCCTGTCTACCTGGCCAGTGCATCCGAGTTCAGATTGCTGTCCAGAGCGGTCACAATGGTGCACTGTGGGACAGCTCCCGGAGGCCAATACCATCCAATTGCGGCCACACTAACCCTAATTCGAAATGACAGTATCGATTTTGGCACTACTCCGCTCGTCGGGGAGGAGTACAGAAATCGAGAAATAAATGGCTTCGTTGTGTGGACGGGTGCAGGGTTAATTCGATTTAACGCTGCTAAATCCGAATTAAAGTCATAGTGTAGACCAGGCCTTTGGGAACGTTTTTTCCAACCAGTTGTGCACCGCCCTTATAGTAGCTCCATCTAGGTTGTATTTCCTTAGTTTCTTTATGAGAAGGTCATGTGAGACAGTATCAAAAGCCTTACTAAAGTCAAGATATACCACATCTACCACTTCCCTCCTATTCACAAGATTTGTTACCCTGCCAAAGAAAGCTATTAGGTTGGTCTGACACAATTTGTTCTTAGCAAATCCATGCTGACTGTTACTTATCATCTTATTATCTCTAGGTGTCTACAAATGGATTGCTTAATTATTTGCTCCATTATCTTTCCAGGTACTGAAGTTAAGCTGACTGGTCTAATTCCCTGGGTTGACATTATTTCCCTTTTTATAGACTGGCAACCTATTTGCCCTTTTCCAGTCCTCTGGAATCTCACCCGTCTTCCATGACTATTCAAAGATAATCGCTAATGGCTCAGATAGCTCTTCTTGAGGATTCTAGGATGTATTTCATCAGGCCCTGGTGACTTGAAGATATCTAACTTGTCTAAATCATTTGTATTGTTATTTCCTTATTTTAGCCTCTGATGAACCCCTAGTTCAAAAAGAAAGGTTATTCCCTTGACCTATCTACTCCCCCTGAAGGGTGTGGATTTACTAAAAGATCCCTTCTGTCACTGTAGCAAGTGTCTATACTAAAGCTGAAGCTGTACCACTGCAGAGCTTGTAGTATAGACATATTCTAATGTCAGCTGAAGCATCCAGGAAATGGTGGTGTCTCAGATACCACTATATGCTAACTTTTAGCAAATGTTAAAAAGTAAGAACCAGCCTCTACTCCACATTTTGCATCAAGGGCCTGACCTGAATCCCACTGAACACAGTGGACAGAATACCACTGACTTCAATAGGTCTCAGATCAAGCTTGAAATGGACACCTACACCATCTGCTTTTAACACTTGGATATCCACAGGGCTCTGAAGTGAGCATGTGTACAACAGCTTCTACTTAGCCCTGTCCCGTCCTGCACCCTTGAAACCCCACAGTTACCCAGAATAAAATTGTGATAGAATTGTTATGGATTTAAATACTGGCTCTGCTCTCCATTCCATATCCACTGCATTTGAGGCTTTTCTGCGTCTGAGCAAAAGGGAACACAGAACACTTGATAAGTGAGTGAAGGTTGCCAGCATTAGTGGTAGCAGAAATCAGAATGCAAATGCATTTGTAACATCATGGTAGACCATATTGATGTTTCAAAACTCTCACTCTGGAACACTTTGGGAGCTTGTTATCCCATTTCCCTGATCTGATCGGAATCTGTATGTTATTTGTTAACTTTAAAATGTTCTTTGTTGTAATTTATTTTTCTATGTGCAACATATTTCCATAGTATAAACAATTACTATGCCACAGAATTCATCCTGTTAAGTGGATTGAAATCTATCCACCCCTCTCCCCATCTTATTAGCAAAGAGTTATTATTAATTATTGTTATTATCATCATTTATAACGTCAACACTGCATTAGGTGTTGACATTATTCAATTTGCACCAGCTGTTAACACCCTATTGTTCACCTATACAAATTAACATAAAATTCCTATGACTTTGCCATGTAATGATGCGCTTAAGTAAACTTTAGTGTGTTTCCATAGGAGTTTCCCAGCATTCAGACACAGAACTGAATCCCTGGGTTCAGAGAAGAAATGTATAAGGGAAGTTAAGGTAGAAAGAAATGCCAAAATCTAATCAATGCTTACCAACTTTCATATAGAATCTATAGACCCTTACTTCAAATATATTTTACACTGACACTGTAATTGACTTCATTAGTCTTGGAAATTGTCACAGCAAGTCAGACAGGCTGACTGCATGGCTCCTGCAGTTAGAAAATAACATTAGAAAATGCTAATTGCTAAATGAAATTTTGAGCTACAATTTATTTCTATATAGTGTATTTTGGTTAAACACACAAAAAGACTTCAGTAGACTGCTAACATAGAAGTTTGGAAAGAATGAAAGCTCACTAACATCTCAAATTGTTACCAACCTAGACTGGGGAGATCAGGCCCATTTTATATATGATGACTTTTTAAGATGAAAAATAATAAGGTTCCATAGTCATCAAAATATGGAAATGCAAAAGCTAAACCGATCAAAGCCACATTAACTCAGCATGTTGCTATATGTTTAATGACATATATTTTATGATAAATATAATTATTTACTAATTGCTTATTTAACATGTACCATAAAACAAACAGCAAGTGCAACATGGCTGAGCAAATATTGCTAGTGGAGCCGCTTTCTTTATTTGTATTCCAGTGGCCCTTGAGATCCCATTGTTCTCCATACTGTATAAATAGGAGACTATCCGTGCCCTAACGTTTGCAAGTTTGTACAATTTAGGCCTCAATCCTGCAAACACTGATGCACTTGTCTCAATGGGATTCTTCGTGTGCAGAAAGTTAGTCACAAGGATAAGTGTTTGCAAGATCAGAGCCTTAACATGTTGTTAATAAAACATTGAGATCAGGCTCTTTAAAAGCAAGAGATTTCAAATTTCAGATGAAAAAGTATTTTCCGTTTCTGTTAGTGAAGGGTTTTTTTGCCATTTCAGTTGACTTTATGTTTTTTGGGGATTATTATTTCTGCCTCTAGCCATCTTATTCTTTCCCCCAATATATCCTCACTGAAATATTACCCTCAATTGAAAATGTGTCATTGAAGCAAACAATTTTTCTATTACATGCAAGTCTCTTCCTGAATAGCTCTACTACATAATTACTCCATTGTTACTTTATTAAGCCATGTTGACACAATGAAATCCTTTTAAGGCTTCACACTAGCTGTGCTATCAGAGATTTCAAAGAAAACTGGCTCCACGTCAAATCAGAAATGGGTAAACCTATTGTATATCATTGAATAACCACCTGCAAATCACCAGATAAAGCTTTGCCATTCACCAGGGTTATGTCACTAAAGCAACAAATTCACCACAACAAGCAAAAGGCCTCCAGGAGACAATTTGTCACCTGGTTTCTGACATGAGGCAAAAAGCTACATTAGCCAAGTTAAACTTTGATGCTGCAAATCTTGCAAACAGAGGCTGTTTGGAAAGATGTCCTAGACATCTGCTTCTTGTTCCAGCCACAAATGCTGTGACAGCATCACTAATAGTGTTGGGCATTTCGGATAGAAGTCCTAGCTGGAAACTAGTATCCAAAAGAAATCTATAGAGCAGCACTATAAAATGGTTGAGTTCCAGAAATGGATGAAGGTTTGGGGAGGGAGATCACTGATCCCTAGTCCTTTCTTACAGAAACAGGTGAAGTAGAAGCTATAAAATAAATGGCATCCCATAGATCATAAGAGTCCATAGGTAAGAGCCAACTGAATAGACAATTTCCCATCCTTAGGGCCCCCTTTTAATTTAGCAGTAAAGCTGTTGCTGGAGATGTGCTGCCATCATATGTGTCACCATGGAACTGCTCAGGAGCATTCACGGAGGTGATCCAGAGGAAGGTTTACAGAGATGTAGACAATATTAACTTCCTCTTAGATTTCCAACCAGCCTGCAGGGGATGACACCACATAAAGCTATCAGTCTTCCAGTTCCTCTCTAGCCCTGCCATAAAGGACTCCAACTCTGCAGTGTCCCAATGAAGGGGCATCCACAATCCATGGATGGAAGGGGGTTAGGAAGCACTGCTGTGGAAACAGCACTTGCCCTTCCATATTAATGGGGGACCCACCCACAGAGGGTCAACTCTGCACATGAACCTGGATGCAATGCTCCAGCTCAGTTATGGCTCAGGATGTATTTAGAAAGTAGACTGTAACTGCCACCACACACCTGTGGAACTTCTGCATTGTATCAGGTAAATTAACAATTTGCAATTAAACAATGTAATGTCTTTAAAAATACTGAGTGGAATAATGATGTGCCACCAATCTAAACCACTCGCATTTTGCATGCTTTTTAACATCTGCACATCAATGCTTATCAGCCAAAGATCTCAAAGCACCATGACTCTATGACACTATATAGATATTAATTAAGCACCACAACAATCCTGCAAGACAGGTATTAGGTCAATTTCCACTTCCTGTATCTTCACCAGGTAACAGCAGCAAACACCATTTTTCTGTACATGCTACAGCAGACATTTTCCTTTTTTTAAGGAATACAGGAATTAAAATTGTTCCCTTTGCATATTGTAAACAACATCTGAAATGAATCTGTCTTTGGAATCCACTTTGCCAGTTGTGTTGAACTTTAGGCCTGCTACAAAGACTATAGGGGCAAGCATTTGGGGTGTAAGTGTTTGTCTGGGAAAAAATAGAGGTTTTGTTTGCAGGTGATTAGGGTTTTCCCACTGGTACCTTTGTAGGGGAGAATGATTGTAGGTTTGCTACCACTCTCTGTCTCTTTGTTGGATTGCATTTTAATTATATATCAAGGGAACTGCTATCTTGGGACAGGCACTCTTGTTTGTGTAGGAATAAAAAATAAACTCAAAGATAAGCCATGTATTAAGTGTTGATAACTGATGGGAATTTAAGAGTCCTTGTATCATTCTGTGAGATTTCTAATTAAATTCAGCAGAGTGCCACCTTACCACAGGCCATTAATTGCAGTCTGGAATTTTCAACCAGGTCTGTAATGGTATCCCTTCGTCTCCCAATAACACTATTAATGCATGTTACTACTTTACATAACAATTGTAAGCAGAGTCTGAATGAGCTCTCCCCTGACATCTAGTGGTGAGCTGTGGAAAAGGACTTCAGGAGCTGATTTCGTTTACATGGGCACACCCACCCTGCCTAGGTGCTCAGCATGATGGGATTGCTTGCCCAACTGGTCACTTTTGGCTGGTGTGGGATCCCCAGTCTCCTTGTTATTGGGGCAGGAGTAATAAAGGGTTGTTATGCTTGTTGTGAGAATCAAGGGCAGCAGAACTGTACTTGGCATTTTCTCATTGAGAGACTCATCCTCAACTAAACAGCACTTGCTAGGCAGGGGACATGGGTTCCAAAGACCAGTGAGTTGAGAGAGGGTGGGGATGGGTACTTGTACCTGGTGGTGTGGATCTTGCCTAAGGGCCTCAAATACCATTTGACCTGTCCTCTCTCCACTGTGTAATAACAGAGCTAATTGAGACTCAATTAAATGCTGCAGAGCTGAAATCACTGATACTTAGGTCTAAGTATTAGACCTGCTTTGGGACAGTGGCTCCGATGCAAGAGACCGCCCAGTGTGCATCAGCAGTGAGGCTCCCCTACTATCAACTGAAATCACTGAGAGCTGTGTTAAGTGTGGGTGGGAGGACCTGAAGACATCTTGGCATGGCCAGCAAGACAGCTAGTGGGGCGGTGTGGTGAGCAGCCAGCAGGGCCTCACAGAGAGGGGCGGCAAGTGAGTGCCCGAGCAGCGGAGCGAGTAAGATGCTTCCTTATCCCCTCGCCACCGTCCACCCAGGATGGGAAGTGAACTCTGCAGATGCATCTCTGAACTCTGGGTCTGCACTGTCCAAGGACAGTGACTGTGAGTGGGGTGCAGAGACGGGATGGGCGTGTTAAAGAGACTTTTGGGTTGCTGGACTTAAGAACCTGAGGGGGAAAGGACACTGCCCAACTTACTTGGTGGTGGGTCTTTTGATCATGGTTTATGTTTATAAACCGTTTGCGATGTCTCTCCAAATTAATGCCACATTATTTCCCTCCTTTTATTAAAAACTTTTTGCTACACTCAGACTCTGTGCTTGCAAGAGGGGAAGTATTGCCTCTTAGAGGCACCCAGGGGGTGGTGTGTAATTGTCCCAGGTCACTGGGTGGGGGCTTAAGCCTGTTTTGTGTTGTATTGTTGAAAAGGAACCCCCTAGATACTGAACCCAGCCCTTGTTGCTGCCAACTCTGACTGGCAGAAGGGTTACACAATGTCTGACTGGAGTCAATGTAATCTTTTCTTAGATTTTAATTGCTGAATGGTTGTCTTCTAAATATATGAATTTCAATTTATAGAGTCATTTAAGTACGAGAATGTGGATAAAACTTGTTTTTCCCCCGTGAGTAGAGGAAGTTGGATTTTACTCTCTGAAATGTGACAAAGCAGAGTGTAAAGTTTTGATTAATTTACTAAATTCCTCTATATTTTCTTGTATTGCACACAACTGTGCACTGTCCATGAATGAGACACTGAAATAAAAGAACACAAACAAGACATTTGTGTTTCTGGAGTTTCTAAACTAAAATTACTGCACTATACATTGCAGTGAACAATTTGCACTGAGATACCAGTGCTGTAGAATATCATTGTTTGTACTGTCATCTACTAACTGACATCACATAAGGAGTGGCTAGGGATTGGTAATAGTCTAGAAGCAATGATATAGGATTCCAACAGTGCTTTGTAAAATTCTGTAAAAAGATCTGGCTAAGTTCAGATGGGCATGGACAGAATATATTTATAGCAGAAGCCAATGAAGAAGAATTTTAGGGGAGCCTAGGAATGATCCCTTTACATTTGTGGGTTTTTATTGAAAATTGTTGCAATGAAATCTCAAGAAGAAAGAGTAAAGGCATTGTATTCTGAAATTAAGTACAGCAGGTAAGAAGATCAGGCATGGATTCTCAGCAGGATCACAGTCAAGTGCATTAAAGTATGTTTTGTTTCTTTAAAAACCCGCATAATGTATGTGAAATCATTATTAAATCGATGGCTTGTTAGCATTGTTGTAACACTTCTAAAGGCCACTGAAACTCCTCTGAAAATAGTTTTCTTTAGTCTGAAGTATTTTGTGATTCTACTTATTAATTATTAAACTGTAGCCAAGAATCAAGCCCACTTATTGGCGACTGCCTTGATGTTTCTATGACACTGCCAAAATGCATCAACTAATAATCAGAATGAAAAGGAAAGAGGGGAAAGGTTAGTAGGGAGAGGAAATTGGTTTGAGGATTCAAGTCATAACATTTGACTAAGTTACAATTCCATGGAGAGCCTATTCAATATATTCTATCACATACACTGTATAAAGTTTGATAAAGTCTCTACTTAACCTAAAGCACAGCAACAAGTTACCAGAGTAGAGCAAACCAGTGTCACTGTCTCTGAAAGAGATCACCGCTAACATGAAATGCTTGTAGAATGGCTTTAGAGCAAGCAGAGCACTAAGCAATTGTCTTGACATTTTGTAATAAGCAGTAACTGCATTCCTTTGACATGGAGAAGAGGTTGTGTCCCTATCACTAGTTTGCATTCCTTTCTGTCTCCAGCCTCAAAAAATGACCTCAAGGCTACCACTTTATTAAGTCTGAGATCTGCAGTTGCAATTTGTTTTGCAAATAGTCTCCCTTGTCTAGACCTCAAGGCTCCTGGCTTAAAGGTACAGCATGTTATGCAGAGCAATAGTTTTTATTTTGCCACTCACTGCAAAATTTCAAGTTTGTCTTTATTTTATGCCTAAACCTTCTGTTTAAAAAGAAAAACAGATTAAAAATAACATTAGGTTACAAGATTACATCTAGCACTGAGGGGGGGAGTGTTTTTTCAGAGAAATAAAATGTGCATTAAAAATGTGAAAATAAAATGCTAAAAAAATAGCAAATTCTAAAAAATAACTAGGTTTCTTGGGATCCCAGTGAATGGGATTTAGCCCCCTCACCGCCCCCCCAGGGTGAACAACACACAATTTCAGTTTATGCTAACAGCAGCAATGCACAGAGAGCAAGGGGAGAAGATATCCCCAGATGTGGGTTAAGTGGGATTTGATTATTCTTGTACATAGTTGCAGCACCATAGTGGTATCCAGTAAAAAGGTGACCCTTAAACCACTCGAATCTTATTGGGGTTCCACTTCGACTAAACATATACTATCCTTTTACAGCTAGCTAAGGGGGCTGTGATTGATGGTTCACACATCTCTATCACCATCCCAATTAACCAATCAAATTATAATAAATGGATTGGTAGAAGATGGAACCAACACCTCCAAATACTTTCTAAGTTGCTAGTCATAGCCAACGCCAGCTGTAGTTAAGAGGGGTTGGAATGTTTACGTCCCATTGCTGAAAAGAATTATGCACAAGTGTAAGCTTATTCGTGCGGGTAGTTCAATTCATTGGAACTATACACATGACTTAAGTTAGGCACATGCATAAGTCTTTGCAGGATGGAGACCTTTGTTTGGAAACAGCATAAATGAACAGTGATGCAGTGAGCAAGGGAATGTGAAGAACCATTTATTTAGAACTATGGAGAAGAGGAGTACCTGAACAAACATCTATGGACTCTTCAAAACAACCCAACAGGTTTAGCTGCCTCAAACACAAATCATCCTTTAAAAAAACAGCAGCAAATCTGGTTTTAGTAATGGCTAAATAATGGTTTTCATGTCATTACTGCAAGAGATACTGGTTTTAACACAACTTGCTGCCTACCAACCCTTCATTGTCCTACAACTTCATTTTAAGCACTGTCCTACAATTAAGGTGGCCACTCATACATTTCTGCAATACGGGACGTTTCAGTACTTCTAGGAAAAGCATAGGCCCTGCCCCTGCTGACAGGACCTGACAGATACTGTGTGTGCAAGGTCATGCTGAAAGTGGGCAGAGTGGCACACTCTTAAAAATGGCATCATTTGTACAATAATTATTGTTTTTGTTCCAGTACCAAATGGGGGACAAACCTCTCAAAAAGAGGACTGCCTGATTTAATTCCAGCTGAGTGGCCTCCCTACCTACAACACATGTGTCCCACCTCGTATTTAGCTTCGACACTCTATTTTCCTGTGCAGACCTGAAGAAGAGCTCACTGAAGCTTGAAAGCTTGTCCCTTTCACCAGCAGAAGTTAGTCCCAATAAGGCCTGGTCTACACTACACCTTTAATTCGGATTTAGTGGCTTTAATTCGAATTAACTCTGGAACCGTCCACACAACGAAGCCATTTAATTCGAATTAAAGGGCCCTTTAATTCGATTTCTGTACTCCACCCCGACGAGCGGAGTAGCGCCAAAATCGAATTTGTCAATTCGAATTAGCGTTAATGTGGCCGCAATTCGATGTTATTGGCCTCCAGGAGCTATCCCACAGTGCACCATTGTGACCGCTCTGGCCAGCAATCTGAACTCGCATGCACTGGCCAGGTGGACAGGAAAAGCCCCGGGAACATTTGAATTTCATTTCCTGTTTGCACAGCGTGGAGAGCACAGGTGACCACAGAGAGCTCATCAGCACAGGTAACCATGCAGGCTGATAATCGAAAAAGAGCACCAGCATGGACCGTACAGGAGGTACTGGATTTGATCTCTATATGGGGAGAGGATTCAGTGCTAGCTGAACTGCGTTCGAAAAGACGAAATGCCAAAACTTATGAAAAAATTTCCAAGGGCATGATGGAGAGAGGCCACAATAGGGACACAGATCAGTGCCGCGTGAAAGTCAAGGAGCTCAGACAAGCCTATCAAAAAGCAAAGGAGGCAAACGGTCGCTCCGGGTCAGAGCCGCGGACATGCCGCTTCTACGCTGAGCTAAATGCATTTCTAGGGGGGGCCGCCACCACTACCCCACCTCTGACTGTGGATTCCGAGCTGGGGATAATCTCATCAGGGACACCTGATGATTCCGCGGAAGGGGAAGAGGAGGAGGAGGAGGACGAGCTGGCAGAGAGCACCCAGCTCTCCGTTCTCCCCAACAGCCAGGAACTGTTTCTCACCCTGACTGAAGTACCCTCCCAAGCCTCCCAAGCCAGCACCCAAGACCATGACCCCATGGAAGGGACCTCAGGTGAGTTTACCTTTTAAAATATAAAACATGGTTTAAAAGCAAGCATTTTTAATGATTAATTTGCCCTGAGCACTTGGGATGCATTCGCAGCCAGTACAGCTACTGGAAAAGTCTGTTAACATGTCTGGGGATGGAGCGGAAATCCTCCAGGGACATCTCCATGAAGCTCTCCTGGAGGTACTCCAAAAGCCTTGCCACAAGGTTTCTGGGCAGTGCAGCCTTATTCCGTCCTCCATGGTAGGACACTTGACCACGCCATGCTAGTAGCAAGTAATCTGGTATCATTGCCTGACAGAGCCTGGCAGCGTATGGTCCCGGTGTTTGCTGGCATTCAAGCAACATCCGTTCTTTATCTTGCTGTGTAATCCTCAGGAGAGTGATATCGCTTAGGGTAACCTGGTTGAAATAAGGGAATTTAATTAAGGGGACTGAGGTGGCCGTTCCTACTGGGCTGTTTGCCTGTGGCTGAAAAGAAATCCTTCCCTGCATTTAGCCAAGTGCAAGGGGGGGGGGAGGATTGGCCCAGAGCTTTTCGCGTTTTGCTAGCAGGGATCTTCCCTGATACCAGCCAGGCGGTGGGGGGAGGGATAAAGCACTCATCCCAGAGAATTCATGGCGGGTGGGGGGGGGGTGTTAGTTTGGTTCCTGCAGGGATCTTCCCTGATACCAGCCACGCGGTGGGGGGAGGGAGAAAGCACTCATCCCAGAGAATTCATGGCGGGTGGGGGGGGGGTGTTAGTTTGGTTCCTGCAGGGATGTTCCCTGATACCAGCCACGCGGTGGGGGGAGGGATAAAGCACTCATCCCAGAGAATTCATGGCGGGTGGGGGGGGGGTGTTAGTTTGGTTCCTGCAGGGATCTTCCCTGATACCAGCCACGCGGTGGGGGGAGGGATAAAGCACTCATCCCAGAGAATTCATGGCGGGTGGGGGGGGGGGTGTTAGTTTGGTTCCTGCTGGGATCTTCCCTGATACCAGCCAGGCGGTGGGGGGAGGGATAAAGCACTCATCCCAGAGAATTGGATGGGGGGGGGGGGGTTAGTTTGGTTCCTGCTGGGATCTTCCCTGATACCAGCCAGGCGGTGGGGGGAGGGATAAAGCACTCATCCCAGAGAATTGGATGGGGGGGGGGGGTGTTAACCTTCAGCAGCAGAAAACAAGCTAACAGGAAAACTGCAGCACAACGGGCTTTGCTTGGTATGTGGGAAAGCAGGGCGCAGAAGCCTAAAGACAGTGGCTTACCATGGCAGCATGCAAGGTGAATTCTGTTGCCCCGACCTGCGTCTGTGATCTCTAGCAGCAAAGCCACAGGCACTCAATATTAAGAGGCAAAATGCGACCTTGCACAGAAATCACATGTGCTATGTAATGTGAATAGTATACACCGTGAAAGAGTATAAGCATTGTTCTGAAAAATGTATCTTTTAAAAAAATTCTCTCCTTTTTTCACTCCCTCCAGCAGGTGCAAATGTTTCAAGCCTCCCTCCTCCTTCCCGAAGGCTATCCCAGATAAGGCGTCGTAAAAAAAAAACGAGAGAAGAGATGTTTTCCGAAATCATGCAATCCACCAGGAATGAAAGAGCTCATCTGAATGAGTGGAAGGAGACGGTTTGCAAGTATAGGAAAGAAGCCAGTGACCGTGAGGACAGGAGGGACCAACGTGAGGACATGAGGGACCAACGTGAGGACAGAAGGGACCAACGTGAGGAGAGGAGAGACGCTCGAGATGAGAGATGGCGGCAGGAAGATCAAGCAACGCTGGGGCTGCTGCGTGAGCAAACAGACATGCTCCGGCGTCTGGTGGAGCTTCAGGAACGGCTGCTGGAGAACCGAGTGCCGCTACAGCCCCTGTATAACCCCCCTACCTCCTCACCATGTTCCATAGCCTCCACACCCAGACGTGTAAGAACACGGGGGGGGAGGCTCCATACACCCTCCCATTCCACCCCAGTGGACAGCCCAAGCAAAAGGCTGCCATTTTTTTAACCTTTTTTTACTGGGCTTTTCCTTCCCGCTGATCCTCCTCCCAAACCCCACTCAGGTTCTGTGCCGCTACAGCCCCTGTATAACCCCCCTACCTCCTCACCATTTTCCATAGCCTCCCCACCCAGATGTGTAAGAACACGGGGGGGGAGGCTCCGTACACCCTCCCATTCCACCCCAGTGGACAGCCCAAGCAAAAGGCTGCCATTTTCTTAACCTTTTTTTACTGGGCTTTTCCTTCCCGCTGATCCTCCTCCCAAACCCCACTCAGGTTCTGTGCCGCTACAGCCCCTGTATAACCCCCCTACCTCCTCACCATTTTCCATAGCCTCCCCACCCAGATGTGTAAGAACACGGGGGGGGAGGCTCCGTACACCCTCCCATTCCACCCCAGTGGACAGCCCAAGCAAAAGGCTGCCATTTTCTTAACCTTTTTTTACTGGGCTTTTCCTTCCCGCTGATCCTCCTCCCAAACCCCACTCAGGTTCTGTGCCGCTACAGCCCCTGTATAACCCCCCTACCTCCTCACCATTTTCCATAGCCTCCCCACCCAGATGTGTAAGAACACGGGGGGGGAGGCTCTGTACACCCTCCCATTCCACCCCAGTGGACAGCCCAAGCAAAAGGCTGCCATTTTCTTAACCTTTTTTTACTGGGCTTTTCCTTCCCGCTGATCCTCCTCCCAAACCCCACTCAGGTTCTCTCCCTCTTTTTATAATCAATTCATAAAGAATAAATGATTTTTAAACAATGGTGACTTTATTTCCTTTGAAAGCAAGCTGGGGGAAGGGGGAGGGTGGGTTCCTTACAGAGAATGAGTCAATAAAGGGGGCGGGTTTTCAGGAAGGATAAACAAACATAAATTTCACACTGTAGCCTGGCCAGTCATGAAACTGGTTTTCAAAGCTTCCCTAATGCGCAGCGCTTCATCGTGTGCTCTTCTAATCGCCCTGGTGTCTGGCTGCGAGTAATCAGCAGCCAGGCGATTTGCCTCAGCCTCCCACCCTGCCATAAAGGTCTCCCCCTTGCTCTCACAGAGATTGTGAAGCACACAGCAAGCAGTAATAACAATGGGGATATTGGTTTGGCTGAGGTCTGAGCGAGTCAATAAGGATCGCCAGCGACCTTTTAAACGGCCAAATGCACATTCTACCACCATTCTGCACTTGCTCAGCCTGTAGTTGAACAACTCCTGACTCCTGTCCAGGCTGCCTGTGTATGGCTTCATGAGCCATGGCATTAAGGGGTAGGCTGGGTCCCCAAGAATAACAATTGGCATTTCAACATCCCCCACGGTTATTTTCTGGTCCGGAAAGTAAGTCCCTTGCTGCAGCCGTTTAAACAGATTGGTGTTCCTGAAGACGCGAGCGTCATGAACCCTTCCCGGCCAGCCCACATGGATGTTGGTGAAACGTCCCTTGTGATCCACAAGTGCTTGCAGCACCATTGAGAAGTACCCCTTGCGGTTTATGTACTGGGTACCCTGGTGCTCCGGTGCCAAGATAGGAATATGGGTTCCATCTATTGCCCCACCACAGTTAGGGAATCCCATTGCAGCAAAGCCATCCACTATGACCTGCACATTTCCCAGAGTCACTACCTTTCGTAGCAGCACCTCCGTGATTGCTTTGGCTACTTGCATCACAGCAGCCCCCACAGTAGATTTGCCCACTCCAAATTGATTCCCGACTGACCGGTAGCTGTCTGGCGTTGCAAGCTTCCACAGGGCTATCGCCACTCGCTTCTCAACTGTGAGGGCTGCTCTCATCTTGGTATTCTGGCGCTTCAGGGCAGGGGAAAGCAAGTCACAAAGTTCCATGAAAGTGCCCTTACGCATGCGAAAGTTTCTCAGCCACTGGGAATCGTCCCACACCTGCAACACTATGCGGTCCCACCAGTCTGTGCTTGTTTCCCGGGCCCAGAATCGGCGTTCAAAGCCTATAACCTGGCCCATTAACATCATAATCTCCAAAGCACCGGGGCCCGCGGTCTCAGAGAATTCTGTGTCCGTGTCCATGTCCTCATCACGCTGGTCGCTGCGCTGCAATCGCCGCCTCCTCCTCCTCCTCGCCTCTTTTTTCTGGTCCTGTGTAAGCATAAACTCCACGAGAAAGCGCGAGGTGTTTATAATGTTCAAGACTGCGTTCTGGAGCACAACGGGATCCATGCTTGATGCAGAATGGAGTCTGCAGAGTTCACTCAGGAAAAAAGGCGCGAAATGGTTGTCTGCCGTTGCTTTCAGGGAGGGAGGGGGAGGCTGTACCCAGAACTACCTGCGACAATGTTTTTTGCCCCATCATGCACTGGGGTCTCAACCCAGAATTCCAAGGGGGGTGGAGACTGCGGGAACTATGGGATAGCTATGTAAAAGCTACCCACAATGCAACGCTCTGGAAATCGATGCTACTATGGTAGCTTGGACGCACACCACCGAATTAATGGTGCCTAGTGTGGCCGAATACATTCGAATTTATAAAATCGGTTTCCTAAATTCGAATTATATAAATTCGAATTAATCCTGTAGTGTAGACATACCCTAAAAGATATTACCTCCCCCACCTTGTGTCTCTCCTTATTGCATGCATATTTTGGACCATGGGCAGCACAGACTGAGTTGAGCAGTCATTACTCCCAGTTTCAGCGAAAAAGTACATGGAAAATAGACAGTCCCCCACTACTTAGATTGTGCCTGCCATAGAATTTGCCCAACATTTGATCATTATATATGCAATTTGCAAGAAGAGAAAACGAAGTGGAAGTTGGCTTTCTACCTAGTGTTGTAATACATGTGATGTAAATTATGTTGTAAAGGCTCCCAATGAATCATGCTAAACTGAATGGTTCAAATGTGACATAACATCTCAGAGTGACTAAACTCAGTTTAACCACAAATAGATGCTTAACCTGCTGCTTCATAACCTTTATCAATCTAATGTATTACTGGACATTGACAATATCCTTGGGTACTTACAGGAAACTATGGTTCCTTTCCCAAAGACGTCACAATCTCAGGGATCTGATGATGATGTGCTGAGAGGCCACAACTCTCATTGACTTAAGTGGTGCAAGGGATTAGTACTACCCAGTGAAGAAGGATGAATTTGTCACAAAGAACAGAGTTACATGTTCAAAGAGGATGGGACTGGAGGTGGAAATTAGTGAAGTTCCTCAGAAATTCCTTTTGGAGCATGAAGAGTTTAGAGAGACCCAGGGCCGGCTCTGGCTTTTTTGCCGCCCTAGGCAAAAAAGCCACCCGCCGCCCCCCCCCCCCCCCCCAGCGCGGCAGGGGAGGGCGCCGAGCCCGGCCGCGGGCCCGCAATCCCCGACTGGCCGGAGCGCCGGGGGGAGGGCGGCGAGCCCAGCCGGGGCTCTCCGCTCTCCCCGGCGGCCAGAGCGCCAGGGGGAGGGCGGCGAGCCCGCCGCGGCTCTCCGCTCTCCCCGACCGGCCGGAGCGCCGGGGGAGGGCGGCGAGCCCAGTCGCGGTCCCACTCTCAGGCCGGAGCGCCCCGCCGCGCCACCCCCTCCAGGCGCCGCCCCAAGCACATTCTTGGTGGGCTGGTGCCTGGAGCCGGCCCTGGAGAGACCACCACCATGATTTCCGTAACTGGACTTTTCAAATTTCCTGAGTAGAATGAGAAGAACATTGCATAAAATCTATTCATTTCCTATATAGAAGGGAAATCCTAATTCTACCTGTCCACCTCTTGTACTGAACAGTGTTAATATGTTATATACCTGTGTGCTGAGCAAATAGATTGCTAAATAGTGACTCTGTTAAATGTCCTTCCTGTTTATAAGAATGCAGTCCATAACCTTCTGCCACCAAACACCTGGAGCAATTTGACATAAATTTAATAGAAATTATAATTATCTAGAAGATCCCAAAAACTAAATGCAGATACCAAACAGCTCTTTGATTCAAAGAAGGCATCTTCTACCACAGATAGTCATTTAGCCATATGGAGAGTCCCATATCTATAATACTGAGTCTATACATAAACTCTGAAGTCATCATAAAAAAAAAAAATTCTTTTGCATTTGGAATGAAAATATCAAGAAGTTGTGAATGGAAGCAAACATCTTCAAGAAGCATTTGACTCCTAGGAGCATGTAAACAGTTGGAATGGTGTGGTTGCACTGAATTTGTAAACCTCTCTCTACGACTAAGATGCTTCAATGGAATTAGACAAGTAATGAGGAATACATTAAGAACAAATTCTGCTGGTAGATAATAGCACAGTTCAGTCAATAGCAACAATCCCAGTAAGCTTTCAGGGGCTATTATCCTCATTTCAGAATTTCATTTGTTGTTTTATCCCCTCTGTAAAGTACAAATTCTTGGATGTAGGCTATTTTTTTTTCTATCACAGATTTTGATTGAACTTAAATGTTACCACAAGTTAATGGATAATCCCTCCCCCCCCCCCCTTAGGCCTGGTCTACACTAGGCGTTTATGTCGAATTTAGCGCCGTTACATCGAATTAACCCTGCACCCGTCCACACCACGAGGCTATTTAGTTCGACATAGAGGTCTCTTAAATTCGACTTCTGTACTCCTCCCCAACGAGGGGAGTAGCGCTAAATTCGACATGGCCATATCGAATTAGGCTTGGTGTGGATGGAAATCGACGCTAATAGCTCCGGGAGCTATCCCACAGTGCACCACTCTGTTGACGCTCTGGACAGCAGTCCGAGCTCGGATGCTCTGACCAGCCACACAGGAAAAGCCCCGGGAAAATTTGAATTCCTTTTCCTGTCTGGGCAGTTTGAATCTCATTTCCTGTTTGGACATCGTGGCGAGCTCAGCAGCACTGGCAACGATGCAGAGCTCTCCAGCAGAGATGGCCGTGCAATCCCAGAATAGAAAGAGGGCCCCAGCATGAACTGATCGGGAAGTCTTGGATCTCATCGCTGTGTGGGGCGATGAGTCCGTGCTTTCCGAGCTGCGCTCCAAAAGACGGAATGCAAAGATCTATGAGAAGTTCTCTAAAGCCATGGCAGAGAGAGGATACAGCCGGGATGCAACGCAGTGCCGCATGAAAATCAAGGAGCTGAGACAAGGCTACCAGAAGACCAAAGAGGCAAACGGACGATCCGGATCCCAGCCCCACACATCCTGTTTCTACGAGGCACTGCATTCCATCCTAGGTGCGGCCGCCACCACTACCCCACCACTGACCGTGGACTCTGAGGATGGGATATTGTCCACGGCCGGTTCCTCGGACATGTTAGCGGACGGGGAAGATGAGGAAGGAGATGAGGAGGACGAGGCAGTCGACAGCGCTTACCAAGCTGATTTCCCCGACAGCCAGGATCTCTTCATCACCCTTACAGAGATCCCCTACCAACCGTCCCCAGCATTTAACCCGGACACAGATTCAGGGGAAGGATCAAGCAGTAAGTGTTTTAAACATCTAAACATTTATTTTTAACAGAACTGGAATATTAACAATAAGAACAATGTGTTTTTCATGATTTGTTTGCCCTAGGCGCTTAACTATTCAGTCCCAACTATTTAAAAAAAAATCTAACAGTGTCCGGTTGTGCATGATTCTGCTGCCCAAGCCGCTCCACTCTTTAGTCCCTGCCAGTGCAGCTATATTAAAATGCGGTCTATATGTCCGGGGATAGAGCTGAAATCCTCCAGGGACATCTCGAGGAAGCTCTCCTGGAGGTAATTGGAAAGCCTGTTCATCAGGTTCCTGGGGAGAGCGGCCTTATTGGGTCCTCCGAAGTAGGAGACGTTTCCGCGCCAGGAGATCCTCAAGTACTCCGGGATCATAGCCTTGCACAGCATGGCGGCATACGGCCCTGGTCTTTGCAGGCTTTCCCGAAGCATCCTTTCTTTATCGCTGTCTGAGATGCTCATGATTGTGATGTCGCTCATGATGACCTGCTTTGAATTAGGTAGGGGACTGTTAGTATTGGGACTGCTTGCCCGTTCCTTTACAGAACTGTAACCGCCGGTTTACAGCCACGCGGTGGAGGCGGGAGAGGGGCAGCATACAGGGATCTTTCCCTGGGACAGCCGCGAGGGGGTGGGACAGGGGCAGAGTTCATGCTTGGCCGATTGCTGGCAGCAGAGACTGGCATTGCTTTCAATGTGAAAGGAGGCCAGTGCTACTATTAAAGTTTTAAGCAGCCACAAGTCTACGGCTTACCATGTCTGCCTGCTACAGAAATTCCGGTGTCCTGCCCCGCTTCCCAGATCGGCAGTGCAAGACCCCAGGCACTGAAGGCGAGGTCCGAAAATTCGACCTTGTCCTGAGTGCGCATGTGATAGGTGCAGTGCATGGTCTTGTTCACAGAGAAAGACTATGTTCTTTGTTCACAACTACATTTAACTTTCGGAGGAATTCACTACCTTTTTCTCATTCCCACAGCCACATCTGCGACTGTCTCCCAACCCAGCCTGGCATCACACTCCCAGAGGCTAGCTCACATTAGGCGGAGGAAGAAGAAGACGCGAGAGGACATGTTCTCAGAACTAATGGGCTGCTCCCGAGCCCAGGCAGCACAGCAGAACCAGTGGAGGGAGAATTTGTCCCAAATGCACCGGACACACATGGAACGTGAGGAAAGGTGGCGGCAGGAAGACCAGCAGGCGACTCAAACGCTGCTTGGACTTATGAGGGAGCAAACGGACATGCTCCGGCGCCTTGTTGATGTTCTGCAGGAACGGAGGCAGGAGGACAGAGCCCCGCTGCAGTCTATCAGTAACCGCCCTCCCCCGCCACCAAGTCCCATACCCCCCTCGCCCAAAGTCCAAAGAAGGAGGGGCGGCAGAGTCCGTGAAAACTCTCACTCCACCCCTGCAGACTGCTCAAGCACCAGAAGGCTGTCATTCCCCAAAATTTGAAAAGTCCTTTCCTTCCCGCCTCACCGAAGCCCCCGTCCAAGTTTCACCCCCCAGTTTCATGTGTAGTTGTTAATAAAAAATACGTTTCTGTTCATTATTGTTTCCATCATGTTCTTTTGGAGGAGAGTCTGTCTGAAGGGGGGGAAGGGGCTTGGTAATTGGACAGGACAGTCACCTTTAGCAGGGTACAGAGGCGGGGGCAGGTCCAGCAGGAGGGCACATACACAGTGCAGTGACTAGTTACCCTGGTCATTCTGGGAGGTGGTTTTCATGTTATGGGGGGGGGGTTGCTCTGTGACTTTGTGGCGGGGGAGGGCAGTTACAGATCTTATGCAGCGGTCCTTTTCCTGGATCACAGAGCCACGCAGCAGGGGATCTGTAACCCTCCTCCCCCTGCCATAAAGTCACATAGCCCCCACATACACGCAGTCCCGCTCAGGAGGGCTGGCAGGCTCCATTGAAACAACCAGTCCACCACTGCGAATCCTGTCATTCCTGGAGTTTAGAAGCATCATTTGCATCAGTACACTACACCCGCTCCCCACCACAGTCTGCGTCCCAGGTTTCAAATATTCCCGCGAAAACAGTAATAAAGACAACGGTGTTCATTAAGAAAATAAAACTGATTTTATTTTTTTGGAAAGGGGTGAAGGGGGTATGTAACTGGAGAGGATAGTCAACATTAACTGGGTAAAGAAATGGGGGCAGGTTCAGCTTCTCTGTACACAAACTGAAAAGTCACTGGTAACCCTGCTCACTCTGGAACCTAGCTTTCAAAGCCTCCCGGATGCACAGCGCGTCCCGCTGGGCTCTTCTAATCGCCCGGCTGTCTGGCTGGGCGTAATCAGAAGCCAGGCTATTTGCCTCAACCTCCCACCCCGCCATAAAGGTCTCCCCCTTGCTCTCACAGAGATTGTGGAGCACACAGCAAGCTGCTATAACAATGGGGATATTGGTTTCGCTGAGATCACAGCGAGTCAGTAAGCTTCTCCATCTCCCCTTGAGACGGTCAAAAGCACACTCCACCACCATTCTGCACTTGCTCAGCCGGTAGTTGAACAGTTCTTTTCCAGTGTCCAGGGCGCCAGTATAGGGCTTCATGAGCCAGGGCATTAGCGGGTAGGCTGGGTCCCCAAGGATCACTGTAGGCATCTCCACATCCCCAAGAGTTATTTTGTGGTCCAGGAAGTAAATACCTTCCTGCAGCCGTCTAAACAGACCAGAGTTCCTGAAGACGCGAGCGTCATGAACCTTGCCCGGCCATCCAACGTTGATGTTGGTAAAACGTCCCCTGTGGTCCACCAGTGCTTGCAGCACCATTGAAAAGTAGCCCTTTCGGTTGATGTACTGGCTGGCCTGGTGCTCCGGTCCCAGGATAGGGATGTGAGTTCCATCTATAGCCCCACCGCAGTTTGGGAATCCCATCGCGGTGAAGCCATCTATAATGACCTCCACGTTTCCCAGGGTCACTACCTTTGAGAGCAGTACCTTAACGATTGCGTTGGCTACTTGCATCACAACAACCCCACGGTAGATTTGCCCACGCCAAAGTGGTTTGCGACTGACCGGTAGCTGTCTGGCGTTGCAAGCTTCCAGAGGGCTATGGCCACTCGCTTCTGGACAGTCAGGGCTGCTCGCATCCAGGTGTCCTTGCGCTTCAGGGCAGGGGACAGCAACTCACAAAGTTCGAGGAAAGTCCCCTTCCGCATGCGAAAGTTTCGCAGCCACTGGGATTCATCCCAGACCTGCAGCACTATGCGGTCCCACCAGTCCGTGCTTGTTTCCCGTGCCCAGAATCGTCGTTCCACAACATCCACATGACCCATTGTCACTGTGATGTCCTCGGCGCTGGGTCCCGTGCTTTCTGACAGGCCTGTGCTACTCTCAGACTTCAGGCCCTCACCGCGGTGCCGTAGCCTCCTCGCCTGGTTTATCTGCATCTGCCTCTGGTAAAGGTGGATGATAAGCTGCGAGGCGTTGACAACGGCCACAACTGCAGCGATGGTCGCAGCGGGATCCATGCTCGCAGTGCTGTGGCGTCCGCGCAGTCACTAACCAGAAAAGTGCGTGAACTGATTTCCCGCCGGCGCTTTCAGGGAGGGAGGGAGGGCGGTAGTGATGGACGGATGACGACAATTACCCCAAAGCACCCTCGACACATTTTTTTTTAACCGGAAGGCATTGGCGGCTCGACCCAGAATTCCAATGGGCAGCGGGGACTGCGGGAACTGTGGGATAGCTGCTCACAGTGCACCGCTTCCAATGTCGACACTTTCCCCATTAGTGTGGACTCACAAAGTCGAATTACTGTCCTTAGTGTGGACACACACGTTCGACTTTGCAATATCGATTCCACATATTCGATTTAAGTGAAATCGAACTACCCTCATAGTGTAGACATACCCCTAGCTATCATAGATCACAAAGTGTGTACCACAGATGGCTCTTCATTGTGATAGAAATGCAGTAATTAGAATTTACATTTCCTGCCTTGATCACATGGTCAGACAAGGTGGGTGAGGTAATATCTTTTACTGGACTAACTTCAGTTGCTGAAAGAGCTAAGCTTTCAAGTTTACACTGAGCTCTTCTTTAGGTGACTTCTCATTCAGTTTACTAGCTGTATGTTTTCAGTATAGCTATGCATTGTCTGCTTCCATGCCCATCAGTTGGGTGCTACAGGATTCCGTTTTAAAAGGCAAGATACAAAACATCAAATCACTTTTACCAAAGCATGGGGAAATAAAGTCACAGATTTTTGCCTGGATTTTCACATTACAATTACCATGAAGCAAAATCTATATCATTAGTAAAACAAATCTAGTTACTGAAATGTCTTGTGGTAGAATGGAGGCTTGTAATATGTATTCTTGTAACTGGAACTAGCTGTTCTCTTTTGCTTTCCCATTCAACATCACAAAGTGAAGTAAACTGAATAAATGAATCTTCTATTCTGACTTCGTATAACTGGTTTACCCAGGAGCTAGCCTTCCATCCAGCCCCAGCACTGCCCTCAATGGACACGACTTTACTCAAGGAAGGAAGGCTTTGGGTGCCAGGCTTGTCACAGAGTTATTGACTTTGCCTATTTGCCTTGCATATAACTTAGGGAAATAAAAGAGATCATTTTGTTTTCCTTTGTTGCAGTGAATGACAAAATATAGCTGCCATTTTTCAAACTTTAGCACCTTAATAAGACATCCAAGTCCTGCACACCATACATATGTAAAATAAGCATACAAGAGTCTAAGTACTAATTTGGGCTATTAAACTGTTATTATTGGAATACTGAGTTCACACAAGCAATGGGTTTTAGAACACAAAGTTACATTGAACCAAATACCCCTGAAGTTTGGGGGGAGAAGGAGTGGGAGGGGAGCAAAGTGTTTGGATCTTGCACTTTGGTTCAGGCCCATCTCCGTGAACAATAAAGTAGAGGGAAATATAGAAATCCAATAACATTCTAAAGCAAGAGACCAAACCACATGGCAGAGTTATTCCCCAAATCAGATTTACATAGCATTCCATGCTGCTGCTGCTGCTGCTTTCACACCTTACCTCTACTTTTTGTAAGAGGGTGACATATTCATGATCCTCATTGAGCTTTTGTTCACTTTAAATACTTAAGAAACTAGCCTGCACATTTATGTTCAGGTGCCTGCCCAGATTTTCAATCATTTGATTGCATTGTAGCTGGAGAGACAGACCTGCTGCTCCATTCTTTGCGATGATACCATGAAAGGGTGTCAGCAACAGGGAAAGAGAGGGAGAAGTCTGCACGTTCCCAGGTTTAGAAATGCACCAGAGCTACAACTTTCAACATGAAATGTCCTGAGCTTTCCTGCTGCAGCCACCTTCCCCTCCAGGAGGATCACAGCGTTACTTTCAATCTAAGGATCCAGACATTTGTTACCAGGGCCGGCTCCAGGCACCAGCCGAGCAAGCTTGTGCTTGGGGTGGCAGATTCTATGGGGCGGCATTCCGACCAATCCTAGGGCGGCACGGCTGCTTTTTTGTTTGTTTGTTTTGTTTTGTTTTGTTTTGTTTGCCAATCCGGCCGCCCTGTAGGGGGCGGCGGCGCGGAGGAGGGGAGCGCCCTGCTGGGAGCGGGCTGCGCGCTCCGTCTGCCCCAGCCGGTGCCAGGTCTGTAGCAAGCCCAGCAGGGCAGCCCGCGTCCTGCCCTCCCCACCGACCGGAGTGGTGCGGAGCCCTCCCGACAGGCAGTGCGGCGGTTGGGGCCGTGTGGCGAGCGCCCTGCTGAAGCCCTGGCCGCCCCCCTTCTCTCTGTCCCCCAGCTCCCTCCTCCTCCACCCCCCCGCTAGCCGGGGCACGTCTGCAGCGCAGGGAGTCCCCCTGCACCCTGGCTCCAGCCGCCCCGCAGGTTGTTGTTTTTTTCCTGATTTGCCCCCCCCCGTCCGCGCCACAGGGGTTTTTTTTATTTTGTTTTTTTGCTTTGCCGTTCTGGCCGCCACGATTTTTTTTTTCCTTGGGGTGGCAAAAAAGCCAGAGCCGGCCCTGTTTGTTACCTAAGTGTGTAAGGTTCATTTTAACTGGCAGTGCCTGACCTGAGTGACCAGTGAGGAGAAAAAAGCGCACAGGAACTCTGCCCCTCCCTTCACCCCATGTTTAGGGTTACCATTCGTCCGGATTCCCCCGGACATGTCCGGCTTTTTGAGCTAAAAATAGCATCCGGGGGGAATTTGTAAATGTCCGGACTTCCCCCCCCATGCAGAGCACGTGCGGCTAACAGGGCAGCAGGCCGGATGGTGCCACTTACATGGGGCTCCGACAGCCAGAGAGAGCCCCTCCTCCACTTTCCCTGCAGCAGAGCTCACTCCCTCCCTCCCTCCCTCTCTGCATTCGCAGATCGCCTCCGGCAGTCTGGAGCTCCTCCCCCGCTCCTCCTCCCCTGCTGCCCAGCGTGCTGGGACGAGCGGCAGGGTAAGGGGGCCAGGGGGTCGGAGAAGGGGCAGGGAGGTTCTGGAGGGGGCAGTCGGGAGTTCGGGGGGGAGCTTTCGGGGGGGGGGTGGATAAGGTTTTGGGCAGTCAGGGTACAGGTGGAGGTAGGGTCCTGGGGTGCAGTTAGGGTGGAGAGGGTCTTAGGAGGGGGCAGTTAGGGGACAAGGAACAAGGAGGCTTAGGTAGGGGGTGGGGTTCTGGAGGGCAGTTAGGAGCAGGGGTCCCAGGAGGGGGCAGTCAGGGGACAAGGAGCGGTGGGGGGGGGGTTGGCAGTTCTGGGGGCGGGGCTGTCAGGGGGCAGGGGTGGGGAGAAGGATCGGAGCAGTCAGGGGACAGGGAGCAGAGGGGTTTAGATGGGTCAGGAGTTCTGGGGGGGGCTGTCAGGGGGTGGGGAGTGGTTGGATGGGGCGTGGGAGTCCCAGGGGTCTGTCTGGGGGTGGGGGTGTGGATAAGGGTTGGGGCAGTCAAGGTACAGGTAGGGGGTAGGATCCTAGGGGGCCAGTTAGGATGGGGGGAGGGCCTCAAGAGGGGGCAGTCAGGGGACAAGAGGCAGGGAGGCTTAGGTAGAGGGTGGAGTCCTGGGGGGCAGTTAGGGGCAGGGGTCCCAGGAGGGGGCAGTCAGGGGACAAGGAGCGGGGGGAGGGTTGGGGGTTCTGACTGGGGCAGGAAGTGGGAGGGAGTGGAAGGGGCAGGGGCGGGGCTAGGGCAGGACGGGGGCGGGGCTAGGGCAGGGCTCCTCCCGTCCTCTTTTTTGCTTGCTGAAATATGTTAACCCTACCCATGTTGCCTTATTAATACTAATTGTGAGCTACAATAGTTGAGATAGTGCAATTGTACCTGTGCCAGCGCAGGCCTTTCACTTCTTGCCCTCATTTTAAATGTAGTTCTCACTAAAGCATGTCAAAGGGGCCCAGAACCAGTGCTTTTGGACCTGGGATTTTAGAAAAATGAGCAATTAGATTTTGTTTTCTTTAAGAAAAGGAGTGAGCACAGCTTACTTGCTAGCAGTGCCTCTGGTTAGGTTCCATTCCTTTCATTCACCTCCAAAGATTATTTAAAATAAAACAGGGATGGTATTTTTTAAGTGCTCTGACTATAATCTAGGCTCCAACTGAAAGTCTTTACAAACGTTGATGAGCCACATATTCAAACCTAATATTTTTGTCTGTATTTTTTCTCTTTCACATAGAACACTGTTTTTCATCTATTTATTGTACAAACAAAAGCTTTCTTTACCAGCTCCTCCCCCTGCTGCCTATCAGAGCAGTGACATCATCATAATGGCAGTGATCATAATCTGTTACCCGGCAACAATTGTGATGACACAGACCAAAGATGAATGGTAATTGCACAGAAGAGGAAATTGTGGATGGGATGGGGAGGAGGTCTTGTTTAGACACCACAGCAGGGTACTCCCCAGTGAGCACTAATGGAAAGCAGCATAGAGGAAAGAAATATGAAAAGTAAATCAAATTTGTGTTCCAAAGAGATTCTAGTAATTAACCCTGAAGTTGCGAGTACAAATTTCAACCTTCTATTTGAAGTGATTTACTCAAAATATGTATTTAATTTTATTCTCTTCCTATCAATGTACATAGTAACAATCTACCGTTACATCTTAATAAGCATAATTATCATGGAATCGTAGACAGGATCTGAAAGCTAAGCTCTTTGGGGCTGGCTAGGTCTCTGTTATGTGTCTTTCAGTAACTGGCACAGTGGGGCTCTAATCCCTGACTGGGGCTACCATGATACAACACATACATTCATAGAAAGAGCCAAATCCTGCCCTGGGGGTGTGAGAGAGGAAGTAGGAAGCTTCTCCCCTCTCTCCCCCAAATGCTGCCAATCAGCAGCACAGCACTGAGGAGCATCTCAACAAAGCTCCTCAGCTACCTGCTGACCCCAATGACCATAAAGGGGTATGATTAGGTTCTCCATTACCCCACTGTCTAATCAGCACAAGTTCTGTAGTCAATGGCACATATTAACCAGGCTGCACACTGCACTTTTTCACTATAGAAGCTAAGTTTGTCCAACAGCATGTGCCCCCAGCCCACCTAGAGTCATTCTGCTTTGCACCAACAAGATGGACCATGGACCATAAGCATGGCAATTACTATCTGCCCCTTATGCACCTTCCACAAGCGAGGACAAGATTTCACCCACCCTCTACTGTGAAAATAAATCTGCAAACATAACACAACAAGCCAGAAATTCAGCCAATAATTACATGAAGATTAAAACATGCTTTTACATCAATCTGCTGTTTCTCCCCACCCCAGTTTGCAGCAAAGCTAATAGCAAAAGGTTGTGTTTGTCTGTCTTAGCAGACAGATCAGGGATGATGGGTTTGGGGGAAGATTTCACAGAGGGCATCCACAAATGACTATGGCAGCCCAAGGGTTAAGGAAGCCTTGTGCATTACCTTGGTACAGTACCTTAAACCCATATTCAAATGTATCATTAGTTTTGAAGAGTGCATGTACCTTTAAGTATTTACTTTGTCTCATGTATTAATTATACATTTTGCATTGATTCTACAGCTTTTATCTTTGTAACGGAGACCTTTGCAACTGTGATTATAAAGGCAGCACAACAGCTTCTAAGTTTTCTGGCACTAAGTACCATTAAAAGCCATTTTATGGCTCTCCAGTCATTAGAACCTTGGTATCACTGGGGCACAGAACAGAACTCTTTACCTACTACCTGGGGATAAGTGCTGCCATTATGTTGGAGATTAATGGAGTAGGCAAAGAGGCCAAGCACAACATGGTCTTGTGTTATATTTGACCTTGTGATCATTTAGCACTGGACTGGGAGCAGAGCACAGCTGTCAACTTTTTCTTTCCATAACACACAGAAAAAGCAGACAAGCTAAAGCTATTCCCTCTTCCTCAAGCAAGAGAGATGTTTGGAAGTAGGTTTAAAAAGTTAGGAAAGGTGAACAAACTAGAGGAAAAAAAATGCTTCTCAGCATGAGAGAAGTTAGTTCTGCATAGAGAAATGAAAACGTACATAATAATAATAATAATATACCGAGGGTTTTATTCAACATAGTGTTTTCTCAAATAAGTTGTTTTGGCACGACTTCACAGAACTATCCATCAGAGGTTGTAGTGACAGATGAAAATGATCTGAACACAAGGGCAGCATTTCTCTTAAAGCTCTGAATGTAAGGTGTCCTGACTGTGCAGGTTTTATAACACAGTGAGAAGAAAATGGGACTATTCAAGCTAAAATTAAAAATATGTATTTTTGTTTATTTCTTATATGTTGCCATAGCTTAGTTCAGTGCTTTACAGACCCAAAGCCTAGACAAAAGGAGCTTGCAACCTCAACCAAATGGACAGGATTCAACAATGAAGGCACAAGAATTGGAGCAGACCAAGGGACTTAGATGCCCCATATTTCAACTGTAATAATTTAGGACCCATTACTACAAGAGTCTCAGCATGCCTGACTGCCACTGAAATGCATTGCAGGATTTGGGGCCCTGGGAATGGAAAGCCTGGGGAGAAAGAAAGTGGGTTTTAAGGAGAAATTTGATGGAGGGGAGTAAAGAGGCTTGGCAGTAGGAAGAGGGAGGCTATGCTAAATTAAAGGGATAGCGTCAAAACAAACAAGAGGTAGAGCCTGAGAAATGGACAAAAGTCGGAAAAGTTTCAGGAGGATTAGGCAGGGCACAGGTTTCTATATACACAGTGTGAGAGAGAGCTAGGCACGTTCTGCAGTCCTTTCTTAGTCTTTACTAGGGCAAAACTCCCATTGACTTCGGATTCATGTATCCAAATAGATATAAGTAAAGGAAATAGGATTTGGGCCCTTAGAAATGCTAAATATTGCAAATATATGACATACCTATTACTTTATCAATTTTACTTTTGAAGTGAGCTATGCAAATTTGTAGAGATGATAGTTTTCTCTCCCCGTCCCCCAGTTGCTCTTCAAATGCTATGATTTAATATCACTCTAAAGGTTTTTACTGCAGCAGAAATGATCAGCATTTATAATCAAGCAGAAGCATATTTTAAATTTCTACTTGGTATCTTTTTCAATATGTACAGAGTAAGTGTTATTTGTTAAGGTAAACTGGAATGAAGGACTGATGCTAGCAGTAGCTTGGATATACTGTCCCAGATCCTCTGTTGTGGAGCAGATCCTTTATACCACACCACCTGCTTATTGTAGCTGGAGACTTATTGTTTCTGGCCCCAGATGTATCACCCCAGTGCATGAGGCATTCTCTACTGCTGTAGAGATAATGTATAGGATACTATTGCCTCTTATTTAGAGTTGGTGTTGCCAGAGTAAAGGGGACATGGTCAGGAAATGCCTATATCAACCCCTGCCTGTGGTTCCAGCTCCTTAAGATTCGTAGCAGCCAGAGGAAGTTAGAGCAGACTGAGAGCTGCTCTGATTTACAGCAGGGGGCCATACCAACACACAGCAGCTTTTGGATTGGGGTAACTCATTGGGAAGCTTTATACCACCTTTGCTCTTCCCCCACACCATCCTCCCTCCTCAGTCATATAACAGCATCAGCTTCACATCATAAGGACAATGTCTATTGCTTGAATTAGAAAACAAACTTGATGGGAAATATTTCCAGGCAGCACATTAGAGCTCTTGGTGTTACAAGAAGGCAGAAACCCAACCCCAGCAGGTTCAGCTGCCTTTGGAGTACCACAGAGTATGAGGCTGGAGTGTAGCATAGAGCCTGCTGCAAATGACAGGCTAAGATTTAATTCCTAGCACTGCTGACCAGTTTAGGAATTGCCTATTATTTACTGCGGCTTTCTCCATCTCGCCTGCTAGACAGTGGAATGCACTTCAGAGTACGTCTCCCCAGGGGAAGGAGAATTAAGCGCCCTGCCTAGCAAGGACATGCTTCTGGATTAATGGTCAATGGTGAGAGGGCTTTCTCAGGCTTTAGCCAGACTTCAGCCAGCCAAAATGTCTGGTTATTTTCTTGGACAAAGACTGCTCTGAGTGGGCAATAAAATCTTTCATGCTAAAGTGAAATGGTAATTCTCAGACTAAGGAAATAAGCAGTCTAGCAAGAAACAACGAGGAAGAAAATTCTCTGTGTTATTTAAGAAGAATGAGCTTTAGAATAATATAAGTGAGAACTGAGAACAAAGGAATTCTTTTTTTATATTTTATATAATATAAATGTAGTCTCCAAAGAGAAACCTTACCAGATACTGAGTTTTAAGATCATTTTTGGCATTTCTCTTTCCCCACTATGATCACTGACACCACAATAATAATAATAATAAATAATAAATTGCACATACAGCATTGTATTCCATCACAGTTTTTGAAGCACTTTACAAACATTATTTTAAATAATCCTCAGATCCCATTTTGGTGTAGGGAAAGAACATTACCCCTTTTTGAAAAATGGGGAAACTGAAGGATGTTAAAGCCACACAGGAGTTAAGACTAAATTATTCAAAAGTGTCCACTATTTAACTGTGTACCCCTAACTTGAGATGCCTAGGGGCCTGATTTTCAGAGGTGCTGAGCACCTTCAGCTTCCAGTGATTCCATTGTCTTCCAATCTGTGCAACTGAAAAATTGAGGTACCCCTAAATTAGATGGCACTTTGGAAAATTTCAACCCAAATAACTTGCCAAAGGTCACACTGGAAGTCTGTGGAAGACCTGGGAATATACCCTAGGCATTCAGCATACTCAACATAATAATGATGAGTATGGTATAAACGTGTAGATAAATAGAACACACATATCCTGATTTCTCATCTTTTGCCTTAGCTACAGAAGCATGTGAAATTAAGTCATTTTCTGTACTTTTTCTTACAATCTATCACACAAATGAAAAACTGAGAAATTCCCTGTCTCTCACATTCTAATAGGATCACCTATTAAATCATCTAATCCATGATACAGTTTCCTACCAGAAGACCTGTCAGAAATTAAATGGATACAGCACGTGATCTTAGCCAAAAGGCCAAGAAAGGCAATAACCTCATTCCCCGCCCCCAATTTGCCCACATTGATTGGAAAGTCCCGTAAAGGAAAGGTTGGATGTAATTGGCAAAGCATTAGTCCTTCTAATCTTCTAGTACAGTCACTGAATTACAATAATCTGATTCTCCTCAGATGCCAGTCATGTGTATGTCTCCAAATTATCCAACTTGAGAGGAAAGCAAAACACAGTAGACCCAATCCTAAACTGGTATAAACTATCAAAGTTA
Organism: Emys orbicularis; assembly: GCF_028017835.1. NCBI lineage: Eukaryota > Metazoa > Chordata > Testudines > Emydidae > Emys > Emys orbicularis. The sequence goes on from NC_088691.1 coordinate 33,684,262, forward strand.
TACTGATTTACACCAGCTGAAGAATTAGCTGAGAAGTATGAACCACTGTAACTAACCTTGCATAAAACGTTCTCATGACACCACTGAAAATAAACTGCAAGCCCAAGTACTTTTACCCTCAAAAGTCAGCTAAAAGAAACATCTCCCACATGACACAAGGAAAAAAAACCCCAAATACATCAGTTATCTCCCTGTGTTCAAAAGTTTGTCGTCTTAGCAGTTTTTTTCTTCTTTTCTATAGAGTGCTTTGGGGAGATTGCCAGGAAAGGGATACAGCATGGCATGACTGTCTCACTCATCAGAATAAATTAGTTGCTTTGTTTTAGAACTAATCATAAATGAACCACCAGATGTTGGCATCTTTTGTGTGGAAAAAAAAGCCTCCTGTAAAGTAGAATAAATAATTTCACGTTCTTTTGGGACTCGTTTAAAACATGCAAAAGGGTAAATGATGCCTTTGAAAAATCAAGGACATTTTTGTCACCATTTTATCACTAATTTTGAGATCATTTAACCAAAATAGTTAAGGAGATTTTTATTCAGCTCAAATCGCAGTTTGAGGCCTCTGGACAAACTACTATCTTCATGGAATCATATCTCAGAGGAACTGGAAGCTTTGCTTTCATTGTGTTTAAGGAAGCCAACAATGTATATCACCAAAGTGGTAGTGGTGGTGGGAGGGGCTGGTTTTTTGTTTTGTTTTGTTTTGTTTTCTGGAGCCAAGATATTTTATACTGATAGTTTTATGTAAAACAATAAATGGTTTACTATGTTCATTTTATTACCAAGGGCTGCTTTCAAGCATTATGGGGAGAACAGTAACAAAAATAATGCTATTTGTAAGGAGGACTTCATTTCTCAGTCATTATTTTGGCAATTACTACATTGGTGAGCTAGCTGAACAGAAAATTGTCAGACAAAGACAGAGATAAAGCCACAGAAACTAAATTGGTAAAAACACCAGAATAGTAAATGCTTAAGAAATCAGCAAGCTTTTTAGACAGAGAAACAAAAAAATGTTAATCTTTATTCCTAACAGTACAGCCCCACTCTTTGGGTTCACCTAAGCTGCTTTTGGTGTAGAACATGAAGGGAGGGGAGGAGAAGCTGTAAGCCACCTTTGTACTCTTTCAATTCCTAGGACTTGCAAGAGAGATAGCCATTTCTTTAGTGTAAGTTAGAGCAGTCGCAATGCTGCACTAACCTACACTGACTGATTATTGCCCCAAGGGGCTGTTACATCGATCAGGTGTTGCTGGACCACAACAGTGTTTCAGCCATACCTGCTCCTCCCCTTTGTGCGGGTAAAGTGGTAGGAAAGGAAGGTGTAGAATTATCCTGGCTCTGTGCCTGCTAGGCATTCCCCCATCCTGCCTGTTAGGGACATTTTGCTATCAGGATTGTTTGTCATTTAACATTTATATTGCAGTAGTGCCTCTGTGTTTCCAGAGTATTGAAAAGCAGCCATATTATACATCAGGATCTTGCCCTAAATACGTCCATCACCTCTTTCTTAAAATGTGTTGTAGGGCATTCAATGGTTGTTTTTCCCAGTCCTTTGAAATGTACTAACTGGAAATTGGGTGTAGTGCCTTTAAATTCTTTTTTACAACACTCCTGCTGGGCATACCCCGATGCGGTTATGTAAGACTTGGATCTCTGACTTCACCATGCCAGCACTCAGCAGTCTCACAAAGGCTCTTTGTAACTGTTAAATTTGCATATATCTGACACTGTACTGACTATGTAGATGGTGCCTCTAGATTTGCATGTTTGTCCCAGGCTCAGCACAGTTGTTGATTCTGTGTCTGTAAATGAGTTTACTTAGCTTCAAATATTCAGTTTTAATGCAAATGTCAGAATATCTTTTTTTTCCCCTAGACACATACGCATTGTTTAGAATTGTCCTTATAGATACAAGAGCAGAAGCATATTTGTTCCTAGGCAAGTACTGGAGAATTCTACTATCTAAGATGATGTGCACCATCTTGATGATATTGACCATGAATGTCCATAGTTAAGGTGAAACAATTCCTTTGGTACCCTAGCTATGCTCCACAGAGAGCACTGAGGACAAAATAGTCTACATAATTCATTACTTCAGGAATGAAAGGTAGAACAAAAAGCCTTGGGTTATATTTTATGGGCTTTGGGGAGAGGGAGTTAGTTTGCTTTTTTGGTGTCACGATAAATGTTCTTCTGTGATACTTTAGATGAAATATACTGGAGAGCATTTTTTTAAAACCAGAAACACATCATCCATTCAGCGTGGCATGTGGCTTTCTCAGAGCATGTCTGTACAAACAGAAGGCCTTTTCCTTAGTGGCAATGGAGCATGAACCCCAAGAGGAGGAAGAGCACTGAAATAACTGTGGCTTGTCAAACTGGTATGGTCTCAGGCTCAGTTTAACCCACAGTCACTCCTCTGGTGGCTGCTTTTTCAGAGTCTAGTCCGAATGTTAGAGTCAGTCATTTTTGCAGACTGGCTAAGTGAAAACAAGGGGGGGGGGGGAAATCAAACCCTTAAATAAGGTAAGGTATTAAATACTTGAGAAGCCAGTGCTGAAGACAGACATTGCAATTACATTACAATTAGGTGTATTTATATCTTGCCATCACTGTGGAATCTGGGCACACACCACATGATTTGAGATCCACTAACATTCCCATACGTAGGGAGCAGTGCCACAACTTTAATGAGCAGATGATAGAGAAAACCTATCTTGGGACTCCAGAGCTGGTGGCAGAAAACCTAGACAAAATTATTATTCTTGTAATGTAATCTGCTGTAATAGTGGCCAAGTTTAGGTTTAGGAGTATTTCTGTCAGCAGGAAATTCCAGAGTCAGAGGATGGCTACAGAAAATGACATACCTCTGGTTTCTGTGAAATTCACCCGTTGAGGGCACAGCTTAAACAGTGAGCACAATATCTCACTTACCTACTGGTGGACATAGCTGGCCTATGTTAACAAGTTGTTATTGTTGCTCCCTCTGCCCTTCTTCCTACACTTTCTTATAATCACTGTTGCAACCTGTTTAAAATTAAATTTTTACTTTTTGGGAGCAAGTACTGTTCTTTCAGTCTCTGACTTCCATCATGACGACCCTTACGTCTATTGATGTCAGCAAAATTACACATATGCCTGAGTTTGCAGAAGTGGGACTTAAGTCTGTACAGTACCTAGTACAATGGAAGCATCAGATGCCAACTTAATACAGATAATGAATGTGGTATGAGAGTCACAGAAGCTCTTTGGGGTGGGGGTGGGGGTAGATTGACAGGCATTGTAGAACGTGAAAACACCTGAGGGAGATTCTTGATGGATGGCCCAACACAGGAGGTGTCCAACAACCTAGTTCAAATCTAACCAAAGCTTTCAGCTGATTTTCACAGTTAGTTCCAAGTAAGGTGAGTTGCAGTAATCAAGACTAGTGGTAAAAAACATGTAGGCCCTGATATTTCTTCTTTCAGTTCCTCCTATTGTTCACTGGACCTAGCTGAATATCTATGAGAAAGATATTCCTTGGCATCCCATATTGATAAACAAACCATAGCCTAGCCAACCCAGATGGATTGTCAATAACGAGAGGCCTTATACTGTTGCTGACTTACAAAGACCAAAAATTCAGGAACAGCATCATTTAAAAAAAAATCACAGTTCCTGTTTCTCTGTGTGCCTCTCTCTTCTCAAAATGAACCGTGTATCAAACGGGGCAACATGTATTGCAAAGTTTTGAATTAGACAAAGCTACAATATATTCTCCAGGCCAGGCAGTGATTTTCTACACAAAGAATTACTGATGCCTACAAAAGCAGTGAGTGGCAAACATGTGCACACGCACGCACACACACGCACTGTAAGGATTCAGCAAAATAATTCCAAATTAGTAAAACGACCACAGAAAAAATATTTTTCTTTGACCCACAGAATCTGAACTAGCTGTCACAATGATTGCTGCCTGGTGTTCTCTGAAAATCCTATATTTGTTACAGAATACTGTAATTAATGAAAGACAAAATTTCTTAGAGATTTCTTAGAGAATCATAAGCCCAAACACCAACTCTTTATTTGAATCCCAAGGAGCAAAACTGTGAGGTTTCCCTTTAAATTTAAAAACAAAATTCAAATGTAATCGATGTTGTTTTTACCACCAACCACGATAGCATATGCAATCCCTACCCTCTGGGCCGTTCTTTCCTTCTTATCTTCTCATTGTAGTTGATAACAAACACAGTGTATAATTGGACTCTGATTTTGTGTAAACTCGTTAAGATGTAGCCCCGGGTAACTCAGTCACAGTGCTTTTAACTCCTTGCACTGTTTTAAACCATGAAAAGCCTTTTTCTCGACTATGAATTTTTTAAAAAATCTAGGTCATATTGGGGGGAAATAAGCAGCATGCACTTCAAGTGTTGAAAAGGAATGTCAGTAACAACCAGCATTTAAAAATGACCAGGAAAATTTTCCAAGGGTATAGCAGCATCATGAACAACAATACCATAAGCATGATGTTGCCTCAATTGTATGAGAAGAAGGAAAGGCTAAGAAAAGTCTTTACTAGCCTATTTCCAGAATGTGGGCTAAGGCTCTGGGAGTTATCTGATTTTTGCTTTGTTTGTGGACAGAACTATGTAAAACTACATGAGAATTTTTAAAAGAAACCACATAACCACTTCAGAATTGTCCCCTGCTACAAAGTGAACTCTGTACAGGTACCATGGCATCTCCAACTCTGCACCGAATGGTTCTGGTGTGGAAATAGTCCAGAAAAAAAGCACAGAACTAGTATTCAGATACCTCCTTCCTTTTTTAATCTACTTTAGATCACTACCTTGTGGGGAGGCAGTGTGGCCCAGTAGTTAGGAATACAGGACATCAGAAATATCTGAATGGTCTGGAGCTAGTAAGCTAGGCACAAATTTTTAGAACTGCTAGAGTGCCTCAGTTTTTAGGTGGTCAGCTTTGAATTGCCAAAATTAGGGACAAGTATCAGGGGGTAGCCGTGTTAGTCTGTATCCACAAAAACAACAAGGAGTCCGGTGGCACTTTAAAGACTAGCAGATTTATTTGGACATAAGCTTTTGTGGGTAAAACACCACTTCTTCACATGTTTTTTACCCATGAAAGCTTATGCCCAAATAAATCTGTTAGTCTTTAAGGTGCCACCAGACTCCTTGTTGTTTTCAAAATTAGTGAAAAATTGAGGCACTGATGTGTCTCATAATGGGCACACAAAATTAACGAACACTTCTGGTGGTTTGGCTGTTAGCTTCTGTGTAATTTGGAGTCCCCATCTCTGAAATGGGGATAATAATGTGCTTTGTAAAGTGCTTTACAACACGTGCACAAACATTTAGACTCAAGTGCCATAGTAGTGAGGTTGTAACAGGTTGAGCATTCTTGAATTTGTAAACATTTTCATATCTTTTCAGGTGGTCTGGTTCTACAGCTGACAATGATCTGCCAGGAACCAGTACTGTGTGTAATTCACTTGCTTTAACAAATCACTCAAACTAGGAAGTACAGAGTTATGGATGTGAAATAGATAGAGGCAACAGCCTACCTGTTCTGTCTCCCAAAAGTAGCAGCCAAATAGCAACCTAGCTTGATCTCAAGAACCTTACAGCCACCATTGGTTTAGGAAATACCGCACCTAAACACAACTTTTGTGTGTGTGTGTAGGCAGCTCCAGGAAAACAAAAAAAAGATTTTCTCAAGCCAAGCTTAACTAGTTTTTTCTGTGAGATGTGAACGGAGAGGAAAATATTAGTTTTCACCAAAGAAGAATTAGTGCAAAAACATCATGCTTTTGTTTTTTTGATAATCCATTGAAAATATCAATTTTCCCCAGTTCTTCCACTGTTGGAATATTTGCTTGCAAAGCTTAATTGAAAAGGACATACTTGCCAGATTACACTTCCTTTACTTTTGACAGTCCAAAAGTACTGGGATTCTGGGAGGATATCAAAAGTTTCTGCAGTATGGTCAGTTCAAGAACCACACATGAATTTGAAGAAACAGTAACATATACTAGGCAAGAAAAATATCTACAACATAGCCACAGTACATTCTACTGAGTGTTCAGACACAGGGTCTCAGGGTTCAGAATTCTTGGTCAGCCAATTCTAACATGAGAAAGACATGCAATTTCCATCAATTTCTTACACAAGTGAAAAATGCCTTCAAAATAACAAGGATGAGAATTGGCTGGCTCCAGGAGCTGCTAACGGCATACAAACCTTTCACCTCTAGATCACCAGTTGAAATCCAACCCAGCTTGGAGGTAATCAAAAGTCATTCCTAGAGCTGATTGAAAATTTTCCAATATTTTAATTATTTTTTTTTTAAACTTGACTTTAGATAACTCCCTCCTCTCCATCCCCTCCCCCCCAAAAAAAGTGTTTGGGTTTTTTCAACCAGCCCCATCCATTACCATCTGACAGCTATTTGATCTACAGAATATAGGTTTGGTGTTCTCAGACCAGCTCCTAGTGGAGAAGCATTCTTTTAGACTGAGGTTGCAGGTATTACAGCTGGGACACAACTGTTTTGCTTTTCTGCTGATACATTTATGGCAAATCCAGAAATGTTTACAGAATGTGTGGATTTATTTTACAATGCAATTCAGCAGCATTGTGTAAAGCCTTCCAACAAGTTAGCTTTCTTCCTTTCTATTTTTAGCTGGGGGAGAGAGAGGGTGGGTGGATGGGTGGAGAGTGTGGGAGTTCTGAGAACATTCATTATGTAACTCAGCAGGGAAGAGAAATTAAAAAAGCCAGGGAGATGCCAACAGAATGAGCAACAAAGTCAACAGCATCTGAGGGTGGGCTTCTGCACCCAGGGAGGCTGTGAGCTTTGTATCCACCCCCCAATAAAGTCATCACATTGCAGGAGATTCAAGGAGAAGAAACAGTAGAAATGTTTCTTAGAAAACTTTATGCCACAATTTAGTATTAGTAATGGGTATATTATAAGGTGCAACAGTTTGACTTGGATAGGCCTTCAAAAGTAACACCTGCTTATCAAAGCTATAAGAACCTCTTGAGTTCATTTGGGCTATAGATGGGTCTGTATGTGCACTCTGATCAGAAGATACCCAACCTTAAAGAAAGTTAGAATTTGAATTGTTCGGTCCGGTCTGAAATGTATCATTCACAATAACCCAAACCCCAAATCCTTTGAACTTGGGAAAAGTCTGGATCCAAACTTTGTGATTTGGTTTCATCTATAATTTCACCATAGAGCCATTCCTTAGGCACATTCAGTGTGTCCGGTTGGTAGGGGTTCCTCTTTAATATTTCCTGTTACTCTTATAAAGAAATTGCTTTTGATGACTAACTGGCACCACTAAAGGAATCTTTACCCATTTTTGGAAAAGCTGTAAGAGCTCTTTTGGTGTTTCCCATTCTTGTCCCATGTGAACAAGTTATACAGAGATTCCTGAACATAAGAGTTTGCACTTCCATAATCCCTTCCATTTGAGGATCTCAAAATGTTTTGCCAGAAATGTCCATCTCAACACACCCTGTGAGGTAGGCAAATAGTATTGTCTAGAGAGAGAAATTGAGGCAAGAGACATTAGGGTCCCAATTTTCAAAAGTGGAGTCAAAATTTGGACACCTCTATAAAACGTCAGCAATGTTGACTCAGGAGGGCAGAACACAGAACCAGGAATATCCTGTAAATTGTATAAATCTGCTACTAATTTGGAAAAGATCCCAAATCCTCATCTTCAGGATGCTACATGTCTAATCAGATAGATTTTTATGCCCTGTTACATCTATGTTGGGAGGAATGATTGAGGGTTAACAGATGGTATCTGGATTTGGAGCTGCTCTGTAATCATTTATCAATACTGTATGTTGGAGTGTTTTCTGTATGACCATACTGATTTAACACAACAGGAGTCTGCCTGGAAAAAGAGGTAGGAAGGAAAAGAATGGCTCAAAATAAGCCACCTCTCAGCAAACACCTCCTAGTTGTTAAAGGACAAGGCTGGCACCATTGGCTCTGAGGATTCCACTCCATTTCCTGCAGAGCCTACTGGTTTTGAGAAGGGTCAAAGCCAGGGAGCACAGAAGAACAGAAGAGCGGCATCAGGGTTTAAAAGGCTCACTTTCTCAAGAAAAGGTGGTTAATGGTCAAGGGAACCAGACCGAGATTCAAGGACACTGCCTCCTGCCCCACACACACACTGACAATGTCTGATGACGTTAGACCTGCCTATGTGAACATCAGGGAATCATAAGACTTTAGGTAAGACAGACAGACATGTAAACCGTGTATTGTTTTAAAATGCTCTCTCTCTAAAAGCTTTGTTTTTACTGTTAAACAAGTCTTTTGTTTTAAGAAGGCTGTTTTGTCACTGTAGATCACTGGTGACAGTCTCATGACGAGAAGAACCACAGGTGCCAAATTCCATTGGGTTAGCATGGTTGATACACAGAGTACTATAGCACAAGGCCCAGTGTTAAAGTGGGAGAATTGCAGAATTCCACCCCCAATAGGTACAGGCATGAGACCTAACACCTGAGGAGGTGCACTCAGAGAGACTGGAAAGGGGACAGAGGTTCAGGCAGCTCTTCAACCATGACAATATCATTAGCTTTTATTTTTTAAACCACAAGCACAAGACATCAAGAGCTTAGCAGGGTTTTTAAAAATGGGACATTTAAAATGGATATCAAGAATATCCAGAGCTACATCAATAAGTATTTAAAAATGAATTTTGGAAGAGATATAAACCTATATGCCAACCTCCAACTATTGGGGTATGGGGAAACTTACCTATGAGCAGGTAACGATATAACTATCCATTACAGGATTACTTTCACATTTCTCTTTTTAGCATGGGCCACTGTGAGATGCAGGATAGTGGTCTAAATGGTCTGCTCTGGGATTGCAGTGCCTATATTCCTGTGAATCCAGACTCAATGTCTTGCCTCTTGAAGAGTGCTGGTAGCCCAGATTGCTCCAAGACAAATGAATCCTATCAAGACTTAGGATATTTCACTACCACCGCTGAGAAAAGCAATTTTAAAATTACATATAGCCATCATATTCAGCACGCAGACAGACTTTCTGCACTTGTATGCAGCATTGGCTTTTATAGGTTCCCTTGGATATTAATGTCATTAATTAAAATACCAAAACTAAAATTTAAAAAAGGATCCAATGAATTTCTGAGGCTGTCTGAAAAGGGTAAGTTCAGATTTGATCTGATTTCTGAGCAAAAGATCCTGTTTATTTTTCTCCCATCCTCCTTTTTTGCACAATCCACAGTGAATCTGACCATGGGACCCAATACTTCATTCCTCTACACGGAGAACTTTATTAACTCCAACAGGAGTTTAGCCTATGAACAGAATACGGGATTGCCAACAATCCATTGAATACTAGCACATTACAGATTTTATTCCAAAACAGTCATCAATATTCTATACACATAGCACTTTAAATCTTTCTGGAAGTAAACATTTTTAGACAAGATGGCCAATGATAGAATACTAATGTGTCTGTAACAGTTATCTAAGGAGCAAGAGAGGGAGCAGGAGTGTTCATCCAAGCCATTTAGTTAATGATTATTTACACTAACACAAACCAAGGTAAAGCTAACAGTCATAATTAATTTGCTTCCCTCCGTGTTGTCTGTATTGTGCAATTATTTTATTGAACATTCATAAACATTAAACATAGAAAAGTCAGTCCACTGGGTTTATTGGTTTTTGTTTGTTTTTCCCCTAAATAGACATTCAGTTCTTAATAAGAATAAATAAAAAACTGAACATGAATGGTCTGAACAATATTAATCAGATCACTGTAGCCTCATAAGGGGGCAAAAAACAGTTAGTTAGTTTCCAGGATCAATTATCACCCATGCATTGCTGTAAGGTTCAGGTTGCACTGACCTGTGTCTATACTTAGTTCCTCTAATCATAAGCGAGACGCTGTCTCCTTATGTACCATTGCTCCATGCTTAATGAGGAATGGGAGTACATTAAAAGAAAAAAACAAGTAAGTATCAAAATAGCGTTCTTCCACTGACCAACATCCTTAGGATTTGATCTATAGTTTAGGACCTATTGGATGAGAGTGAATAATTTCAAATTATACATTTGTTCACTAAATTTCACCTTTCTCCTCTTTGTGAAACAAGTTAGTGAAATTCCCAAATCTATTTGTTATTCAGATTTATTTGGGAATCTCTTCAGCAAATATTTCTGGGTCTGATCATTATGTATAAAGAGAGTTTGCTCTGAGCATTCAGAATCCTCAGGTTTGGATTTGCTAGTTTCAGAAGTATTGGAATATTCTTTGTCATCCCTGATTGGATGGCTTTTTATGGAATTCACCAACACAGGAGTATGGCAAATATTATAAATGGTTATACAATTCAAAATCATCACTGTGTTGGTCAGTTACATTAACCAGAGGGTGCAACTTCTGTTCCCTCACAGAATTTTACATAAAATTGACTATAAAATTCATTTTTTTCTTTTGGATAATATTCCAATTTTTTAGGCCAAAATACACTTTTCAGGAGTACTTCAAGTCTTGACCCCACCAATATTTGTGGAAACTTAACACAAGAGAAGCATGGACACCACTGAATAAAAATTTGCATTTGAGTTTCAATGAAAGTTTACAAACATTTTTTTTACACTATGTTCTGAACTGTAGAAAATACGCCCTGCAGAACAAACTTCACACAACAGATATTAGTCAGATCATTTAATGCACTATTGCAGTTGTTCTCAAAATTTTGTGCTGGTGACCCCTTTCACATAGCAAGCCTCTGAGTGACACCCTCCCCCCCCCATAAATTAAAAATGTTTTATATATTTAACACCATTATAAATGCTGGAGGCAAAGCGGAGTTTGGGGTGGAGGCTGACAGCTTGCAACCCACCCATGTAATAACCTCACAACCCCCAGTTTGAGAACCCCTGCACTATTGGAAGGTCCTGAGAGCAATGTAACCTATACACAGAGCCGGCTCCAGGCACCAGGCAACCAAGCACATGCTTGGGGCGGCACCTGGTAAGAGGCGGCCAAACTTGGGGTGGCAGGGGGGCAGCGTGGAGCGGCATTCCGCGGGGCGGGGGGCGCTCCGGCGGCACTGCGCTCGGCGGGGGGGGGGGGTGGCGCAGGGCGCGGCGCTCGGGGGGGGGGTTCCGGCAGTGCGGCGCGGCGCTCGGCGGGGTGGCGGGCTCTGGCGGCGCGGCGCTCGGCGGGGGGGGCGGCACGGGGCGCAGCGCTCGGGGGGAGGTTCTGGCGGCACGGTGCTCGGCGAGGGAGGGCGGCGCGGGGCGCGGCGCTCGGCGGGGGGGGGGGCTCGGCGGGGCGGCGCTTTTTTTTGCTGCTTGGGGCAGCAAAAAAGTTAGAGCCGGCCCTGCCTATACAGGAGATAGAAAGCAATCTAATTCTGTATCAAGCAGAAATTGACAGTAACATGTCCACCTATCAGTACTGAAAAATATCTAACTTTACTACTACTTAATATCTACTTTATTATGTAAGTGGACTTGTATATAGTGATGTATAGCAACTGTTGGGATGACTCTCACAAAATACTGTGGCTCACAAACAGAGGTCTTTCTGCTTTGTTTTAAGAAATCAGCCAAGATCTGGATACATAACAGAGCCACATGACTGCCCTATTGTTAGACATTTACCATTCAGAACATCACAAAGACTTGATATTCAAAGGGCTGATGAAGTGCTTTCTACTCGACATATTCTGTAATTATAAATTGAACTGAATGCAATAGAATCTTCTCTTGTACTGTCATGGCATGGACGTATTATTTCTAACAGTACATGTAGCTACCAGAATAATTTCAGGGGCTACTGGAATTAATACTGTTTCCTGCAATTAGATATCCTTGATTTGTTATAGAAATGTACTTCCACATAATGCCTGACAAATTGGTACAATAAATCTCAGAAAAAGCACAGTATACTTTGTGAACAATTCCTACTTGTAATCCTGGAAATCTTCCACCCATGTTAAATGTTTCTAGGTTACCTCACCCACAGGGCAATGTTTGAGAGATGCTGCTGCAACCCGATCTGACTAAAATCAGTTATTCTTCTCATACTGTTTTGAAAATGAAAAATACATCTCTAAAGAAGCTGTAAACACTACATAAAATAATGGTTCCTTGTTTCCTGTGGCACTGAGTGCCAGGAAAGTTCTTGGCAACATGGCACAATTTTTCTCCCGGCTAGTTTTTAAGCTCACACCTGAAAGCTTTATAAGTGTTTCAAAAATATCTAATCCTATTTTTAGATTCCAATATCTCAATCTCATTGCTGAAATGCATCGCTATCCTTTCCAGAGATAGTTACTTTCTGAATGTTCAATTTCAGAGACCTCCTAATCGCTTTCCAATATGAAGGGCTGAATTGGGTATTTACAATTTATTCTGTGTGTTCAGAGAGGTATAATTCCTTCCCTGCTCCTCCATTGTTTTAAGAGGTTAGAAATCTGCCATTGGTCTTTATCACTAGCTGATTAATACTGCCCCTACACACATTGACTGAGTTTTGCTGGCCAACAGTGGGAGTCAGAGCCAAGGCTCCACCCACTTTCTGCCCCTCCCCACATGTTCCCTGTCCACCTATAAATTAATGAATGAATTCTCTCTCCCTAACAGCTTTCTGTAGCCTTAACATTTGGAGTACTATGATTATTTGGGAGCATTTATACAGGCTTCATATCATGATTCCAAGTGACTGTAAGCATCTGCAAAATTCTTGTCCTCCACTTTCTAGTGCTGACTAGGTGATTACAGTGATCCCTTTGGGCCTCGCAATCTATGAATCTATAACCCTCACAGTCAGACAGTACATGTTTGAGTTCTTGATCCTAAAAACATGGGATGCTGCCCACTGATTTCACCAACATTCCAACAAGCAAAATAAATAAATAAAAATTAGAAACTGGCAACAGGAATCCTAGAGTGTGACTGGTTTTCATTCCAATACCCCATACTGGTTCAGATGCCCCAATGTCCCATACTGGAGCAGAGATTTCTGGGAGCTCCCTTGTTCCTCAATATTTTCCTCTGATGTGGAGGAAATAGCAGTGCTGCTGTCTAAATGCATTTATGATCATGACAGGAGACAAGATGCAGACCCTTTCATGGAGCTGACAAGATGTCGGACTGTATCGTCCACAGAGAAAGAATGGGCATGGCCAGAAGTGCTTGTCTCCAAAAATCTTCTCCCTTCCTCTCTCTCACATTCCTTTTGTACCTTGCTCTGCTCTCAGTTATACCTGCTTATATCCCTTTTTCCTGACTGTTCACTCTTCTTGCACCTCTCTTTTTGGTTGCCTCTTTCTCCCTTGGTTGTGTCATTCTGCCCCATCCCTTCCTATACCTTGACTCCTCAGTCTTCCTCCATCACAAACACTCACTAAATGTGTTACACGCACAAAGCTGCACTCACCCTTCTTAAGTCTTTTTCTCATGGAAGCTTGCACACATTAAATGGGGAGCGGGTTAACCAAATTCTACCCTAAGCCACACTGGCAGCTGCCTCTGCCACCAGACTTCTGATGGGAATGAACATGTATGGGCCATGTCATTCAGACTTCTGTGATACTCCTGAGGAGTCAAGGCACATGTCAGATGAACAGGCATCATCTAATAGTTCTGGCAGACATGTCTCATGGTCACCATTGCTGTAATAACTCACTATAAGTGTACTAGTCCCATGATTGCTTTAGTTCACCCTGTTAACGATAGTTGAGATTTTGTCTTATAAGAGTTTGCTGGAGATGAATAGATTGATCGTGGTGATATACAATATTTGTAAATATGGTCCTTTTAAACATGAGCCCCCTAAAATATGAGCCTACTGCCTGCCCTTTGGAGAGCGTTCTTCAGAAAACATTTCTGCAGTGATGCAAGAGTGATCTCAATGTGCAATGGCCCTACAGCAAACGACAGCACTGCACAATAACAGAAACACATGCTTAAGACACAATAGCTGGACTCCATCAATGGAAAGAGGCTCTGTCCCTATCTTTTATCCAAGGGTCAAACCCTGCTCCGCCCCACTCCATGAATGCAGAAGGCGCTGAATTAAGTGGAACTGCATCAGTTCTCTTCAAAGAGAGCAGTAGCCAGTGGAGATCGTGGTAACTCTCAGTGGACTGTGAATCCCTGGTGGTCCAGAGAACTTTTCCAGGTGGTCTCCAAACCTGTTCCCATTACACTGGCTAAGCCTTCAATAAAACGGGGACACTTGCTGCTAGCTGTAACCCAGCCCATCACTTTCTTAGGTTTTCCAAAAACTCTTTTTTTTTTTTTTTTGCTTTTCTTTCCCTTTTTTAAAATTATGTGAAGTAATAAAAGCAAAGTCTCCTGAATGACTGCTCTATGCCTCTCTTTGTCATGTGCTTCTTTGATGTAAATTCAACCATGATCAAATTTGCAGTAGGAGCCAAAAAAGTAGAGGGACAGCAAGTGCACTGCAAAGTGATCTGGAGAGATTAGAGCCATGAGAGCTACAGGCAATGAGAGAAGGTTCAGTATTAATACATATAACGTCCCACACCTGGGGAGAAGAGATATCAGCACTGATACAAAATGAGGGGGAAAACAGCTTGTGGCACCCAATCCATTACATTGGAGTTTATTTTTATCTTGTCTCCTTGTTGCTATCCTAATAATACTTTTACATGCAGCTACCCTAAGGAGGTAAGATGGGAAGGCATTAAATCAGGATCAGGAGGTTGGGAAGATGGGAAATGAGCCATGACAGGGCACCTGTTTCAAGAGGGGTCCACAATATGAACATGTTTGAGAAGAAACTGTGAGCCCTTTGGAAGCTGGAGGTTCTCATTTCCAGTCCTCCAAGTATTCCTTCACAATGTCAAAGTATAGCCAAGGAAACTACTGAGCTCTGTAAAAGAAATGATAAATAATTCTGTAAATGTGCACTCTGACAACTGAAACTTTCTGCTAGTACTGCCTGCATATAAAACCAGGACCAAAAGAAGAGTCATTCTTTTTTTACGCAAGCAGCTACGGTGTAAGAAAGCCCTCTATGCAGCCATTAGTATAACCACACAAACAGCTGGGTTGGCTTACCTGTTAATGAGTCTGAAAATGGGGAAACAAAAACAAATTAGAAATTAGACCAATTTTTAATCTTTTACACTTTACAATGACAGTAAGAACTACTACTGTCATAAGAATGATTTGTAGGAAATTTACTAATGGTACAATAACATCTCTGGTTACAAGACAAAGCCAAGTCACATTTTTGGGCATTATCTTGCTCCCAGTATACTCAGCCAACTGGACTGGAGACTCTCTCAGCAGTAGCAAGGACAAGAGAATCATACCTTCATCCTCTTCCATGACTATTACATTACACTCCTGAGACTGCTGTGCTCCAGTTACCTTATTGTGTAGCAATTCCCATACTGCCTGTGTGCTCTACATACACAGGCTGTGACACATGGCCAGAAAGGATTAAGCAGTTTACAGGCTAATTGACCCAGATTCAACCTTTAGGGACATATTGATAGATACTGTTGGTGTTTTTGTGTGTTTACATATATATTGTTAGAGGTTAACAATGAAATCAAACAGTCCCTGTCTATGCTGTATTCTGTTAATTCAGAGATCAAAAGAAAATCTTAACATTTAAATGAACTGTAATTATAATGATATCACTGTATTCATCTCTCTTTTAAATATATAGCAAATCACCTGCGAATGGTGGAAAATAGGCAATTGCCTTATGTTAATCCGTGTAGCTAATTACCAGTGATGCTTAGGAAATAGGTCTACTTCAAAGTCTCCATGATTGCCTATTGTTCGCCTAAGGACTCCTAGCTGTCAAGAGAAGGCCTGGAATTGTATAATGGTGTCTTGATTCCTGATCCTTTTTATCTGAGATCTGCTTGATTCTTCATGCAGGGGAAGCTTAAGTCATAAGACTGAGATCTCCAGTCCCACCAGGATCACGCTGAATATGGACATTGGACTGAAATAACTCTTTGCATCTACAAAGTGCACCACCTCTACTATGAATCTGATCTCAGAACTGTACTCATGTCTGTATGTATACTGATCTTTTAACCAATACTCTCTCTCTTTTAATAATTTTTAGTTTAGTTAATAAGAATTGGTTGTAAGAATGTATTTGGGTAAGATCTGGAATATTCATTAACCTGAGAGGTAATGTGTCCGATCCTTTGGGATTGGTAGAACTTTCTTATATGATTAATCAGATTTTCATTACTGCTCATCATATTTGACTTGGGTGTCTGGGTGTAGGCCTAAGGCTGGGTTGCTTTAAGGGAACTGTGTTGTTGGTGCTGGGTAACCAGTGAGGTATTATAGAAGCTGTTTTGTGCTGGCTTGGTAAATCTAAGTATTGGAATATCCACCAGCTTTGGGGATTGTGTAACCCATTCTTTGCAGTTTACCCTAATTGAGTAACCTCAGTGTGGCTCCCCTGGGACTCCAGTCACAGTCATACACAAGAACCACTGGTCATGCTCCTATGATCGAAATCCATGATATTATCATCACCATTTATCTATAGGTTCTACCAAACTACAGTATCTGAATTGTCATAGGGTTTGAACCAATACTTGCTAAAGTCAGTGGTAGCCTTTCCATTGACTTTAATAATTACTCGATCAGGCCAACTGTTGCCAACTATTTTCAGGATAGGGAACAAATAGGGTACCTCAGATACAACTGTGTGGTCACATTAGATAAGAAATCATAAAGGAGGAAGAGAGAGAGGTTGTAAGGGTGTAGGAAGAAAGGTTGCACAATATGCAAAGTTTTAGTTGCATACAGTGATCATCATTTATCTAACCTGACTGTACAGGCCACACATGACCCCAGTGCAGTCATGCAACAGCTCTGTTTACCTGTTCTGTCAAGGGACAGAACAGATTGCTCTAAAAGCCAGCTGCTGAAGGTCACTGAATTTGCTACAAATTGTCTTTGTCTCTGTTCTCACTCTGTACTTGCTCTGTACAAATAGAAAACTGGATGAAAAACCGCACTGAAGTAAAAGAAAGAAATGTGTGAAGCTGTGCACAGTGCCGCTGACCTCAAGCTTGAAAGCATTCTTAACTCTGACCATGAATTTATCCCAACAACAGCCCAGGCATGCTTAAGTAACCCTATGATTCTCTAATACTTTAGAAGTTAAATCTGGTGGTCTAAAACATAATGAGCATATGTTTTTAGATGGTAACAGTCAAAATAAAATATTAACTGGTTTCTGAGCAGCATAAGGTTTGTGACAAATAGGAAATTGAAGCAGACTAATTTATTTCACTGGAATTCTCTCAAGTTTTAATCAAGGTTTTCTATATACTGTACAAATGCATACTAGTAAGCCTTTCGCACGTAAAAACAAAGCATGCTGTTTCTTAATGGTGTTCAAACTATGTGAGCAGAAGCCTTTTAAAAGATAAAGCAGACTTTGTGCAACATACAGAGCTGCAGCTCTTTTGTTCAGGAAGTTGGATGTTTTTATTCAGATATTTTAAACAGGAAAGACTGACAAGTTTCTTAAATACAAGGCAACATGAGGGTGATTGCGTGGGGGTGAACTCCATGTGTGTACGAACACACGTGGCTCTAAAGAATTCTAATACTGGCATCAAATATTACTCCCACAGGTGGTAAGCATAAGCCATACTCAAAGAGCTAATGAGCACATTATTTGGGTCATTGTATTTTAATTAACTTTATTTTCTTGGCTTGTCTACTTTTTAAATGTAACAAGTGCTAGGGATGGTGTAGGAGTCTCAACTCAGGTTTTTGTATTTGTTTGTTTGCTTGTTTTTTTAGGGGGTAGGATGTGTCTCTCATGAACTCCTCGGTGCTAATCCTGACTCTGACATTGCCTTCCCTTGTGTCCTTGATCACTTAACACACCTTTCAGCTTCAGTGTCCCCATCTGAAAAATAGGGAGTGTGACCCTATGCCCCATATTCTTCATAGAGATATTATTATCTTATTTGTATGCATGTATCATTTTGGTATCTGAAGTTAGGAATATTGTCTATGCATCTATTACAAATGTGTTTACACCTGGGGAATGCCCACTAGACAGTATGCAATCAGTCAAGGTGGCTGGCTGGGAAGGGCCATTAGGGAAAATAATATGTCTTAGAGATGCTAATCTCCCACTGGGGAGCCTTCCTGAGGACACTACAAACAGCCTCTGAGTCATGGCTGCTATGGCCCTACAGAGACATGTGACCAAGTCACCTAGTACTGGACTCCATCTTAGAATACCAGCGTTTTTCCACTGAAAGGAGTGGAACCAACTAAGCCTGGAGACAAAGGGTTCCCATCATATGCAAAAGCTATTTAAGACAGGGGAGTGACATCTTCATGTTTCTTCTTCACTGACTCCCCACCCACGATGACTGCTGGAAACACCTAAGTAACAAGGACTGAACTGGGGGGAGAAGGGCTGAACCCAGGCTAGAGGGATTTCTGGCCTGTGAAAGGAATACCTGTAGTGTTAAGCTGCAAGCAAGTGCAGCTTGCCCTCAAGAATCTCTGAAAACTGCCTAAACCAACAATTAGGGTGATAATTTGCTACTCATATTCGACCTCTTTAGTATATTAAGCTTAGACTGTGTTTTTGTTTATTTGCTAGGTAATCTGCTTTGAGCTATTTGCTATCACTTATAATCACTTAAAATCTATCTTTTGTAGTTAATAAACCTGTTTTTTCTAAAACCAGTGTGTGGAAATCATAACTTGGGACAGAAAGCTGTGTTTATTCCTCTCCACATTGAGGGAGGGGGCGAATTTCATGAGCTTACACTGTACAGTTTTCTGTGCAGCACAAGATGGTATAATTTTGGGTTTACACTCCAGAGGGGGGTGCATGCTTTAGGAACTGGGAGGTGCCTTAGCTGAGCCGTCCCATGCAGTGCTGATCTCAGCATCTATGTGTGTAGCTGCAGCTGAGTGTGTCTCGGTCTGTATGTGTGCTAGTAAAGAGCAGTCTGAAGCCTGGGGGAGGGCTTGGCAGGCTGCACAGTAGTGCAGTGTAAAGGGAGCCCAGGCTGGTGGGTCAGGCAGGCTCAGTGGTACCCCAGTTCCAGGCAGGGAACCCATCACAGGGAGATACTTATAGTACCAGCCTCACGGGGGTGCTGTGAGGACTAATTAGTTAACATTTATTAATAAATCAATGAATAAAATCAATCAAATTCAGGGAGATTGGGATTTGGAATTTCTGTTTGGCTTAACACCTTAGTCTCTCACACATTCATACGCACATACAGAGTGTGGACGTGTCCAGATTTCCAGTTTCATCCTATCTCTAACTTCAGTTTGCATTCAAATCAATCAATAAAAACTTCCTGCCCTTGTGAAACTATGCTCTCCAAAGCACTGATGAGGGCACCAAGGGAGAAAGGAGTTAAGGAGAACATGGACTAAATACAACCCCCTATAGGATGAGGGGATGAGCATGAGGAGCCAGTGGTCCATTTCCTGCTGAGGAAAGTGCGAAAAAACCAGGAGTTCCTTTCCCATACTTAGCTTCTTCCTAACTCTTTTAGTTACAGGTTTGCTTATGCCCTGAAACATGAAGATTTATATCCCTTGCCTTTTTTCTCTTATTCTCACAGATTTAATTTGGGATGACCTTTATTTCAGTTCTTTATTTGGAAGCCTGTTTTATTCTCAATGGTATATTGTGGAAATGAGTTCCACAGACTGATTGATTTTTTTAGATGTTCTGCCTTTCCATTACTTTAGCTGTCCTGTTGTTCTTGAATTGTCAGAAAGGGAGAATGGAAGTCTCCAATCCATGTTTCTATGCCATGAGGTATTTTGTATACAGCCATTTAGTCTTCTCCTCCTAAAGCAAACAATCCTGACCTTTTCAATCTCTCTTCAAAACTCTCTCTACTAAGTGCTGTGACAGACTCCTGTAACTGAGGGAGGAGAAGCAGGATTGCTTGGTGGAGCTGAGGGAAGAGAGGATGGAGAAAGTTATCTAAGACAAAGGATCTCCTCCAGAGGTGCTTATTGGAAAAAGAGCTTGAAGAAAGGCACAGCAAAGGCAAAGAGAAGGTCCATGTTGGACAAGGGCAGGCTAAAACAGCTTGGTATGAGAAGGAAAACTTTCTTTCTTCAGTGCAAGTACTGGCCTTTATAAGTAATTAACAAGGAAATTGAAATGTGTCGGATGGATCACTTTCGTTCTGTGCTAAGTGATTTGCCTTGTCTTATGAATAGGGTACTAATTAGCCCCTTTAAATGCAAACTGAAGTTAGAGATAGGATGAAACTGGAAATCTGGACACGTCCACACTCTGTATGTGCGTATGAATGTGTGAGAGACTAAGGTGTTAAGCCCAACAGAAATTCCAAATCCCAATCTCCCTGAATTTGGGAGATATAGGAGGGATTCAAATCTACAGGCAGAGCTTAGACTGAATTTTGTGGCAATGCCTAACTATTGGACCGAGACCCATCTCTAGTTTAAAGGTATATTTTGACTTTACCATGTTGCATAGAATCTGAGGGCCAGATCCTCAGCTGGTGTAAGTTGGTTAGCTTCAAGGAAGGCGCCAATACACATTCCATCTTAGGATCCCAAATCATCCTCTTAATATTTTAGAAAAGAAAACTTGAAACAATAATGCTGATCAACAATGCTTTTTATACTCAGGAAAACACCTTATACTAAGTGCTACCACAAAGGAGCAGACAGAGGGCTGATAAATTATTAATAGATGTTTAAACTAGGGCTATCAAGCGATTAAAAATTATTTCCACTTTATCGCACGATTTAAAAAATTATTTGTGATTAATCGCACTGTTAAACACAACAGAATACTATTTATTTAAATATTTTTGGATGATTTCTACATTTTCAAATATATTGATTTCAATTACAACACAAAATACAAAGTGTACGGTGCTCATTTTATATTTATTTTTGATTACAAGTATTTGCACTGTAAAAAAACAAAAGAAATAATATTTTTCAATTCACCTAATACAAGTACTGTTGTGCAATATATCAGAGAGGTAGCCGTGTTAGTCTGTATCCACAAAAACAATGAGGAGTCTGGTGGCACCTTAAAGACTACCAGATTTATTTGGGCATAAGCTTTTGTGTGTGAAAAACCCACTTCTTCAGATGCATGGAGTGAAAATTACACATACAGGCATAAATATATTGGCATAGAAAGAGAAGGGAGTTACCTTACAAGTGGAGAACCAGTGTTTACAAGGCCAATTCAGTCAGAGTGGATGCAGTCTACTCACAATAATTGATGGGGAGGTGTCAATACCAAGAGAGGGGAAATTGCTTTTGTAATGAGCCAGCCACTCCCAGTCCCTATTCAAGCCCAAATTAATGATGTTAAGTTTGCAAATGAATTGTAGCTCTGCAGTTTCTCTTTGAAATCTGTTTTGGAAGTTTTTTGTTGTTGAAGGATGGCTACTTTTAAATCTGTTATTGAATGTCCAGGGAGACTGAAGCGTTCTCCTACTGGCTTTTGTATGTTACCATTTTGTATGCTTGATAAAGATCTCCAATCCCTCAGACAAACACCTACACGATCTTTATCAAGCATTCTTAAAACTACAATACCCACCTGGGGAAGTGAGGAAACAGACTGACAGAGCGAGACGGGTACCCAGAAGTCACCTACTACAGAACAGGCCCAACAAGGAAAATAACAGAACACACTGGCCATCATGTACAGTCCCCAGCTAAAACCTCTCCAGCACATCATCAACAATCTACAACCTATCCTGGAAAATGATCCCTCACTCTCACAGACCTTGGGAGGCAGGCCAGTCCTCGCTTACAGACAGCCCCCCAACCTGAAGCAAATACTCACCAGCAACTACACATCACACCACAAAAACACTAACCCAGGAACCAATCCCTGTAACACACCCCGTTGCCTACTCTGTCCCCATATCTACTCTAGCGACACCATCAGAGGACTCAACCACATCAGCCACACTATCAGGGGCACATTCACCTTCACATCTACTAATGTGATATATGCTATCATGTGTCAGCAATGCCCCTCTGCCATGTACATTGGCCAAACTGGACAGTCTCTACGTAAAAGAATAAATGCACACAAATCAGACATCAGAAATGGTAACATACAAAAGCCAGTAGGAGAACACTTCAATCTCCCTGGATATTCAATAACAGATTTAAAAGTAGCCATCCTTCAACAACAAAAAATTCAAAAACAGACTTCAAAGAGAAACTGCAGAGCTACAATTCATTTGCAAACTTAACAACATCAATTTAGGCTTGAATAGGGACTGGGAGTGGTTGGCTCAGTACAAAAGCAATTTTCCTTCTCTTGGTATTGACACTTCCATCAATTATTGGGAGTAGACCACATCTACCATGATTGAATTGGCCTTGTCAGCACTGGTTCTCCACTTGTAAGGTAACTCCCTTCTCTTCATGTGCCAATATATTTATGCCTGTATCTGTAATTTTCACTCCATGCATCTGAAGAAGTGGGTTTTTCACACACAAAAGCTTATGCCCAAATAAATCTGTTAGTCTTTAAGGTGCCACCGGACTCCTCATTGTTTTTGTAGTGCAATATCTTTATTATGAAAGTTGAACTTACAAATGTAGAATTATGTACAAAAATAACTGCATTCAAAAATAAAACAATGTAAAAATGTAAAGCCTGCAAGTCCACTCAGTCCTACTTCTTGTTCAGCCAATCACTCAGACAAACAAGTTTGTTTACATTTGCAGGAGATAATGCTGCACGCTTCTTGTTTACAATGTCACCTGAAAGTGAGAACAGGTGTTTTCATGGCACTGTTGTAGCCAGTGTGACAAGATATTTATGTGCCAGATGCGCTAAAGATTCATATGTCCCTTCATGCTTCAACCACCGTTCCAGGGGACACGCGTCCATGCTGATGATGGGTTCTGCTCGATAACAATCCAAAGCAGTGCGGACCAACACATGTTTATTTTCATTATCTGAATCAGATGCCACCAGCAGAAGGTTGATTTTCTTTTTTTGGTGGCTCGGGTTCTGTAGTTTCGGAGTGTTGTTCTTTTAAGACTTCTGAAAACATGCTCAACACCTCATCCCTCTCAGATTTTGAAAGGCACTTCAGGATTCTTAAACTGTGAATAGAGTGCTGTAGCTATCTTTAGAAATCTTACATTGGTACCTTGTAAGTGAAAGTAGTCTTAAAATGAACAACATGTGCTGGGTAATCATCCAAGACTGCTATAACATAAAATATATGTCGGAATGTGGGTAAAACAGAGCAGGGAACACACAATTCTCCCCCAAGGAGTTCAGCCACAAATTTAATTAACACATTATTTTTTTAATGAGCATCATCAGCATGGAAGCATGTCCTTTGGAATGGTGGCCAAAGCATGAAGGGGTGTACGATGTTTAGCATATCTGGCACGTAAATACCTTGAAATGCCGGCTACAAAAGTGCCATGCAAATGCCTGTTCTCACTTTCTGGTGACGTTGTAAATAAGAAGAGGGCAGCATTATCTCCTGTAAATATAAACAAACTTGTTTGTCTTATCAATTGGCTGAACAAGAAGTAGGACTGAGTGGACTTGTAGGCTCTGAAGTTTTACATTGTTTTCTTTTTGAGTGCAATTATGTAACAACAACAAAATCTACATTCGTAAGCTGCACTTGTATGAGGTGAATTGAAAAATACTATTTCTTTTGTTTATCATTTTTATGATGAAAATATTTGTAATAAAAAATATATATATTGATTTTCATATATATTGTGTTCTGTGTTGTAATTGAAATGTAGAAAAACATCCAAAATATTTAATAAATTTCAATTTGTATTCTATTGTTTAATAGTGCAATTAAAACTGCGATTAATCGCAATTAATTTTTTTAATCATGATAAATTTTTTTGAGTTAATCGCTTGAGCTAAGTGGGATTAATCGACAGCCCTAGTTTAAACTAATGGATAATCAACTGTTAAAAATTATTAGAGTCCAGCAGATCAAAAGGTTGATTATTACTAACTCCATCTACAGAGTGCTATTATCATCTCCTACACATACTTCCTGTATCTGTAACAGACTTATTATTTCTATTGACCTTTTATAAACGGAACCTTAATACATACTGTGATGTTTTTGGTTAACTTTATATTCTCCCTGTCTCCTCTCCCGACAAAGAGGAAGGGACTTACGTTAGGGGAGAGGATATCTCAGTTGGCTGTATACTCATAGGCTCACCTTTTCAAAGGTACATGAATGCAAACATGTGCACACATGTATGTTATTTGTAAAATCAGGTGTCAATTAGTGACATCTGGGACTATACTTTTGGGCATCCGGCTGCACACATTCAATTTTCAAAATTTGAGCCCTGGTGTTTTCTTTGCATTAAGAGGGTTTTGTTGTTATGTATGCTAATATAAAATGCCTTCAAGCATATTTTTCAGATTATGAAATATTAATGTTAATAAATAAAAATAAATAAATAAAATGTTTAAGAGGAAAGCAGGAATGGTCTGTTCCAGTGGCCTGGTGGCTAATACATAGTCGAAGAGGGAATCTGAATTCAGGAGCAGTGTTTCTTCAGATAAATGAGGATAGATTAAATAGATTTTAAATCCAGAAGAGACTATTATGATCATCTAGACTGACCTCCTGTGTAATACAAGCTGTGTAGATATGTCCTTTGGGTTCCCTAAAAACCATCCCTTTACTTTCACTGTTAGGTCAGCAATTACAATGAGGCAATTCCATTCTCTTTCATCAATAGCTAATGTGGTCTCCAAGGCAGAGGCACTCTCTGGGCACTGGAGCCATTGAGGAGGAACCTGACTTGCCGATAGAGCTGCAGTCAGCTGTTTGCCTGAGATTCCGACTCTGATGAACAAGCTTCTCTAAACTCGTAGGTACAATGAGTGATTGCCTTTTCAGTTCCATTCAGCCTGTCTTGCTCCTTCACAGTGAGCTTATCTGATTCCTTCACAAGGGTGCAAGAGAGGAACTATGGCATTATCACTGAGTAGATGTATTAATCATAGCTTGGAACAATGACAGGAGCAAATCGCAGTTGGGAGTACAACTGGAAAATTGGATTTTTAAAAAAGATTTAGTTCATAAATCAGGTACAAATGGAGGAAGTGGATTGGGAATTAAAGAGAAGTGGAATAATTTCTGAAATGTTTCTGTATCACTGAAAATGACCCTGTCTGCCTATAAGAGAGAAATTCACTCCTTTCCACTGCCTACCTGAAGTGTGTGGGCTGTTTACTTAACTAACTAATCACAAAGTTCCCACTGAAATTAAAGGTGACAGAATCTTTCTAACCTTTCAAACAGGTTAAAAAATTTAAACTACATAGAGAGATTTTCTGTACTGTTCACGGCTTATATAGCATCTAACTAGTCCTAATTAATCTTTTCTTGCCCCTTCGGTGTAGATAGTCTAGTGATTGAAGAACTCCAAAGCTGCAGATGAAAATGAAACACTTTAAAAGTTCAGTTTGGTATAAATAGTTCTATCCATCACCCAATCAACAGCAAAATCCATTGCCAAATATGCCCTGCAGATGCAGTATACTACAAGGTTAGATGAAACTATGGGCAATATGTTGTATGAGATGGTGGTTTCAAATCCATCATGTATCTAGTTCAGGGTGCACTTGTATATCTGTTAAATACATTATTAAGACTTAGTTCCCATGGCTTTAAATATATAAATTAGGGCATGTTAACAACAAATCAAGAGACTAGGCGATGACATAATATGATATGTGGCAGCCTTCCTCATCATGAGGGAAAGTAGTTTGCATCATAGGGAGCAAAATATACTATATAAATAAAATCAAGGCACCCAAAATCAGGCTGGTTACTTCTGAAATACTTGGCCTAAGACTTGACCTAAAGCCCATAGATATCACTGGAAAGCCTCTCATTGAGGCTTTGGGACAGGTCCTTAGTCAAGATCTAGTCACTCTAAAATCACATTAAAATAATTACAATTGCTGCCTCTGCAGTGGAGAAATGTACAACTATAGCACACAAAAAAAATCTTCTTTGGCTTAATTTATTGTATACTTTGTTTCACGATTTTAAAAAGTGAAGCCTGTTTTACATGGAATTTTACATGCACGTGGATCTTGATATGAAATAGGTAGAGCTGGCTGCATTATTCATTAAAAATAATTTATCTGAAAAATGTGGGCATTTTTCATCAAATATAATATTCAAAAATAAAGCTTTTCACTGTTCTCTAAGCTTTACGGATGGCTAGGTAATATACTGCAGACAATTTTCCCACCAATCGTTGAATAAATTATTGGTGAATAATTCTATTCATTATTCTGCAAACTTAGAAAGAGAGAGAAGTCTTTATTCAAACTTATAGACCACATAGTAGCATCATACGCTGTTGGTTGTTTTCAACTTTTGGGGGGATATTTAGTGCTTGTGAAAAAGCAAAATCCTCTCTTTATTCACAAAACAGGCATAGTCTCCCCTGCCAATGTGCCTTACCTGACATAGAGGGCTTATTTCTGCAGGTAAGCATGTAGTGCCCAATGTTCTCACACCACATATTGCTCTGCTAAGACTGCCAAGAAGGAGGTCAATAAGTGTTAATTGTGATAGTTATTTTTGTGATGTGGACATCTGCCCATTACGAACTGGACTGAAAGTATCACGATAGTTTGCTGTACAGCCAAGAGTCACATATAGACCTGGGTTGGATTTAACCTAGGATGGGCAGCATTTTCTATGTGTAGCACTCAGCATGTTTCTATCGCACTCAGAGAGTAATATGGGATATCTGGAGTAATTTTAAATGTATACATCAGGGGTCGGCAACGTTCGGCATGCGGCTCGCCAGGGTAAGCACCCTAGCGGGCCGGGCCAGTTTATTTACCTGCTGACGCGGCAGGTTCGGCCGATCGCGGCCCCCACTGGCCGCAGTTCGCCGTCCCGGGCCAATGGGGGCGGTGGGAAGCGGTGCGGGCCAAGGGATGTGCTGGCCGCCTATGTAGAGCTGGAGGGGAGTGCTTGCGTTACCAGTGGAATTGGGGAGCTGCCCTCTGGTAGGCACAGACAAGGCATGCTCATGCTAAAGGCAGGTGGTAGCGAGGTGCCTCACAGCCCTGGGTAACCCCGGGAAGCATCACAGCAAACTGCAGGATGAATGAGGAGAAATGGAGGCACTGATCATTTCGGAGGGAAAGCAGTCAATGTTTCTTCCCAAATGTTTTGCTGAACAAAACTTTTCTCTAGGGCACATTGAGATATTTGGTATTCAGATTATGCCACCCGGAGACTGAGAGGAGTTCATTCTATTCCTGTCCCTGCATCACAAAGACATTCTGCAGTCTATTTCGATGTGAAATTTGACTAGAGGTACACAAACACAGAATTCTCTCATCTGCATGTGTCCATGTCTCTGTGGTTTGGTTATAAATAACCATTTTGTTTCCCTGGGCCTCTGCCGCATTTTCATCAATCTTATTCAAACTTCAGACATCTTACCCAAACGCGTCACTTGATGAAGATGCCTCAAACACAAGATAGCCACCCGAGCAATATGAACAGTCACACAGGGTTCAGGGGATATGGGCTGAGTATGAATGAGTGACTCAGGATTTGCAGCATCTGTGTCCCTGTATGCATTCTGAGTGGTAAAGCCATCAAAGTTCCATTGTTTATATGGGTGCTTGCCTACATTTGGGATTCTTACTATAGGATGACTGTTTCAATGGCCTGGAATGGAAACTATGTCAGTATATCACTGTCACTTTTACATTAGTGCTGCTACCACGAGCATTTGTGCTAATTTAATGTATGTGCCAAAGTTATAACGGTTAGCTTCTGAACTGAGAATTAAACCTCATAAAGTCAGCTAACTGTGTAGAATATTTTACTATATCACTGCCTATGAATCTTAAAGACTATCGCCCCCTGAGTGTTTTGATTATCTTGAGAAACAGAGAGCAATTTTAATTTACATAATAGTAGAGATAAAAAGATAGTTATATGGTGCACTATGGTGCGTTTAAGCTCCATAATCACAGGGCACAAGATTTTCCATAGTTCCCTGCTTCCTGTGCTACGTAGTTGATAAGATTTTATTGGGGGCATCGCAGCATAACATTAGTATCTAAGGTGACCAGAAAAGAACCCTATGAAAGCTTCTTGAAGCCAACGCGAGGTGTCCAATCACTTAGGAAATTAGAAGCCTACGCGATGCTTACACACAGCCAAGTCTTTTGGTAAAATTTTGGCTAGTGTTATTGTTTATATTAATGCTAGACAGGTATGTTCTGTGAGGGAATGGTTTGCTCTGTTATAAAGCATGCTGGTTCCATAGTATTGGAGGTTCCTGTAAGTGTGTATAGAGATTACCAGTTTGTATTTTTAGCTGTATTAATCCTCAGCTGCCAATTTAGGGCTGGTTTATTGTCCCCTCCCATTCACTCCAGTGGCACCAAGTGGTGTCAGTGGGGGTTGAGGATCTGGCCCTCTGCCTGTAACTACCTCATTACTCAGATGGCTCCATCTCCATACTATCTGAGTGCCTTACAAGTATTCATAGATTTAGCCTCACAACAGCCCTGTGAGGTAGGGAAGTATTATCAGGATTTTACATAGGCGGCAAATGAGGCAAGAGAGATGAAATCACTTCCCCAGGGGGACACAGGCACTTTGTCACAGTGCCAAGAATTGAACCCAGACCTTCTGAATTACAGTCTACTGCATTAACTAGAAAACTTTTTGCTTGTCCTCCTCTACATTTCCCTCAATTGCTTACCCCTCTTCCATTCCCCCACCCTCATTCTCTGTACTCTTATCATACCCTCCTTCATCCCCCACCAGTTTCCTATACCTTCTCCATACACCCTTTCGTCCTGCCTCTCTCACACACATACACAATCTGAAATCAGGAACCACGGCTGCACGTCTACCAAGGCCCCTAAACTCAGTCACATTAGGGAAAAGCCTAATTCCCAGAACCTCAGGACAAGTAGAAGTGGTATTTGGATAAAAGAAAGTGACAGGTTCTCTGCCCATTGCATAAGAGGATACTGGGGGTTCTAAAGGGACACCGGGGGCAGGCTGAGTGACATCAGGCAGAGCAGCAGTGAGCAGCCAGTCAGAAAGAGGGTGGCCAGAGAGGCTGAATAGTCAGGATCGAGCACAAAGAACTGAGGCATCTCATGAGGAGAGAGGTTTCCCAGGTATAAAAGTGCAGAGAGGGAAGAAGGAAAAAGGGCACAGAGCATATTTAAGCAGTTGAATTTATCTGAGATGTGAGATGGACCTGGAAAGACATAGGCACAAGACCTCTGCTTGAGAGAAAAGGGCAGCAGTGTTTTATCTGAGGTTTCTGCAAAAAGCAGTTGCCTATGTGCCCTTTGTTACCACTCCATACAGGAAAACAAGCTTTGCGCACATTGCTGTAAACAAACAAATTACACTAAGAAAATGCCTAATGTTACATCACTGATTTCTGCTCCAAATGGATAACTGACCTGCAAGGCAATGAGTTCTGTTACTGCTCAGCAAAAGGGTAACAATACTACAGCTTTGAAACTGCAAACTTAGCTGCTGCTGCTTGCAGGGTGAGGAAGTTTAATTTGCAAATATCTCTAACAGGCACAGACAATGTAAAGTGTCAGGGAAATATGGCAAAAGTGTATGATAAAGTTCTTTAAATGTCACTGTGACTCTCACTAAGTTTAAAAAATAAGCAACTGAATAATTCAGCATGCTGGCAAAGCCAATATTAAGCCACCTACCCCTCTACATAGAGTTGCATTAATCTTTTAGGTCTGCATAGTGTAGTATTTCTGTTATTTTCATTCATTTAGAGAAAATACCGAATCTACTGAATCTTATTATCAAGCTGTCCTTCACTTACCAGCTGAATCCTCAGTTTCCCTACAGAGCAGTACAGATAATTGCTTTTTGCTATTATTAATTTATAGGGACTTGTTCTGAAGTATTTTGGTTTGTAGATACATTTTGTGGTTTGCCACTAAATTGTTACAATTTCCCAGAGCCATTCCTAAAAGCAGTTGCCTAGCAAAATGCTGAGTAGAAGTGGGGTGATAGCATCAAATAAAATAATGACTGTTATATAGAACCATTTCTATTTGTTACTTTTTGTACTTGTTTCACTTATAATCTGGAAACCTAGAACATTAATAAATCCTTCTTCCATAATATGAATTTTCTAGATTATTTTCATAATATTTTCTAATTTTCTTGTGTTTCCTTAACACATTCTAGTAATGCTCACCTCGCCCTGTTACATAACATGGCAACAGAAATATTCTGCAGCTGAATTCAGTGTCTAGACCATTTTTGTAGAAAAACTAGTACTGATGTAGAGAAGAGATTTTTTCCACTGAGTTAAATGAAGCCAGGCTTGAGTCCATGAAGATTTGTAAACATGAATTGCTTTCATTAGACGGAGGGACACATTTTCAAACAAGAGTCCCTAGAATTAGGGAACTAAATCCAGACTTAAGTACCTAAATATCAGGTGTGAAGAACATGTGAGCTGTGTATTATTTTTACTAATATTGTGCGAAACTCCATTTGTTTGATTATGAGTGGGTGATAGCTGTAGGAAAGCCTAAGTTATGGGGTTCTATAGGATTACAGGAAGACAGACAATAGGTGTACATTAATCCCATTCTCCCATATTTGACCAAAAAATGCCACCATGGCTAAACAACGGAGTCAAAGGTGGCTAGAGACCAAAAGACATCCTTGAAAAATTGGAAGTCAAATCCTATTGAGGAAAATAGAAAGGAGCAAAAACTCTGGCAAGTCAAGGGTAAAAGTATAATTAGGCAGGCCAAAAAATTATTTGAAAAGCTACTAGCAACAGACATACAAAACTAACAGCAAAAATATTTTAAGTTTATCAGAAGCAGGAAGTCTACCACACAATCAACAGGGCCACTGTATGATCAAGGTGCTAAAAGAGCACTCAAGGAAGACAAGGCCAATACAGAGAAGTTAAAAGAACTCCTTGCATGGATCTTCACTGAAGAGAATGAGAGGGACATTCCAACATCTGAGCCATTCTTTTTAGGTGATAAATCTGAGGAACTGTTAGAGATTGAGGTGTCCATAGAGAAGATTTTGGAACAAGTTGATAAGACAACCAGGACAAGATGATATTCACCCAAGAGTTCTGAAGGAACTCAAACATTTCACAAAAACTAACTGTAGTATGCAACCTATTGCTTTAAATCAGCATTCAGGCCAGATTACTGGAGGACAATTTATGTAACACCATTTTTTAAAATAACCTCCAGAGATGATCCTGGCAATTACAGGCCAGTAAGACTAACTTCAGTACCAGGTAAACTGGTTGAAACTATAGTAAAGAACAGAATTATCAGACATATAATAAATGAACACAATGTGTTGGGAAAGAGTCAACATGGCTTTTCTAAAGGGAAATCATGCCTCGCCAATCTATTTGAATTCTTTGAGAGTGTCAACCAATATGTGGATATAGTGTACTTGGATTTTCAGAAAGCTTTTGACAAAGTCCATCACCAAAGTTTTTTAAGCTAAGTAAGCCATCATGGGATAAGAGGGAAGGTCTTCTCGTGGATCAGTAACTGTTTAAAAGACAGGAAACAAAGTCTAGGAATAGAGGGTCAGTTTTTACAATTGAGAGAAGTGAATGGCAGGGTCCTCCAAGGAACTGTACTGGGACATGTGCTGTTCAACATATTCATTAATGATCTGGAAAAGAGGGTGAACAATCAAGTGGCAAAGTTTGCAGTCAATACAAAAATTATTCAAGGTAATTAAGTCCAAAGCAGGCTGTGAGGAATTACAAAGAAACCTTACAAAACTAGGAGACTGGGCAACAACATGGCAGATGAAATTCAACACTGATAAGTGCAAAGAATTGCTCACTGGAAAAAAGAATCCCAACTATACATATACAGTGATGGTTTCTAAATTACCTATTACCACCCAAGAAAGATATCTTTGACTCTCAGTGGATAGTTCTCTACAAACTTTCACCCAATGTGCAGCAGCATTCAAAAAGGTTAGCAGTATGTTAGGAACTTTTAGGAAAGGGATAGGAAATAAGATAGAAAATATCAGAATGCCACTATATAAATCCATGGTGCGCCCACACCTTGAATATTGTTTCCAGTTCTGGTTGCCCATCTCAAAAATAATATAGTAGAACTGGAAAATTTTCAAAAAAGAGCAAAACAATATGATCAAGGGTATAGAATGGCTATGGGAGGAGAGATGAAAAAGATTATGGCTGTTCAGTTTAAAAAAGAGATGAGTAAGGGGGAATATGGTAGAGGTCTATAAAATCATGAATGGTGTAGAAAAAGTGAATAAAGAAGTTGTATTTACCCTTTCCTCCAAACAAAAATCAGGGGTCACCCAAAGAAATTAATAGGCAGTAGATTTAATATAAACAAGAGGAAGAACTTTTTCACACAACACACAACCAACGTGGATATCATTGCCATGGGATGTTGTGATGGCCAAAAAAGATGAGTATTAGTCACGATGGCCAAGGACGCAACCCCATGCTCAGTGTGACCATGAACTTCTGACTACCAGAAGCCTTGCGTGGAAGACAGGGATCCAGCACTCCATAATTGCCCTGTTCTGTACACTCTCCCTGAAGCTCTGGCACAGACCACTGTTGGAAACAGGATACTAGGCAGGATAGATCATGGTCTGACCCAGTATGGCAGCTCTTACGCGGAAAGAAAGAAAAAGATCCTATATTCAGATTCTGATAATAGCCCCCAACATTTTGTAATCCAATCTTACTAATTATTAGTCAGTACTAATAATGGTTTATTCCTTCTCTTATGCAATTAACATTGATTCTGTCACTACAACTGTTTCCTACATTTCATTCTGTGACAATTTCATCTGTTGCAACATACCGTGGGTTTTTTCTGGTTTTGACATTAATGTATTTCTTACCTTGAGATTATCTAATTTCTACTTAGTGATTTTAAGGCCATAACATTTACTTTGAATGCTTCCCCCTCAAAAGGATGTGGTTATACAAACAACATAGTGTTTATGCAAATATATTTCATATGTATAGGTACATTATGATTTCTCAGTATAACTTCTTTATATATTATTGAGCAAAAAATTTTTTTTTGCATAAGATTGAGGTTATGATATTTGAATTCATTTTTTCTGATTTTTTTAATTGATTTTCATTATCTTTGCATGCATACACACAGACACAGAGCAGTGTTCATCCATAGATCTCAAAGGGCTTTGCAAACAAAAGAAAATCAATATATCCTGATTTTATATATGAGGATGTTGAGATGACTTGCTGGAGGTCACATAGCAGATCAGCAGCGAAGCCAAGAACAGAACCCAGCTCTCTTGACTCCCCATCCAATACCCTATTCACTGGACCACACCACCTCCCATATAAATACATAGACACACATCTTATCTAAAGTAGCCCCATAACTGTAGTATCCGAGCACATCACATAATTCCTGTGAGGCACGGATGTACTATTATCCCAATTTTAGAAATGAGGAACTGATACTAAATGACTTGCATACAATCACACAGGGAAACAGTGGTGGGGCAAGGAATTGAACCTTGGTCTCTCAAGTTCCAAGTTAGAAATTAGTCACTAGAGCATCCTTCCTGTCTAGACCACTTGTTGACAAATATATGCTGCTGAGTGTGGGTGTATTTTAGTGTGGAGGTATTTATTTATTTATTTATTCATTATTTATTTATTATACGCACACACAACACCAATAACATTAAGCACAAATACTGTAACAGTGATAGAGCCTAAACTGCCCTATACCATAATCCCATTCACTTATGCTAAGTATCCCATAACTCCTCACATTTGCTGAAGTAAGCATTTGGCATAAGCAGATAGGAAACTTGTCAAAATCAAGATACATTCATTGCGTGTCTTAGCACAAGCTAGGGAAGTACCCTCATGGACCAGTACCTGGAATGTTAGTATCCAAAAGAAAAATAGGAACAGAACAAGAAGTTAGGGAACTGGTACAAACTGATGGGTTGGATTTAGTGACAGGTAAAGAGATGTGTAACTTGTAAAATCACCATATAAATAATACCAGTTGAAATGTGCAACTTTGGAAACATACTTTCTGTGTAAGGTGAACATAACATCACTGTACAAGATGGCTTCCCAAACACTGGTATTATATAGAAACTTTTTTTCCCCTGTACTAGGTTTATTCCTCTAAGCCAATCATAATATGACTGGCATTGGTTATTTGGCCTCTTGAATATATGCAGTAACAAATGAAAGTGTGGTCAAGCAGTTGACTATACAGTTTATCAACACCAGTAATATTATGCTATATGCATACACACTCTATATAGAAACTGAGAATACAACTGTATAATATACAACTGTAAATTATTTCTATAAATTTGTCTACAAATTCATATAAAATCATTAAAAAGAGAAAAACAACCATCAGTGTTCCATGACCCTCCCTCTTTCCTAACACACACACACACACACACACACAAATTCTTAATAGAAAATAGCCACTAATCAAAATGGAAATGTGAGGTAGTTTGTGGCCTATTTTTTGGACAAAAACTACTTCTCTTTCACCATTTTATTTATGCTTTATTTTTTCCATCAGGAATGTCTTTGCAAGCTCCCCCCTCCCCCTGTGCATTTCAGTAATGTTTCTCACATGGGTATATTTAGCTGTGCTGCAGAAAGCAGAATTTACCCTTTGACCTTTAGGGCACACCCTTCACTATCATTGACAGGTTTCCTGTTCCCTTTGCAAAAAGCAGTTTTACCTGCAAATCCCAAGGTGATAATGAGTCATGTTGAAATGGCAAAAAAGTCATTTGCTGCCTTTTGAATCAAATCTTAAAAGTACACTTCATAATTTCAAGTATCATAAATGTCCACAGAGATCATTGGAAAAGACTCCCATTGACTTAAGTGCTCTTAAATCAGGACCTACAACAATAGGAATTATGACAACATTTAGGCAAATCCCAATCCTACTAAATTGAGTCCTGACCTTCGGAACTCACCTGATTCCAGTACAGAAAGAGGTCCAAGAATTCGGGGGTTTCATGCATCCCGGTGCACAGGGAGTGAAGGAGGAAGGTGGAACCAGTATGGGGGAGGAACAGGGTAGGGCCAGTGAATGGGTAAGGAATTTTCCCCCCTTCAACTGATTTATGTAACCCTAGCACACAGATGCTATGCTCCAGAATCTGACCTTAAAAACAACAACATATTAAGATGGGCCCAAGCCAAAAAATTTGGATTAGGATCCAAAGGATCCAGAGTAGAATTTCCCCAACAGTTCTGGGGCATTTGCTTCTGAAGATTTGGTTCAGCCCATTCTAGACAGAGTGCTGCTGTAAAATTCATAACCATGCACAGCTGTGGAGGTTTGGTACAGGGCCCATTTCTAGTTAAAGTAAACTACAAATGATGAATTTATTTTTTTCTAGATTCCATTTTCTTTGATATATCACTATCAGTAACTTCAGGGGAGACTTATTAAAAAGGTATGCCCTTTTCTCATACTAAGCAGTAAATCAGCAGCAATAGCCCAACTGCACAGGAAAATACGTTTCTGTGCATTCTTTAATGGGATAACTTATAGCAGACCAAATCAGAAATCACATTGGGAATTTAATATTTTTCTTTAGCAATAGTTAAGAGGCTCATACTTTAGAAGGCTGCTGAATACGGCAGCTTGAATCTACTGACTGCTTGTTATGTAGTTAGAAACTTCATTATTATCATCAGACACCAGGCTTAATGCAGAATGACAGAATGATACTTGTCTGAGTTGTTAAAACTCTACCTCTCGTCTAACCTCCATTAATCTCAAACACTGGCGCTACTGCAATCCTCATTTTGTTAGAAAATTGCCAACAAGAGCTCCTCTAATGAATGATGCAATTGCTAAACACTGTAAGCAGCAGAGTTTGATTAGTTTCATAAAAGCAGATGATGAGTTGTCCTAGGCACAGCATAGCGTCATGAAAGGCAGAGTGACTGCTGCTATCTTGATGTTTCATTGATAATGAAACTGGGAAATAATTAAAGCAGATGATTGGACCATTCACATATGACCGTGACTTATCAAAATAGGGCTGTGTGGTGACAATGAAAAAACACCAATGGCTTAGATGAGGTAGGAAGATCGGAGAAGTGTGTAGAGCTGGGGTAAATAGTAAATATCTAGTAGTAAATATCTGAAAATATTGCTAATGATTAAATTTGTAAAACAGACTAACACTTCAAAAAGGCTGGTACAGCAAGTAGAGAAGGTCTATCTGAGCAGAATTTCAACATCTGCGCATTGCTGAAAGATGTCATTTAACAGCCCCAACCCAGGCTGTAATAATTTAACAAATATTTAGAAACCACTTCTTTATAGCTTGATCAAGTATCTATTGTTTTAAGAAAGGATTTGCATCTGGAAGATTTGCAACCAGAAGAAATAAGAGTTCTTATTAGAGTTCTTAGAGACTTAGGGACTAACAACAAAATTTTTTGTTATAAGCTGGGAACATGTCAGTTGGAAGCAATGGAGGAGAGGAAAGACCTGGGCATATTGGTTGATCACAGGATGACTATGAGCCGTCAGTATGATGCAGCCATGAAAATAGCTAATGCAATCCAAGGATACATCAGATAAGGTATTTCCAGGAGAAACAGGAAAGTGTTAGCACCATTATACAAGGCACTGGTGAGTCCTCATCTGGAATACTATGTACAGTTCTGGTCTTCCATGTTTATGAGATGAATTCGGACTGGAACAGATCCAGAAAAAGGCTCCTAAGATGAGGAATCGAAACCTATCTTATGAGAGGAGACTCAAAGAACTTTGGCTTGTTTAGTCTAACCAAAAGAAGGCTGGGGGGAGATATGATTGCTCTCTATAAATACATCAGAGGGAAAATATTAGGGAGGGAAAGGAATTATTTAAGTTAAGCACCAATGTGGACACAAGAACAAATGGATATAAACTGGCCATCAACAAGTGTAGGCTCCAAATTAGGTGAAGGTTTCTAACCATCAGAGGAGTGAAGTTCTGGAACAAACTTTGAAGGGGAGCAGTGGGGACAAAAAACCTAACTTGTTTCAACACTGAGTTTGATAAGTTTATATAGGGGATGGTACGATGGGACTGCTTACACTGGCATGTAGCAGATCTGCAACTGCTGGTAGCAAATATCTCCAATGGCTGGTGATGGGACACCAGATGGGGAGGACTCTGAGTTACTACAGAAAATTCTTTCCCAAGTGTCTGGCTGGTGGGTCTTGCCCATATGCTCATAGTCTAACTGATCACCATATTTGGGATAGGGAAGGAATCTTCCCCTAGGTTAGATTGGCAGAGACTTGGGGAAGAAGGGTGTTTCACTTTCCTCTGCAGCATGGGGCACAGGTCACTTGCAGATTTAAACTAGTGTAAACGGTGGATTCTCTGTAACTTGAAGTCTTTACGTCAGTGGTCACCAACCGGTTGATCGTGATTGACTGGTCGATCCTAAAGGATCCCCATACCCTCTCCTGCATCCCAAGCCACACCTTGAGCCCCCTTCCGGAGCCAACACCCCATGTCCTCTTCTGCACCCTGATTCCCCTCCTGCACCCCCGCCCTGACCCCCTCCCAGAGCCACTGTACCCCATCCTGCACCCCAATACTCTGCCCTAGCCCAGAGCCCCCTTCTGCACCCAAACTCCCTCCTAGAGCTTGCACCCCTCACCCCCTCCTGCATCCCAACCCCCCTGCCCCAGGCTCAGCACAGAGCCTCCTCCCACACTGCGAACCCCTTGGCCCCAGCCCAGAGCCCGCACCCCCTCCTGAAC
This sequence comes from Emys orbicularis, assembly GCF_028017835.1. Lineage (NCBI taxonomy): Eukaryota > Metazoa > Chordata > Testudines > Emydidae > Emys > Emys orbicularis. Next base: position 33,722,181 of record NC_088691.1, read on the forward strand.
CCCAATTCCCTACCCCAGCCCGGTGAAAATGAGTGAGGGTGGGGGAGAGTGAGCAACGGGGGATAGAGTGAGTGGGGCAGGGCTTTGGGGAAGGGGCGGGGCCTCAGGGAAGGGGCAGGGTAGATCCTGAGTTGCCCTTAGATTCAAAAAGTGATCTTGGGTGTAAAAAAGTTGGAGACCATTGCTTTACATCATGATTTGAGGACTTCAGTAACTCAGCCAGAGGTTGGGGTCTAGTACAGGATTGGGTGGGTGAGGTTATGTGGCCTGCAATGTGCAGGAGGTCAGACTAGATGATCATGATGGTCCCTTCTGGCTTGAAAGTCTATGAGTCTTATCCCAAAGCTTAGCTAACTCAATACAAACAGAACCCTAATATACCTTGCAATAGGACAAAAGCCAATTCATGGGGTGCAGGACAGAGAGAGCTTCTACTGTAGCCATCTCTCTCCTCCCACCTGCAATCTGGAGTGTGGATTCTTCTAGGTGGGCATCAGAACATGGGGATATTTTAACACTGTGCCATTCCAGCACAAAAATTTGGATGTTTTTCAAAGGACTCAAACTGGTCTAGTTCAGAATGGCTTTTTTTCATGTCAACTGTTCATCTAGCTTGAATGCACCAACAACTACTATTGAATGGTAAAGCGTGAGTCACCATATCCTCTGTGCTTCCTAGCTAGGCATATTGCTATGGCTGTAATTACATTACTGCTGTTTTCCATTACTCAGAGGAATGTTACTGGCTATTTTCAAGAGAAAAACCTCACTATCCATACATTTGAGACCAACATATCAAAGCAGAAAAAAAATGTATGGGCACAGAAAGCTTCTTAGTCACAGTAGTTGTTGAGTATATTGAAAAAAGAGTAAGATAGATTAAGTGGTTAAGGAGAGTTTCCTATAGAAAATGGATGCTTTTTTTCTTCATATGTCCTATCTTCCATAACATACACCACTACCTACATATGTCCTATGTGATAAAATTCCACATGCAATATATCTACTGACACATCTCAAAATTAACAGCTTTACCCAAGGACAGAGATTAACCCAGAACAACACATAACAATGAAAGGGAGGTGTCCTGAGATGTGATTTTTTTTCAATCCATATCAATTTTTTATGCTGTAATTGTGGTGTTAATCTATTTTTCTGTCACAAAAGATACCTCCAAGTTAATGGCAATTGATATCTCTAATATTAATTTTTAAATACATAATTAATAAAATAATGTATGCCTTAATAATGTCACTCGACTGGGGCTGTGGTCATTGAATAGAGGCTCAGTGCACATTGATGTTTATTTTCTCTTGGCAAAGGATTTATGGGAGGCTTAATTAAAGCCTGAAGAGTGTTGGGTAAAAGGCAATGGGTGGGAGAGGAGTCAGAAGTAAAGAACCAAAAAATCAGCAATAGCTGAACTGAAGAAATAAGCCCATTTCCATGAGCTCACTCTCACTCTCAATCTTTCTCTCTCTCTCTCTGGGTGACTCAGCAACTTTGGAGGCAAAGTTCTTTTCTGGGGGAGTGAGGCGGATAGGAGTTGGCCTCCACTGCATATCAACCCTTCCCCTGAATACATCAAGCTACAAGAGCCAGGATCTTCAACTGCAAAGCCCATGAGTATTTCCTAGATGGGTCAGGCAGGAAAGAAGAAAATGCATTACTGATAGTGCAAAGTCATCATTCCTCCCCATTCAGTACTTAAATGTTTGCCTAAATGTTACATACACATACATGGAGCACATGCACACAGAGCGCACATTCAAAAATTCATCATCCAGCAACAGTTACCACCCTCTGATATGTTCGATGCCATGACTTTCCCTGTACTTAGATACGTAGGTAACTGCAATTTCCCAAATAGCACAGTGATAATGATGAAGCTGCAGAATGAATATCTAAGGCTTTGTCTTCACTACCCGCCGATCCGGCGGGTAGCAATCGGTTTTTCGGGGATCGACTTACCGCGTCTAGTGAAGACGCGGTAAAATCGATCCCTGATCGCTCTGCCGTCGACTCCGGAAATCCACCTCGGCAGGAGGCGGCAGCGGAGGCGGCGGCAGCGCGGCAGCGGTCGACTTTCCCGCGTCCTCACCGCTAGGTAAGCCGACCTAAAATACGCAACTTCAGCTACGGTATTCACGTAGCTGAAGTTGCGTATCTTAGGTCGGACCCCCGCTGCAGTGTAGACCTAGCCTGAGCTAACTAACACTACCTTAATAGAGAAACTCTGTTTAATGGGAGATATAAGAGGAAAATATATGATTAAATGTGGAGCTTATATGATTAACATACTGAGAGTGTTAGGTGAGCACTCCCATTTTAAAAGTGATACCACACCACTAATCTTCAGCTAAGGATAGGGTTTTATATGAGTGAGAATGTGATGATTTTTTTCCTTCTTATTTGTGCTGCTATAGAGTGAATCCAAAGCATGCTTTCCTATAGATTTTATTTTATTGTCTGTTCTCTTATTTTTACTTGCCCTTAGGGACAAGTCCCATCACATTTAAGAGAGAATGATAACCTTTTAAAACCACCATATAGAAATCTACAGCAGGCATATAATTCTCTATTGAATTCTATAGCATGATTTAAAAATTCTATAAAAAAAATCTCATCCTCTTCTAAGTTCAATTTCTTATTGTTTACAATGCTACTAAGTAGCATAGTATTTGTCCAAAAGGGAAACTTTAAATAAACTACTTTTACAAATTAAGCAAAGATATGCTAAGTATCAAGGAGAGAATGAATGATCAAATGAGCAAGTGAATCCTACCACGTAAAGATCCTTTTCTTTTCTAAATGATTGTGTACTGAGAAGGTACTGGCTACCCAGACTGACATTCCATTCTCATTCTGCTCACCTTTTGATTCTCTGGAATCAAAAGGTGTCCTGCAGAGCAGCGTTCTGTGAATAAGAATACAGTTCTGAATAAATTGATCACAAAATCCATGCTAAGCTAAATCATTGATAGTTCCCAGTGGCCAAGTATGTCTTCTACACAAATATATGCAACATTTCAATGACCTTACAAACCTCCCACACGTATGCAAATGGGTCAGTGGGAGGCATTCCTGGTTTTTGCCCCCCGCCTTTCTAAACATCACATCATCCCTGCTGTGTAAATGAGTCTAATAATAATTGCAGCTGTGTCACTGAGATCTCTTATTATGAAAGATGCTCTGGATTAAAAGCTCTTTCCAAACTCAGTTAATTTCCCTCTACTTTGCTCCTGTAGTTGACCTATGGATAGGCATGGCAGAATTTTAAATTTTATTTTTTTGTATTTGACATACCAATATTTATTTTTTATCCATTCAAATGTTCACAGTTTCACAGCAGAGCTGCAGAGGGCTCCCTGTGTGAACAAGGGGCCCAGTATACGGGATCCCTGTGGGTGCTAGGGAGGTTGTGCTCACTGGACGGAGCAGAGACCCTCACATGGTTACTATTAATGGGTATCTTTTCATCAATGTCTGCGTGTAAGGTCAAATCAATGTTTAAAAACAATTAATAATATCAATCAAGTGTTACCCATGAATTACCTTAGGGCCAAACCATGGCTCCCCTGCATACAAGCTGACTACATGGAACTGCAGGGCTCACAAGAAGAAAATACCTCTATGGGCTGCATTAATGGTTGCATTACCAATCCATGCCTCATACCCAGGGCTGTTTCCATAGTATACAGTTACTGAGAAATAGCTGTAGTGACTATGCAATTCAGACAGCTAGAAGCAACCAGAATGTAGGGAACTGCATAAATGAGGGAAAAAATGTACCGTTATCCCTCCCTATCTGTACATCATCGCTGTGTATATTAGACTGTTCCTGGGCTGACTGCTCTATTCCTGATTTCTGTCAGAGAGAGCCAGTTATGTCATCCGTCTGCCTTTCACTCCTCTAGCATTGGTTGGGAGGTAGAGACCCTTCTTGACTGGCTGTGAACATTCCATTTCAGTATAATAATACAGTCATTTAGATAATCTGAAAATATGCTTTCTATTACAGGGCTTCGATTTCCTAGTAGAAAAGTCCTATGCTTGTTATTGCCAGCAAGCTGTTTAATACCGCTTAGCATGGATTCTGGTTTCTCACTGCAATCTCCTATTATGAAAAAGCATGAGGGAACAGCTTTGGAAAATTAAGTACTAGCTGAGCCTCACACACCCAGAGGAACCTGAGCAGTGTGTGGAGAGGCTGAAGAGTCCATCAAAAAGCCCTGAAATTCCTCTGTCTTCTGAGAGAGAAGGTAAAATTCAACAGAGCTGGTGCAGGTTTAGAGAGCCCTTAGTTGTGGCTGTTGCACTGTGCTCTAGAGATGGTTCAGCCTCTGGAGGGCATACTCTTCCTATCCTCTATACTGGGGCTCTGTCAGAGCGGAGGGGGCACAGCTGTTTCAGTCAGGACCCCCACAGGGGAGCTCTGCAGTCACACAGCTACTGAATCACACTCTCCCTACCCCTTTCTTTATTGCCAGCTTCATCAGCTGTTTCAAGATGTGCTTTCTTCTCTCTCTAGTGGAGATGCAGATGTTTTATGCTGCAACACCATGGGCCCTTGGTGCAGCATCCACCATAAGGGGCCTCTGCAACTGCTTATTCTGGCATACACTGGAGCAAACCCTTCTGCCAGCATTCACCTCAAAAGAAGATCTGTCTCAGAGTCAGCAGCCACTCAAACAGCTGGTAGTGAAAGTTGCAAGAGAGGAAGGGGTGAGGTTAATAAATTAGGAATACCTGACCACCACTGCATTATTATCATGACTATTATTAATTATAGTGTAGTATGCCCCATATGATGTTAGCTCTCCAAACCCAGTGAACATATATAGTCTTTGCCCTAAAGTTCATACAGTCTAAAAAAACAAAAGGGTAGAGGGTGGGGAGAGAGACAAATATATTCTCAAAAGTTCTTGCATTCTTTACTGGGTTAACAGTTGGCTTCAATTTTTTCTGAAACTCAGAGGAGAGCAATGCATTCTGGAGCACCAATCATGAACCATGAAAGCTCTCATATCAGCAACATTTTTTTTTTCAATTTAAGAGATCTTAGTGCTTGTGAAAGGTGCATCATAGACAGTCACAGGCAAGCAAGTACTCTATTTCTACTCAGGACAAGTACCACACAAACAGAGCAATGAATCTTTGAATTCAGTCCTGACCAAGAGAAAAAGACCTACAGAACTGGTCAAGTCTACCACTGATAAATATTTACTTACATTCCGTGTTGCCAATCACTGCAAGACATTAGCCTCTTATCTTTCATCTGTCTTAGTTCACCTGTATACCACGGTATGGCTTTTTGGGAACCACTGTATCAGTGGCTGAGGACAAAGGATAATCATCATGTACTATGCTGTTGATGACTGAACAATATTATCTTTGAAATCCTGATGAGTCCTCTCAGTCTCTCTAGGCAAACCAAGAGAGAAAGTGACTACATCAAAACAAAGGAAATAATGCTCTGACCTCTGTAAACTATACAGGATCCAGAGTACATCCACCAATATGGGCTGAGCCTGAAATGACCTGCTGGGACTGTCTCCTGATGATCACAAAATCCAGAGTTAAGCCTCAAATGTTAGCTTCATGGATACTAAAGTTACTCAAGACAAGAAGATGTAGCAAGTCCAACACCAGGCCAGGGAAAACTCAGTCAATTTAGTCAACAGAGATATAGGAGAGCAACCTAAACACACTGCTGTTCCCCTTTACCCTGGGATTCCTTGATCAGGTGTAAAAAGCGACAAAGAGTCCTGTGGCACCTTATAGACTAACAGACATATTGGAGCATAAGCTTTCGTGGGTGAATACCCACACATGCGTCTGATGAAGTGGGTATTCACCCACGAAAGCTTAGTCTATAAGGTGCCACAGGACTCTGTCGCTTTTTACAGATCCAGACTAACACAGCTACCCCTCTGATACTTGATCAGGTGGACAAACTCAAATCAATCAGATTTTTCAGTGGGAGAACACCTGCATCGGAAGTCAGATTTAATAACAGTTATAATACTATAATAATAGATTATATTAATATGTAATATATAATAATGATTAAACACTTTCATGATACTCCCTTGGCTCAAGCTAAATCAAGCCCCTATCAGTAGACAGCTGAACTAACAAAGACTCTAGACATACTCCATGTTTGAAGCTGCACTTCAGATTTAGACCCAGTTCTAAGAGACTGAGATTAATCATCCTTAAGGGAGCCCCAGCAGTAGTGGGGTGAAGGGAAAAGAGAAAGAGGCACTTCTGTTATTGGTGTCATCCAGGCTTATTGTCTCTTGGTGCATTCAATGCACAAGTATATTTGGGGGCTAAGGAGACTGATTTTTAAGAGGCCTGCCCACCCTCATTTGCTACAGGGACAAAGTTAGTCTTTGCAAGGTGTTGAATCGAATACAGATGGTAATTTCTGTTCTAACCCACTTTCTAAACCAGTTCACCCATGCTACTTTTGATGTTCCAATCCCTTTCCAGATAATCCAGCACATCCACAGTTTACAGGTTTCAAATGGTCATTTTCTCAATTTTTCTGCAACTACCATTTATTGGACTCTTCAAGAGCAAGCCATGAAAATCCATAACCGTAGGTTAATTTCTCCAGTATTTATCTTTTTCAAAAAGTTAGCAAGTAAGCAGCAAAGAAAAAAAATCAAAGCATATTGTAATTTCCTAATGCAAACAATGTCCCATGGAATATACAGCAATTTCTTTCCTGTCATATAAATTGTATTTAGAAAAGGAGATGCTGCAAGGTGTTAATGCCCTTGTGCAAACAGGACGCTCAGAACTCTAATAAAAAGAGGGTCTCTGCAGGTTGAGTGAGACCAGAATTACTGAACTATTCAAGGAAGTAAAGGTAAGCCATAGCCATTGCTTGTTCCCAGTCCATTAAGCATCTGGTAGCAGAAACATTTAACAGGCGAGCTAATGAAGGGGAACAGAAAGGTCTGGGCAGTCTGAGATGTAATTTATGATGAGGAAATGCACTATCACAAAGGTGATGGCTGTGGGAGTAAAAGCTTTGCACAATTACAGCATGATCATTTATAGGAATAAAAGTCTGCTGGAATAAGCTCTCAGTATAAGAATGGGGAATTCACACACACAGAGCATGGCAATGTCACTCATATGGATTCTGGGCCAGATCCTCAGCTAATGTAAACTGGCATAGGTCCACTGATGTCAATAACACTGTACTGATTTACACTAGCTGAGGATCTGGTCCTCTAGCTCTGGGACCAGAAAATTCTCCTTTACCTAAGTGGGGCTCCTGGCTACCATTTCTTGGTCTTAACCAAGTTGATCTGATGTAGCACCATTATTCCCCACTAAGGTCTAGATCCTGAAAAATGCTTAAGACCCTTAGTTTCCATTAATTTCAACTGGAGTGGAGAATGTGTTTGGCACCTTGCAGGACAGAGCCCTAAATAGCTTTGTTGTAGCTCTTTTTCAGAGAGAGCTGCTGCTTGCTTTAATTGTCCATCAAGCTCATGTTTACCCACAGTTTTGACATCACCTTTGTTTACAAAAATATTTTCTGGTCTTCCTCACCATGAGCAAAGAAACCAAAGTACATAGTACGGTAAATGAGTGCTGCTCCACAGATAACATTTATGCTTCTTTCTCTCTCTTTTTCAGTATCTCATTTAATTTTCATTGACATTATGCCAGTGAATATTTCTCTTCCCTGCTCCTCCTCCCCCAGAACAGGGTGTATCCCTTTATCTCCTCTCCTCTCTCCAAACTTTCCAGTGTAAGTAAAGATTATTGTGTAGTAATTATGTGAGGCGACTGCCTAAGGGATCAATATATTCCTTGGTGTGGCTTGTTGTCTGCCTTTAACATTAGTTATTTTTTTCTTCTCCTTTATTAGAACACTCAGACTGATAAGTTTGTGATCAGTGAGGAACTTTGTTCAGTTAGCAAGTAACTTAAAGACATTCTTTTAATTCTAACAGGCTGGGTAGGGGCCAACTGTAATAGAGGCACAGGACAGAGACTCTGGAGACCTGGGTTCTATTCTCAACCTCCCAGCAGACTGTGTGTGTTACCTTGGGTTAGTCACTTACTTCTGCAGAAGGTGCATTTGGCCTAAAAAATAGTGTGATTCTGCTGCACGAGGGAACGTCCAGGGAGTAGGCACCCCCAGTGTATGATGGACTCCGGAATTGTAAGGGCGCCTTGCATGTTGGTGGGAGAGTATGGTGCATGGACAAGGGCTGAGGATTTCCTTCTATGCAAGTTGTCCTGTTCTTCTCTGCGAAATTGCCCCAGAGTAACCCTGAGATCTGGGCAGTAATGGACTCTGCCCAGCATCCAGGGTCTGGCTACTCATACTTAGTGCTGAGCTCAGGATTTATTTCTCTGGGCCTCAGTTTCCTCCTTTGTACAGTGTGGAGGGGGTGATGACAATATTTCCCAACTCACAGGAGTACGGTGAAGCTAAATTCATAAAGATTTGTAAAGTGCTCGAACAGTCACAAACAAAATATGCTCTAGTAGGGTAAAAGAAGATTACATGGTATATAAAAATAACCAGTTGTAATACCAGCACATTAGGGTTAATGCAAGAGTTCCTACAGTCACACCCAGCCAGGATCTCATTACAGTTGGGTTGTTTGTTTGTAGGGTACATGCTTCCCTAATATTAATGCATTCCATTTTATTCAAAAGCTACCAAAGCTGAGTTCTCATATTTAGAGAATACTCTACTAACGAGCAATTTAAGTTTCCATGAGTGCAACCAGATCTCAAATTTGAGCCATATTAAGACAACTCCATCCCAAAACTCAGTTCTATTTCTATGGAATTTTTACCACACAGTCTGCGAACACAGTTACTTTAGTGGAGTGAAAATTTCCACCCAAGATGATACAAATCTATAAATGGCAATTACCTCTTTCTTAGGTAATGCCATATTACACTTTCAGGATGTGTTCTACTCTTGATGGAAGGACGTACACAAGTTCATTCTCAAGCTTGATAAGACTACAAACATTATGAAATACCCAGGGCCATATCGTGCCATCGGTTTTTAGGCAGGAATTTTCATTGAGTTCAGCGGGTTCTTCTGCTTAAAAAATGTTGGTACAGTATGGCTCTAAGGCTTTGTCTTCACTACCCGCCGATCCGGCGGGTAGCAATCGGTTTTTCGGGGATCGACTTACCGCGTCTAGTGAAGACGCGGTAAAATCGATCCCTGATCGCTCTGCCGTCAACTCCGGAAATCCACCTCAGCAGGAGGCGGCAGCGGAGTCGGCGGCAGCGCAGCAGCAGTCGACTTTCCCGCGTCCTCACCGCTAGGTAAGCCGACCTAAAATACGGTATTCACGTAGCTGAAGTTGCGTATCTTAGGTCGGACCCCCGCTGCAGTGTAGACCTAGGTGTCTCACACCATTTGTAGTGTTAAATGCTTGAGAATAAACTTGTGTACATCACCCAGATGCAGTGATGTGAAACACACTCATGAATGTTTCTTAGAAAGATCAGATTCCTTACTTTGTTCAGTTGGGGGGCAGAGGGAGGTGGAATGGTTTTGGCATATTCTCTCTGAGCCTCAGAAAATACTCCTAGGCTATCCGAACATGCTCTTTCATTTCATGGTGAAAGAGAAATCAGCTGCATGTAAGTGTTCAAGCTAACAAAGTATGTTTTTAATCTAAAGACACCAGCTATATAAAAGAAACCCAGTGAGAGTAACCTATTACTAGGAAAAATATTCTTGCAGCATGTAATGGGGCATGGCACCCACCTCTTGCGAGCGCCCCCTTCTGGTTGGGTGCATCTGCAGTCTTTCAGTTTATGGTGACCTATCAGTGGTTTCTCAGGCAGTTTCTCAGTGACTCAGCCCTCCGGCCAAGTCACACACACACACACACTGTCTATATGTGAAATAGAACAAACCCCTTCCGTGCTATCCAGTCTTTAACTTGCCCCGGCCCTGGCTTCCTCCTTGGAGACACTATCTTCTTGTGGCCCTCCCTGGGCTCAGTCCTTACTCAGTCCCAGCAGCCAGCCAGGAGCTCCTTCTCAGCTCCCCCGGTCCCTGCCGCATTGAGCTATCTATGGTCCTGCTGCTCTTTCAGCCAGCCAGGAACACAGTCCTCTCTCCTCCAACTCCAAGCAGCAACTGACTGTTGCTATGTTCTGCTGCTCATTTTATATGGCCCTGCTGGGCTGCTCCTGCAGCTTCTCTCATTGGCTGCTTTCCAACAGCCACTCTAGGCCACTTGGAGGACTTCTCCTCTGCTCCTCTCTGGGATGGGGTATGGCAGTACCCTGAGGCCTCCAGCAGGGTCACACAGCAAAAATAATTTGCCAGTCAATTTTGAAAATTCATACTGCTGAGACATCACATTCACCACATCTCAAGCTGAAGTCAAATTTTGTTCATTGGCTCCATTACTGAAGTCATATCAACATATGAACTCTAATAGAGATTACAATCTATTAGAATAAATCAATTATGGAGTCTTTGTGTATTTAAGTATCATAATTACTGATTATTTTAGAGCACCCAAAAGTGTTCTACATTCTCCACATAAGACAATGGAAGATACAGTCATTGATCTCATGATCTTGTAATTTAAATATTAGACTGACAATCAGTGAGGAGAGGATGGGATGAGTAGGGGCCACAAATACAGCGGTATGACTATACAGTTACTCATTTTAAGCATCACATCATGGTGATACAACTAAAGGTTGGTTGTGTTTATTAAGTATAAACATTAAGATAATTTATAAGAAAGTAAATGTTAACTGACATACTGAAGGCATCTTGGATGAGGAGAGCTTTCAAGAGGGATTAATGACACTGGATTCAGTAAAGCCCCCAAGCAGATATATACATTTAACTATGTGCTTATGTCCATCCCGATAGAAATAGGAATGTATGCAAACACATGTTTAAGTGTTTTGATGAATTGGGGTTTAAATGAAGAGAGGATGGAGGGTTAGCAGAGAAGAGTATGGAAGATGTTCCATGCATAGTTGGAGGCAGCATGAAAACAGAACAAGAGGGGAATCTACAGGCTTGATACAACACGCCCTAAAGTCACTTGGAGTCTTTCTATTGGATTAGTTGGGCTTTAGATCAGGCCACAGACAGAGTAGAAAATATGTTTACATTTTCAGTTTTTAAGAAGTACTAATGAAAACCAGTCCTTCTAGGTGAGATTTCACGTGAGCATTATACTTGTCACACTCTGTGACCATGCCATTAAACTAGAGTTAAAATTTTGTACATTTAAATAAAAATTATGACATTTGCTTGATGAACACATGTTTCGGAGTAAGTGGCAGCACAGAGGTCTTTTTCTCCTATCAAGCCCAACACCATTAGCGTAACATGTAATTACCATCACATTGTGAGCCAAGTTGGTTAGAGCATAAAAGTGTCAATGGTGACAGTTTACATTAAACTGTTCCTCAGATTCTGATGAAATTACAACTTGATGCTAATGATCAAGTCACTAACGAAATGCAGAAATCTGGTAGGTTTGCAAAACATGCATAAAATAAACTCTTCCAGTCACTGCATCTTTTTCCAAATGATGTCAAAAATGACAAAGAAAAAATCTGCAATATTACTCTTGAAGAGGTTTTAACTGTTTCCTGCTTTTTAATACTAGTGCAATTATAATGGGGAAATTTTTCATATGCTGGCCATACCAGGAAATTGGTATTTGTAGAAAGAAATTTTACTGTTGTTTTCTGTGGGACATTTGGAGAACCTGATTGGCTAAAATTGCAAAATCCATTGTAATTTTCCCTTTATGAAAATGGTTAAATCAATCTAAATTGAATCAGCATTTAGATAAATGCATTTTTAATCCCATTCTACCTGACACCACCACACACGCACACACTCCCAATCATGATGATCATTTACTGGCTGCCCTTAACACTAATAATTGTCTTTCCACCCAATCCTGGTTGCATTGAAGTCAGTGACAATTTTCCATTGACTTCAGTGGGAACAGAACTGGGACTTTTACTTATGATTCTGTGTAGACTTTAAGCTCATCAGATGCTCTTGTAGTTCAGATTCTACTTATCAGAGATAAATTATGGCCTGCTCCTGCTCCCATTGAAGTTAATTGCAAAGCTCCTATTGAGTCCAACGAGAGCAGAATCAGGCCATCAATGAACAAGCGATTGCAATTCTGTATACAAGAGGAAGATGCAATGCCACTGAGAGAAGACTGCTGTGCAGAATAAAGTTGTTGTAAAAGCAATTTATACTGTACCTAGAGTTAAACGTCAAGCGGTATGTTAAACATATAATGATAATGTAGGATCGGGAAATATTGAAATTCTGTCCTCTTACATTTAAGTGCCATTTTAAAAGGGGTTGGTTTATAAAGTGTGAAATGAAAGTCAGTTGTTGTTTAACGTCAGTTTTCTACAGGGGAAAAAATAAAAACAGCCATTAGGATCTCTTTTTAGAAATTATTCAAGAAACTTTTGCATTATTTAATTACGGAAACACTGCCGGCCAATAAATATTTACAGTAGCTTAAAAATCAATTTGAAAGTTTATAGCCACAGAAGTGGTCATTAAAAAGATGCCACTGTGTCTGTGAATCCAAGAATTGTTGCACAAAAGGTACTTCTAGTGTGTTAAATAATGTGGTTTTTATGTTTGTCTTTTTTTAATTTCCTTTTAGAAGTTTATAATGGAAAGTACAGAAAGGGGCAACAAAAATGATAAATTGTCTGTAAGGACTGAGCTGCAGTGAAAGTTTAAAGGAATTAGATATGCAGAGCTTGGGGAGAAGCTAATGGTAGAGTGGACAGGGTTTATAGGTTACCAGTATAGAAAAGGAACTCTTTATGTTACTGTATTGGTATCTATCACCAGAGCATCTCAGTACATCTGAGAGATAAATCACCCAAATCTCAACTGACCAGTGGCTTTATTTTCCTCCTTACTTCCCAAAGGCAGTATTTTCTTTAAAAAAAAAAAAATCTCCCCTTTCTCCATTCTTTTTTGCTGCTACTCCTCTTTTTGCTTCTTTTCCTCCTCTTCCTATCCTTGCCATGAGAAAGCTAAGCGGAAGAAGAGAATTTTACACTCCATTCTAAAAGCAGTGAAACTGGTTGTCGTTCTAACCTCCCCTGGTAATGAGTGCCAAAGCCTCAGTTGTTCCCAAGATAGTTTTGTTTGCCCCTCTCACCTGCTGTAATCTTGAGGTTGACAGCTTCCTGAAGAATTATCCATTTCAGGAGATGATTGGCAAAAAGATAGAAGTACTTACTGAGAAATCTGAGACCAGCCCTATAGAGGATCTTGAAGATTAACACAGAGACCTTGAATTTGACCCAGTATTCTATGGAAAGCCTGTGTTATTAATGGTAATGTGGCCCTGTGACTAGTGGTGCTGCTCCATTTTGGGCTAATAGAAGCTTTTGCAATGTTGGGGTACTCTTATTTAAATGTAGTGAGTTGCAAAAGTCTGGTTTGGAAGCCCAAACAGTATGGATTGCTGTGATTTGATCTGTGTTTGATAAGATGGGATCCAATCTTCTGGCTAGTCTAGCTGGAAGGAAGCAGAAGGATATAGAGAAAGACAAGGGGTTTAGAGATGAATGACAAAAAGTAGTTGAAGCATGAAAAAAATTCCAAAACGAGAACTTGAAGAGATAGGACTGTTTAGTTTAGCGTGGTCACACAGTAGAGGTATAGAAAATACTGAATAGTATAGGTGAATCTGATGCTATCTGTTCTTGTATTATAAAAGAGTAAAGTGCCATTCAATGAAACTGAAAGGCAGCAAATTTAAAATTTATAAAAGGAAATGCTTTTTTCTATACTGTGCACAATTATCCTGTGGAACTCATTGTGACAAGGTACCCCTGATGTAAGGAGTTTAGTAGGATTCAAAACAGAAAAGGAAATTTATATAGATAATGAACACATCCAGAGTAACTCAATATAAGGTTTATCCCTGCTATTTTAACATGCAGGGAAGAAATAAACCTTTAGCAAAGGCAGTTAGGATGAAATTTCCTCGATGGATGGATAAAGTCATATTGTTCATTCTGGAGTTTCTTGCACCTTCCCCCGAATCATCTGGGGAAGCATTGTCAGCAAGATGATGGAGTGACAGACCACTGATCTAATCTGGTATGGCACTTCCTACGCTCCTAATAAATTCAATTCTTTCTAAAGTACTTTGAGGATAAGTGATTGGGTACTCACAGGATTATAATGCCAAACAGCACACACAAATACACCCTGCAGTCTGGGCATTTGCAAGAAGTATCACATATTTTTCTTGTGTATGTGTGTACAAGCTTCCCAAATTTCTTGTTCTTTCACCCTCCCATCACCTCCTCCCACCTCTACTCCATAAACAACATTTCATTTTCTCTCTAGTGCCACATTCTCCATTCCTGCCCAACACAATGCTTTCATCTGATTCAGCTGATAACATGGAGATGGGTGGGAACACTCAGTATTGGCAGTAGATGAAGCTTGGGTGCTGAGGGCCTAACCAACTCTCTTGCTTGCAGGACAAAAAGGGTTGGGTCCTTTTATTACTTTTCTGCTCTACTCCAGCCCCTGGACACAGTGAACTAATTGGTACTTAATCTAATCAAGAGGCTGAAGAGTGGAATCAATTCTGTCACAATTCATACATGTGATTGCGAGGAGTCAGGGTATTTCAAATGTGATGCTTAGACCTCTAAATCAACATGTGTACTTGCTGTGGATGTTCAAGCTCAGTATATCTAAGTACATTTTTGCTACATTATGCTTCCAAACCTTGCAACTAGAGAACACGTACTGTACAGGAGGACATGCAGCATCTTGCAGAGGGCATTCAAAATCATCTAAGATAAAAGCATCTTTCTCACTATCTTAGTGGCACTACCTAGAGGGAGACAGGTGAGGTTGAGAAATTAGCTGTTGTAGCAAGGTGGGGTGGACAGATGATAAATGTCTCTGTGCAGAGAAGGGAGAGCTGGGAACCTTCCTTACAGGGGCTTGCTGCAGATATTGCAATGCTACACAGTAGTGACAGTTATAAAGATTTTTTTTCAACGAGATATTCCAGTCTCTCCTCTCCTGTAACCTGGTTCTGTTTGACTCCAGGACAGAAAATTAAATCCAAGGCTCTCCATCAGAAAAAGGCAGCAGCCCTAAAACACACCAAGCATGCTAATTTTATTTATCTCACATTCAGAATTAGAGAACTTGTATTCATTTTTGGTAGGGACATGTGTTAATAATACCTCATCTGCTCCTTCTGAACATTACTGCAATCACTGCTCATAAATCTTGGCTTGTGAAAGCACAGTTATATCCATTTCTGCAGCCAAAGCATGTCACCCGCAGAGCCTCAGAACATAACTCCAGGAACAAGCAGGACAATGAGGTGAATTAGGAGGCTTTTTTTTTTTTTTTTAAGGAAAACTGCAATAAAAGCAAATGGATTGAAAGTCTATTGGGATCCAAGTTAAGTATTCTGGCCCTGGGCATAATTTTCAAGACATTAACAACCCACCAGTGTTTGTTTTACAAGATCAACCCTTGCTTCTCCCTCTGTGCGCACACCACATTGGAATCCCTAAACATGTCCAGTGCACATTTACAAGCCTCTCTCTGGTACTTAAGTAGCTGGTTTTTTAGACTGTCCTGACATACTATTTAACAAATATATCCAGCTCTGTTCAAGTCTATTTTTCTCCCTTGTCTATACCCTACCCCCCCACTTCCAATTCTCTGCTACTTAACTCTGAAATGTTTCCCAATATAGTGTTTGTGTGGAAGATGTTATCTGCAAATACCGTCATTCACTTACCCAAAATCCAAAGTGAGGTGGTGGGTGCTTGCCATGCCAGCTGCCTTGCTTCTAGCCAATGGCAGCATGCCTGTAACCCTAACTGCAAACAAATTGGCTGGAGTTCTGGCTGGAGTCCTAATAAAAGCTTGTGGCCATCAGTCACAGGATATATCCTGTTCCAGGAGCCATATATCACCGTGGCTTGCCAAGGCAGAGCCCTGAGAGTGGATAGGTTGTTGTGTCCCCTTTAGCAGAACTTGAGTGTGGGAGATATTACTGAGGCAGCATGCAGACTGTCATACACACACACACACACACACCACATAAAGTATATGGGGGGCCCTCTGTGTTTCCCCAGGGGGTCTACTAACTAAGTCTTGATTTCTGCCCTGTCTGTTTCGCAAGTGAACCTCCATGAGACAAAATCAAACAGAAGTCTCTGGACGTGTTCATAAAGTTTATTTTCCATTTGATTTTTGCATCCCCCTTTGCTGTGGAGGGCAGAGCTGATAGTACCTGGGTACTCAGTAAGCTGTCCTTATGCCTGCATGTTGCTTGTATGACACCGAGACCCCAGTCGTCGGCGGCTGAGATCGAACCTGGGAGCTTAGTGCATGAGCCTCTACCAGATGAGCTAAAAGCCAACTGGTTGTTAGGTAAGGCTGTAGAGCAGACTCATTTAACTCTCTCTATGTGGTCTTGGTGCCACTAGATGGGACAGAACACCACACCCAGAAGGTGTGTGGGTTACACTCACAGGTGTTTGGTTTGATACAAGAGACACCCGGTGCTCCTATATGTCAAAGCTTTCACTGACGGGGGCAGGAGCATGAACATTGCACTGGAAGGATCAGATGCACCACTGCAGCTGCTGCACCAGTGCTGGCCTTTTGACAATGGTGCTGTAACGGCACGCAGTGACCCAGCTCAGGCTGACGTTATGCCTAGCAACTGCAGGCACAGTAGTAGTGTAAACGCTCATGCACCACTGCAAGTACTTTTATTTGGTTAGCTATTTAATAAAAGCGGCCCCTAATTTAACCCCCATATCATATGCCTGTCTAATTGTGACTGCAGTTGTATTGAAGCAGCAAGCACAGTTCTATATCTGTATTCTGAAAACATCACTACACATAAAATCAAAGGCCCTACTGACTCCCTGAATGAGCTTGCTATGCTCTATTTGCATACTTCTGAACACAACGAAGGATAAGTCCTATTATATATATTTGACAATTTGACAATCTGACCCTTCGGTCTTGACATCTAATGTTTAAAGAATAAGTAATTGAAATTATTACTTCACCAAAAAGGTGTCAGAGCTATGATGATGGAACTTCATCATAGTGAAAGAGGCTGTGACCATTACATTTAAGGTTGCATAAAAGTTTTCATTCTAATCCCTTTGCTTTCAGTTGCTTATTACTTTAAGCAATTTCTATCTTTTGTGCTGAAATTTCCTAATCTTGGTTTCCATCTGAAATCAAAGATGTTTTTTTCTATAAAGTTTGAGCAAGAGTGGTTTGGCCACATGGAAATAGGAGGATACTGGGGAAAATACATTGTCCTCATTATAAGTATATATGTGTGACCTATTTTTGAAGAGTGCTAGAGTTGGCAATAGCTTGGGTAGGAAGATGAAATTCTGTATAGTCAAAGCCCACATTGAGAGGTGACTAAGTGTTATGGCAGAAATTATGTATTATTTTATTGTGTCATGTACCCATTTGTTAGCCAATGCATATATGTTAGGTATAGTATACATCACATTAAATAGGTATTATGTGCATGGTATTATATATAAAATGTATATTTTATTAAAGTGTTCAGAAATTATGTTACCTGAATGTATTATGCCCTCTCCACAATTCTGTCCACCCATGTCAAATATCCCACAATACGTTGCAAAGCTGCTTTGGCATTAGAACATAGGAAACTTGTCAAAGGCAAAATACATTAATGTTCTGCCCTGGTACAAATTGGGGAAGTACCTTCACAGACCGGTACCTGGAATCCAAAACAAAGCTAAGGGAGGTGCAGAACAATAGGTTAGAGAATTGGTAAGAACTTCTGGGTTGCATTTTAGTGACACAAAGAGTTTTGTAACTTGTAAAATCATACTATAACTACTGCTACCTGACATGCATATCTCTGAAGCACATCTTCAGTGTAAAATAAACATGCTGTGAGAATTTGTTTCCCAGAAGGAGGGCATGTACGTCTCCTTTTCATATTCTATTATTTTGTCTTTAGGTAAAACATTTGGCTAAGTTCAGTTATTTGGTCTCATGAACATTTTCAAGAGCAAACTGCGAGTGCAGTCAAACCATCGGCTAAGCCTTTGAGTCAATACATTGAAAGCACTTGCTGTACCCATAGTACATTTTGTACAAAAGTTCTCTCCCTAAAACTCTGATCCAAATCTCACAGAAGTAAATGGAAATACTCTGATTGGCTTTTCACTAACTTCAGTGGGCTTTGGATCTGATAATGTACAGATTTAAAGCTGTTGCATCACTGAGGGTATGTCTACACTACGAAATTAGGTCGAATTTATAGAAGCCGGTTTTATAGATATCGGTTTTATACAGTCGATTGTGTGTCCCCCCACATAAAATGCTCTAAGTGGATTAAGTCGGCGGACCGCATCCACAGTACCGAGGCTAGCGTCGACTTCCGGAGCGTTGCACTGTGGGTAGCTATCCCACAGTTCCCGCAGTCTCCGCCGCCCATTGGAATTCTGGGTTGAGATCCCAATGCCTGATGATGCAAAAACAGTGTCGCGGGGGGTACTGGGTACATGTCGTCAGGCCCCTCCCCCGCCGTCAGAGCAACGGCACACAATTGATTTGCGCCTTTTTACCTGGGTTACCTGTGCAGACAACAAACCACGCCAAGCATGGAGCCCGCTCAGCTCAGCTCAGCGTCACCATATGTCATCTGGGTGCCAGCAGACGTGGTACTGCATTGCTACACAGCAGCAGCTAATTGCCTTTTGGCAGTAGACGGTGCAGTATGACTGGTAGCCGTCATCGGCTATCTGGGTGCTAGCAGACGTAGGGCTGCATTGCTACACAGCAGCAGCTCCTTGCCTTTTGCCAGTGGATGGTGTATTACGATTGGTATCCATCGTCGTCGTACTCCTCAGTGAGTTCAATCAGAGGCACCCGGGAAAGTTCTTCAGCAGATTCCTCTAAGAAATACCGCACCAAACTTTCCACTCTGGGCATCTGATTCTTGACGATGATGGCTATCAATCGTAGTACATCATTTTCTGCCAAGCACCCAGAAGATGCCGATGGCTATCAGTCATGCTGCACCGTCTGCTGCCAGCTTAAGATGTAAAAAATAGATGGACCAGATTTGTTCTGTATACATTTGCTTCCCCCTCCCTCCGTGAAATCAACGGCCTGCTGAACCCAGGGTTTTGAGTTCAATCTTTGGGGGGGCCATTCTGTGTGACAGTTGTTTGTGTTTCTCCCTGATGCACAGCCACCTTTGTTGATTTTAATTCCCTGTACCTGTACGCCATGTCGTCAGTCGCCCCTCCCTCCCTCCATCAGTTTCGCGCCTTTTTTCAGACCAGACACCATAGCACTGGGATCATGGAGCCCGCTCAGATCACCGCGGCAATTATGAGCACTATGAACACCACACGCATTGTCCTGGAGTATATGCAGAGCCAGGACATGCCAAAGCAAAACCAGGACCAGCCGAGGAGGCGATTGCAGCGCGGCGATGAGAGTGATGAGGAAATTGACATGGACATAGACCTCTCACAAAGTACAGGCCCCAGCAATGTGTAAATCATGGTGTTACTGGGGCAGGTTCATGGCGTGGAACGCCGATTCTGGGCCCGGGAAACAAGCACAGACTGGTGAGACCGCATCGTGTTGCAGGTGTGGGACGATTCCCAGTGGCTGCGAAACTTTCGCATGCGTAAGGGCACTTTCATGGAACTTTGTGACTTGCTTTCCCCTGCCCTGAAGTGCCAGAATACCAGGATGAGAGCAGCCCTCACAGTTGAGAAGCGAGTGGCGATAGCCCTGTGGAAGCTTGCAACACCAGACAGCTACCGGTCAGTCGGGAATCAATTTGGAGTGGGCAAATCTACTGTGGGGGCTGCTGTGATCCAAGATGCCAGGGCAATCAAAGACCTGCTGATATCAAGGGTAGTGACTCTGGGAAACATGCAGGTCATAGTGGATGGCTTTGCTGCAATGGGATTCCCAAACTGTGGTGGGGCGATAGACGGAACCCATATCCCTATCTTGGCACCGGAGCACCAAGCTACCGAGTACATAAACCGCAAGGGGTACTTTTCAATGCTGCTGCAAGCCCTGGTGGATCACAAGGGACGTTTCACCAACATCAACGTGGGATGGCCGGGAAAGGTACATGATGTTCGCGTCTTCAGGCACTCTGGTCTGTTTCGAAAGCTGGAGGAAGGGACTTTCTTCCCGGACCAGAAAATAACCATTGGGGATGTTGAAATGCCTATCGTTATCCTTGGGGACCCAGCCTACCCCTTAATGCCATGGCTCATGAAGCCGTACACAGGCAGCCTGGACAGTAGTCAGGACCTGTTCAACTATAGCCTGAGCAAGTGCCAAATGGTGGTGGAATGTGCATTTGGACGTTTAAAAGCGCACTGGCGCAGCTTACTGACTCGGATAGACCTCAGCGAAACCAATATCCCCATTGTTATTGCTGCTTGCTGTGCGCTCCACAATATCTGTGAGAGTAAGGGTGTCAAGGCTGTATCCCTACTTTGAACTTTAGGGTACAAATGTAGGGGCCTGCATGAAAACTGCTAAGCTTATCTACCAGCTTAGCTCTGGTCCCGCTGCCACCATTCTCGATGGATTCCCTCCCTGGGAAGCCTTGAGAAACCTTTCACCAATTCCCTGGTGAATACAGATCCAAACTGCTTGGATCTTAAACAAGGAGAGATTGACCCTTCCCCCCTCCTTCCTTTCACCAACTCCTGGTGAATACAGATCCAAACCCCCTTTGGATCTTAAAACAAGGAGAAATCAATCAGGTTCTTAAAAAGAAGGCTTTTAATTAAAGCAAAAGGTAAAAATCATCTCTGCAAAATCAGTATGGAAAATAACTTTACAGGGTAATCAAACTTAAAGAGCTCAGAGGAATCCCCTCTGTCTTAGGTTCAAAGTATAGCAAACAAGATAAGCACTCTAGTAAAAGGTACATTTACAAGCTGAGAAAACAAAGTAAATCTAAGACGCCTTGCCTGGCTTTTACTTACAATTTTGAAATAAGAGAGACTTGTTTAGAAAGATGGGGAGAACCTGGATTGATGTCTGGTCCCTCTCAGTCCCAAGAGCGAACAACCCCTTAAACAAAGGACACACACAAAAGCCTTTCCCCCCCCAAGATTTGAAAGTATCTTGTCCCCTTATTGGTCCTCTGGGTCAGGTGTCAGCCAGGTTACCCGAGCTTCTTAACCCTTTACAGGTAAAAGGATTTTAGAGTCTCTGACCAGGAGGGACTTTAGTACTGTACACAGTATGGCTGTCACCCTTCCCTTTATAGTTATGACACGCCCCCCAAATCACAGATAGTGTTGGACGTTCGGTTCCACACTGGCTGTGATTTCTTCCTGGAGTTCTAGGAGAAAACAGAGTTAACAAGACACATGTACCTTTAGACATACTACTGATTATATAAAAACTAACAATATGTTTCATTACAAGAACAATTGTTAACCAGTTAACTTTGGGAAACTTTCCCGGGAGAGTGCATCAGCCACTTTGTTAGAAGCTCCCGAAATGTGTTGTATTTCAAAATCAAAATCTTGGAGAGCTAAACTCCACCGAAGAAGTTTTTTGTTATTCCCCTTGGCGGTATGAAGCCACTGTAGCGCAGCATGGTCTGTTTGTAGTTGGAAGCACCGTCCCCAAACATATGGGCGTAGCTTTTCCAGCGCGTACACAATGGCGTAGCATTCCTTTTCGCTGATTGACCAGTGGCTTTCCCTCTCAGACAGTTTCTTGCTGAGAAACACGACAGGATGGAATTCTTGATCTGGTCCTTCCTGCATTAAAACTGCTCCCACGCCTCGCTCGGAAGCATCTGTGGTTACTAGGAACGGTTTGTCAAAGTCTGGGGCCCTTAGCACAGGGTCAGACATGAGTGTTGCCTTAAGCTGGTTAAAGGCCTTTTGACACTTATCAGTCCACTGAACTGCATTTGGCTGTTTCTTTCTGGTTAGGTCTGTCAGCGGGGCGGCGATTTGGCTGTAGTGTGGTACAAATCGCCTATAATATCCGGCCAAGCCTAAGAAGGATTGGACCTGTTTCTTTGACTTTGGAACCGGCCACTTTTGGATAGCATCCACTTTGGCCAGTAGGGGATTTATAGTTCCTTGACCCACCTGGTGCCCCAGGTACGTCACTCTGTTTTGGCCTATTTGACACTTTTTAGCCTTAACAGTTAGTCCTGCCTGCCGGATGCGCTCGAAGACTTTTTCAGGTGCTCCAGGTGTTCTGTCCATGAATCAGAAAAAATGGCCACATCATCGAGGTAGGCAACTGCAGATTCTCCCAATCCTGCTAGGAGACCATCTACAAGTCTTTGGAAGGTGGCGGGTGCATTTCGCAACCCGAAAGGGAGTACATTGAATTCATACACCCCTGCCTGGGTGACGAAGGCTGACCTTTCCTTAGCGGGTTCATCTAGTGGTACTTGCCAGTACCCTTTGGTTAAGTCTAAAGTAGAGATGAATTGGGCATGTCCCAATTTTTCCAATAGCTCATCTGTGCGTGGCATTGGATAGTTGTCAGGACGAGTTACAGCATTTAGCTTACGGTAGTCCACGCAAAAGCGTATTTCCCCATCTGGTTTGGGAACTAGAACCACTGGAGATGCCCATGCACTGGTAGAGGGGCGGATTATACCCATCTGTAGCATGTCCTGGATCTCCCTTTGTATAGCCGCTTGGGCATGAGGTGACTCCCGGTAGGGTGGGGTTCTAATTGGGTGAGCATTACCTGTGTCAATGGAGTGGTATGCCCGTTCGGTCCGCCCTGGAGTGGCTGAGAAAATCGGTGCAAAGCTTGTGCACAGCTCCTTTATCTGCTGTCGCTGCAGACGTCCCAGGGTCGTGGAGAGGTTTACCTCTTCCACGCCACCATTCCTTTTTCCTTCATAGTAGACACCTTCAGGCCACTCCGCGTCATCAGTTTCCTGGGCTGTAAACTGGCAAACGTTTAATTCTCTAGAATAAAAGGGCTTAAGAGAATTAACATGGTATACCTTAGGCTTTATGTTGGAGGTGGGGGAGGCTATGAGATAGTTAACAGCTCCTAGGCGCTCCTGGACCGTGAATGGTCCTTCCCACGACGCTTCCATTTTATGGGCCTGGAGCGCCTTTAAGACCATGACTTGGTCTCCTACTTTGAAGGACCGTTCTCTGGAATGTTTATCATACCAGGCCTTTTGCTCTTCCTGAGCATCCTTTAGGTTTTCTTTAGCAAGGGCTAAAGAGTGTCGGAGGGTGTTTTGTAGGTTGCTTACAAAGTCTAGAATGTTAGTTCCTGGAGAAGGCGTAAACCCCTCCCATTGCTGCTTCACCAACTGTAATGGCCCCTTAACCTCGCGGCCATACACAAGTTCAAATGGTGAAAACCCTAAACTGGGATGTGGTACAGCCCTGTAGGCAAAAAGCAACTGCTGCCACACTAGGTCCCAATCATTGGAGTGTTCATTTACGAATTTACGTATCATGGCCCCCAAAGTTCCATTAAACCTCTCCACCAGACCATTGGTTTGATGGTGATGAGGGGTGGCAACCAAGTGATTCACCCCATGAGCTTTCCACAGGTTTTTCATGTTCCCTGCCAGGAAATTAGTTCCCGAATCTGTAAGTATGTCGGAGGGCCACCCTACCCTGGCAAAAATGTCTGCTAATGCCTGGCACACACTTTTAGTCTTGGTGTTGCTTAAGGGTACAGCTTCCGGCCATCGGGTAGCAAAATCCATGAAAGTCAGTACGTACTGCTTTCCTCTGGGTGTCTTCTTTGGGAAAGGACCCAGAATATCCACAGCTACTCGCTGAAATGGGACCTCAATTATGGGTAGTGGCTGGAGAGGGGCTTTAACCTGGTCTTGGGGCTTTCCCACTCGTTGGCACACCTCACAAGACCGGACATAATTAGCAACGTCCTTGCCCATTCCCTCCCAGTGGAAGGACTTCCCCAACCGGTCTTTGGTTCTGTTCACCCCAGAATGGCCACTGGGATGATCATGGGCTAAGCTCAAGAGTTTTACCCGGTACTTAGTGGGAACTACCAGCTGTCTTTGAGGGTGCCAGTCTTCTTGGTGCCCACCAGAAAGAGTCTCCTTGTATAAAAGTCCTTTTTCTACAACAAACCGGGATCGGTTAGAAGAGGTGAGAGGCGGTGGGGTGCTCCGTGCCGCCGCCCAAGCTTTTTGAAGGCTGTCATCTGCTTCCTGCTCGGCCTGGAACTGTTCCCTTGATGCTGGAGACATCAGTTCCTCCTTGGACTGTGGACTGGGGCTTGGTCCCTCTGGAAGCGATGCAGGTGCTGGGGCTTTTTCCATTGACTGTGAACCGCTGTCCGCTGGTGCACTATGTGGTATTTCAGGCTCTGGCTGAGCCTCTTGGGTAGGGTTATCTGCTGCTTCCACCAGTTTAGGCTCGCTGGTGCCCTCTGGCATTGGAGTTGTAGACGGGGTTGCAAGCGCTGGACTCAGTGCTGGCAATGGTTCTGGTGCTGGTTGCGTTGCCAGTTCCGGTTCTGGGACTGGCTTTGGCTGGGTCTCTGGGATTGGATTCACTACGGCTGTTGCAGTCGTTGGCAGGGGATCCGGTTCCACCACCTGTGTTTGGGTCTCCGGTAACACAGACGGGCCCTGGTGGACGGCTCAGGAACAGGGATGGGGGTGAAAGCTTGCTTAGCCTGGCTGCGGGTGACTATTCCCACCCTCTTGGCTAGCTTCACATGGTTAGCCAAGTCTTCCCCCAGCAGCATGGGAATGGGATAATTGTCATAGACTGCAAAAGTCCACATTCCTGACCAGCCCTTGTACTGGACATGCAACTGGGCTGTAGGCAAGGTTACAGACTGTGACACGAAGGGTTGAATTGTCACTGTAGCCTCAGGGTTGATGAGTTTGGGGTCCACTAGGGATTGGTGGATAGTTGACACTTGTGCCCCAGTGTCCCTCCAAGCGATAACCTTCTTTCCGCCCACTCTCAAGGTTTCCCTTCGCTCCGAGGGTATGAGAGAGGCATCTGGGTCTGGGGTTCTTTGGTGTGATTGGGGTGTAATGAACTGTAATCGGTTGGGGTTCTTGGGGCAGTGAGCCTTTATGTGCCCCAGTTCATTACATTTAAAACATCGCCCTGCTAAGGTATCACCGGGGCGATGTTGGTTGCTGGAGACTGGTGTGGTGGGGTGAGAAGGCATCTGGGGTTTCCCTTGGGATGTGGGTGGGGTCTTGGGTTGTCCCCGGTGATAAGGTTTTGTTTCGGCTTGCCCCTTCTGATATTCGCTCCAACTGCTACTAGCTTTTTTCTTTTCTGTCACCTCCACCCATTTGGCTCCAATCTCCCCCGCCTCGGTTACAGTTTTGGGCTTCCCATCTAGGATGTACCTTTCTATTTCCTCAGGAACACCCTCTAAAAACTGCTCCATTTGCAATAGGAAGGGCAACTCTTCCGTAGATTTAACATTTGCTCCTGATATCCAGGCATCCCAATTTTTCCCAATGTGGTAGGCATGTCGGGTAAATGACACATCAGGTTTCCACCTTAGGGCTCTGAACCGCCGACGGGCATGCTCAGGTGTTAGCCCCATTCTGATTCTGGCCTTGTTTTTAAAAAGTTCATAACTGTTCATGTGTTCCTTAGGCATTTCAGCCGCCACCTCTGCTAAGGGTCCACTGAGCTGCGGCCTCAGCTCTACCATGTACTGGGTTGAAGGGATGTTGTATCCAAGGCAGGCCCTTTCAAAATTGTGCACAAGCTTTGCACCGATTTTCTCAGCCACTCCAGGACGGACCGAACGGGCATACCACTCCATTGACACAGGTAATGCTCACCCAATTAGAACCCCACCCTACCGGGAGTCACCTCATGCCCAAGCGGCTATACAAAGGGAGATCCAGGACATGCTACAGATGGGTATAATCCGCCCCTCTACCAGTGCATGGGCATCTCCAGTGGTTCTAGTTCCCAAACCAGATGGGGAAATACGCTTTTGCGTGAACTACCGTAAGCTAAATGCTGTAACTCGTCCTGACAACTATCCAATGCCACGCACAGATGAGCTATTGGAAAAATTGGGACATGCCCAATTCATCTCTACTTTAGACTTAACCAAAGGGTACTGGCAAGTACCACTAGATGAACCCGCTAAGGAAAGGTCAGCCTTCGTCACCCAGGCAGGGGTGTATGAATTCAATGTACTCCCTTTCGGGTTGCGAAATGCACCCGCCACCTTCCAAAGACTTGTAGATGGTCTCCTAGCAGGATTGGGAGAATCTGCAGTTGCCTACCTCGATGATGTGGCCATTTTTTCTGATTCATGGACAAAACACCTGGAGCACCTGAAAAAAGTCTTCGAGCGCATCCGGCAGGCAGGACTAACTGTTAAGGCTAAAAAGTGTCAAATAGGCCAAAACAGAGTGACGTACCTGGGGCACCAGGTGGGTCAAGGAACTATAAATCCCCTACAGGCCAAAGTGGATGCTATCCAAAAGTGGCCGGTTCCAAAGTCAAAGAAACAGGTCCAATCCTTCTTAGGCTTGGCCGCATATTATAGGCGATTTGTACCACACTACAGCCAAATCGCCGCCCCGCTGACAGACCTAACCAGAAAGAAACAGCCAAATGCAGTTCAGTGGACTGATAAGTGTCAAAAGGCCTTTAACCAGCTTAAGGCAACACTCATGTCTGACCCTGTGCTAAGGGCCCCAGACTTTGACAAACCGTTCCTAGTAACCACAGATGCTTCCGAGCGAGGCGTGGGAGCAGTTTTAATGCAGGAAGGACCAGATCAACAATTCCATCCTGTCGTGTTTCTCAGCAAGAAACTGTCTGAGAGGGAAAGCCACTGGTCAATCAGCGAAAAAGAATGCTATGCCATTGTGTACGCCCTAGAAAAGCTACGCCCATACGTTTGGGGACGGCGCTTCCAACTACAAACAGACCATGCTGCGCTACAGTGGCTTCATACCGCCAAGGGAAATAACAAAAAACTTCTTCGGTGGAGTTTAGCTCTCCAAGATTTTGATTTTGAAATACAACACATTTCGGGAGCTTCTAACAAAGTGGCTAATGCACTCTCCCGGGAAAGTTTCCCAGAGTTAACTGGTTAACAATTGTTCTTGTAATAAAACATATTGTTAGTTTTTATATAATCAGTAGTATGTCTAAAGGTACATGTGTCTTGTTAACTCTGTTTTCTCCTAGAACTCCAGGAAGAAATCACAGCCAGTGTGGAACCAAACGTCCAACACTATCTGTGATTTGGGGGGCGTGTCATAACTATAAAGGGAAGGGTGACAGCTCTCCTGTGTACAGTACTAAAGTCCCTCCTGGTCAGAGACTCTAAAATCCTTTTACCTGTAAAGGGTTAAGAAGCTCGGGTAACCTGGCTGACACCTGACCCAGAGGACCAATAAGGGGACAAGATACTTTCAAATCTTGGGGGGGGAAAGGCTTTTGTGTGTGTCCTTTGTTTAAGGGGTTGTTCGCTCTTGGGACTGAGAGGGACCAGACATCAATCCAGGTTCTCCCCATCTTTCTCAACAAGTCTCTCTTATTTCAAAATTGTAAGTAAAAGCCAGGCAAGGCGTCTTAGATTTACTTTGTTTTCTCAGCTTGTAAATGTACCTTTTACTAAAGTGCTTATCTTGTTTGCTATACTTTGAACCTAAGACAGAGGGGATTCCTCTGAGCTCTTTAAGTTTGATTACCCTGTAAAGTTATTTTCCATACTGATTTTGCAGAAATGATTTTTACCTTTTGCTTTAATTAAAAGCCTTCTTTTTAAGAACCTGATTGATTTCTCCTTGTTTTAAGATCCAAAGGGGGTTTGGATCTGTATTCACCAGGAGTTGGTGAAAGGAAGGAGGGGGGAAGGGTCAATCTCTCCTTGTTTAAGATCCAAGCAGTTTGGATCTGTATTCACCAGGGAATTGGTGAAAGGTTTCTCAAGGCTTCCCAGGGAGGGAATCCATCGAGAATGGTGGCAGCGGGACCAGAGCTAAGCTGGTAGATAAGCTTAGCAGTTTTCATGCAGGCCCCTACATTTGTACCCTAAAGTTCAAAGTAGGGATACAGCCTTGACATGGTGGCACAGCGGTGGGATCGTTTTAAACCCAAAAGCCAGTAAGAGATTTTTTTTTTCCTTCTAGCTGCTTGGAGAGCAGAGCTGAAGGTAGATGCATATCTTATCTCTCCTTGCCTGAAGGCAGAGGTGTTAAGTTTTTTTTAACAAGGTCCTTTGTTAAGAGAACGGTTCAATCAGTGAGCAAACTTTGATCTAGTAAAGATAATTTACAAGCTGAATTGTTTTTTTTTCTTTTTACATCCTCGGGAGTAGCTTGTTAGAAAGTCTCTGTTAACTCAGCAGCACTCAGCAGGAGCCTGAGCTAAGTACATCCCAGTTTCAGTCAACTGCAGAGGGGTGTGACCCAGCACAAGAAAACCAGGAAAATGACTACCAAAGAAGAAAAAGCTAAAGAGGAGGCCCACAAGAGAGCTATGGAGCTAAAAGAAAAAGAGATAGAGCTGAGAGACAGAGAAGAGAAAGCCAAAGAGGGGGCCCACAAGAGAGAGATGGAGCTGAGAGACAGAGAAGAGAAAGCCCAAGAGGAGGCCCATAAAAGAAAGATGGAGCTGAGAGAAAGAGAAGAAAAAGCCAAACAGGAGGCCCATAAAAGAGAGATGGAGCTGAAAGAAAAAGAGATGGAACTGGAAGCAGCAAGGACTAGGCAGGGTGCATCAGACCATCCTAACAACTCCTCTCCAGGTACCACTTCCCATCCCAGGAAATTCCCCACCTACAAGGCAGGCGATGATACTGAGGCCTTCTTAGAAAATTTTGAAAGGGCCTGCCTTGGATACAACATCCCTTCAACCCAGTACATGGTAGAGCTGAGGCCGCAGCTCAGTGGACCCTTAGCAGAGGTGGCGGCTGAAATGCCTAAGGAACACATGAACAGTTATGAACTTTTTAAAAACAAGGCCAGAATCAGAATGGGGTTAACACCTGAGCATGCCCGTCGGCGGTTCAGAGCCCTAAGGTGGAAACCTGATGTGTCATTTACCCGACATGCCTACCACATTGGGAAAAATTGGGATGCCTGGATATCAGGAGCAAATGTTAAATCTACGGAAGAGTTGCCCTTCCTATTGCAAATGGAGCAGTTTTTAGAGGGTGTTCCTGAGGAAATAGAAAGGTACATCCTAGATGGGAAGCCCAAAACTGTAACCGAGGCGGGGGAGATTGGAGCCAAATGGGTGGAGGTGACAGAAAAAAAAAAAGCTAGTAGCAGTTGGAGCGAATATCAGAAGGGGCAAGCCGAAACAAAACCTTATCACCGGGGACAACCCAAGGCCCCACCCACATCCCAAGGGAAACCCCAGACGCCTTCTCACCCCACCACACCAGTCTCCAGCAACCAACATCGCCCCGGTGATACCTTAGCAGGGCGATGTTTTAAATGTAATGAACTGGGGCACATAAAGGCTCACTGCCCCAAGAACCCCAACCGATTACAGTTCATTACACCCCAATCACACCAAAGAACCCCAGGCCCAGATGCCTCTCTCATACCCTCGGAGCGAAGGGAAACCTTGAGAGTGGGTGGAAAGAAGGTTATCGCTTGGAGGGACACTGGGGCACAAGTGTCAACTATTCACCAATCCCTAGTGGACCCCA
Source organism: Emys orbicularis (assembly GCF_028017835.1). Taxonomy (NCBI): domain Eukaryota; kingdom Metazoa; phylum Chordata; order Testudines; family Emydidae; genus Emys; species Emys orbicularis. The sequence goes on from NC_088691.1 coordinate 33,751,936, forward strand.
AACTCATCAACCCAGAGGCTACAGTGACAATTCAACCCTTCGTGTCACAGTCTGTAACCTTGCCTACAGCCCAGTTGCATGTCCAGTACAAGGGCTGGTCAGGAATGTGGACTTTTGCAGTCTATGACAATTATCCCATTCCCATGCTACTGGGGGAAGACTTGGCTAACCATGTGAAGCTAGCCAAGAGGGTGGGAATAGTCACCCGCAGCCAGGCTAAGCAAGCTTTCACCCCCATCCCTGTTCCTGAGCCGTCCACCAGGGCCCCGTCTGTGTTACCGGAGACCCAAACACAGGTGGTGGAACCGGATCCCCTGCCAACGACTGCAACAGCCGTAGTGAATCCAATCCCAGAGACCCAGCCAAAGCCAGTCCCAGAACCGGAACTGGCAACGCAACCAGCACCAGAACCATTGCCAGCACTGAGTCCAGCGCTTGCAACCCCGTCTACAACTCCAATGCCAGAGGGCACCAGCGAGCCTAAACTGGTGGAAGCAGCAGATAACCCTACCCAAGAGGCTCAGCCAGAGCCTGAAATACCACATAGTGCACCCGCTGCCACCATGTCAAGGCTGTATCCCTACTTTGAACTTTAGGGTACAAATGTAGGGGCCTGCATGAAAACTGCTAAGCTTATCTACCAGCTTAGCTCTGGTCCCGCTGCCACCATTCTCGATGGATTCCCTCCCTGGGAAGCCTTGAGAAACCTTTCACCAATTCCCTGGTGAATACAGATCCAAACTGCTTGGATCTTAAACAAGGAGAGATTGACCCTTCCCCCCTCCTTCCTTTCACCAACTCCTGGTGAATACAGATCCAAACCCCCTTTGGATCTTAAAACAAGGAGAAATCAATCAGGTTCTTAAAAAGAAGGCTTTAGTATCATCGCCTGCCTTGTAGGTGGGGAATTTCCTGGGATGGGAAGTGGTACCTGGAGAGGAGTTGTTAGGATGGTCTGATGCACCCTGCCTAGTCCTTGCTGCTTCCAGTTCCATCTCTTTTTCTCTCAGCTCCATTTCTCTTTTATGGGCCTCCTGTTTGGCTTTTTCTTCTCTTTCTCTTAGCTCCATCTCTCTTTTATGGGCCTCCTCTTGGGCTTTCTCTTCTCTGTCTCTCAGCTCCATCTCTCTCTTGTGGGCCCCCTCTTTGGCTTTCTCTTCTTTGTCTCTCAGCTCTATCTCCTTTTCTTTCAGCTCCATAGCTCTCTTGTGGGCCTCCTCTTTAGCTTTTTCTTCTTTGGTAGTCATTTTCCTGGTTTTCTTGTGCTGGGTCACACCCCTCTGCAGTTGACTGAAACTGGGATGTACTTAGCTCAGGCTCCTGCTGAGTGCTGCTGAGTTAACAGAGACTTTCTAACAAGCTACTCCCGAGGATGTAAAAAGAAAAAAAAAAACAATTCAGATTGTAAATTACCTTTACCAGATCAAAGTTTGCTCACTTATTGAACCGTTCTCTTAACAAAGGACCTTGTTAAAAAAACTTAACACCTCTGCCTTCAGGCAAGGAGAGATAAGATATGCATCTACCTTCAGCTCTGCTCTCCAAGCAGCTAGAAGGGAAAAAAAATCTCTTACTGGCTTTTGGGTTTAAAACGATCCCACCGCTGCCACCATGTCAAGGCTGTATCCCTACTTTGAACTTTAGGGTACAAATGTAGGGGCCTGCATGAAAACTGCTAAGCTTATCTACCAGCTTAGCTCTGGTCCCGCTGCCACCATTCTCGATGGATTCCCTCCCTGGGAAGCCTTGAGAAACCTTTCACCAATTCCCTGGTGAATACAGATCCAAACTGCTTGGATCTTAAACAAGGAGAGATTGACCCTTCCCCCCTCCTTCCTTTCACCAACTCCTGGTGAATACAGATCCAAACCCCCTTTGGATCTTAAAACAAGGAGAAATCAATCAGGTTCTTAAAAAGAAGGCTTTTAATTAAAGCAAAAGGTAAAAATCATCTCTGCAAAATCAGTATGGAAAATAACTTTACAGGGTAATCAAACTTAAAGAGCTCAGAGGAATCCCCTCTGTCTTAGGTTCAAAGTATAGCAAACAAGATAAGCACTCTAGTAAAAGGTACATTTACAAGCTGAGAAAACAAAGTAAATCTAAGACGCCTTGCCTGGCTTTTACTTACAATTTTGAAATAAGAGAGACTTGTTTAGAAAGATGGGGAGAACCTGGATTGATGTCTGGTCCCTCTCAGTCCCAAGAGCGAACAACCCCTTAAACAAAGGACACACACAAAAGCCTTTCCCCCCCCAAGATTTGAAAGTATCTTGTCCCCTTATTGGTCCTCTGGGTCAGGTGTCAGCCAGGTTACCCGAGCTTCTTAACCCTTTACAGGTAAAAGGATTTTAGAGTCTCTGACCAGGAGGGACTTTAGTACTGTACACAGTATGGCTGTCACCCTTCCCTTTATAGTTATGACAAAGGGGGAGACATTTATGGCGGGGTGGGAGGTTGAGGCAAATCGCCTGGCCGCTGATTACGCACAGCCAGACACCAGGGCAGTTAGAAGAGTACAGCAGGGCGCGGTGCGCATCAGAGAAGCTTTGAAAACCAGTTTTGTGACTGGCCAGGCTACGGTGTGAAACTTCTGTTTGTTTCTCCTTGATGAACCCTCCGCCTCCCCCCCCCCCCCCGGTTCACTCTACTTCCTTGTAAACCAACCACCTCCACCTCCCCTCCCCCCTTCGAGCACCGCTTGCAGAGGCAATAAAGTCATTGTTACTTCTTATTCATGCATTCTTTATTAATTCATCACGCAACCAGGGGGATCATTGCCAAGGTAGCCCGGGATGGGTGGGGGAGGAGGGAAGGAAAAGGACACACTACAGTTTAAAACTTTAAAACTTTAACACTTATTGAAGGCCAGCCTTCCGATGCTCAGGCAATCATCTGGGGTGGAGTGACTGGGTGGCCGGAGGCCCCCCCACCGTGTTCTTGAGCGTCTGGGTGAGGAGGCAATGGGACTTGGGGAGGAGGGCTGTTGGTTACACAGGGGCTGTAGCGGCGGTCTCTGCTCCTGCTGCCTTTCCTGCAGCTCAACCATACGCTGGAGCATATCAGTTTGATGCTCCAGCAGCCGAAGCATCAACTCTTGCCTTCTGTCTGCAAGCTGACGCCACCTATCATCTTCAGCCCGCCACTTGCTCTGTTCAGCCCGCGATTCATCCCGCCACCTCTCCTCTCGTTCATATTGTGCTTTTTTGCACTCTGACATTGACTGCCTCCACGCATTCTGCTGTGCTCTTTCAGTGTGGGAGGACATCTGGAGGTCCGTGAACATGTCATCCCGAGTCCGCCGTTTTCTCCTTCTAATCTTCACTAGCCTCTGCGAAGGAGAAACATTTGCAGCTGGTGGAGGAGAAGGGAGAGGTGGTTAAAAAAAGACACATTTTAGAGAACAATGGGTACACTCTTTCACGTTAAATTTTGCTGTTCACATTACACAGCACATGTGCTTTCGTTACAAGGTCGCATTTTCCCTCTTATATTGAGGGCCTGCCGGTTTGGTGTGAGAGATCACTCACGCAGTGCCAGGCAACAGAATTCGGCTTGCAGGCAGCCATGGTAAGCCACAGTCTTTTGGCTTTTTTAACCTTCATAACATGTGGGAATGGTTTCAATCAGCAGCGCCCTCATTTCCCATACCAAGGACCCCTTGAGTTGGCCATTTAAAATGGGTTTGCAATGTAAAAGGAGGGGCTGGGGTTTCCAGGTTAACATGCAGCACAAACCCAACTACCCCCCCCCCCCCACACACACACACACCCAATTCTCTGGGATGATCACTTCACCCCTCCCCGCCACCGCATGGCTAACAGCGGGGAACATTTCTGTTCAGCCGAGCAGGAACGGGCACCTCTGAATGTCCCCTTAATAAAATCACCCCATTTCAACCAGGTGACCGTGAATGATATCACTCTCCTGAGGATAACAAAGAGCGATAAGGAATGGATGTTGTCTGCATGCCAGCAAACACCGGGACCATACGCTGCCATGCTTTGTTATGCAATGATTCCAGACTACATGCTACTGGCCTGGCGTGGTAAAGTGTCCTACCATGGCGGACGGGATAAGGCAGCCCTCCCCAGAAACCTTTTGCAAAGGCTTTGGGAGTACATGAAGGAGAGCTTTCTGGAGATGTCCCTGGAGGATTTCCGCTCCATCCCCATACACGTTAACAGACTTTTCCAGTAGCTGTACTGGCCGCGATTGCCAGGGCAAATTAATCATTAATCATTAAACACGCTTGCTTTTAAACCATGTGTAATATTTACAAAGGTACACTCACCAGAGGTCCCTTGTGTGCCCTCAGGGTCTGGGAGCACGCCTTGGGTGAGTTCGGGGGTTACTGGTTCCAGGTCCAGGGTGATAAACATATCCTGGCTGTTGGGGAAACCGGTTTCTCCGCTTCCTTGCTATGAGCTCTCTTCATTGTCTTCATCATCATCTTCCTCATACCCCAAACCCGCTTCCCTGTTGCGTGTTTCTCCATTGACGGAGTCAAAGCACACGGTTGGGGTAGTGGTGGCTGCACCCCCTAGCATTGCATGCAGCTCCGCGTAGAAGCGGCATGTTTGCGGCTCTGCCCCGGACCTTCCGTTTGCCTCTCTGGCTTTGTGGTAGGCTTGCCTTAGCTCCTTAATTTTCACGTGGCACTGCTGTGCGTCCCTGTTATGGCCTCTGTCCTTCATGGCCTTTGAGACCTTTTCTAATATTTTGCCATTTTGTTTACTGCTACGGAGTTCAGCTAGCACTGATTCGTCTCCCCATATGGCGAGCAGATCCCGTACCTCCCGTTCTGTCCATGCTGGAGCTCTTTTGCGATCCTGGGACTCCATCATGGTTACCTGTGCTGATGAGCTCTGCGTGGTCACCTATGCTCTCCACGCTGGGAAAACAGGAAATGAAATTCAAAAGTTCGCAGGGCTTTTCCCGTCTACCTGGTCAGTGCATCTGAGTTGAGAGTGCTGTCCAGAGCGGTCACAATGAAGCACTGTGGGATAGCTCCCAGAGGCCAATAACGTCGAATTCCGTCCACACTACCCCAAATCCGACCCGCAAAGGCCAATTTTAGCACTAATCCCCTCGTCGGAGGTGGAGTAAAGAAACCGGTTTAAAGGGCCCTTTAAGTCGAAAAAAAGGGCTTCATCGTGTGGACGTGTCCAGGCTTAATTCGATTTAACGCTGCTAAAGTCGACCTAAACTCGTAGTGTAGACCAGGCCTAACTCACCTCTGCAGCATGTAGTGATTGAGGTAATGGCTGTTCATTCCAGTGGTATCTAGCGAAATACTCAGATTCAGGACTTCCCCCCATCTATTATTCTTTTTGGAAGACCCAGGAAATTTCACTGCAACAATCCCTACTTTCAAAATGATAAAGTTGCATATCGAAGCATTCAAAAGTCAGCAAATGACAAAGTTAAGATTGCACATGCAACCTTAACACTCATCTCCTTCTGTATATGCAATACAATTAAGTCTTTAGGTGATCACTTACTGCTTCTAAATGAAGATACAATACAATGCATTTTTTCTATAACCTTAAGATTCACATGTGTAGCAACCTACAGTACTGTGTTCTACTATATACATATGCCAGACAAGTTCATTCAGGTCATTTATATGAAAGATACAGAGTGAACAATTCTTACAGATTCAGTATAACAATACAGAACTTTTTTTGTATGAGATAGGACACCTACTGTAAATCCATAGTTTATTTGACTTCATAGTTATCTGCCTCATCCTGTGAATTGAACCAAAGGAAAGCTATGCTGCTGGTTGAAAATAAAATGTATACCATGTAGCAGCCATGAAAAGTATTAAAACACATAACTTAGAGAGAAACAAACTTATCATATAAAAAAAAAAGCCTACAGGAAGTCAATAGAGATATACTGGACCCTTGTGACAATGAAATTGTGTAAGTATTCAAGACTGAAAAAAAATTGCAACTGCCACAAAAATATTGGAAATGCAAGTGCAGGTTGTGATAAAAATGTACAATATTAGATTGTATTTGTACGTGTTCTTGTCAACACCGTTGTAATGCGGGCACACACAGGGGAAGAGTTAAGGTTGTAATGTGTGACCTTAACATTGTTATTTTCTGACCTCTGAGTGATCAGCTATGTAACTAATATTCTCCAAGTAATTTTAACATTTTTTAAATGAAGAAGTGATGACATTTCACAAGCTTCATCATCACGCTGCTTAAACTGATAGAAATGAAAATGCACTTTTCCTTTCCATTGAATATAGTTGGGGTTGCACAGATAAAACAGAGGACCAAATATGACCTTATGCCTTTATATTGCACAAATACCTAGACATACTGCCTCTCTGGGTTTTTTTATATATTATATTTATATATAAACATGAACCATTTTTTGTGCCAACAAGGGTTTCTGGTAATGGTGGTTTTGAGATTTTTGTAATTTTGCTTTTTAAACTTAACCATAAGCAATTGGTCGAAGTCTAAGATGGGATTGGCCATCTATAGAGATAACTCTGTCAAAGGATGTTAAACCCTGATGAGCTCCACACTCACCAGGCTGCTGTAATGAACTGAAACCTTGGGTCCCGTGTGCTTTTGACTTGCTGGGGCTGGGCAGTGTGGAGGCACTATCTCTGGCTCCAGACCTCTACGCGCACACACAGACGTGCAGACCGCATGTCTGATACCCCTCTTGGCATTGGGAACCCTGCAGTCCAGTTGCCTAGGCCCTGAAACTGGCACCAGTTCTCTCAAGCCTCCCCAGTAGGTGTTACATGCTCTCAGAGTTCCATCAAAGCTGTAGACTATCAGGGTTACTATTTCCCTCTCTGGGGGCTGTAAGACAACATAAACAAGTACTAATGAGACTCTATAAAGAATTTATAAACACACAAACACACCACACAAACACTTTACTCATCAAGAAAGCATAAGAAACTTATAGCTCCATGCGAAAATAATAAACTGCTCACAAAACACTTCCCCTCAATGTCCTCATTTTCTAACGACCGAATGGAAAGTCCTTTCGGGATCCCAAAATCTTCCTCTCCTTCTTTTCCTCTGCCATCCTTGCCTCTTGGTTCTGGCTGGAAAGAGATAGCCACTGAGGGCAGATATTGTCCTGTAATAGCTCCCTGTCCCCTCTGTCGTGTGACTCTCCTGATCAGCCTTGAATTCCTCCCCCCCACACACCTCATTAGTTGCTCAAGGTCCCTCATCAAGTGATCTGTTGCTTGGTTACCACCCACCTCAAATCGAGATTGGAAAACCTGGTTTCTTGCAGCTTGGCCACCCTCCTTAGCATACTCATTGTATTGCCAAGACTCATGTTAATGACCCTTGATCACGCTGCCCTCTGTCAACACCTCTTGGAATTCCAATGCAAAATGAAGGCAAAAAAGACCATAAGGAAAGCACATTATGGCCTCACAACCAAAATAGTGCTCATGAAACAAAATGGAGTTTGTAGTTAGTTATAGACAAAACAGACAGATGCTACATTATCACAAAGAGAAACCCAGGCCCCAAGCCACAGAAACTAGCCAGCAGGAGTGAACTCAAGAAGCAGGCACTGATGATGTCCTCACACTGTTTTCCACAATTTTCACTCTAGATATTCTCTCACCTGTGCTGATTGGCAGTTGGCTCTAGTTGCCTCCCTCACAATCTCTTCATCTCAGCCTCACTCCTCCTGCCCTTAATGCTCCCCTCCTACCCTCCTCCTTCCCCCTCACCCTATCCTACATAACCCTCTCCCTTTAGTGTCACCTCTTCCCTTCCCGTGCCTTTCCACTTAGATAATCCCTCCCAACAAAACTGCATGCAAAACATTAAAGGGGGGGAAAAAACATAAAAATCGCAGCACTAACATGCTATTTGCAAACCATCACTGTGTTCATTCTGCTTGGCCGTTCTATTCCTTTCCCCCACCCAGTGTCTGATTTGTATGTTTAGGTTGTAAGCTCTTCAAAGCAGGAGTTGTCTATATTCTGTGTGCAGTGCTCAGCACAGCTGGGCTCAGTTCTCAGTGGATTCCTAGGAACTATTGTCATAAACATAATAAATAATAATTGAAACACTAAGCATGCACAACCATGTGCTGGTGCATACCTGAGGCTCTCTCTTTAGGAAGGGTGCCGTGCCGCCCACCTAGATTGACCAATAGCAGACTTCTTAACAAGGGAGGGCTACCAACAATGACAAAGTACTGTGTCACCACTTCCTAGACTATGCCCCCTACCTCTGCCACAATACAGTACTGTGGGTATAGCAAGAGCTGAAAAGTCGATCTTGTTAAAATGCTAAGAGACTTATTTTCTAAACCAGAAAGCGAGACTGACCAGATACATTTCAAGGAATAGTTTTATAAGTCAGTAATGAACCTAGCTACACAGAGTCTAGACTTTATTGTAAAAAGCAACAGAGGGTCCTGTGGCACTTTTAAGACTAACAGAAGTATTGGGAGCATAAGCTTTCGTGGGTAAGAACCTCACTTCTTCAGATGCAACCTTACTTGCATCTGAAGAAGTGAGGTTCTTACCCACGAAAGCTTATGCTCCCAATACTTCTGTTAGTCTTAAAAGTGCCACAGGACCCTCTGTTGCTTTTTACAGATTCAGACTAACACGGCTACCCCTCTGATACTAGACTTTATTGGGGTCTCAAAAAACATAATTATGCTTATCATTGATTTAGGAAGCTTAAAACAAAATCAAGGGCCTGAACAAAGAAAACTTCCAATCTCAGAATAACCAAATCACTAAGCAAGCTGAAAGAGATTTCAAAACATGGCAGAGACCAATATAAAAATGTCACACTGACTGGGAAGGGAATTCGGGTGTCACTCAGAAAAGCAAAATAGGACATTACCTCACTCTGTGAAATTGTTACACTGTTTAAGATTCAACAGTAGGAACACTGGGCAAAATCCAGTGCTTCCTGCTAGGAGTTGCATTAGGGGGAAAAGGAATGGAGTAGAGCTGCCTACGCTAGGGTTCCAACAGCCATTCTGCCAGTATGTAACCCTCCTAGTTCATGCTGCAGCATTCACATGAGGACAGAGCACCTCACTGTGTTTTTGGAGTACCAGTGGGCCCATTAACTACTCCCTCAGCCTCGTACTCATGGGAATGCTAGGAGCTTATTGTCCTGCACAAGAATGGGTGCAATGGCATTGGAGAGAGACCTCTGTCTGTAAGATTTCTATGCAACAAAAAACAGGACCTAGCCCATTGTGGATAGAGTCTATCTTACTTCAAATGGTAGTGATTTATTTGCAGTGTTTACTTGTCTAACACTCCCAATCATTTATATATTGAAATAAACAGGTTTAAATATATCTATTACACACATCATGTTGCTTGAGTTTTACCTGGAATGCCCTTTTCCCTTAACAGCATTCAGTAATACTTTTGCCAACTCCATGCTTTGTCCTAAGATGATCTGATTTGTACTAACTGGATTCCTTCCCCGTTTAGTTTTATGTGCTTTTCCAGCTCCAAGGTTCTGAATCTCTTTGGTCATATGTTTTTTTAAACTCATGGGCAAATCCCTTCAACAACTAAAAATGCTGTAGAGAGATTCTCTCTACCTTGATCAACTGCCCATTGTCTATCACCATAGATCTAATTTTTTTTTTCAAACCAACAGTCTGGAACCCCCTCTGACCAATCAGCTGGAGTCCTCTTGTTGTCAACATGATTTTTCTTCCTATGGAGAGTTCTGCTTGGAATTTGGCCAGCCCTTGAAATTGAGACTGTTCTTCTCACACATGCTCCTAATAACTGTGGTATCAGTTACCTTCTCCCATTAATCTTTTCTTTTTGTATGTAACTGCAGTTTTCAACACAATAAATCATGAAATACTGTTTGACTAAGTGAGACCAGATTCTCTCAGCAACCTGCTCCTATCCTATCTGTACCCTTCTGTATACTCTGGTTATTAGAAATTTACTTTTATATCTACATAACAGAGACTCCGCTCACATGAGAGAGGGCTCTGTCCTAGGTTTGGGTCTTCATCAAAATAGTCTAACTGGAGATGTTATGCAGAATCAATGATTAATAGTTCTTCTTTTCTATGTCAATTGCCAATGCATCCTTGTAAGTTTCCATGAGATATTCTGAATATAAGATTATGTAAGGAATCTCTGCTTGTGTTTCAGATGATAGAGCTTGAACGAGTGGAGGATTTTTACTCTCTATTGTCGACAACACATATACCATGTAACAATTACTGGATCCTGCATATCACACAAAGCAAAGCTCTGTCCATTATTTGATGCATGAGGTGTGTTTTCAGAAACTAAACACTGTTGTGAAGAAATATGGTTTCCTTTTTGATTTATTTATACCTCAACTTAGATGCTCATCTGTGTCATTTCCAAAACTTCTTATTTAAAAAGATCCATAATGTATCCAAAGTATAGATTTGTGCCTGCTGAGTCTCTACCCCATCTTTTACTTAAGCAGCATTTGCCAACACTACAATAGTTATGGGTATGACAGAGATTCTATTAGAAACTCCATTGTTATTCAGGGTCTTATAAATCAGCCACAACATTGGCATAAGCAACCAAACATACATACATACATGTATGTATGTATGTATGTATGTATGTATGTATGTATGTATGTATGTATGTATATTCATACATTTTCTATTAAAACAATCTTTTTGATGATTTTTTTTATCTAAAAACAGTGTGGGGAAAAGGTGACAGTTACTGTTTTGGAATGTATTCAGTGCTCCAGCAAGCCAGAAACAACTTTGGGACAAATGTTCACCTCACGAGGAAGAACCTGTAGGAGGAGGAGGAGGAGGAGAAAGTACTGAAGGAGTAGAACCTGCACAGCGTTTCCCCTCAGGTCTGGAGTCTTATGGATGGAGAAGGGGTCTTCATCAAAAGACATGAAGAGCCAATGGACCTGTGGGGAACTCAATTTATCAATAAAAATAGATGACCCCTCCATCCAGTTCCCTGTCTTCTGGCAGCATAGCTGCCTTAGAAGCTTGCTGCTGCTTCCTCCTGCTTTGCATTCAGGAAACATCTGCAGTCACCTGAGGGAAATTGGTCAGCTATAAAGGCAGCAGGTTGCCTTTCCCAAGATTGGCAGTGCAATTTGATAAACTGAAATGCCTTCCTTAAAGTCATGTAATTGTGCCTAGTATATCATGTAGCTGGATCCTTTAAGGCTTCAGCTAACTCACAGCCCTGTATAAACTTTGTTAATTTTCTAATAAATGAGGTTATTGGTAGGAATATTCATTGAAACCTTGAATCATAAGCAAATATTGGTGGGAAAACAGATTTTGGATTTGCATCTGCTCTGGAATCCTGTCAGAGTTACGCTTCTCCATTAAAAAACATCTCCAATGTCAACTACTGAATACTTGTAGTGCAAACAAGACACAGAGAGAGAACATTTCATAGAACCTAGTCAGCATATTATTTGAAATAATTAATAAATTTGAGATAATCCTTTCATTGACAAATTCCAAAAAGAAAAAAAATTGCTAAAAGTTAGTTTAAAAAAGTGAAAAATGAAATATTTGTTTCTATTTATCCAGCTCTGATCAGGTGTAAGGGCCTCCTTAACTGATAGCAGAAAAGCACTAGGAAGGTGAAAAATGTGACATAAATGATGACTTATTGCTGTTAAATATAAATCTGTAATATGAAACCTTAGATCACATATACTGCAGTATCCTCAGGTAAGGGATGGGGGGGATTATTATTAAATAACTGTCCTAAATATCCAAAATCTTATACTGGCACACATTACTATATTATCTGAGAACCTGCCAGAGCATAACAGTAGCAATGTCATCTTTGTTCCACGCTGACCAGTCCGGCTTGGGGTGGAAGGGGTTAGAGGTTTTTGTCATACGTTTCGTTTAGGGCTGTAGATTAATCACAGTTAACTCGGGCTGTAGATTAATCACAGTTAACTCACATAATTAACTCAAAATAATTACTGTAATTGCGATTACATGCAGTTTTAATCGCACTGTTAAACAATAGAATACCAATTGAAATTTATTAAATATTTTTGAATGTTTTTCTACGTTTTCAAATATATGCATTTCAATTACAACACAGAATAAAAAGTATACAGTGCTCACTTTATTATTTTTTATTACAAACATTTTCACTGTAAAAATAACAAACAAAAGAAATAGTATTTTTCAATTCACCTAGTACAAGTACTGAGTGCGATCTCTTTATTGTGAAAGTGCAACTTACAAATGTAGATTTTTTTTGTTACATAACTGCACTCAAAAATAAGACAATGTAAAACTTTCGAGCCTACAAGTCCATTCAGTCCTACTTCTTGTTCAGCCAATCGCTCAGACAAAACAAGTCTGTTTACATTTATGGGAGATAATACTGCCAGCTTCTTCTTTACAATGTCACCTGAAAGTGAGAACAGGCATTTGCATGGCACTTTTGTAGCCGGCGTTGCAAGGTATTTATGTGCCAGATATGCTAAACATTCATATGCCCCTTCATGCTTCAGCCACCATTCCAGAGGACATGCTTCCATGCCGATGATGCGTTAATTAAATTTCAACTGAACTCCTTGGGGGAGAATTGTATGTCTCCTGCTGCTTTACTTGCATTCTGCCATAAATTTCATGTTATAGCAGTCTCAGATGATGACCCAGCACATGCTGTTCATTTTAAGAACACTTTCACTGCAGATTTGACAAAATGCAAAGAGGGTACCAATGTGACATGTCCTCTGGAATGGTGGTTGAAGTATGAAGGGACATATGAATCTTTAGCGCATCTGGCACGTAAATATTGTGCGATGGCGGCAACAACAGTGCCATGCGAACACCTGTTCTCACTTTCAGGTGACATTGTAAATGAGACGCAGGCATCATTATCTCCTGCAAATGTAAACAAATTGTTCTGTGAACAATTGGCTGAAGAAGTAGGACTGAGTGGACTTGCAGGCTCTAAAGTTTTACATTGTCTTATTTTTGAGTGCAGTTATTTTTTGTACATAATTCTACATTTGTAAGTTCAACTTCCATGATAAAGAGATTACACTACAGTACTTGTATTAGGTGAATTGAAATACTATTGCTTTTGTTTTTTACAGTGCAAATATTTGTAATCAAAAATAAATATAAAGTGAGCACTGTATACTTTGTATTCTGTTATAATTAAAATCAATACATTTGAAAATGTAGAAAACATCCAAAATATTTAAATAAATGGTACTCTATTATTGTTTAAGAGTGTGATTAATCATGATTAATTTTTTAAACGCACGATTAATCGTGATTAATTTTTTTAATCGCTTGACAGCACTAATTTTCTTATTCTCTTTTTAAATAATATTTTCATATTAGTGTATATTACACCATCTACAACTCTTGATATCCTTTTACAAAGATCCAAACTGCATACATATCAGACAGTCAGCATGGAAAATTTCAGTCCAAGCAATTGAAGTTTGGCAAAGTTATAAGCAATTCAAAACAAAAAGAAAAAAAAAAGTTAGGCAAACTTAGCATGCACTATAGCAGGCATCACTCAATCTTCCACTGAAACACAGCCACCCATACATTTAATTATAATGGTTCTTTCTTCAAACTGCATAATCTTTTAGTTCCCGGATTCCCTTTATGTCTGTATGGCATCTAGTACAATGGGGTCGTGATGTTGATCAGACCTGGGGGCACTACTAGTTTATAAATATCCAGTAAAAGATAGGGATGGGCAGAAATTCTTGACATTTTAATCAATTTCTTTTCCAGAAGTATTCCCCATTTTATTACCATCTCGAACAACTTTTGGGGGGGGGGGGCGCTTTGGCAGTTTAAGCCACACAGTTACTTGTATTGAAATGCACCCATTGTGTGCAGATTAACCTGAGGATAATGTTGCTGTCTTCCCCGCCTCCCACTCCAAAATCTGATCATCCCTGAAAGCTTCTGTACAGAAAAGCCACAGATCTGCTGCTATTTTCTTTATTTTTACTTCATACAATATAAATTAAAGCCCTGGGATCACATTTACCAAGCCTTACCAGGTTTACATTGGCTTCCTGTCATTCACAAAGCAGATTATGAGAGTCTTATTCTGGTTTATGAAATCTTTCAAGAGCAAACTTCTGGAATTTGAGCCTAATTCAATTCAAGACTATGTTTCTACCTATTCATCATGCTCTATGGATATTTATTTCCTTTGAACTCCTTACAGTTGTAAAGAGGAGGATTATTTTGTAGTCTGTGTGCACTTCCTGCCCTACTCCAGAGAGCTCTTTTCAAGGGGTCTCAGGAGTGCTGAAGCCTTCTCTTTGTTTCAAAGCTTGTGTCAGAAATATTTGCCATTGTGAATCTCCTATTAACTCATAAATGTGTCATGATAGTCACAAAAAGCAAAGGTTCACTCCAGCTCAGCTACAGCTGGGCACGGGATTATATACAAGCTTAACACATGCACACATCTCACCTCAGGTTCTTGGATACACACTGGGTAATTGTCTCTCCCTACTCTCACCCAACCTCCCCCTTAAAATTATATCCTATAGTGTTAGATTCTTCTTTTTCCTTATACAGGGGCAAGGGGCTCCATTCTACTTCACAGGGGCCAGGGACTGTTGCAGTCTCTGCATGGGAGGAGAAGTCAGAGACTGTTCTCCATAGCACCCTCACAAATATCACTCTCTCCCAAAGTGGAAGGGAGTAGGAAAGGATAAACCACTCCACCTGTGCACTGGTCCAGGTACATTGTTGCAGAGTTGTCAGCACCATCCAAAGGAAGGACCGACTTTCTTACAGAGCTCCAATTTGTTGGCTACTGGGCTTTTTTTGCACATTGGAGGCAGATGCTATTCTAATTAAATATGACTGGAAGGGAAGAGAGTTTGGTCTTCTCAGGGAAGGCTAGACTTGCAGGGAAGGAAATTAGAAACTGAAGGAGAGGGAAAAGACAGACACACAGCATGGGATTTTCAGAAGGACCTACCTTTGTGATTTAGGAGCACAAACTCCATTGATTTTCCCATTGAAAGCATTAGCTTTAAACTCTTTTTTCCTCTATTTACCCATTTGTTAAACTGACTTGAATTGGGACTTGTGCTCCTAAATCTTAAATCCCACATGTTTCCCTAAAGAAAATAGAGTAGGTATGGAAGGAAAAGCTTTTTGTATTTTAGTTATTTGGGTGAAACAAATGCTGAACATGTCTAAGATAAATTCCCCTCCAATTTTATTTTTTCTCTCTACTTTTGCTTGTTTTTTTCTTATTCCTTCATTTTAATGCAGAGTTATTAGATGAAAACATGTATTTGTCAAAATACATCATATGATTAAAGGCATTTGTATCAGAAATTATACGGTGTGTAGTTTTAGTTTTTCCAGTAGTGCAGAAACAAGAAAAATGTTTCAACAAGTGCAACTTATTAAATTTCCTACACAGCATCACTTTTCAGTAGACAACTTCCTAGCTGTGTTTCTACAGAAGTAAACATATATCTACCTACATCTATTTCACAATCACATATGTATATTATATGCTTATACTATTTACAGTAACTCCTCACTTAACATTGTAGTTATGTTCCTGAAAAATGCAACTTTAAGTGAAACAATGTTAAACAAATCCAATTTTCCCATAAGACTTAATGTAAATGCGGGGGGTTAGGTTCCAAGGAAATTTTTGGGGGGCAGACAAAAGGCATTATATACTGTACAGTACTGTACTGTGGTTGGGAAGTGCCCCTGGCTTACCCCATACAGGCACAGCCCGCTGCAGGCAAGGACACTAGGAAGCACCTTTGCAGCAGCAACAGCAGCTTCCCTGGAGAAGAACAGGCTCGGACTTTGCCGGGAATGCTCCAGGCCCGCCTCTTCCTGTCCCCGCTCCACTCCAGGCCCACCTCTTCCCACCCCCACTTCACCTCCTCTCCAGAGCATGCCACATCCCTCCCCCCCAAAAGTCCTAAGCGCCGCCAAACAGCTGTTTGGAGGCACTTAGGACTTTCTGGGAGGGAGGGGGAGGAGCAGAGACGCAGCGCTTCCCGGCTCCTGCCCCTCCCTCCCAGAAAGTCCTACGCGCAAAGTGCTGGGAGGGAGGGAGAGGAGCGGAGAAGTGGAACTTGTGCAATGCTCCCTTGTAAAGTCGCTGCTCTGCCACAGAATCTTACAAGCAGGCAGCCAAACAATGTTATAAGGGAGCATTGCACAACTTTAAACGAGCATGTTCCCTAATTGAGCAGGGACGTAACATTGAAACAACGTTAAGCGGGATGACATTAAATGAGGAGTTACTGTACTGTAAGAAATAGTGCTTATGGAAGTCATATGTGGTTTGGTCAGATTGGTTTCTACCAAATAATCTGGTGAATGGAACAGAAACCTAGACATTTTAAATGTGTAACAAAAAAGAAGCAAAAAAACCATATTTACAAATTGTTATTCTTTTCTTGGTTATATCTGGAGCTTATATTTGTTACATGCTGATCCTCCAATCTTTACTCATGTAGTCCCATCAATGCCAAGGGAAAGGATTGGGCCCTCTAGGGAAATCCATCCATGTGCAGAGGGCCAGCATGAGGCCCATGCACTACTTAAGTTCCACTTAAGCCTTGTTCTGAGGAAGCGAGTAATAGGCCTTGTACTGGGTCCTTTACACAAGGGGGAATTTCACCTGGGGTGCAATATTGACCATGGAAGTTTCCTTAGTTAGTAACTGGTGATTAATTTTAAAATGTTGCTGTAGAATATAATCATATCCAGACATATTGGAGCTGTGCAAAATTTTCCATTTTTAAATTGTATGAATTTAAAAAACCCTCACTCTTCCATTAAATTTTGCAAAACTGAATTTTATCAAGGACACAGGAATTGCTCCACAGGATCAGATCAATGGTTCATTTCATCTAGTGTCATGGACATGACACTTACTTCACAGTTACAAATGCACAAAACCCCAATTTCTGCCATTTCCAGGCTTACCACATGTGATAGGATTTAGATGAAAAACATGAAGATGGAGTGATAAATACCTCTTCCCATTCACCCATTGACATTTGGGTTTTTGCTTTTGGGGGGCATGTGGGAAGATTTTGAGACTATTACAAATTTCAGGAATTAAAAAAATCTACTGTGCTTGTAATGAAAGTCAAGAGTGGAATCTGCAGGAGGACAGCGACCTAGGACTGGTTACTCACAAAAACAGCTAAAGCAAATGTAATGCATTCCCTTGAATTATAATGGTCATGCCAGCTATAAACATATACCACAGGCTCCTTGCCACATACTTTATATGCATCTAGCTGATGACTGTGGTGTCAGTTTTTGCTATTAAAAGAGAGCTGATATTGATCATTTTTATATTGAACTTGTGAAATCACTAAAGTGAAACGGAATGAAACCAAATTAGCGAGTAATTCTGGCCAAGAATAAATAAATAAAGCAGAAGGGCCAGCTTCAGTTCTGAGTTAATCCTAGGCTATAGACCTGTAATAAGCAACAATGGGGTCAAAATTTACTGAGAAGAATGAAGCTGTCTAGAGAAGCTCTAGAAGATACTAGAATGGGAAGAAACATAAGAATCTGAAAGTCTGGTAAAAAGAATCTGTTCTGAGAACCATTAAAATAATCTCAGACTTCATATTTTCAGTGTTGAGTACTCATGCAAATCTCTTCCTTTCTATTGGCAAATCACCTTGTATACCAATGAGTAGTGAGGAGCAGAGGTGTCTGAATGCTAATAATGTACAGCAAAGAAGCCTTTGGAATTGTCCAAAAAAAGGTACACATCAGGGGACAGTATTCTACCTGATCATGTGTCATCTTTAAAGATTGTTACTTACAATGTCTAAGAATCCATTTGTTCATTGGATGCGGCTTTGGACAAAGAAACCAAGTTTCCTAGCCTTTCATATGAAGCTTTCATTTCAGAAAAGGGAGAATTCCCTACCATAGTGACCTGTTTCATGACTTTTTAGCATCTCACCTTGAAATTTCTATATGCACTTCAATATTTCCAGGGCATGATTTCCTTTGCAGATTTCAGGCAGGATCCTCCATTTCCCTACATTCTCAAACTGATTCGCTGATATCAATGGGAGTTTGGGATGTGCAAGAAATGCTGGATTGAGGCTTCAAAAACATTACCTCAATAATGTTGGGGGTGGGGAGAGGGCTGGCCCACCCTATGAACTGCAGCCTTTTTTGGGATACTAATGTTACAGATCTTGGCTGTATGGAACAAGAACCCCTACCTTGCAAAGAGATGCAAGCAGATACAAGGGTCACCTGCATACATCTCCTTGCATGATCAGGGACTAGTTTAAGTCAATAGGGCTCTTGCAGGATCTGCCACAAGGCGTTCTTTGTAGGATTGGGGGGGGGGTCCTTCATTTGTCTTAGTATTATTTATTATTCATATTTAAGTTAGAAATCTATACATGATCTTCAAAGTACTAAATAAAATCACAGAATAATAGACTCATAGAGGTCTTCTAGTCCAGTGCCCTGAAGTCAAGGCAGGACTAAGTATTATCTAGACCATCCCTGACAGGTGTTTGTCTAACCTGCTCTTAAAAATCTCCAATGACAGAGATTCCACAACCTCGCTAGGCAATTTATTACAGTGCTTAACCACTCTGACAGTTAGGAAATTTTTCCTAATGTACAACCTTAACTGCCCTTGCTGCAATTTAACCCCAATGCTTCTTGTTCTATCCCCAGAAAAAATTTTCTCCATCCTCCTTGCAAGAACCTTTTATGTACAGTACTTGAAAACTGTTAACATGTCCGCTCTAAGTCTTCTCTTCTCAAGATTAAATAAACCCAATGTTTTTCAATCTTTCCTCATAGGTCATGTTTTCTAGACCTTTAATCATTTTTGTTGCTCTTCTCTGGACTTTCTCCAATTTGTCTACATCTTTCCTGAAATGTGGTTCCCAAAACTGGACACAATACTGCAGTTGAGACCTAATCAGTATGGAATAGCGCAGAAAAATTATTTCTTGTGTCTTGCTTACAACACTCCCACTAATACATCCCAGAATTATAGTTGATTTTTTTTTGCAACCGTGTTACACTGTTCACTTGTACTTAGCTTGTAATCCACTCTGACCCCCAGATCCCTTTCCACAGTACTCTTCCCTAGGCAGTCATTTCCCATTTTGCATGTGTGCAACTGATTTTTCCTTCCTATGTGGAGTGCTTTGCATTGCTCCTTATTGAATTTCATCCTATTTACTTCAGACCATTTCTCCAGATTGTTCAGATCATTTTGAATTTTAATCCTCTCCTCCTAAGCACTTGCAACCCCTCCCAGCTTGGTATCGTCCGCATACTTCATAAGTGTACTCTAAATCATTATCTAAATCATTGATGAAGATATTGAACAGAACCGGATCGAGGATCCCTGTGGGACCCCAATGGATATGCCCTTCCAGCTTGACTGTGAACCACTGATAACTACTCTGTGGGAACAGTTTTCCAACTAGTTATGCACCCACCTTATAGTAGCTCCATCTAGGTTGTATTTCCCTAGTTTGTTTATGAGAAGGTCATGAAAGACAGTATCAAAAGGCTTACTAAAGTCAAGATATACCACATCTACCACTTCCCCCACCCACAAGGCTTGTTAACCTGTCAAAGAATGCTATTAGGTTGGTGTGAAATGAGTGAAAATGAAGAGCGAAAATATCTTCTGCTCATATTTGCCTGTATAGAACCTGATAAAAAAACTGAAAATCAATTATAGAAAAAATGTCAGTGTTTCAGCCTTTTCTCTTCACAAGTTCAAAATGGAACATTCCACCACACATACCTTTTCTCCCCCATTACTCATTTATGTTCCTTTGTTGTCACTGAATGCAATAAAATAAATGACACACAAGGGTTTGATTTTGTTTACATTTTCATATTTCTTTTTGCTCTCCTGTAACTTTTCAAAAAACTTCTCTCACTTTGGAAAAGTGGCTAAGTGACAAATTGAAACATTGTGGGGAAAAGAGGGAGAAAAGTGGAAAAACAAAACGTTTGAAATTTCAAATTTGTTTTTGATGTTTGAAACTCAACTAAAATTTCTTTCATTCTGAAATTTCCCATAAATAAACAAAATTTAGTCCAAAAATTCATTTTTGATGAATCCCTATTTTTGGCAGGAATTTTTTTCAGTTGAAAAACACCAACCAGCTCTAATTTAAACCATGCGCTTCTTTTTCAAACTTGTGCTGAAACATCTCTGAATTTATGGATGTTTAGATGAGGCTTTCATTCCCCTTCAAAATAGTCACAGATTATGATGCCCAAGGCTGGAAATTTTCCTAAAGGAGCTGAAAACATACATCATTACCCGTCATTCTGAAAAAGAAAGCCCCGTGCTCTACATTTCAGACTCACTGGCTATTGCTGTATTGTGTGTGTGGCCAGCTTATGAAGCTGAACAATATACCCAGCAATTTACAGGAGCCAGATGGTCTGATTTTTATTAGAAGATACTTATTAGATAACATTTTAGAAATGATTCCATGGCTTTAAGATGTCTCCCTTTGACTAAACAAAGCTTCCATACTATAATGAAATCGTAATATTTGCCTATTTCAAAGAAGATATAGGGGAGACTGAAGAAGAAAAAATGAATAGAATTTTAACTTTTAATAATAACTTACATTTATAGAAACACCTTACCCTCCCAAATTGCTTTACAAAGTTAACTAATGACTATGCAAGCCATACATAAGGACCATTTCATCCAACCAGTGAAATGTGGCATCTTTTTAACAGTGCACAGGAAAAATATACAGCTGTAAAGAGAAAGAAATGAATAAAACCATATCCATTTTCTAGTCAAGTAGTGATCACGGGTTAACCAGAGTATTAGGGGGTGGAGCCATTATCCACCCCTCCTTACTTCCTGTTTGTCTGTGGCAGTTCCCCCCTACACACTGTGACAGTGTGTCTAAGTGTAGACATGTCTGTAGTAAACATATGTACAAGAAGTCTTTCAAAACATGACAGATTCAAATTTAGGATTTCGCCTGCCAGATGGAATCCATTGCATTAACGACAGGACTTACATATTGACTTCTGAGTGACAGTTAACAAATGGCATGAAGTGTAGAGTGGGTGAGGAATTTTTTGATGAGTCATTTTTTAAATTCAAAAATGCCAATTTGTAGAAACTGAAACTCTGTTCTTAAAATAGGGCCAGGTTTGAAACATTTCCCATCTCAAATGTGGAGAAAAAAAGTTTCAAAATGGTGTGAACATTCCTTTTTACCATTTTTAAATTAAAAAATCCTGTTTTCTGATTCAAAAACTTATCATTTCTATATTTAAGCGAATTAGATTTTTAGAAGTTCAAGACAAAAAGGTGGATATCTAAATGAAATGTTTTGATGGATCCAAAATGGGGGGGGGGGGAAATCAGGTTTTTTTGTTCACAAATAATTTCAAGGTCTTGACTTTTCATCCCCAACAATAAGAAAATTGTTTCTTTTCCGTCCCAGTGAAGTGCCTACTTAATGATTAGCAGTAACTTCAGATAAGGCCACTTTACTATTTCAGTTTAATGGGGGAAAAGAATGCAATATAATTTATACTCATACCCTTAAAGCGCATTTGGAAGGGGATAACACACACAATTTCATTTCAGACAATTCAGCACTCAGAATCAATGGGCAGGTGGTCAATCCAAATTTTTTTCATTTTCTAGTGCTCAATTAAACACAAGAATAAATATCACTTCACTTTTCATGGGCAATGCTGTCATCCACTTAAATTTCTGTAATTAAACTTCTTTAGAAATATCCAGATGACTAAACATTTGTTTCAAAGCTCAAAAGCCGCCACAGCATGTATTGTCATAAAATAACTAAGGGGATGGATTCAGTAGTAGCTTTTGGTAACAGCTGGGATTGCATTAAAATGGAGAAAAAGCATTAAGAGTCAATGGGAAATACAGATATAGAAGATAAAACAATACTTTGTTAGCTACACATAATTATAATTTTGGTTGCCTGTAGAAACAGCTCTCAACATATTAAGCAATCGTCCTCATTTTAATTGAATTTTGTATTGCACGCCTCCTTTAATCTTTATCGGATAATTAACTGATTGCTTGTACTGCGGCACCCAAAGAAATGTCTCGGTTTTAAATTAAAATGTTGCTAAGTTCATGTGAGCCTCCAGTGGACAAAAAAAAAAACAGGCAAGAAAAGGGGGGAGACATGTAGTGGGGAGCCAATACTGGAGAAACTGAAATTAATTGCGCTAGGTGGATATGTAATGCTCAAAATAATTTTATTTTATTTTATTTAATTAAATTTTCGCTGGATTCAGTATGCCTTTTATCTTTGCTTCATAATGGAGCCTGCATACGGTCTCAGCTGTAAGTGAAGTATGGGATTTGCAAGGGTTTATGGAAAACAAATGAATATTCTAATTAAAAATTAAACTAAAAGTTTTAGGGCCTTAAGTTTCCCTGTGCTGAGTGATACAATGCACCTACAGTGAAGGTGGAGGAAGCCTTACAGAGAGGATAGGCAGGTATACTGAATGTTCCAGAGCCCAGACACTCCTGTAACCCATAGCCACTCACATCATGAATTCTCTATAGGGCCCATCTGCCATACAGAAAAACCATGGCAACAAAATTGGGCAGAGATCAGGGAAACAACCAATCTAAGTCACATGCTTCTCCTACGCAGCCCCAAACACACAGAAAATAAGAGGGATTAATGCTGCTTGGAGCAATATTAATTTTTCTTCTGTGTTTGGGACCTGATTGAAAGCCTAGTTAAGTCATTAGAAAGTCTCCCATTGACTTCAGTGGGCTTTGAGCAGGTGCTCTGCGAGTTCAGTTAGAGAGCACACACTGAGTGCAAGCACTGCTCAGAAGCCAACAGCAGTGTGGCTACTGCGCTGGCCACGTTGCCATCACTGGATTGGAGGGGGCTGGAGGAGTCATGGAAAAAGGCACTTTCCACATAACTAATTGAAGATCCTCTAAGTTTGGTCTGACGTTCCTCACAGATCCCAGGGGGGAAGGGGCGAGACAACAGGGGGAAATCTGATCCTGACCTGAATGCTGATCTGTCCACAGAGCGACCTTAGACAGAGGAGGGGGCATTGTATTGGAAATGCTCCTCTCACTTTTTTAGATAACTGTTCCACTCCTTCACCTTTGCAGGGGAGGAACAGGCGTACTTGTCATCAGCTGTAAATATTTGTGGTATCTAAGTCGCTGCGTGGACAAAAAAGTTTGTATTAAGAACATAAGAACGGCCGTACCAGGTCAGACCAAAGGTTCATCTAGCCCAGTATCCTGTCTACCGACAGTGGCCAATGCCAGGTGCCCCAGAGGGAGTGGACCAACAGGCAATGATCAAGTGATCTCTCTCCTGCCATCCATCTCCATCCTCTGACAAACAGAGGCTAGGGACACCATTCCTTACCCATCCTGGCTAATAGCCATTAATGGACTTAACCACCATGAATTTATCCAGTTCTCTTTTAGATGCTGTTATAATCCTAGCCTTCACAACCTCCTCAGGTAAGGAGTTCCACACGTTGACTGTGCGCTGCGTGAAGAAGAACTTCCTTGTATTTGTTTTAAACCTGCTGCCTATTAATTTCATTTGGTGACCCCTAGTTCTTGTATTATGGGAATAAGTAAATAACTTTTCCTTATCCACTTTCTCAACATCACTCATGATTTTATATACCTCTATCATATCCCCCCTTAGTCTCCTCTTTTCCAAGCTGAAGAGTCCTAGCCTCTTTAATCTCTCCTCATATGGGACCCGTTCCAAACCCCTAATCATTTTAGTTGCCCTTTTCTGAACCTTTTCTAGTGCCAGTATATCTTTTTTTAGATGAGAAGACCACATCTGTATGCAGTATTCGAGATGTGGGCGTACCATCAATTTATATAAGGGCAATAATATATTATCAGTCTTATTCTCTATCCCCTTTTTAATGATCCCTAACATCCTGTTTGCTTTTTTGACCGCCTCTGCACACTGCATGGACAACTTCAGAAAACTATCCACGATGACTCCAAGATCTTTTTCCTGACTTGTTGTAGCTAAATTAGCCCCCATCATATTGTATGTATAGTTAGGGTTATTTTTTCCAATGTGCATTACTTTACATTTATCCACATTAAATTTCATTTGCCATTTTGTTGCCCAAATCACTTAGTTTTGTGAGATCTTTTTGAAGTTCATCACAGTCTGCTTTGGTCTTAACTATCTTGAGCAGTTTAGTATCGTCTGCAAACTTTGCCACCTCACTGTTTACCCCTTTCTCCAGATCATTTATAAATAAGTTGAATAGGATTGGTCCGAGCACTGACCCTTGGGGAACACCACTAGTTACCCCTCTCCATTCTGAGAATTTACCATTAATTCCTACTCTTTGTTCCCGGTCTTTTAACCAGTTCTCAATCCATGAAAGGACCTTCCCTTTTATCCCATGACAACTTAATTTACGTAAGAGCCTTTGGTGAGGGACCTTGTCAAAGGCTTTCTGGAAATCTAAGTACACTATGTCCACTGGATCCCCCTTGTCCACATGTTTGTTGACCCCTTCAAAAACCATGTTGACTATTGCTCAACAGTTTATGTTTTACTATGTGTCTGACAATTTTATTCTTAACTATTGTTTCGACTAATTTGCCCGGTACCGACGTTAGACTTACCGGTCTGTAATTGCCGGGATCACCTCTAGAGCCCTTTTTAAATATTGGCGTTACATTAGCTAACTTCCAGTCATTGGGTACAGAAGCCGATTTAAAGGACAGGTTACAAACCTTAGTTAATAGTTCCGCAACTTCACATTTGAGTTCTTTCAGAACTTTTGGGTGAATGCCATCTGGTCCCGGTGACTTGTTAATGTTAAGTTTATCAATTAATTCCAAAACCTCCTCTAGTGACACTTCAATCTGTGACAGTTCCTCAGATTTGTCACCTACAAAAGCCGGCTCAGGTTTGGGAATCTCCCTAACATCCTCAGCCGTGAAGACTGAAGCAAAGAACCCATTTAGTTTCTCCGCAATGACTTTATCGTCTTTAAGCGCTCCTTTTGTGTCTCGATCATCAAGGGGCCCCACTGGTTGTTTAGCAGGCTTCCTGCTTCTGATATACTTATAAAACATTTTGTTATTACCTTTGGAGTTTTTGGCTAGCCGTTCTTCAAACTCCTCTTTGGCTTTTCTTATTACATTCTTGCACTTAATTTGGCAGTGTTTATGCTCCTTTCTATTTGCCTCACTAGGATTTGACTTCCACTTTTTAAAGGAAGTCTTTTTATCTCTCACTGCTTCTTTTACATGGTTGTTAAGCCACGGTGGCTCTTTTTTAGTTCTTTTACTGTGTTTCTTAATTTGGGGTATACATTGAAGTTGGGCCTCTATTATGGTGTCTTTAAAAAGCGCCCATGCAGCTTGCAGGGATTTCACTTTAGTCACTGTACTTTTTAACTTCTGTTTAACTAACCCCCTCATTTTTGCATAGTTCCCCCTTTTGAAATTAAATGCCACAGTGTTGGGCTGTTGAGATGTTCTTCCCACCACAGGGATGTTCAATGCTATTGTATTATGGTCACTATTTCCAAGCGGTCCTGTTATAGTTACCTCTTGGACCAGCTCCTGCGCTCCACTCAGGACTAAATCTAGAGTTGCCTCTCCCCTTGTGGGTTCCCGTACCAGCTGCTCCATGAAGCAGTCATTTAAAGTATTGAGAAATTTTATCTCTGCATTTCATCCTGAAGTGAAATGTTCCCAGTCAATATGGGGATAATTGAAATTCCCCACTATTATTGGGTTCTTAATTTTGATAGCCCCTCTAATTTCCCTTAGCATTTCATCATCACTATCACTGTCCTGGTCAGGTGGTCTATAATAGATCCCTAATGTTATATTCTTATTAGAGCATGAAATTTCTATCCATAGAGATTCTATGGAACATGTGGATTCACTTAAGATTTTTACTTCATTTGATTCTACATTTTCTTTCACATATAGTGCCACTCCCCCGCACGACCTGTTCTGTCCTTCCGATATATTTTGTACCCCGGAATGATTGTGTCCCATTGATTGCTCTCAGTCCACCAGGTTTCTGTGATGCCTATTATATCAATATCCTCCTTTATCACGAGGCACTCTAGTTCACCCATCTTATTATTTCGACTTCTAGCATTTGTGTACAAGCACTTTAAAAACTTGTCACTCTTTATTTGTCTGCCCTTTTCTGAAAGTATTCAAAAATACTTTCCTTGTTATACTTTCAATAGTGATTTATTTGTTCAATTCCCAGAGCTACTGAGAGGCCTTGAAGTTGTGGAGCAAAGTAAATAACGTATTTTAATAGACAATTAAACTAATGTGGGTTCCTCCCCTTTGTCTAGGGCCACATAGAGGTTTTGGGGACCCTGGGGCAAAATCTGAAACTGAGGCTCCCGATCCTTTCAAAAAGCCTATCCCCTCCCTCCCCAGCCCATGACACCCTGCACCCACACCCACCCTGGAGACTCAGCCCTCAAGGGAACCATTCTACTGTCCCATCCCAGGAGTCCCTGCCTACTCCACCTCACTCCTTACCTTACCCGTCCTGGCTGGCAAGCCTCACCCTCACCAGCATAGCTTCCTGGCTGATTCCCAGAGCTAACAGGAGCCACCATGGTTTTGGCAGCCAGCAGGTGAGGGTCCAGCACAGGGCACACTGTATGCAGGGGCTGCTCTAGCTATAATGGTGCTGAACAGCATGCATCAGGTCATTACACCATTCTCTCAAATTTGGCTTGAATATCCCTCTATCATAACAGAGGGGGAGCTGAGCCACTCCTGAATGGTGCTGTGACCCTGCGTGCCAGGGCACAACACTGCTCATTGAAGTTCAGCCTGGCTGCCTGCTGCTTTCTCCCCTATTTTATTATTCCACAGGTTTGGGGGCACCCTAAAAGAGGGAGCTGGGAGCAAACTGCCCCTTTCAACTCCCCTCTGGGTTACCCTGCCTCCTACACACAACTAGCCATACCCCAACCCCCACAAAAAATAAAGTAAGTTAAAAAGCATTCCTTGACTGGAAACTTTTCCTTAATCATGAGAGTAGTTCCATTGCGGTCAGTGGGAATATGCATGCAAGCAAGAATTACAAGAGAAGGCTCTCAGTTTGTTATCTCTGAGTCTCCATTTGGTGCTACAGTTTCTTACAGGCACTCTAGGAAATTTCTATATCATCATCTTGGAACTACTCTATTAAAACAAGTGCTGTGGCAGCCTCATGATTAAAGTAAACCCAACCCAATTACCATTAAAAGTTTTCCAAAGCATGGAAACAAAGTCCTGATTTTGACAAATTATTTGTCAATCTATCGCCTCCAGAGATGTGTCACGACTCTTTAAGCCAATGATTTGTTAGTAATGGATAATCCAGGGAAAACTACCTGTTCCCTAGTTCTAAATGTTCAATAGGTTCCCACGCAAGAAATGTACTTTACTCACCTTTCAGTTATCTGTGGTGTGAGTTATCACACACTACACCCTATTTTACCTTAGTCTGCAACTTCAGGTTTGCTGTATGGCTTCCTACTTCTAGCATGGTCATAAATAATCACTGTGTGAAACGTGCTAAGGAGTGGAAAGGCTGCACACCTCTATGTCTGCCCAGATAAGCTGTGATGTATGATGCCATTAGCACCCTGAAAGCTTGGGGGAACCCCTGCTGATAAAGAAATATGGAGGGTTTTTTTTCCCTTTTTTGTTTTGCACAGATGCAATTATGTGAGGTCAGATCCTGCCCCCAGCTCTACATATAGAAGGGGAGTTCAGCCACTTCTGTGGCAACATTCTTCCCAGCCACAGAGGCCTCTCTATGAAGTCCATGAACCACGAGGGAAGAGGGTGTAGAGGGCAGGCAAGGTGGTGGAAAAGTGGGTGGGTGGAGGATTGGAGAGTGCCCATCATCCCCCTTCCAGCCCCATGGAGTATCCCTGTAGAGAATGATATAGCCCAGGGGTGTTCTTTATTCAGTTGAACTTCCCCTACTTTAGGGGGCTCCAGGGACAGTTACTATCAAGGGGGAAGCCCCGATAGGACATCCACTCTGGAGCCACAATGCTAGGCCAATGATAAGAGCTGGTACAGCTGCACTGACTTTCTGAAGGAATGGCTCTAACCCCTCACAAATCCCTGGGGATCTACCAAGCACAGCCCTTTTCTCAGAGGGATGACATGGTGGGATCTATATGAAGGAATCCTTACTCAGATCTCCTCTCTCAAAGAACCCTCCGATGGGTTTTACTGAAAGAGGGGTGAGTTCAGTCACCAATACTGATTTTTTGGTGTGCCTCTGATTTAGCATTCTAGGCCCTTCACAGAAACATTTAAATCATGAATCCTAGGAAGGCTCACACCCGTTTGGCAGTTACTGAGTGGCATTATCCATATCTGAGGCTATCTCAACAGCTGTAGCATCAGCACCTTCAAGATGAAAAGGAAATTAGAAAGAAGAAACATTTCTTAATTATGCTGTAGGTAACTTTCTACTAATACATCCCTTCAGTCCCATCCCAAGTGAAGAAGCTGACACACTGCATGTCCTACAGGCAAATTAGCAGCTGTCTGAGCCATGCCCATCACAGTACGTATTTGCACACAGGTGTGTATGTTTTTTTCTACTGGCTAGCAGCCAGAGATTTATATTTCACTCCCAGCTTTTTTCCTGGAACAGGGGGAGGAGGTGATAGTAATCTCTCCCCCCCAGTGGGCTCAGTGCTTGCTGGTATGGCCAACAACTCTGACAAACACTTGGCCACTACTAGACTTAACATCTCAATTAAAAAAAAGCCAAAGCATACGTAGTATATGGTGCCTTTTAATCCCATAGGATCTCAGCATACTTCAGAGCTCTGGGTCTGATCCAGTTCCCAGTGAAGTAACTGGGAATATTGTTACTGACTCCCGTGGGCACAGCATTGTTGTGTACTCTGGTTAGGAAACTGTTTTGTATGCATTTGTTCTGCACCTAGCAAAATGGGTCATGATCCTTGATTGGAGCACCTCGGTGCTACCATAACACAAACAACAATACCCAGACAGCTCACTTCACTCACTACTGTAAGGCAGACACCTCTGAGTAAGACCTAACAACTGTTTAACAATGTACCCTACTGCTACACAAAAGGAAGAGGAAAATATTCTATCCATTTGAAACTGTTGGGGATTTTAGGAAGGTAGAATCTAATTATCTGAGATGGAATTTGTTTTTAGAAACTGTAGTCAAGGCCCTGCTCTTTCAAAAAGAGCCATGTGATCAGACAGAAGACATGGTCACTGTTTGATTTTTCACTTAGGCGGTATCACCATCAGCGGAACATTGTCTCCCGCAAATGTGCTGGCGTCAGTGGTTCAGTAATAACGCAGCAGGCAGCGGAGCACACACATCACTCCTAGGTAGGTCTCCTTATCCAACTAATGGAGCCCATCTTAGCTTGTCAGATCTGATGGAATTGTAGCACAAAGGTGGTTACGGCTGAAGTAAACAATCTATCAGCCCAGCCATTTGCTACCAATCCTTCCTGGTTATACCCCAAACATTTGGAGATCTATTCACTTAGAGCGCAGCACAGTTTCTGTCTGTAAGAGTCACACTAGTACCAGCTCAGGTTATTAATTTGTTTACTTATAGCCACTTTTTCTCCTCTTCTTCCAGCTGCTTATGCTTTCTCATGCTTTGCCAGTGTGAGAAAGCCAGAATATTCTGACACAGTAAATCCCGCCATTGTCATCGCTTGACAGCACTTTAAAGGCTAAGAAAACCACAAGTACAGTAGATGCCTTTAAAAATTCAGTGTTTGCCACTTCTCAATGATTGTGCATCCGAGTTTTTCCTCTTCTGGGTACAGGAAGATATGGTCTCAGATCCTGAGCTGCTTTGTGCTTAATTGCTAGCACAACATGCCCCTCAAGCCACCTGAATATGATCACTCCAGTGCAATAGGATCTGCCAGAGGCCCAGAGCTGGAGGCATGGTTAGACAAACGGGAGTGAGTTCAAGACTTTTCAACCCTAGTGGTGTGTGGCTATGGTGTTAGCCCAGTGGGGCTGTTGGCAGTCAGCATTACTCAGATCAGCCTGCTCTATGTGACATCGCTGAGTGCAGCAGCAAACAACCAGCCCAGGACTGGGTGAGTGGAAATACCACGTTTGTAACCTCTTCTCTCCTCCTTCCTGAACTGCGCTATATGCTCTTTAGCTTTCACCAACACTCTGACCCTGTGTCACTGTAGTTACCTGAAGTGGGGACTGCTGAGTTTTTAATGACAACCATTTTAGCCAGTATTTTTCATGTATATAGGATATCAAAATGCTCTATCAGCATCAAACTAATTACTCACAACAAAAGGTAGGAAGCGTAACCTCCATTTCACAGATGGGTAAACTCCCAGTTTCCTACTCTAGGCACTGAGCAACACTGTCTGCCTATATATAACACCCCCCCCCTAAATGTTTAGATATTTTTAAACCACTTCCAAAATTACCTACAGTATTCCTTTTACATAGGAATGAGCTTATCAACAACCCCCAGGGGACCAAATTGACTTGTGGCATAACCCGGTAAGACTACTGAATTCACAAGCAGTGAATTTGGCCTATGCCGACTGAAAACCATAATTAAAATTGGGGTAGTTTACTTTAGAACATTTCACGTTAGCATTTTTTTACTGGAGCAACCTCTTCCTATTTTCTCCTCTTAATTTGCACAGGTAATTGCTGACTAATTAGTGCTCATTAGGAACACTGAAAAACATGAGATTAAACAAGTCTTGGAAAGCCCAACAGCAAAGGATTTCTGTTTTTGAGATAATTTGCTTCTACTAACTAGATATAAAGTTACAGGTAAAAGAAATACAATAAATTTAAAATTTGTAAAAAGCCCAAACCACATTATATATACAGTATTGGATTGTAAACAGACATACAAACAAGCATATGGTACAGAACAGTTCTATTACTGCAGGTCTTACCTGCATATAAATGTATATTTTAGGGTTTTATATATAACTAAGTGGCATTTTTAGCATTCTAAATTAAGGGAAAATATTACTGTGTCAGCAAAGAATCTAACAAATGTGATCACCAGCACCCAACACCTCTTTTCTGCTTTGTGTTAATTAGCTTCCTCTGTAGATCAGCTGCCAAAGAACAAAACACTACTATGTAAACAAGAAACTTGGAAAAAGTTGTATACTGCTGTCAGTCCAATAATTTAAAAAGAGATTGAAAGGCAGTGGATGTGATGTAAACAACAAGAATAACTAACCAATGGTTAAATCCTGCAATCCTTACACATTTCTTCCTTCAGTTAAACTCCCATTGACTGCAATGGGACTTTGCAGAATAAGGACTTCTGGATTTATAGATATAGTGAAGCTCAGACTCAATGGACTGTGTTAATCTCTTTATAGTTCGGTCTTTCTAATGCTTACCCAATGAGTTGTGCCCAGAATTAAATCTTTCATACAGCTATAAAGATGTTTGTCACCAGGAAGGCAGCATGACAATGGGACATGTTTCGTTACATCAGTGGAAATCGGGGAGAGTAACTACTGAAGAAACTGAGATGAGAATCACACTCCATTCTCTTTGACTGTTAGGTTGTGTTGGTTATTACAATGGAACAGATGTTACCAGGGAAATGATCTGAGGTTCTTGAGCACATGAATACAATTAACAACTATCTATACTTTCTCTAAAAAGATTCCATAGATCAAACAAGTCTTGGGAATTTATGAAGTCAAGTCTCCAACTTTGCAGTGTTTTCTAGCTTTTGCATTTATTCATCATTAAAAAAATCTAGTTAAGAGTTAATTAGAAGAAAATTGTGCTGGACAGATGGCTTTATTAGTGAAGATTTCTCAGGAAAAGCTTTGTAAATTCTTAAATTGACATTTTTAACAATCACTTTACACTTGTTAAAAGAAATGTTAAATATAGTAAGATTTTCTGTGTAGTCATTCCAGACTGTGTAGTGATAAAGCATCTCTGTAGAAGAGGCTGTAGCATTAGCTATGTGGAGATAGCTGGGTCACAGCAATATCCAAGTAGGATTATGCAAACATATGCAATGCCATGAACTGCATGATAACTTGTGATTTACACAGACAACATTCTCCGATAACTTAAGTGTCTAGCAAGATGATAAGTTACATTTTCTCCCAGGTCATTAGCATCTTGAATCGACACAAAGCCAGTCCACTCAAACAGTTTTCAGTTATTGTATCACATCAGTAGTTTCTCAGGTGAACAAGTGTAGATGCAGAACATTCTGGAATAGCTGTAGTCTGTGTTGGCAATATATGGATACTGGGTCCCACTGCACCAGAGATTCAGTAATGCGTGGGAAATGGCCTGCTCTCCTTGTCAGTACCTCTCCATTGTTGCCAAGCCATAGAATCCACGAGTAAAACTTCCAAAGTGCCTAAAGTGATTTAAGACCCCCAGTCCCATTTTCAAAAGTCACTTATGTACTTAGAAGACTGAGTCTCATTGAGTCCTGGTCTACACTAGGAATTTACAATGGTTTAGCTACATCCCCCAGGGATGTGAAAAATCCACACCTCTGAGAGATGTAGCTATACCGACCTACCCCCAGCATAGACCCCCCCCTCCCAGTGTAGATGCCCAGTTAGGCACCACAAGTCTTCCTCTCGCTGGAGAAGTGGAGGTAACAAGGTGGCTGTCAGTCCAAGGCACCCTGAAAGCCATCACCCTAGCTACAGTGCTCAAGGGTGTGAAAAATCCACACCCCTGAACATCACAGCTATACCCAAGAGATCCCTAATGAAGACAAAGCTATAGAAGAATCCTTCGGTCAGTCAACCTAGTGACTGTTGCTCAGGAAGGCAGAGTTCCACAGAGTAGAAAAGCCCGGCTATCGCTGAAGTCTGCGTCTACACTACGAAGTTAGAACGGCATAGATACCGCACTATAGTTATGCTACTGTAGCACCCCTAGTATAGTACATGTTTAAAGTTTTCTTCACCGTACATATATTTTACTTAAAGGTTAGATTTCTTGTCTGTGTTGTCCCCCTGTTAATGGTATAGTATGGATTTACTTGATTTCATAGTTAATATCAAGATTGTTAAAAATGGTGTCTGTATAGGTATGTTAACACTCTGCTGTATGTTACTGGTTGTAGTTTAAAGTTTATAATTTTCGGTTTTGTTTTCTTTTGTAGTGTAATGTTTGTATTGAAAAGCAAAATTAATCAAAAACCTTAATCAAAAAAATTAAAGGTTTGATTTTACAGATGCCTATGAAGATCATGAAGAAGGGATAGGTTGTGAGGCAGGGTGAAGTGCCGTCTTCCTTTCTTCCCATCTGATCTGCCACTGCACCCCTTCTTTATAATAAATAAATCTATAGTGCTTGTATTGAGGGAGAAAATTGTACTTTAATGAAGAACTTAAAATGGGATGCCAATTTCCAATGCATACACACACCACAAAACTGATAATTATAATTTCCCTTTATTCTCACACATTTGCTATCCAATTTTAAACCTGTCTCTTTTAAAAGTGGCTTCAGCATCTCACAATTTTCTTTGAAAGGATAAAGTTGAACAGGTCACAGTGACCCATCCATAGTTCCCTTACAATCTTATTTCCTCTTTGATAACAGCAGGCAAGAGTCAAAGTTTTGTATTCAGGATTATATTAGGTTTAATATGTGGAAAGACAAAAAGAATGAGAAAAGAAGTGTTACTGTGTTTGAAATGAGAAGTTACTACTGGTGATACCAAAGGCATTAACACTTCTTTGTGATGATCACTGGGTTGAAACGTGTCTGGACAATCAGGAGGTATGGAACAGGCAGGTCTCAGACTCATAAGGATACAATAATATAGCACTTTTGCTGAATTGATTCCATAGTGTGTTGAACAGCAGAGCAAACAGGAGTGATTCGAATTTATGAGCTGTTCAGCTAACCCACAATAGGGACTGGATGCAGTCGTACCTCTTGTGTCATCTTTCAGTCATCAATTATGAAAAAGCACTAAATTCACAGTAATTTATAGAGCCATATCATAGGAATTCCTGAGTGAGTTGTATTTATGTTGTGGTACGTGTTCAAATGTTTTGCACATCAAAAGGTTGATTGATATGAGGAGTCTGGATTCTCATCTCACAAGGGGCGAAGCAGGAGTAAGGTGATATCCATAAGTGTAAAACTTGTGTGAAAGGTGAATCACGCTCCAAATCTTTAAGGGTATGTATATGTATAACATAATTCTATATTTACAAACCCACTTCATAATAAAGAACAAAATGACTTTTATAAACAGCCCTCAAATAAGAATTAGTATTCAGGAAAAATGACACTGTAAGTAAGCAAGCATTAAGCCTAATATTTTTAAACAATAAATGCAGCATTACTGAATTATTTTTTCTAAAATAAAAGATCACAATAAAAGAAGTCACAGGAATCTCACTTCCAGTTTTGTCCAAAGCACTTTCCCTTAATGGAATGTTACTTGGAGTGGTGTATTATAAGGGTGGCCAATAGCATTTTAGCCCATAAGTGGAATTACCTCATTCATCAATCAGTCCTTAAGTGACCTTAGAGTGTGGGGGACATTATGACCCTGGAAAGTCTTCACGTATGTGGAAACACCAAATAGAGAGATTATGGACCAGAGGGTCTGCTAGTGTAAATGGATAAGCTTCACAGATTTCAGTGGATCTAAAGATGATTTACATCAGCTCAGGATTTGTTTCTATAGTCATGTTTTCTCTCTCTCCCATGCATGCCTATTGTGAGCACGGTAGCGCCAACGTGACTAAACCACAAACCCAGCTGAGATTTGCCTCTGTCTGTTTCATTTGCTAAAGATCTGATTTGTTCCTTTCTCCTACCCCATCCCTGGGCTCAATGCTCTAACACCAAGTATAGGTATATAAGTAATGCCAATTAGTACTCAGAAGGGCCATCTCTTCTAACATTGTGAGACAAAGCTGCTTGGCAACGGAAACACGGAGTAGAGCTATCATGAATCATTCATGGGGGGCCTGCATGGTGGGGTGAGAGATGCTGGGCCAATTAGTTGGATTGGAGAAGGGATAAGAGTACAGAATTGACAGATCTTATGGGGAAACAGTTTGTCATTGATGGGTTTTGTGAGGAAAGGAAGAATAAGAGTGTTAGACTGATGGATGAATTGAGGGTGAAGAGTAATTCACCCAGAAAATGTTACACATAACAATGAGAGGCAAAATATTTTGAGTGAGCCTCTGGCAGCAACACGTCACGGCACCAATGCACACCTAGAGTAATTGAAGTGTATGGAAAGCAGATGACGTGAATTCAGTTAATCCAGATTTACACCAGTGTACAGTATATATACACACAGTGTATAGGGAGCATATTTGCCTAATTCTTTACTCATGCAAACTATATTTTATTATGATCACGTAGCCTTATGTTTTAGCTGAAGTCTCCAATCAGTAGTATAAGACAAAGAGCTTTCAGTACCTGTAACTTTTTCAAAATGCATTAATCCACTTTATTTTTAGAAACAAGAGTATTAATAATTTTGTAAGAGAAAAGATAATTCATTTCTGAAGAGATTTAATGAATCTGAACAGTAGCATGCCTTTTTTTCCCTGCTAACAGTGAAAGTAGCCCATATATAGTTCAGGTATATTTGGTTTTCATTGCTACTTCATCATTCATTTTTCATCTCTGTTCATTAATATTTGAGTGTCTTATTGTAACATGAGGCACTGACAGCCTGATCCAAAGCCTACTGAAATGAATGGGAGTCTTTCAACTGACTTTGATGGGTGCTGGATCAGGCCCTTTATGCACAGGGCGGAATTTTTCTGCCATCTGTTACTGATTTGCATGTTTTTATTTTATTTTGACCCTTTTCTCCTGTTTTGCATTCCCCCCCCCTACCAATACTGTTGTTGTACTAGTTATAAGAGCCTACCCTTGAAACTCTCTGCAGTTGCCTGCCCATCCTTAACTTGCAAGTTCTGAAGAAACATCTGTGTTTATTCATTTTCTAATGCTTCACAGCAGTCCCAAGAGCAAGCTAGATGTTATAAGACCAGAAGAAGAGCAAACACCAAAATCTTCTAAAGCAGCTGCTCTAAAGCAAGTGAGTCTGCTTGAAACGGCAACCATGGAAGCAAATACATAGTGCAAACAACTTATCACCGTGACTGTGTGGTTTCTCACAAACCATTCATAAAATTCATAGCTGCAGCTGACTCCCCTTGCCCTCTGTTCATATTAGCAAGAGTCAGCTGCAGCCAAGAATTTGGTGCATTGTTTGTTGGAAACCACAAGTGGCATGGCCAGTTCACACTAGAAGTAAATACATGCTTTAAGACTGTGAACATTTAAGGACACAGTAAAAAACACCCTCTATATCTGTACATCACCTAGTACAGTGAGGCCCTGACTGGTTGAGGCCTCTACAAGTATAATTATTTAGCATTTATGGGTGCTTAGATACCATGGATCTGAATACGACTAGGTGTAAAACATAATTCTGGAGGGGGGGGGAAACAGAAATCAGATTTTGCATAACATGTAACAAAAAGTGTTTCAGAGTTTCGAGGAGGGCTGGTGATGAACAAGATCTAAAAATCTAGGTAGATGGATGCATATGTTTTCTTCCCACATGCATCACAGTGGCTTACCTCCTGACACTTCAGAAATTAAGACACAGGACTTTTATTTATTTATTTTAGTGATTTGCCTCAATTTGTACAAATCTGCATTAGAGGTGGACTTGAATTACAATGTTCGAATCCAATCCCCAAATCTCAGCACATTGGGATTCAGTGTTTCAGCTCATCCCATTATAAAGAGAGGCCTGAATCACAGCGTTCAGATTTCAGTCTAAAATCCTCCCCACTAATGGGATGCGGGGATCATTATATTGTCATTCATGTAAAACTATACACTTGGCAACAGTGTCAGTGAGAGGCAGCCATTTTAGAACATGAGTGCTCATCTAATTGCTTCAATCAGTACTGGGCCTCTTTACTGTTAGGGCCAATCCTGCAAGGTGCAGAGCGCTGCATCTCAATTCATATGGAAGTTAATGCAATTGCAGGCCCACAAGTTCCCTCAGGAACGCCTCGGGACCTTGCATTTTCCTACTGAATGCAGACCCTAACATTACTGGTGAAGCCATCCCCCTAATTATTTTATGACTATAAGTACTTGAGAACAGAAGCGGATCCTTTAATGTTCCCGTTTGCTTGGAGATGTCATTTTTCCATTAAACATTTACATTGACTATCTCTTGTGTGCCAGAGTTTTCCCCAATTTCTTCTGTGACAAGAGTTTGAAAATTCTGGCTAACACATACACATCCACACAGTTCCAAGATTAAAGCTGCATAACTGAGAGCCCCTAGGGAGAGACAGATGATTGTAACTGATTTAAGAAGGGACTGGAAGGTTGCTTGTTGTAACAAACACCAGTAGGCGGTTCAGAATTATTATCTAGATCACCATCAATTGTAGATCCATCTCCACATCTGAAATGCTCTTAGGGGCAAACCCAGAGGGCTTTTTCTGGTGTCACACAGTCCCTATTGTCTACGACAGGAATGATAATTAAGGAAAGACACATGACCTGGCTCACAGAAAAGTGACCAGCCAGTTGTCTATATAACTTCCATCAACATACAGGTCCAAGAATTGGCACCATATTGGATTTAGTACAAACAAAAGCATTGTACTAAAATTGGATTTAGTACTTAACAAAGTACAGCCACTTTATAAACATCACAGAGTTATTATGAAACATTTGTTGCAATGCTGGGTAGCTGTTTCAATGCTGGTGATATGATATTTAAAACTATGAGCCATTACTGACTCGTTAAAAAAAAAGTACATTTTAAAATATTACTGTGGGTCCAATTTGCAAACGTGGAGTCCTAAGCCCCAGTGCACAATATATCACTTGCTTGCTCAAATCAACACTGAAATGCCACAAAGAGGTGCTTTGGCGCCTGTGTACCAACTTGATTGCCCATGTATGGAATGGAGTACCTTAAGATAGGCACTCAACATGCAAATTCAAGCTTGGTTTATGAAATCAAATCTTATTAAAAACCAATGCTTTAGTTTCCATTCTGAGTTGAAGTGTTCCTTCCTTTAAGATGAGTTTAATTTGATTATATAAATATCCAGTGTCTCTTTTCCTTTAAGAAAATTGAAGGATTTAAGAATATTATACTTTGGAAAACAGTTATTTATAACCTAAATTAAGAACATGTTAAAAACAACAAATCCGCACAATTTGTTATGTATCAATGTCTAATCAGAGTGAAGAAAAATGATACTGCAAGGAAGCATGAAAATAACAGCTAATATCTTTCTGTACACATGAGATTCATTTATAAAGGCAGATTCTTAATGGAAGCTGCCTTCTTCCCCACACACCCTAAAAGATATTTTGAAATCTACATAGCTGTTTTTCATTTGTAAGTAAGTTGTTCATTTCTTCCTTGTTTGTGATGTGACAACCCACATTCTGCATTATGTTGATTATTCCAGCCTGGCACTGTGGCAAGAATAGATACGTACACTACAGTGCACAAATCTTAATAAAAACAATGACATTGTTTCTTAAACCATTGGAAGACCCGACTGCTAGAGTATTCAAACACTGCATGTTACAATGCTCTGCCTTACCGCAGCATGGCTCAGATCTTTATATTTTAATGGTATATATATTAAAATTACACAACTATGTTCCTGATTCTTCTACGAGGTGGAGTACACGTTCTCCCTTTCCTTTCTCCTGCTACACGTTGAGGCACTATTCATTCTGGGAATTCTAAAAGCAAAATGGGATGCTTAGCAAGTTATCTAAAGCCCGAATGTGTCTCCAGGTCACTCCTGTTTCAGACCTCCTCTTGACAAAAATAAAGCACTGTAGATAGCAAATAAGCAAAAATCAAGCAAAACAATCAGAAGTGAATGCCATCCCACTTCAAAAATATGTTGTAAGCCCCAACACCGGGTAAATAACTACATGAGTTTATGTGAAACCTACAGTGTTTTATATGTGCCCTGTCCTGTTTATAAATCCATTAAATAAATAATCCAAGCAGCCAAAAGAAAAATCCATACCATATTTTCCAGTGTGTTTACTCTTTTTCATGGGAACAAATCATAAGAAGGTGGAGAGGAAGTCTGTACCTGTTAAAATTACCGTACTCACTGACCAATTATCACTTAATTAGCCTCGCAAGCATCAAAGGGAAATGGAGAAATGCATGCCATTTAAAATAGTAGTCTTAGAACTGGTGGTGACTTCTTATGGCTGTATGCTGGAAATTCTTTTTGTGTTTTTTTTTCTTGCAAAAACATTTGCTCTTCAGCCTCCCATGGCAACCATAAAAATCCTCATGTAAACCCCCAAGAAATTATCACAGCAAATTTCAAACTCAAATGGGATGAAATGAGACATCTGAGAAATGTGGACATGAGGGAAAAAAACCAATAATTGCACAGAATTCAAAGACTCTAGTGAATCTGAATTTGCTCATTCTGAATTATGAGATAAGTCAGTAAAACAAGATGATTTTGAACTTTATAATGGCAGGGCTATTACTTAACACAAACAAATCACTCTTAGATTCTATGTGCAATACCCCTGCACTGAACTTTGAGACCAGCATCTCAAGTAAATTGTTCTAGTTTCCTTGTGGATAGAACCAGAATCTGGAGTTTACAGTGATTAAACAGAAGGGTTGGCAAATCTTCTGTTCACAGGCATACTGATGCCCAGGTTCTGGGAATAACCAAGAAGCCTGCAAATGCTTATTTGTAGAGATTGTCAAAAAAAAATTAAAAAACATTTCGGGTGAAAAATGGCCTTTTTCCCCAAACCCCCCCCTTTTTTTTCAGATTTATTCATAACCCCACCTCTTTTTCTTTCCTGTTTTCTCTTTTTAATTTTGCCACAGGAAAGCAGGGCCAGGGGATGGGAAAGAGAAAGAGGAGAAACACTGAAAAGTGTGGGTGGGATGTTATGCATAAAATATTTTGAAAATAATTCCTCATAAAAATCTCTCAGCATTGTGTTCTTTTACCAGCCCTAGATATTTGTAAACCATGTTATTATGTCTGTATAGATGTACAGAAATAGTGTAGTAAGCTGATATGGCTTTGGAGAAGCATAAAATAACCTTACCAGGCACGTATCCATTGTAACCTATTAACAGAACATGAAAACAGCTATTTTGTAACCTCGGTGACGCACTCCAGATATCATCACTTACTATTTATATAACAAACAGAACAGACAGGTAGGTGCTGTGCTGTGACCACTGCTTATTACACTTTTCTCACTGTCACCTCAGGCTCTTCCTATCTGTTTGTTATAATCATACGTCTTCAGTTTTAAATACAGCTTTGTCATAAGGCAGCCCCGCCTGGAGCACCCTCCAGTGGCACGCTGTGACAGAACAGGTCCATCTGACTCACTTTCTGTCCTTCAGAGACCTCAGTAACTCCACACAAGCCTTCTTGACTCATTAATGCCCTCTGTCAAATTGGTATAGTTCAAAATAGTCCATAACAAAAATCCCAAAGGTAGTCCATTCTCATGCCCAGTGTAAATAGAGTCCTTCAAATCCCACATCCTCTATTCCATCGACATAGCACATACCCCTCTCCAGTGTCTGCCATCACACCTGGGCTCTTCTCTGGACCTCTCCCGACCTTTTACCAGGACAGCCAACCGAGCCCGTCCAACTATAGTGTAACTCAGCTTTTTTTGGCAGGAATTCCCCAAGCATTTCTGCTGGGTGATCATCCTTACCATCACCCATCACTCCCACTGTAGCCTTCACCTTTTCCAGCTGTCTGGTGTGCAGACATCAGTGGCTAAGTGTCACATTCTGAGGAGCAATCCAGACCAGTGAAAGCTTGTGTGGGTAGCTCAAAATGCTATGCTTTGCTTTTGTGGCTCCCAACCGGGGCTGCTCACAAACAGCATGCAGGTCACACCCTGAGTGTCTGTGTATAGCTACAGCCCTGTTCCAGCAACTCTGACCCCAGGAGTCTGTCAGCAACACATCAGCCACACTCGGGCTTCCAGCAGCCGTGGTTACTACTTGCTGGGTGACCCCAACAAACTCCCAGTCCCGAATTTTCCCCATACGTTAGTTCTGCACTGTCCAGTCCTCTCCTGTGCAGTTCAGATCTTAGAAGTCCATTGCCCCTGTAAGGGTCAATATGCAACAGTTTGCTATTTTAACTGGAGTTATCAAACAGTTCAGTTTAAATACAACACTGGATTGGTTTTGATTTAAAAAATAAAACAAGTTTATTTAACTACAAAGAGATATATTTTACGTGAGTATAGTATAAGGTATTATAGTCAGAAATGTTACAAGGGAAATAAAGATTAAAACACTCTCGAGTAGCTAAGGCCTGGTCTACACTGGGGGGGGGGAGGTGCGCGAATCAATCTAAGTTACACAACTTCAGCTATGTGAATAATGTAGCTGAAGTCGACGTACTTAGATCGACTTACCGTGGTGTCTTCACTGCAGTTAGTCGACTGCTGCCACTCCCCCGTCGACACTGCCTGTGCCGCTCGTCGAGTTAGAGTACAGGAGTCAACAGGAGAGCGCTCGGGGGTCGATTTATCGCATCTAAACTAGACTCGATAAATCGACCCCCGCTGGATCGATCACTGCCCGCCAATCCGGCGGGTAGTTAAGACATACCCATAAACTTAAAATAGACTTGGTTCAAGGTAAAATCTTTACCACACGTTCCCAGCAACATTGCTGACCAAATTTTCATGTCAGGATCCCTCCCAAAGTCAAAAGTCTTGGTTCCTTTGTCTTCTTAGGTGAAAGAGAATTCCTCTTGCTGTCCCAAGGACCCTATTACTACTTGTATGGAAATTGAGGTAAACACACATTTCTCTGGTTAGGACAGACTTGTTTAACAACTTCTGCCTAGTCTTTGTAGTCAGGGCTATGTGGGTTTGAACACATGCTAACATCATCATACGGGGGTATTCATAACTTTATATATAATGTTGCTACACACATTTCACCATGGCGTTATTGACCAGTGAGTTATTAGTTTTCAAATAATATCTCACAAGGAATACTTTTGTACAAAGACTATTAGAATAGTGTGTAGGGTGTGAATACAGGGGTGCATTCGGTCCCAGTACCCCTTCAACTGCTTCCCTACCTTCAGCCCTCTCCGGCCCTCAGCTCCAGCTCTCCAATTGGGAAGCCAGCAGGCACCTCCTTTGTTGCTCTCTTGCCTTCAACTTTCTCCAGCCCTCAAACTGTGGCACTCTGGCTTCAGGACGTCAGCCAGGAAACCCTCGCTGCTGTCCTGCCTGCAGCCTTCTCTGGCCCTAACTCTCTAGTGTGGAGACATCAGCAAGTAATTCTCTCCCCACTGCTCCCCTTCCTACAGCCCTCTCTGACCCCTGGCTTTGGCTCTACAACTTTGAAGAAAGCAGGCAACTCCCTCTGCTGTTCTCCTGCCTTCAGAATGCCCCCCAGGAACCACCTACATCTTCCTTCATAGACTTCCTATAGTCTGCTTTTCTCCGGCAGCTCTCATATGCCCGTTTCTTGATGCCATTCAGCGATTTCCCTCCTCTACGGCCCCAGTGCCTTCTTTTAACCCTAAATGGGATCAACCAACTAGTCACAGGTACACTGGCCTCTTCTCTCAAATGGACAGTGCCACCCTGTGACAAGGTTGTAAGCTCTTTGGGACATGGACCATTTTCTGGTGTACATTCATACAATGCCTAGCACAGTTGGGCCCCAGCACTGATAGTGGCCTCTAAATGCTACAGCAATACAAATTAATAACAACCAGCATTGCCATGTACTAAATGACCTATATATAGATAGATATAGATATTATATAAAGATAGAGTCCTCCTCTAAATGGGTTAGTGATACTATCACAACATCTGATATGCATTTCTGGATCACTAGAGATGCACCGGGTTGGATGTTAATCTCAAACCAGTTTTAGACAGGTGTAGCTCCTTTCACTTCCATGGAGGTACTCCTGATTTACACCAGCAAGAGAGCAGAATCAGGTCCATATAGTGCTGTTTATCCAAGAATTTCAAAACCCTGGTCAAATATTGATTTTGGCCTCATGTCAGACATATGCATACAAATTGCACAATCACCACAGGGCCTGTGATGTATTGTTCTTAATAAGCACAATTTTCTTCTTCAAAGCACTTTACAAACACTCATAGGTGCTGTAACTAGGGGTGATGGAGGTACTGCCGCATCCCCTGGCTTGAACCCCTTGGCAGGGTTTACAGTTTCATTCAATGGCTCTCAGCACCCCCATTATGCAAACTGTACCACCACCTCAGCAAGTTTACACAAACATAGGGAAACAGAAGCAGACATGCTAAGTGACTAGCCCAAGTTCACAGAAAAACCTCTATTGGAGGCAGGATTAGAACAAGTGTTTCTAGTTCCTAGTTTCATGCTCACGCCATAAGACAACACCACTATTATTGCTTATGTGCCCCAGAATGTAGAGAGAGTGATAGAACTGCAAAATTCCACAGAAGATATACAGAGCCTGCATGAGCCATCTTGTTCAGTTTTAAATGCCGTTACCCCGTGAGCAGCAAATTTTATCTTCTCACAACATAAAAAATATGCAACCCATTGCCTCAAAGAGCAATAAGGGGATAAAGATATCATGAAATTAATCAAAACCCTAGTGGAATAAAAAGACTGAGTCTGTGCCCTGCACATCTTGTGATAACTAAGTGATATATGTATCTCCTGATAACCATACCTCCTTTGGAGATTTGCAATTTCAGTGGCACTACACCACATCTCCCGTCGTGAAGCTAGCTGTCCAGGCTTAAGATGTTTTGTACATCTTATGTCTAGAAAATAATTGTGAAATGAAAGAAAAAAATAAAATGTCAAATCTTTTTCAGCTTTGTGGGTGTATATGCAAATTAACAGTTACATACAAAAATACATAAAACAGGAAATACAGACCCTTCAGATTTACATAACAGCAGAGTTTGTATTCTCACAACAAGTTTAGTCCCTGATCCTTCAATAAGATCCATGCTGGTGAACCCTGGCACTCACACGGAGACTCACTGGAGTCAGTGGGGCTCCAGGCAGGAATAGGGTTCTGTCTGCATGGATTCAATTGACAGATCAGGACTGTAGTGAGGCAGCCTGGCTCCCAGTCGCCCCTGCGAGGGACGAGCCAGAACAGCCGCCAGAGTGGGCGGAGTCACCGCCGCCTGTCCCCGCCCCCCCGGAAGTCAAGGGGCGGGACAGGAAGTATAAAGGCCCAGCCCCAGCGCCAGTTGCCGTCCGACCACGGGGGGAGGACAGACGCTGGTGCCCGAGCTCCTGCTGGACCGAGCCTGCCCCGAGCCCGGTATCCTGAGGAGGACTGGCCGAGCCTGCCCCGAGCCCGGTATCCTGAGGAGCGGACTGAACTTCCCCTCACCGAGGGTCCGGAGGAGCCACCCAACCTACCCAGCGCTCGCTGCCCTGAGGAGCCCATGATCTGGGACACGGCGGACGAGGCTAAGGACGTGCAGGTACCCATGGAGGAGGAGATGGGAAGTGGCCCGGGGATAGCAGACCCCGAACCCATGTCAGTGTGTTGCAGTCAGGATCCCCACTGACCAAGCTGCAGACGGCTTGCTGCTGACAGGGCCCCGGGCTGGGACACAGTGGAGTGGGT
Organism: Emys orbicularis; assembly: GCF_028017835.1. Classification (NCBI taxonomy): domain Eukaryota; kingdom Metazoa; phylum Chordata; order Testudines; family Emydidae; genus Emys; species Emys orbicularis. The sequence goes on from NC_088691.1 coordinate 33,796,708, forward strand.
GGGCCTGTGTCCCCCCCTGCCACCCCACGCCGGGTGGCAGTCTCTCCTCCTCCCTTAGCCTGAGCCCCTGAACTGCTGTTTGTTTGCTCAGCCCCTGCCTGAGGGCCTGAGCCCCTGAACTACTGTTTGTTTGCTCAGCCCCTGCCTGAGGGCCTGAGCCCCTGCACTGCTGTTTGTTTGTTTGCTCAGCCCCTGCCTGAGGGCCTGAGCCCGGGACTACTGGTTGCTCGTGACCCCGCCCCGACTTAGGGCTTGGACCTGCGAGACTGATCTGTTCCCCAGCCTCGTGTAGTGAGGCGGCCTGGCTCCCAGTCGCCCCTGCGAGGGACGAGCCCCACCCCGGACGTCTACACGTGGTGCCTTCTCTGAGGAGTTCCGCCCAGGATGCGGGCGTGAACTCTCGACCCCGGGGAGAAGGGGGCGGCAGGAGAAAGGTCCCCCTCCCGAGAGATGGATCTGTCTCAGCTCCTGGCTATAATGATGGAAACCCAGGAGCGACAGCAGGCAGCCCAGTCACGACAGCAACAGGAGCAACAGGCCGCCCGGCAGCAACAGCAGCAGCAGCTCGTTGAGCAGCTAGGAGCCCAACAGAATCAGCTCATTCAAGACCTGGTTACTTCCAGCGGCAATGTCTCCAGCAGCTCGCAGCGGCGCTGGCCCGACCTGGGGAGGCCCAGCCAGGAGGCCCGGCTGGGACCCCACGGCCCAGCCCCCCGATCCGGCTGACGAAGATGGTACCCGGCGATGACCCCGAAGCCTTTCTCGTCACCTTTGAGCAAGTGGCGGTCGTCGCGGGGTGGGCCCAGGACCAATGGGCTTCCATCTTGTCCCCGTACTTGACTTGGACTGCACAGACGGTCTACCGAGGCCTGTCGGTGGAGGCCGCCCAAGACTACAGCCAAGTAAAGGCCGCGATTCTGGACGCGAGTCCAGAAAGTTTCCGACAGCGGTTTAGGAGTCTGGCCTATCCCACCGGGGCCCGGCCTCGGAGGGTGGCCCAGGAACTCCGGGAGACCTGTAAGCAGTGGTTGTAGCCCGAACGCCGGACCTCGGAGGAGCTAATGGAACAGGTGGTACTAGAACAGTTCACCCAGGTGCTCCCATCACGAGGAAGAGCCTGGGTCCTCCGCCACAGGCCGACGACCCTGGCCGCCGCTGTTACCCTAATGGAGGACTTCCTGGTGGCTGAAATGCCAATAAGCCCGGCGGTCCGTGCAGCCCCACCAGCGACGGAGCGCCCTAACCCCAAGAAAAGGGGGGCGCCAGCCCGAGTGGACCTACGGGGCTCCTCCTGGGAGGCTGAGGCTGGGACTCGTCCCCTGGGGACACCCGGGCGATCCGCTCGGACCCCAGCTCCCACGGCACGCCGAGACCACGGGGGTCCTCCTGGGGGCAACCCCGGGACGTGGCTACGGGCGGGACAAGCAGCCCTGGGCCCCTGTTTCTCCTGCGGGGAGTACGGCCATTTCCAGCGGGATTGCCCGGGGCTGGAATGTACCTTTGGCCAGGTCTGCTCAGGGGAAGCTCGTGCCCGCCCTTCACAAGCTGCTAAGATCACCGTACCCGTGGTTATTGAAGGATACCCGACAGTGGCCCTCCTTGATTCAGGCTGCGGACAGACGCTAGTCTGCCGACACTTATGTCCCCAGGCTGACGCCCGGCTGGGAGAGATTCGGCTGCAGTGCATCCATGGGGACGTACGGCCCTACCGGAGTGCCCGGGCCCAACTGACGATTGAGGGAGTCACCCGGCCGATGGTGGTGGGCCTCGCTCCGCGACTGGCCTACCCCGTGATCCTGGGTCGAGACTGACCCAAGTTTCCCACAGTCCTCCGTTGCCACACCGGTGGCAGCCCGCGGGTCACGCCAGCCTTGGAAGGGGAGGCCCCAGAGAGCAAGGAAGAGGAGAGGGAAGCCCCCAAGCCTCCCAGCTTGGCGGCGGAGCCAGAGGCCGGACCCTCGGCCCCCACGGACTTTTGCCAGGATCAACGCACCGACCCCACACTCCAGCGGGCATACGAACAACTGGCCACTGTGGATGGGACGGTACTTGACCCCGGTTGAGCGGCCCAGTGGCCACACTTTGAGTTGCGGCAGGAGCGCCTGTATCGCATCGAACGGGACCCCCACATGGGGGGAGACCCGGACCCAACTCCATGTTCCCCGGTGTCATCGGCGGGCCGTCATGCAGCTGGCCCACGACGTCCCCGCGGCGGGACACCTCGGTCACGAGAAGACTCTGGCCCGGATCCTGGGATGCTTCTCCTGGCCGGGGGTGTACCAGGAGGTAAAGAATTACTGTAATTCCTGCCCGGATTGCCAGTTGGCTGCCCCGGCGCAGACTCCCAAGGCCCCGTTGGTCCTGATGCCTTTAATCGAGACCCCCTTCGAGTGCGTGGCCATGGATCTGGTGGGGCCTCTTCCCAAGAGCAGTGCAGGATTTCAATACATCTTAGTGATGTTGGACTATGCCACCCGGTTCCCCAAGGCAATTCCCCTCCGAAACATCACAGCCCGTACCATCGCCGATGAACTGGTGAAGGTTTTTGCCCGCGTCGGCCTGCCCCGCGAGATCCTTACGGATCAGGGGACCAACTTTACTTCGCGACTGCTCCGGCAGGTGCGTGAGCTTCCGGGGATCAAGCAACTGCGAACATCGGTCTATCATCCCCAGACTGATGGGCTGGTCGAAAGGTTCAACCAGACCCTAAAAGATATGCTCCGTAAGTTCCCCCCGGAGGACCTTCGCCGATGGGACCAGCTACTCCCACCCTTGCTCCTGGCGGTCCGAGAGGTTCCTCAGTCGTCGACCAAGTTCTCGCCATTCAAACTGCTGTACGGCCATCGACCCCGGGGCCTATTGGACCTAATGAGGGAAACTTGGGAGCAAACCCCATCACCGGCCCAGGGTCTCTTAAAGTACGTGCTCCAGCTCCAGGAGCGTCTTAAGCAGGCTGGGGCCTGGGCACGAGAGAATTTGAAAGCCGCCCAAGAGGCGCAAGCCCAGACGTATAACCGGGATGCACAAACACGGGACTTTCAACCCGGAGACCGGGTATTACTCCTCCTCCCTTCCAGCGAGTCGAAGATTCTGGCTCGCTGGCAAGGGCCGTATGAGGTGGTCCGGAAGGTGGGCCCGGTTACATATGAGATCGACCAGCCCGATCAGAAGAAGAGGATACAGCGCTACCATGTCAACCTTCTCAAGCCCTGGCGAGAACGGGAAGGGCTTCTGATTAACCCCTACCTGCCGGAACCCGAGCTAGGGCCCCAGATAGCCCATACCGAGGACCCTGAGGAACCCCAACTTGGGGAGACCCTAATGGAGGACCAACTCAAGCAGACCCGGTGCCTCCTACGAGCCTTCCTCCACACCTTCATGGCCCAACCGGGATCCACCACCCTGGTATACCATAGGATCCAGACTGAGCCGGGGGTGGTGATTCAGGGCACAACCAGGCCCTTGCCGTATCACCGGAGACGGGTCGTGGATGAGGAGGTACGGGCGATGCTGGACTTGGGGGTGATTGAAGCCTTGCACAGCGAGTGGCGTAGCCCAGTCGTGCTGGTACCGAAGCCCGACGGCTCCCAACGATTCTGCATCGACTTCAGGCACGTGAATGCCATCTCCAAGTTCGATGCATACCCCATGCCCCGGATAGATGAGCTGTTGGCCCGGTTAGGAGGGGCCCGCTACATCACGACCCTTGACCTTAGCAAGGGGTATTGGCAGATCCCCCTGGAACCTGCCTCCAGGGAGAAGACTGCGTTCGCCACCCCTACGGGCCTCTACCAGTTTACCTGAATGCCCTTCGGCCTCCACGGGGCCCTGGCCACGTTTCAGCGCCTGATGGACCGCCTCCTCCAACCCCACCAAGACTACGCTGCGGCCTATTTGGATGACGTGGTCATTTACAGTCCTCAGTGGGAGAACCATCTAGAAAGGGTCACAGCCGTCCTGAGATCCCTGCGGGCGGCCGGGTTAATGGCCAACCCAAAGAAGTGCCGTATCGGCCGACAAGAAACCACGTATCTGGGATACGCTATCGGACATGGACAGGTAAAACCGCTGGTGGACAAGGTTCAGGCCATTGCAACCTGCCCCCCGCCCGCCACGAAACGGCAGGTACGCCAGTTTCTGGGGTTGGCGGGGTATCATCGATGCTTCATTCCCCAATTCGCGGCAATTGCCGCCCCCTTAACGGGGCTCTTGACTAAGGACAGCCCGCGGCAAGTGGTCTGGACCCGCGAGTGTGACGAGGCCTTCCAAACCCTCAAAACAAGCCTCTGCCAAGAGCCGGTCTTGTATAGCCCCGATTTTAACCAGACCTTTATCCTGCAAACGGACGCTTCGGAGGTGGGACTCGGGGCGGTCCTCTCCCAAGAGGTCGGCGGGGAAGAGCATCCGATCCTCTACATCAGTCGGAAGCTGTTCCCCCGAGAGAAAAACTATGCGGTGGTGGAGAAGGAAGCCCTAGCCGCGAAGTGGGCTTGTGACGCCCTGCGCTACTACATCCTAGGAGCCCCGTTCATCTTGGTCACTGACCACTCTGCCCTCCAGTGGTTGGCCCGCATGAAGGACCATAATATGCGGCTGCAGCGGTGGTACTTGGCGCTGCAGCCCTATGCCTTCCCCGTTCGCCATCGGGCCGGGAAGGACCACGCGAACGCTGACTTCCTTTCCCACCTGGGGGGTATGGAAGGTTCTGGCCCCGTTACCCGGGAGCCAGCCTTGAGGGAGGGGCCGTGTAGTGAGGCAGCCTGGCTCCCAGTCGCCCCTGCGAGGGACGAGCCAGAACAGCCGCCAGAGTGGGCGGAGTCACTGCCGCCTGTCCCCGCCCCCCAGAAGTCAAGGGGCGGGACAGGAAGTATAAAGGCCCGGCCCCAGCGCTCAGTTGCCGTCCGACCGCGGGGGAGGACAGACGCTGGTGCCCGAGCTCCTGCTGGACCGAGCCTGCCCCGAGCCCGGTATCCTGAGGAGGACTGGCCGAGCCTGCCCCGAGCCCGGTATCCTGAGGAGGACTGGCCGAGCCTGCCCCGAGCCCGGTATCCTGAGGAGCGGACTGAACTTCCCCTCACCGAGGGTCCGGAGGAGCCGCCCAACCTACCCAGCGCTCGCTGCCCTGAGGAGCCCATGATCTGGGACACGGCGGACGAGGCTAAGGACGTGCAGGTACCCACGGAGGAGGAGATGGGAAGTGGCCCGGGGATAGCAGACCCCGAACCCATGTCAGTGTGTTGCGGTCAGGATCCCCACTGACCTAGCAGCAGACAGCTTGCTACTGACAGGGCCCCGGGCTGGGACACAGTGGAGTGGATGGGCCTGTGTCCCCCCCTGCCACCCCACGCCGGGTGGCAGTCTCTCCTCCTCCCTTAGCCTGAGCCCCTGAACTGCTGTTTGTTTGCTCAGCCCCTGCCTGAGGGCCTGAGCCCGGGACTACGGGTTGCTCGCGACCCCGCCCCGACTTAGGGCTTGGACCTGCGAGACTGATCTGTTCCCCAGCCTCGTGTAGTGAGGTGGCCTGGCTCCCAGTCGCCCCTGCGAGGGACGAGCCCCACCCCGGACGTCTACAAGGACATTGCCCTTTATGAATTCTTAATATTTTCATTCTATGTCATAGGACAATTTTGTGCATGTATAGGAATCTGGAGGTCCACATGTAAGGCACTTCTACATTACATATGCTCTCGGCCACCTGAGGATGTTCATGACAAAAAGGAATTCCCAGCTGGTGAGTTCTGCTGGGTTTATTATCCTTTTGTGCCAGGAAAACCACGTAAGAAACCCATAGCAAAATGGAGAATCAAGCTCGGTAAGCACTAAGTCAGTGCAGAATGGTAGCATTTTATACTCTCCTTGTACATGCATAAGTTACTATGTCAGGTTCAAAGCAGTGGAAACGCAGGCTCTTCACACTGAAACACACTCACAGTGAGCCTAGTCCTTCATAGATCATAGAATATCAGGGTTGGAAGGGACCTCAAAAGGTCATCTAGTCCAACCCCCTGGCTCAAAGCAGGACCAATCCCCAGACAGATTTTTGCCCCAGATCCCTAAATGGCCCCCTCAAGGATTGAATTCACAACCCTGGGTTTAGCAGGCCAATGCTTAAACCACTGAGCTATCCTTCCCCCCTGTAAAACCACTCACAGGACAAAGTGGGGGGGGCTAGTAGGCCCAGGTCAGGAAAGCATCTCCGTTCAGAAAAGCACTTAAACATGTGCTTAAATCCCACTGAAGTCAATGGGACTCAAACACAAGCTTAAGTGCTTTCCTGAATTGGGTCCTTAGGCACAACCAATTTTTCTCTGGTACTTAGTTTTTCTAGGATCTCTTTCACAACTATCGGGTGTGAAGTAAGATGCTGTATTGTATTCCTAGCTACTGACACTAGGACAATCAATATGATTCTGTACAAAGCAGGCAGTGACAGGCATGCCTAATGCTGAAGGAAAGGATGTTTCTATCCTCTCTGTTCAAGCATCACTCGCTTATCTCAGCCCCAGTTCTAAGCTCATGCTTCCTACTTTTATCTCTCTGGTAGGTCAGTTCTGCAGCTTGTCTTCCCCTTCTTGCCCCCCAAAAGAGCCTGCAATCTACTGAGTAGCACTTCTGCTATAGCTCTATTGTTCTCTTCTCTCTGAGCTCAGATGGCAAATCTTCCATCGCATCTGTCCTCAATCTGAAATAAATAAAGCTTAATTAAAGTCCTGAGCAGAATCCCACTTGTCCTCTCCTCACTATCACTTTTTCCTCCGAGCACACAATGCAATCCTCCAGGTTCAGTTCAATGTAAAATAATAAAAAGAGGGTAGCAGCTAGAGTTGAGTAGCTCTGCGGGTCTTTTGTCCTCTGTGATGATGCTTCTCTCTATTATTTCCTTTGCAAGGCCACCCTGGCCTGCAAAGCTTCTGATGGCTTTCATAGAAGACTGTTATATTACATCTTCTCTCTCTCTCTCAGGCTCACTTTTTCTGTAATAAAGAAAGCCGGCTTCTAACAAGTGAATTTTCCTTAAAGCTGTCACCACTCTAGCTTACACTTACATTCTGGGGGGTGGAGGGGGGGGGGCGGGAAACAGTATTGAATGCTGGGAACAAAAATGAAAACATTCTCATCTAAATAGCATAACTTTAGCAGCTGAAAACCTGATTTATACATATAGTTATTGGAAAACTGCTAAATAACACACAGAGATAAAAAAAGAACAGAAGTACTTGTGGCACCTTAGAGACTAACAAATTTATTTCAGCATAAGACATTTCAGATTGACTCAGCCTTAACTGTGCAGATCACCTATTTTAGATCCTTCTATCTCTGTATTTCTAGAGTCATCATCACTGTAGTATCAGTATAAGATTAAATAATGCATCACAGCCATCCAAGTAAGGCGCTTTGTCTCTGACTCTCATGCAGCAGGGTGGATCCTGGTGGGGAAATAATCTGGGGCAAGGGAGGGGGAACCTCAGAATATAATCGATACCTGAAATATCAGTCAGATGCCTTCAGCAAAACACCTAATTTGCTATTTTCTCCAGATACCGTGTACACACATGATGGGGCCAGATCATCAGCTAGTGTAAATTAACACTGCTCTATATAAATGAATAGAACTACTCATGTGCTTAATTATTTCACTGGGTTGATGTCAGAAGACTCTGCACCTTGCACGATAGAGTCCTAAAAGTGGTATCCACTAAACACATTATATTATATATATATATATCAGCAAAATCCTGATTCCAACCCCTCCTCACATGAAATTTGGGAGATGGATGGGATCAAATCAGGTCCATATTTTGAAAAAAAGTTCTCTGCGATATAGTTCTATATAATATAGATCAGTACAACAGGATTCATCCAAAACTCCGGATCAAGACCACACTTCAACTTGGAATGTTTGAAATCTGATGGCAACTTGGGCCCTTTCTCTACATATTTATACTCTTAAAGTAAATGAAAGCATGCTAATCAGAGCCGTGCTAGAAATTAACTTTAAAATTCTTTTATTTTATTTTGTCAGAGTCACTGTCTCTTATCACTCTCTCTTATCACATTGCTTATACCTGGGGAGAATTTTGGATGTTTGATATTTAAAATAAATCAGAAAAAAACAGTCAGAAGATACAAATTCCCTAATGGATCAGCTTGTCATTTCCCCCCCCCCCTCCCCGCCCCCTCTTCTCTGCCTGAGACATACAGCTGCAACTATGCTGCATTATCAAAAAATTAAATCAAAAATTAAAACATCAGGGAGTCCGAATGTCTGGTTCCAGTGACACAACACTTAGTCAATATCTCTCTTCTCAGTCTGCTAGCAGAGCTAGCATTTTACTGCAACGTTTAATAGTTTCAGTGTTAAGTTACATTTGAAGTATAAAAAGGCCCATACAACAAGGCTGCATTGTAAAGTGAGCTTTGTGCCTCTCTAACTTCAATTCCATACCAATCAATTAGGACATCAATAAATAATATATTAATAATATCTTTTCTTCAACAACACTACTTAATAGTTTGGGAATTTCACGATGACTTAAAAAAAATTATTAGGGCACCAAAAAGAAAAGAAAAGGCCCTAGCGATTGTATCAAATCAAATGGAACAATTAACAATAGATTGCTTTTAATTAAATGTTATATCTCACAAGGAAATGACCACATAAATGTGGCTGTATACATAACATTGTGTTCTAATTTGTAGCTCTGACAATCAGGGTTTAGACATCCCAAGCCATAGATGACTGGTGCCTCCCCATACAGCTAAAGGGGAGGACATGTGACCTCCCCACATGTCTCCCCTGCCCAGTGACCCCTCCCACCCTGTGCCCAGCCCGGGGCCACAGCACTCTCCCAACCCTACATTACCTGACGTGGGGAGAGGCTCTCTGTCCTCTTTTCCCTGTGCCTCTCCCCTGGCACGTTTGGCTGCTAGGTGTGGAGTCAGACGGAGCCACTTCTGCCTGAAAGAGCCTGGCTGGGAGGTAGGTGGGTGGGTGTGGGTGTGGGTGTTCGCTCAGAAAACAACATGTTGACAGCCCTGGAGACCCAAGTCCTATATCTGTCCACAGACATAGCATGGGCAACCGCAGTCCAGCCTTCCCTATGCATATGCCTCAAACTTTTTGGGACAGAAACAGCGTCCCAGTAAAGCCTTCTCTACACTGGAACTTTCCCCTTAAGTGTCCCACCATTGGTTGCAGCCCCAAGCAGAGATAGTAGTTTGTCTGTACTAAGTGCACATCAACAGTCCATTAATCACTATGTCATCTAGCACTGCCCGGATCTTGAATATCAGTGGACACGCTACCATAGCACTACATATTTGCTACCACAAGTGGGAATGTTAGGGAGCAAATAGGTTAGTAATTAAATGAGCCTGTGCATAGGAGGAGAATTCAGTCTCCAATCCCATTTAATTTGGGACTTCTGCTGAGAATACCAAGAGGGGTTTCAGTGCTTGTCTTTGTGGCTTGATTATTTGTTAACTACAAACTGCACTGTATCACCAACTCATTTAACAAAAAGGCTTCTGAGCAGACATCAGATAGATGGTAATTTTCCAGTCACTTCCAAGCCAAGTCAGAACTGTATGTGTTTTCTAGAGGTGCAGGACATCTTATTTACCAACCACATGAAGTATCTTGCCACCATGCAACATAAAACACATGCACGCGCGTAAATGCACACGTGCACACACACGTTTTTATCATCCATGTGCTTTAGTAAATCACCATCCAAGGTTTACTATGGAAGAAAGATGGTTTAATGATTGGGGCACCAGACTGAGACCTAGGCGATGCAGTTTACAGGCTCAGGCAAGTCACTTACGGTTTCTCCTTGCCTCATTTCCTCATTTGTGAAATGGGGGGAAATGATCCTTATCGTATTGAAACACGTTGACACAGAGATGACACCACTATGTAGGTGCAAGGTCTGCCTTTCCTTTAACCTAGCATTTTATCACCATAACCAGGAAAAAGCAACAATAAAAAGGTGAAAAATAAGTTCTTTGTCTCACGATGGGTACATCGACATTGGAATTGGGGTGTATGATTCCCAGTTCACATAGACATATCAGCTGGTCGAGCTAGAACACTAAAAATAGCAGAGTACCTGGGGTAGAATGGGCAGTGGCTTGGGCTAGTTGCCTAGAGTACATACCCACACAGATTCCACAGGTATGGACTCAGGCTGCTAACCTGAGCTACCACCGATGCTACCTCGGCTACACTCCTATTTGTTGCGTGCTAGCTTGAACAGAGCCAGAGTGGCTATGTCTGCATGAGCTGGCAATGACACAACCCAGCTCAAATGTAGATGTACCCTAAGTTCTCTCTGGAGGTGTAATGGGTTAAATGCAGCACTCCAAACTCCCAGTGAAGTGGTGCAAGTAAGGAGAGTGAAAACTGGTCCTGTACCCACAACAGAGCATGATCTAGATAGAATTTCAGACTTAAACTGTACATTTCTGGCCTCTAGTGATTATTTAAATGCAGAGGGTTTTTTTCTCCTTTTACTTAGAAGTAATGCAGTTTTTAGTAAAATATGAACCAGCAATCCATCTAGCAACATCTCGGCTAGAATTTCTAAACCAGGGAGTAATAGAAAACAGATTTACCTTCAAATGCCCTAAACACATTAAAATTCACATACATATAGTCTGATTGATTTCAGCAGGCATCACTCCAAAAGACTTAAAGGAAAGGGTGTGTGGAAGTCCATCAGACAGACCTCATTTGCATTTAAATGTATATTTGCAAAAAGAGTGTAAAACACTGGATTCTTGATAAAGTTATCTATGATTTTGCATGAGAGCATAAAAAAAGAAAAAAGAAAAAAAAGAAAAGGATGTGCCTCATATTCCCGCCTGTACAGTAATGGAAGAGGTACATTTCCTATATATACTTGCATGTAGGTCAGGAAAAAATAATATTGCATAGCACTTATATAGCTCATTATAGTTCATATCACAGTTCATTAACTATTCACTAAACTTCACCACACTCTTCTCTCTGTGGAGAATGGCAATGGAAGTGATGTCTGCAGCAGGCAGGGATGTACAGAGTCCCCTTGCCTCGGTTCTTCACAGCTTGCCTGCTAGCATATTGGAAACGATGCACTTCCACTAAATTGGGAACTCTGGTGGCTCCCTCCAGTCTATTAATGGATTTGCCACTCACTCAATATAACAGTCCCTGGGAGGGTTACCTCTGAAATCTGTTTTCTTCAAAATTGTTTTCCTCTGACATGTACACACATGTTATTGAAAGGGTCTCCCTGGGTACTGGACTGATGGCTATGAACCATTTGCTTTGAAGAATAACATGCTGTACTAGAATTATATGGACTTTGCAAACAAATATAAGTGGTGTGTGGTGTGGAGGAGAAGAAATTGGTTAAATTTGTGACTATCAGCCTTCAAAATGACACTTTTCAATAAAAAGAGACTAAGATTTCTTGTTTTGTTTTACAGGCAGGGGAGCAGAGAGGACAGGAAATGGATTATTCAGGTCTTTAAAAGTATCCAGTAAATTCTTTTAAAAGAAAGCTGATCTGCTTACAATGTACAAGATCTCACATGGGAAACCAATCAGATGTCCCTAAAATAGCACTTTTCCCCTTTAAATTTGTGAAACCATATTGTGTTATGTCTTCTTATCAGAACACATGGCCACTTATTTATAGCACATTCTCTGCATACATTTGGCCTAAGTGGGACATCAACCCCTCTTACTTCCTTGTCTGATAGTTGTTGGGAGAAATCTGACCTTTTATCAGATTTTTTCCAACGTTTTTCAAGAAAAAAAATGATGCTTTGGTCTTCATACCTATTACAGGCCATTTGGTGTTTTATGGCTCATTTATTTTTGGTGTTACTTTGCCATTTACAGAAATATGAAGTATTAAATATTATGGTTTTTTCCTCTTTTTTTCACCAGTTCTTCTCAGTCTTTTGATTGTCCTGTGGACACTCAGGATAAAGTGTTCAGTCCCCAAGACCTAAAGTTCAGTGAGTTTCCTTGCCTACAAATGCATGTGAAAATCAGGTGATTGCATGTGTACATGGTTTAAATACACTATCACCCAATCAGCACTGAAATCATGGCAAATGTGAAAACGGAATGCATATGGAACTCTGCTCCCCCCATCTTCCCCTTTTTTGATAATTTGGCAGGTTTATTGCCTTAATCTCATATGACCTGACTCAATGGCCATTGAAATCGATAGAAAGATTCCCATCAATAACAGTGAGCTCTGGATCAGATTCATTGCACATATGACTAAGATTTTCATAACGATACATTGGCAGACAGTGCTGCACAAAATAAACAAACAACAAAAAACCATCACACTTTTGGTCCCACTTGAAGGGAGAGCTCTGTATTTGTTAAAATTATTTAACTCTATTTTCTTCAAAAGTCAGAAAGTGCATCTTGTTAATATCCTTTGCTGGGTTTTTGAAGCTTGCTAAGCAACCATTCTACTGTTACACTGCCTGACTAGTTACAATGCTGTAAAGCCAAGGACTGACCAAACTACTACAGCTCAGCCTACCTAATGCTTCTTGCTGCATACATCACTGTCTGCCTGTTAGTCAGCGTGGGGGTTTTGTTGTTTTTTCTGTAAGAAAGCATTGCCTTGAGAAAATTCAACCCAGATAAAGGAATAACCAGCCCTCGAGGCCATACTCCGATACCCCTGTTCAGGTGTATTGTAGCCTGAAAATAATAGGACTGTTCAGAGAATGAGGTACTACTCTGAGTGAGTAAAGAAATATGATTCTGGCCCTTTATTAGAAGAAATCTTCCTGCTTCTCCTCACATTTCTCAAGGCATTTCTTCCTTCTCCTGCTTCTTCATGGTGCCATAACAACAACAGCCTCATTGCGTTGAGGTGTTCTGTCTTCCCAACAATTAAAAAAATTGCAGAGGGGTTGGAAATTAATTACTTACCATATTCAACAGGCTCTCATTTAGCTCATTATATGCTCGTGTATGAATATTTTATATACATTCATCTCTGGAAGTTATCACAGTAAAACACATATTGATCTCGGATCTTTATCTTGGGTGGGTTTTTTATTTCAGAATTTTTGGGGGGTGAGTGGGAGAGGAGGCACTGTTTCCCAGAAGTTCCACATAGATTATGAATAATCCTTAATATTCAACTCCTCTGAGGACAAATGCTTTGGCCTGCATTACATGAAAGCAAAGGGGGAGAGTGGCTCCAGCATGTTGACATTTAGTTTCCTGTAATATGGTGCTCTATCAAAGAGCATCAAAATACTATTTATGTTCAGGTTTCACATAAACACTTCAGCTGACATTTGATTGCCTATCAGGTGATCTTTCATTTTGAAAATATCCCAATTTATTACACAATGTAAAAAATGTTCTTGCCAGGTTCCCTGTGTAGAGGTCTTATTGGTTTGGTTTAACTAGGATTGAAGGTTAACTTATTTGTGTTTTAACAGTGTAAGACAGTGGCTATCAAAGCGGATATGATGAGAATCTCGCTCGGTTCCTACACTGACCTATACAAGGTGATGTATTGCAAGACTGATTGCCTCAATCAGTGCACGGGATAGACAATGCTCACTGAAGGAGCAGCTATCCAGTACTTCCTTTTATCCTCCTTGTTCAATGTATGCTTCCATGCTTTATTTAAAGCACACTATTCAATCCCATCTCTGAGTACAGAATTATTCATTTTCTCTGAGTCCTTCACAAACAATGATTCTATCACAACATCCCCTGTGAAATAAGAGTGTCTTATGTCCATTTTATGGATGGAGAACTGACACAGAGACATTAACATCAAAAGTGTACACTGATTTTGGCAGCCCAATTTAAGATGCCAATGACCTGATTTTTTCCAGAGTACTTAGCACTACATAGCATTTCATATATTCAAAGCACAGCTCCCAGTGACTTCAGTTGCAGCTGTGAGTGCTCAGCACTTCTGAAAATCAGACTGCACAGTTCCAAGTCAGACATCTGACAAATAAGTAACACACACTTAGTGCCATCTGTGAAAAGTTTAAGTGACTTGACTAACTATTTGCTGACAGCAGAGAAATGCTGAGACAGGAATCTCAGGTTGTATTCCAGGTCGTAAGGGAGTGTGCTCTAGTGGTTACACACCCTTCTGCCCTCGTCTCCCTTCCTTTGGAGCTTCATCTTAGCCTCTCCCACTACCCAGTCTCCCCTCAGCTTCTTGTCCCCAGGGCCGGCTCCAGGCACCAGCTTGGCAAGCTGGTGCATAGAGCGGCCACTCCGGAGAGGGGCGGCACGTCCAGCTATTCGGCGGCAATTCGGCTGATGGTCCCTCAGTCCTGCTCGGAGTGAAGGACCTTACACCGAATTGCTGCCGCAGATCGCGATCGTGGCTTTTTTTTTTTTTTTTTTGGCTGCTTGGGGCAGCCAAAATCCTGGAGCCGGCCCTGCTTGTCCCAGCCCTAGAAGTCCACCCCAAGTCCCAGGGCCGGCCCTAGGATTTTTGCCGCCCAAAGCAAAAACAATTTTGGCCGCCCCCCCTTCTTTAATTACCCCACCCCCGGCCCCGCCTCAACTCCGCCCCTTCCCCAAATCCCCAGCCCTGCCTCCTCCCCCCAGGCTCTCAAGCCTAGGAGGGAGGGAGGGGGAGAAGCGGCGCCCGCGCCGCGGCCACTCGGAGTCTCCCCCTCCCTCCCAGGTTTGAGAGCCTGGGAGGGAGGGGGAGACTCCGAGTGGCCGCAGTGCGGGCGCCGCTTCTCCCCCTCCCTCCCAGGCTCTCAAGTCTGGGAGGGAGGGGGAGCAGCGGTGCGCGAAACAACTGTTTCGCGCCCCGCGGCTGCTCGGGATCTCTCCCTCCCAGGTTTGAGAGCCTGGGAGGGAGGGGGAGAGTCCGAGTGGCCGCGGCGCGGGCGCCGCTTCTCCCCCTCCCTCCCAGGCTCTCAAGCCTGGGAGGGAGGGGGAGCAGCGGCGCGCGAAACAGCTGATTCGCGCGCCGCTGCTCCCCCTCCCTCCCAGGCTTGAGAGTCTGGGAGGGAGGGCAAGTAGCGGCGCGCGAATCAGCTGTTTCGCGCGCTGTGGCAGCAGCAGCGGAGGTGAGCTAGGGCGGCCGGGGCACATTTTTAGGGGTGGCATTCTGGCGCCAGCCATGCCGCCCCTAAAAATGTGCCGCCCCAAGCACCAGCTTGTTTTGCTGGTACCTAGAGCCGGCCCTGCCAAGTCCCAACCCCCCAACTCTTGTCTCAGTCACTGTCTCATCATCCCTCCAACTTCTAAGTTAGGCTGCTTCCTCTTCCTTCTTGCTGCCTGGACACCAGCAAAGGGAACCTTGAAAGCACAGGAGAAAGTCTCCCTGTCCTTAGTTCCTGTGCCTAGTGCCACAGTACAGAAAATAGTCTTTTTTTTTAAATAAAATATAAATGCATGATCCAACTTCAGCTCACCCCCATCCTTTTTTTAAAAAAATTTCACGTGTGAATCAAGCCCTATTTGCATTTTTACATACCAGTAACATTGTTATACCAACACCTAATATAAATTAAACTGAGGGAAAGAAGAGAGGGGGCAGCCTAGTTGAAACCATTTTTCTTAGCATAAAAACATTACAAATGTAGCATATTCAAATATGAAATGGTCGTAAGGATCCTAGCAACTTGCTACACTGTGTAATTGTAAGAGAAAGCAGAACATAACCAACTTTCCATCTGTTTGGTTCTTTTCACTTAGGACTCAATCCTGGAAGGTACCGAGTGCCCTCATCTGCTACAGACCTTGGTGAAAGTTGAGAGCACTCCATGCCTCTCAGGAGGTGCCCAGAATCTTGCAGGAGCTTAGTCAGCACAGACAGTACAGGAACTCCCCCCACTCTACCTTTCTTCACATCATTCTCTCTATGGCAGGTAACACTCTTCTCCGTCCAGGAATGGGAATGAAGAGTTGTCATCTGAGGCAAATCCATTCCCCTTCCAGACTCATTTACAACTTTGTCCTGTCTTCCTGTGATCATTTATTCAAACCATACACAGCACTTGCTTCTTCCAGTCATTTGAGCAATCAGGAAATCTTTTGACTGCAAGTGTGGGTTGTTCTTTCTTTGTTAGGCGCACACACACACAGGAAATTCTGTCCTAATCTGTATTTGCACACAAAAGGTATATTTTTATAGACAATATCTTTGAAATTGGGCAAAAAAAGTAATAATTAGGCACCTACAGAAAAGGCCAGGTTTTCAGATGTTGAGAACCAACTCCTATTGAAGCCCATGTCAGCTGCGGAGGTGCCTAAATGTGGATTTAGGTTCCTAACTTTAGGAACCCAAGTCTGAAAATGTTGGCCCATAGCACCTGTTATTTTCCTCATCAGCAAGGATGAATTCAATGGTAAATGCAGCACCATAGCTCACAACTCAGTATCCATCCTTCAGAACCATCTCAGCCCCCTATTCCCTAGTCAGCTTGTTCCTGTGGTTTTCTCACAGTGCTGTAGCTGTTAATTGCACATTTCCCTCATCTACAATATATCTTTGGCCTGATTTTCAAAGGTAATGAGAATATGCAGTTCCCATTGACCTCAGATGGAGTCACGGGTGCTCTGAAAAACAAGGCCTAGATACGTCAATAAGGCTCTGTGCCTAGTCTGAAACATTATGTAGGGATTATCCCAAACCACCTTTCAGCTAGCGGCCAATACATCTACATGTGTGAGCAAGATACAAGTGAACTTTTTACAGCTCAAAAGCCTCTCACCCCATCCTACATCACTACCTTTGAGAAAAGAGGTGCTGTCAACTCCTTGTCATACAAGACAGAAGTAGTAACTGTTTTCCACACTTCTCACAAAAGTGACCAAGCACTTGACTACAGTGAAGGCCTCATGTCATCTCCCTACAGCATCCTTACAGCAGTGAACAGCACGTGTCAGGCAGCTACATTCCCCTCTCCATCTCAAGACAGAGAGGCAGTCCCTCAATGTGAAAGGGACAACAGAAATTGCACAGAAGAGCGCAGAATTGCTACTGGTACTCAGCACTGAGAGGGATAAGACTAAGTGATTAACAGAATACTTTGATTTGCAGGCCCTGGCCAACCTCTGTGGGTGAGGTTCCATATAGCTTTCAATAGCTCCCATTTTGGTCAGTGAAAGAAAAATGGCAGCTGCTGCCACAGCAGAGCCAATTGCCTCAAGACAGGACTCCGAGGATACAAGACACTTGGGGGCCCAGTGGCTGGGAATTCATTGCAACTGCAGAGGCATTTGAAAGAATACTCAGGAACCCTCTGAATTTATTGTCCCTGATTTCCAACCTGCTTGAACAGTGTGTGTTCCAAAGAGTCACTCAGACTCAACCATTATTATAGTCACATCCCACTTATGGGAGAATGTGGACAAAAGGGGAAAAGTCTAATAAATAATAGGGTGAAAACTGGAGCACAGAGGAGGAGAGAATAAAAGGCAACTCAGAGATGGCAAAAAAAGGAAAAGAGGAGCAGAGAAAGGGAGGAAGAAAACATCTAATGAAAAAACGTAGCACTTGTTCTTCAGGTGACGTGCCGTTCTGTATCACACCAAATCCAGCATACCCGGCCCAGGCAGAATCTCACCGCAAGGCTGATCCTTCAGTGGCACAGAGCCAACATAAAGGTTTGACCACCACATATCCACCTTGCAGCATAGATGCAGAAAGGGGGTGGGTCTAGAGAAAAGGGAACACGATCGCAATATCTATATACCACCCTGACCTTGGGCTGTGATTTTGTCCACTTATAACCATTAAAAGCTGGCATACTGTGTGTTACAGCAGCTCTCATGCTGCTCTAATGTGATACAGAAGGAACTAAGGTTATGGGAGTGCAAAAGAGAGCTTTAAACCTCCTTTGCACACCACCCCCTGACCTGCACCATGTGCTTTTTGGCCATGCCAGAAGCTATGGCCCATAATATACACCATATCTACAGCATATATATAGTGTTCAAACCTGTCTCACCAGAGGTCGGCTTTATACATAATTCACAGCACAGACAGCCATTTAGCTGGAAAATAAATGAATGAATTGCCCTTGGAACAAGCATGGATTTGAATTCAACTAGCGAAAAGTTCATGAATACACACCAGTTTTCTGAACCCCAGAAGGCTGTTACCAATTCCCCCTTACCCTCTCAACTCCATGGTTTTGACCCATCCCAAGTTTTCCTTTCAAGTAGTCTTTTTAGTCACGTTTGAAGGACTTTCCAACAGTTATGCAATAGTCACTGGCTCATGCTCTGTGTTTAGAGCAGTTGGATTAGGCAGGCACACTGCTTTGGCAACTCAGTGCATTATAAAATGACACTCCATGGGCCTCTGGCTGGAAATAAGCAACACATTTTGAAGTTAATGTTCAAATCAATCAACCAAGTCTTCACACCTCACTTGCTGATAAATATGTAACTTAGCTTGATAAATTCTTTGATTCCAGGGTTGTTTAGTTCTGACATCATTCCTGCCTATTTGTCTGTTTCGATATCACATTACGTTTTTCATTATCCTGGACCCTAAGCAAGTGATGCATGTTACTAATTCACACTAGAAATAACAGAATTTTGTGTAGTTTTTAAACTTACTTTTCATTGGAATTACTTACAAGTAAATAGGTATCTGTAAATGTGTTTATGTATCTATAGTTACATCTATCTGTATCTTAAGTAGTTATACTCCAGAAGACCTTATTAAGCAAGAACTTATGTTCTAACGTTAACATCATTCCACACAAGCTGAAGGCAATGCCTATAGGAATATATTGAAGTACAAATACACTGTTCCCCCTACATTCTTGATAGGGACAATTACAAATAGCAAGGCATTGTTTCGGAAACCCTTATCCTTTCAAGCCTTCATTTCTTTTACACACAAAACTCATCAACTTGACATGCAGGATCATCCCTTGAGATACTGAAAAAATTCACTCACACACACCAAATGGATCTATCTGTTGATACACATTAAAATGTCCACAGATTAAAAACATATTTAATATTACACCAAATCCTGCAGTTTGTACCAAGTTAAAAATCCCATTGAAGTCCATATCAATAATAGCGGAAGCTGAAAATCAATGGGAAGAGTTTGCTGGGTTTTTTAAATTTTTGTTTGTTGGTTTAGTTTTTTTGTTTTATTTTAATTTGGGAAGGGGTTTGTTTTGCTTGGGGGGTGTCCTTTGATTTCTGCTGTTCAATTTTTTCGTACTGATTACAAAGGTAAACTATGTGAATTTATTACTGAAATAATTTCAGTTACATGGCTTAGATGCAAGAGCACTGTGACTCCAGAGGCGCGAGTATCATTCCCACCTCTGCCACTAGCCTGCTGCATGAACTTGAGACAGAGATGACCTGTACCTGCTGATAGTGTGGGGGGGGGGGGTACAGAGTGAAGGCAGAGGCTTCAGCAGATGTTACTGAGAATGTTCAGTCCGTGTGAGCATGCTCAGTACAAGCCAAGCAGAAAATCTGTGGGGACATGTGACCTCGCATGCTCTCCCCCTCCCCCCATGCATCACCTCTGTCTTGAAAAAGGCACCTCTCTGCTTATGTCTAAACTTTCCCATCTGTAAAACGGGAATAATGATGCTTATATCCTGTGTAACCCACTTTGAGATCTGTGGATGAAAAGTGCTATAGAAAAGTTATAATAATAATATCCAAACTTCGATTTTTACTTGGGCTCCAATCTTGCAACTCACTCTTAGTGGATGTATCATTAAATCCAGGGGGCTCTGAACAGGCCCAGGGGGTCTTGCCCATGCAGTATAAATTGCAAGGTCGAGACTGTGAGTGTAACAATTACAATTCTGCAAAACCAGTGTTTACATCGCTTTTATCATGGGGGACAAAGACTTATTTTTGTAGAAAAAGCCTCAAACATGCCAAAGCAAATGTGACCAATGTTTGTAGAGTAGACATGTGAATACCCTTCCTGTGGAAGATGGCAGTTAGCACAATGAGGAAGCTAGTAAGACCTCTCTGGAACAAGGACCTCAGGAGAGATTGCTCATCACTGAATAGTATCAGCTAACAGGGATAATGATATTAAAACTCATCAGTGATGCTAACCAAATTTTTATTTTTAGTATTTAGATTTTCTCCTGAACAGAAAAGCCAACATTATACACTGCTGCAAGTTTCCCAGAACATTTAAATACAAATAAAACTGAATTTGCAGAAATATTATATCTCAGATCAATGTGCCTCTTTTAAAATAACCCCTTAAGTGCCAAAAGTGCTACTTTAAAAATACGTTTCTTAAAGGCTTTATAAATAGAATCCCATAAAATGCTAATATAGGGTCTCAGCATGGAAATTAGGGGCTAGATCCTTGGCTCCTCCACAGACCCTTTGCAATATATTGGCAGGACAAAGGGGCTGGAAAGACAACTTAACTGTCTCCTGAAATTTCCCCCAGCACTGGGGAATTGCTGGGGAGTATGGAACCAGTGTAGTAGCTGTATGTCACCCTCTTCCTTAACTCTGGCTCAGGGAGTGGGGCTGGAAGAACGGGGGCATGGCTGGAGCACAACTGTGTTCTGGCAATTCCCAGCTGCCAGAGTGGCCCCTGGGGGCCATAGGCAGCTGGATGCAATCCACAGCAGCCCACACTAAGCCCAAAGATCAGGAAGCTGTAAAGGTGGCAGAAAGCCAACTTCCCCTTTCCTTCAATCCAGCCAGGTCCTGCACTGAGTGTAATTCAACTGGACCTGAGAATCCAGCCCTATATTGTTCACATCAAATTAGAAATGTGTTACTACATGGAATCATAGAAAAGTAGAACTGGAAGAGTCCTCACTAGGTCATATAGTCCCCTGCACTGAGGCAGGACTAAGTATTACCTAGACCATCCCTAACAGTGATTGTCTAACCTGTTCTTCAAAACCTCCGGTGACAGAGATTCCACAACCTCCCTAGGTAGTCTGTTCCAGTGCCTAACTACACTGACAGTTTGGAAGTTTTTGTCCTAATCTTTCCTTGTAGGATGTTTGCTAGACTTTGAATCATTTTTGTTGCTCTCCTATGGACTTTTCCCAATTGGCCCACATCTTTCCTGATGTGTGGTGCCCAGAACTGCACACAGCACTCCAGCTGAGGCCTTACCAGTGCTGAATAGAGTGGAAGAATTATTTCTCGTGTCTTGCTTACAACACTCCTGCTAATACATCCCAGAATGATGTTCGCTTTTTTGCAACAGTATTACACTAAACGAACAGGAGTACTTGTGGCACCTTAGAGACTAACACATTTATTTATTTAGTATTACACTGTTGACTCATATTTAGGGCTAGTCTACACTGGCAACGCTAAAGCACTGCCATGGCAGCGCTTTAACGTACCACGGCGCAGCGACCACACAAGAAAAAACCCCACCTCCACAAGGGGCGTGGCTCCCAGCGCTGTCTACACTGGCGCTTTACAGAGCTGAAACTTGCTGCACTCAGGGGGGTGTTTTCTCACACCCCTGAGCGAGAAAGTTGCAGCGCTGTAAATTGCCACTGTAGACAAGCCCTTAGTTTGTGATCCACTAAAACCCCCAGATCCTTTTCAGGGGTACTTCTTCCTAGGTGGTGATTTCCCACTTAAGGCAAATGATTATTCCTTCCTAAGTGTAATACTTGGTATTTATCCATACTGAATTTCATCCTATTTCAGACATTCCTCCAGATTGTCAAGATCATTTCAAATTCTAATCCTGTCCTCCAAAGCACTTGCAACCCTCTCCCAGCTTGGTTCATCAGCGAACTTTATAAGTATACTCTCTATGCCATCATCCAAATCTTTTTGGAAGATATTTAATAGAATCAGGCCCAGTACAGATTTCTGTGGGACCCCACCTGATATACCCTTCCAGCTTGACAATGAAACAATGATATCTACTCTCTGATTAAGGTTTTCCAACTTGTTGTGCACCCACCTTATAGTAGGTTCATGTAGGCTGTTTCCCTAGTTGGTTTGTGAGAAAGTCAAACCTTACTAAAGTTGAGATAAATCACATCTACAGGTTCCCCCCATCCACCAGGCTTGTTACCCTGTCAAACAAGAATATTAGGTTGGTTTGACATGATTTGTTCTTGGCAAACCCATGCTGACTGTTACTTATCACATTATCTTTATATGCTTACAAATTGATTGTTTGAATGTTTGCTTCATTATCTTTCCAAGTACCGAAGTCAAGCTGACTGGTCTGTAATGCCCTAGGTTGCTCTTATTCCCCTTTTTATAGATAGGTACTATATTTACCCTTTTCCTGTCCTCTGGGCCCTCCATAAGATAATTTCGAATGACTCAGAGATCTATTCAGCCAGTTCTTTAAGTATTTTAGGATGTACTTCATCAAGCCCTGCCGAGTTGAAGACATCTCACTTGTCTAAATAATTCTTAACTTGTTCTTTCCCAATTTAGCCTCAGATCCTAACCCATTTACACTGATGTTCACTAGGTTAGTCCTCCAATCACTGCTAACCTTTTGGACAAAAACAAACAAAAAAGGCATTTAACACTTCAGCCATTGCTGCATTTTATGTTATTTTCCCCCCTCCTTATTGAGTAACCAGGCCTAACCTGCATCTACCTCTTTCAAGAGGAAACAAAGGGTGGTGGTAGTCAGTGACTGTCTTCTATGGGGGACAGAGGCATCCTGGGAGGTGTGCTGCCTGCCTGGGGCCTGTATCCGAAACATTGCGGAAGGATTGTCAAGGATCATCATCATCATCATCATCATCAAAGATGCCTTTTTATCTCTCACTGCTTCTTTTACATGGTTGTTAAGCCACGGTGGCTCTTTTTTAGTTCTTTTACTGTGTTTTTTAATTTGGGGTATACATTTAAGTTGGGCCTCTATTATGGTGTCTTTGAAAAGCGTCAATGCAGCTTGCAGGGATTTCACTTTAGTCACTGTACCTTTAATTTCTGTTTAACTAACCCCCTCATTTTTGCATAGTTCCCCTTTCTGAAATTAAATGCCACAGTGTTGGGCTGTTGAGGTGTTCTTCCCACAACAGGAATAATTAAAAAGGGGATAGAAAATAAGATGGAGAGTATCTTATTGCCCTTGTATAAATCAATGGTACACCCACATCTTGAATACTGCGTACAGATGTGGTCTCCTCATCTCAAAAAAGATATACTGGCATTAGAAAAGGTTCAGAGAAGGGCAACTAAAATGATTAGGGGTTTGGAACAGGTCCCATATGAGGAGAGATTAAAGAGGCTAGGACTTTTCAGCTTGGAAAAGAGGAGACTAAGGGGGGATATGATAGAGGTACATAAAATCATGAGTGATGTAGAGAAAGTAAATAAGGAAAAGTTATTTACTTGTTCCCATAATACAAGAACTAGGGGCCACCAAATGAAATTAATGGGCAGCAGGTTTAAAACAAATAAAAGGAAGTTCTTCTTCATACAGCGCACAGTCAACCTGTGGAACTCCTTGCCTGAGGAGGTTGTGAAGGCTAGGACTACAACAGTGTTTAAAAAAGAACTGGATAAATTCATGGAGGTTAAGTCCACTAATGGATATTAGCCAGGATGGGTAAGGAAGGGTATCCCTAGCCTGTTTGTCAGAGGGAGGAGACGGATGGCAGGAGAGAGATCACTTGATCATTGCATGTCGGGTTTGCTCCCTCTGGGGCACCTGGCATTGGCCACTGTCATTAGACAGGATATTGGGCTAGATGGACCTTTGGTCTGACCCAGTACGGCCATTCTTATGTTCTTATGTTCTCCCAGCCTTAGAAGTGCATTACTACTTCTCCTCCACCTGTGGGGCAGGTTCCTCTTCCCTCGTTGCCAAGATACCATACTTTTTTTTAAATCTCTATAGTCTGGGGTCGGCAACATTCGGCACGTGGCTCGCCAGGGTAAGTACCCTGGCGGGCCGGGCCAGTTTTATTTACCTGCTGACGCGGCAGGTTCGGCCGATCGCGGCCCCCACTGGCCGCGGTTCGCCGTCCCGGGCCAATGGGGGCGGCGAGAAGCCGCAGCCAGCACATGGCTCGCCCGCGCCGCTTCTCGCCGCTCCCATTGGCCCGGGACGGCGAACTGCGGCCAGTGGGGGCCACGATCGGCCGAACCTGCCGCATCAGCAGGTAAATAAAACTGGCCCGGCACGCCAGGGTGCTTACCCTGGCGAGCCGCGTGCCGAACGTTGCCGACCCCTGCTATAGTCAGTGGGTTGGGAGCAGGGGTGGAGCACTGCCTGCTGCCACAAGTAACCAGCAGCCAGCTTCCTCCCTGTGAAGGAGCCATTTCCTCTTCCCCTGGTGATACTACTGCAGTCCTCTCCACCTTAGATTGCTCCCTCAACTTTAGAGATCTCCATATGCATAATGTTAATGAATTCCTCGAGTGCATGGATGCTCCTAACCCTAGCCACCTCCTCCTGTAGCTCTCCCACCTACTTCCTGAGAGTTCCTACTAATAGGCACCTCTCACACTGGATAGTCTCCCCAGCCTGGCTTTCTATGATGGGGAAATGCTGGCCACAATCTCTGAAAATCCACACCAGGACCTGCCTGGGTAGAGGCACCCAAGGTCTCTGTTTGGACACAGGTGCAGGAGCTAGGAGCAGTGTTGGCATTAGCGATGCGGCCTTTCTCCGTCTCACAAACTCCTCTGCTCACTAGGTCATCTTTGGTCGCTTAGCGTCTGGCTTTTAAGTCCTTCTGACCTAGGTCAGCACTGCTGCCTTGTTAACACACACGAGACAGTCTTTTTTTTTTTTTTTTTTAAATTGTTCTCAAATGGACAGATTCTGCCACCCTTATTTATGTTGCATAGCACCTTACTTCACAAAGTGTCCCACTGAAATCAACAGATGACATGCAGAGTAAGGCACTGCTCTGTGAGGGTAATCGTGATAGAATCTGGCCCTAAGTGAGCTCTGAAAAGGAGTCTGATAAAATCCTAGGCCAGGGAGCATATTTTGCTCTCAAAGCATGTGCCTAGCTCCCATAAAAGTCTCTGGAAGTTATGAGCACCCACATTAAGAAAAGAATATGCTCCTAAATCTGAATATTCTCCTTTTAAGTCATGAGCTACAACATGGCCAGGGATTAGAGTAAAAAGGTAGAAAGCAGTAGTGATTGGTCAAAAGTTGGTCAAATAACCCTGCTTGGCAAAATCTCTCCCAGGCAATTTACATCCACAACGAGTACATTCCATTCCCTTGGACTTCCAGTGTCTTTTACAGTTAAAAACTTCTTTCTTGCTGTAGTTTATGGCAGATTTTACTATGTGTACTTAGAAACCAGGCAAGGCTGACTAAACTGATTTCCTCCGTGACCTTTACTATTGTCGGCTCAAAACAATTTAGTCCATTTTAAGTCATTTGAGAGCACGGTAAACATTATCCAAGGGGCTTAGGAATGGCCATCTAAACCATGACCTTTGAAGCTGACAGATGACCAAAAAAAATGCTCTACTTTAAGCCATTTTAAAGCAAGATGCTAAAGGTCTCTTATCCTGTTGAAACAGAAAGGAATTTACTCCTGGTTACTTTTTATCTCCATAAAATAAAGACATTTTGTTCCATTTGTAACCAAATCTTTTTTGTTGTTGGGGGGGGGGGGGGGAGAAGGAGGGAGAAATCTAAATTACTCAGTTCCTATGTGTCTTGCTTGAAAGCTCAAACCATTCAATTAATGTAAACTAAGAACTGAAACAAAGGGGGCAAGAGAGCAACTGGGAAAATTAGGCTTTGCATCAAGGGAAAACTTGCACTGTGAATACTTAGATTGCAAACAGGGGGGGCAAGGGAAACTGTTCCAACCTTTAACCACACATACATTATTAAAACCAGTTATACAGTATAAATCCACCTTTTACTGATTCATATGCAAAGGAAAGTAGCATGAGGTTTGATTGCTTGTCACTGTCAGCTGCATTGGAAGCTATGACACTAGTTATTACCAAACCTCATGTTGCAACATGAAAGCTATACTTTGTGGTGTACATACCCATCTTTAGTAGAGAGCCAAGATGCATCTGGGCCAGGAAATAAGGCTCAGAGAGCCTTCTCCACTTCGCTGCCCACAGCCACAATTGCAGCCCCTGCACTCTCCTGAACACAGGGACTGATCCTTACTGGCATACCCTGGAGGACAAGCCACCCAAAAGGTGTGGGGAGCCACTGGGAGAAGAGGAGCAAGAATCCATATAGGCCAGTGGAGTCAGCTAGACCCTACCAAGGATTACCATAGCCGCTGCTATTTCAGGTGACACAATGCCATCCCAGAGCTGTCACTAGGGAAAAGAAGTGCCATGTATCCTCTTATTCAGGGATGTGTTCTAATATGAGAGTTTAGCTCATGTTCCTAAACGGTAACGTTTTAATGCAGTTACCAATTTCATTCCTACAAATGTCAGACTCTGAAGGAATGCAGCTTTCACAGAACAGAGCACACCCAGTATGAAATCTGGCCAGTCTTTGGCCCCCTGCCTACACTGAACTTGTTACTTTTCAAGGTAGACATGTCATTATACACAGTGTGGTCACAAACTTCAGAGGTATTTAAATAGAGCGATCTAGCAGTATGGGGATGAAAAGAATGAGAAGAGACAAGAATGTTGCCCCTGTGAAATTGAAACAGTGCACTTTGGCATCCATGGCATTTCTGCCCAATCCCATGAGCACATTCATCATAAGCAATATTCTGTATGTCTATTTAATATAAGCTGTCTGACCATGGCATTTCTAATACACCTTCGATGGGTGCCTGATGAATTGTGGTTAACTTTTATTAACCTAAATAAATATAGAAAATAATACAAAGTTACTCTGTCTGTCCAAAAATAAACCTCCCTCTTCCCCCTTTTAAAGGCAACTTCCCACACTGGCCCACACTGGACCAGTACTGGAGGTTGTCTACCAGGAGAAATGTGGCCAGGCCATTATGCTGACTTGGGTATAGCTTATTGGGGGGGGGGGGGGAAGGGGCAAGTCTTGAAACGGAATTTTTACATAGCAAACTTCAGTTTAGCCTGATTTATTGTGCCTACAACTTAGGGCTCCACTAAGATAGCTTTGTTTCTGGCACTACCCAAGGCTTTCACTATGGAGACCATCAGTGTAGCATTTTCATCTGCAGTTGTCTTTGTGGACCCCAGAGGGAGAGAACATAAGAACATAAGAATGGCCATACTGGGTCAGACCAAAGGTCCATCCAGCCCAGTATCCTGTCTACCGACAGTGACCAATGCCAGATGTCCCAGAGGAAGTGAACCTAAAAGGAAATGATCAAGTGATCTCTCTCCTGCCATCCATCTCCACCCTCTGACAATCAGAGGCTAGGGACACCATTCTTACCCATCCTGTCTAATAGCCATTAATGGACTTAACCTCCATGAATTTATCTAGCTCTCTTTTAAACCCTGTTATAGTCCTAGCCTTCACAACCTCCTCAGGCAAGGAGTTCCACAGGTTGACTGTGCGCTGTATGAAGAAGAACTTCCTTTTATTTGTTTTAAACCTGCTGCCCATTAATTACATTGGGTGGCCCCTAGTTCTTATTTTATGGGAACAAGTAAATAACTTTTCCTTAACACCTTCTCCACACCACTCATGATTTTATATACCTCTATCATATCCCCCCTTAGTCTCCTCTTTTCCAAGCTGAAAACTTAATTTATGTAAGAGCCTTTGGTGAGGGACCTTGTCAAAGGCTTTCTGGAAATCTAAGTACACTATGTCCACTGGATCCCCCTTGTCCACATGTTTGTTGACCCCTTCAAAGAACTCTAATAGATTAGTAAGACATGATTTCCCTTTACAGAAACCATGTTGACTTTTGCCCAACAATTTATGTTCTTCTATGTGTCTGACAATTTCATTCTTTACTATTGTTTCAACTAATTTGCCCGGTACTGACGTTGGACTTACCAGTCTGTAATTGCCGGGAACACCTCTAGAGCCCTTTTTAAATATTGGCATTACGTTAGCTATCTTCCAGTCATTGGGTACAGAAGCTGACTTAAAGGACAGGTTACAAACCATAGTTAATAGTTCCGCCATTTCACATTTGAGTTCTTTCAGAACTCTTGGGTGAATGTCATCTGGTCCTGGTGACTTGTTACTGCTAAGTTTATCAATTAATTCCAAAACCTCCCCTAGTGACACTTCAATATGTGACAATTCCTCAGATCTGTCACCTACAAAGGACGGCTCAGGTTTGAGAATCTCCCTAACATCCTCAGCCATGAAGACTGAAGCAAAGAATTCATTTAGTTTCTCCGCAGTGACTTTATCGTCTGTAAGTGCTCCTTTTGTATCTTGATCGTCCAGGGCCCCCACTGGTTGTTTAGCAGGCTTCCTGCTTCTGATGTACTTTAAAAATATTTTGTTATTACCTTTTGAGTTTTTGGCTAGCTGTTCTTCAAACTCCTTTTTGGCTTTTCTTATTACATTTTTACACTTAATTTGGCAGTGTTTATGCTCCTATTTACCCCTTATCTACCTTTTGAGGCTGCCTCAAAAACAGTTTGGCCCATTAAGGGCTTTAAAATTAATAGAGCTGGAAGCTGATAACATATGGATCACACATACAGCATAAAGCACTGTTGAGTTGTGGTCACATCAGCCAGACTTATACAAGCATAGGTTTGATTGTTTCCCCCTCTGAAAAAGGGAAATAAGGATACTTACCACATTCATAAATCACTGAGATCTACTGATGAAAAATTGCTGTGTAAGAGCTAGGTATTATTATTCATCCCAGAAATAGCACATTGCAATAGGGCTCCTAGGTGCCCTGATAATAGAAATCAATAACAACAATCAAGCCTGGAGATACTCATCACAGGGATCACTGAGATTAGATCTGCATTTGAGAGGAATAGGCTCAAGAGTCTACAAACTGAAGACAAAAAAGGTGTTTCTGTCCACAGCTATTGCTATTTGGGTCTCCAGTAGCATCAATGAGTTCGATTAGACTGTGCATGCACTAATTTAGGGTGATCAGATGTCCCATTATTAGGAGCTTTGTCTTATATGGGACTCTATTACCCCCCATTATCCCTTCTCCCCCGGTCCCTATTTTTCATACTTGCTGGCTGGTTACCTTACACCAGCTTGACAACTGGAGGGAGGGTGGGATACTAGTAACTTCAGTGGAGGATGCAGTCACAAAAAGTTCCAGCTTCAACATGCTTTTTTTCACCTTCCTATGAACATAACCTCCCAGACTGAGTCTGACTCAATTATTTTTCAAGAAGGCCCTAATATTTACTCACCTTTTGGGGGCAATATATTATACAATCCAGAATTTATTCACAACCTCAGTGCCAAAACTTTTCCCTTTTTCTGTTTTGTTGGGGGGCTTTTTTAGTCCTGTTAATCAACACTGGCTCCACAACTGGTGTTCTCTCATACTGCGTATGTAATACTAGAACTCATCTGCTGTAGAAACCACTACAGTGAATAATGCATGGTAGCAGTTGAGAGCATCTAAAATAATTAAGGCTATGCAGTTAAAGATTTTATCACAAATCATTATGGAATGCAACCCTGGAGATTAAATGTGATATTTTCTTTTAAATCCTAGAAAGAGTCTCTACAATTTCTGTTAATAGTTCAGAATTAATTACCTATACCAGAAATTACATATGTGGTATAGATAGGTGTGGTCATGTTTGTTTCTAATGGAGAAAAGAACTGTTTTAATTACTTCATAATTCCTTTTGTTTCATTAAAAGTAACAAATACTGTAACAGATAATTGAAGTAGAAACCTGCTAATCCAGACACTTAATAATTTACACAGAAAAATGGTCCTCTCTTGCCATTTCTTAGCTAAGTTTTGATAAAAGAGCATGGTAATGAAGTCTTGATTACTAAAGGTTCATTGTTCTTACAAAATATTCTACTTTATACTTTGAAATATCATTAAATTATCAAAAGAAATGACAACAATATTCTGTGATGCGGGATCCTTGATTTGTTGCATTTGCTCCCTTACTGATTCACAAAGGCTCAGTCAGAGGCAATGGGTGCCCCTCTCATTAATATACATAGGGAGGTTCTGCTCTCCAAAGTTGATTCTCTTAAGGAATAATTGGGTTAGTAATTGTTTGGCTCTGGCTCATAGTTCTGTGTGTGGGCTGCTGCTCAGCCCAGACTTCATTTGGAAGCAAAATTAATGCAGGGAGACCAGTTTGGGAAACTGATCCAGAGTGAATCAGAAATGTACAAATACCTATATGGTATGACTGACTTGCATATATACAGAAGAGTCTTAAAATGTAGCTGTATCTCTATAATGTAGGATATTAATCTGAAAAGTTAATAGTAGCAGTCTTGTTGAAAACTATGAGGAAAAAACACACCTGACCTCTGAGAGAAAGATAAGAGACAACATAGATGACATTGCACTATGTAGCAACTTGTTACTAGATCAGGAATGGACAGTAATGGCAAATGGACACAGGGGTTCACCCCTTCACATAACACAGAAACCTTCCCTTGGTGGGTCATATCTGCCCCAGTCAAATACTTGATGGGTCTCACTTTTTCTTACAGTTTGGCATGGTTTGCCTTATTGAACTGAGTTCTCTTTAGCTATGCCTACATCAAACTCACAGGTACCAGAAAGAGCAGTCATTTCCTTTCCTCATACTACATATGTCATACAGTGCTTTTGCCCAGTAGAGAGAAGTAGAGTTGGAAGGGTTTTGTTGCAATGATCTCTGAAGGATGCTTGATATGACTCCTCATTACACTAGAGAGAGAGGGGAAAACAAACCTGTGTTGTTCTAATTCCTGTGGAGAAATGGTTAAACCTTCAGAGTCCAAAGATAAAATATGAAAGGCTTAATCTTTATTGTCCTAGGAATCTAAGGTAGTGGTGACCATAGAAGGAGTCTGCAAAGCAGATGGAGGAAAGAACAAAAAACCCCAAACTTACTGTGAAAGATATGCCAATTTCCTGCAGTATCCTGGACAAACCTTCTTGATTTAACTTTCAGTAACTTAGGAGTAGTTTATGTACTATAAACATTTGTAAAATGCAAATGTTTATGTATTATGGAATTGTATGTAACATCTCTAGGGAGGAGACCTGAGTAATGTAAACCCTGTGAAGTGTTATGAGCTTCAAAAGGATAATTTGATACAATGTAAACTTTTTAAAGTTAAGTGGATTTCCCAGGAACTCTCCAGGGGGAGGTGTATGCAAATATAAATATGGCTGCATATGCAAGAATTCAGCCTTTGAAGCTTCACGGTGAGGCGGGGACCTTTTATCTGTTGATCACCTGTTACGTGAGGACAGATTAAAGACCCAAACTGCATGGGGCTGACTCTATGGGTGCTCTTGGGCTGGAGCACCCACAGAAAAAATAGTGGGTGCTCAGCACCCATTGGCAGCCCCTTGGGTCAGCGCCTCCCACCCACCAGCGGCCCTGCAGATCGGCTCCTCCCACTTCCCCCCAATGCCTCCCACCCGCCAGCGGCCCTGCTAGCCGGCTCCTCCCTCTCCCTCCCAGCCCCTCCTGCCTGCCGCGATCAGCTGTTCTGCAGTGTGCAGTAGGCACTGGTGGGGAGGGGGAGGAGAAGGGGCAGGAAGAGATGGGGAAGGGGGCAGAAGGAAGTGGGTTGCGGGCAAGGCCAGGGCGGAGTGGGGGTCAAGCGCCCTCAGGATCTGAGTAAGTCAACACCTATGCCAAACTGGATAAAAAAGGAACTCTCAGATTCATGGGAACACTTGTTCTAAGCCAAGGAGGCTATGAATTTTGGGGGGGTTGAAGGAATTTTCACTGGCCAGAGCCCTTGTTGGAATTAGGATGATCTCCGGTAAACTTATAGGCATGTGTGTAGGCTTTTTTACTCTTTTAATGTTTTCACTGTAATGTTCTCACCTTAGGAATAAGAGTTGTGTGGTAACTTAACTGTGGGCAATTATACTGTTTATTATAGCCTCTGAGGAGAAAGCAAAACAGGCCTGCTTAGGCAGTTGGACTTGCTGGGGAATTCACAGTGTAAAGCGAACTGTGCAGCCTTGAAAAACCGCAGTCAGGAGGGAGGGAGATGCAACTCTCCACCCAAGTGAGGTGACAGCTGGGGAGCCAGAACCCTAACAGTGAGTGCCCTTGGTGGACCACCAAGGGGGAATATAGGTGCATACGAATGTCTCCTATTGCCATGGTGCTAAGCCACACCAGTCTCTGAGAATCCGAGACTTTGAGCAGTGACAAGAGACAGGGGCAGTATATCTCAGCTCATTTACAGCATGCTAAAAATAGTCATAATCATAATCTTTATTATAGTGAAGGACATTGCTGACATCCTTCAAAAGGAACTTGCATCCTTTCCAGCAATGCCAATGAATTCATCTCTCAACAGAAAGAACAGGGTAAACCAGAGAATACAATTAGTGTAAAGTGGTGTATGGACATTGGAAAGTGCAGTTTAGGGCACTACTATGAAAACATACATTCTTCATAGATAATTGGAGCTAAGGGCACAAACAGCATAGGCAATTTGTACATTTTCTAGATACTTTCTGATCTCAATTTATGCCCATTTAATGCCATTGATTTCAGTGGAATTGCTTTGGATTCTCACCAGTATGAGACCAGAACTAGGGCCTGGGCATATGCTTAGATACTAGGTGATGTACATTCCTTCCATTTAGTTTTCCAGAACAAATATCTTAAAGTTACCAGCAATAACTAGCTGTTGTAGAAGTATGGCAGTTATAGACTCTCTCTCCTGTGTCCATTGACCAAGCAAATTCCTTGCTGACAAAGATCTTAACTATGTTTTCGTACAGCACGCAACCAAGAATGAACATATTGTCGACCTCCACTGATGACAAAGAGAAAACGCTCACATTTCTGCCTTTATTCACATAGCGCAGTTTATGCTTCTCAAAGATGATTCTTTAAACAGATATTGTGCTCTCTAATTTGCACATGCAAAGTAGCCAGTTTTTAAGCAAAATAAAAAAGGAGGGAGCTAACAAATAACCTATTCAATATTTAATGCAAAGGAAGACTAAGAGGACGCCACTTGCTTTGACAGCCAAGGCAAATCAATCAGATGGAACAGTCCAACATATTAAGTGTTTAAAAATTATTAATGTATGGCTATGTCTGAAAGAAGGTCATGATATATGGACCTTCAACCATGACCATTGCTATTACATTACTTATGTCCTAAAAAACAGGGTGCTTGAACTCAGGACTCATTTTGCCTTTCTGAAGTTCTGATTACATTTGGGACCAATGGGCCAGAAAGGCTTGTCCTGACCTGACTGACAGAATTCTCTAATGAGTGCTATCCAAACAGAACAAAAATCATATAATACACAATAAACATCCAGCACACTGTACTTCGTCCCTCTAAACATGTAAATAATGAAAAGATGTTGTTTTTTATTTGTCCTCCCCACCATTTTTTCAAGACAAAGATTGATTTTGTTGACCTACAAGGTGCAGCTATACAGCCAAGATATTCTGTAGCTTCTTATGACACAGGGAAGTTGGAAATGAAAAACAAGCAATTCTCCTCTTGGTGATATAGCCTTTTTGTTTTTGCTTTTTCTTGGTACTAAAAAACTGAGGTTGGTTCGTTTTTTATTCCAGTTTTCAGTTCAAGAAACTGTTATTTGTGTTGCCAAAGGAAAAAAAAATAACACGTAATTCTCCCCCTTTGCACCCCCTCCTTGTGTAGCATTTTCTAAGCTTGTGAATAAAACACATTTAGGTATAGAGAGCCACATATGCTATAAGTACTGCAGATAAAAGCAAAATAAATTAGAAAATAGGGTTAGTTTCTATTTATTTTGTTACAGTGAATAACTGGAAGGCACAATATGAGAAGGAATCTCAAAAATATAATAAGCATACTTAGGCACTAGGGAATTTCTTTTTATTGAAGTATTGTTTTCCTGTCTCCCTTTTTTTCCTGATGCAGGATAAATTTCAGTTTTATATGAGCAGTAGTTTACATGTCCGGCTAGGATGCCAAGTTGAATAATTCAATACAGATAATAGTTCCAGACATCCATTCAACTAAATAAATAAAAACTGTGCAACTCAATGCTGGAAAACTCTTTGCATATTCTAAGGTTGTTTAGCAAATGCAACAATTTTTCATCATACACTCTCTACCCTGTCCTTTAAGCCACCCAATTCAGCTCTTTATATCATGGAAGATTTTCAATACTATAATACAAACCCAGGTCTAACTTATTCAAGAATAGGACGCTGTGAAAATACTGTTCAAGTTGTG
Source organism: Emys orbicularis (assembly GCF_028017835.1). Lineage (NCBI taxonomy): Eukaryota > Metazoa > Chordata > Testudines > Emydidae > Emys > Emys orbicularis. Next base: position 33,830,948 of record NC_088691.1, read on the forward strand.
CTTATGAGGCCCAGATTATCAGTCTGAGGAGCTGGGCTCAGCACCAACAGATCTAAATAAGTTAGGGGACAGCAGTGCTTAATTTGTAATGAAAGAGGTGCCAGGGCTCAAGCCACTTTTTTACTTTCATAACTGATCCGACAAGCCCAGAGGTGCCAGGGCTATGAACTACCAAGCCTTGAGGCACAAATTAAGCACCGGGGAACAGGAAGCTTCCACTGCAAATGACAGAGAAGCTGTAAAGCCATTCCTTAGGGTATGTCTACACTACAGGATTAATTCGAATTTATATAATTCGAATTTAGGAAACCGATTTTATAAATTCGAATGTATTCGGCCACACTAGGCACCATTAATTCGGTGGTGTGCGTCCAAGCTACCATAGTAGCATCGATTTCCAGAGCGTTGCATTGTGGGTAGCTTTTCCATAGCTATCCCATAGTTCCCGCAGTCTCCACCCCCCTTGGAATTCTGGGTTGAGACCCCAGTGCATGATGGGGCAAAAAACATTGTCGCAGGTAGTTCTGGGTACAGCCTCCCCCTCCCTCCCTGAAAGCAACGGCAGACAACCATTTCGCGCCTTTTTTCCTGAGTGAACTCTGCAGACTCCATTCTGCATCAAGCATGGATCCCGTTGTGCTCCAGAACGCAGTCTTGAACATTATAAACACCTCGCGCTTTCTCGTGGAGTTTATGCTTACACAGGACCAGAAAAAAGAGGCGAGGAGGAGGAGGCGGCGATTGCAGCGCAGCGACCAGCGTGATGAGGACATGGACACGGACGCAGAATTCTCTGAGACCGCGGGCCCCGGTGCTTTGGAGATTATGATGTTAATGGGCCAGGTTATAGGCTTGGAACGCCGATTCTGGGCCCGGGAAACAAGCACAGACTGGTGGGACCGCATAGTGTTGCAGGTGTGGGACGATTCCCAGTGGCTGAGAAACTTTCGCATGCGTAAGGGCACTTTCATGGAACTTTGTGACTTGCTTTCCCCTGCCCTGAAGCGCCAGAATACCAAGATGAGAGCAGCCCTCACAGTTGAGAAGCGAGTGGCGATAGCCCTGTGGAAGCTTGCAACGCCAGACAGCTACCGGTCAGTCGGGAATCAATTTGGAGTGGGCAAATCTACTGTGGGGGCTGCTGTGATGCAAGTAGCCAAAGCAATCACGGAGGTGCTGCTACGAAAGGTAGTGACTCTGGGAAATGTGCAGGTCATAGTGGATGGCTTTGCTGCAATGGGATTCCCTAACTGTGGTGGGGCAATAGATGGAACCCATATTCCTATCTTGGCACCGGAGCACCAGGGTACCCAGTACATAAACCGCAAGGGGTACTTCTCAATGGTGCTGCAAGCACTTGTGGATCACAAGGGACGTTTCACCAACATCCATGTGGGCTGGCCGGGAAGGGTTCATGACGCTCGCGTCTTCAGGAACACCAATCTGTTTAAACGGCTGCAGCAAGGGACTTACTTTCCGGACCAGAAAATAACCGTGGGGGATGTTGAAATGCCAATTGTTATTCTTGGGGACCCAGCCTACCCCTTAATGCCATGGCTCATGAAGCCATACACAGGCAGCCTGGACAGGAGTCAGGAGTTGTTCAACTACAGGCTGAGCAAGTGCAGAATGGTGGTAGAATGTGCATTTGGCCGTTTAAAAGGTCGCTGGCGATCCTTATTGACTCGCTCAGACCTCAGCCAAACCAATATCCCCATTGTTATTACTGCTTGCTGTGTGCTTCACAATCTCTGTGAGAGCAAGGGGGAGACCTTTATGGCAGGGTGGGAGGCTGAGGCAAATCGCCTGGCTGCTGATTACTCGCAGCCAGACACCAGGGCGATTAGAAGAGCACACGATGAAGCGCTGCGCATTAGGGAAGCTTTGAAAACCAGTTTCATGACTGGCCAGGCTACAGTGTGAAATTTATGTTTGTTTATCCTTCCTGAAAACCCGCCCCCTTTATTGACTCATTCTCTGTAAGGAACCCACCCTCCCCCTTCCCCCAGCTTGCTTTCAAAGGAAATAAAGTCACCATTGTTTAAAAATCATTTATTAATTGATTATAAAAAGAGGGAGAGAACCTGAGTGGGGTTTGGGAGGAGGATCTGCGGGAAGGAAAAGCCCAGTAAAAAAAGTTTAAAAAAATGGCAGCCTTTTGCTTGGGCTGTCCACTGGGGTGGAATGGGAGGGTGTACGGAGCCTCCCCCCCCGTGTTCTTACACATCTGGGTGTGGAGGCTATGGAACATGGTGAGGAGGTAGGGGGGTTATACAGGGGCTGTAGCGGCACTCTGTTCTCCAGCAGCCGTTCCTGAAGCTCCACCAGACGCCGGAGCATGTCTGTTTGCTCACGCAGCAGCCCCAGCGTTGCTTCCCGACTCCTCTGATCTTCCTGCCGCCACCTCTCATCTCGAGCGTCTCTCCTCTCCTCACGTTGGTCCCTTCTGTCCTCACGTTGGTCCCTCATGTCCTCACGTTGGTCCCTCCTGTCCTCACGGTCACTGGCTTCTTTCCTATACTTGCAAACCGTCTCCTTCCACTCATTCAGATGAGCTCTTTCATTCCTGGTGGATTGCATGATTTCGGAAAACATCTCTTCTCTCGTCTTTTTTTTACGACGCCTTATCTGGGATAGCCTTCGGGAAGGAGGAGGGAGGCTTGAAACATTTGCACCTGCTGGAGGGAGTGAAAAAAGGAGAGAATTTTTTTAAAAGATACATTTTTCAGAACAATGCTTATACTCTTTCACGGTGTATACTATTCACATTACATAGCACATGTGATTTCTGTGCAAGGTCGCATTTTGCCTCTTAATATTGAGTGCCTGTGGCTTTGCTGCTAGAGATCACAGACGCAGGTCGGGGCAACAGAATTCACCTTGCATGCTGCCATGGTAAGCCACTGTCTTTAGGCTTCTGCGCCCTGCTTTCCCACATACCAAGCAAAGCCCGTTGTGCTGCAGTTTTCCTGTTAGCTTGTTTTCTGCTGCTGAAGGTTAACACCCCCCCCCCCATCCAATTCTCTGGGATGAGTGCTTTCTCCCTCCCCCCACCGCGTGGCTGGTATCAGGGAAGATCCCTGCAGGAACCAAACTAACACCCCCCCCACCCCCACCCGCCATGAATTCTCTGGGATGAGTGCTTTCTCCCTCCCCCCACCGCGTGGCTGGTATCAGGGAAGATCCCTGCAGGAACCAAACTAACACCCCCCCCCACCCCCACCCGCCATGAATTCTCTGGGATGAGTGCTTTCTCCCTCCCCCCACCGCGTGGCTGGTATCAGGGAAGATCCCTGCAGGAACCAAACTAACACCCCCCCCCCCACCCGCCATGAATTCTCTGGGATGAGTGCTTTCTCCCTCCCCCCACCGCGTGGCTGGTATCAGGGAAGATCCCTGCAGGAACCAAACTAACACCCCCCCCCCACCCGCCATGAATTCTCTGGGATGAGTGCTTTCTCCCTCCCCCCACCGCGTGGCTGGTATCAGGGAAGATCCCTGCAGGAACCAAACTAACACCCCCCCCCACCCGCCATGAATTCTCTGGGATGAGTGCTTTCTCCCTCCCCCCACCGCGTGGCTGGTATCAGGGAAGATCCCTGCAGGAACCAAACTAACACCCCCACCCCCACCCGCCATGAATTCTCTGGGATGAGTGCTTTCTCCCTCCCCCCACCGCCTGGCTGGTATCAGGGAAGATCCCTGCTAGCAAAACGCGAAAAGCTCTGGGCCAATCCTCCCCCCCCCCCTTTGCACTTGGCTAAATGCAGGGAAGGATTTCTTTTCAGCCACAGGCAAACAGCCCAGTAGGAACGGCCCCCTCAGTCCCCTTAATTAAATTCCCTTATTTCAACCAGGTTACCCTAAGCGATATCACTCTCCTGAGGATTACACAGCAAGATAAAGAACGGATGTTGCTTGAATGCCAGCAAACACCGGGACCATACGCTGCCAGGCTCTGTCAGGCAATGATACCAGATTACTTGCTACTAGCATGGCGTGGTCAAGTGTCCTACCATGGAGGACGGAATAAGGCTGCACTGCCCAGAAACCTTGTGGCAAGGCTTTTGGAGTACCTCCAGGAGAGCTTCATGGAGATGTCCCTGGAGGATTTCCGCTCCATCCCCAGACATGTTAACAGACTTTTCCAGTAGCTGTACTGGCTGCGAATGCATCCCAAGTGCTCAGGGCAAATTAATCATTAAAAATGCTTGCTTTTAAACCATGTTTTATATTTTAAAAGGTAAACTCACCTGAGGTCCCTTCCATGGGGTCATGGTCTTGGGTGCTGGCTTGGGAGGCTTGGGAGGGTACTTCAGTCAGGGTGAGAAACAGTTCCTGGCTGTTGGGGAGAACGGAGAGCTGGGTGCTCTCTGCCAGCTCGTCCTCCTCCTCCTCCTCTTCCCCTTCCACGGAATCATCAGGTGTACCTGATGAGATTATCCCCAGCTCGGAATCCACAGTCAGAGGTGGGGTAGTGGTGGCGGCCCCCCCTAGAAATGCATTTAGCTCAGCGTAGAAGCGGCATGTCCGCGGCTCTGACCCGGAGCGACCGTTTGCCTCCTTTGCTTTTTGATAGGCTTGTCTGAGCTCCTTGACTTTCACGCGGCACTGATCTGTGTCCCTATTGTGGCCTCTCTCCATCATGCCCTTGGAAATTTTTTCATAAGTTTTGGCATTTCGTCTTTTCGAACGCAGTTCAGCTAGCACTGAATCCTCTCCCCATATAGAGATCAAATCCAGTACCTCCTGTACGGTCCATGCTGGTGCTCTTTTTCGATTATCAGCCTGCATGGTTACCTGTGCTGATGAGCTCTCTGTGGTCACCTGTGCTCTCCACGCTGTGCAAACAGGAAATGAAATTCAAATGTTCCCGGGGCTTTTCCTGTCCACCTGGCCAGTGCATGCGAGTTCAGATTGCTGGCCAGAGCGGTCACAATGGTGCACTGTGGGATAGCTCCTGGAGGCCAATAACATCGAATTGCGGCCACACTAACGCTAATTCGAATTGACAAATTCGATTTTGGCGCTACTCCGCTCGTCGGGGTGGAGTACAGAAATCGAATTAAAGGGCCCTTTAATTCGAATTAAATGGCTTCGTTGTGTGGACGGGTCAAGCGTTAATTCGAATTAAGGCAGCTAAATCCGAATTAAAGTCGTAGTGTAGACCAGGCCTTAGAGCCTATGTCAGCCCATTATGGGGTTCATCCCCCAAGGGATGAAGAGTAGGAAGATCCTTGTCTAGCCCCACCCTCTCTTACCCAGACTAACCATTCCCAACTACTAAGAACATAAGAACATAAGAAAGGCCGTACTGGGTCAGACCAAAGGTCCATCTAGCCCAGTATCTGTCTACCGACAGTGGCCAATGCCAGGTGCCCTAGAGGGAGTGAACCTAACAGGCAATGATCAAGTGATCTCTCTCCTGCCATCCATCTCCATCCTCTGACGAACAGAGGCTAGGGACACCATTCTTACCTATCCTGGCTAATAGCCATTTATGGACTTAGCCAACATGAATTTATCAAGTCCCCTTTTAAACATTGTTATAGTCCTAGCCTTCACAACCTCCTCAGGTAAGGAGTTCCACAAGTTGACTGTGCGCTGCGTGAAGAAGAACTTCCTTTTATTTGTTTTAAACCTGCTGCCTATTAATTTCTTTTGGTGACCCCTAGTTCTTGTATTATGGGAATAAGTAAATAACTTTTCCTTATCCACTTTCTCAACATCACTCATGATTTTATATACCTCTATCATGTCCCCCCTTAGTCTTCTCTTTTCCAAACTGAAGAGTCCTAGCCTCTTTAATCTTTCCTCATATGGGACCCTCTCTAAACCCTTAATCATTTTAGTTGCTCTTTTCTGAACCTTTTCTAGTGCTAGAATATCTTTTTTGAGGTGAGGAGACCACATCTGTACACAGTATTCGAGATGTGGGCGAACCATGGATTTATATAAGGGCAATAATATATTCTCAGTCTTATTCTCTATCCCCTTTTTAATGATTCCTAACATCCTGTTTGCTTTTTTGACCGCCTCTGCACACTGCGTGGACATCTTTAGAGAACTATCCACGATGACGCCAAGATCTTTTTCCTGACTCGTTGTAGCTAAATTAGCCCCCATCATGTTGTATGTATAGTTGGGGTTATTTTTTCCAATGTGCATTACTTTACATTTATCCACATTAAATTTCATTTGCCATTTTGTTGCCCAATCACTTAGTTTTGTGAGATCTTTTTGAAGTTCTTCACAATCTGCTTTGGTCTTAACTATCTTGAGTAGTTTAGTATCATCTGCAAACTTTGCCACCTCACTGTTTACCCCTTTCTCCAGATCATTTATGAATAAATTGAATAGGATAGGTCCTAGGACTGACCCTTGGGGAACACCACTAGTTACCCCTCTCCATTCTGAGAATTTACCATTAATTCCTACCCTTTGTTCCCTGTCCTTTAACCAGTTCTCAATCCATGAAAGGACCTTCCCTTTTATCCCATGACAGCTTAATTTACGTAAGAGCCTTTGGTGAGGGACCTTGTCAAAGGCTTTCTGGAAATCTAAGTACACTATGTCCACCGGATCCCCCTTGTCCACATGTTTGTTGACCCCTTCAAAGAACTCTAATAGATTAGTAAGACACGATTTCCCTTTACAGAAACCATGTTGACTATTGCTCAAGAGTTTATGTTTTTCTATGTGTCTGACAATTTTGTTCTTTACTATTGTTTCAACTAATTTGCCCGGTACCGACGTTAGACTTACCGGTCTGTAATTGCCGGGATCACCCCTAGAGCCCTTTTTAAATATTGGCGTTACATTAGCTAACTTCCAGTCATTGGGTACCGAAGCAGATTTAAAGGACAGGTTACAAACCTTAGTTAATAGTTCCGCAACTTCACATTTGAGTTCTTTCAGAACTCTTGGGTGAATGCCATCTGGTCCCGGTGACTTGTTAATGTTGAGTTTATCAATTAATTCCAAAACCTCCTCTAGTGATACTTCAATCTGTGACAGTTCCTCAGATTTGTCACCTACAAAAGCCAGCTCAGGTTTGGGAATCTCCCTAACATCCTCAGCCGTGAAGACTGAAGCAAAGAATCCATTTAGTTTCTCCGCAATGACTTTATCATCTTTAAGCGCTCCTTTTGTATTTTCATCGTCAAGGGGCCCCACTGGTTGTTTAGCAGGCTTCCTGCTTCTGATGTACTTAAAAAACATTTTGTTATTACCTTTGGAGTTTTTGGCTAGCCGTTCTTCAAACTCCTCTTTGGCTTTTCTTATTACACTCTTGCACTTAAGTTGGCAGTGTTTGTGCTCCTTTCTATTTGCCTCACTAGGATTTGACTTCCACTTTTTAAAGGAAGTCTTTTTATCTCTCACTGCTTCTTTTACATGGTTGTTAAGCCACGGTGGCTCTTTTTTAGTTCTTTTACTGTTTTTCTTAATTTGGGGTATACATTGAAGTTGAGCCTCTATTATGGTGTCTTTAAAAAGGGCCCACGCAACTTGCAGGGATTTCACTTTAGTCACTGAACCTTTTAACTTTTGTCTAACTAACCCCCTCATTTTTGTATAGTTCCCCCTTTTGAAATTAAAGGCCACAGTGTTGGGCAGTTGAGGTGTTCTTCCCAACACAGGGATGTTGAATGCTATTGTATTATGGTCACTATTTCCAAGCGGTCCCGCTATAGTTACCTCTTGGACCAGCTCCTGCGCTCCACTCAGGATTAAATCTAGAGTCGCCTCTCCCCTTGTGGGTTCCCGTACTAGCTGCTCCATGAAGCAGTCATTTAAAGTATCGAGAAATTTTATCTCTGCATTTCGTCCTGAAGTGAAATGTTCCCAGTCAATATGGGGATAATTGAAATCCCCCACTATTATTGGGTTCTTAATTTTGATAGCCTCTCTAATTTCCCTTAGCATTTCATCATCACTATTACTGTCCTGGTCAGGTGGTCGATAATAGATCCCTAATGTTATATTTTTACTAGAGCATGAAATTTCTATCCATAGAGACTCTATGGAACCTGTGGATTCGCTTAAGATTTTTACTTCATTTGAATCTACACTTTCTTTAACATATAGTGCCACTCCTCCCCCTGCACGGCCTGTTCTGTCCTTCCGATATATTTTGTACCCCGGAATGATTGTGTCCCATTGATTGCTCTCAGTCCACCAGGTTTCTGTGATGCCTATTATATCTATATCCTCCTTTATCACAAGGCACTCTAGTTCACCCATCTTATTATTTAGACTTCTGGCATTTGTGTACAAGCACTTTAAAAACTTGTCCCTGTTTATTAGCCTGTCTTTTTCTGATGTGCCAGATTCTTTTTTATGTGGCTGTTTATCATCTGATCCGGCCCTTACATTATACTTTTCAGTCCTCTGCTCCTGACTATAACCTGGAGATTCTCTATCATCAGACTCTCCCCTAAGGGAAGTCTGTGTCCGATCCACACGCTCCTCTGCAGCAGTCGGCTTTCCCCCATCTCCTAGTTTAAAAACTGCTCTACAACCTTTTTAATGTTTAGTGCCAGCAGTCTGGTTCCACTTTGGTTTAGGTGGAGCCCATCTCTCCTGTATAGGCTCCTCCCATCCCAGAAGTTTCCCCAGTTCCTAATGAACGTGAACCCCTCCTCTCTACACCATCGTCTCATCCACGCATTGAGACTCTGAAGCTCTGCCTGCCTACCTGGCCCTGCGCGTGGAACTGGGAGCATTTCTGAAAATGCCACCATAGAGGTCCTGGATTTCAGTCTCTTCCCTAGCAGCCTAAATTTGGCTTCCAGGACATCTCTCCTACCCTTCCCTATGTCATTGGTACCTACATGTACCACGACCACCGGCTCCTCCCCAGCACTACACATAAGTCTATCTAGATGCCTCGAGAGATCCGCAACCTTCGCACCAGGCAGGCAAGTCACCATACGGTTCTCCCGGTCATCACAGACCCAGCTATCTACATTTCTAATAATCGAATCTCCCATTACTAACACCTGCCTTTTCCTAGAAACTGGAGTTCCCTCCCCCGGAGAGGCAACCTCAGTGCGAGAGGCAACCCCAGAACCATCTGGAAGGAGGGTCCCAACTACGGGAAAGTTTCCCTCTGCTCCCATTGACTGCTCTACTTCCCTGGGCCCTTCTTCCTCCTTAACAGCACAGGTGCTGTCTAAGCGGAGGTGGGACAATTCTACAGTGTCCCGGAAAGCCTCATCAACATACCTCTCTGCCTCTCTCAGCTCCTCCAGTTCCGCCACCCTGGCCTCCAAAGTCCGTACATGGTCTCTGAGGGCCAGGAGCTCCTTGCACCGACTGCACACATACGCCACCCGCCCACAGGGCAGGTAATCATACATGCAACAGTCGGTGCAATAAACTGGATAGCCCCCACTCTGCTGCTGGGCTTCTGCCTGCATTGTATCCTAGTTAGTGAAAGGGTGGTTTACAGAAGGAAGTTTTGGAATGTGGTTTGGTTTATAGGTTTTAGGGGGGGGCCACGGGGATGGGGTTACGGCTGGCGAGGGACTCCCACTCCCTTCCCACTCCCCTTCTAAACTCCCTTGCGAAACTCCCTGTTAGCAGCCCCTGTTTGCAAAGCTCCCTGGTCGCTTGTGCGCGGCTTTATAAAGCCCTGGCCTGAGTGAATGCCCCGCCCACTGAGTAAGGCTCAGCCAATTACCAGAGGCTTCGAGCTTTCAAACCTGCCTCCAACTGCCAGCCAGAGCACACGGTCCCTCAAACAACCAAACAAACAAACACAAGCTCAGCACACAGCAAGTTTCCCCAGTTCCTAATGAACGTGAACCCCTCCTCTCTACACCATCGTCTCATCCACGCATTGAGACTCTGAAGCTCTGCCTGCCTACCTGGCCCTGCGCGTGGAACTGGGAGCATTTCTGAAAATGCCACCATAGAGGTCCTGCTGCACATTTCCATGTATGAACTCCCAGAGAACAAAGATCAGTGCCATGTAACAGGTGCACACCTCAGTGCAGCCTCCCCCCCCCAAAAAAACAAATGCTTGCCCCCATTGCACAATAGAACTATACTGGTGTGTGGAAGAGTCCTCAATATTGATACAATTATTATAACTTAATTTTTAAGAAATTACAAACTCGTTTGCATCTTTATTGAGTATTAAGATGCAGCCATAAGAACAGGAGTACTTGTGGCACCTTAGAGACTAACAAATTTATTAGAGCATAAGCTTTCGTGGGCTACAACCCACTTCTTCGGATGCATATAAAGTGCATCCGAAGAAGTGGGTTGTAGCCCACGAAAGCTTATGCTCTAATAAATTTGTTAGTCTCTAAGGTGCCACAAGTACTCCTGTTCTTTTTGTGGATACAGACTAACACGGCTGCTACTCTGAAACCAGCCATAAGAATGTTACAGCCAGGATGCCTGAAAATATAAAAATACATGTTTAGCTAGTTATGCTACAAAAAAAAGCTAATCAAAGACATTCCAGAAGGTTTCTGCTTCTCTCTCCCAAGGACAAGCAAACATTAAGACGACAGACCATGCAAAATATTCATGTTTTAATTAGAGAAATACATCTAGGTAAAATGGACTCTAGCAATGATTATCCTCTTGCAAGAAAGCCTACTTGTGTTCTTTAAAAAAAAAAAAAAAAGTTAAAAAAATACCCAGGTGTACTTGGAGATGTTTTAAACTTTTGTTTATTTCTTACATGTTGAAATGACAAATACCTTTGCAAAATGCAAATTGGCTAAATGCAAAGCTCCTAATATAGCACCCAATGACATTGCTATGTAAATGGTAAAAAGCTTTATGTACCAACGTAGATTCTAATGACTTTGCTAAACTAGTCTAAGAAGTGTTTTAAGTAAAGAATATTTATATTAATGGAGAATTAATTAAGTACTGGCAGCGCACAATCAAACCCGCAACCAAATCTGGAAGAAAATAAACCTCTCCCCAAAGTCAACAACTTTTAATTATTTAAGCTAAAGACTTTGTAAGAGTTATTTAATTTTAAAATACTATTTGGAAAACCATAGGTGCTGACTCTGTGGGAGTTTTGGGGCTGGAGCACCCACGGAAAAAAAGTAGTGGGTGCTCAGCACCACCGAACAGCTCCTTTCCCTTCCCCAACCCCAGTGTCTCCTGCCCACCGGCAGGCCCCGCCAATGAGGACTTCCCACTCCCTGCCAGCACCTCCCGCCTGCAGTGAATTAGCTGTTCAGCGGTGTACAGGAGGCGCTGGGGGGAGGGGGCAGAGCAAGGGCGGGGCACACTCAAGGAACACAGGAAGTTGGCACCTATGTGAAAAACTAAAACCTTCTGAATAAAGAAGAGGAGTGTTTGGACTTTTTGAAAATAGAATTTAACTTCCTGTCAAACTCTAGTAAAATTGAAAGAATATCTCAAACTCAGCTGAATTAAAAGAAAGAGTTAAAACTAATTTTCAAAGTTATCTGGATCTTTCCTTCCACAAGATGAACAAAGGCAAGGAAAGAAATGCTGCATATTCATTAAACAGACTGCATATTCAGGAGCTGAAAGTGTCACCTAAGCCAACCCTGAAGGCCTGAAGCCAATGAAAGGGTGTCAGCAACCAGCTGTGAATCTAAATAAGCCTGAAAGAGGTGTGTTTTCCTATAATTTCACTAAAATAGGAAAGAGATGGGTAATAAAACTCTAAAGTAAGAACCCCTCACACACACCCTCTCCTACTCTGCTCAAACACAGCACTTCACAAGCCAGCTGCCACAGTCAGATAAGAAAAACAGAGAAGACTCAAAAAGAAACCAACCTGAGGAAATTCTTCCCAAGACTTCAACATGGATTGGTGAGAGGAAGTTAACTAAGTCACTCCCAAGCGATTAGATTTAAAACTGTTGTAATGATTTTGTTGGAATACTGAAATGCTATTGTAACTTAAGACTAACAGTTTCTCCTTAATCACCAAGTGGTTAGACTGTGTATTCCACTAGAGGAGACAGACTAAACATTGGGAAACAGAAACAGTGGAATGTAATTGGATATAAAATTCTTTATATTTGTAATTGACCTTCCTTAAGGCAGCTCCTTAAAGGGCTAATTGTAAGTAACTCATTTAAATATTTTTTCTTGGTTTCACAGGATTTAGTTAAGGTTGCTTACTCTGCCTACTGACTCATTATTTATTAATGACCAACAGGTCCACCTGCCCTGAAACAAAATACTTTTGCCTATCTATAAACATTCTTAGTTGTCTAAGGTCATACTAAAGAATAGATTCACAATAATTTTGGAAAATAAAATACTTGGGTCTTAACTTACCAAGAGAAAAGCATCCCCAGAGACAGCTCACTCTCAAGGGAGTAATCACTAGTAAAGCTCTCCACAGAAAGACAAGCAGAAGAGATTGTAATGGCAGTCACCAGTTTATCACTTGTATTCTGTCCTTTGTGTTGTTTTGTTAAATGTTTCCTTTAATAATAAAATAGCCAGGGCTAATAACTGATTATTTTGCTTAGTCTTGATCATGGTGTCACCTAACGTATAAAAATAAATGCTGTGATTAAACAATGGGAGACACATCCCTGAGTTGGCAGTAAAAGAAACAATTAATAGGAGCTGGCCTTTTCGTCTTTTTCTAAACTAAATATTTTTAGCAATTTTTAAAATCCAAATTACTTGGTGTGCATTTTAAAACTCCCCTTTTAAACCCAACACAGGTTGCACTGCCACAGCTGTGGAAGCAGGGGAAGATTTCACCCTGAACAACAAAGACAGGTTGGTCGTTATCCAAGACAGAAAATAAAATACCACATTCCACTTTATGGGTGGAAGGATAGTTTTAGAGTTAAATCTGGGAGCCAAGAGAGCTATCCCTGGCTGAGACAAACTTCCTCTGTGACGTTGGCAGGTCATTTAACCTCTCTGTATATGAGCTTTCCTATCTATAAAGAGGGGATTGTGCCACTGGCAGACCAGGTGCCAGCTCTTGCCAAGGCCTAGCATTGATTTCCAGCAATGACTTTGTCAGTCTGTTTCACCTGTGTGTTAGTATGCTTAAGATGGGATTGAATTTATAACTATGTGTTTAGACTTTATAAAATGTTTGCAAGTAGCTGCATGCATTTATCTCAGTTATATCATCTTTATCACATGCTATAAGGCAGTATTTAAGTTTTTGCTTTATAGAATCATAGAACTGGAAGGGACCTCAAGAGGTCATCTAGTCCAGTCCCCTGCACTCAAGGCAGGACTAAGTATTATAGTATTATTTATGACTGTAAAAGAAAAGTTTGCTCTGATACTATATACCCAGTCAGGAGGGATCGTCTCCCAACCATCAAAAAGATCTATCAAAATTACAACTAGCAAAAATACAAAGAGTTTGTTAACTGCCCCTTTGCATCCTGGAAGAGGCTATGTGCAAAAGGGCTTGTCCCATCAGCTTGAATGCTGGAAGAAGGAAATAAAGACAGCTGACAAGAAACTTTTTCATCTCTCTTTTGCTGTTTGGACTTTCATAGCGCTGGAGCTACTGAACAGAAGTAGAGATCCCCAGGGTCAACCTGGGTTTGCCTTAGAAGACATTCAGAGCTGACAGATCACTACAACTTTGTGACCTTTTAAATCCATAGACTGTAACTCATTTGTGTATAAATGACTTGCCTGCTTTAACCATTAATAACTCTCTCATTTATTTTTTCTAGTTAGTAAATCTCTAGTTAGTTTATTACAGGATTGACAACAAGCATTGTCTTTGGTGAGAGATCAAAGGTACAGATTGACCTGGGGTAAGTGGCTGATCTCTTGGTACTGGAAGCAACCTGAATATTTTGTGATCTTTGGTGTATAGCAACCAACTGTCACGAAGTCCAGCTTGCCTGGGTGGCAAGACAGACTGGAATGCCTAAGGAGACAGTCTGTGACTCCATGGTAAGATTGTTATAGTGTTTTAGGAGCTTACACTTGTCACTTGGTTGGTGAAATCTAATTATCCAACAAACAACCAGTTCGGGGTATCTGTCCTGCTTCTTGACAGTCTACCCTGACATTGGCACTCATGATCACAAACCACTCCAGCCAGCGGGACAGGAATAATAATACTGCTTCACTTCACATTGTCAAACTTAGTTCTTTAATGTTTACAATCTTCAGCTGTAAGGCAGCATACAATATTTAAGGAGAATTATTAATATTCAAAGCACTTTACAGATATTATCTAATTAATCCTCACAACAGCCCTGTAAAGTAGTTCTCTCCATTTCACAGATTAGGGAAATGAGGCGAAGAAGTTAAGCGACTTGCCAAAGCCACAGAAGGGCATCAGTAAAAGATCTTAGATTAGAACCAAGGAGGTTCCTATGCTCAATTTATTAGCCCATGCTCCTTTCTCAGGAATTGAATAAGTGCTCTGAGAAGCACCAGTCTGGAGTGTGCTAAATGATATGAATTAACATATATCTATCCCAATAGCATGCTACATGGAGTTTCACTAGCAAATTAATCACCACCAACTGTTGAAACGAAACTTTTGGCTCTGGTGACATGCCATTAAGGCAACTTTAACATTACATAAGTTTTGACTGTTGCTGACCATTTAAATATCAGTATGATTAATGTATTCTTTCTTACAGGGACAAATTCTGAAATCTCTAATGGAGATCAATGAAGTATAGCTCACCAGCTTCAATAAAGAGGAACTAAATCAAGATTTCTTATTAAGTTAGTATTTATTAATTACTACTTGTACAGTACTTTGAAGTAGTAAAATACTAGGGAAGTATTTTAAATTAATTATTATTTTAAAGAATATACAAGGTTGTTACAGTGGAATCACTTTGAGCCAATGAGTTAAAAATGCAGATACTCACAAAAGCCAAACTGGCAGACTTGTCTTAAATCTCATTGGCATGATAGGATCATTATACAGCTTAAGTTGAAGTGAAGGGGTAACATTTGCTGCTGATTAGTGTGAATTTTAATGGCCAGGTGCCATAGAACGTTATGCTCTTCTCGTGCCAAAGAAACATATTGGATGCAGATTCTCGAAGGTTTCCATGGTGTGGGGGGAGGTAGGAAAGGGAGGAGGAAGAAAAAGACACAACCTAGTGTGAAAGAAAGTTAGGAGAAGGAAGCAAAACCCTAGGTGCATCTAGTAGGTAGATCGAAGAGCTGAGGTCTGACACTCAGTCTTAGGTCTGACACTCAGCTACACCTCCCAGAGCACAATTAGCAGGTCAAGCTGCAGGTATGGCGGTGAGGCTAGCAAGAAGTAGTTTCTCCAAATCTTCAGTAAGATTTTTTTTATTTATTTATTGGAAGGCGAGGCAGGGGTTGTAAAATAAACCTGCTTTGTCTTTAGACAGGCATGACTATCATTGGTAATTCAACAGAACTGTGGTATGGTATTAAATGGATATCCCTGCTGTTACACTTGGGGTTGGTTCTTTCAACCATCTTGTTAGCTCAACCATCTTGTTAGCTCAACACTAGTTCAATTTTCATTTTCCTATTTTGTATAGAGCTGTTCTCTAGTATAAATCTCTGTAAATAAATGTTATTGTGACGTTCCCCTCTGGTGTTATCTGGACCGGTGATCTGCTAGGCCTCTCCAATCCTTGACTCTGGGAGCCAGCCTTACCCTGCTCTGCTGTGAGAACCCCCACTCCTGGGCTGTTCACACACAGCTTCTGGCATGTAAGCTGCTCCCAGCTACTTGCAAGCGAATGACACTAGCCAATATCCCCGGTCCCAGACACAACCCTAGGAACCTCTGTCTTGCAGTGTCCATTTATGCCTGCTGGACACTGCAAGCTCATATGAGTTCATCAATTTAACAAAGAAATTGATATGAACCAGGCTTGTTATCCCAAGGGGAGTCTCTGACACACTTCAAATCAAATGCACTGCTTCAGGTAGAACAAACAAACAAATTTATTAACTATAAAGGTAGATTTTAAGTGATTATAAGTCAAAGCATAACAAGTCAGATTTGGTCAAATGAAATAAAAGCAAAATGCATTCTAAGCTGATCTTAAGTCTTTCAGTGTCCTTACAAACATAGATGCTTCTCACCACAGGCTGGCTGCTCTTCAGCCAGGCTCTCCCCTTTGATCAGCGCTTCAGTCACTTGGTGGTGGTGGTGTCTGTAGATGTAGGTGGGAGAGAGAGAGAGAGCATGGCAAATGTCTCTCCCTTTTATCATGTCCTTTCTTCCCTCTTGGCTCCCCCCCGCCCTTCAGAGCCAGATGAGCATTTCTGAGTCTCTCCAAGCAAGATTGAGCAATTCCCCTGGTGTGGCTTCATGCAGGTGAGTCATTGCATTGTAGCTCCCTTGCTGGACAATGGTTGTTGATGGGTTGATTGACACCCTGCCCGGGCATTGGTTACTTTCCTTGCTGTTGCCTCTGGGGAGCTAATATCTGGCTGATTCGCACATCTTTAGTTTAGTGACAACTATACTAATACAAGTCTCAACTTCATATGCATTAGTGATATACATATATGGACAGAGAAATGACTTTCAGTAGATCATAACCTCTCCCCGATACGTATAAAGCATGCCTTATAAGGTAAGATCACGATTATATGAAAATGAAGAATATGGGCATTACAGCATGCTCCCCCAAGGTATAGAATGTCAGTCATCTTTTAGTTTTTACCTTTTCGGTGGAGGCTGCTTTCTTTCATTTAAAAGTATTAATATACAAAAACAGAGAGTCTAACAAGATCTGCCTGGAGGTCCCTGGACATACCCTCATACTACTAAAAAAAATAGGAGCTATTTTTCAGTCTACTGAAAGGTCCCATCAAATTCCACTGTGTGGCCATCTGATCAGACCTTAGCTTTTAGTGTAAGATACAAAGCTTTATTAAACTTTGTGGCCAAAGTTCTGGAGTTCACCTGGCAGTGAATCAAGGCAACTGTATGGGATGTCTATAAACTAGACTTGCTTTTGAAGTCCATGGGTAACGTTTTCAAAAGTGCCTAAATCTCATTTTCAAAAGTGATTTAGGCACTTCAGAGACTGACTTTCAATGAGGCATAGGACACTAAATACCTACCCCACTTTTGACAAAACAAGGGCCTTTGAAAATGTTACCCTAAATCTAAGAGAAGTCAGTCATTTTGAGGAGGAATCCCTCTACTAAAAATGAAAAGATGACGACTTTGGCAATAGCTCCTATATTAGGTCCACAACCTAAAGCCAACCAGCACTGGAGAAAATGGGCATTATTCATAGGAGGACTTACTGAAGAAGCTAGTGCTACAGGAAATGGGCAACTTCAGAAAAGAACTGATAAAAGAAGTCAAGCAAAGAGATGCAACAAAACCATGTACAAATTAACACAAATGAGGCAGTGAATTTGTACCAGCACACAACACATCTTAAGGGTCCTGTTAATGAGAGCGATTGCAGCGTTAGCACAAAATATAAAAGGTCATTGGAATTGCTGATAAAAATACAGCTAGTGCTGCTATTACTACTAATGGCTATGAATGGTGTGAACATGGTAATAATGACCCCAACGTAATGACTATAGCAATGTTATTTTAATGCTAGGTAATCTATGGCCCAACTGTGAGCAGGTGCACAAGCCAAGGCAGAGAGTGCAAGGAGTATCTCCTGCTTGTTCTTGGGCTGCCATGTAGGGGCCAGGCACAATTAAAGTCCCCACATTTAAGGAGCAAAAGCAGGCTGGCATCTTAAATGCTGTTAACTAGCATCTCTGAAGAGCCAGGCTCGGCAAAGCAAGTGCTATGGCCTTCTGCCACCTCTACTTAGCCAGCACTACTGGATCCATACAAGGGAAATACAGGGGATGCCTTTTCAAAGCAAGCAACAGGGGCTGTACTCCTCCCATGCACACAGGAGCTCTAGAAGGCATCATGCCCCCAGGGCTCTGCAGCCCCACACAGCACCCAGTGCAAGGCACTCCACACTCATTACTCAGACAAAACATCTATGGATTAGGCAGTAGAATATGCCCTATTTGATGCTACTAGCTCAATGACTAAATATCCTAAAGTGCAGTGAAATTCACCATGCACTGATTTTGTCAGAATAGCACATGTGTGTGCAGGGTCAGGGGGTAGAGGGAACTGTTTCAATAATTAAGGAATCACTCTTTTGATTCTAGTGTACAAGACACCATTATGGCACAACAGTACATCTATTGTAAAATACTGAAGCAGAATATTCTGTCAAGCTAAGACATATCTGCTGCAATGTCTGAAATTCAAAAAGGTAGTAGTTATTGCAAGGGACTCAAAAGGTGCAATACTAAGGGTTACCTCTAAGGTCTATACAATTGCTTTACAGCAGCTACTTATTCATCAAAATGCATCATCTTGTGTCTTCCAATTATGTTTCAGATGATTGTTTCCTGGAGAAAATCTGCTAGTACTGACTGACCAGAAAAGAAGTTCAGGCTGGAAGCTACTATAAAATGTATGTAGTGTTTATTTGATCTGCTTATTCTCATCCCACAGCTATAAGGTCTGACTCTAGAACACCTACGTTTCAGCTGCAATAAAACATAACATGTTTAAGATAATGAGTATCACTCTTATAAGAATTTCTTCTGGGCCTGTCTGCTTTTCAGGTGAGAAGAGTAATACTTCAGCAGGCAACCTCATTGAATTATCATCTTCAGGAGCCAAGAATGTGTCCCATTGACAAATATGTGCATCATCAAGACATGGACCAGGACCATCAGTGGAGAAATCAGGTGATAGCACTATGACCAAAGTTAGACCAGTGATACCCAGGAAATAAGTGATACCTGATTGCCTAATTTAATATATTACAGGGTAAAGGAAGACTATGAAATTCCGTGAGGTTTGCTAGGGACCTTGCCAGACAGATTTATTTGGGAATCTCTTAGGATTTTCTATAGTATCTATTACCATAGCATCTAAGATAGAGCTAGAAAATCCACTACTTAAATCATCTTGTTCCTTTTAATGTCTCTTAGCTTGAGCGCACTGTGTTGCTCAGTCTTTGTAGTTGGCACCCTGTAGTGTGTGATGTCTAAAATATTCTACTGTAGCCTCATCACCTAAACACTCCTTGTTTAAGCCCTAATCTTTTCAAACTTTCTTCCTGACTGCTGAATTCCTGCAGAGAGCTCCTCTAGTTAGCTTTGTGATGCGGAAGCATAAGAGAGTTAACATGGTGAGTGTTAAAGAAGCTATGCATAAACAATAAAGAAAGCTCAAAGGATTGTCTGACTGTTTGTTTACTACAAACCCCTTCTGTAGCTCATTCATTGTCAGTAAACTGCAAACATTAACATTCAGATTTTGTTTTGTTCAGCTATCACTGTTATATAAAATCTCACCTATTAAATCATGTATTATGATTACTACTTCTTTAGCAGATTACATTAAGGAATAAAAATCTGTAGCACCCTCTTGATACACATTAGGTCTTTATTCTGCAATTCTCAGGTCTGGTCTAAACCTACAATTTAGGTCAGCCTAACTACATCACTCAGGACTGTGAAAAATTCACACCACAATAAACATAGTTAAGCTGACTTAAGCCTTGGTATAGACACCACCATGTCAATGGAAGAATTCTTGTCAGCTTAGCTACCACCTCTTAAGGGGGTGGCTTTACTACAGTGATGGAAAAACCCCTTCTGTTGCTGTAGCAAATGTCAACGCTACAGCAGCATAGCTACAGTGCTTCAGCTGCACCACTGCAACATTTGTAATGTAATGTAGACATAACCTTACTCACATTAGATAGTACTTGTTCATATGAGTAGCCCCAAACCAAAATGTTAGGGATGTAAATATGTCATTTAACAACATGCATGGATGGATTTTGTATATTATGAATTTTCCTGGGAAGCAGTACTACTGAAATTGAGTCAAGAGTCATTAAAACATACTACTGTCTTCCCAGGTTGCAATGTGGTGTAATGGTGAGATTAACAGATGGGGAACCTGGAGTCCTGGGTTCTATACACAGCTTTGCCACTCTAATCAATGCATCACCTTTATTAGGTCTTCTAACCTTTCTGACCCTCAGTTTACCCATCTGTAAAAGGAATATAAGATTTACCAACTTTGCAAGGGTGATGCAAGGCTCCATTAAATCCTGTAAATCTTTAAGATCCTCCGAAGAAAGGTTTTCTGCCATACAAGTGCAATAAGTAATATACATTTCTACAGAGAAACCCCAATGTCATATATGCTCTTCCATGTGATGGGCAGACAGTGACAACCCAAATAACTTTCAATACTCTAAAATACTCACTAGCTTCAAAGCTTTCAAGCAAAATACAATATGCTCTTTTCCCTTGTGTCTAATTATTATGAGTTAGTTTATGTCAATACATTCTGCCCGGTATCAAAGGCAGCACTTCGCTACTCCATCTCAGGAACAGCATAAGGAAAGAAGTACCTCTGACAGTTCTTTCCCTGACCTCCACCCCCTTTGTTTCAGTCTGGCACTAATAGATTGCTATCTTCACCCCAACACTGTCTCAGTCATGCTGGCTGGTGCATGGAGAGTGGACCAGTCCTTTCCTACCCACCTGCTCAAGGGGGAGGAGGGAGGCGGCAAACGTGCAGCATGTGCACCCAAAGTTCAAGGAGGTCGCACCGTGCTTTGTTTGGGGTCTTACATCCCATTTTGACCCTGGGTGGATGTGCAGCCCAGTCCACAAGATAGTCCTACATTACAGGATATCATGAGCATCAATAATTGGAAAGTTGGGGTTTCAGCCAAGCCGTAATGTAGGGATTGCATGCCTAAAAAAAGAAAACACTGGGTTTTGAAACAGAAACTCACTTCTCTCATTTTACTGGAAGTGGACAAATTTAGTCATGGTACAAAACTACTCATGAAAGGGATATTCTAAAGTTATTGTCTTATAAAAAAGAGAGGTCTATGCTCTGAGAAGTAATGACTAAACACCTCAAATTCAAAGGTATCACTTGCAGCACGCAGTATAAAATTTCTGGTTTGTGGTTCTTTTTGATTCAGAAGACATTTAGATGTTCCATTTGTTCTACATTTGACCTTTACTATATTTTTCCTCAAGGGGGTGGGGGAAACAACTCATTCTTTGGCTTTGCTTCTTTAAAGGGCCAAATCCTGGACCTTACATGCCACAGCATTTGGAAAAGAAAGATTCCTTCCCTAGACAGTGGAAGAATTTTTTCTGTTATCAGTAACATCCAAAGCACGCTCTGCAGAAACGAAAATATACTGATCACAATTAGCTTCTCTCCTACCTTGCTTCTTTGCCCAAGTGGGCCCATGACTTTAAATGTATTGTTCATATTTGATAGGGCTGTACAAATTACCTTTGTTATACTGTGTTTTGTAGGCCTCTAGAGATCAAATAAAATCCAGAGAGTTTCCATTATAATGCTGCAATTATCCATTTTGCTTCTGCATAGAAAATAAGCGATTCTATGCAGATTCTGTTTACACTGACCATGAGGTCCTTACTTGCTACTTATTTGGATGTCACTTAGTGACTCTATTGGTGGCATAACTTTTTTTCCTCCAATTAGGAGAGAAATGTTATCTTTAGACTCTCAGAGCAAATTGTGCAATATGAGCCCTTGCTTGATGAAAGTGCCTTGAAGATGTTCTATAACAACATCCCAAGAGATTGGAGACATGATATTACACACAAATGAGGATGTTCCAGCCTCAAGACGACCTAATAAAAACAGTACCTGTAGCATAAATGGCTACATACATTGCTGGATACTTGGTTCACAAATACCAGTATCTGTTTCGTTTCTGAATTCATATCATTTTCCATTATTAGGTCTTTAACTTGGAGCCCTCTGATGAGTCCCATGGGGGAAACAAAAGAGCACAAGGAAACCCTGTGCAGAGTTATAGGAATGGGCATTTAATCTCTCTCTCTCTCTCACACACACACACACACACACCCCACAATAAAGCACAGTAGTGCATGAGAAACCAAGTTCTAGACACAGTGATTTAATAAGAGAAGGATTTGGATCATGCTCTTTTGTTTTCAGATGTCAAGGAAACAAAGAGCATCATTCACATATCACTGATAATATTTAAGCCTAATATTTATGTTTAAAAAATGTGGAAGATGTTGGGTTAACGTGGAAAATCTGTAGTAAACATCACACATACTATTTTAACTTCAATGGCAAAATTCAGCTTGGCTCCCCCTTTCTTATTTTGTAGAACCATCTCATACTGTAAATCTCGTCTATCTGTGTCATCTATCTTGTTCACTGCACAAAACCAATGTGGGCTTTCATTCAGTATTTTCCATTTAATGACTAACTGCAACAAGGACCATATTGTAAATGAAACCAAGTAAAGCAGGTGTGTGCATCCTGCTAAGATATATTTAATAAATATGTAAAATCAATCAATTTCTCTCTCCAATCAGGCAGAAAAAGTGTATGAATTTATGAGTATCACTTTAAAATGTATTGAACATACCAGAAGTCTTTACAAAGGGAAATGCTAGAGTAACAAGGACAGTTCTTAAAGGGATGTTGTTAAATGGGTATTACACTGACCATGCACTCTAGGGCCAGAAAGAAAATGCATAAAGTTAGTTAGTGCTAGATTTAATTTTTTTAAGTATTTAGGCACCTAATGGAAATTATAACAGCATCTAGACACCTAATTCCCATCCATTTCAATTAGAGTTAGGCACATAATCCTACTAGGTACCTGTAGGCACATAATCCCTTTAAAAATCTGTCCCTAAATGCTTATGGCTGGCCTGCATGGCTCCACAAAAGAGGACATTTCTTTGCCATAGACATTTAGTGCTTGGATAAAGGGATACATCATTTCTTAACATAAATGTACCATCTCTGAGCTTGCTGAAGCAGAAAAGATTGGTCACCTCTTGGTTTTTCTGATCATGACTCCAATTCCCAAACATAAAATGTTCCCCTCAAGCTACCCTGGTATCACAGATCTTATATTCAGTTTAAGACACAGTACCATCTTTCAGGTACTTACTCATTCATATCTGAGCGGTACAAAAATCGTCATTTAGAAAACCAATCGCAGAACTGATAAAAGGTGTTGCTATAGACATTTTTGATTGTGGAAAATGTAAAAAATTAGCCCCTGGCTCCTTTACTGCATAATCAGTGGTTCAAAAGAGAGAAGAGTTAAAATTCTAATTAAAAATTGCTAACTCACTTTTCAACCAATCTAATCCTTTAATTTGTCAAGTTCTCCAACACTGCTATCAGCCACAAACGACACCTAAGCCTCAGAGCAAGTTGTAATTACTGTAATAATTTCTTAAGTGAGTTACAAATTGCAAGTATTTCAGTTTTTAATTAAAACTCAAGAAAAACGACAATAAGTGTACAACAAGCTGGTGATCAGAAAATACATTTTTAATTATTTTTTAACCAAGTGTCATATTATGAGTTGGTGGATTGTGATTGTAAGGAAAGTAGAGCCCTCCAGGTCTGCAAGATATCTCCTGTTGCAACAAAATTGCAAATTAATTGTAATAACCCACAAATGCATTGCAAAACTGTGATAAACATATTGTTGGGCTGGGCAAACACTCATGGAAACTGGTGGGCGTAACCACCACCTATCAGTCATTATAAATGTAGGAAACAATCAAGCTCCTTTATAGAGCCAGATGGCTGAAATAATAGCAGCCACCACTCAAAACACAACCTATATGGCAAGGCTTGAGTAGAAGCTGAACCATGTAGCCCAAGGGGTTTCCTTGGAGATGAATAGAGCGAGTAACAGGGGTTGAGGCATTGAATGGTGGAGCTGTGCATGTGTGCGCGCGTGAGGGAGAAGCAGCAGAAACATACAGGACATACAGGAGCAAAGAAGCCCCCAAAATAGGCAAAAGCAGCCTTGGTAGCATGACCCTTGGAAAAAAGCTGAGTGCACGCCTTTGGATATAGTGCTGGCTGAATGACACTTAGAACTGTGAGCAAAGAAACTGTCTCCTGTTGTCTGATTCTTACTGCATTCAGGGAAACAGGACTATGTATGTTCTTTGTAAATAAACAGGATCGCATCAAAGAAATACTTGACTCCATCATCAATTTCTCCTCCAAATGGAAATAACCTGCTAGACCGGGGTGGGCAAACTTTTTGGCCCAAGGGCCACACCTGGGTATGAAAATTGTATGGCGAGCTATGAATGCTCACAAATTGGAGGTTGGGGTGCGGGAGGGGGTGAGGGGTGCAGGCTCTGGGGTGGGGCCAGAAATGAGGAGTTCAGGGTGCGGGAGGGAGCTCTGGGCTGGGGTAGGGGGTTGGGTTTCGGGGGGGGGGGGGTGAGGGCTCCAACTGGGGTGAGGGCTCTGGGGTGTTGCTGGGGATAAGAGTGCAGGAGGATGCTCTGGGCTGGGACCGAGGGATTTGGAGGGCAGGAGGGGGATCAGGGTTGGGGCAGGGGGTTGGGGTGCAGGAGGATGTCAGGGGGGCAGGCTCTGGGCAGTGTTTACCTCAAGCAGCTCCCAAAAGCAGTGGCATGTCCCCCTTCTGCCTCCTATGTGGAGGCACAGCCAGGCGGCTCTGTACACTGCCCTGTCCGCAGGCGCCGCCCCTGCAGCTCCCATTGGTCGCGGTTCCTGGCCAATGGGAACTGTGGGGGCAGCACTTGGGGCGGGGGCAGTGTGCAGAGCCCCTTGGCTGCCCTTACGTGTAGGAGCAGCAGGGGGGACATACCCCTGCTTCTGGGAGCCGTGCGGAGTGAGGCAAGCCCCCAATCCTGCTCCCCAGCTGGAGCAGGGCAAGCCCTGGACCCCGCTCTCCAGCGGGACCTTGAGGGCCAGATTAAAACACCTGGAGGGCCGCATGCAGCCCCTGAGCCGTAGTTTGCCCACCCCTGTGCTAGACCCCAAAAATTAGCTAACTGCGTGGATCAAAAATACATTTACTTTTCCGCCACTAAATATTGTAAGTGGTGTGTACTGTACATTATTTTTCGAGGAAGCAGGAGAGCTTTAAGAACTGACATTCTGTAACAGCCAAAGTAGTTCAAGAAGCAAGGGGAGAGGCGACTCTAGATTTAATCCTGAGTGGAGCGCAGGAGCTGGTCCAAGAGGTAACTATAGCGGGACCGCTTGGAAATAGTGACCATAATACAATAGCATTCAACATCTCTGTGGTGGGAAGAACACCTCAACTGCCCAACACTGTGGCCTTTAATTTCAAGAGGGGGAACTATACAAAAATGAGGGGGTTAGTTAGACAAAAGTTAAAAGGTACAGTGACTAAAGTGAAATCCCTGCAAGTTGCGTGGGCCCTTTTTAAAGACACCATAATAGAGGCTCAACTTCAATGTATACCCCAAATTAAGAAAAACAGTAAAAGAACTAAAAAAGAGCCACCGTGGCTTAACAACCATGTAAAAGAAGCAGTGAGAGATAAAAAGACTTCCTTTAAAAAGTGGAAGTCAAATCCTAGTGAGGCAAATAGAAAGGAGCACAAACACTGCCAACTTAAGTGCAAGAGTGTAATAAGAAAAGCCAAAGAGGAGTTTGAAGAACGGCTAGCCAAAAACTCCAAAGGTAATAACAAAATGTTTTTTAAGTACATCAGAAGCAGGAAGCCTGCTAAACAACCAGTGGGGCCCCTTGACGATGAAAATACAAAAGGAGCGCTTAAAGATGATAAAGTCATTGCGGAGAAACTAAATGGATTCTTTGCTTCAGTCTTCACGGCTGAGGATGTTAGGGAGATTCCCAAACCTGAGCTGGCTTTTGTAGGTGACAAATCTGAGGAACTGTCACAGATTGAAGTATCACTAGAGGAGGTTTTGGAATTAATTGATAAACTCAACATTAACAAGTCACCGGGACCAGATGGCATTCACCCAAGAGTTCTGAAAGAACTCAAATGTGAAGTTGCGGAACTATTAACTAAGGTTTGTAACCTGTCCTTTAAATCGGCTTCGGTACCCAATGACTGGAAGTTAGCTAATGTAACGCCAATATTTAAAAAGGGCTCTAGGGGTGATCCCGGCAATTACAGACCGGTAAGTCTAACGTCGGTACCGGGCAAATTAGTTGAAACAATAGTAAAGAACAAAATTGTCAGACACATAGAAAAACATAAACTCTTGAGCAATAGTCAACATGGTTTCTGTAAAGGGAAATCGTGTCTTACTAATCTATTAGAGTTCTTTGAAGGGGTCAACAAACATGTGGACAAGGGGGATCCGGTGGACATAGTGTACTTAGATTTCCAGAAAGCCTTTGACAAGGTCCCTCACCAAAGGCTCTTACGTAAATTAAGCTGTCATTGGATAAAAGGGAAGGTCCTTTCATGGATTGAGAACTGGTTAAAGGACAGGGAACAAAGGGTAGGAATTAATGGTAAATTCTCAGAATGGAGAGGGGTAACTAGTGGTGTTCCCCAAGGGTCAGTCCTAGGACCAATCCTATTCAATTTATTCATAAATGATCTGGAGAAAGGGGTAAACAGTGAGGTGGCAAAGTTTGCAGATGATACTAAACTACTCAAGATAGTTAAGACCAAAGCAGATTGTGAAGAACTTCAAAAAGATCTCACAAAACTAAGTGATTGGGCAGAAAAATGGCAAATGAAATTTAATGTGGATAAATGTAAAGTAATGCACATTGGAAAAAATAACCCCAACTATACATACAACATGATGGGGGCTAATTTAGCTACAACGAGTCAGGAAAAAGATCTTGGCGTCATCGTGGATAGTTCTCTAAAGATGTCCACGCAGTGTGCAGAGGCGGTCAAAAAAGCAAACAGGATGTTAGGAATCATTAAAAAGGGGATAGAGAATAAGACTGAGAATATATTATTGCCCTTATATAAATCCATGGTACGCCCACATCTCGAATACTGTGTACAGATGTGGTCTCCTCACCTCAAAAAAGATATTCTAGCACTAGAAAAGGTTCAGAAAAGAGCAACTAAAATGATTAAGGGTTTAGAGAGGGTCCCATATGAGGAAAGATTAAAGAGGCTAGGACTCTTCAGTTTGGAAAAGAGAAGACTAAGGGGGGACATGATAGAGGTATATAAAATCATGAGTGATGTTGAGAAAGTGGATAAGGAAAAGTTATTTACTTATTCCCATAATACAAGAACTAGGGGTCACCAAAAGAAATTAATAGGCAGCAGGTTTAAAACAAATAAAAGGAAGTTCTTCTTCACGCAGCGCACAGTCAACTTGTGGAACTCCTTACCTGAGGAGGTTGTGAAGGCTAGGACTATAACAATGTTTAAAAGGGGACTGGATAAATTCATGGTGGCTAAGTCCATAAATGGCTATTAGCCAGGATGGGTAAGAATGGTGTCCCTAGCCTCTGTTCGTCAGAGGATGGAGATGGATGGCAGGAGAGAGATCACTTGATCATTGCCTGTTAGGTTCACTCCCTCTGGGGCACCTGGCATTGGCCACTGTCGGTAGACAGATACTGGGCTAGATGGACCTTTGGTCTGACCCAGTACGGCCTTTCTTATGTTCTTATGTTCTTATGTTAAGCAAAAAGAATCCTCAAGTGACCCAAGAATATGGGTGAATAACATTTGTTATGCAGATAACACAGTGATATTTTTGAATTCACAAGAAGGTCTGATTAAGTTAGAGGAGATTGTATATGAATATGGCAAAGACCATGGTCTAGAGTTGAATGTCAAAGTCAAAGCTCCCCCAGCCAAATGGCTCATCAGGCTAATGTGGTTCAGGCATGTCAGTTTCATAGCCATTCATACACAAGAAACTGAAATAGCCAGCATCATGTCTGACCACTTTAGACTGTCCTAACCATGTGGATCAGGTACCCATTTTGGAGCTGGGTGAACTGGAGGTGGCCTTTCAGTGTGAGATCAAGTGAGAGGTGAACCCACAACCTTCAAGATTGTAGTTGAGTGTTGGGAGATTATTTGAACTCTGCAAATGCTAGTCAGAGATCTTATGAAAACAAAGATTCAATTTGCAGGGCATATTTTAAGGTGTTCAGCAGGCCATGCATGTTTACAGGCATCGGAAGGGAAAGTTGATGGCAGAAGAACACAAGGCTGAACAAGATGATCTTGACGGACAATGTTGTATCCTTGGGGAAAGTCAAAAGGACTATTCATCCAGAAAGAGATTAGCAGAGAACTGTACAGAATTGGCTACCATGGTTGCAAACCTCCAGTTATGGAGATGCCACAGAAGAAGATGACTCAAGAAGGCCACATACTACAGCCATTAGTGCAGCTCCACACAGCCCATGCTACAGCCTAGCCTTAAGGGTACAGTGTAGCCCAACGTGAATTGCTGGTACTTTTTGCAGCAGTCCAGCCTTTATCCAGTCACAAGCATGGTGTTATATTCTCCTTGACTGTAGAATGAGGATTAGCATAAAGTCTTTATGGGTGAAAAATATTTATTGAGCATCTTATTTTTGCATTAACATTACAAATAATATTGAAGCAACCCACAATATATGACACAGGACTTTCAGAGTCAGTGCTCAGTACTTTGTAATACACCTATATTATTATTTCAGTCTTAGCAACCCTAGATGAATCCTGGTGCAGTAGGACATACACAATTACTCCATGTACACTGTGGACCTGCTACTTTCTTATTAGCTTTGAGAAAGATATTGTTTTAACCAGTGGAAGACCAGTTTCTCTATAAGCACAATTTAGAAATCAATTATTCTGTAGTTTTATGAATAAATGGCTTTTCATTGGCCGAAGTTCTACAATTTAACTTAATAAACCCAAGGATATCAGCAGCAGTTACCCAGCAGTTTGATAAGGTGACAGATTCCATTTGTTCCCTTTTTCAGTTTGAAAAATACATTGTGATTAAGTGATAATTCAGAAGCCCACCTCCCCAACTCTTTATGCTATTTAGGAGGTGGGATGGCACTGCCTAATTAAATGTGTGTGTCTTGGGAGCTCACTAAGCAGGGGACACTCAGCAAGTTTCCTGTTAACTTAATGAGCCCAAGGTGAGGCTTGTTAATGGCAGACTTCACAAGCTTTAATTACACACTTTAAGTAGAGATGTGCTAGGGAACCCAAATATTAATCAGATTTAGCATCACTGAGCTGGGATATCTGCCAATCTGTGAATACAGAGAATGTTTTAATTATGCCACAAAAAAGCTGAAAATGTTAGAGGGTCTGATGTCTTCAGGTACTTAACAAAGGACACAGGTCTGCAAGAGTACCTTTACAATGCTGAGGAAATGTTTTCGTATTAATATTTTAAAAAAGGAATCAGAACTTTGTCACAACCATTATCCATACATGCTGGGTTATTCACAACTGGGGGGACCATTAGCAACGCTGACCACACTGAGGCCTGTCTTCACTGAAAAGAAAAAAAAAAGTTTTTTGTTTTGTTTTTAAACAGTGGATAGCACACATTCACTATCCCACTGTGAAATCCAAGTGCAAACAAGGTACCTGTAGTTTTTACTCCAATTCAGTACTAGACCACCACGCCTATGGTCAACATCATCTAGTTTATCTCGTGGTATATCTACCATCTCCACTAGCATTTCACAGAAGAATACTAATGCATGTTAGTTATCCCATGGTATATATACACACAGGTTTTTTTTGCAGTAAACACAAAGCCAAAGTTGTACAACTTTGTACAACTTGTAACAGTGTTACCAACGGTCATGTGTTTCGTAGTAGCTTGTTTGGG
This sequence comes from Emys orbicularis, assembly GCF_028017835.1. NCBI lineage: Eukaryota > Metazoa > Chordata > Testudines > Emydidae > Emys > Emys orbicularis. The sequence continues at coordinate 33,860,588 of NC_088691.1, forward strand.
TTTTTTGTGACTTGAGTGAACCCTAAAAGTTCAAACACTAAAAGGCAAATAAGAAGAGTTGAAAATTGGCTTACAGGCCATGAGATTTTTTTAAATAGTCAATGATGTTGTACCATGATTTTGGGGGTCTGATTCGTGATTTATTTATTTTTTAACACTGGAGTTTGACAATACAATAAGGAGAAATCAAATGTCACTTGTGTAAAAATTCACCTCAATCATTCCACCAATCTGAACCTGGCTAAAACAGGTTTCATTACTGAGTTTATGATGAGCCACAAAACTGCACTTCTTCTTAGTGTACATGCAACATCCCTCAGGTGACACATGACCAGGTGACACTTGACCAGGATTCACCACCAAATTTGGTCTGCTGGTTAGATCATTATCTTCCCCAGCTCAGGCCAGGCACTGACGGGGAATGTGACGTGAACACTGACCCATGGCTTTCCCCTCCAACCCCCGAACTACACTGTGAATATGTGAAACACACTAGGATACAGCCTACAATATTTCAAATAAGGATTTCAACCTTTTTAGCATGGTCTGCACTGGATTGACTTTCTTTGCGACAACCACAGTCAGAGAGGGAAAACACAGACAGCTTTATATCTACTTCCCCAGAAAGCAGGCACATCTAATTAAGGGCAATTCTGCAGCACTTGCACAAGGAATCTTGTTAAGTAAATGTTACACTCAGTGAAAGTAAAAGCTTTAGTATTGGGCCACAAGGTGGTACTAGGATGAACATACCCTTAACTTCCTGCTCAGAGAGTTCCCTATATACAGGTTATTGGGGAGGTCATCACTTTGACATAGGGTGACCAGATGTCCCATTTTTATAGGGACAGTCCCGTTTGTTGGGACTTTTTCTTATATAGGCGCCTATTACCCCCCACCCTCTGTCCCCTTTTTTCACAGTTGCTATCTGATCACCCTACTTTGACCTCCTCTGGAACACTCCGGATTACAGATTGAGATCAACCTAAGCTCTGCTAAAACAGACTGAACAGTGGAAAGCAATACAAGAAATTCAGACAGAAAATGTTATGCCCAACAGGCATAGATAAACTAAGGGAAGCTCACAAGCACACACGAGGAGGCCCCATGTCTCAGAACCCTTGATAGAGGCTGTCAGGTAAGTACTTTTTTCCTAAATTGTCTTATGGATTTGCTATAAATGATTTATCTCCACTCATTACATTAGAGAGAAAAGATCCTGCCAGCCCATCTGTGGAAACTCCACTCTTACTAAACCTTTCAGAAAAGGCTGTCTCTGACACCAATATAGGCTTCCCAGAGAATTCTGGTCATTCTTCCCAGCTTTAGTGACAGCAGTTAGAGAAAAGCACTTGTAGCAAGAACTCCTAGGTTCTTTACCCTGCTGAAATTCTGTCCAGGTCACTGACTCCAGTGTCTCAGTTTCCCCTCCTGTAAAATGGGTACAAAACTATGTACCTACCTCATTGGAGCCTGAGATAATTAATTAATGCTATTGCTGTTATTATTGTACATGGTTAACCAGTGCTTTGAGGTCCTCATATACAAGGGGTTATAGAGGTGTAAAAATTATTACTATTATTGTTTATTTTAACAGATACTCAACAACCACCAAAATAGCTGTAATATGCTGGGGAAAATGCATCCCAATAACAGGCTTTGATATTTTGCTTGGAAATATTTTGAGAACAAGTGCTAAGAAAGGAACATAGGTCACTGTGAACATATCACCAACATGTTTTACATTCTGCACTAGTTCTCCATTGCATCTGGAGTCCATGTCAAGATCTCTGTCCTGCCTTCACAAGATTAGCCCAAACTATCTGAGATACCACTTCCACCTTAACAACCATGACCTCTCACGACAGCTACCTTTTACTCGCATAATAAAAATGTTAACTAACACAGGGCAGGATTGTGAACGTGGGAGTTAGAACTTCCATAGCAACTGGATCTATGCTATGGAACTCATTCCTGAAAGATGTAAGGGTGACCAGGTTACTGACCACTTTCAGAACTAAGGCCCTAATCTTGCAAACAATTAAGTACATACTAAAACTATTTAATCAGGACTACATACATAAGCAAAGTTCAGCATATCCATCAGCATTGGCTGGATTTGAGCGGTGCCTAACTGCAAAACTTATTTCTTCAGTTGTTAACTATTTGTATTTTATTGAGGGAAAACTAAAATAAATAAGTTCTTCACTAGACATACCACACATCCTCTTAAAAACGTACACAAGTAAATATAAATTAATCAATCTCTTTTCTTATAGTCTGAGAAAGAAAACAGAAATTGTTACTGTTCTCTATTCTTACACTCTTGGGTTCCACACAGAAACTGTGGGTGACAGGGGACATATAAAGTATTAGCTTGATATGAAGGAATGGCATCCAGATCTTTGGAATGCAATAGGTGCTTTTTAAGTAAAACCTTTAAAATAAAGCAATTTGGGTGAGAGACTTCAATATATTTTTCAAATATTTTATCGTGTGTGTCAAATTGGGATACCTTATCTCACCCAAGCAAACAGCTCTGTCAAGGAGTGTATATGTATGTAGAGACAGAGGTAACAGGGTTATCAAGTGTGCAGAGCTGCAAATAGCGCTAAACATAAAGATCAATGTCAACAGCATAACTGGCATGCCTGTTAACAGTAGGAGAGTTAAACTGGGTTATGCATTACATAGTACAGTGTTCCATGAAAGGCTAAAAAACTGTCATGTTTCTAGATGTGCAGAAAGAGACTTCAGATCCCGAGCTCCTTCCTTTAGCCTTCAAGGTCCCAAAGCTGCTCTCACAGTCAGGGTGTGCTGCCACTGACTTTGATGGAAGTAGGATCCAACTCCTAATTTAGCCCTTCCAGGCAGTATATGTTCATTGCTCTATAGGTCAATTGACATAAATCTGAAGCATCTACGACATAAATAACAAAACCAACAGCCTATATCAGCCATGACTCAGCTCTTTGAAGTAGGGACCACCACTTTTCATGTTTCAAAAGCAGCTGGCACACGATGGACGCTTCTCTTAACAAATAACATGAGAATCATAGAATATTAGGGTTGGAAGAGACCTCAGGAGGTCATCTCGTCCTGGGTAAGGAATGGTGTCCCTAGCCTCTGTTTGTCAGAGGGTGGAGAGGGATGGCAGGAGAGAGATCACTTGATCATTACCTGTTAGGTTCACTCCTTCTGGGGCACCTGGCATTGGCCACCGTCGGCAGACAGGATACTGGGCTGGATGGACCTTTGGTCTGACCCAGTATGGCCATTCTTATGTTCTAGTCCAATCCCCTGCTCAAAGCAGGACCAACATCAACTAAATCATCCCAGCCAGGAAATAGTGTTTCCTAATATCCAACCTAGACCTCCCCCACTGCAATTTGAGACCATTGCTCCTTTTTCTGTCATCTGCCACCACTGAGAACAGCCGAGCTCCATCCTCTTTGGAACCCCACTTCAGGTAGTTGAAGGCTGCTATCAAATCCCCTCTCACTCTTCTCTTCTGCAGACTAAATAACCCCAGTTCTCTCAGCCTCTCCTCATAAGTCGTGTGCCCCAGCTCCCTAATCATTTTTGTTGCCCTCCACTGGACTCTCTCCAATTTGTTCACATCCCTTCTGTAGTGGGCGGACCAAAAACAGGACACAATATTCCAGGTGTGGCCTCACCAGTGCCGAATACATGGGAATAATCACTTCTCTTTATCTGCTGGCAATGCTCCTACTAATACAGTCCAATATGCTGTTGGCCTTCTTGGCAACAAGGGTACACTGCTGACTCATATCCAGCTTCTCATCCAGTGTAACCCCCAGGTCTTTTCTGCAGAACTGCTGCTTAGCCAGTCGGTCCCCAGCCTGTAGTAGTGCATGGGATTCTTCCTTCCTAAGTGCAGGACTCTGCTCTTGTCCTCATTGAACCTCATCAGATTTCTTTTGACCCAATCCTCCAATTTGTCTAGGTCACTCTGGACCCTATCCCTACCCTCCAGCGTATCTACCTCTCCCCGCAGCTTAGTGTCATCTGCGAACTTGCTGAGGGTGCAATTCACCCCATCATCCAGATCATTAATAAAGATGTTGAACAAAATCGGCCCCCAGGACTGACCCCTGGGGCACTCTGCTTGATACCGGATGCCAACTAGACATCGAGCGTTTGATCACTACCCGTTGAGCCCGACAATCTAGCCAGCTTTCTATCCACCTTATAGTCCATTCGTCCAATCCATATTTCTTTAACTTGCTGACAAGAATACTGTGGGAGACCATATCAAAAGCTTTGCTAAAGTCAAGATATATCACATCCACCGCTTTTCCCATATCCACAGAGCCAGTTATCTCATCATTAAAGACTTTGAGTGCCTTAACAAAATTAATGAATAAAAGGAACTACTAAAACCTTAAAATTCACTGCAGTTGAGGTTAGCCCCCCACACACCCTATTTTTCAATTTGGTCTGTGACATCGCATTACCATGGTATCTGCCTCTCAATCTTTCATAACATCCCTATGAGGCAAGTTAATATTACCCCATTTTACACACAGGGACTTAAGGCAAAACAGTAAGGGCCAGCTGTGGTGGGGGAGTACTCCAAGTGGCCAGTTAGCCAGCTGAGCAGTGCATAGCAGCAGAGAATCCAGCTTGGAGTTCCTTAAGGCAGTGGGGAAAATATTCTCTAGCAGGAAAATGGAATTCTGGGAGTGCAGAAGTTGTTAGTTTAAGGACTTACTCACGAACTAAGGAAGAACCTATTTTGAGAGGAAGTTCGTGTGCTGGCCTGGGAGTCGGATTCGAATCCAGATTTCCCACTGCTTAATCTCAGAGGGAGCCTGTGGTATTGGGCAAATCACTTGGAGCCATATTTTTAAAAGTATTTAGGCACCACACTGTAATACCTTAAAAAAAATCTGTCCCTTACTGTTTTGCCTTAAGTCCCTGTATAAGTAGGGGCATTGCCAGCAGATCGAGGAACGTGATCGTTCCCCTTTATTTGACATTGGTGAGGCCTCATCTGGAGTACTGTGTCCAGTTTTGGGCCCCACACTACAAGAAGGATGTGGAAAAATTGGAAAGAGTCCAGCGGAGGGCAACAAAAATGATTAGGGGTCTGGAGCACATGACTTATGAGGAGAGGCTGAGGGAACTGGGATTGTTTAGTCTCCAGAAGAGAAGAATGAGGGGGGATTTGATAGCTGCTTTCAACTACCTGAAGTGGGGTTCCAAAGAGGATGGAGCTCGGCTGTTCTCAGTGGTGGCAGATGACAGAAAAAGGAGCAATGGTCTCAAATTGCAGTGGGGGAGGTCTAGGTTGGATATTAGGAAACACTATTTCACTAGGAGGGTGGTGAAGCACTGGAATGTGTTACCTAGGGAGGTGGTGGAATCTCCTTCCTTGGAGGTTTTTAAGGCCCGGCTTGACAAAGCCCTGGCTGGGATGATTTAGATAGGAATTGGTCCTGCTTTGAGCAGGGGGTTGGACTAGATGACCTCCTGAGGTCCCTTCCAACCCTGATATTCTATGATTCTATGAACTAGTTACAAACTGCACTCCCAGTTAGGGTTCTATTGTGGCCAAGTCTTTTGATAGTGAATAAGGGACTAAGTGGGAACAAAATATGTCCCCCTCATCCTCTGTGTAGCTTCCCCTCACATTCACTGCAGGATGGGGGATAGAGAGAAAGTATTGTGGCACCTCAGAGACTAACAAATTTATTTGAGCATAAGCTTTCGTGGGCTCCAGCCCACTTCATCGGATGCATAGAATGGAACACACAGAAAGAAGATATTTATACATACAGAGAACATGAAAATGTGGGAGTAGCCATACCAACTGTAAGAGGCCAATCAATTGAGATGAGCTATCATCAGCAGGAGAGAGAAAAAAACCTTTGAAGTGATAATCGAGATGACCCATAGAAGGTGTGAGGATATTTTAACATGGGGAAATAGATTTAATTAGTGTAATGACCCAACCATTCCCAGTCTCTGTTCAAACCTAAGTTAATTGTATCTAATTTGCATATTAATTCAAGTTCAGCAGTCTCTCTTTGGAGTCTGTTTTTGAAGTAACTCCCCCTTGCATCCTCAGGGGGGAAGCAAAAGGGGCAGAGAATGGATGGTGACTTGGTTTCCTACCCAAACGTCAAGACAGCCAAGACAGCTGAGCCAGTACAGAGGGAGAAGTTATAATGTGGTCAGAGCACAGCAGTGAATCAGGCTCCTGGCCTGGGCCAAAAAAGCCGAAATTAAAAAACAAAGCTGTGACTTATATGTTTGCTGTCCTTTGTCCTGCCATTTGTAATGACTGTTGTTGTATTAATTACAGTGCAAATGACCAATCGCTGAATTTTTCATTTCTTTTTCCTATAAATATTAACAGACAATTAAAATAATAAAGAAACTGAGATTATATTTTAACAGAGCATTCTCTTCTAATTGGATTAATAATTCACAATCGGGCTACCTCTGATGATTATACACTAGTATACTGCTTCAGTCTTATAAGCAAGAGAATGCAATTAATAGCGGATATGATTTTTCTTTACATTTGCAAGCTAAGAACACAAATACTGGCAGTCAGAAAGCAACAATAACCTTGCTGCTAAGAGGTAACTGAGCTACTTTATATTTATCTCTTATTATGAGCAACACAAATTGCAGGTGCTTTTGTTGACATTTTTCCTAGCATGAAAATAAAGTTCCAAGAAAAACTGTAATATCTGGTGTCCTTAGCAGCTATTATAATTGCTTGTCTTTCTCAAAAAAAAGAACAAACAGAAAAAACAGAAAAAACACACTAAGGTGTTATTGGTTCTCATTTAAGAATAATTTTAAATTAAGATATATTTTAAATCTTCTACAACAATGTTTTCAATAAACAATTTTAAGCATTGCTGTTCACAGCTGGCTCTTCCCTCTGTTTTTGTTTTCTTTATTCTTCTTCTTCTCCCTGCATACCTTATACACAGCCCCACAGCAGTGCTCCTTCACACCCATGAGGTGTCAAAATTATCTCTTCATTTTACAGCACACAACCTATCAATCTGCTGCTCAGGTTACTGCAGCCCTCCCATTCCCCACACATACCGAGATTCAAGTTTCGTTATATATAAAAAGGCAAAGCAACCTATTCCAATTGCACTTTATTTTTGGATGTGTTTACATGCAGAAAGAAAAGGACGGAGTTAGCAACCAAATTTTTGTTAATATTTCAGTGCGGTTAAAGTTAAAAGCCCTTCTCTCGTGATCTGCAATGGCAAAGTGATTACAATACAGTGGTAATTCAATAGGTGTTGCATTTTTGAACTCGCTGTCTAGTTACATCCAACACCAGGGCATCTGGACATTTCATAAATGTATTCGAGTAAACAATCAAATCTGTGTGTGTGTGTGTCTTTCTTCTTCCCTCTTTCTGTAGGCAGTTTTCTTTTGGGGTTGTGTGTGTATTTGATTATGGAGAGATTATTAAAGGAAGACTACAATAATTCAAATCGGTTTTACATTTTGTTCTGTGGACAGTCACTATAACCACTTACAGAAATGAACAACGCAGTTATGCATAGAACTGTTTGAAATATTCTGTTCAAAATGTTTTTTTCCAACAAAAACATGTGGGCTGCTTTTTTATTTTGTTTGGGGAGGGGGGTGTCAAAACAGTCATTTTCATGGGAAATGTCCTTTTTCAACAACATTTTTCAAATTTTGTCAAAAAAGAAAACTGCCAGCCGCTCTTCATTCCATTGCTGATCTAAGTCAAGCTCTCGGAGAGCTGGAAGACAAAATGCTTTGCTTCTGAGGTGATAGTAACACAGAGCATAGTATTATTAATCATGGCAATATTGTTAGCCGATATTTCTTGATTTGGTCTCATTATGATGATATTATTTTATGGAAATATACACCTATCGCAGGGACCCTAAAAGGTCATCGAGTCCAGCCCCCTGCCTTCACTAGCAGGACCAAGTACTGATTTTGCCCCAGATCCCTAAGTGGCCCCCTCAAGGATTGAACTTATAACCCTGGGTTTAGCAGGCCAATGCTCAAATCACTGAGCTATGCCCTCCCATTGATTCAGCAATCAGTAGAAGTGTATCTAGCTATCTTAGGCATTTCTAAGGGGGCTGGTCCACAGAATAAATTAGCACACAGCAAACTGGTTGTGACTCTACTGTGCACTAGCCTTCAACGGACTAACTGTCCACGTGCACCTGCTGACACACAACAACAGTATGTGTATCCACTCTGATGTAGTGCCATTTTAAAGAGAACTAAATCAAAGCACAATAACCAACTATGATATGTCAGTAGGACGTATGCAGCAGGCTACTGCAGGGTAGATTCACACCCAGTCTGCCATGAAATTATTGTTCCTGTAGACAAGCCCTAACGCACCAATCATCATGGCTGATGATACTTCTAACTCTCTAAACTCACCTTCAGCAGTCTGGATGGTGTTTCTCTTCTCCTTGACTCTCCCACTTTTTCATTGCTCCCAACATTTTTGTCCTCTTTACCCAGGGATTCAGGGGGCCCCCACCACCGACTTGCCGCCCAAGACCCGGTGCTTTGGCGGCGGGTCCTGGGGCGGAAGGACCCCCCGCCGCCGAACTGCCGCCGAAGACCCGGAGCGGAAGAAGCTCCGGGGGCCCAGGCCCCGCGAGAGTTTTCCAGGGCCCCCAGAGCGAGTGAAGGACCCCACTCCAGGGGCCCCGAAAAACTCTCGTGGGGGCCCCTGCGGGGCCCAGGCCCTGGGGCAAATTGCCCCACTTGCTCCCCCCTCTGGGCAGCCCTGTCTTTACCCCTTCTCTTTTCTGTCTGGGGTAACCTCATCTCCTCCCCACCCTCACCTCTTCTTCAGTTTTACCACCATTTTATCCTTGACTCGCCCAAGGTCAGCTAGGAAATCTGTGGTGGAACAAGGAACTGAAGTCAGGTCTCATGAGTTCCCAACTATTACCCTAACCATTAGACCATCTCTCCTCAAACTATTGTCTGAACCTCCTTCTTTTTGGTCTCTCTCATTCCCACCTTGCTCTCCCAGTATATCCCAGACACTGCAATTAAAATTATTTTTATTACCAGATGCTCAAGCTTTTCCTTTCTTCACATTCCTCCAGTGACTTCCACATCAAGTTAAAGCTTCTTTTCCTAACAATCAAGACCCCACACATCTCTTCCCCAGCTTGTAAACCTCTGCCATCATATCTTACTACTCCCTATTTGTTTGCATTTGCCTCCTACCTCACTGCTCCCTTTGTGCCCTTATCCTGTACTTTAAAATTCTTCTCTTCATGCTTTCTTCCATGCTGTCCCTTCATCTCCCACCCATAGCATCCAAAGCAACTTCTGTCTTTATTTAAATCACTTAACACCCACTTTTTTGCCCATATCCAGCAATGTTAATTTAGCAAAATGCTGCATCTGAAGGGCTTTGGGTTCTTATTAATCACTCACATTTTGCTAAAGACTCAATAATGATTTTTTGCTTTTGATGCAAGAATCTACCTGAAGTTCTGAACTACCTCCTGCAGTACCCAACTCATACCCGCTAGGATGCAGGCACAAACAAACAGCTCTCTTTGTGCACTGTTTATCTTTTTAGATCCAGCTCCATTATGGAAGTTCCGAGCAGAAAATTTTCCACAGAGACAGCAATATTTTAGCAATAAAGAGACTTTTATTAGGTTTGAGGGGGAAAGGATGGGAAGTGTAGTTGGTACACATGCTTTGGAGATCTCAGGGCTCCTTTTGCTAGGACGAAGGTGATAACTTATGAAGGGACCTTTGAGAGACTCCAAAGCATTGTACACCTCTTATTTTATGTTAGTCTAATAAAAGTGTAGCTGCTTCCCCAATTCTGCTGTCTAGTTCAGTTGGCGAGGACTATGTTTTTCAATAAATCATTTTCAAACCTCTGATATCCATTCCCTTGTCTCAACAATAAAACCTTGAAAAAGCAAAGGTAAGGCATATCAGTGTAAGGCAGTAGCACATCTGATATAAAGTCACACTGGATCGCAAATGCTCTCAGGCAACTACAAATACTCAATTATACAGCGTTTGTGCTTAAAAGCTTTCCAACTTTGCATTAGGTAACCAGGAAAATAGCATGGTCTAGTGGTTAAGCCACCAGATTGGGAGTCTAGAAACTGGGGCTCTATTCTTGGGTCTGACTCTGACTGCTGTGTGTCCTAGGCCAAGTCACTTCACCCCTCTGTTTCCACACACACTCTTCGTTTAGATTGTAACTAAGTTGTTTCAGGTAGGGACTGCCTCTTACTCAGTGTGTACAGTGCCTACTACAATGGAGCTCCAATCTCAAATGAAGTCTTTATATGCTATTGTATTACCAATTGTTTATTTGATATCTTTTATTTCAGTGTTTTCAGTATTCCCTGTACTCAGAGAAAATCTAGGGAATATTGTTAATACTGAAGAAATGTTATCCCATTTTAAAGAAACTACACAAAATAAGATTTGCATTTAATTATCTAAGCAAGCCACTGGCAAGATTTTACACGTGACCACCATTCCATTCATTACAAAGTCTACAATTTACCGATAGGGTAGCAATTATATCCAGAGAGAATGCGTGACAATTAGCAGTGCAGTATGCAGTTTCATAAATAATCAATGGCCACATAATTCAAGGGTAACAAATATCTACTCGCTGTTCCTTCAAAACTGGTACAATGTCTCCCCAGTCCTTGATCAGAGAAGAATAGTAACATTAATAAACAGGTTTTTTTAACTCATTACAGTTTTTTACCGTATAGTCAGCCATGGTCTATTCATTAGTTCCAGCCCTGGATTTTACTGATGATTGCACTGACTCACTGTGATGTCAGTGGGAGTGTTGCCTGCATGGAGAGAAGATTGTAATACCCACGGGATCTTTGATCAAATAACCTGAATTTTCTGTATATTAATCTACCCCTACATAAAATGAGTATCATAATACTTCCCTCCCTTCCAAGGGTATTGCAAGCCTTAATAAACTTTGTAGTTAAATATCAAATGAAGTGTTTGCACAATTATTATGATTGCTAATTACAGAACCCACTGTCATAATATCAGTATTCCATAAGTTCAAAGTTATCCAGAACATAATTTACTAAGTTATGTTTGGAACAATGGAGAGATCAAATTCAACCCTCTCCCAAGAACAAGCAAAGTCAGTAAAGGTATGCCTGCCACATTCTGTCTGAGGGCATAAGGGCAGCATCTCAGAGAAGATAGATTCCAAATGTCAAGTACACTGTACTGCATCCCTACCCGGACATATATTACACATGGCCCAATCTCCATGAACATACCAGTTGGTCCCCAGCTTCATCACTCAGGATACTTCACTACAACCCACTAGCTCCTGCACTGCCTTACCCTTTTCATACATATTACACCTCTACCCCGATATAACGCTGTCCTCGGGAGCCAAAAAATCTTACCGCATTATAGGTGAAACCGCGTTATATCGAACTTGCTTTGATCCACCAAAGTGCGCAGCCCCGCCCCCCCCAGAGCGCTGCTTTATCGCGTTATATCCGAATTCGTGTTATATCGGGTCGCGTTATAAAGGGGTAGAGGTGTACATGCTGAGTGGCATTGTCGCAAGCTAGTGGACTGTACAATTATTTTTTTAACAAAATATTTAAACATTCACATTCCTTTGAAAGCTTAATACCAGCTACCTGAACTAGGGGCTATAGTTTTCCCTTTCTGTGTAATACCGTTATTGTTTTATTCACACTTTAGACTTTTGCTGAGTTTTCAAAGCCAGTCTCAAGGCCTATACCCACCCTCATGGCTGTCAGTTAATTCTGACATCTGAAAATTATCGTTAGAGGAAGTAGTACAATCACAAGGCTTTTCACTACCACTGCATATGAGGCTCACAAAGTGCTTTACCAGCATTTACTAAGCCCCATAACAATACTTATCTCACAGTAGGTGCTACTTTACAAGTATTCTACAAGTGACTGTGTATATGACAGTAGATTAAGGCACAGAGGGATTGGGGTCCTGATTCTAATCTTACACTGGCAAGGCTCAGTTAATGGATATTAACAAATACAGCTCAAGTTACGGTACAGATTTCTAGATCAACAAAGGTGGACAGAGCAGAGAAAATCCATGAAGAAAATGACAGCCACCTCTGACAGGTAAACTTAGCTGGGTCTGAAAGTTGCTCAGGTACTTTCGCTTGCATGAGTCTTCAACTTCTTCGTACTTACGTTAAACTCACTATTACCCAGGGTTATAAAAGTGCTTTACCATCCAGAAATGGGAAGTAAGGTACAGGCATGCCCTTGAGCTAGAATGTAAGGATAGTAACTATCCCTTGCTGCTGGGTTCCACATAAATGTCCCTTTTGGGATTTAAGATATTACGTCTGGCTTTTCCCAAGGCATTGTGCAGCACCAGTATTTGTGGTGACAGATCAATGCCACTAACATTCAGAAACATCACATTTCCTTCACTCCCCCTGCAAAAAAAATGAGTTAGCACATGGAACCAATGCCAGGAAATATAGAGTTAAGGCCAACACTGCCCTTGACTTTACTCACTCTGACTAGGGATTTACAGGGCTCCATCAGCCCTCATCATGCTACTGCAATATCACTGCTATCACAGATCACCCAGCAATTTGAATTTCCTGAACACCACTTCAGTATTTCTTTTTGTATTAGCCCATTTACATTGGTGGCAATGGACTTCACCACAGGAAACCTGGCTATAGGTTGAATGAGTTTATTTCCACTGCAGTAGTACAATAAAGAAAATGTGCCTGAGCACTGCTGAGGATACAGACAGGGTTTTTATAATGAAGCAAATTGAAACGGGGGAGTCACTGTAAAGAGAGAAAATCTTAAAAGTCTTTGTTGGGTTGGCTCTATTTGGCAAAGAGTTTTATTCTAGGCCCTAATCACAGGAATGAGATCTGTTCTAAATTGTTTTGCATTTGTCTCTGAGTGACTGGAAATTTGCTTGTTAAGTGTTCAGGTGGAGGAAAAAGCTCTCAGGTGCAAGAAGAAGCAGTGCTGTGCAGCCAGTGGAAAGAAACATTCAAACAATTATACACCCTACTGCTCCAAGTCATATTAAAACAATCTGCAAGCTAATGCAATGCTAACAACAATGTCTCATAAATGGTAAACGGGCTGGATGAACATCCTGGCTGAGCAAGCTGGATGAACAACCTTCCTAGTTAAAAAATACAGTATCATTGCATTGTTCAACAAGGTTTTAAATGCCAATTCTGGTTTTATACATGGTACATCTAATCAGAATTTCCAGCACAGCTAATGGCATCTATTTCAAGAAACACATCAGAGAACTTGCCTTTTGGAAATCCAGTATTTCAGCAACCACTGTAGCAAATTAAAAACACTTTCTGGTTCATGTGCTGTCTCTAATAACATCTGTACATGGACTGCCTCAGTCACTTTGGGCCTAATCTTTAGCTCAGAACCGTGCCAGAACTGGTGGGTTGGATGCTAAGAAGAAGCACCCAGAGGTAGAAGTGGCAAAAGAACCCTCTCCCCACTCAGTCTGCAGCATGGCTATGGAGCTGATCCATCTAGCTGTTTAAGCCCAAGAGTGAACAAAGCAATCTGTGGGCCATGCTGTGCCCTTTCACCAGGCCAGTGTTTCCCAAACTTGGGACGCCGCTTGTGTAGGGAAAGCCCCTGGTGGGCTGGGCCAGTTTGTTTACCTGCCCCGTCTGCAGGTCCGGCAGATCGCAGCTCCCACTGCCCATGGTTCGCTACTCCAGGCCAATGGGAGCTGCTGGAAGCAACGGCCAGTACGTCCCTCAGCCCGCGCTGCTTCCCGCAGCTCCCATTGGACTGGAGCAGCGAACCGTGGCCAGTGGGAGCTGCGATCGGCCGGAAAGCAGCACGGGCCGAGGGACGTACTGGCCACCGCTTCCAGCAGCTCCCATTGGCCTGCAGTAGCGAACCGCGGCCAGTGGGAGCCGCGATCGGCCAGACCTGCGGACGGGGCAGGTAAACAAACCGGCCCAGCCCACCAGGGGCTTTCCCTACACAAGCGGCGTCCCAAGTTTGGGAAACACTGCACCAGGCCAACACCAGAAGGTCCATGTAGCAGCAGTACTCTGACTGCATTTCTAGCTTGCCCACGCACTGCTATGCAGAAAGCCTCCCAAATGGACATTTTCACATTATACAAAGATGAGTATAATCCAAAACTTCCCCGCCCCCCCCCCCCCCAAGCTAGCCAGGAGAAGTGAACTTTTTCCACCACCAGAAAGAGAGAGGGTTTTGTGCTTCTTTGTGCCTTGGCAACATTCAAACATTTGCACATTGTACATGCCTCAAGACAGAGAGAGGGCCCAGGCACAACCCTCTGGAAAGGAATCCAAATTCTGAACAACCCCCAGCCTGGGAATGTTTGACTCCAGAATTTTTTAGTATGGCCCACTAAACTGCTGTATGGAACACAGCTAGGGAGCAGCAAAAGAATTGGATTAGCAGTCTGGGCTAGAATTACGCACATCCCCTACAAATTCTGGAGGAGCTTGTGCAGGCCCACCCCTGAAAACAGTGTAATTACATTAGGAAGGAAAACATACCTTCAGCTTCAATCTGAAAGAAGTCTGCCTAGTTCCTCGTGACTTTTGCAATTTCATTCTAACTTTATTCATCGCAACAGCTCATTTGACTCTACATTTGCCCCCATAATTGAGCAAACTACCATAGAGACTATGGAAACCCAAGGGGTAAAGCTGTGTTATATCAAAACCTCTTATTGAGTTATAAGGAAAGGTTCATAGGAAGGAAAATTCAGCTGCAGGTATAAACAACCAAATTGGCTTCATCATTCTTTCTCCCTATAACCTCCTCTCAGTGTATGTCTTCCTGCATAGTTAACCCAGGTGATGAATACTCACATCTGACTTTGGGTGTCCCTAGCCCAGATGTAAGTGATCCCACAGTAAAGTCCTACTTGTGTTACTGTGTTCTCCCTGTTGTGTATGCATCTGTGTGTGACTACAGCATATCCAATGGACCTTTGTACAGAGATGATCTGGGATTCTTTCCCAGTCAATTGTGGAAGAACTCATCTGTTCTTCAGGGGCAATTGAGGGAAGGGCTTTGGAGAACTAGTAGCACTCAAGTGACTGAGCCTACAACTTGCTGCAAAGTGAACAGGTTTTAGCCCAAGTTCAAACAGAACTTGGATTCTAACCCACACCCCCAGCCAGGTAAGCTAGCCCAGGCTTAGAGCATCTCCAAACCCAGACCAGAGTTTTGTTTTGTTTTTTTGTGGATGGGAGGGAGGATTGGGGTAGTGCATGGGTTAACAGTGCAGTAGAGACATACATGTCCTCAGAGAGTACAATCTTGAACATTCTTACCTTGAGACAACATCTTAGCAGAGTTTTCTCTGGAAACAGAAAAAGCCACCATGCTTGATAATAGCTGCTGGACTCCATTTTAGATTGAAGGAGAAGGGCTTGTAAGTGCTACTATTTATACCTTTACACAGCACCATCAGGTGTCAGAATCCAGTACTGCAAAGAAGTCTGCAGTGCAACTCCCCACTGCAGAGTGGGAAATTGCTAAATACTGGTTGGTTGGTTCTGATTCCGGATTGTCTAGTTTTGAGGGTTTCTTTGCAGTACTCCCTACTCCTTCTTGGCCAGAGAAAGAAGGGGGGGTGTAATTGTGGGTAGGAGGATACAATATAGATATAGAATCAGAAAGTAAGGAAAGGGAAGATGGAATGCATAGGATATGGAGGGAGCTGATTAGCTAAAACTAACAAACGAGGGTTGGAGTTACTCTGAAGCTAGTCCCCAGAGTGTAAAAGCTCACTTGAAGTTGGGACTTAGTGATATTTAGTTTTTCAGGTGGACAATTTAGTCTGTTTGTTTGTTTTCTTCAAGCTTCAGCTTTGGAGTCATGCGATTATCTGAGCATCTATTTATATGAGCACTCCTTATTAAGTGTACATGCCTGCATACTTACAGAGAAAAGCTTGAAAATACAAGGCCTAAAGCCTCCAGTTAGAAGGCAAATAAAAAGAACCCAAAAGTATTTTACAGCTAAAATGATTGGTTTTTATACATTGTGTTTTAAACTTATTTTGGAAGTTGAAAGTCAAGCTGAACTATTTCTGGTATCTTTCATGCTTTATCACTTGTAACACTGGCACAACTGAAGTTTGCTATGTAGGTAAAAATGCAACTAAAGTGCCTATTTCTGTACATCTCAAGGTAAAAATTCTGTTATTGGAATTTAGTTAACTAGTGTACTAATACACAAGCTAAACAGAACCTACTAACTCCCTCTTACCTGTGTTGGCTCTGTAGGGCTAGCAAGTCAAATATAGTACTAGATTATTTTTATTGATAAAGCAAACAGATGTGACTTTGAGTACCTAGAGAGCAGATTGGTTGACCCAGTTCCTTTTTTGCACCTTACTCCACCTGATAAAACAAGAATGTTAACAGTAACTCTTCTGCAGAGCTGGGGGGAAATCCCCGAGGAGTTTTTGTTTGTTTTGAGTGAGACATAGATCATCAGTAATCTGAAAATTGGAAAACTTCAACCAGCTCTACTCTTCTACTAATGAAGTTCATTTAGCTGTGTATTTCCTTAGGTATTTCTTTTGTTTAAAGAAATTACTCTTCCAGAGTTCTATTTTTTTTCCTTAATACTTTTTATAGTATTTTCTTGAAAAAGTAGAATAGAGTGAAGAAAATGTTTTAATTATCAGTTGCTAAAAATACATGAAGCAGGAGTGTCTGCCTGGGACAGTGGGGTCACACTTCTCTCCTCAAGGAAGCCAATGAACAGCAGCAACAGGTCTCCAATTCATTTCTTGGGACAGGTGGAAAGCATCAGCTTTGAGGTGATTTTTCATGCCCTGAGACTTGTGGACTAGAAGTTGTTGGGTTCACTCCCTGGGAGACATGAAGAACAGTAGGATGAATAATTATTCCAGTGTTCCCCCTCATAAAATTTAGAAGTTCTATTGGCTTCATTACTGGACCCTTTTAAACTCCTTGAACAGCAACCTACCTTGGGCCTGGTCTACACTACGACTTTAATTCGGATTTAGCTGCCTTAATTCGAATTAACGCTTGACCCGTCCACACAACGAAGCCATTTAATTCGAATTAAAGAGCCCTTTAATTCGATTTCTGTACTCCTCCTCGACGAGAGGAGTAGCGTCAAAATCGGTATTGTTAATCCGAATTAAGGTTAGTGTGGCCGCAATTCGATGTTATTGGCCTCCAGGAGCTATCCCACAGTGCACCATTGTGACCGCTCTGGACAGCAATCTGAACTCGCATGCGCTGGCCAGGTGGACAGGAAAAGCCCCGGGAACATTTGAATTTCATTTCCTGTTTGCACAGCGTGGAGAGCACAGGTGACCACAGAGAGCTCATCAGCACAGGTAACCATGCAGGCTGATAATCGAAAAAGAGCACCAGCATGGACCATACAGGAGGTACTGGATTTGATCGCTATATGGGGAGAGGATTCAGTGCTAGCAGAACTTCGTTCGAAAAGACGAAATGCCAAAACTTTTGAAAAAATTTCCAAGGGCATGATGGAGAGAGGCCACAATAGGGACTCAGATCAGTGCTGCGTGAAAGTCAAGGAGCTCAGACAAGCCTATCAAAAAGCAAAGGAGGCAAACGGTCGCTCCGGGTCAGAGCCGCGGACATGCCGCTTCTACGCCGAGCTAAATGCATTTCTAGGGGGGGCCGCCACCACTACCCCACCTCTGACTGTGGATTCCGAGATGGGGATAATCTCATCAGGTACACCTGATGATTCCGCGGAAGGGGAAGAGGAGGAGGATGAGCTGGCAGAGAGCACCTAGCTCTCCGTTCTCCCCAACAGCCAGGATCTGTTTCTCACCCTGACTGAAGTACCCTCCCAAGCCTCCCAAGCCAGTACCCAAGACCATGACCCCATGGAAGGGACCTCAGGTGAGTTTATCTTTTAAAATATAAAACATGGTTTAAAAGCAAGCATTTTTAATGATTAATTTGCCCTGAGCACTTGGGATGCATTCGCAGCCAGTACAGCTACTGGAAAAGTCTGTTAACATGTCTGGGGATGGAGCGGAAATCCTCCAGGGACATCTCCATGAAGCTCTCCTGGAGGTACTCCAAAAGCCTTGCCACAAGGTTTCTGGGCAGTGCAGCCTTATTCCGTCCTCCATGGTAGGACACTTGACCACGCCATGCTAGTAGCAAGTAATCTGGTATCATTGCATGACAAAGCCTGGCAGCGTATGGTCCCGGTGTTTGCTGGCATTCAAGCAACATCCGTTCTTTATCTTGCTGTGTAATCCTCAGGAGAGTGATATCGCTTAGGGTAACCTGGTTGAAATACGGGAATTTAATTAAGGGGACAGAGGTGGCCGTTCCTACTGGGCTGTTTGCCTGTGGCTGAAAAGAAATCCTTCCCTGCATTTAGCCAAGTGCAAAGGGGGGGGGGGGAAGGATTGGCCCAGAGCTTTTTGCGTTTTGCTAGCAGGGATCTTCCCTGATACCAGCCACGCGGTGGGGGGAGGGATAAAGCACTCATCTCAGAGAATTCATGGCGGGTTGAGGGGGGTGTTAGTTTGGTTCCTGCAGGGATCTTCCCTGATACCAGCCACGCGGTGGGGGGAGGGATAAAGCACTCATCCCAGAGAATTCATGGCGGGTTGGGGGTGGGGGTTAGTTTGGTTCCTGCAGGGATCTTCCCTGATACCAGCCACGCGGTGGGGGGAGGGATAAAGCACTCATCCCAGAGAATTCATGGCGGGTTGGGGGCGGTGTTAGTTTGGTTCCTGCAGGGATCTTCCCTGATACCAGCCACGCGGTGGGGGGAGGGATAAAGCACTCATCCCAGAGAATTGGATGGTGGGGGGGTGTTAGCTTGTTTTCTGCTGCTGAAGGTTAACAGGAAAACTGCAGCACAACGGGCTTTGCTTGGTATGTGGGAAAGCAGGGCGCAGAAGCCTAAAGACAGTGGCTTACCATGGCAGCATGCAAGCTGAATTCTGTTGCCCGGACCTGCGTCTGTGATCTCTAGCAGCAAAGCCACAGGCACTCAATATTAAGAGGCAAAATGCGACCTTGCACAGAAATCACATGTGCTATGTAATGTGAATAGTATTTGTCACCGTGAAAGAGTATAAGCATTGTTCTGAAAAATGTATCTTTTAAAAAAATTCTCTCCTTTTTTCACTCCCTCCAGCAGCTGCAAATGTTTCAAGCCTCCCTCCTCCTTCCCGAAGGCTATCCCAGATAAGGCGTCGGAAAAAGAAGACGCGAGACGAGATGTTTGCAGAAATCATGCAATCCACCAGGAGTGAAAGAGCTCATCTGAATGAGTGGAAGGACACGGTTTGCAAGTATAGGAAAGAAGCCAGTGAACGTGAGGACAGGAGGGACCAACGTGAGGACATGAGGGACCAACGTGAGGACAGAAGGGACCAACGTGAGGAGAGGAGAGACGCTCAAGATGAGAGGTGGCATCAGGAAGATCAGAGGAGGCAGGATGCAACGCTGGGGCTGCTGCGTGAGCAAACAGACATGCTCCGGCGTCTGGTAGAGCTTCAGGAACGGCTGCTGGAGAACAGAGTGCCGCTACATCCCCTGTATAACCCCCCTACCTCCTCATCATGTTCCATAGCCTCCTCACCCAGACGTATAAGAACACGCGGGGGGGAGGCTCCGTACACCCTCCCATTCCACCCCAGTGGACAGCCCAAGCAAAAGGCTGCCATTTTTTTAACCTTTTTTTAGTGGGCTTTTCCTTCCCGCTGATCCTCCTCCCAAACCTCACTCAGGTTCTCTCCCTCTTTTTATAATCAATTAATAAAGAATAAATGATTTTTAAACAATAGTGACTTTATTTCCTTTGAAAGCAAGCTGGGGGAAGGGGGAGGGTGGGTTCCTTACAGAGAATGAGTCAATAAAGGGGGCGGGTTTTCATGAAGGATAAACAAACAGAAATTTCACACTGTAGCCTGGCCAGTCATGAAACTGGTTTTCAAAGCTTCCCTAATGCGCAGCGCTTCCTGGTGTGCTCTTCTAATCGCCCTGGTGTCTGGCTGCGCGTAATCAGCAGCCAGGCGATTTGCCTCAGCCTCCCACCCTGCCATAAAGGTCTCCCCCTTGCTCTCACAGAGATTGTGGAGCACACAGCAAGCAGTAATAACAATGGGGATATTGGTTTGGCTGAGGTCTGAGCGAGTCAGTAAGGATCGCCAGCGACCTTTTAAACGGCCAAATGCACATTCTACCACCATTCTGCACTTGCTCAGCCTGTAGTTGAACAACTCCTGACTCCTGTCCAGGCTGCCTGTGTATGGCTTCATGAGCCATGGCATTAAGGGGTAGGCTGGGTCCCCAAGAATAACAATTGGCATTTCAACATCCCCAACGGTTATTTTCTGGTCCAGAAAGTAAGTCCCTTGCTGCAGCCGTTTAAACAGATTGGTGTTCCTGAAGACGCGAGCGTCATGAACCCTTCCCGGCCAGCCCACATGGATGTTGGTGAAACGTCCCTTGTGATCCACAAGTGCTTGCAGCACCATTGAAAAGTACACCTTGCGGTTTATGTAGTGGGTACCCTGGTTCTCCGGTGCCAAGATAGGAATATGGGTTCCATCTATCGCCCCACCACAGTTAGGGAATCCCATTGCAGCAAAGCCATCCACTATGACCTGCACATTTCCCAGAGTCACTACCTTTCGTAGCAGCACCTCCGTGATTGCTTTGGCTACTTGCATCACAGCAGCCCCCACAGTAGATTTGCCCACTCCAAATTGATTACCGACTGACCGGTAGCTGTCTGGCGTTGCAAGCTTCCACATGGCTATCGCCACTCGCTTCTCAACTGTGAGGGCTGCTCTCATCTTGGTATTCTGGCGCTTCAGGGCAGGGGAAAGCAAGTCACAAAGTTCCATGAAAGTGCCCTTACGCCTGCGAAAGTTTCTCAGCCACTGGGAATCGTCCCACACCTGCAACACTATGCGGTCCCACCAGTCTGTGCTTGTTTCCCGGGCCCAGAATCGGCGTTCCAAGCCTATAACCTGGCCCATTAACATCATAATCTCCAAAGCACCGGGGCCCGCGGTCTGAGAGAATTCACGGTCCATGTCCATGTCCTCATCACGCTTGTCGCTGCGCTGCAGTCGCCGCCTCCTCCTCCTCGCCTCTTTTTTCTGGTCCTGGGTAAGCATAAACTCCACGAGAACGCGCGAGGTGTTTACAATGTTCATGACTGCGTTCTGGAGCTGAGCGGGATCCATGCTTGCTGCGGTATGGAGTCTGCAGAGTTCACTCAGGAAAAAAGGCGCGAAATGGTTGTCTGCCGTTGCTTTCAGGGAGGGAGGGGGAGGCTGTACCCAGAACCACCTGCGACAATGTTTTTTGCCCCATCATGCACTGGGGTCTCAACCCAGAATTCCAAGGGGGGTGGAGACTGCGGGAACTATGGGATAGCTATGGGAAAGCTACCCACAATGCAACGCTCTGGAAATCGATGCTAGTATGGTAGCTTGGATGCACACCACCGAATTAATGTGCCTAGTGTGGCCGAATACATTCGAATTTATAAAATCGGTTTCCTAAATTCGAATTATATAAATTCGGATTAATCCCGTAGTGTAGACATACCCTTGGATTCAAGCATGTGCCAGCCAAACCTCTGGTTTCTTTGATCTATAGCATTTGGTGTGAAGGGGTTTGGAGAGTATACTTGAGTAGCCTGTAGCCCTAACATGCTCTTCAGGTACTTATGGGCATTTACAATTCCAGCTTTGTAAGAGATATGAATGATCATCACAAAACTTAAAACGTACAAATCTTATCAGATAGATATGCTTCTCTTCAAATAATGGTAACAACCTGCTGCTTTTTTCAGTCCACTATCTCGATTACCTTGGAATCTTCCCAAAACTTCTCCTCTGGCCCAAGAGTAGGTACAACAAATGTCAGTGAGGAAGCAGGGGCCCAACCCTGTCAGCTGCTGAGCATCTTCCACATGGTTCTGGACATCCTCAACTCTGATTAGCTTCAATTGCAGGTTTATAAAGAATGTTAGTGAGAGGTAAAATCAGGTCTGGGATGAAAATGATCTTGTTACCTAACTGTGGAGTCACTAGGGCAATGCAATATTTTTTCCTAACACTCACCACTTCTCTATTTCTTCAGTGAGGGCATTCCATGCATATGTAAGATAAACTCAATTTTCATTTTATTTTCACAGTTCATCTTTAATTATTTCTGAACTATGGAATTTATCCTGCTGCCCTTCCTTGGGCAAAAATCCTACTGTAGTGAATGGGAATTTTGCCTCAGGAAGGGGCATGATTAAGTCCTCTGTATTGAAATCAGGAGTCAGGAATACATAATTGTAGGCTTTTAATCATTCATTTTTCTTTGCAATATATAACAGAAGCAACTACATTTTAAAACAATGTAACAATGGAATTATATCTTTTTAAAAGTATTATCACTGCAGATGGGGGAAAAAGCTATCTTGGATTTGAGGGATTACAGATCTGGATCCAAATTTTGGCTTTGAGTTAAGCCTCACCCAGTTTGGGGTCTATCTTCCACTTCCAATTCAGATGCAGACAACATCTTGTAAGAACAGGTGTTTGTTCAAGATTTTGGCCAAAGGGAGACAAAGAATCACATGAAAATACCTCATCTTCTGAGACTTCCACAATCCTAAGGGGAAAGTTTTTGAAGAGGATAATGGTTTGCTAAGAATTATTTGCTTAGCCTTCATTTAGATGAGTTATTGCCAAAAAAAAAAAAAAGAAAGAAAAGAAAATGCAGATAGTTAACACCCTATCTGCATATTCCAATGTGCCACTTGCATTTCACAGTAAAAAAAATATAAATGGCTAATAACAGTGGTATTTCAAAATAGCTGTATGTAAACAAATCAGTTTGGGAGAGTTAAAGCTAATGATATGTACAAACTTTTCCCCAAAATCAGTGTGAGAAAACTAAAGAGATTTTAAAATTAAAAAATGGAAATGTTAATGTTCAGTTTTCCTTCAGAGCAATGCTACTTTGTACTATTTTGCTCAGAAAAGACAAACAAGCTGTTCAAAGATCCTTGCTATTTTGCCTAGGAATGTTTTTGTTGTTACTGCCCCACCGTGGCTCATCCAAATATCAATGAAGGGCGGTTGTTTTTTTCTGCTTGAGCAGACACTTGGAGAGGGGGAAGAAAGCAAAGGAATCTTTCTATATTTATTTAGTCTGCCATGCTAGTGATCTACAGTTATAGGCAAATACAGCTGTAATCCCGGATCACGTTGTCTTCTGAGTCCTTATTAAAAAGCTAATGTATTCCTCTTTTCAATGTGTATATTTTCCACTTATAAATAGTACTTTTAGATAGCAGGAAATAGAGAGAGATGCAGTTGATAAATGGGAGACTGATCCAGAGAACAGGCATATCATTGAGTCATAATAGGGAGACTGAATCCTGTGCAGTAACTCATGAATGGCAACACCTTTAATGAGTGATATTATCCGCCTGTGTGTGTAAGCGCTTTTTCTACTCACAGTCTCACTACACATTTTTTTCTTTTCCATCGCTTATTCCTGAGGGAAATTCCTAGGTGTGCACTGTAATCTAGATATATGTTGTACTACATTGTATTTTTGGTTACATCAAGGCATCAATCTGACAATCAGCAAATTCCTTTGTTTTTGCTTATATCCATTCTGTATTTCCCCATGGCTGCCATTAGATACAATGGGCCCAATTCTCTTGTGCTGTGTGACTTTGGGCTGCACTACCACAACAATCTGTCTCACGAAGCAATGGGGAGCCTCTGGATGCATAGTCTTTCCCCTCTCCTTTTTGCTGCCAGCGTAGCAATGAAAGGGAATATGTCTGGAATATCACAATGCATGCTGATCTCTAGCAATCATTGTGGACTCCTGGGCCTGTTTGTAGTGGTCATAATTTAGAGCAGTACCATGCTACTCTAACTCAGTATAGAGGGAGTGGTCTTTATATACAGCATCCGTAGGCACAGGGCAGGGCAAGGATGAGCTTTAAACTACCTTTGCACGCCACTTCCTGCTTCGCCCCCGCACTTGCACAGTTCTGCTACACGTGGCTTAGCTGTAATGAAGGATCCATCTCAAGATGTTTCCAAGCTGAATCTGATTAAAATGGGGAAAAGTGTCTTTTGATTCATGATTGTTTCCAGGCACAGAAGCAGGGAGAATGTTGCAAAATACTGAGTCACCCTTCTCTCTGACCTTGATTTGCAACGTACAATCTAGCGACATTCACATCATGTCTGACATTCACTGGGTTAAAAAGATCAGTGAGCTTACCCACCCGTACACGCGTAGCTTACCTGTTTGTGAGTTCAGCCTGTCATCACACTAGAGTTCTGTGTTTCATCTGCACAAGATGGCAGAAATCTCTCATTCTCGTACCATGCAGGCTACCACTGCAGCATATTTCTCATTGCAGCTGAAGCATGTTTATGGGGCTGAGCATACCATAGTACTTAACTTTCCTTGACGTTATTAATATCTAACCTAAATCTCTCTTGCTGCAGATTTAGCTAATTACCACTTGTTCTACCTTCAGTGGATATGGAGAACAATTGATCACCATCCTCTTTATAACAGCCCTTAACATATTTGAAGACTGTTATCAGCTCTGTCTTCAGTCTGCTTTTCTTAAGACTAAACATGCCCAAGGTTTTTTTTTCCCCAGTCTTCATCATAGGTCAGGTTTTCTACACCTTTTACTGTTTTTGTTGCTCTCCTCTGGACTCTCTCCAGTTTGTCCACAGCTTTCTTAAAAAGTGGTGCCCAACACTAGACACAACCCTCTGCATACTGATTTTCAATTATGCTTAAAGCTGTCTAAGCAGAATGCTTACCCTTTCCTTTCAACCTGCATTGAAGGGTTTTTCTTGTTTTCTGGAAGCATCAGCATGGCAGGGCACCAGGGAGCTTCCTTCTATTACAGTGATTGTTTAGTTAGGATGCCTTGTGGAAGGACTGCCTAATGTGACCACTCGCACTACGACAAGCTCACTGTGTTTCCATATCAAACTCTTCATGCATTGTATCCACCTCTCACAAGAGAATAAACACATTCTGTGAAATATTTTGTGCTTTCCAACATTTGAAGAGTCTGTAGCTCACTGTGGTATTAGGGGGCTCTGCTAATGGGTTTATTTGCAGAAATTTGTCACTGATGCATGCAGTCAACATACGATGGGGAGTGTCTGCCTAGCACGTGGGAGAAGAAACATCATTCACAGCTCCATCCTCTGCTTTGCAATTCATGTGTAATTATGGCTTTTATCCTTGGAAGCACTTGTGTAGTGGAGTATCCTTTTCAGCATGTTCCTTACCCTCTGCTGGGCTAGCTTTTCACTAGAGAAGAAAGAACATTTTAAATAATAACTCACTGAGAGGGCAGACAGCAAGGCACTACATTAATGGGTGGAGTGTACCTTAGGTAGGCAAGCAGAACCAGCAATAACTGAGGAGTGCAAAGGAGGGCAAAAGGAGCCTTCACAACATACCAGAGCCAGCCCCAATGAAGTTACAGTGTTGCAAGGTTGCATCCACGGCATCACCCTCCCCCCACCCCCAACCACAGTAGAGGTATTGATAGGGAGCCCAATATTTTAAATAGTTTTAAGTGAAGAGCTAGGACAATACAAGGTTTGGAAAACACACCTTAAAATGAGAGACTTAAGGAGCTCCGTTCACTTAGCTTTGTAAAGAGAAAGTAAAGTACCCTGTGGAGACTATACCTAATGCAACAAGACTCCAAGCTAACCAACAAAGGCTGGATGATCCAAAGACTGGAATGCAAAGCTAGAAAAAAATCAAACTGGAAGAAAGGCACAAACTCTTAATATTAGAACTGGGTCAGATTTTTGGATTAGTAGTTTATTCACTGAAACAATGCAGTTTTGGAACCCCCCAAACTATATGCTGAATTCAGACAAATTGAAAAAGAAAAAAAAATGGAAATGTTTCCAGAACAGTTAATTTAGATTTTCCAGGTTAGATACACAAGACACCAGAAGAGCTACTCCCCTGACCCCGTAACTTTAGCCTAGTGGTTAGGGGACATTACCTGGGATGTGGGAGATCCAGGTTCAATTCCCCCCTGATGTGGAGCAGAGATTTGCATGTGATCCCCCACCTCTCAGGAATGTGTCCTAACCACCAGGTTAAAGTCATTCTCTCTCTTTGTGGCCCCATGACTATTCAAGTATTTTATACATAGTGGAAAAGCTTCCATAGGAGAGACTGAGATGGTAGCCTGCTGGTTAGGCACTCACATGGCGGGGGGAGCCCTCAGTTCAAATTCCTGTTCCACATAAGGCAAAATTGGGAATTTTCCAGCAGCTCCCATTGGCCTGGAGCAGTGAACCGCGGCCAGTGGGAGCCGCGATCGGCGGAACCTGAGGACGGGGCAGGTAAACAAACCGGCCCGGCCCGCCAGGGGCTTTCCCTACACAAGCGGTGTCCCAAGTTTGGGAAACACTGCCCTAACCCATGGGCTCAAGGTTATAGGGTGGAGGATACTAGCTCCTCCTCCACCTGTATTGTGAAATTTGCCCTTTATTTCCTTTGCTTTTGTTTTAAATTTTAAATGCCAGGAACTGAAGTGAGAGGTGTGTGAGGTAAGTTAAGATATTCCCTCACGCATCTTGTCTCTCTGATATCCTGGGACCAATATAGCTACAACAACACTGCAAATAGGAAATGAAATGTTTCATTACAGGTCAAACAAAGTTTCTTATTGACTTTGATTACTGAATTATTTCTGAATTTACTGCTTAGGTTCAATTCAAACCAATTGTTTTTATTATTATTTTTCAGAACTGCTAGCAAACCAAACAATCCAATTCACCTCACTCTACTTAACAGTGCAGGTAACTACCCACTAGGCAGGCTTACCAAGGGTTGTGATAGACTCCAGCTATGAACCCTTTGAAAGAGTAGCAGAATCTCCTCTTGAAAAGAGTGGCGGACGTTTCACCTTGCACTTCCTCAGAATCCAGCCTGAATGAAGCAGAATGCCTCTGGAGATGACTACCTTTGCACAGCCTTCCCTGATACATGCGTGTGAACGTTTCCAACCCAACCTGTGCCTTAAAAGAGAGTCTACTCTCATGATTAAGAGTCAGCACACATAAATTCCACATTTTTACAAACCACTGGAAGAGAGTGTAGAAGAGCAGCCAAGGACAAGAGGCACTCGAGAAGGAGCATGAAGGAAGACAGGCAGGCAGAGGGGAGTTAGAAGGTGAAGGAAAGGAAGATTTCAACTATCTTCTCGTGTAACATAAATTAAAAATGTGAGTTCTGTGAACAAGGCTATAAGCACATTGTGGGGGCTCTGGTGAATAACAAACCACTTAAACTCTGTTCTTTGGTTTATTACAATGTCACCAAAGTCTCTTGATATGAATAACTTTGCAATTTATAGCAAACTACAGTATTCATTCATTCTCAGTCCCCCACATATCACACATGGCGCCATGAAAGAGCAAACAAATACCATCACACAAGACTTGGTATTTCTTATATTAGCAGTGTAGGCAAGAACAAAGTATTTCTACCATACTACAAGAAGTGTTACATCAGCTTTTGAGTAAAATATTCAAAAGTACCTATGTGATTTAGGAGGCTGGTTCCCATTTCCAAAATCAACGTAGACATTTAGGAATTTAAGCTTCAGTGAAACTCACGCCAATACACAGCAATCTATTCCTGCACAAGCACACAGTGCTATAAACTCAGGCAATATTCAAAAATTCACAGTTTGGGGGCATTTTCATAATTTCTGTACCATCAGTGAAATTGTAATTTACATAGGGCCCTAATCATGATACATCTCCCCTATTTTATAAACATTTTAATAGAAACATTAAAAACAAATAAATTACACCCAGCTTCCCTCTCAGGGTCCCTTTGGCCTGAGGTTGCTACCACATAGTTAAGTTGGAGTCTTGTCTTTACAATAGACTCAGCTGGTTACATAGTCTTTGAGATTGTTTGCTAGACTCAGAGACAGGTGACAGGAAGACAGAAAGAGGTAATTTTTGGTGTGGTCACTTGTTGAGTAGATTAAACAATCTGTGAATTTTATTCCCTCCTGTGGACCTGACCTCTGGACGGTTCCCTGTCTCTCCATTCTGTGACGATCTCTGTAGGCTCTCTCTGGGTGTTATGTCTGCTGGTTCATAAGTGGCTCCTGTTCCTTCAAATCACGTATCCCTCTTGCATAGTCACCTCGTATGAGCTAGTGCCTTTAATCCTCTCCTTTTGGTGTCTCTCTAATATGAGGATCACAGGAGTACTTGTCTCTAGAGCCCATAGGTCCTTGGCTGACCTGTCATACTCTAGTGCCTATTTTCTCTAATTGTTGGACATCTCTTCTGAGCATTATCTCCGTCCTTCCGGCTGCAGTAGGTTTCCCCACAGGGGTAGCAGGGTTTTGGTCCTGCTTCATCCCACCAGTGCACTGGACTGTTTTGGCACCCCTGCGATGGGGTATTCCTGAGCACGAAAAATCTAACACAGTGTCTGAACCAGAAGAAATAGCCTTGTGTAACAGTCTCTTAGCTGTTTTCCCATTACTTACCATTATTCTGTGGGTATGCTGGGAGGAGATGCGGTGGTCACACTCTGATCTGCATGCAAATTCCTTGAATTCCTCTGAGGCAAATTGGGATCTGTTGTCAGTGAATTAATTCAGTTTCTAGAATGCCATATCTCACAAATTGCAAATCAGTATGCAAATCACTGACTTGCTTCTTGTATCGCACAGGGAATCAACATCCCCAAAATTTGAATTTTGGTCCACTGTACACAAGTATTGCTTTTTCCTTGAAAGTAAATAAGCCTGCTCCCACCTTTTCCCATGGTCAGCTAGGCAGCTCATGTAGTAACAGTCTCTTTTTGCCGGTGGTTATCACAAGACTGGCAGGTGTCACACCCTTTATCAAGGAGTGGAGTTGTGTATTCATTCTCAGCCAGTAAACATACTCTTGAACCTGTTTTGAGACAGCTGTCAATGCCCAGGTGTGAGGCATGTAATTTTTTCCATAACATTCCTATCTAACGGAGGGCAACAGCTCTCTGTCTTCAAAACATGATTCCATCCTGCACACTCAACTCATCTTTCATTTGAAAATATGGTTCTGCTCCTACCGGTACTTGGCTTTTATCTTCTGGCTATCCTGCTGGTATCACTCTTTTGACTGCCTGTAGTTTGATGTCCTTTTCTGCAGCCTCTTTGATTTCCATCAGTGTCGCTGTTGAAACTGGGACATAATCCAGCATATTAAGGGATTCATTGTCCTGATTCCCTTCCCCCAAGTCACTGATGCTGGGTATATATGCCCTGCTCAGGGTGTGAGCTAACTACAGTAACCTTCCTGGACAATATCTGATCTCTATCTGGTATCACTGGAGTCACGTCTACATGCGCTTCAATCGCTTTGGAGCACTAAGAAAGGGCTTTGCCGTGATTGTCTCTAGGGTTTTGTGGTCTGATTGCACTATTATTGGTTGATCATAGGTGAACTGATAGAATCACTCCATTCCAAACACCACAGCCAGAAATTCTTTTTCTACTTGGTGTTCCCCCATTCAGTCTCCGACAGGGCTCTGATGCCTGGCATAAGCGACAGGCTTCTCCTGCAAAAGGGCTGCATCCAATCCTTTCTCTGATGCATCACTCTGGAGTGTCAGTGGCTCTCCTGGCCAGTAGTACTTCAGGACATGGGCATCAGTTATCATTTGTTTCAACATTATGTCAAGTGGTTTATGTTGGGGACCTGACTATACAAAAATGGCAACAAAATGATTAAGGGTATGGAACAGCTTCCACATGAGGAGAGATTAATAAGACTGGGACTTTTCAGCTTGAAAAGAGATGACTAAGGGAGGATATGTTTGAGGTCTATAAAATCATGCCTGGTGTGGAGAAAGTAAATAAGGAACTGTTATTTACTCCTTCTCATAACACAAGACCTACGGGTCACCAAATGAAATTAATAGGCAGCAGGTTTAAAACAAACAAATGAAGTATTTCTTCACACAACGCACAGTCAACCAGAGGAACTCCTTGCCAGAGGATGTTGTGAAGGCCAAGATTATAACAGGGTTAAAAAAAAACTAGATAAGTTCATGGAGGATAGGTCCATCAATGGCTATTAGCCAGGATGGGCAGGAATGGTGTCCCTAGCTTCTGTTTGCCAGAAGCTGGGAATGGGCGACAAGGGATGGACCCCTTGATGATTGTCTGTTCTGTTCATTCCCTCTGGGACATCTGGCATTGGCCACTGTCGGAAGACAGAATACTGGGCTAGATGGACGTTTGGTCTGACCCAGTATGGCCATTCTTATGTTGACCAATCCCACTCAACATCCTGCCTTTTGAGCTGATGTCTGGGTTCCACTATTGCAGCCAGGTGTGGACAGCACTTTGCCAGAAAATTTGTCATTCCTGTGAAGTGCTGTACACCTTTTACATCCACTGGAGCTGGCACTTCTCTGCTTTGATCTTGTTGTGGTCTGCTTTCAGTCCTCTCCTGTGAGCAGGTGTCTAATCTATGTCACCTCATGCTGTGTGAGTCACAATTTGGGTGGAGTCAGTTTTAGGTTCTTGTCCCTGCATCACTGTAGCTTGCAGTTTTCTGGCAAGGTCTTGTTCAGCTTCTGTATCATTGCTCCCTTCACCTACAATGAGGATATCATCTGCAATTATTTTCACCCCAGGCAGTCCATCCAGCAGTTGGGTGAGCCTTCTGTGAGGCTGTGGCAAGCTTCAGGGTGGTGCAGATCTCTTTGCTTTGTTCCCCTATTAAGTAAAATAATAGTTTTCCTTTCCTGCTGTTGTCCTCTTCCTTTCACTGGGTCCATCGTTGGACTAGGTCTGGGTCTGCAGGGCTCCGTAGGGCTTCAGACTGACTTCCATGGCAAAGAACTCACAGCTCAGATGCTGCCACCATGTTTCATTCACAAAGAGTGAAGCTGAATGCAGGTTAAGTTGGACAAGTGGACTTTGTTAAACCCTATACACTGCTATGTCCATGTGGTTGTATTGCTTCCAGTCCAACTCCTCACATTCCCTGTTTCCTAGTGTCCCCTCAACAACAGTCCCACCGGGGAACATAGGCCCTCTGACTCCCATGATACAACCAGAACTGCTACAGACAAGTGGGTAACAGAGCCTAGCTTCCACCATATAAATAGGGCATACGAACAAGTTAATCGTGGGTTTTCTGACTGTTGACACAGAACTTGCTGTGACACAGAAGGGCAAATGTTTGTTTTTGTCTTATTGGGACGCAAATACTGAAAACATGTTCAGACGCTTAATAAATAACTCTGGAGGGAACTTAACACCAATCTGTAAAACACATAGCCTTGCTTTCAGTTCTTATTAGTCATCGTGAGGACTGTCTTCCAAGATAGTGAGGGTATTATCATGGTTGACTACATTACACTTAAACCCATCAGGGTAGCACTATATTTACCGGCTGTGCAACCTGCAGTAAAATATGAAAAATACAGATTATGGCATACTCTTACATCCCTAAGGCCTTTTTTGAGTGGCTTATAATGTCTAGTTTAGTTTATATTGTGCTTTAAATTTGGCAGAGATGTAAACAGGCAGGCATGTTTTATTTTCAGTGTAGTTAAGTCCTTTTGTTTACCTACAGCTAGATCATTCCCTGCCTCACGTAACTGTGGAGTTTAAGGTTTCCTGCTCCCCTCTGCAGCAATGTCAATTCCACCTAGCTCTTGGTCCAGATCAGGTATGGAGCACAGTCTCTGCTCACCATTTACTCCCTGTTATGAGCAAATGGGCAGAGGTGGGTGGAGAAGGGTAAGGAGGGTACAGAATCCTGCCTCTGCCCCCAATGCACTGGCCAGCATCGCTAGGCTGGCAAGGGGAGTTGGGGAGTAAGTTATACTCTGTAAATGGGTGTTGAAACTTATATATCTATCCTGTGCACTGAATGAGGCAAGGGTCCTATGGAAAAAGTAGTGTGATCATGCAATTGAAGACCATATCATAATGCATACATACAAAGGGACTTAATTAAGATTGCACGAGTAATCATAAATCTGACATTTCATAACTTTTGAGAGCTTGACTTTGTAACCTTAATAATTTCCCTTTTGTGTCATTTTTAATGAAACATTATTGGTTTTTTTGAAAGGAAAACAGTAAAAAATGCAACAGAACAATCCCCCCCCCATGTCTCACAAGCAGGATTTGAACCTTCAGCCCTTCAGCCCAGTCTGCTACCTCAAGAGCTACAGGATTAATTACATTAGTTAGTAGCAAGAGAAAACTTTTTTCCTCAGAAGACGAGATTTGTCCTTCGGTCTGCCCCGCATTCCCAGCCCACTGTTTCCCACCCCCTACTGCAGTTGCTTTGGCAGCTACTAGACATTCCCAATACTGTGGTGACAGCAATGTGGGCCAAGACTACACAGGGAAACTTACCAGCAGAATTATAATGGTATAATTTACTGCTATGGTTATACTGATATAACTCCTTGTGTGGACACACTTGTTCTGGAGTAAGAGTGGCTTTTTCAAGTTTAGCTTTATACAGCTTTCAAATTTTTCTGAGAAACGTAAAAAAAGAAAAGTGAAATGGTGATTTTCAGCAGTTGATATCTCAACAAAACCTGAATGGAATTTCTAGGACCAAAGAAAAGGCACTTTTCTAACTTGAGGGCTTTCTTCTTGCTGAATTTCAAAGGCTTGCTGCAAACAATGCAGGTGCCAGAGCTTCTAAACAAAAGTCACAAGGAATACTCATAACGGAAAGTGTTAGGCAATCTAAATATAACAGTTCCTACTACCTCGCTCTCTCTGCTTACAGTAGTTCCTAGAAATCCCAATGCATAGTGAGTCCATCCCAACGCGAAAGAACGTAGAATTTAAATAGACAAGATCAACAAAGGCTGGGAGGGAAGCAGAGGCCGATAGAGGTGAAGTGGCTTGCCTAAGGTCACACACAACATCAATAGCGTAGGCAGGAAACAGAGTCCAGGTCTCCTGACTGCCAGTCGAGTGCCTTATCCATGAAGATCACACTTTCTCTTAGAATATTATCAGCTGCTTATAATTCAAACCTGTAATTAACTTCACAAGATACTTAAACCCAACAAAGCAAATGCTAAACACTCTGGGGTTGAGAGTCTGACTTGTCAAACTCAAGAGTCAATAAATGTGGTTCATGATTTTTGTGCATAAGAAAACAATATAAAATATCTGTAAAACTGGTCACCTTTGATATATAACCTAAAACAAGAGATCCTGGGAAGCCACTGAACCCTAAAGCCACTTCATAAGAAACATCTGATACGTATTTTAAGAATATTTTATCTACCATTTAAATCTTAATATTAGAATAACGTACTTTGTAAGCTACCATCATATGCCATGGCTACATATAGTCTTTTGTTTATAGACTGTCTGGTTTAAACTGACTTTCAGATTTCCAAGGGAAATCAGCAAAGGGTGGTGGCAGAAGAGAAGCCTAGCATGAAAGCCTGAAAACTGGCAGCACAACAACAATAAAGAAAAAGGGGAAATCAAGAAATGTTTACATAGTTTAAACCCACACATTTATTTCATTTGCACCATACATGGGATTTTACTTAATTTAAATCTAAATGAGGCAGTTGTGCAGTGGACTGAACACAGAACTGGGAGGCAGGAGAAAGGGGCTCTAGTACTGACTTTTCCACTCACTTGTTTTGTGACTTTGGGCAAGTCATATAGGATAAAATATCAAAAGTAACTTAGGAACCCACACTCCATTTACAATCGTGGCGAATTCCCATAGAAAGTTAGTGGAACTTGGGCTTGTCTACAATAGTAGACTATAATAGATTTTTTTTGCCCCAGATCCCTAAATGGCCCCCTCAAGGATTGAACTCACAACCTTGGGTTTAGCAGGCCAATGCTCAAACCCCCCAGACGTGCACTTTAAATATACTGGTATAGTTAAAGCAGTAAACAAAACCCCTGATGTGGACACAGTTATACTGGTATAGAAGTGCTTATAGAGATATGGCTCATTCTGATTCAGGAAGTGGAAGCTATAAATCAGCTTTATATGAATATTAAAAGCATCCACACTTGGGCTTTCACTGGTATAACTAAACCTGCAATATATAATCATCCCTCTAACCAATATAGTTAAACTGGTAAAACTTTTAAGTGTAGACCTCGCTTTAGGCTCCCAAGGCACTCAGTACTTTGAAAAATGTCTTCCTTAAAGTCTCCATGCCTCAGTTTCCCTACTGATAAAAAGTGATAATAATTACCCCGCTTGTTTAAAAAATTGAGCTCTACTCAAGTGCCATAAGTGCAAAGTATTGATATTTTATCAAACTTTGAGTTGCCTTGGATTCTGAAATGGATGAAGAAGTTTGTTGTACACATTCAAAGACCACCAGTTCTGAAAGAGAACAATCAACAGTCTCAATTGTAAAAAAACAAAACAACAAAATAGCAAAGATTACATCAGTGGCAACTGTCTTAATAAATTTTAATTCACTTTGTGCAGGGCCTTCCTGCAACACTGTAGCTTTACTTAGCAGCACAGCAGCATGGGAAAATCTGCTAAGAAAGAAGGACCAGAGCAACTTTTAAGTTTTCCCTTGACAGTGCTTCAACCTTCAGTAACTCTTAATGAGCTAGCAACTAGGCGTCAAGATTCAAATGGTGCAGGGCAACAAATGTGCCATCCCTTTTCCTTCCATCAAACCTCCCTTCTGCTGTGTCTGAATCAAGACTTTAAACTTGAGAGTAGAATTATTCTATATTGAAACCAGGGTAGAAAATGGGGAAGAAATGTTCCTTACACTAATCTTGATCAATTCACTTTTAAGAGACTAGTGACTTTGATTTTTATTTCATTGCATTTTCCCTGAAAGAACCAATTCTCATGTTTCTATTCTGAGCACTGAACCTCAGTTATTTTTAACACTAACTGAGAAATATGTTATCTTAAAGCTTAGCATGAGAACTTTTCCTTGCTTGCTTGTCGTGGTTGCTTGTCAAGCAAGAGAAAAGGATTTGCTCTCAGTTTCTTGTGAGGGTGGAACAGTTTCATAAATAATCAGAGACTAGATAGTGAAATTAAATTATAGTGATGAAAATTATCTGGTATTTTTCTTACTAAAGATTATAGAGAAAGCCTATTCTACTTGTAAAGATAAAAAGCTGCTGGTGATCATGAAGGAGTAGTATTGCCTACGACTCCCTCTAGTGATCCTGCTATGGGAACTACAGATATTTCAGGTATTGGCAGTACAAAATCACTCCAAATTCTTTGTTATGTCTAATATATTAAATTGACTTACTAGCCAAAATGCAATTTCTAATAATGCCAGTTGATTGTGCAGTATACTATAAACTTTTGATTGTTATAAACAGTGGAGACAAATATAACATGAATATAGTCTGTTACTGGGAAGGAATGAAAGAGTTTTGCCACACAGGAAGTTTCAGATACTGGCATCTTTCCTTCCTACCATATTTTGGAAAGTCTTGACAAGACAATAGAAATACATGCCTACACTTTCAAAAATGTCTAGTGATATTGGGTGCCCATTGAGACAGCATAAAGGGGCCTAATTTTCAGAAAGTGTGGAACACTCACCCCCGAAAAATCAGGACCGTGTAAAGTGTCCTATGCTGGGTACCCAAAAATAACCCGTCACTTATCAGACCTCTTTGTGGTGCAGTACGGCAGAGCATATTCTGAATATTGCTAGCTCATAGCCACTTCTCTGTGTATGTATTTTTGGTTAATGTTAACACTTGAAAACTCTTTTCACCTTAGTACTTGGCACATCAGTAACACTTTTCATCTGAGCATCTCAAATATCTTTCACAAGTCTTCCTTGGGTCTCATAACACACCTATGAAATACATTATTAATTAAGCTAAGTACTACATTCATTTTATAGTTGGGTAAACTGTAGCACAGAGTTTTAACTTTTCTCATGCCTTCATCATACAACATATCAGTGGCAGAACCAGGCAAATATGCTAGCAGCAAATTCTTTTTAACTCTGGGGCCAGATCCAGTTTGCTATATACTCCAAATGGGAGTTCAGTGCATCTGTCAGTTGCAAAATATTTGGTTTTTGCTTGACAAAATGTATCATCTAGCACATGGATTTAGTGTCCATATGTAACAGCTAAAATTGATATGGTAGACCATAATGGTCTGTGAGGTCAAACTGGAAACCAGAGGAGATTGACATATTAGACCATAATACCTCCTTAGTCTTTCTGGTCAATAATCCACATTTTGTGTGTGTGTATGTGCATTTTAAAGGAACTACTTCTGTAGTTTATAATTACATGAGAGACCCACAGGAAAAAGATACTTTTTTTAAGTGCGGGGCAGGGGAAATTGACATGCAAAATGTTAAAATCCCTATTACATGCATTTAGACAGGACTCTTTATTCCCAAAGATCCCTATACACTTTTAAAAAGGAACCAATTCACGCACCACTGATATACAGGCACCCCAAGGGCGTAACATTGCAACTGTTCCAGAGCACACAGCTAGAGGGATTACACCCACTCTCAACTAGTGTTCTTGTGTGACCCAGACTAAAGTGAGGAAGTTCAGAGTTAAGACAAGCACATGTTTAAATGCTCTGCAGAACTAGGATCTAAATGAGTGATCCTGCCACTGTTACTAATGCAACCACTCCTATTTGACAATTTGGCCTCTTGCATGAGCATGTGTTGAAGAATCAGGACCACTTGAGTGGTCCTGACTTCAGAGCTCTGCTTTGGGTACAGTTCTATTGGCCCATACCACAGAATGGGGAGGGCAAAACCCATTTGAATCTCAGCTTGTTAAAAACAAAAAAACTCAGTGCTTTGCTTTTAACTTAGATTCAGAAGATTTATGAGAACATGGATACAAATTCCTCAGTTGTTTCCTTCCCAGACCCTATTATAAGAATTGATATTGATTAGAATTTCAAACACTCAGACCACAGACTATGAAAAGCCAACACACATCATTCCCTACAAATCGGAGTGCATCAGAAAGCAAGAGAGCATGGTTTGTACAGCTGCTTTCCCTTAGAAAAATGAGAGAATTTATGAATTTTTTTTGTCAATGGGGCTTCATCAAATCAGTATATCATTAAGAGACTCTATCTCACTAGTCAAAGATTCCAAGCACATCTGCTTGTTGGAAGAGTCTGCTTTCTCCCTGCCCCTCCCACTACTTTTGGCCAGACATTAAGACAGAAAGAGACTGATGTTATTTACTGTCGATCAGATGATATTCTTGGTGTTACTGAACTCCTTTTGTGCTAATGCTTGTCAAATAATGACTCTGCTTGGTATGGCCCTACCATATCTCATTGAAGCCAATAGGAACTTTGTCACTCACTTCAGTGGACATAGAATCAAGCCTTAGTAATTAACTAACTTTCAGGTGAAGCTAATGCAGGTGTCATGTATTTAACACTTGATAGAAGCTGTGCTATTAAAACATAGGTTATACCTATCCTATCACTGCACAAAAGTGCAGCTTCACTTAATTTGATTCCTTGCAAGTTTTCATCACAGCTCTATCCACTGGTACATAAGTCTGTGGTAATCATGCAAAGAAACAAGGACCTGTGGACTGGCTCACCTGAAATGTTGCTCCTACATATTCTCTGAAGATAACAATACAACCTACTCTCATGGCTCCAGGTCTTCCACACACATCCATTTCAATCAGCAAAATATAACTCAATAAGGGCCCAACTGAAAGCCCACTGAAGTCAGTGGAAAGGCTCCAGTTGACTGTAATGGTAATGTAGGGGGGACCTCTGTGGGGTTCAATGACCCTGCCCACTTTTCCTCTCAGGAGACTTAAATGGGGTAGAGGAGAGCTGACCTAGCAGGATAACAAATAGGCTATGGGAAGCAGGGGGATTAGATGCCTTAGGAGCTGTATCAGAAATGTCTGAGATACACACACCTTCTACAGAAGTTAATGGTATTACATAACTATTGCAAGCTGTTGCAGCAGCTGGGAGCTGGAAGGGATAGTATAATATGGGCTTGAAACCCAACATGGGCTCAAGTTTGGGAAACAGGTGATAGTCAGATGTGGAAGACCCCTTGCTACAAGGTGGGAGTCCTTAATGGGGGAGTGATTTCGGAGCACCTTACAATACTCACCCATAAGGGCTTTGGTCTCCTGAAAGCACATATATTTTTAGTAAATTGTAGAACTCTAATTTTAGAAAGGCAAATCACTTCAGCATTAAACATTGTCCCCAAAACATATAGAATTAAAATGATGCTGAAAATACAGGTTGTTAAAATATCCCATTGCTCAGAAATTGTCCTTTTTCCTTCTGCAGGAAATATAATATACTTAATAGTTCAATGGCCAGAAATCAAATCTAAGAGAATATTCAGAAAGTGTTCTCTTGAGATTCTTCAACTCTTTAACAGTTCTTTGCTATTTGAGCCATACAATACAAATAGATTCTGCATATTTGAGTATGCAGAACATCCACTCAAGTCAATTGGAGTTTTGCATGTGAAAGGATTATGAAGTTTTATTTTATAAGGGGTCTGTTTAAAAAAAGCCTTTCTAGAGAGTTGAAAAACAAGTTATTTATCTTAGATACTTATGGCCCCGGTTACTGCAGTAACTACATGATCTTACAATGCTCCTGTGGGCTAAGGAAGTACTATTTTTTACATATTGGAAACTGACACACAGAGATTAAGTGACTTGTTTACAGGCACAGAGGAAGTCTGGTAGTGGGGCAAGGAATTGAATCTGGGACTTTCAAGTCCCAGGCTGGCAGCATAAACTCTGGGGCAGCCTTAACTACCAGCTACAATTGTTTGGACAGGGGCTTAGCAATCTAGAATGGAGCAAGAGATAATCAGAAGCCACACCTCCTCTAATTCACTAGACAATGATGACAACTGCTAAATTTATACAGTTTTAAACACTCTTGGCCAGTACTTTCTTGTGACCTCATTAAACTTCCTCATAATGGTATACAGCCTATTCTGCAATATCCTAATCTCTATTTTCATTTGAGACATTAATTCATTTATTTCTGCTGTCACTGATAAGGTGAGTAGCTGAATCACGGCTCACTTCCCAAATGCTCATCTGAGAGGCTGAATCTAATGTCTACACTTATAAGCTTATAGCGGCACAGCTGTACCAATACAGCTGTGCCGCTGTAAAAGTGTTTGTGTAGCCATGTTATACTGACAGGAGAGAGCTCTCCGGTCAACATAATAAAACCATCTCAATGAGCGGTGGTAGCTATGTCGGCGGAAGAGCGCTTATGCCAGCAAAATGTATGTCACTCAGAGGGGTGTGCTAGTGTAGACATGGCCTAGGTGTTAAATTTGGAATATACTTCTCTCAATAAGGCCCTTAATTGGCTGTCAGGATTTACAGTAGCTAACTGGCTGGCTGTCCATAGGAGAGGTGAATAGTTATCAGGATATATATCTGAGTGCTTTATTAGCACCCTACTTGACTGTATTGTGAAAATAAATAGTGTGCAGCTGTTCTATTCAAAACCATTACCTGAGCATGATTGGCCAGCATATTGCACTCTACAATAAACAACTTGTTCCTCCATCCTTGGTCATAAATTGGGCATCTCAGTCTTGACTCCATGAGATAACTTGTTAAATGTCTCTTGAGAGGAATGCAACTTAAGCTGAACTATAGTAGGAGAAGAAAAATATTTATGTAGGACCAAGCAATATTTGAAGACTTATTGTGGGTGTTCTGTGACTGTGAATAATCTTTATGTGCAAAAGTTGGTTAAATTAGTCACTAAAAGGACATTAATTTCATAGGTCTAAGCAAAATATGCAGGAGTTATGGAGAAATTACCTAAATATTTTTCTTTTATATCAAGCAGTTTATAAATGAACTCTGAAGAGATATATTAAAATACAAGGTGATGGGATACTTTATTGCTTAAAATATCTTTCATTTATTTCATATTTGTACAGAAATCTAAACTAAGTTGTATTTTGTTAGTGTGCATCAAACTGAAATGTATTGCTTCCCAGTAAAAGCTAATTTAACATAACGATAAAGGTATTGTTTATTCTAGCATTTTTGCAAGTCTAGACTGCTTCTTATACACAAGCTGTGCTGTAAAGCATAGCAAAGAGACACAATATATTTCAAATTTTTTTTGGATTGCTATTATTTTACAAGTCATTAACCCCCAAAGATCTTTAAAGATGGAGAGAGCAGTGTAGTACAGCACTTGGTAAGTTTAAAAGTTAATTTCAATGCACAATTTGAGTGGCTTTTCATTCCCCATCAAGTACCTTTTAGCAAGGGTAGATGAAAAATATTGTTTACTGTCTCGGAGCTATTGTTGAATTGCTTGCCTAACTTTAAAGATTCAGTCTGATTTTCCTCTCACTTAATCCAGCTTTGCATTGTAACTCCATTCACTTTGTTAGCATCACTGCTGATCTACATTGGTGTAACTGAAGGGAGAACCAGCCTCACAAAATTCGTTGCTTGTGCTATTAATTAAGCTCCACCACTCTGAATTTGTCTTACATCTTGTCTTGCAAACACGCTCTAAAAACATCGTAGCCTTTTCAAAAATGCATACATGAGCTCTCAAAAGACTCACTGTGAAAAGTAAGGGATTTTGTACATAATTCATGAGACATTTAAAAACCACTGTCACTTGACAACTTTATGATAATAAAGTTACATTCTCCTTTTTTTTATTTTATTTTCCTGTTAGTGATACATTCCAGGCTTTAGCCTTAGAGGCAAATTGGCAGCATTGATGGTCTCGCCCCCTGAACTTATTTAATTAGACATCACAATATTACTAAAAATAATACAATCCAAACTTCTTACATTTTATCAATAAATGTTATTAAAAAGTGTATCATAGCTTCGAAGTTGGAATAAAGGAAATAGCTACCACACAGTCATTTGGAACAAAGAATATTCATTGAAATAGACAACGTTTTGAATTTGTGGTTGTACTCTTGTACATGTCTCGCAGAGGACTGTGCTATTTATCTAGTTAATACCCCACTTACACAATAATACTTAGCAATATCTGCACTAAATTCCCCTCTGTGACATTTTGCAATTTTATTGGAGTCTGAGGTTGCACAAGTGTAACTGAGGGAAGA
Source organism: Emys orbicularis (assembly GCF_028017835.1). Taxonomy (NCBI): domain Eukaryota; kingdom Metazoa; phylum Chordata; order Testudines; family Emydidae; genus Emys; species Emys orbicularis. The sequence goes on from NC_088691.1 coordinate 33,901,842, forward strand.
ATTTGGCCCTCCATGTACAAAGCATGGTACAAGTTTGGCCCAATCCTGATCACCCTTAATTACAAACTTCCTTTAAAATAGATTAATAGATTCATAGATTCTAGGACTGGAAGGGACCTCAAGAGGTCATCGAGTCCAGTCCCCTGCCCGCATGGCAGGACCAAATACTGTCTAGACCATCCCTGATAGACATTTATCTAACCTACTCTTAAATATCTCCAGAGATGGAGATTCCACTCAGAGTTATTGTTCTCAATCTAACTTTGGTATCCTTTGGAACTGTAATCAGTGACACTGAACTAAGAAGTGGAGTTGTACAAACAATTTTCCTCAGGCCATTGGTCACCAGAGCTTCCTTTACTGGGGTGGAAACCAAGAACTGTGTGTGCACTCTTTCCACCCCAGTTCTTTCCAAATCCTTGGCCTTGGTTAGGGTAAATTTACAATTCTATGAAATCAGTGGGAGTGTAGTGAAAGTGGAAACAGGACGTGTCCCACTAAATAGTTAATCTTTACGATGCACCAGAAAGGTAGGCACTATTGGCTAGATCAGGGTCGGCAACCTTTCAGAAGTGGTGTGCCAAGTCTTCATTTATTCACTCTAATTTAAGGTTTTGCGTGCCACTAATACATTTTAACGTTTTTAGAAGGTCTCTCTCTATAAGTCTATAATATATAACTAAACTATTGTTTTTAAAATGTTTAAGAAGCTTCATTTAAAATTAAATTAAAATGCAGATCTTATCAGTTTAGTGCAGTGGTTCTTAACCTGGGGTGCACAAACCCCCTGGGGGTGCGAGATGCCCTTTCTGGGGGTGCGAGACATGCGAGATTTTTTTAGAAGGTAAATCATCGAAAACACAAATTAAGCACAGGCACATAAGTACATCTACTTTGTTTCATCAAACCTATGTATTTATTAACATTATACATTTTTTAACAATTACTGTAATATACAAACCAAGTTTTTAAGTTTTCAAGTTTTTAAGCTAATTGTAGTGTAATTTTTTGATAAGGGGTGCGAGAACATATTTTGAGAACTCCAGACTGTCAGCAGGCTGAGTGGGGGTCAGGTGTAGTGTATTAAATTGCTCCCCATAGGAATGTGCTACTTACGGTGTACTACTTAGGGCTGCCAATCCTGATGCTCTGAGGGGCATGGTAAGGGGACAGGGAACAGGGGTGGTTGGATAGGCGTGGGAGTCCCGGGGGGCCTGTCAGGGATCGGGGGTGGGATAGGGGTCGGGGCAGTGAGGGGACAGGGAGCAGGGGGGTTTGGATGTGGGGGTGGGGTCCTGGGGGGGCGGATGGGGTGGGGGGTCCCGGGAGGGGGGTGGTCAGGAGACAAGGATCGGGGGGGGTTGGATGGGTGGGAGGTTCTGAGGGGGGCAGTCAGGGGGTGGGGGGTTCTGGGAGGGGGCAGTCAGGGGACAAGGAGCAGGGGGGTTGGATGGGTCAGGGGTTATGAGGGGGGCAGTCAGGAGGCGGGAAGAGGGAGGGGGCGGATAGGGGGTGGGCTGATTGGGGAGGCACAGCCTTCCCTACCAGGGTGTAGTGTATAAAATTTCTCCCTGTAGGAATGTGCTACTTATGGTGTACTACTTACAGCTGCCAGTCTTGGTGCTCTGCAAGTAGCACATTCCTATGGGGAGAAATTTAATACACTACAGGTGGACAGAACCCCAGCCCGCCGACGGTCTGGGGTTCCATCAACTGTCTCCTGGCAGCCGGGGTCCCGGCCGCCGGCCCCGCTCAGCCCGCTGCCGGTCTGGGGCTCCGTTCACCCAGGCCGGCAGTGGGCTGAGCGGGGGCAGCGGCTAGGACCCCGGCCAGCGTGCCTGTAAAAATCGGCTTGTGTGCCGCCTTTGGCATGCGTTCCGCAGGTTGCCGACCCCTGGGTTAGATTCACCAAGAAACTTAGTTGAAGGAATTTCACTTTTAGTAACTTAGAAATTCACAGGAACACTGTGATTCACAAAGCCTGAGTTAGGTGCCTAGGCTCCTTATACAAAAGATGGGTGCCTTAGAATGTGATTTACAAAAGCCAGCACATTAGGTGTGGAGTCACCTAGGCTAGCCAATGGGAGATGCCAACGAGGGGAGTGTGTGCTAAGCCCAGCCCCCTCAGTGCCTAAATCCAGACTGTAGGGAGGCTAGCGATTCACAACTGGGAACTCCTCTACTGGAGTAGGGCTGCTTAGGTGCTGAAGGTCTTTCTTGTGGGAATGACTTGGGCAGGCACCTATCTCTACCCAAAACAGGAGGAGGAGGTAGTGGTGTCTATCTTATAACCATTAGCATACTCATGTGTTAGGTAGGAAACCCAGGTTCAATTCACCCATGCCAGAGGCAAGGGGAAGAAAAGGATTTGAAGAGGGATTTCTCAGGAGAATGCTCTAATCAGTGAGCTCTGGGATATTCTGTTGTGTGCTAGGGTCCCACAATGTCTCCTGCTAAAGCTGTTCCACTGTGGATAACTAAGTCAAGAGTCAGTGGAGCAGGAGGAGTGAACCATGGTCTCCCACCTGCCCTCTAGGTGTTGTAACCACTAGGCTACAAAGTTATTTTGTCTAACACTTTGGTCTAATGCTGCTTTAAGTAGCTGAAGTTGTTCCATTGTGGATAAATACTTAGAGTCATTAGGCCAGCCAGCAAGAAGGAATGACTCTGTAGTACTGTGGTCAGGGCACCCACTTAGGAAGTAGAGGAGTCAGGATCTAGTCCCTCTGCTCTAATGATTATTTAATTAGTTATCCACAGTGGCTAAGGCACTCACCTCAGGGGAGAGCCTTATTCAGATCTTGTTTTCCCCCTCCAGCAGAGGAGAGGGCATTGAACCTTGGTCTCCCATATGACAGGTGAGTGCTCTAATCATTGGGCTAAAAATTATAAGGTGGGCACCTCCCCATGTCAGGTTTTGAATGGATCCTGATTTCATAGACAACCTCCAAGCACACAAGATAGGTGGGCAAATGTCTATTTTCCCCTGGTTTGGGAATCGCTCTGGGGCTTAGGCAAAAGACAGGCATCCAGACATTTAGAGTAAGGAACCAGTGCATGTGCTCAGAAGCAGAAATGTAGGTGCCTAGGGAACTTTTACCCTGAAAATTTAGGAGCCAAGTTTAGGTGCCTACTGAATTCAGCGGAGATTTTTTGAATCACAGTGAAGCCCAAAACTGGGACTTAGGTGACTAAATCCAGGTTATATGTTAAAGTACCTTTATGAACCTAGCCCTATTTTCCTGTACTGAAGAAAGTGAGGTAGAGAAGTTAAGTGACTGGCCCAGAACCAACAATTTAAATCATTTTCAAAGTTGGGATCAGAACTCAGAAGTTCCTGGCTTCCAGACCCATGGTGAAGCCAGCAGAATGTCTCCTTTCTTTGGTAAATACAGAATAGTACACTAGGGCTAACCATTTGTCTTGACCATGCCACAAATCAGCTGAATTGGCTAACTGATCAAATGTTTTCAAATGTTGATGACGTTAAAGAACTTTAAGCACCAGAAAGCTAGATAATGCAACATTGCTTTGCATCTTAAGGTCTCAGAGAGTACCTTCACAGTTTTGCTGTTGACTTCAGAGAAGGTAAAATCAGACACATGATCTATAAGGGTTCCTTCACATCTTCCTGCTGTAATTTTAGATCATTAGCTTTATACTTCCTTCTGTACTCTTATAAAATGCCAGTCAATATTTTTAGTAAAAGAAATTGAAGCACACACGATTGTCATTTGGCCTAAAAAATTGTTGGTGTTATTTTGGATTCAAAGAATAATATTTTTGCAAAAAGTGAAGAAAATTTGTTCAACCATTCAAAGGGGCAGACTAGGAACCAGGTTGTGTGTTAATTGAGGTCTGGTCCTTGTTTCCCCACTTTGCTCTGAGGGGAAAAGTAATCTGTGCTAGCCTTAAAACTGGTACAGACTATCTCTCCTTCCATGCCCCACTGCATGAGAAGAGAACAGCAGCCCAACAGAGGCTCCTCTCTCCATCCACCCCATAGCCTTATACACACCGGTAGCGAGCACAGGGGGAGTAAAGAAGCAACTCATGTCCCCTTATTCCCTTGCACAGACACACAAGATGAGTTACAATCTCACTCAGATAATAGTCTACAACATTATTATTATTTCAATGACTGAAGCAAAGACATCCGAGTGATGCATTGCTTATACCCAGTGTGCTTTGCGTGCCCCATACAAAGATACTGGGGTGAACTTTTGCCTCCAGACAGTGCGTTTTTGTTGATAGTGTGACCCTAGCAAACCAGGTGCCAGCTCTTGCCAAGGCTTTAGGCCACAGCCAACCACTGGCAAATTCATTGCTGGAAATGAGTCTGTTTCACCTGTGTATTAGTATAGTTAAGATGGGCATTGAATTTATAACATGTTTAGTGCTTTTAAGTTGCTGCATGCATTAATCTCATAATATAATTATCACATGCTATAAGGTAATAGTTACGTTTTTGCTTTATAATTCTAAAAAATGTTTGTTCTGAATCTGTGAACCTGCTCATCAAGAAGGCTATCAAAACTAAATGGGCCACTGTAAGACATCACAAAACAAAGACTTTGTTAATTGCCCTTACGTCCATGAAGAGACTACATGCAAAAGGGCTCATTCCACTACCTTGAATTCTGGAAGAAGGAAAAAAAGATAGCTGACGAGTTTTTTTCATCTTTCTTTTGCTGTTTGGACTCTGACAGAGCCAGAGCTACAAAACGGAAGCAGAGATCCCCAGGGTCAACCTAGGTTAGCCCTAAAAGACATTCAGAGCTGATAGATTACTACAACGCTGGCACCTTTTAAAACCATACTGTAACTCTTTGGGGATATAAATTTGCTTGCTTTAATCTTGTAATAACTCTCTTATTTCTTTTTTCTAGTTAATAAATCTTTAGTCAGTTTATTACAGGACCGGCTACAAAGTGTTGTTTTTGGTCAGAGATCTAGGGTACAAATTAACCTGGGGTAAGTGGCTGGTCTCTTGGAACTGGGAGCAACCTGAATATTTTGTGATCTTTGGTATAACTAAGTCCAGCTTGCCTGGGTGGCAAGATAGATTGGAATGCCCAAGGGGACTTTCTGTGACACCGTGGTAAGATTGTTAACAGTGCCTTAGGAGTTCACACTCATTACTGTGTTGGAGAAATCTAATTATAGAACACACAACCAGTTTGGAGTCTCTGCCCTGCTTTGTGACAGTTTGGCCTGAGGCTGGCACTCATGGTCGTGAACAAATCCAGACAGCATGACAATCAGATTATTTCCACAACAATTTTGAAGCCAGTAGGGGAATAAAAGTGTTGGTCTCCAGCCATTTTTAGTTTTGCCATCTTTCTGTATGCCTTTATCCGTATTCATCGTCATCTCATTTATTTAAACGTTAACTGTGACCCACAGTAAATGCTGACCTTTTAGCAGTAATCTCTATAAACACAACACAAACCAGTCTGGAAAAGAAATATAACACATACATGTGCATGACACACAATCTGCTTCAAATGCAAGCATCCACATAACACATAATTATTACATATGGTACAATGTTAGACACTTTCTATTAACCTACATACATTATTAAGAGACAGCAATAAATTCTATTGTCCATTGAAAAATATATTAACTAATATTCCCCACTTACTAGTAGCCCTTAAAAGACAACATTTGGATGCAGAAATCAAGATAATAAAAATTACATTACAATATTGGATCACAGTTAAAGTTGCTGGGTAGCAGCATGATAGGATAGTCTGTTGACCCACCCAGTTACCAGGTGTTGAAACCCTTCTGGAAAATCCAGAGATTCCTACTGACTCACTGTGGCAGATGTGGCTCATTGTCTTCATCCTGGATCCAAGCGAGATGGGCTGGGCTGTGGATCTAGGACAAAGAAAACATAAACTCTAGGAATGGACAAGACTGAGTGAGAAGTTTTGGGTTGGAATTTGCTATTTTTTTTGCTAGTTTCTATGTTAACAAATGCAAGCCCCAGATGGGGATGAGATTGGTCCTACACAGTCTGCAAAGACTTTGGCCCTGATCCTGCATCTTTACATGTGTGAGTAGTTTTTGTAGGTCCAATGAGACGTGCATAAACTAAAAAAAAACAATTGCAGGTGAGGCCTTAGTTTGGCTCAGGGTAACAATACCACCTTCTGACATGCTGAAATAGATTTCTTCTTGAGAAGAATAACGCATGTGTTACATGGAAGCACAACATTTGTGGTGTCTTTAACTATTCATTTCCTTGCTTTAAGTGCTTTGGTTTTGTCAATGAAGTGAAAGGTAATTACATGGTTGTCAGTTACCTAACTTAACTACTTGAAACATTTTTTTTGTTTTTGTTTTGTTGTTGGAGTAAAAATATACTCCAAATCCAACTGTTGGTTATTACCGACGAAGTAATTCCTGTCCCTTAAACACTTAGGGCTCTTTTGCACCCTAAATGCCCGCCAGGAGTTCCTGAATCTTGAAGAAGGCCAACATCTCTGTGAACATACACAGTGGCAACTATCATTCCATCCTTTAACGTATGGTGCAGCATGCATTCACAACAGCTCAGTGTGGAGGTGGGGTTGGGCCATGACTATCAGCTGCTCTTTCATCATCCTCTCTGAAATGTTTAGCATCCTTCTACTAGATTTTCTCTGTGTGTGTGCATGCAAGGACTACAAGGATAGAGAAAGGATCCCTCTACCTTAAGTGCTCATACAGTGTGTGTGCATGCAAGGACTACAAGGATAGAGAAAGGATCCCTCTACCTTAAGTGCAACTACAGTATGGTCCTCTATATCTCACTGTAGGACCATATTCTGCAGAGTTCACTCAGGAAAAACTCCCTTCCTCTGCCATTTATATTTTCATGAGTAAAGCTGAAGGACTGTAGGAATGGATCCATGCAATATTCTTTATATTTTAATCTTACCTAAGGCAATGGGAGGGGGAACCTAATCAATGGGATCAATGATGTGCCCAAATTCCTTTATCACTGAGTTTGTAATAGCAGCTGCTCAACAGAAAGAAACTAAAAATTCTGGATGAATAAGCGTTGTTTTCTTTTGGTTGGTTGGTTTTTGTTCTTATAAACAATAAAATAAGTCTCTTAGGTTTTGGCATACATAAATTTAGTATTGGGGTCCCTGTTTTAAAACATGAAGTTCAGAAACTTGGTAAATGTATAAGAACCATTGCAGTCACAGCTGAATAAAACTGGGTTGAAAATCAGGCTTAATATGTATTGCTAGCATTACTTGGATCAAAAATCTCTACCTTGTTCCCTTTCTTCTTCTATATCTTTGGTTTTTGCCCTTTTTCTGTTATTTTGTTTAAACTAGTTTGCCTTCAGATTTATCCTTCAGAAAAATTGCTAAAAACATATAATTGACTTGTATGCACCATCCTCCCTTTGCACTTTCCCACTGGGAGGTAGACTCTGTCTCAACTTAGTGTTTACTTTTTACATAACTGACTGCTTATATATCATGTACAGTATGTGTCACTACTCCCCTCCCCCCCAAAAAAGAATAAAAATCAGTGGACACCAGATACATAAAGGTAATTTGAACTTATTTCACCCAATTCATGGGATATGGTATGTGTGATGGGGTCTATCCGACCTTCTTTGCCCCCTGTTGGAGGCATTGATGCTGTGGCACTTCCTGCTCAAGGAAAACCAGCTCAGAGTGGGTTACCTGCAAGACAGTCCTCAAGACGCCTAGAAGGGCCAGGAGGAAATTCTAACCAATCAAGAGCCAGCAGGCCAGTTACGACCACTCACCTGCTTCTTCTTAGGGCAGTGGAGGTTGAGACTGATAGAGGGGAGTTCCTCAGTGATAGCCTGGAGCCTTGTCCTCAAGCACTGCACACAGGCATACGACTGGAAGTTTTGTTTATGTGCTTAAGGATTCAGACTTCCAAAGTCTGTTATTTTTATTGAGCTGTGTATAGACTGATACCAAGCTCACAACCAGTGGACTGAAGCAAGGAGCACCTGCAGTACCATGTTTGGCCTGGAAAAGGGGTGCTATGGAGCATTCCACCTGTAAAGTATGGCTATGTATGATGAAAACACTTGACATTTGATGAGTTTAGGTGAATAAAATAGCACATGATTCAACCCAGAAAAAGGGATCAAATCATATTTGTAATATAAGGTAGTATACTTGATCACTGTACATTCTTATCTCAGATGCATCTTAAAAGTCTTACTAAATGTATATAAATGTAATGATTTAATGTGAAAATGGGCAGAGTTCATTAAGTGATCTGATGTCTGAACAAGATGCCTTATTTTTTGGCATCCTTAGAACAGTGACTCTATCCTGTTTATTGTTTTGTAAATGAAATGGAATGTTAAGGTTATATTTTGCTGTCACTGAAATACTACAACCATCTTGCTATACAGTAAAGGAAAAGCAAAAGGCTTTTACATAGATTTTTGTTTTGTTCATTTTAAAATAAGTTACGTTTCATGCTGATTTTTTCTTGTCTACTACGGACTGAGTGGAATATCTTTTATTGTTAATCATTAAAGAGTTTAAATCTATCTTCTCCCCCAGTTAGCAAACTTCAGAGAAAATACTGAAGTATTTATTAATAATGACTTTGTTCAGTGATAATCGTACACTTCAGGCATCTTGAAAAATCCAGCAGATGATTCAAGATACTCAAATTATTAAAATAAACACTATATGTTTTATATATGATCTATTAGCTATAGTTCATTTTCTCAGTAATCCCTGGCAAAATGGCTAACTGTACATAGAGATTATTTTGTTAAATCTCTGATACTATGGGCAGTGACAAAGTGACAGTGTTTTGGTTTGACTTTCACTTCATATTATACAGTTTTACTCCAATTACCCATTACAAAAGAAGTTTAAAAGACAAAATTTGTCCCATATGACAGATTAATTAATCATTACAATTTCTAAAAAATGTGAATAAAGGTTTGAATAACATGCTGTAAATTGCTACATTGGAGCAGGAAGAATTCCATCCTCTCCTCTTTCTTAGAAGGGAAACTCCAGTTTGTGCGGGCTGATGGGCAAGTGAAGAGAACAGAAACCCCAGCTCTGTGAACTAAAGACCGATTCTGATCTTGCAGCCCAATGTAACTCCACTGACTTCAGCAGCAAACGCCTGACTCGTGCGACAGCAAAATCAGGCTGCACATTCATATAAAAGCCAGACAGAGAGTGCACGCTGCTGTCACACTCCGTCCTACTTGAGATCATAACCCTGAGGTAGTCCGGCAAATTGTAAAGGTGAACTATTACGGGTTAAACCTATACCCCATTCCGGCGATGCTGGAGAGCAGAGGCAGCCAAGTTTAATTCAATTAGTTACGGAGCCGTACCAGCTCTTGTTAGCGCTGAAGGCTGCTACAGGAGGGGAGAAGCCCTTCACTCAATAGTAGTGATATATGCACAGGTCTTCTGCGGTGGAACGTGCAGGACACGCAGGCAGCGCGCCTCCCGCAGCCGAGCGCACGGGCGGCCGCTGCAGGCCCTGGGGAGGTGGGCTGCTCTGCATGGGAGCCGCGGCCGGTTCCGAGAGCCCTCGTTGGCGCCATGTGCAAAAAGGGGCCGCTGGGACAGCGCTGCCTGCCCCCGGCGCGGTGGCTCTGCCCGCCCGCAGGCTAGTCTCCGGGCTGTCCGCGGCGCTGCGTTCGGCCAGGCGGGGAGCCTGGGGCAGGACACCGGCGGGGCGGTGTCAGCCATGCTGCCTAGGCGCAGCCTGGGGGCCCGTGCCCAGCTCCCCTCGGCGCTGATCCGGGAGGCGGCGCTTCCCTGGCTCGATTGGAGCCCGGACCAGCGCCCCGCGCCCCTCGGCGGTGGGAACGAAACCAGCCGCGCCGCCCGGGGAAGCGGCGGCGGCCGGGGAGCTCCTGCCTCCCGAGGGCCAGCTCCGGTTTAACCCGAGCTCCCCTGGCAGTCGCACAGCCGAGCCGCCCTGCCTCCCCGGCTGTAGCGCGGGCTACTCTCCTTCCCCTCACTGGTGTTCAGGGGGGAAAAGACGGGACTGAGCGGGGGCGGCGTGGTGGGACAGCAATGAGCCCTGGGGAGGTGGGGGCAGTAAGAGTTGGAGGCAATCAGGAGCTGGGGGCGGTGGGGGGAGGCAGTCAGGAGCCCTGGGGGAGTTCGAGGCAATAAGGAGCCCAGGAAGGAGGGTTGGGCTCAGTGGGGAGCCCGGAGGGGGGCAGTAAAGAGCCGGGGTGGGGGATAGTAAGGCATAGGGGCAGTAAGGAGGCGAGGGGGCAGTCAGGAACCCTGGGGGAGTTCGAGACAATAAGGAGCCCAGGAAGGGGGTTGGGCGCAGTGGGGAGCCCAGGGGGCAGTAAGGAGCTGGGGGGGATAGTAAGGTTTGGGGGCAGTGAGGAGCCGGGGGGGACAGTGGGGAGGTGGGGGACAGTAAGATTTGGGGGCAGTGAGGAGGTGGGGGGGACAGTAAGGTTTGGGGGCAGTGAGGAGGTGGGGGACAGTAAGGTTTGGGGGGAAGTGAGAAAGTCGGGGGGACAGTAAGGAGGTGGGGGACAGTAAGGTTTGGGGGCAGTGAGGAGCCGGGGGGACAGTGAGGAGGTGGGGGACAGTAAGGTTTGGGGGCAGTGAAGAGATCGGGGGGACAGTAAGGTTTGGGGGCAGTGAGGAGGTCGGGGGGGACAGTGAGGAGGTGGGGGACAGTAAGGTTTGGGGGCAGTGAGGAGGTGGAGAGGACAGGGAGAAGCCGGGGGGCAGTGAGGAGCCGGGGGATAGTAAGGTTTGGGGGCAGTGAGGAGGTCGGGGGGGGCAGTGAGGAGGTGGGGGACAGTAAGGTTTGGAGGCAGTGAGGAGGTGGGGAGGACAGTGAGAAGCCGGGGGGCAGTGAGGAGTTGGGGGGGCAATAGGGAGCGAGCAGCGAGGAGCCCAGCAGTAGAGCGTAAGGTCGGGGCCAGGCAACAGGCGATGACACCCGCCCGCACTCCGCTTCAGGGGCCGAGCCGGCTGGAGGGAGCAGGTACCCCGAACGGGACGGGGGGACACTCCGCGGGGGAATCCGCTGGTCACCTACTCGTTACCCTGGGCTCAGCGGCGCCCCGAGCACGTGGCGGCCGGGGGAGACTACGGGGGCGCGGCAAGACAAGCCCTGTGTCTCTCACCTCCCCTATTCCCGGGTCGGACTGGGTCCCGGGATTGGGGGTCCCTGGGACGGGAGGAGCCAGCCGGTGACTGATGAGCGGTTCTGCCCCCAGAGAGCAGCCTTGGCAGGGAGCAGACGCGGCCGCGCCACAGCTGTTGCTTTCGGGGGATTCAGAGACAGAAAGAGCCAGGGCACCTTTAAGAGGAAAAAAAATCCTCTCAGCTCCCCGATTTGCATTTTCCATTTGTGCCCCTCCTTCTTTGCAGTGATGTCAGCCGGGGAGGACTTGCTGGCAGCACTGGGAAGCGGAGTTCAGACGGCGGCAGCAGAGCTGAGCCATCCGATGCTTTAGCACCCGGAGCTCTCCGGGTGCTGCTTCTCTCCAACACCCACAGCCTCTGCGCCTGCAGGGGCGATCCGGACCGGACAGCTCCTGTGCAGAATTTCCAGTCTATACCAAAGAGGGGGCAGACAAGGATCTTCTATCTTCTTTCTCTCAAATAGACCTAACATTCCTCTTCTGTTTTATCCTTAAAAGGAGAGATTTGCTGGACTGCTCTTGCAGACGGGGATTTAGTTAAAAGTCTCACAGCACAACTTAGCTTTACCGACATCAGCGTGGCGGACTGATATTAATGTGGTTCTTTTAATGTGGAATTACATTTGCCTTTTACAGCTGCAAAAACATAAAACCAAACCCAAACCAAGACTTAGCTAAAAGTTAGGCTACCTTTTCTTCCACAATTGTGTTCCCTCTGTGGAAATCGTTCATGCATCTTTTGCTCTAGCCTGCATGGAAAGAAGCAGCTTGTATTTTGGATCAAGGATTTGCTGGTGTAAACTGGTCTAACTTCTATGCGATGGGGCATCCTTCGTTACTCTAGACGCCTTGTTGATGTACTGAGGAGCCAATGTAGATTGACATCTTTTACAGAGAAGGCAAGGAATTAAAGGTAAGGGGGGGTTGATTAGCATTTTGTATTTTTCATCAGGCATCCCCCTCACAACACACTACCAGCAGTTCATCCAGACTGGGATTATTAGGCTAGAACTGGCTAAATAAAATGTGAGTCGCCTTTGGTGAAGAGTACATGGAGTTCCTGAGTAATTGCAAAAGATACATTTTAAAGCTTTTTAATGTGTTACATTTATGATCTGCATTATTGCAAGAACGCTGAGCTAACTTGTACTGTTCAGGCGTGAGGGGTTCCTACAGACTGAGTCTGCGATGCACAGTTTGCTCAGGTTTCACTTAACATTTTCTTGAATGTGCACCCCCTTCCCCAGTGCCTTCAACCATCCGGTTTGATTTGGTGATTGTTTGCAGACATAGTACATAATACCTATGAGAGAGGGAGAGAGGCGAAAGAAAAAAAACATATGGAGCATTTTATTGATGCAATCGTAATCCTGTAATGGAGATTGCATTTAATGGGGATTGCATCAAAATGCCTAGCTGTTGTTGGGAAAGGGGAGGGCAAAAACTGTGCTGGATTGTAAATGAAGTTCTTTGATTGAAGGATTTCCTTGAACTGTGGAGGGATGGCGATGAGGAGCTTAAAGTTGCTATGCATTTGGAGTATTGGAATGGGATAAAAACGAGATCAAACTGAAATATATTTTAATTTGTTCAGGCTCTGGACATGATTTGAAACCCATGGGAAAGGAAATCCAGTCATTGCACTGATGTGCTGGTGTTTACACCACTGTCCAAGGAGCACTTGGACTCGGTAGCAAAAACCAATGACAGGAAGGCTAGGATAGGGTATTACCAATCTTTTGGGGAGGAGTGAGGAAGGAAGGTTTGTTTATGGCTTTTGCAAGATAGAAATTGAAGGCACAAACCTTGCAGCCTGCTGGTTGCAAGCACACAAGCGTTGTAGGCGATCTGGAAAGCAGAGGATTTCTCTCCTTTTCCTTTTGCAAGCTTGTCATAGCAGCCTGTAAGAAGTAGCTCTAAGATACATGAAGAGAAAATGTAGGGACCAATAGCCCTTCTGGGGCACTGAAGAGGCTCTACACATAGAGAGGAATTGACTAAGATAGTATGAGCCCGCATTTGAGTTTGAGAGAGGATGTATTGAAGAAAGTATGGAGCAATAATTTTATGAAATGCTGATGTTTACTTCAGTTGGCAGAAGTGAGGAGAAGATGTTCAAGGTGCAGGAGTCTGTTGAACCCAACTAGAACTGAGCGTAATTTCTCAGCGGAGAATATCAGGTTATTCTAAGATGCTTTATTATTATTTTTTTAATTGCATTCTAAGTTATAAAGAACGAAGAGCCGCTCCCATGTAATTCTCATTAAAAGCAAAAGGAATATCCAGAGAAAACATCAGTAATAAGTAAAAGATAAATCTTAACTTTTTTCTTGTTAGCAATGAAGGAATTAAAGTAGAGATTATCTGAAAGATTATATAGGGAAATAGTTTTTTTAAAAGGGGCTGACGGTGTTGTGGGGAGGAGTTATTCATTTATGTATTAACATTCTGACAACTAGTTTCACCAAAAAGACTGGTTTGTATCCATATGAATTGCAAGAGTACCATCTTCAAGCATCTACGTAGAATCCTCAAGTAAACAGCAGAGACATGTCCTATAAAATACTCACCAGTACTTCTGTGCCATTGCCAAGCAAAGGGATGGATTAAATGTAAACGTTGTACTGAATAAAACAAAGCAAAAATATCTCAGGTTGTCAGAAGTAATTTGTTTTCCTATATGAAATGTGTACATAAGACTGGGTAATGGCGCCACACTTGAGTGACTCCAAAACTGTAAATTTTGCATAAGATAAATAAAGGTGTGAGAGAGGAATATGATGTTTTTAAATACAGTGGAGCAAATCTGCATAAGCACAATGACTTCCACTTAAGCATTTCATCTTGGCCAAAGTGAGACAATTTTTGTGTATGTGTGAACTGTAAAAGATGGGTTTAGAATATTAATGGGTAAACTCTGGAGAGCTAGGGGCTAGCTCAATAGGCAAAAGATTATTTCTTTTTAAGAAAGACTTGGAAAAGATATATGTAAATGGCAAGCCATGTTCAATTTGGACTGTCCATACCCAGATTTTAAAATCAAATTTAGCATTGCTTAAGAGAACAATGCCTGATTAAAAAAAAACAACTCTGCAGTTCTAGCAGTAAAGCTTTCTTACTTTTTCTTTATGAAAAGGGCAAGCATTGTTATGTTGTATATATGTGTGAGTTTGTTTCTCTGCGTGTGTTCTGTATTTTAATCACATTTTCACCAAATAGCAGGAATATATTGCTGAGGAACAGATTCTAGTTTTCTTTTCATTCAGATCTTTCTTTTCCATTTTTTTCAACAGAAGAGCTCTTATTGCTTCATGGCTGCATTGTTCATCCTTGCAGCATTTCTTTAAATGTGAGCATATGAATGCCTTGGTATAGTTAAAGGATAATTTATATTCAGTGTAGTACTGTCTGCTCAGTGGAATTGGTTTTATACATCACAGCCTTTGCAAAAAGGAAGATCAAAGATCTGAACCTGTGGTCCTGTACTGAATTTGTATTCTACCTGGACACATGCAATATTATACTGATGACCCTCACACTTCTGTAGTTAAGAGTACATCTGCCTTTTCTTTATAATGCCCCTTTGCTTAGTTTTAATATAGTTCTAAAGATGTATCTTAAGCTGAAATCAAAACACACTGATAGAGTAAAATAGACGTCCAAACCATTTCTGTATAATTTAAAAAAGTATGTGCATTCATTGTCTCTTTGGTTTCTCCCTTCCTCACTATTCACTGCTTTGGGTTTCCAAACTGATATTTCCAAACTTCAGATTTTGGGGTGCCCTTGGGTCCCAGGTAAGTGGATTTTGAAGTGGGTTTCAATTGTAAAACAGTCACAGAGGCTTTTCTGGAAAGTAGAACAATGCCGGCTCAATACAGGAATTAGTCAGATCTGAGTTTTGATAGTTTAGCCTTAGATCATATTAGGTACTTTAGTGCTGTGGAACTATTCTTGTTTGTTCTTTTGAGGTTAAGTTACAATAGCCAAACCAAACCATGTTATTGAAAGTTAAATTAAGCTTAAAATATATTAAGGAAAAACAAAAATATGTTAAAATAATGGTATGACAGAAGTGCATAAAAGTCATAGAATTTCAAGCTAGGACCGCCAATGCACACTCTTAACTTCATCTATACGAGAGCAGGTATTGCAGCATTGACAATCTTTCATCAGAAGATACCACGATAGTGAGTGAAGCTACGATTACCTTACATTTACATAGTATTTTTCATTTTGAAGGATCCTGAAGTCCTTTACAACATATATAACTATCAATATGCATATCTAATATATAGCTATATCCCACTAGTAAAGTATTTACTTGATCACTGTAGATAAAGTGCATGGATGGTTATAAATATTTCGTGCACTTCTTAGATTAGAGAATTTGGCTATACTTAAAGTGTATGCATGGTTCACTGTTGTGATCATATGTGCTACAGTGCTTAGGCTTAAGCATGCCAAGCCAGAGGGGCCTTGGTACCCTTACTTCTAAATGTACTGGCTTTTGTGGAAGTTGATTCAGATATAGTTTTGATATAGGTTTTTTGTATTAAATAAAAGTTCATTAGCTAGATTAATAAAGTCTATTCCAAGAGCCTCTTACTTGAAAGAGATAATTGGGATATTTAGAAATGTTGTCATTCCCTAGTGTGGCAAAGTACTAGTAACCATACCTTTCTTGAGTCTTTGGAAGGTTCATCCTGCCTGCGGAATGAGTTGCCAATACACGGACATGTAACCTGGATCAGGAAATTTAAGGTGGAAGTGGGAATTTGATTATCTCTTTAGATCTGAGAGGAAACTCCAATTCTCATTATCCTGCAGTAAAAAAAAGAAAATAGTTTCAGAGATAGTCTTTTTCAATTATGGTCTCTGAATTAGTAGAGTGACTTGCCAGAAATCATAAAAGCTTCTACGAGCTTTTGCACTTTAAAAGCTCCAGCGATAGAGGATTTTAAACTGTCCTTGTAATTGTCTCTAATGTGTTATGTAGTGAATAAGAGTGGGATTAGTAGAATATAAATTTTGAGGCTAGGAGTGACAATAACTGCATTTATAATTTCTGGCACAAATCTGAATGAAAGAGCCTTTTATATATAGTCTTTTCTAGCACATGCATATTTGTTTTAACGCCCCCAACCCCCACTGACTTTGTAGAAAAGTTTCTCCTCTGTGCAAATAAGGAACAGCAATAGTCGTATAATATCCATTCAGTACAGTTTCATATTTAAATGAAACAAACCTGTTTGCAGAGAAGCATTAATTAACCAAGTGGAGATTTCATTAAGGTTCAGGAAAACTTAATTTAAATAATGAAAATGTAAATAGAAAGAGCTTGGACCTTATTCTGCTATTCACTGCCAAGTTTTTCATAGGTCTGAACAGTAAATAAAATGTTGTAATAGGTTTTCTGTCACAATCTCATTATTAGACATTCTTTTTTATTTGAGGTTTTGTTTAACTGCTGTTAAGTAAATATGCTGAAAATTACTGTACATCAGTTGTACTGGAAAAGAAATGTTTTCCTAAAGGTAACTTAAAATAAAGCCGTTTGTACTTTGTTCAACTTGCTTTATTAGGACCTGATCCAAAGCTAATTAAAGTCAATGGAAATAACTCCTATTGACTTCAGTTGACTTTGGAATAGGCTCCTAATGAAGTCTTGCATTATATACATAATGTACTTCAATTGGGGGCATTTGGTTTGGGAGTCAAGCGTGTTATTGAGATACAGAGAGCTTTGTTGAATAGTTTTGCTTGCGTAAGAACTGCAGGATTTAGCCCATTTAGCAGTGGGCTCTAAATTAACTTTGCAGAAGAAAAACTTTTAAAATTAAAATATTGCCTTCCCACCATCTATTTATAATTTGCAACATACTTCACATGGAATATAATTTCATTGGAAACGGCAACACTAGATTGACAGCTGAATTCTGCTCATATACACTGGTGTGTGAAATCTTTGAAGATATTTCAGATTTATGGTCATGTAATGGAAAATCATCTTTGGACCACAGTATTTAAACCCTATTATCATTAAAAGGTTAGTTCACAATGCTCGGAATTATTGCCTGATTCGCTTTCCTTCCAGTACAACATCTTGCGTTGTACATTACTTTGATTTGACATAGTTGTTTTTGGAATGATTTTCTTCCTCTAAGCTGCTCTAGAAATAAGATGTCTCTAGTGATGAATTCTGTTTGTATATCAGTGTTTATCTGTTACATCCTTAAGGATATGGTTTTATTATTTTTTGTAAGAATTTAATTAGTAATTATGTGAGCTGTATGCTGTCTAGTGAAATGGTAAGAAATCCGTACCAAGACAAACAAAAGCCAACAAGAAAAAGTGGTTAGTGCTTTAGGGATAACATTTTTCCATTTACCCACATATTTACACCTTCAATATCATTATGATTATTATTAATACTGTATCTGTGCCCTTGTAAGTCAAAAGTAGAACTCCCATTATTTCAGTGGTGCAGGATTAGTCTGGTTTCACAAAGTACTTAGGCATTGCAATGCTCAGCTGCCTAGTGGAATTCTCAATCCTGATTTGGGTGCCCAGGCTTTTCCTGCATTGTGTGAAGAGAATTAGGCCTAAGCACAGGATTCCCAGAAGCCAGTAAACTGAGCGGTGAACCTCCTCAACTAGTTAGGAGTGAACTGCACAGGAAAGAGCAGGGCTTAGGCTCATCCTCAAAGGTATTAGGCACCAACTGACAGGCCAAAGGGAGGTGCTTCCCTCACATCCTGATTCTCAGCTGTGACCCTTCCCCTGGAGTTAGTGGCCTAACCCAGGTCAGCCTTTTTCTCTCAAAAATGAGATAGCCCCAGAACAATTAATAGCCCAGTGGTTAGGACACTCACTTGAGATGTAGAGACCCCCAGATTCAAATCCTCGTGCTACTTAATTTGGAACAGAGACTTGAACCCCATTTTCTTAGATACCAGATGCCCTAACCACCGGGTTACTCGAGAGAGAAAATTACAGCAGAACCCTTATATTCTACAACTTTGCCATTAAATTGTGGCTCACACTAATGAATTGCAATTTGAGCATTGCTATGTACTGAAGCATTTTGAATTCAACTTCACTGTAAATAATTTTTCAACATCCGAGTTCACTGTAAAGAGGTTCCACTCTATGTTTATAAATGCACTCTAATACGGTGAAGATATAAGGAGTGAGACAAAATGAATGGTGCATTTAAATGGAATAATTGCGTTATTTTGTCAGTCATTTAAGTGACTTTTGGAATATTTATCTAGCAATTTGCTTTAAATGAAGATGCCCTAGAATAGAAATCAACATAGCAATAACTCTACATGAGGGAAATCTATGGATAAGAATACTGCAGAACTCATTCTCTTTCCATCTTTCTGTCTTGTCAGTCTGTAAGAGTGTTGAAGGATTTAAATGTTATCTTTGGATTTTGATAGTGGTTTCCTGATAACTGGATTCTAGTGCTCGGCCACTTCAGCATTTTTTTTAGCCTGGAATATAAATGTGCTTAATTAGCAGAAGACGCTCTTTTTAAAAACACATTAGTGTTGTGGAAGTCAATAGCATTCTGTGTTTTTTTTTTTTTTTTTTTTTTTTACTGCCGTGAAGGGAAAAAACAATAAGTGAGTGCAAATGGGATATAAAGGTAAATCAGAGGTATTGTTACCCTATTTGGCTCTTTTTATTTATGTAATAGGACTGAAGAAAGAAAAACACATTTGACTTTGAAAAAGTCAGTATGCTAATCTTGTTTCTTTCCTTAGAATATAACTTTGAGAAACATTCATACACATAGATATTTGTTTATCTGAGCCTTGTACATTTTGTTTTTTACATTGTGGGAAGATGACATGCAGCTATGATGAAGAAACAAATCAGGCTATAATAATGAAACCATTTTTGTTGTTCAGGTATTATTTTACCTAATCTCCCCCTCCCCCTTTTTTAAAAGGGATTAATTCTTTAGGAAGGGGGAACAGGTCCAGATAAACACATTAAACCTTAATTTTTTAACTAAGTAAAACTTCCTTACAAAAATAAACAAAAAAGGAGATAAGAACGGTGAGATATTAATTAGGTTGGTTGTTAATTCATAGCTAAACAGTAAACTGAGTCTCAACAGTGAACTCATATCTAAGATTTTGGCCTAGTCTTTATATTAGAAACTAGATACGGTGAGATTCACTCTCATACTGTACCAGGGCAAAAACAAAGTATGTATGAGGACAACTTCATAGAGCATTAACTCCTGTATTCAACAGTTTGTGGAAATGGGCAAATAAAGAGATGCTCATCACAATAGGCACCTCAGAAAAGAGAAGTCCACTTCAAAAGTGAGCGTAATGGGCAGAAAGCAAGAGACATATTGTGTACCAAAAAGTGCATAGTCAGTATTTGTGGTCAGATGAGTTATTAACTGATAATAAAGATACTACTCATGGTTGGTAGACATGGAACGCTTGTAGCACCCACAAAAGGAACAATCCTTTTGCGCCTAAATCAACTCTCTGGGCTTCAGTGCTGTCAGTAGTACTGAACCACACCAACCACATCCCAGTAATTATTGTTTGTGTATTAAGGAGAAGAGATTTTAATGGGGTCTAATTACCACTGACTTTGGAGCCAAACATCCCTTTGATATTTTTTTTATACTAGAAATATTAGTCTCTAATTTTAAGGTATGTAAGAAAACATCAGATTCCTTGTTATGCCTAATAGAAACAATATGAAAGTTGTAAAACTGTCTGGAAACCTAGATGGGATAGGGAGTGGGTGGATCCCTTTTTGACTGTAGAGAGGCACAAAGCTGGATGGAATAACCTGTCATTTAATGTTGAGTAGATGGGAGGTTGTGGAGTATTAAACTGCGTTAGGGGACTTGGTTCTTTAGAATCCAAAAACTTTTGGAAGGTAAGCAGAACGTGGTTCTGTGTAAAGCTCTCTAGACTCTATCTTATTTTTTCAGTTTTCACAGTGTTTGTTTCTCATTCAAATTGTTGTACATATGAAAGCTGCTGATCAATACTGCAAACAGCTGGTTAGTGTTTAAGGATTACCAAGCATCCTTAAATGAATCTATTGGACTCAACATGGCTAAAGCTAAAAGAGGTGACAGAAAAGTGATTTAATTGACTGAAGTAATGAAATTAGATAATTCTAAAGTAAAATATAAATATTGTCAAGAGCTAAGTAGCAAGTAAGAATGGACTCTTGCTCATTGTAAAAAGTTAAGAATCTAAAGACATTTATATTCTATTAGATCGGTGTGCCATTGAATTAGACTTTGTCAACAGAAATGTAAGAGTATGAAACTGATGAAATTTGATCATACAAATGAGACATGGGGTAAAATTTTCAAAAAAGTATAAATGAGTTAGGCTCCTAAATCCCATTTTCAAAAGTGACATAGGCACTTAGAAGCCTCAGTCTCACTGACTTTAAATGAGTCTTAGGCTCCAAAGTCACTTAGGCACATTTGAAAAAATTTACCCATTTTCAGCATCAAAATCATAATTGAAATGTAACCATGATGATTGTTTATGTGCCCATTCCAAGCTTTCCAACACCTATTCAACATCAGCCTCATTCAGGAGTAGTTTCATTGTCTTCTACACTCAAAAGATGGTGCAAGTAGTGATTATGCAATTAAAAACAACTAAACCCAAAGATTTGAACTTGATTAAAAAAAGTTTCAATCCTCTTTAATGTAACACAAAGTTACCTTTTTATAGAAATGACTGAAGCACTTTGCCCTTGATACATTCCTTGTGCCTCATTTAAACCCACATGTCCACTACTGGATATTGCAAATGAAGAACTAGAAGGGGCAAAAAGGAAATAATAATCACAATATAAAAGAATCAACATTGAAATTAATCCACAACATGAAAAATGATGGCTTCAGTCACCTGTAAAAGGGAAAGTGTGTTTCTGGTTAGTTCTTTTGATTCTGTGTCTGAATAGAGAAACATAGACTATTGTGTCCAAGTTGCCCTCCAAGAATGCATAAACAGTATGACAAAAAAGAAGTCTAGTATTGTCTCCAGCAATGAAAATGTAGAGAAAAAGATGAGAACTTCTCAGGTGCAATCATGCTAAATTTTCTGGGGTGAAATCCTTGTCCTGTTGAAGTAAATCACAAAACTCCCATTCAGTAAAGCAAGGGTTTCACCCCTGGCAAATGGATGTTCCGCACACTGTTTAAACCTCTCTGTGAAAGAAGGAATATCCAACACAGTCTTCAAGCATGTTGTGAAGGTTCAGAAATTCTTCTGCAACCACTATCAGCCTCATAGTTAATTGACTGAAAAGGGAGGATTGATGCCTCTGCTTGCTAATGGAATTTGGTTGATCTCCGAGGAAGATTGTATCTCTTCGTGTTCATGCAGCTACCATAAGTGTTGAAATTTGCATTGAGCATGAAAAAACTTTTTTATCAAAACGTAGCCCTTGTTTTACACAAGGGACTCTACAAAACTGCATTTATAAAAGTAACCGAAGAAGGTTTCAGAAGGAGTAGACAGACAACAAGCTAATGACACTACTGTTTCAATGGAAAATTTGGATTGGTCTGTTTCACGACAGGTGGAACAACACAAAGACCAAATGGAGAAATGATTCAGACACACAGTGGCACTTTTCCATTAGACAGCCTATAACCATACATGAAGGTTATAGGTTGAGCCCAGGACAGGAAAAAGACCTGCACTCCTGTCCAGCCAGATGAAAAAGAGTCTACTCTCATGCATTTTTTTTATTAATAGTACCTAAAGGCAGATACAAAAGAGCTGTAAGTCTAGTTAGAGAATAGAGAACTTAGTTATTGCATTCTTATGTTCTTACTTAAACCCTGGATTATTTATTTATTTATATCTATGCACGATGATTTGTTGTTGTTTTTTTTATTTTTTATTTTTTTATGGAGGGGAAAAAAGTGAATTTCTTCATGTGACAAGCCTTGTCTTTAGGCCTACTGATGTCCGCATCTTTGCAGAGCTGGTCTGCAGAATGTGCACTTGCACTGTGGCTTTCATAGACACACAGGCTGAGAGGTTGTTTAGTCCATCCCTCTGTGCTGACGCAGATTAACTATACCTAGACCATCCCTGACAGAAGTTTGCCTAACCTGTTCTAGAAAACCTCCGAGGGTTGGGCCTAGAACTCCTCCGCTTATGCCCCCACATCAACACACATTCGTCTCATGCAGCATATGTGATAAGTGATGCATATATGCCATATGTGAGTATGGGGTCTGATACTTCTACTGATGTGGAATATTTAATCAAGTACATAGAATCATTATGTGGTTTGAGTTGGTTCATTGCCTCTTATCCCATATCTCAGGTTGTCTGAGTCACCCACACAGACAAGCTTGAGCACTGGTCTCATCAGCTGGTATTTGGGGGTGGTATGGAGGGTGATTACAGCCTATAAACTGTGATTTTTGGGCCTGGCTGATGCAGGACCCTGCAGAAGCAAAGGTAGTTTTAAGCCACCTTTGAACTCCCTGTATTCTGGGTCCATCCAGTGGACATTTCAGCCCCTAGCATAGCCTGGGGCTGCTTTGAACTGCATGTCTATGCCCCTGACCTCAAAGGACTTTGTGGCAGCTGAAAAGAACCAGAGAGCAGAAGCACTCCATTCGCAGCCTGACATACATCCCTAGATGATGGGCTGTGAGGGGGTTCAGCTTAGAACTATTACGGCAGCTCTGCATTGTCCAGGAAATGTCTTTAGATCAGGGCATTCTCCTGGGGTGAATCCAGGGAGTTTATGGCAACTTTGTATTTCCAGAGTGCAAAGAGGCTGTATTGCAACTGTCACATCACCACATATACTTGCATATACTTGCATTGGTCCTTGGAACTCTTGAAATTTCCACACCCTTGCTCACATGTATGTGTATAAATAATATGATATTTGAGACTCTTTTTCTGTTTGACTGGATTTTGCCGATTATTTAGCACAGTATGGGGACTGAGACTCCATTCTTTATGGATATAACTGCCATTAATATCAATGTGAGTTATGCAGTAATCCACAGCAAAATATGCCCTTAAAAAACCGTCAAGTGGCACCTCCAGATCAGAGCTTGAGAAATTCTTGGCCCTATTTAAAGCACGAATTCCATCTAGAGAATCAGAGCATTTTCACCTGTTGATGGTATAGTATTTTCCATTTTGTTGTAAGCTAAGACATCAGTGAGAGCATTGTCTTATGGCAATCTTACTGTGTTTGCATTAAGGTCCAAACCTTGAGGACAATAGGAAGTTTCTGGGAATAACATGAACAGGGTTTGGTTTCTGATTAAGTATTTCAGTGATGCTTTGTGGAATGACTGTCTATGGTATTATGCCATATAACCAAGGTATTATTGCTATATGAGAATGTTATAGCCAACTATTTTACTACCTGTTTGCACAATGGTTGCTTGCTACATATATTTGTAATCTTGCCAATTTGAAGCCAGTTCCATCTGCTGTTAACATCAGTGGAAAAAAATCCTCCCATTAATTTCAGTGGTGGTTAGGGATGGCATCTGGCTGGCTTTTGTGCGGCCTTGCCAGTTACTGGTGAGGGTAAGGGGCACCCCAGGAATTTTTTTGCCTTCTCTTTGCTCCCCCATGCTGAGGATTAAGTGGGGTGGGGCAGGAGAAATGCTCAGCAGACCTTTCCCATGGGCCTGGCCCTTTAAAGCTGGGCCTCCCTTCCTTGCATGCTCCAGGGTTTGCGGGATGCCAAGGTAGGAGGAAGGGGGCAGGTGAGTTTGTTATTGTAGGGCAGCCTTCCCCATCAGCTGCTTGTGAATTTGACAGGGGCCTGGAGCTAGACAAGGACCTGGAGTGTGGTGAGGGGTGGGGAAGGTAAGTGGCACAGAAGTCTTGAGCTGCCCCCAATTCCCCACCAGTACTGCTGCCTGTGTGGGATGGGGGGGTTCACACTACTGGTGGGAGGAGCACCTGAGAGGGGAAGAAGGGTCATGGGCCTGGTGATGGGGGGGGGGGGGGCAGTAACCGGTTGTTCAGCATCTTAGAGGTGGGAACCCTAATGGTAGTTGAATTCGGCCCTTCGCTAACATATTCTGCAATGGAGAACGTTAAGGAGTTCATCCAAAGCAGCATCACATACCAGTGGCTCTTGCTGGAGTTCTTCAGAAGCACGGTGTCTCATGCTGCAAGCCCCTTGTTTGTCCAGTAACAACTTAGTTGAAAGTCAAGTAAACATTTGGCCACCTGGGCTTTTAAACTGGACAACAAAACCAAACCATTTGTTGCACTGTGTGACTGACGGTGTTGTCAGGTTGTTAGGCCCGGGCCTGGGTGTTCGGGGTTAAACCTGCGAACTCCTCTGCGGCCCCAGCACCAACCAGCACTCCCCCTTAGAAGGAGCAGAAAAGCCTGATCTTGCCTGGTGGATCCTGATTGGCTACTGCCTCTTCCCAGCCCTTCTGGAGGACTACGTCTTGTTGGTTTTGCTGGTACTAGAGCCTGAGTGACGTTTCTAAGCAGTACTTGGAGGTCTAAAAAACTCACTGCCCCTCTTTCCCAGGTGACACTGTTCCTTGGGATGGCAGTGTCAAGGTGCTGACGCCTCCAGCAGGGGGCAGAGAAGGCCTGGTACATCCTGTCAGAGTCCTCTTAATGGGCAATGTACTTAAATGTACTAAACAGTATGAAAATATATATATTTTAAATAGCTGAATCAAAAGGTAGTATAAAGTCAGCCTGCAAATAACATTTACAGTCTCAGTTCCTCATATGTAATTCATTTTGGCAGGTACAGTACTTTCAGGTTTTATTGTATTATAAACTTAAAAAAAAACTTGAAAGAAATCATTTGAAAAGGGTTTAAAGTAAGTGATTTAGATGAGGTTGGCAGGTGGTGCAATATGGCTGTTTCAGGATTAACTAAGTTCTGAAAATGCTGTCACTTCATAGTATTGGATCTATGTGTTGATTTAGTCATTGCTAAGGCAAAAGTCATCACCTTGCTGAACAAACTGTGTGAGGCATTAGTTGATGATGGTATCAAACAGAAACAGCAGATGCCATTTTTTGAGCAACTTTGGAATCATCAGTGATTAAAAGGAGAATTGCATCAAAATGTCTTCACTTCTAACTGGCATTTAAATTAAACATTTGTCATTGGGATAACATGATTTTCATATTTTTGTAAATATATATTAAAATATGGCTGAGGGAAAAGAAAGACAAAGGATATAGTAGAACCTCTAAGGAACAGTGGAGTTAAAATGATGAAAGAGAATTTCAGAATGTCAGAACTCCTAATAAAACCATCTCTCACTTTCTAATGGGCAGGAAACAGAAATAGAGACACTATGGAAATAGAGCTCAGGAGAAAAAAAGAAAGTAGAAATAGAACTAAAATAAAATTAATTTAACTAAACTTGATGGCCCCAAATCATCCCCGGTTTCACTCTTCAAATTTCAGTGACCCATGGAATTACATGCAGGCTGTTACACCAAAGGTGAATCTGGCCCCCCACCCACAAATCTTCAGGACTAGATAGTTCCATTCTGTGATCCTGAAGGAACTGGACAGAAGTAATTTTTGGCATATCTTGTAAATCAAAGAAGGTGTCTAAGTACAGTAACTCCTCACTTAACGTTGTAATTATGTTCCTGAAAAATGCGACTTTAAGTGAAATGATGTTAAGTGAATCCAATTTCCCCATGAGAATGAATGTAAATGGAGGGGTTAGGTTCCAGGGAAATTTTTTTGCCATACAATACAGTACAGTACTATAGTTGGGAGGTGCCCCCGCCTTACCCCACACAGGCACAGCCCACTGGCACTGGAGACAATGAGGCAGGCAAGGAGGCTGAAGGTGCTGTAGGCTAGGAGAAGTACATTGTGCAGTAGCAGCGGCAGCTTCCCCTACTCTGAAAGCACCAGGGGCGGGGGGCTCAACCCCTCGGCCCACCCACGCCACCCCTTCCCCCAAGCCTCCACCCTTAAACCGCCTCTTCTTCCCCCCCTCTTCTCCCTTTACTCTGCACGCCGCATCCTCGCTCCTCCTCCTTCCCTCCCCCCGCCTCCTGCCCACGGCAATCAGCTGGCTTGCAACGTTCAGGAGGGAGGGGGGAGGAGCAAGGACACAGCGCGCAGTCTCCCCCTCCCTTTCCAGGAGGCGGGGGGAGGAGGGGGAAGGCGCTGATCCGCGGGGTCTGCCGGCAGGTGGGAGGCGCTGTGGGGGGGACGTAGGGGAGCTGATAGGGGGGCTGATAGGGGGGCTGCCAGCTGTGGACAAAGCAGACAGCCAAATGACGTTATAGCGAAGCATTGCACAACTTTAAATGGAGCATGTTCTGTAATTGAGCAGGGACGTAAGATCGAAACAACGTTAAGCGAGAAGATGTTAAGTGGGGAGTTACTGTAGGTATCTTGTAGGTAGGTTAATAAAGTGTCTTAGTAGTAAGCTAACACATTTCTGAACTTTACAAATAGTTGACTTGCTTAACTACTTATTTGTTGGTCTGATTTCTGTCTGAAGTGAGATATTTGAAAACATTACCAAAGAATTTTGTGGGCTATGAGAGAAGGTAAAAAGCATTGTGTTGCAGGTGATGTTGGTTTGTGGGCCACAGTTTTGGTATACTAACCTGATCAAATTTTTTTTTATAAAGGTAGCTGTGATTCAGACAGTATTGTGGTAGCTGTTTCTGGGAGGGACACATGCAGAGTTCTCTCTGCCTTGGCTTCAGCCAGTTTTGCTTACTGGATTTCTGGAAATCCTGGGGAGAGCTTCATGCTGGGAGCTGTGAATTGGTTCTGTGTTGTTCTTGGCTTGTAAAATCCAGCAGGGAGGTAACAGGTAGAGCTGGGCAGAAAACATTTTTCCTGTCCTAGGCAAATTTTTGAGATTTCAAAGTTTCCTGTTCTACAATGGGATGAAATGGAGGCCTTCTGAATTTTGGGGTTTATGAAAAATAAGACATATCCCCCATCCCAGAATATCCAATAGGCCAGTGGTTAGGGCACTGTGATGGTTCTTGGGGCACCTGGGACTGTCAGTCACCCTGTTACCCCCTGCCTCCAGGAGAAAGGAGTCTGTCCTGTGGTAGCTGTGTGTCAGTTCCCTAATATCACCAATCTTTCAGCCATTCAAGCACTCTCCTTTGGGCTATGCCAGCCCTATCTTTGCCTTGCAGTTTAATAATAGGTGCACCCTGATCCCCTAGTCCCTTTGAATCATTCCCCTGGGATATCCAGCCCCTAACACCGTCTACTCACAGAAATACCAGATCCTTTGCACCCAGAAGTGCCATGTAACCCAGTTTTATCTTAAACCACCACTTCTGTAAACCATGCAGCACTTGTGAGCACTTACATTAAAAACAAAAGTAGGTTTATTTAAGAAAAAATAAAGATTTACCTGAAAGTGATGGAAACAACTTGTTACAAAACAAAATCATAAAATACGATCCTGGGTCTACACTTACCAATAGTTATCTTTCCTATCTAATAAAGTAGGGTTCCTCCCCACAATTCAATCTGTTGCAGAGCTGGTTGTTCTTACGTGAACCAGGATCCAAATGTTCATGAGAGCTCCCTGCTCCTCAAGGGGAGTCCTCTGAGCTCTTTAAGTTTGATTACCCTGTAAAGTTATTTACCCAGGTTCAAGTCCAGGGGTGGGCAAACTACAGCCCCTGGGCTGGATCCGGCCCCTCAGGGCTTTGGATCCGGCCCACGGGATTGCCCCCCGTGGCGCCGCAGGCCCCGCGCTGCTCTCAGAAGCGGCCGGCACCACTTCCCTGCAGCCCCTGAGGGGGGGGGCTCCATGCATTGCCATGCATTGCCCTTGCCTCCAGGCATCGAACCCCACAACTGCCATTGGCCGGGAACGGGGAACCGCGGCCAATGGGAGCTTCGGGGGAGATACCTGGAGGCACAGCAAGGGCAGCGCACACGGAGCCCTCCTCCCCCCAGGGGCCGCAGTGCTTCCTGGAGCGGCACGGCGTGGGGCCAGGGTAGGCATGCAGGGAGCCTGCCCTGGCCCCAGTGCGCACCACTGCCACCCTGGAGCCGCTTTAGGTAAGCGGTGCCGGGCCGGAGCCCGAACCCTGCCTGCACCCTGCCCCCCCAACTCCCTGCCCTAAGCCCCCTGCCGGCACCTCGCACCCCTCCTGCACCCCAACTCCCTGCCCTGAGCCCCCTCGTACATCCCGCACCCCTCCTGCACCCCAACCCCCTGCCCTGAGCCCCCTGCCACACCCCGCACCCCTCCTACACCCCAACCCCCTGCCCTGAGCCCCCTCCTGCACTCTGCACCCTTCCTGCACCCCAACCCCATTCCCTGAGCCCCCTCATACACTCCGCACCCCTCCTTTGCCCCAATCCCTTGCCCTGAGCCCCTTCCTGCACACCACACCCCCTCCCACACCCCGCACTCCCTCCCGCACCCCAACTCCCTGCCCCGGCCCTGGCCCTGCATACAATTTCCCCACCCAGATGTGGCCCTCGGACCAAAAAGGTTGCCTACCCCTGTTCAAGTCCCTGCTCTACTTAATTCAGACCAGAGATTTGAACTTCAATCTTCCACATCTCAGATGGGCACCGTAACCATTGATGATTAACTGTTCTGAAGTGGGTCTTTCTCAGTCTCATCTGTTGGAGCTGTTCCACTTGGTATAAATCATTTAATATTCATTGGATCAGCAACTTGAACTGGGTCACACTCCCTGATACAAAGGGTGAGGGTTGTAATAAGAGTGGGATAGAGCAGTAAAGCCCAGAGCTGCTGGGTTGAGTGTCCCTGGGTTAGAACCCAGTGTAGAGGGCAGGCCCAGGTTTTCCTACAAACTAGTGAAGGAATGGCTAGAGACAGGCCATTTGGGGACTGCTGAAAGCAGCCTGGAAGGGTGGAGAACTTTCATGTGACTTGGCTGGAGGGCTAAACTATGAAGAGGAAAACGTTTCAGCTGTGGGAGCATATCAGGCCCCGGAGTGAGAGGACAGGCTGAATAACTGTAGGAGGAGTGTTAGACGAGGTGGCGAGGTAATTCCCCATGTGCTCCACGAGGAGGTGCCACTGAGCAGTGAGTAGAGCAGATCCTGTGACATCAGCACTTTGCCATACAAATCTTCAATTTTGACGAATTGACATTTCCCCACAAAAAAACTATTCTGTTGGAAAGTTCCTGACCAGTTCTAATGATAGATTCATTTTGGGGAAAATATTGTTAGTGATAGCATCTCTTAAAGAGACACTTGTGGGGTATGTGTCCTAGAAACCAATCATCACTGTGTTTTACATCTTACTGGTTTGAAAAAGTTCTGATGAGGCAATTATAGCAATAGTTGGAGTTGTCAGATTTGCTTTGCAGATTGCACCAGTTATTGTCAATCAGTTCCCTTGGGGCAATGGAAGAGTATCCGTTTCTTATGCTGATTCTATTAGATCTGTCATCTCTATATCTCCTTTTCATTGGATCTAGAGGAGGTGGTCAATTGTCTTTCCCAGTGTTTAACCAAGATTGGGCCTTGGATGAGAGCTAGCTATCTGGTTGAACCTCACACTGCATAAGATGCAGATAATGTTGTTGGGTGATAGAATAAATGAGAGGAAGTGATGGAAGAGATTTCTCCACTTGTTGTTTTTTATACTGTAGTGCTCCAAAATGTTCCTGGTGCTTCATTGAATATGTAGAAATCCGCCATCCAGGCCCAGAATAACTCCCAGTCTTCAGCCTGGTTGTGGGAGGATTGCCTGCCTTTGGCTCAAGTTCATCACCCAGGGGTTCTGCTTTTTTACTCACATTTGGCAAGGAGAGTTGTGAATTTTGCTTTTGGATCTAGATCTCAACACTGTTATCTGTTCTTGCTTGAGTGCACTTTATTTGGAGTGATCTTGGAAGACTATTTTAAAATTTCAGATAATGCCAACATGGCTACTAGTTTACTTGCAGTAAACACAATAGTCTGTATACTTCACTGGCTTCCAATTCCGTTCTGGTGCAATTCAAATGATGGTGCTGGAACTAGCAATGTGGGGGTATGGCTTAAGTGGTTTCCATTATATACAGCGTTTACAGTTTGGTTCAATAGCTCTCAGCACCCTTACTATAAAAAGTGTTCCAGCACCCCTGATTCAAAGTGTTGGGTTTTTATCTGTAAAGCCCCTTTTGGTTTGTTTATAATAGAGACTGCTGTCACCATTTTTTTTTTTTTAGCCTACATCGTAGACCAATTAGAGTGCTAAAGCCTTACCTTTTTAAGGTAATGATTTCTTAATGGGGGGCCTGAGACTCGCTTTTCTGGTTTGGTCCTATAGATCCCAAGTTATTTGACTTGAGGGCTTCAAAACATATCTGCTTAAGCAGGCTTTTCCTGATGGAATTGTTTGAGGGGCTGGGTTATTTATGACTGGGGTGTAATTTTGTTTGTATTAGTTAATACTGCTTTGCTGATGTTTTGGGTTGATGTTTTTATTGCTATTTATTACAAATGTGCCTAGAGGTTGATTGACAGGTACATTATAAAAATGGAAGGAATAAATGTATCTTGATTTAAGCAAGGCATTTGACACAGTATTACACTGAAAACTTAGTGACTGGAAAATATTGTATGGGTAACATTGCAATGCTGTGGATAAAAAATGGATTTAGGGAAAGAAAACAGAATGGTATCACATCACATAATGAGGAACTTGTAAATGAAGTACCTCATGGTTTGATACGAGAACCAGGCTTCTTTAACATACACATAATGACTGGAATTGTCAAAGGAGCAAAAGTGAATTAGCACTCAGCTACCATTGGAATTGATTTACAGCCAATCTTAGGCCAAATTTTGACCAAACCTTAAATGACAGTAAGGACACAGTAGTCCTGTATGGCTGGGTAATTAGCTGAGCATCAGAGTAACCAGTCTTGAGATTGCTTGTTCTGGTCTATGTGGGGCAGGGATTTACAAGGGGAGTTCTGGACTCTGCCCATTGGCAGAAGAAGAAATTGGATGGGTGCAGAGCACCTATGCAACAACATCGATCTATTCATGAGGCACTAAAATAGTTGTGTTTAGGAGAGCCTCAGAATTTACAGAGATGGCCACAAGTGTGCAGCCCAGCTTAATTTCAAAGTTGCTGAGGACTCTCAGCTATGGATCCTTGCAGAGCCATGATCGGTGACAGCCAGTAGCAAAAATCTCCAACGGCTGGAGACAGGATGCTAGATAGGGAGGGCTTTGAGTAACTATAGAGAATTCTTTCTCCGGTATCTGCCTGGTGGGTCTTGCCCACATGCTCAGGGTCTAATTGGTCACTATATTTGGGGTCAGGAAGGAATTTTCCCCCGGGTCAGACCCTGGGTTTTTTTGCCTTCCTCTGCTGCATGGATCACGGGTCACTTGCAGATTTAAACTAGTGTAAATGGTGGAGTCTCTGTAATTTGAAGTCTTTAAACCGTGATTTGAGGACTTTAGTAACTCAGCCAGAGGTTAAGGGTCTATTATAGGAGTGGGTGGGTGAGGTTCTGTGGCCTGCAATGGGCAGGAGGTCAGACTAGATGAGCTTGATGGTCTCTTCTGACCTTAAAGTCTATGAGTCTATGTTCTTGGAGAGAGTAAAAGGAGGTAATATTTGACATTGCCACAATTTATTGAATATCCCCACAGTGTGAGCAAAGATATTTATACATTGAAAATATAAAGGTTGTGCGTAGTTCATGATTTTGGTCAGCCTACAATGAGATTGAGTATAAAGAGGTGCAGGCCTATATATTTGGGAAAGAGTAACTCAGAACATGAAGTGGGGGGAAGGCGGAAACTGTTCTGGTTTATGAATTAATAAAATGCTATTTAGGCTTGTGCTAAAAACTTCAAGGTTCTTCGTCATGGTCTCAAATCGAAGTCCTTAATAAGTGCACACAGTATTAAAACTTCCTTTTTCATTTCTGTCAATCCTCAACATGCATGGGAAATTGAACATTATATTAACAGTTCATCTTTTTGTTGTATAAGGGAAATTGTTACCCAGGTTATAGCCAAAATCGACTCAGCTTCCTTACGTGCTGCTAGTTTTGTCAGTTTCCCCAAATCCAGATATAACCAAATGAGAAGACAAAAAAAAAATGGGTAGAAGAAAAGAATGATTGGCTATGGTCAGAGGGTAGATGATGACAACTATTGTCAGCACAGGCTGACAAGATGGCTGTCTTCTTAAAATGGCAGTGTATCCTTTTGTGGTCTTGCTAAGGTCTGCAAAGAGGGAGGAAGAGTTCTCTAGAAAGTCCAGCAGAGAGAGCTTGAAGTGACCCATCAAGAATCTGTTGTTAGGCTTGAGAAAGACCCTGGTCCAAGGATTAGATGCCTTTCTACCCTGATTAGACCCACATATTTAAGTAGAAAGTAAAGAAAAGGACAATCACAGCAAACAAAACAAAAGCAAGAAAACACGAGCCCCTCCCTTTCCCATGTCTCTCTGCATTTTTTACTTTTCAGTTCATGGGAAAGGACTTGGGCTGTTCTGACAATACTTAACAGTCTCCAAAACACTATAATCTTTAAGAGTCTTCTAACCTATTAGCCAGTTCAGTTCTTAAACTAAAGTCCCAGAATGCATCATGTTCATCCTTGACATTGCAGTGGCAAAGAATGGCAGTCCCATTGCAGATTCCAGGCTATCTGCCTTAGATACATTTACAATCTCATTTCCCCTAGTGAGGCCAGGTTCATTCATTCCATTGTCATGACTGTACTATTTAGAAAGCAGTCAGTGTAGAAAGGTGATATTTAAGCATAATGATGGATTCCAAATGAAACAGGTTCTTATTACTGTGCCTTTGGAAAGAAGGTCAGAGCTTGTCTGGAATGTATTCATTACTGATACAGATCAGGGTGGATTGATTTAAATCAATCAAAATGATTTAAATCAGCAAGCAGGAAACCTTGATTTAAATCATCGATTTTATTCTTCTTTTGCATTTGTACTTTTTAGGTTATTATCCTAAAGAGAGAGGTTGATTCTCTTTAGTTGGTAATCATTAAAACATGTTGATTTGCAACTAAATATGACCTTAACACTAAATTTGATACGTTTTGGTAACGAGGAAGATACAGTATATCTATACATATTTATTTAAGCAATTATATTATGTATATTATATTTATGCAGATTTATTTTTACACTTTTATAATATTAGAAAATGGTGAATGATGAATTTCTTATTTACTAGATGATTAATTTTTCACTCATGATTTGTGTCAAGCTCTATTTGGATGAAAATTAGAATTCAACAAAAAATGCACAAAAACAACATATTAAAAATTATTAGATAAATCTATCTTAAATGCACTGGATATATAAGAAAAACAAAGTAAGTTTATCAAAACATATTTTGCATTTAAAACTGATTTATTAACAAAAGAATTATTCTCTGTAGTTTGTGAGTCAAATAGATTGCTCCTGGTCAACATGTTTTTCAAGATTTTAGAACTAGTATATATAATGCTAGTACACCTAGTTTTTATTCATAGATTAGAAGAGGGGAAAAAACAAGCTTTTCTGCTCTTTCAATTTCCAGTTGGTTTCTTAACTCTTAATGAATGAACTAATCATTGAACTGAGCTAGCTGAATAAACTCAAATGAAGAAAGTACCCTCTCTGCACCAGCGGATGAGGCTACTGCTGTCAAAAGCTGGTTTAGTATTTCAACAAACTCTGGTTCCAGGTGCTTAATCGGTAAGTTCCACTGGTTCAGTGGATTGACTTCCTTTAAAACAGACAGCAAAAGTACTGCTTAATATTATTATATTTAATTTAATCTAAAAGATTTTAATGGATTACAGTAAGTTTAGCCTTTAACATAGGTTGTTATAATTTCAAATTTGATTTTAAATAGGTTTGTTTTTAAAAATAAAATATATTTAATTTAAATTTAATAAATCTGATTGTTTTAATTTTTTAAAAATCATTTTTTTGGATTTTTTTTTTAAATTGAACCTGATACAGGGATGCAAGACCAAAGAATAGAGCTCAGATGAATTCCTGTTGCCTGGGGTCATGAGAAAAAATTGGCAGCTCCTACATGAATTGGTCACTGGCAGGAGGAGATTGATGTGGCCAGGTCTGAAATAGGGTCAACTTGTTGACTGGCAATAGGGAATATAGAGACTATCTCCTCCCCATGGCTATTTTCTTCTATTTTGCATGTTCTTTTTAGGACATGATGCTATTGGTAATGGTCCTGTAATGCATTGGTGGCCCATAATGCTACACACACTAAATGGTCATGTGTATATTTTAGATTGAAAATAACTCTCATCATGGGTTTATTTTAGTTTGTCCTTTGATTGTCTAACTTTGGCTTTGGCAATATTTTCACTTGGCAAAGGGGGATCAACACAACAAACTCAGCTGTGTTGCCATTTTGGGACATCTTTGACTAGCATCTCAGCAGGCTCCTGTGTGTAGTCAGTATTTGCTGATCAACAAGTTCAGAATGTATCATTGTGTTTCTGCTTTCTAGGAATAAACAACAACAACTCTTTCCCTCTAAGTATACAGTAACATTACAAAAGTATTTCAACAAGATCTCAGAGTTCTGCAGTTTGTTCCTTGTTCCTTACTCACTGAATTGGATTGCTGGGCAATGACAGACTCAGACCCCATCAAGTCCCGCAAGAAAGGTTTATGGCAGAGATTTTCAAAGAAGCCTTGGGAGTTGAAGTCAGTGACAGATTAGGGAACTGAATGAGTGTTTCCCCAAATTCCAGGATGGAATCCTAATCACTGGACCCCCTTTCCTTTCCAGGTTCAAAGGAAATTTAATTTCTATGGGACTTGGATGCCTAACTCCCAGCCTAAAAATTCCAGCCTAAAAAGCTACTTTATACTATGTTGTAAGACTGCACCTGGAATGCTCTGCACATTCACATTGTTCTTGTTGGTGCTTATTCCAGATATAGAGCTCAGTCTTGCATGGAGGTGAGCAATTCCTGGAGACGTGGAGGATAATAAATGTCAATATAGTTTAGTCTTCTCCTTCAGTGAATCACTTCTGTGGCTTTTCTCACTGGACGGAGAAGGGGGTGGACTGGATTCCTATTACCCTATCTCAGTTTTTTATTTTTTTTATTTTTGCCATCAGCTGGGAACATTTCCCAATTACTTTCTCCCTTCATTGTGCTCTCTCAGATGGTTATTTTATAAGACAAATCTTAATAAGAGAATAGCCCTGATGAGCCAGTCTTAACAGGTGATAGCTCAGCAAAAGCCATTTCACATGACTGGTGGTAAGGAATAGGACATGGAAGCACTCATTGTACCTCATACACAGTCAGGTTTAGAACTAAAATGACCCACTCCCACCATTCTGTTCTAATTGTAATGCATGCAATATCTGCAGAGATAATGCAAATGATCTGTTGTAATAACTACCTGAGGAGTGCACATATACAGATACAGGGTCCAATTCTCTGTTATGCAGAATTACACACCAGTATAAAAATAGTGCTCACACATTCAGATTCTGGCTAGTGGATCCTGACTTGCTCCCATTTAAATCAAGTAAAAACTTGAAACAATTTTATTGGGATCAGGATCTGGCCCCTAGGTTTTTTTTTTAACAGCCCTACATTTGCTACTGTAGGTAACGTGCATAGGTTGAGCTGTTTAAACCACAGGGAAATCACACATTTCAATTTCCCTTGGAGTATCTTCATTATTAGAAGATATTACCAGAATAATTTGTTGTCAGAGTAGCAAACCTTATTCAGGTTTTTAAATTAATCTCTTGAGAGATCCAACAGACTTAAAGGTAAAAAAAAAATGCTGTAAATATTCTGCTGGGGGTAACCATTAAAAGAGAAAACAAATGCAAATTATCCTCAAAAAAGCCTTGTAGGTGATGCTATGAACCAAGTAAACTGCTTCTCTTTATGGTCTATGATGCTGCATTCTGTAATGAAATGTAAAGTAACAGTCTGTTTGCAAGAAGGGATTTAGGCTCTCTATTTCTTCTTGGACTGTTTATACTGGGAAGATAGCATTGATTTGAATTTGAGCTACAGGAGGCTGACAATAGTATTTCCTAGACTGTGAAAAGCAATGGCGTGGGAAAAAAAATCCTTCCTGCATAATTGATCAACGTGGACGACGTTACATTGAAAATCAGATTTTGTAAATTAAATGAATTAATGAATTAAAAATGAAATAAAATGAATTCATAAAAGCTCTGAGAGTGAAATAAATACTTCCTGAGAAAACAGCTCAATCCCCTTGTGAATTACTCTTTTTGGTAAATCAAAAAGTGACAGGAGAGGACTGCTAAAAAAATTGGTTTTTCCACAGAGCACTCCAGACAGCTGATTAGTCACTCAGGCTTGAATGAACCAACAGTATGCTAGTCAAAACTCATAATTAGTGGACTTTGTGATGAAGCTGTTTGTTTAATCCTTATTTTTCTGGCCAAAATGTTGGAGTCTCCATAAAGGAAGAGGCTTGGAATACACTGTTGCAAGATAAGATGCTAGTAAATGTATTGTCTCTGAATTAACATGCTGCCAAAAGTGTCTTGCTTCAAGCTTTTTTAAAATAAATCTAGTCTTCTAAGATCCCAGTGAGCATTTTATTTTTTTTCAGTCTCCTGCAACAAATACCTAGAGTTTGCCATGAAAAAGTCTATTTGTTTGTAGCTCCCGGTAATATTGGCATTAGCTATGTTTTGCTGGTGTAGCTATTTAATGGAGCGCAAATATACTGTAATCTTTGATAACAACAAAATGTGAACTGTGTTAAACTGCATCTGGGCTTAAACTCAGCAACAGTAGTTTCGCATTCATTCAGCTTTCCAAGAGGCCACATCCCTTGTGAAGAATATGAATAACAGACTGCTTTATTCAGAGTGCCTCATCATTAAGAATAGTGTGTTTCAGCTGACAGTGCAATTCACTGTATGATGTTACTGGTTCAATAGATAGGGTGACCAGATGTCCTGTTTTTAAAGGGACAGTCCCATTTTTGGGGACTTTTTCTTATATAGGCACCTATTACCCCCACCCGCGGCCCTGGTTTTTCACAGTTGCTATCTGGTAACCCTATCAAAAGATGTCTGTGAATTGGGTCTTTTGGAAATATATTTGGCCTCAAAATAAAAGTACTGCCTTGTCCTAAGGACTTAGAAAAGTTAATATGGTATTGGTATTTACATTGGGTTTTTTAAAATGTTCTTTGAAGATTTCTTGCAGCTGATTACTCTTACGTTATGATTTTGGTGCATTTTGTTGTTCGTTAAATTAAAGCGTGTGTATGTGCATCTGTGCATGCACATTTAGTGGTATTGAAAGTGATACAGCTCTATCCTGGCTTGAGTCACGCATTGTGCCTGCAGGCTTAGTACAAGCTTCTTCACACAGTATGGCCAATAAATCTCAATTCTGACCTGTATAATTCCAATGCTGGGCTTCTCTTGAGAACACTGCCTATCCTGGCAACTGTAGGGTAGTATGGTGATGTGTATAAATGAGGACAAGAATAAGGCCATCAAGCTCACTCTCACTTGTGACTGGAGTATCAGAAAGTGTAAAGGAATATATCCATTCATGTAGAATCCTTTTGTGATACAGAATGTTACCAAAAAAATAACAGGAGTACTTGTGGCACCTTAGAGAATGTTACCAAGTAAGCAGAAAAAGAGAACTCCAGAATTGTGCACCTCTATGTGTAATAAAAGGTTCTTGTGTCATTATACAGTATCAGTGTCTTTCTGTATCTCTTGAACATCAGTGCTTTAGTTCAGATTCAGGTGTTTAAAAATATCTCTTTTTATATGGATTAATGTCCAGACTCTGATTTTCCTTGGTTGCTGAGTTAACCCTTACTAATTGTCATTTCCTGCTGCTGTCCTTTTCTGTGCATCTGTCTGTCTCATACCGACCTCTACATTTCCTCAGATCTGGCAAAACAAAAAACAAAAACAAAAACATTTCTTGTTAACAATTCAGTAGGCACCAAAAGTAGCTCCAAACATTGAGACTACTTACTGTCACAAGGGTTTGTGAGTTTTTAAGAAGAAAGACAGAAAATTCACAGATAGTTTGGTTGCCAAAGCCAAGTGTTAACCTTAACAGCTTGTAAATAGCTGCATGTCATCATTAAAGACCCTACTGCTTGGAGAATATGATGAATCTCTAATAAAAATGTTGTTTGTTGGCTTGTTCCTTTTCTCTTACACAGATGCATACTGAAAAGTAAGATTTAAAAGTTGGATGGCCTTTGGTGGGGCTCTGTTGTAATTCTGTCTTTCATTTTAAAGTGCAGATTGCTGTCACTTCACGATAAAAGGTCTAACAGCAGTTTACTCAAAGGATAAAAAGCTGCCACAGTCTTTTGAAGAGCTGTTAAAACTTTGAAAGAAATTTTACTTTAAAATTCTTGATTTCTTCCAAGATGAAATGAAGTGTTAAGAGAGCTGAATATATTTACATCATGCAATGAAAACAGTTGTTTTGCAGGACAGGTAAGATTTTGCTTATTAGGCCCTGATACTCAGCTGGTGTAAGTTAGCATATGTCCATTGAGTTCAGTGGCTCTATACCTCTTTATACCAGCTGAGGATCTGGCCTGTTACATGTAATCTAGCTCACTATTTTGAATTAATGTCTCTGTTTGGTAGAAGTTTATAAAGCTTGTGCTTAGTTTATTTAATGAAAACAAAATATTTTCAGTGTTCATTTGAAAGGTGTTTGCCTTACTGCTGGGAATGTCTGACACATTAGGTTTTTAATAGATTGCCAAAGTGGGGTGACAAGCTTTTTATATGTAGTAAAACCATCTCCAAAGCTCATGTTGTTTTTCACCATAAAATTATCAGCTTGCAATTTCACACGGATTCAAGAAAAGTTGATTGATTGAATTGAAATGGTGTACAGAGAAATGGATGGGTGGGTGAGTGAGAATCCTGCACAATGGTATTTTTAGAGCAGCGGTTTTCAACCTATTGTCCACAGACCACAGGGGGTGCGCTCACTATGTCTAAGGCAGTGGTGGGCAACTTGCGGCCTGTGGGCCGCACACGGCCCGTCAGGGTAATCCACTGGCAGGCCATGAGACAGTTTGTTTACATTGACTGTCCACAGGCACGGCCGCCTGCAGCTCCCAGTGGCCACGGTTCGCTGTTCCTGGCCAATGGGAGCTGTAGGAAGCAGCGTGGCTCGCATGGATGTGCAGGCTGCTGCTTCCCACAGCTCTCATTGGCCGGGAACGGCAAACTGCGGCCACTGGGAGCTGCGGGTGGCCATGCCTGCAGATGGTCAATGTAAACAAACTGTCTCGTGGCCTGCCAGCGGATTACCCTGACGGGCCGTGTGCAGCCTGCGGGCCACAGGTTGCCCACCACTGGTCTAAGGGGTCCGCGAAAGGTTTTCGTTACCATAGAACAGTAGTTTTTAACCTGTGGTCCACCGATCCCTGGGGGTCAGCAGACTATGTCTAAGATTTCCAAAGGGGTCCACACTGCCATTCAACATTTTTTAGGGGTCGAAGAGCTCAAGTGACAAGGGAAAGCAATGGAAGGAGGAGATAAAACAGACAGAACCAAGGCAGAGCACTGAGGCCTCTGGAGGCAAAGAAACTAAAGCCTCTCAGAGAAACAGTGCTCCTGAGGCAACGTGCTGAAAACAAACTGAAGAGATGGGGGAACTGTGGAAGGAGTCAAACTTCAATTTTGTGGAGCTACATCTCCAAGGAAGAAGGTGGTGTACTGAGAGCTTCCTCCACCTTAGATGTAGCTAGCCTACTGTAGAATGAGTGCACACTTGTACCAATACTGAAGAATCTGTTTATAGCCCTGCCAGAACTATTAACCTTACTGATAATTCTGCAAAGGGTAAGTTAGCAGTAGTTTCTCTAACCCAGGAGCTGAACAAAGGCAAACCTCAAGGCCAGAATGAAAAGACTGGTATTTGGGTAGCCCAACTGGTCTGCAGGCTTTGCCTTAAAGATCTTTATGAATAAAACTGTTTTACCTCAGATTATTCAGACAAAAAGAACCAGTGAGAAAGTTCTCCTAGTGCAGTGCACAGGTATTGGGCTTTGCTGAGTAACTGCACCACCCTAGGAAACAGAACTACTTATTTTCTTGTTTTTAAATTTTAACAAATCTCTGAGACTGATCCTCCGCTGGTGTAAATTGGCATAGATCTGTTGACTTCACTAACTCTCTCTTTATCAGCTAGAGTAAAGAAACAGTGTGTATATGTGTGACTGTTCTAAAGGCATCTTCTCTACAGTCAATATTACCATCCATTCACCACACACCTAAAAAGGGTAGGTGAGACTTCCTATCCCCAGGATATTGTTAAACCTAAAATGATGTTGCTCATTGTGTCTGCACCCTCCCAACCTTTCACAGCAGCCCATATCCAAAGATTTCTTGCCCTAGAATTGTTTTTGAGTATTTGAATCTTTCATTGCCACACTAAATTCTCAGTTATTGCCTAAAAGACAGATTTCAAACTCTGTTTCGAACTTCAGTGCATTTCATTCTTTATGCCCAGTTTGTAAACTATTTTGAAGACGTTGAGTAGATCACACTTTTCAAGGGTCTTGGACTGAGGGTGTCTGCTTTACTCTCCATGCTATAGTACAGTTTGAATGCTGTTTTTAGAGGTAGTTTCAGTGAATGTTCTCCTTGGAAGTCCAATATCCTACATACTCCTTCCTTGCCATAATGCACTGGTCAGAGGGCTTCTTGAGTAACTAACCATTCAGTGACAGTGCAGCAGTGAGAGAAATAAATATTACAGGAATCAGTGACTGTCAGGAAACAAATTCTGTCCTCATTTACACCCATTGAATCCCACTGATTTTAGGTAGTCTCTGTTTGGTAATATGATAGTCTCTGTATGGTTGTTTGGGTCAGCAAGACCTGGCCTTCTGAGCACAATAGCAAAGCAGTAATGGAGACATGTAGCTTCTCTGCAATATTCAGATCTTTCAGTACACTCCTTAATGCATTTTTTTCTGGATTAATAGGGTTGAGAAATTATAAAATGTTGGGTGGTTGTTACTGGTGTGGAAATTGCTGAAGGCTAATGAAGTGTATATTCTAGTAGAATAGAGGACACTGGCCTTTTGGCTTGTTTTCAGCTTTGACATTCGAGACCACTAGAAAGGTGGAGACTGACCTAAATTCACTGAGATTCAACTCAACCTGAATTAAACTTGTCTTACTCACACAGCAATGGATGGAGAACCAGACTGATGACAATTTATGTGTGAAATTGTGTCAATGTGAAGTAATGCATATTTGTCATGGTTCAGTGTACCATGAAAGAAAATACTCTATATGCTATATACATATTTCGGGTCCACCAAAGTTGGTGAAATTGCCATTTTAACTCAGTGTATGTAGTTAGAATAGGTTTTGATCTTTTGCTGAATGCACAGGCTGTAGGCTATAGGTGGCTGACTTGGGACTACCAATCACATTTCTCAGATAACTCTGCAAAGGCGAGATTTTCAGTATGATCTCAAAGGAGAGATTCTGTGCTCTCCTTTACCTTGTACTACCTTTAATTTTTATTTTAGTTTTATAACAGATTATGGAACAAAACTTCCTTGACTAGGGAAGATTGAAGTGGGTTGCATTTGTCACACAGTAACCATAGTAATAGAGTTTTTATTAGTGCAGCTTTAAAAACACCCAGAGTTATTGATATTTTCTGGTGTGATATAAATACCTGTAAACATTTTTACCACCACTTAAGAGCAATGTCGTCTTGCTTGCATCTGTGTCATACAGACACGTTCAGATAGAAAATCTTATACTTACACAGCATATGATATTCACTGCGTATTTGTGTGTATAGTGTAGGTCCTAAAAGAGAGACACAACATCTATTTTGGTTCATGTGATTGTACAGAGATTTTAATATAAAACGCAGAAAATTTATTATGACTAATGTATGCAGGCTTAACTCTTTTATGACATGGCTCTCCAGAAGTGAGGAGAGGTGAATAGAGCTGGCTGCTTAAATCTTCAAAGGACAAATCTTGACCTCATATGGATGCAAAAAGCCTGAAAAGGGGAATACCATGGTTGTGCCGGACAGCGAGAGAATGGCCTTGGAGCAGTGACAACCCCTATAGTGCTTATGTGCCTTGGAGCATTGCTCTGTGACATCACATAGTGGTGGTGGAGGCTGGTGGGATTGCAGAACAGGCGCTGTATTTGGAATGTGTGTTAATATGTATATGGTTCCAAACCATAGGGGGAAAACTATAAATTAAAGTAGCATAGGGCTCAATCATGGCTTTGGCACAAGTCTAGAGTAAGGGTCAGCAGGTTGTTTTGCTGCCCCAGTAGCAGCCTGAGAAGGGAGATTTTGACTTGGAGGCATAATCTTAATCTGGAGAGGTAATGACATGAAGTCTATATCTGGTGCAGTATATAGTCTCCAGTGTGTTGGTGCATTGGTAGGGGAGGAGCACTAATCCCTGCCCCATTCTGTCTGGTCCCATTCACTTGCTACAACAGGGAATGTGGCTGCTTTGAAGAGCTTGTTTCCATGCCTTGTGGCTAACTGTGATGAGGGTAGCTGGCCCAGCAGCATCAGGAGGTGCTTTGCATCTCCTAATGTCCCTGCACTGCCATATTTGACCTATAGTCATTACAAATCGATGAATACACATTTATTTTTTAATTAAACTGGTCCTGGAGTATTGTGGAGATGTGTAGAGTATTTAAAAATACTTAAGCTATGAATCTGTGGGGTAGCCACCAGCTGCAATCCACTTATAACTGGAATACATAAAACCATTTAACACATCAGAACATTATGTACAACTGAATTTGTAATAATCCCTTATGAAAATTGCAATTTCTTTTAATCATTTGTTAGCTATTTATAAAGTATTTGCATATTACCTATGCACGCATATTCTTGCTCAACCTAATGGGCAGTAAAATGATTACATAGGTGTTACCAAAGTGTAATTACTAATTATAATATAATCATTGTACTCTACTAAGTTATTAGTGATACCAGTCTGGCTGCAGATGGAGAGCTCTCAAACCCTCTAAAAATAAGTGTAATAAGAAGTAAATGGGTTTTTGACCATGTAGGAAGTGGCGGGGGGGGAGGGGGGGGGCGGGGAGCGGATTGTACAAAAGTTTACACACACACACACACATTTTGACAATAAGTCATTCAATATCAGTTTCTTGGAGTTATATTCACCAGTATATTAACAACAGCAGCATAGCTTTGGTACAGGGTATTGAAGTCACAGTGGGGAACCAAGCATAGTGGAGACATACTATAAGATAGTCTCTTATGTTTGCTGAGATTGTCAAACTAAAAATTGCAGAATAAAGCTACACTTGACTAGAGGTTAAAAAAAGGAACAAATCCAAAACTAAATGGGGAATGTATTCATTCTACATCAGTGGGTCCTGGTCACTTATATATGTACCAGAATTGCTACAGTTCTTTAGGCTTTTGTGAGTGGCACTCTAGGTTCCACCTCCCTTCCTAAGTAATGAGTCTCTCTGCTGAGCTCTGGTGTACCACTGCTTATTTCCCATTCACTGGTGTATGATATAATCCACTGCTCCATATCCCACTCTGGTTTTCCTGGTGGATTAACAAGCATTTCAGTTGTATATTATGTGCTATGTACTTCGTATAATTCTGGTTAATGTGAGTGACTTCGCTTTCAGACCTATTTTCAATTG
Organism: Emys orbicularis; assembly: GCF_028017835.1. Lineage (NCBI taxonomy): Eukaryota > Metazoa > Chordata > Testudines > Emydidae > Emys > Emys orbicularis. Next base: position 33,945,714 of record NC_088691.1, read on the forward strand.
CCCCCCTTTTCTTTGTATAATATGTGGCTGCATTTTTATTAAGCAAATCGAAACCTCTTGAGACTCTTGAGCAAAAATCTGAAATCAAAGCTGGTGGTAGCAGAGTCTAGGTTATTAAATCCCGGCAGAGTTCTTCATAAATGCATACTTCATAAAAATATATTATTTCTTTTGGAATAATGAAATTATGAAATGAAATTACCTTAACTGCATATTACTGAATAGTAAATGCAAATTCCTAATGTTAACACAGTGTAAAGTTTGCATATCCAGTACTTGAAAGCCAGGAAATTCTAAATGTTAGGGCACCCTGGCAATGTTAACTCAGCCCTGTTGTACAGTCTAGGGCTAGGTGTACACTACAAAGCTTTGCTGGCATGGCTTATCGGTCATGGCTGTGAAGAAGTGTGTTCCATGACCGAAATAGCTATGTTTGCAAAAGCCCCTAGTGTAGATGCAGTTATACTGGCAAAACAGAACTGTTATTGGCATAGCTGCCTTTGGTTGCAGGGTCTGGAAGAAGGTATAACAGCAAATGGACAGTTATGTCATTATAAGCTTCATGCACCCTATGAGCACTTTGCCAGTTTATCATACCAGGAAAGTGCTCCTAGTGTAGACCTGACCTAGGTCAGAGTCGGCTCTCATTTACATCTTTTAAAGTCCATTGACCCCCTTTTGTTTTGCACTGGCTTACCTGTGTGTTTTATAATATAGAGTAATATTTTAAGGTTTACATTTACCAAGAGAGAGAAATAACAAACCCTCCCTACGTGTAACATGTCTGGGTGAACATTGCTGAATCAACCGTAACTTCCTGGTTTTCTTGACTTTTGAGTGCTTGAATTCTTAGCCTCTGTGTTGAATCAGTGTATCTTTAACCATTTAATTTGTTACCTTTTGTTAGGAAACAAAAAATAAAACCTAAACATAATTGGTTTGTGAATCTCAAGCTGAACTGACTTGTCAGTTACTTGTGCTGCATCTATTCCATGTGTTCACCTAAAACAAAAAACACCATGGACATCTTTCCCCTCAGTTATTCACTTTACGTTTTTTACAAGGTCCATTGGCTTGCTTTCTCTCATTGCCCATCTATGCAACCATCAAAATGTGCCTGTTCTTTGTGTAAACAAGTACACACTTAACTAGTTGTACAGGTATTGCTGTGCATCTGTGTTTAAGTATACTCCTGTAGATTTAATGAAATCTACAGCTTGGGTTCACTGTGCAATTCTCACATATCCTACACTTTGGTTTTAAAACCAAGCAGAGGTAATAGACCTACATGAGCACCTTGTCCAGGCCAAGTTGCAAATTTCATCAATTATTTTCTGAAGACCTGTGGGTTGTTTCTTTTAAGGTGGGGTTTAAAATATTTTACAGTGGGAAAAGTATATTATTCCCCCTCCCTCCTCTCCTGCCATAACTCAAAATCGGCTGAAAGGATTTTAGTGAAACTTTCCAAATAAATTCACCTTTATTCATAGACCTTTGTTCATAAAATTAGAAGCATGTGAAAACACGGTGGAAATATTTGGGAAAGTTGTGAAACTTTTGTAACACTGGGTATGTGGATGCAGCAGGTGGGAGGTGTAATTCCCAGCATGGATAAACATACGCTAAAAATAGCAGAGTGGCCACAGTAACGTGAGCACCAGGTCATGGCCAAGTACAGTCCTGCCCGAACCCGGGGGTATGTACTTAGGTGGATAGTCTGAACTGCCGCTCATGCCGCTGCAGCCACACTGGTATTTTTAGCATGCAGAGCTAGTGCGTGTATGTCTATCTGAGCTGGGAGTTACACCTCCCAGCTACTGTGTAGACCTACTTTATAGCAGTTACTACCAGTGACCACTAAAATAATAATAGTGCAGAGTACTGCATTGACTACATGCCTCTGCAACTCAGTCTATTCTATGAATGTTCCAAACACCTAGGGCTGTATTTCAAAATTAGTTGGGCAAAAGGTCAAATCTGTGTGCAAATATGCCTAATTACAACTGTCAACAACGTTCTAAATACAAGAGATAGTGTGCATTTTGGTTTGAATTGGTCAACTTCGCTCAGATGCATGTAATTGTCAATATAAGCAGTAGGCTGCATGGCAGATCATGCAAATATTCTCATCTCTATATATACCTAAGCACTAAGTTTGAAAATGGATGAATGAGCAATGCATATCCCATAGCACTAAACAGAGATGACATGGTCCTTGGAATTTGGATATGACATAAGGGATTCTACATATCATATATAAACTAAACACTTATGTAATCATTTGCTCTTTCTTTACAGAGTCATTTTATCATTGGGCGATGTGCATTCAATCTGTAGGTTCAGGATCTACGGAAACATAACTAAATCATATATTTCTATGAAAACTTTCCCATTTCCTGTCTCCTTGGATAATAGCAAAACTCCCATCAGCCTCAATGGACGCAGAATTGTATTGTTATGTTATACTTGTCATATTAGTAAATTGATTACTTCAGATTGTGGTTTTTTCTGTAGAGTCTTAACTAATTGTTTCAGGCTAAGAAGCCAAGTGAAGTGGTAATTTTAACTGTAAGAAGCAAAGCATACCAGTAATTCCTTTGTGTTGTGTTCAATAAATAAATATTGACTGAACTTCAGAGGTTTCAGATGCTAATGCAACTCTCCAAATCTATGGAAGTCTGTTATCTGCTGATCTCTATTCCTTATGGCTACTGAATATGTGGGAAAAGACCTAGTTTCAGGATAGGTCAACATAACTTTCCTTTTTCTATTGGCACTAAGATTCAGGGTGACCTCTGTTGTTGACCCAATTTATATTTGTCTCCACTGCCTTTTAAGAAGAATGGGACTTGTGAGATCTCCAGACTGTGGAAGAGACTATATCTCATCAGTGGAACAAAACTTACTGAAAACCAGTCAGTATCCCTTATTTTTTTGTGGTCCGCCCTATGTGGAAACTATCTGAACTTGACACTTAGACAAAACCCTCTGGAGACGTGACTGATTGATGTTGAGCACAAAGTCATGACCACCTAGGTGGTGCACAAAACATCTTATTTCTGTTCACTAGGTTAGAAGGGCTTTCCCACCCAATTGGCGAGCGCTCATCCACCCTTCCACATGTGAAAACAGACAGAAATGTGTGTAGATTACATGTGTCTTTCTACTTAATAAAGCCCAAGAATGTGATTATTTACTATATGATATCTGTTTTACTATTTCATAAATTGATGTATTCATTTTAATAATATTATTGCTTGTTTCACTTATTCCACCACAGTTGATTGGATAACATGTCTATAATACAAATCACTACATGGTTAAAGAATTACTATGATTTATGAGTGGCTTAAGGTATCTGTTGCTTAAGGAATATGGTAGAGAAGTAATTACAACAAATATATATATGTGTAGAATGTTTCATTTCTATCTCTTAAGGACAATATTCCTAAGTATACCTACAGACTGTATAAATCTTATTTTATAAAAAATGTATGAGTACAATCAGATTCTGATTAAAGAAATCCTTTCATTACACTATTCTGAATTCCCATTCTTTTAATTTTTCTCTCCCCACAATACTATTTTTTTTTTTTTAAAATAAAATAAAAATCTAGCTTGTCAGCTTGTCTCCTTGACAGTAAAGAACACACTGATTGATAAACTACTGCTGATTTCAAAACTTCAGCAGGTTCCCATAGCAATACGTCACTTTGTTCTTTGCCCCCTTAAGCCCTTAGATGGATGCAAAAAATTAGCATTGATGTATTTGAAGCTGCTTGTGCTTCTTGGCTCCTGTGTGGTGTGCAGATTTGATTAGACAGTGAAAATGTGGATTATTCACAGTGTGAAACTGAGGGGTGATATTGTATGTGATGCTGCAGGCAAAGTGCACTGTGCAGTAGTTCCTCTCTCTCCACAATGCCTTATGTTGTCACCATTTGTAGTTCAGATAATATCAACATGTTGTTTGTAAACTCCTGTTTTCAGGGGGTTTGAGCCTCAGATATATATATAAGGTTCAATTTAAGTCATTTTTAAGTTACAGATGCAAAAGGAAGTGAAATTTACCATTTTCAGAAATTTACCAATTTACCGTTTTTGCCATTATAAACTGAAAACGAAGTTCAGTTAAAAAAGGAAGAATTGCAGCTGGTAAAATTAATTTGCAGATTTTGAAAGCAACCATAATAAGCCATCCATCAGTGCCTATGGTCAGCCAACAAAGTGGCACAACTATGGCATTCTGTTCAAAAGAATGTTGTTTAATCAATAATGATTGAGCACAAGGCATTTCCTGGGGATTAATGACAGACTGGAAGGAATTGATGGCTGGAAGCAGTCAAGGGAGCTCAACTGGTCATTAATCCCCAGGAAATGCCCTGCACTGAGGTCTTTATTGTTATTATAAGTTGAAAATGGAAGGGGAAAAATAGGTGCATGGATTCTTTTTTATGGGTGATAGAATTTCAGTTTATATTTATTTATTCTGCTAATTTGTTAAACTGTCAACATAGCAGCTAAGCGTTATTCCTAAAACAGAAAGGAAGGAGGAAATGATACAAAGTTATTCACAATGGCAGGTTTAAAAACTACTGCCCCTGCAGTAGCCTGGGAAACATCAGCCAGGCATATGGAGACATCCTATCTCCTAGAACTGGAAGGGACTTTGAAAGGTCATCAAGTCCAGCCCCCTGCCTTCACTAGCAGGACCTAGTACTGATTTTGCCCCAGATCCCTAAGTGGGCCCCTCAAGGATTGAACTCACAACCCTGGGTTTAGCAGGCCAATGCTCAAACCACTGAGCGAGTAGCCAAATTTTGAGGAAAACGACACAAACAGCGACAGCAAATTAAGCAAAATCTATATGCAATAAATAAGCCTTGCATCATGCAGTGAAGGCTGCCAAACCCAGCTATTGGTGTTAGAGCCCACTGGTCAGCAAACTCTGCTGCCCATTCTGGAAATGTCCATTCCAGGAACTAACAGGGAGAACATTCCAGCTGATTTTGATTGCTGCAGCAAGAGGACATTTTTCTTGCTGTGTGGAATTGCCATGCTACTTTGTTGGTGAAATAGTTTATATCCTGTCTGCCTCATTGGTGCCAGAGCAGTACCTTGACAGAAGAAATACTTGGTCTGGTTTTGGACCTGTAATGCTGTAATTGGTTTGGGACTTGAGTATCAAAGAGGCCGCCTTCCTCTACATGTAATGAAACTAAAGCACTGGTCAGCAGAGGCACCTACGAGCACAGCAGCCTGGCTTACAGGTTAGAGGAGAGGGGCTGGTAGCAGGGTGCTTTCCATGAGGAGTCACAGACTTTGGAACAGATTCTCCTCTTTGGTCTTCTACAGGCCAGGTGTGTTAACCTTCAGGTGTTTGGGTGGGAGAACTGTATAGGATGGTCAGCTGTGGGGGTTGTTATGGGCAAGTATTACTGTGTTTCTTAATGAGGCAGTTCATTATACACAATGTATATTGTGCATTGCACATGTGAAATCATACATCTTAATTTTTGTAGAAGCTAAAAATTGGCCCTTTTAAGAAACTGAAATAAACAAATGGATACGTATGTATTAGTGTTATAGTCCAGGCATTTCTAGACAATGGCCAGACTCTGATCTCATTTATACTTACATAAATGTTGAATGACTCCATTCGGAACAGAACCCCTGACCTTCTGTGTCTCATACATTAGTCAGTCAGCTTGCTTAATTCCTTTCTAAATGTTCTATTTACCTTATAATTAGGCAGCAGTTACTGATAGGAAAGGCATTTCCTGGCAGTTAATATGGCTGGTAGAACAGAGAGCCCAAGTGATCATTATCTTCCAGGAAGTGCCTGACCCAATGCTGTTATAAATCATGAAAACGTAAAATTGTAAACAAAAACTTTCATGTGCTGAAAAATTACCAGTTGAAATGTACATTGCTGTGGATACCATGTTCTATGTATAGTACTCATCATTTTCTAGCAATGAAAGACTTCGTCCGAGATCTTGAAAAGGTATCAGCCAACATGGAAGTCCCATTAAAGTTAATGAGACTCCACACAAGCAAAAGTGTCAGTGTGAGCATATTCCTTTTGCAGTGGTCCCTTTTTCAGTAGGAGGGACCACTACAGCCCCCAACAGGAACTCGGACTAGAGAGGCAGATTATCAGCAGGTGTAAAGTAGCATAGTTCTATTGATGCCAGTGGAGGAACGCCTGTATACATTAGCAAACTTAACTGAACATTGTTATTGGGGTGATACTGGAGCATGCCACTCTGTTAATCCCTTGAGAAATGGCTTGTGCACAAGAGGACTAGTGTTTTTAAAGAAGCATAAAGGAAATTTGCATTATAATTGGTGATTTCATTTTTTACCCATTAAATAACATTTTTGAGTTGGGTACATAATACATGTGTATACAATCAATATAAATATGTATTTATAAAATCGATTGGAATGTCAGAGGAAATATTTGGTCTGTTGGGTAAATTACACCACATATATTTGTGTGTGATCTCTGAAAATAAAACTAGTTTAAAATGAATATATGGCCTGATTCTTTTTTCACTTACACTGTTTTACACCAATGTTACTACATTCTCTTCAACAGAGCTACACCAGTGTGAGATAAGAGCAGACTTAGGCTCCCTCTCTTTAGTATTAATGCTTGTAACCAACTTTCAAAAGCCGGGAATCCAAACTTAAGACACTCTGTCCTGAATGGTCACCATTGTAGGAATAAAATAAGCAGAGTTTGGTTGACATATGAGGATATTCACCCTTCTGTACTCTGTTGCTTACAGTCACACTCTTGATACTAACCATAGTTGTTGAGTTTGTAAAACTCTTAATGCTTTATTTCCAGGACCATTTGTGAGTAATATATGAAAATATAAGGTCTGATTATGCCACCTTTACTCATGATTTCACTGGGGCTGCCAATCGAATAAGTGAGAGAGAGTGACAGATTTGGGTCCCGGGAGATTTAATGGCCTCTTTGTAACATCGAGAGCTGAACTTTCAGATATGTCATGAGAACATAAAAATATCCATACTGGGTCAGACCCATGGTCCAACTAATTCAGTATCCTGTCCTCCAACATTGGCTGGTGCCATATACTTCAGGGAGAATGAACAGAACTTGGCAATTATTGAGTGCTCCATCCCACGTCATTCACTGCCAGTCAGAGCTTTAGGGACACTCAGAGCGTGGGGTTGCATCCCTGACCAACTTGGCTAATAGCCATTGATGGACCTATCTAATTCTATTTTGAACTCAGGTGTTCGTTTTGGTCTTCAAAACATTCCATGGCAATGAGATCCACAGGTTGACTGTGTATTGTGTGACGAAGTGCTTCCTTATGTTTGTTTTAAACCTGCTACTTATTGGTTTCATTGAGTGATCCCTGTTTCTTGTGTTATTTGAAGGGGTAAACAACACTTCACTACTTACTTTTTCCACATCATTCGTGATTTTATAGACCTCTATCATATCCCCCTTTTAATCATCTCTTTTCTAAACTGAACAGTCCCAGTCTTTTTAATCTCTCCTCATATGGAAGCTATTCCATACCCCTAATCATTTAGGTACTTCTCTGTACCTTTTCCATTTCTAATATATCTTTTTTTAAATGGGCGACCAGAGCTGCCTGCAGTAGTCAAGATCTGGGCATATCATGGATTTATATAGAGCATTTTTTGTCGTTTTATCTATCCTTTTCCTAATGGCTCCTAACATTGTTAGCTTTTTTGTCTGCTGCTGCATATTGAGCAGATGTTTTCAAATAACTATCCACAATGACTCCAGGATCTCTTTCTTGAGTAGTAACAGCTAATTTAGACCCCATCATTTTGTATGTATATTGGGATTATTTTTTTCAATGTGCAGTACTTTGCACTTATCAGCATTGAATTTCATCTGCATTTTGTTGCCCAATCACCCAGTTTAGTGAGATCCCTTAGTAACTCTTTAATCAGCTTTGAACTTAACTATCTTGACTAATTTTGTATCATCTGCAAATTTTACCACCTCACTGTTCACCCCCTTTTCCAGATCATTTATGAGTATGTTGAACAGTACTGGTCCCAGTACAGACCCTTGCGGGACACCACTATTTACTTCTTTCCATTCTGAAAAATGACGATTTATTCCTACCCCTTGTTTTTTATCTATTAACTAGTTACTGATCTATCAGAGGAACTTCCCTCTTACCCTATGACTGCTAAGTTTCCTTAAGAGCCTTTGGTGAGCAGGGCCGGCTCTAACTTTTTTGCCGCCCCAGGCAAAAAAGAAGAGCGCCGCCCCACCATAACACCCCCCCCCAGCACCGCGCCGCCGATCCCCCCCCAGTGCCGCACCGCGCCACCCAAACCCCCGCCCCCCTGAGCGCCGCGCCGGGCCACCAAACCCCCGCGCCCCCCAGCGCCGCGCCGGGCCGCCCAAACCCCTGCTCCCCCCCGAGCGCCGGGCCGGGCCTCCCAAACCCCTGCTCCCCCCCGAGCACCGCGCTGGGCCGCTCAAACCCCCGTCCCCCCCCCCCCCCGAGCGCCGTGCCGTGCTGCCGAACCTACCCCCCCCCCCCAGCGCCGCGCCGCCGAAACATCCCCCGCGCTGCCTGGCCGAAACAAACAAACAAAAAACCCCTCGAGCGCCGCCCCGCCAAAAAAAAAAAAAAATACCGCGAGCGCCCCCCGCCACCCCAACATTGGCCGCCCCTTCTAAGGTGCCGCCCCAAGCACGTGCTTGGTCGGCTGGTGCCTGGAGCCGGCCCTGTTGGTGAGGGACCTCGTCAAAGACTTTCTGAAAGTCCAAGTACACCATATCAACTGGATCACCCTTGTTGATTTAAACTTCTTAATATGACCCAAGTTATGGATCCAAGCAAGCATAAAGAAAATCTATGTTTTCAGCATGCTATGCCTCTGATTTGGCATGGTACTTATTCATGTTACTAACTTTAAACATGAGAAACACTTACTTAAATACCTCGCTGAATCAAGGCCTATCAAAGCTGTAAGTGTGTTTGAAAATTGGCTAAGCCATAAAACATCCACAGTTAAAGTATTCCAAGACCTTCAACTACAAGACTGCTGGTAATGTTTAATTAAAGACACTTTTGAGTTGGAAATCCAAGTTAATGTGTGTGCTAGAGCCCATCCTATTCTGACCATATTCATCATTAGCATAGTGGATGTCTATGAAATGTGCTTAAAACTAGATCTGAAATCTTGGTTCAAGGAGGAGCACAGCCCTTTGACATGCCAATACCTTCATCTCAGTTGAATATTTTTGCATGGCAGAAGCTAATTAGAATGCTGTGTTGTGTAAATTAGGCAAAAATAGCACAGCCTCCAGGGCACCTGGTAATCACAGTGATTGGTAGAATCAGGGATAGACCACTCCATAGGCAACAAAAGAGTCCAGGATCACATAAACAGGGGTGGCACTGAGTGAGGAAACCAGATTACTTAGGCCATGTCTACACGGCCAATTTTTGTCGACAAAAGTGATGTTGATACTCAAAAATAAAAATTGGAATTTCATGTTCAGACTTGCTCCTTCTGTCGGCAGATCGCGTACACATTGTTCGCATCACACGACAGTGTGAACGTTGCATTGTGGGTACCTATCCCACAGTGCAGCTTGACACTTTCTGTCGTTAGGTGATGTGGGAAGGCAGAGTGGGTTGTGGTGCATCTTGGGACCTAAATGTGGCCTGCATCATGCAGGAGGTCAGACTAGATGACCATATTGGTCCCTTCTGACCTTAAAGTCTATGAGTCTATGAGTCCTATGATACATTGCTTTGTGTCCCAGCACTCCATTGAGTTCCAGCTTTTTTTCAAAGCATTTTTGCAACGGCCATTCTCTGCTGTGCACCCCAGCATCTTTGTGAGAAGGGATGGATCCTGCACTGCTCTCCTATGCTCCGTTAGCTGTCATGAAGGTATCATGGATGGCAATGCAGTTAATTGTCAAGCTCCTAACTGAAGAAGGTTCACAGGCACCTGACATTCTGAGTGACATGGATTGGAGCACCTTTAGATTGCTTTTGGCATTTACAGAGTGTTAATGCAAGTGTGCAGGGCAATAAATCACATCCTGCTACGAAGAACCATGATTCTGGGAAATGTACGTGAAATAGTGGATGGCTTTGTGGAAATGGGTTTCCCTAACTGTGGAGGGGTGATAGATGGCACACATATTCCAATTTTGGCACCAGACCACCTTGTGACAGAGTACATCAATAGGAAGGGGTATTTATCCATGGTGTTGCAGAAGTTTGTGGATCACGGTGGGCGTTTCACTGACATGAACGCGAGGTGGTCCGGGAAGGTGCATGATGCACACATCTTCAGGAACACTGCCCTGTACATAAAACTGCAAGCAGAGACTTTCTTTCCAAACCAGAAGATTATCATGGGGGATGTTGAAATACCCATAGGGATCCTCGGAGACCCGGCGTATCCCTTACAGCTATGGCTCATGAAACCTTACATGGGTCTCCTGGACAGCAGTAAGGAGCAGTTCAACAACAGGTTGAGTAGGTGTTGGATGACAGTTGAATGTGCCTTTGGCAGATTAAAGGCGTGATGGTGATGCCTTTATGGGAGGCTGGACCTCAATGAGGATAATATTGCAATGGCCACAGCCATGTGCTGTATGTTGCATAATCTCTGTGACGCTAAGGGTGAAAGGTTTGCTCAGGAGTGGAGTGCTGAGGCAGAGTGCTTGGCCACTGATTTTGAACAGCCAGATACCAGGGCTTGTCAGAGGAGCCCAAAGGTGGGCAATTCGAATCAGGGAGGCTTTGAGGCAGCACTTTGACAACGAATACCAGTAATGTATATTTCTGTCACCGGTGTTAGTTTTCCTAGGACGCAATGGTGTCATTTTGGGCCTTACATTCCTCTAAGACAATGATTACAATGCCTGTATGGGTAGTGCCAGCAATCTCAATTTGTAGAAAAAAAAATAAAGGTGATTCACCATTAAAAAACTTTGCTTTTATTGAACAAGAAACAGCACACACAAACACACAGATGCCTGCTGGGAAAGGAGGAACCAGGGAAGGACAGAGTGTAGGTCCAGCTATCATTGTGAAAGTTGTCCGAGGGGGTGGAGTGAAGGGGAAACCAAGAAGTTCCAGAAAGTGGAAAGGAATGTGCAGGCAGAGTTTGGGGGTCATGGAAAAATGTTCTGAATGCGCTGCAGGGGAGGGCGAGCACGGATCTGCTCAGTCTGCAGCACTATTGAAGACTGCAGCATCTGCGTTTGCTCCTCCATTATTCTAATCATCCTCTCAGTTGCATCCTTAACAAATGATTGATTCTCTTTTCTGTCCTGCCATTCAGCTTCCCAGCACTCCTTTCGTTCCCTTTTCTCTACTGGAGCACTGCGGTACCTCCCAGAACATGTCTTCTTTGCTGTGTCTTGGGCGCTTTCTTATCTGGCAGAGATGCTTAGCAAGGGTGCATGGGGTGTTCCTGAAGGCCACATCTGGTGAAGCACAGGGGACAATGCACAGAAGCGGGATTGTTAAATTCACGCACAGCATTGTAACATTTCAGTTAAATACACCTTTTGCAACATTGCAATCACTTTTTCACTGACTGTAGCCAGACACACATCTCCGCGAACAGCCAAAGCATGGTGAGTGTTGGGGGAAGCTCCACATGGGGAAAAGAGCACACACCCTCTGCAAGGGTCATGGTGCAGTATTCTATGGGGAAAACTCTAAAATTCTCTGGCACTTCACCTGTGGGGGTCATTCTAGCAGAAATATCACTGCTAAGGGTAAGCAGGGAAACAAGGGTACATCTACTCCATGCTTGTGGCTTCTGCCCTGCTCCCTATGCTGCTCACCTATGTGCCGCTTTGGTCCCTGCACAAGTAATTGCCAAATGACACGGGAAAGTTTCCTACAATGGGGGAAGGAACAAAGGTGCTCTGCCACGGAATCTTTGGCAGAGGATTACTGACTACTTCCAGGAAACTTTCCTGGAGATCGCTCTGGAGGATTCCCATGGGATCTCGGCATGCATCAATACCCTGTTCCGCCGTACCAATTAGCTACACAGAGAAATGTCCAGCTCACAGAAACACAGCCAGTTTCCCACATTTCTATACCCTGAACCCACCTCCACACTACACAAGCCACAGCCACTTACCAGGCGTCTCATCTCTTGCTTCTTGCTCCCCGGGGAGCAACAGAGACTGGCTAGACACCTCTGGATGGAGAACAGTTCCTGGGTGCCTGCCCCACTGGGCGACCCCACCGGGAGCTGCACATCCTCATCTAACTCCACCTCTTCATCAATAACTTCGTCCTCCAGATTAGGCCCTCTTTCTGCCACCTCCATTCCCTCCAAAGTATCCACGGGGCTCTTGGTGATGTAGGTGGGGTCGCCACTGAGGACAGCGTCCAATTCCTAATAGAACTGGCAGGTCTTAGGTGAAGCACCGGAGCGATGGCTTGCCTCCCTCACCTTATGGCACCCCTGCCTAAGCTCCTTTATCTTCGCTCTGCACTGCAGCGTGTCCTGATCATAGTCCTTTTTGCACAAGCCTCGAGAAATGTGCCCCTAGGTATTCCAATTGCAACGGCTCAAGCACAGCTGGGACTGCACAGTCTCCTCTCCCCATATACTGATCAGATCCAACAGCTCTGCTGTGGTCCAAGCAGGACAGCGTTTGGTGCGATAACCCACCAGGGTCACCTGGGAAGATGCGATGAGACCTCTCCACGCTAAGCCAGCATGAAACAGAATTTCAAAAATTCCTGGGGCTTCCAAGAGGGAGGGGCCGATGGTCAATTACCTGGCTGCAAGGCAGTGGAGTTCAAACGGCTGACCAGAGCTGTTACGATGGGCATTGTGGGATACCTCCTGGAAGCCAATTAAAGAGAGAAAATCAAGCGTGGTGTCTACACTGTCACTTTGTCGAGAAAAATGTAGCGGAAAAAGATGTAAGTCTCTCGTCGGGGTGGATGTATTTAGTCGCCAAAACTGGGCGTCTTTCCCGACAAAAATCGCATTGCAGTGTGTACGCACACACGGTTTGGTCAACAAAAGGCAGTTTTTGGTGACAAAACTTGGGAGTGTAGACAAGGCCTTATTTATGTTCTATTCTTAACTCAGACAGTAAAGGGAAAAGGGAATCAAACTTGTTGGTTTAAATGACCTTGGAAAGCTTTCACTTTCATTCTTCCCTGTGATACCACGTGGTACAGGGAAATTCCATGGTATCAAAATCCTGTTCCTCTAAATTTCATTAACCATTTTGATTTTCATGCATGCATAGAAAGAAATATAAAAAAATGAAAATAAAACATGGAATCCAACTGCATATTTCTTGAATCCTTAGGATCTGTTTTCTTTTTGATCCCCTGGAAACTTATACATGTAATTCCCATTAAAGCTAGTTGAAGATCTGCCCACTTATCCTCCATACATGCAGCAGTGGAAGACTAGATTCCCCATGATTTAAGAGAAATGACAAAGACTGTATCCTGCTTCCCAACTGTTGGTTGATGCTAATGAAAGCTCTGTGTGAAAATCCCCTTGTGTGCTCAAATTGGTCAAAAGAGCTGTCTGAAGCTGGCTTAGGAACTGGAGTTGGATAAGGCATTATGAGTTATTCATGTCTCGGGGGGAAATATTTTTGAAGTTTGACTTCTGCTGCAACTGCTGAATAATTTTTGTGTTTTATTTTGTGAAATGCAACTTTATTAAAATAATGGGCTCATAAAAGGTGAATGTATGTAAAGTACTTAATTGCATGAACATCAGCTTAAAATGTATTGTGCTTGCTAAATAAAAGGTTGTAAATCAATTAAGCATTTAACATGTAACTAGTCTCTCTCTCCCTTTTCTCAGGTTACTCTTCAAATGAATGGATTGTGTATTATGTTACGATTAGCAATTAGCCTGGGTATATGGTGTTGGTTGAATTAGGATATGAAATGTAACAGATTCTCTGATTTAAATACTATATAGCTATCTTCCAATCATCCATTAGTGTTTAAAATATACGGTTGGGGGTTTTGTTTTTTTGTTTTTTCCTGAGAATTCAGGAACCTAGCTTCATTTTCTGTTTCTAGTGAAGTAGTGCAAAATTTACCTCATGTTAAAATATTTCTCTCTAGCTTCTGCCAAACCCTTTTGGTGACTCTTCTTGCCAGCTAGCTATTGTTAATTCAGGTCCTCTGGTATATTTGTATGGTGTTTCCATTTCCCACCAGAACCAGTTAAGAAAGTTAGGGCTAGATCCCAATCAGATCTGTGTTCTCTGCACCAGTGCAGTCAGTACATATGTCTGCGTAGTGAGTATGCAGCTTCTGTTAAGGGTAGAGGGAATAAAACTGGTAAAAAAAAACTGAGAGATAAGAAAAGGAAAACCAGATATTGGTGATGCAACACTGACATTTGAGTGGTTATACATTATCTCAAAGCTTTAGAAGAAGCTGGGAGTTGTATTTCCCCCCCTTATGCTAGTTCTGAGTTTTCAGTGCTCTGGAGTTACTGCAAATGTCACCAGTATAAATTGGAATTGTGTTAAAAGGCCACAGACAGGAAGAAAAGAGAGGAAAATTTGCACTGTTGCATTTTGTAATCTTTCTGCTTGTTGTTGTTTTTGTTTGTTTGTTTGGGGATAAGTCTACCATGCTGTCTGGGAACAGTTAAGTTGAATATAATCATGAGAATATTTATTAAATATGTGTTTGTAACTTTGTGCACTATTAAGGGAATTATTTTATTCATTTTTATTTATTTATTTTTGGTGTGCTGCTAAGAAGTAGATACTTCTTTTTTTTAGAATACTTTCATTTTTTTTAAAATGCCATTTACTGTATATGATTTGGGGTTGGCAATGCATCGAATGGTATAGAAATACAGTTTTTCTTTGGGCCTACAAAAGCACATTTGTTGCCCAGAAATAAATTTGCTAACATTCATTTAAAAATTCTCCTATAGAAAGCCAGATAAACTTGCCAAGTGATTGTTAGAAGTGCTATTTTGAGGAGTTAAGTGGGACTTAAAGTGTGCTGGCCCTTTGTACAGGGCTGAATTTCCCGCTTCTTGAACAATAATCCTTTATCTTCAGATGTCTTTTTACCCAAGAACCTGATTCTGCCGACCTTTCTCACATTGAAAAGTACAGTAGTGTTGTGTTGTTTCTTGACTCTTCTCTTTGATCTAATTGGAGACAAGCTTTTACTAAATTGTGTTGGTTGTTTCTCTTCATATCACCAAAATTCACCCATTTCTCAGTGTCCCCATTGCTAAAACCTTGGCCTTTGTCTTGGTCATCTCTTGCCTCAGTTAATGTGAGAGTCCCCATCCTATAGGTATCTTAATTCTCTACTCCTTCAAGTCAATTCAAAATTTCTTTGTTAAAGTTCTCTTTTTTCCACATCATCCCAATTTTTGAATCTCTTCACTGGCTTCCCACAAGGCTGCCTTCAGGATCCTACATCCACTCATTTCTCTGCACTTATTTTCCCTTGCCCCCTCCTTCCATTCCTCATTTCTTGTTTTTCCCTTTGTCGTCTGGTCTGTCATTTTTATTCCTGCCTTCACTCCTGCTCTCCCCTGCACTTGGACATTGGAACAGTCTCCCTGTTCTTGACCACAAAGAACCCGTATCTTCAAAATCCACTTCTTGTACAACCTTTCATACTGTCTTCCATTTACCAGTAATTCATAGAGCCTCCTTTACTTATCTTGGCCCATTTTGACTTGGGTATGTTTATCTTGCCTAACTTAAAGTGTAGGCTTTTGTGGGCAAGAAATGTACTTTGCTCGTTGGGCCAGATTGTGACCCTGTGTCTACTTAATTTGGTAAGCAGTTGCTTGAATAACCAATGGGACAACCCACTGGTGTAAAGGGTGGGGTGCGTCACAGTGGGGCCTTGTGTTTCCAAAGCACTGGAAATAAACTCAGTGTGATGAAAATGAGTTAAAAATAACATTCTGTCTTATACAAAAAGGTATCACACCTCTCAATCTGCCAAGTTCCAGATGTGGGATGCAATGTGGGACAAAGACCCAAAATGAAGGTACAAAAAATTCATGCTGGAAGCTTAAAATGCTGTGGGATTTGCGGTGTTGGGGTAAATGACTCTTTCTATAATCTGACCTTAATTAATCTTTATTTCTCATGTAAATGATACAATAACAGGGAGGCAGATACAAATTTGTCTGAAACATGTAATCTTGTGGCTGAAAAAAATGCAGACCCCGAATATGGGAAATGTTTGAGAGGTATGACCTGAATTGTGGCAGTGCTGAAAGCCCTAATCAAGATTGGTTGCTCCATTCTGCATATTGCTGTATAAGCATAGAAGAAGATAAAGTCCCAGTCCTGAAGAATGTAGAACTAAGACAACAACAAATGAGTGCAGTAAACAATAGGAGAGTAATGGGAAGGTGGAAACAAGAAACCCATTTGTGGAGCTCTGCTGTGCCGCTGTTCAGGACATGGCATCATTAGTGTTACTGTGGGTCTTGTAATTGTGTATATTACTTTCTTGGAAATATGAAAGAGAGAAGACAATAGAAAAAAAATCTAGGAGATGATAATGCAGTTTCAGTGTAACGTTAACATATCTAGCTGCAGGTGTTTCCAGAGAATTGTCTGAGGGGAAAATACAGGAAGTGTGCGGTTTTAATACTTTTTTTCTCTTGGTTGCTCTCAGATCAATATACTGAATCAGCAATTACGTTAAAAAAAATCCCTTGCCTGAAAGCCATCCTGCAAAGTGACAAGAATCCTGAGCAAACATGCAAACTTCAGTTTAAGTAATCAGTGCCACAGCATAATGTTCTGGCATTTAGTTCCAAGGTTCTTACTTATTAAGTGCATTGTGATCAAAGCCCGTACATTTCCCTGTTTATGACAAGCCAACCTGTGTGGATGACACATTATAATATGTTGAGCTAAACTGCTCTGAAAGGGCATCATCTCTTTTGGACTTGTCCAGTTTCATTGAACAGCTATGGTTCTGAGTGATACCACAGGCCTTACTCTATCACTGCTGTACACAGTGCTGTGTTTGAACTTGATCCAGGAGTTGCTACATAGGATCGGCCCTCTTTATCAATTGAAGCCTATGGCTTCAAGTTATTAACTGCAATAGCTAGCAATCACATCTGCAGAACAGTTTAGAAGCCAGGATGGAATCCTGAAAGAATTAAATAAGAGACTTAAGGGAAAAAAAGTAAATGATCCATCCAAAATTAAAAATTCTAATTACTAAAAATGAAGAGTTAGAATCTTAACTGGTGTAAAGTAGGTTTTCTCCTTTTAAATCAATGAAACTACTCTGATTTGGAACTACTGCTGAAGATCTGGTCCAGAGAATATAGCATATGTGAGCGTGTTGTAGTATTAATAGTAAAAAAGACTATAAAGGAAAAGATCTGTAGAAAGAAGGCAAAACCTGAAACCTCTTACAAGAGCTACTTTGTTGAGGGACTTCATGTAGAACTGTGGAGAGAGCCCAAAGACCTGACCTGTGCAGTCTCTGGCAAAGCTCTGAAAGGATTCCACAAAGGGAGAAATTCTGAATACTAATAAAGAATAATATCATGAAGTTAAAACGTTTAAAAATTGCCTACTTGCTTCTGCCAACAGATTGATAAAGTAGCTTCTTATTATTATTTTTAGAAATTGAAGTTTATCTTTTGTGATACATGAGAACAAGATGCATACATAGCACTTCTGACTTGGCAGGTTCTTCATAAATTTTAAAGAAAACAGATTCAAGGATTTTTCTACTGCTGTTTCTCTTATTCTTTATTTTTAATTGGTTCCATTCAGTCTTGCTCAATATATTTAGAAACTGTTTAGTGAAACAGTTTACACACAATTGTTATTGTACAGCTTTCCACTCCTGTAAGCTACCGAATCTGCACAGAAAAGAATTTCCTGGCATTCAAAAGGCTGCTCAGTTCTCTCTGGAATTCAGACTCCTAGTCTAGCTTGTTCTGCATTATTGTCCTGATCCAAATGGGTACTGTGGATGAGGATAATATCCACCTATTGCTTTATAGTGTATGCTGCTTTACAGCATTATTTCCCAATTGTCCTGGCAGCCTGGCTTATGGAAGTATTGTCAGGAATTCTGGGTGCTTGTTGCCAGAATGAGAGGATTCGTTCATTATCCGCATGTGTATTTTTACATTTCTTATTAAACCTACTGCATCTTATATGCATTCTGCTTATTAGCTTTCGATATCTTTAACATCTAGATGAGGGACCAAGTCATTAAATATATAGGGCAAAAGAATCCAGATTAGAAGTAGAGACGTTAATAGAGGGAAGGGATCTTTATTGGTATGAAAGTTCCTCTGGTATAAGTGAAGTTTCTTATGATTTTTTAAAATGCTGAATAATTCAGTATTTTTGATGTGAATAATTTAAGGGAACACAAAATGGGATATCAGCAGGGCTGGTGGGGAGAGATGGGGTGGCAGTTCAAGTTTGATCTAAAAGGAGTGAAGTAGAGTTGAAAAGCTTTGATCTATTTATAATGAGTATTCTAAGGGTTTACTAATTATTTGAAACCTGAGAAGAGAAATTCATTGTCCATTTTTATACTTGAGTTGAACCAAAAATAAAACTTGCTGGAAGGTAAAAGGCAGAAAGTCATAAAGTTCAGGCATGTCATTTAAAGTTAAAACACGGCCACCTACAGGATGGGATTTCAACCAGAAATACAGTCTTTGCTTTAGAAAGGGGGAAATGGAATTTTATTTTATTTTAGTGTATGCCAGTTCTCTCAGATACTTTTAACTCCCTACTGGAGGTTTGACATCACCTCCACAGTATACCCATTTCAAAAATTATAGCAGCCAGAAAGCTGAAATGATGAAAAGAACTTGGCTGAGTTCCCACCCTCTCCTCTTTCATGAGGATAATCACAGAGTGTAGATATCGGTGTTTCAGTCACTGCTTTCAGAGCAAAATTCATAAATAGATAAATAAATGCATAACTTAAAAGGCACCAGGTTAATGAGGATTTGGGGCTAAAATTCAGTTGTCAAGGAGAACTGTATGCAAAAATCGTTGTTCATTCCTGTGCACAAATGCAGCAACAGAAATCAATCTGAATTTATCACTGGCTGGAACACTCTGTCTGGCTTTGGAAGATTATTGGAGAATTCACCAGACGGCTCTGGTTGTGCCGTATTCATTCCAAGGGTTGAAGTCAATGCATTTATTTAGGGATGAATTTGGATCCTACTGCTCATTCACATGGGCAGAGTTCTATCAATAATTAGATCCCAGCTGGAGCTGGATTTAAATGAGTGTGCTCAAGCAACATTCAAGATGTCTTGGTCTCAAGGCCAGACATAGAACAGTCTCCAAATTTTAATGTTGTTATCCTAACTAGGACCAACAACACTTGTAACCCCATAAATTTACAACAGAAAATCCAAATGATTGTTCCACAAAGTGTCCCAACAATAGTGAAACTGGATCATAGTTAGACAAAAACCATGTAACATGTTGTTCTGGGCTCTTTCAAGTCACATTTACTATCATCAGGGAGTTACAGGTCTAAGAGAACATACTAGGGGTTACAAATGGCATGTCTCACACCTGTTTTCTGGTTGTGACGTGATTTTAATTAGAGGTGGGTCTGAACCCAGTTCTGTAGATTGAAACACCCTACCTAGCTTGGTAGAGGTGTTAGAAATCATGACTTTGATCAGAACTTTGCAGCTGGATAATATCTTTGTAATGGGCTGAAACAAAGCGCCTGATTGGGGGAAAAAAAATCCTATTCATGGGTGTGTTTGAAATGTGGGTCCAAATTTTAATATGTGCAGATAACCTGCATAGACACCAGAATGTTGAGTACATCAGAAACTCTCTTATAACCCAGCTTGAAATGAAGCTGTTGGGTTCCGCTGAAGCTTACGATGAGGAATCATGCTTAATTTATGGGTGATTTTTTTCCTACTGAGTTTTTTCCTGCTTCCGAATATAGAGGGAGGATAGCTCAGTGGTGAGGACTCAGGAGACCTGGGTTCAGTCCCTGTTCTGCCATGTTCTCTCTGTGTCTTGAGTAAATCACTTAGTTTCATTGTGCTTCAGTCCCCCATCTGTGAAATAAGGATAATAGTATTTCCCTACCTCACAGGGGAGTTGTGAAGATAAATTCATTAACGTTCATGAGGTGCTCAGATGTGATGGTAATGGGGTCCACGTTTAGCCCTGCTGTTACTCCACTGAAGTCAAAGGAGTTACCAGGTAGCAGTGTTGAAATTGGCACTGGATGCTGCAAAGGCCTTCCGCTGGGACTAGAGAACCAGATCAACTTGTTAGTGTCACTGACTGTCAGTCATAGCAATCCTTCCCATTGTAAGAGAAAATCTTACCTCTAATGCTATGTTGATCTCTTTACTGTTGCTTATTTGTAGTGTTGCTAAGTGAAACATATCAACAAGTATCTTGTAGTTTTTAAATTTCGCATTTACTCTTTTTAGAGCTGCAGGTTTTTCAGAATCTAACGGGGCATGTATTGGCTACAGTTTGTGGATAAGGAGTAGGTTCCTCCTTTTTCCTGATTCTATATTTTATTTCAGATATAAAAAGAAGCAAGTGCTGAATAAAACATGGGATAAGATTTGCATTTGCAATATATCATTTCCCAAAAAGACCATCACAGAGCAGCAATGGCAGGAACCATGTGTGCTTGGCAGAATCCAAGAGGTTTGCTAGTAATGCTTGTGACTTGAAAATTTGTATTGCACCTGATAATTCCCATATAAATATCCTGTAGAACTGCCAGTAACTGGGCTTGCCAGTAGGTGATTGGGGTTAAGGCATATTGGTATGGGATGGAAGTTCATGCAAGTTCTGCTCACACCAGAACTGTTCTGTGAATACTTTGAAGACTTGTGTCTCTAAGGATGTCAGTCTTGCACTTTGAATGCATACTAAATCTCAGTTTTTATCTAGAAAATAATGCAAATAAACTGAAAGGCATCTCTGTTTGCTTTTTGGTGGGAAAGGGAACATGTGTTCTACTTGAGTATTATGTTTACTCAGTAGATGAAGAGGAAGGATACTTTCTGATTCCAAAAAATGTACATCGTCATAACAAAGACTGCGGGTCAGCTCCTCGGTTGACGTAAATGGGTGCAGCCCCCATTGTCTTCAGTGGAGTTGCATCCATTTATGCCACTTGAGGAGCATGCTTGCATTTTTTTTTACTTTGTTAGGAAAGTGCCAGTCTTGAAGGAATGCTAATTGGGTTGACAGGTCTGTAACATATATGAGATGCTTCCTTTTTCTTCCCCACATCAGCATTTGGAGATTAAAGGTGAATGCTCTCTTCATTGTTCATATTATTTTCACTAGCAGAACAGGAGGACATGCAAAATCAACCTGCTACTAATAATAAAAATCATTTTTAAAATGCCATTGATTAGCAGTTCTTGCTTTTAATTATTCAGAGTGCTCCTCAGACATTTTTATTTGATAATCTTCTGTTGATATTAAAAAACTGACACTTTTTGACCTGACACAAATCTGGCTACTGTGAGGATTCTTGATAGTTTTTTATACCATCACACTGACTCTGGATCAAAGAAATTAAGCTACTGTATATCCCATATTAAGCTAAAGATTTATACCTGAATCTTATCCTCAGGTTTAAAATATTCCAGCTGTGTGTTTAGATCTTCATGTGCTTCAACGAGCTAAGATTCCCCCTAGGCAGGGGTAAGGCTTTGCATAATGATTTCTTTAAGGGTTCACCAAAGAATTTGTGATGATATATCCCCCTTGCTCAAAGAGCAATCCATAAAAATAGTGAAGATAATTCTAGGAGGATCAGCCTTCCACCCTTTAACAAGAGCAGCCTCATTAGAGGTACAGCAGGTCCAGAGAACCTTGCCTGTTCCACTTATATTGAACTTAATAGCTGCAGTAATGCTGAGGAAAGAAGTATGGGGTGTTTTTTTTTTTAAGGCTGTAATGTTCTTTGATTTAAAAACTACACACACTATGGTACTTTGAGTAAATTATCATTCAGAGAAAAAAGACAGATGTTTTTGTGATTGCACAGTCATGTTTAACACTGGGTCTGTATCTATTACAGTACTGCTGTAACTCAGCAAATAATGTGTAATAATCAATTAGTTAATTAGCATACTGCTGTAACCAGACATATTTTACCAAATTCAATGAGTTGGCTGTTGTGTGCTAATTAATTATCAATTGATCATATAAAAATGTGGGGAACCAGATGGCTCCTGGAATTGGTAAAGGATACAAAGCCTATCACCAGTTCAAATATGACTGAGATAAATATTGCCCCACAATTCCAGGTCTCCACGTCAGGCATAACACCTTTGGAGTTGTCACTAACTGATAGCTTGGTTGGGAGTCTCAAGTAAGAGGCTGAGGACTGAATAGGACATGAAGACTGAACTCCCATCTTGACCCTAGAGGTGGTTCCTCTAAAACCAGATTGAGAGATTAGCAAAGTAGTACATTGGTGAAGGCTTGTGCTGATCTTTTCTGAGGATGTGAGATTGTCCTCTACAGCATTCAGTCCAGCACTTGTAGATAAGACCAGAAAAGGCCCAATCCTGGAGATGTGACACAGACCAAAGCTACTACTGACTGAGGTCAGATAAGGGCCATAGAAGCTTTGTCTGTCTCAATGGGAAGTCAATGCAAATCAATAGGAACTGAAGTCAGTGGAGGATTTTGTCTGTGTCAGGACTTCAGGATTTAGCTAAACTACTTCTTGATGTAACTCCTTTGACTCAAGTCATAGAGTATTTAAATAAAACCATCTTAAAATTGGAAATCAAAGGAAGTGTCTGCCATTTTATCTTTAGTGTAGGGAGTTCTACTTTCTTTCTCCACTTTTACTCTCATAGGTATCTGTGGAAAAGGAGCTATCATTTGAAACTCAGAATATGCCAAGCATATCATGTACAAATTAGAAACATTTCGTGATAAACCACAATGGCAGTAAAGCAGTCACTACAATCTATTGTGCATACAGTGTACATTTTCCTAATACCAGGACACCAAAAGACAAACTTACTGAAAAGACCACTGATGCTGTAGTAAGATACAAACTAAAGAATACACAAAAAATCCCAGGAAATAGTTATTTCTGGAATTCCTTTGTTAGCTTGACCTGTTATGCCTACATCTATAATTAGGGCCCTACCACAGTCACGGTCCATTTTGGTCAATTTCATGGTCACAGGATTTAAAAAATCATAAATTTCATTATTTCAGCTATTTAAATTTGAAATTTCATGGTGTTGTAATTGTTGGGGGGTCCTGACCCAAAAAGGAGTTGTGTAGGGGGGGCACAAAGTTATTGTAGGGGGGGCTTGCGGTATTGCTATGCACACTTCTACGCTGCTGCTGGCAGTGACGCTGCCTTTAGAGCTGGGCAGCTGGAGAGCGGCGGCTGGTGGCTGGGAGCCCAGCTCTGAAGGCAGAGCCGTCGCCAGTAGCAGCGCAGAAGTAAGGATGGCATGGTATGGTATTGTCACCCTTCTGCGCTGCTGCTGGCGAGGTGCTGCCTTCAGAGCTGGGTGCCCGGCCAACAGCTGCTGATCTCCAGCCGCCCAGCTTTGAAAGCAGAGCAGAAGTAAGGGTGGTAATACCATGACCCCCCTAAAATAACCTTGTAATCCCCCTGCAACTCCCTTTGGGGTCAGGACCCCCAGTTTGAGAAACGCTGGTCTCTCCCGTGAAATCTGTATAGTATAGGGTAAAAGCACATAAAAGACCAGATTTCACGGTCCATGACACATTTTTCATGGCCGTGAATTTGGTAGGGCCTTATCTATAATCATATATTGGGCCAGAGCCTTAGCTGGTGTGAATCAGCACAGCTCCTTTGAAATAAATGGAGCGATGGTAATGTACAGCAGAATGAGAATCTGGCCCATTGTATGTACAATCTATCAGTATCTAGGGGTCCAGGTATAAGCATAGGGATGTGGTTAAGGACAGACTTTCAACTGTTTTGAATTTTCTACCTTTTATCCTTTCAAGTCAGATCCATAGCCTTAGTAAGATACAGTGTTTTGGTACAACAGTAATTTTACAAGATAATATATTGAATCTTTCTGTTGTTGGCCTCTTGTCTTAGCACAGTCCATCTTTATTCAAATACAAAAGATATCCTCATTTTTCACCCTATTGCTTGAATACCATGTTAGTGATGATCTAGTAAAATTTGAACAGGTTTATTTATTTGATGAATACAAGATTTCATTTCACTTAATAAGCATATTTTTCAAAATGTAGATGTTTGAAATTAAAAAAAAATGAAGACACTTGGCAGCTTTTTAAAAATTAATAATATAAAAAGAGCATAAGTATAACATTTTAAAAGCACAATCGAAGAAGAACAAATAAGGAAAATGTACATACCAGTGATGATTCCACAAACCTAAGCAAACACCCTTCAGAAACCCATACATCTTCCACTCATTACCTTTCTGTGTGATAGCCTCCCTGAAGACTTCCATAATTACTCTTCTCCCCTTGCAAATAATTATGAGCACCTGCAATTTTAAAAATATTTGTAGCTGAGATAGCTAATCCCCTTGAGAGTTCCTTGTTTTAGAATCTGTCTCATTTGTTTAATACAAGTTTCTCTTTCACTAACTTCTACACTCAGGATACCTTAAATGGACTGAAATATGACTGATTGAAAATCCTGGTGATGTGAAAAATCTTGATCATACTGCATACTTCCATGGTGGGTGGGCTGTCTGAATTGTCTGTGGCAGGCTACTCTGAGGGAGGTTGTCCCTTAAAAGACAGAAAGGAGCTCAACCACTTCTGACACTGGTTCCCCACTATATCTCGGAACCTTACTGGGAAGAGGTTGGGGTGCTATTGTTGCCTGGATTCCTGGGGCTTGGGAGGTGGGTCCCACAGGCTGTTCCTGGAGAGAGGGGAAAGAACCCAGCCCCTACTGCAGGAAAAATGTGGGGGTGGGAAAAATCTCCATCTGGTGGCAAATTCATGGGCAGGCGGAGGGAAACACAAGCACAGTGCCTCCATGTTGTCCTATTGAAGGGACTGTGTTGTTCCACCCTCCCTCACAAAACAGACTGTATGACCTGCTTTGGGAACTAAGGGTGTGTTGTGAAGTACTGGAATTTAAAAGAATCTTTAGCATTGGAAACCGCTGCACTGTTTTGTTTTATTCCAGCCGCTCTGCACGTAGGGGATGGCTGCTAGTTTGGCATTTGTCAGGTGGTGCACTGTAGAAGGAAACTTTCCATAGTTGAAATTTGGTATTCTGTCTGAGATCTCAATGTTCCTGCAATCAGTGTTGTTAGGCTTAAAAGTAATTTTGCTTCACGTTACACTTCTATAAATTTACTACCAAGTGAAATCCAACTAGTAAAGAGAGAATAAATGTGAAGTCCACAAAAAGCATAACATTACTGGCTACCTTAGCGTTATTAGAAAAGACTTGCTCTAGGAAGAAGCTGTCCTCTGTAAGGAGTTTAATTGCAGTGAATTTAGATTCAGCTTTCATAGAGGTCAATCTTCAGATACATTTTTGGCTTCTATACAGTTAAAGTGATGCTTGGCTTCATCTTGGATTTAGCAATAACTTCTGAAAGCAACAACTAATCTATGAAGGATACAGATCTAAAAAGGTAGCTAGAGCCTATAGCAGTGCCTAGGGAGAGTGGCAGTTTTACAAAGCATCCGCTGTCTGCAGGAAAGAGACTTGCTGCCAGGAGCATCAGGTATAAAGGGCTAAAAGTGTCTTCTGCACTGTCTTCATGTTCTGAGAAGCCATTGGAATCAATGGAGTTGTGCTCACTTACCTCAGGGCTGAATTTGTCCCAGTCTGTATTTTTAGTTGATATTCAGAAGTCTGTTTGAAACACTTCTCTTGAGGGGCATAATCCTTAGTTTAGCTTTTGGATATGCGTGTTTGTTTCTCTTTCTAAGCAGTTCATGATTATATGTGTGACTACCATAACTTTTCTGTTTAATGTATTATGTCACCAGGTATTTCATTCATAAACATGGACAAGTCTAAGCATTTGGCAAAATCAATATTGAAGACCACTCCTGCGTAAAAATTCTCAGATATAGTTAGTGCC
Organism: Emys orbicularis; assembly: GCF_028017835.1. Lineage (NCBI taxonomy): Eukaryota > Metazoa > Chordata > Testudines > Emydidae > Emys > Emys orbicularis. Next base: position 33,971,841 of record NC_088691.1, read on the forward strand.
CCACAACTGCTTTAAACAGTTGTGTAAAGAGGCATATGGATGTGTATTGGCCCTGATTCTCAATTATAGCATTGCTTCAGTTGGGGCAGGAACACCTGGGGGCTTTGTGCTTCCCACATTGTGTGGCAACTGAGAGTCTGCCAGTATGTTAGAGCAGTTTGGAGGCTGCTCTAATTTACAGCCAGTTTCCAATGACATCCTAATAACCTGGGAAGGAGAGAACATTGGTAGAGCAGTAAACTCCAGCCACACCCCCTCCCTGCCCCTGACATGCCACCCCTTATGTCTAGAAGTGAGAACAAGGAAGGCAAAAAGCTTGTACTCCAGCTCCACTCTTGCTAGAGAGTGGGTGTACACTGTGCCAGGGGATATTATCAAGAGGCCATTTTTTCCCCCTTTAAGGCCCCTTCATGTTTTGAGAACAAGGTAAATGAACTTTAGGGAAATGCGAATTGGACCAATTGGATTAATCTGGCCCTGGAAAAATCACTGTGTTGAAGCAAGAGGACAAAACCCCAGAAACTTCAATATGAGCAGTAATTGTGAGGGCCGTACTAGAAAAATTAAAGTCAGCTTACTGAAGCAGAGATTAGCTCTTTAAAACTGCAGTGGGCCTGGCTGGATATATTCGTAATTGTATTGCTTAATCCTTTTCCAAAAGACCTTCTCCGGGGGAAGAGGTTGGGGTGCGATTGTTATGTCAGATCTGACTCACTATTACAGTTACTGTTAAAAGTTAGCAGCTGTAATTAGTGCAGAATTTTGAAACTGCTGTGTTGTAGTTGTCAGCTGTAACAGCTTTTAATTATCTTATTTTTTCTTAAAGTGATCAGCTTTACAGGAGTTGAATATGCTTTTATCATTTTTAGTCTGGAAATGAGCTGACACATTGAATATAATTTAGACATATTGTTATTGCAAAAACCAGTTGAAATCTGTGAACTTTTTTTTCAAGATTCTCTGAACACAGCAGACGGTAACGGTGCTTAGAGGGATTTTACCATCATCCAATTAAAAAAACACCCCATTCTCTTTAATACCATTCTACCTGGACTTAAAATGTATAAGACTAATTAAGCCAGTCAATAGAGACTTGAATGGCTGATAGACCTACACCTGGCTTTCTGTCTCCATTTCACCAAATGGTAAAGTTATACAAGACTAACCTCTGTGCAAATAATGTACTGTATTTAGTGTTGAGTTTAACAGGAGCAATTACTTATGAGAAGTCTTCTAAAAGATTTGCTAAATGCTAAGAAAACTAGGTGTACTTCTAAATTTACCCAGAAAAAATCAGCTAAGCTGTTTTAAAGCTGGTTGGACAATAAAGTACCAGCATCTGGAAACAAATATTTTTCTTCCTCCCCCATTTTTAATGTAAATGCTGTTCGCTGCTTTCTGGGAGTAACACAATTAGGCCCTGATCTTGCAAATACTTTTGCACATGAATAACTTTATTAATGTGACTAATCTCATTGCTGTCAGTCAGTCAGCAGGACTATTTGCAGGAATAAAGTTACTCCCATGTGTAAGTCTTTGCAGGAGAAGACACAGCAAAGACATTGCAATGAAAGCTGAAGAATTCTACAAATGTATGCATCCGTTATATATATGGATAATAAAGTAAGGAAAGGAGAGGAAACATTAGAGATTTGCATGTAAGACTGCCTAGACTGTAATAAAGAAAAGTGGTTCTAGTTATCTTGTCTCCTATTTGGTTTTGAAGGTTTATTTTGTTCAGATTCTTAAAAAAAAAAAAGCCAGATTGTGCTGAAATCACTAAGACATGTTTTGTATTGTCTGGAAGCTTTTCCATCAGAAATGTCTCCCAGTCCCTTTTAAACCAAACAATCATGTCTGGAGTTCTTTATTCTTCTAATATACAGCTACGGCACATCTTGCTGCCACCAAGAGATGAGAAATATGCTTAGAATTTTTCACAAAAAATAATTTCCTTTCACAGATAGATCCCAGAATATCACTAAGGTCAACCTGGATCCAGCAATTTCAAATATTAAATCTGGACTGCAAATCTAAAACTTGGCTCCTTTGGATGCTTCCACTAAGTGTGGAAAAAAGGTCTTTTCCCTGTACATGCTTTTCACCGTGGGTCAGATTGACATATAAGGCAAGATTCACAATGGCGCAAGGCATTGTTGGTATAACAACCTGTAGTGATTTAATAGAAATACACAAGAAGGTGGGTAGCAACTCTTTCCCAAATTTAGATCTACTACTTAAGAGATTTCCTGTCTATATTTTCCTTCTTAGTTATAGCCACGTTGGTCTTCCATATCACTTTTGTATGTGTTCTATGTAAAAATTGAAATTTGGAAATTGAATTTAAGAGCCTAGGAGCCAGGAGAGTAGGCTTTCCTCCGTTTAAATAGGTTTATTGAAGCCATTTGCATCGTGAACACTTAGAGTGTAGAGTAAAATTTGCAAAGCTTCCAAGTGACTGAGATGCATAAGTCCCATTGAAAGTCAATAGGACTGAGGCTCCTAAGTCATGTTAGGTGCTTTTGAAAGTTTTACCGGTCATGTTTTAAAGTCAGCACACAAACTTCTTAGCACACATACTTAAAGGTGGAACCCAAGTAACTTCACTGGCACTTGTGTGAGTGTGTGCATGCCAGTGTGAAGAAGGAGTTCACAATCTGGCTTTAATTGTACAGGGATGGAGTCACTGAGATAGTTTAACAGTGTTTTGTGGAATATTTAAATCTGAAATCTTCCAATTTTTAAATAATTAGCCAATAACTCTGAGTCTTGCCTTCCCACAGAGTGAAAATCTTGCATCATGATTCCCTGGAGAGCAATTTGGGTAATTTCTAATTCAGCCAAGAACAGAAGGGGAAGCTCTGTTTTTTTTTTTACTGAGGGTCTGATCCTGAGCCATTGACTGTTGTGCTTGAGATTGCTTTGAGGTGGTGTTGGCATTCTAATTTATATTAAAGCAGTATGTCACTGAAATGGAACAGTCATCTTTATGGCCCCAATCTGTACCCCTTGAAGTCAATGCGAGTTTTGCCACTTATTTTAAAGGATGAGAATTAGGCCCTGAGATAGTAAGAAAATTAGAAGAAGGTTTTCTTGCTGGAATGGCTATGCCAAATATGTGCTATTTACAGTCTTAAAATAATATCCTACATTCGGAGCTCATTTGATTTAATAGCAAATTAAATGTGGCCATGGGCAATGGGAAGTCTATTTGTAGAAAAATAGTGCCATTTATTTCCTTTAGGCTGTGGGTTGAAACTATCTGTGTTGAGACATTTTAATAGTGATTTGATTGCTTTGCAAAACTAATTTTTGTAAACAAAAGAATTTGATCAACATTAAAACTGGAAGTTATTTATTTTACATTTTACAGTTGCATTTATTTTTATTTACTATTGAATGTTGTGAGCGTTCTTGATATTCTACAAAACACAAAAAAGTCACAATCCCACCCTAAGAGAAAACTATTGTTTGGGTGTGCTAATATACAAGGTATAGTTGTATGTGCACTACACATATTCACAATGTAAGATCATTTTGATACCCCTATGTTGACTACAATATAAGTATTTTTACATTTGTAGAACATTTTAATGTTTAGACCATAATGGAGTATTTGTTGCTTTTAGACACTAGGTGGCCTGCTTGCTAAAACACAGTAGTAAAGGTTTCCACAACAAAAATTTGCAAAAGGACTGTGGGTGGGAAAAATACATATGCCTTTTACTTATGTTTTATGGAGAATGCCAGATTAAAAGCTACTCACCAGTGAATATAACTACTGAAGATTGAAGACTACCCCATTTCCCGCAGTGCAAGTTACTGTTACTGCTAGATTGTATCCCAAGAACACAGATGTTTTGTAAGGGGCATGATAGTAGCTGTGCCCCAGGAGCATCCCAAGGAAGTGGTTTGTGGTTTAGTGAGGGACAGGTCACTTCTTCCTCTACTTACCCCAGGGAGGTAGTAGTTTGCTCCTTGTCTATTTGTCTATACCTGTAGCAAATTATTGTTGTTTGCCCCCCCGTACCATGCTGGTTCTGCTGCATTGGCCAGCAAGTGTAGGTGGGGGTGCTGAGACTGCCTATTAACTGCCCCTACCTGCTCTAGGAAAGGAGTAAGCAGCACCCACTTACTCCTGTATAAGGTCCAGGTATCTTGAGTTTAAATGTTTATTTAGGCCTGATCTACCCTAAAAACTTAGGTTGAGCCAGCTACATTACTCAGGGGTGTGAAAAATCTACACCCCTGAGCAATGTAGTTAAGCTGACCTAACCCACCATGTAGATAACACTAGGTTGATGGAAAAATTCTTCTGTCAACCTAGCTACTGCCTCTCGGGATTACGTTCATCAACAGGAGGGGTTTGCCTGTCAGCGTAGGTGGTGGTGCCTACACTGAAGTGCTACAGTGGCACAGCTGTGCTGCTGTAGTGTTTCAAGTATAGACAAGCCCTTAACTCCAGTTTACTAACCTGTATAAGCACATTTTCAAAATCTCAATCTAGCCTTTGGTTAGGTGAGGGAAGTTCAAATCTGGCAAGTACAACATATGCTTTTTGTATATTGTGCTACCTTGGATTGGAGGGAGGGTCAGTTATGATCATTGTTACTAGCAAAACAATACGATAACCAAGGCTCAAGCATGTTAAAAGGAAAATAGTGATTGCATTTTACATCAAAATGAGCAAATGAGGTTATTTTGGAAGTTTCTTGTCTCACAATTAATTAATTTTCAGAGAAGTGAAAGAAGTTTGGTGGGAGAAACCACTTAAAAATAAGTGAATTGAGTGTTGAAAAGTGCTACATGAACCAGAGACTGAAATCCTCTTTATTTAAATTTGGCACAGCACACTCTCCTTCATTGTGTCTCTGCCATGTTCTGAGTGGACCTCTTATAGGGGAAGAGATTGCAGCTTTTGTAGATGCTAATTGTGATGGTGGGTTTTCTGACATGGACTTCAAATTATTGGAAATTGTTCTCAGACCACTAACTCATTTAATATGCATCAACCAGCTCAAAGAGATACTCAGTAAACTGTTGTCAGGTGAAAACAAGATGTAACTCATATCCTCATCTCTCTTGTAAAAGCATTGTACTTTTTTAAAGGATCCCTTTAAAAATAGACCTAGACTATGGAGTTTGGGTCCAGACATGAATTTTTCCAAAATTCATGGGTGTTTGGGTAGTTCAATGGTATATCAAATAGGAACCTATTGAAAATAATAAAGATCTAATTTCTGGAATCTTTGCATGGGAGTTTGACCTTGGCTTGTGTATTGATTTTTGGTTAAATAACAATCTTATTCCTTTCACACAACTTAATGAAACAAACAGTTAAAGTGTAGAGTATACATTACATAATTTTGCTTCCACTTTGTCTTAAAGATCATTCTTTTGGGGCTTATGGGGATAACATGCTTAAGGGACAAAGATGTCTAGAATGGGAGGTGAATGAGATATAAATTCAGAGCTCAGAAAAGAGAGGGGAGGAAGAAATGAGCTAGTGGATAGAAGTGAATTAATATTTTTAACATCTCCTCTGAAGTCCCTCTAGCATGTAGTAATAATGGCCTTGAATAATTAATTTCTCCACTGTTCCTTATGCCATTGTTTGAAATTGATATGATTGGAATCATAGCACCAGAAATATATCCTAATGACTGTACTGTAGGCAATTTAAATGGCAAAAGTCTGCAAAAAAGAAAAATAGCACCTCAAACATGTTCACTAGGAAATGAAATAACTGCACAGTACAGAGCTTTATGGGACTGAAATGCAGCTCTGTGAGATGTTGTCTTCTGGCCTGACATAATTTTGCTATTCATTTATAGGCTAGGATTCTAGTTAAGGCATGTACTGTGAGCTCAAATGTTTTTTGTACAATCATATCCCCAATAAGAGTCAACTTGGGAAATCCATGTAGCGGAATGGGCTATTGTCATTGCCTCAGTCTTTTTAGTTTGTTTACACTATGCCCTCCTGAACCACTCCTCATTAGAAGGACACTTCCTTTGTGTCAGTGAGTTTTATGTTTGCCTCAAGCAAGAATGAGATCACATTGTAAATACAATGATTATAATTAAAGTGACAGAACCTATAGATGGAGTTAACTCACTAGTCATTGCAGAAAATTCCTAAACAGGCTAACTCAGAAGCTGTTTGGATCCTTCATCTTAACCCAGTGATAACACAGCTCATTGGTGTTTGCTAAATCAGAGAACTGGAAACTATATGCTGGATTGGTTAAGGGATTGGTCAGGTAAATTGTCTGAACAGTCATCAGGACTAAATACAGATTTGGGCTATTGTAGAGCTTTTGTCTACATTTTGGCATCTGTTCAATGCAAGATGAATTCCAATGGAAGATTAATGAGATATGTGAAAGATTCATTTCAGTTTCAGCCATCATTGAGACAAGGTGAGTGAGGTAATATCTTTTATTGAACCAACTTCTGTTAGGGAGAGAGACAAGCATAATAATAATATTCTGGGACCTAGGTGGCTACAACAACACTGCAAAGAGCCATCATTGATGACATTCTAGAATATTAGCAGTCAAAGGAGAATTCAGACCTTGATACTGTTGACCAGGGGCCACATGAAGAAGGCATACGTCTGAACCAGGAGACCAAGCATAATCTGCTTTTCAGAGTAAACTGCTTTGGACATCATGTTATATGGACCAATTCTAACCGAATCCACCTGCTGTCCTTGTGATAAAGAACATGGAATTGTCATGTGATCGTGCAGAGCTAGACAGTACTTGGTGAGTTTAATAGCTTGTCTACATTTGCCCCAAACATGTCTGAAATCATGTGCACCACAATAACAGCTGCTAACCAGTTAGTGAATTCAGGTGTGATAAGCAACTTTTCCAGGCTACAAAGGATCTTATCACAAAGATATTGAATCTGGTGCTTGCCTGCATTGATCCTAATAAAAAGTCAAGTCTACAAGCAGATGCATTTCAGAATGGATTTGGTGCAGCACTGTTCCAGGAAAAAAGATTTCTATATTACATACCAATGCTACTCACACCAACTGAGGAATATAGTGTAAAAAATAGAAAAGAAACTATAAGCACTTGCATTTGGCTGCAAGTGATTTCATCAGTATGTGTATGTTTGCCATGTTCAGGTTGAATCTGAACATAAACTGCTTGAATCAATTTTAAAGAAATCATGCTCTGCAGCATCCCCTAGATTACAGATAGTGATTCTCCATTTGAAGTGATAGAACATCCGCATTGTGCATCATCTAGGAAAAGATATACTGTACCTCATGACATTCTGTCAAAAAAATCTGTGATACATGACACGCTGTCAACAAAATCCATCACTGATACCAATGTTAGCATTCGTGAAGCAATGGATATGCGGGTTCACGTGGTACTGTGGAGTCTTCCCTTAAGTAATCAGAAAATGACAGAAATAAAAAGGAAACTGAAAAGGATGAGAAGGGAGAAATGAAAGTTTTGAAAAAAGGTGATATACGGTGGGTAGCCAGGGGATATTGGAGCCACAGAGATGAACTCTCACTCTTGGATGTCGTAATCTTTGAAGGGGAGAGAATAGTTATCCCATGTGCATTCTGTAAGACACAGTACACTAGGACTAGGCACGTGGATATGGAAAAAGGAAAACAGTCTGTCATACTCTTCTTGGTGGGCTTATATGTATTAGCAAATTGACTAAGTTTATGGGAATGCAAAAGAACCAATGATGCCATATGAAATTCCCACAAAACCTTGTCATCCCCACTTGGCCATGGCTCGTTCCAATTTTGGAACATGCCTAACCCCTTATCATAGGGAAGTTTGTGGTGGTTTTTAGCACCACAGCCTTCCTCTTCCCCCTTGCATTTGACTCTAGCTGCTGTAACTCTGAATTGAATCGACGCTACGCCCGGCTCATGAGACAGCTCATGGTGTCCGACACCATCAGGTGGTCCAGAGACATCTATACGGAACACATCACGGGACACCATCAATACCATGTTGAGTAATCAAGACCACCGACCAGGGAAATAACCCACTTCCTTCCCTGACGAACCACAGGATGCACCCAACCCATGTATTTATTCACTACACTGATACTGACTTGGACTCTTTATACATTCCATGGGTGGCGTACCCGAGCCCACTTATCCACTGACGTTTTAAAAACTCCCGCACCCCAATCTGGGTCTATGCTGGTTATGTGATATGTATGTATCTCGTGATCCTTGCAACTGATACCTGTAATCCCTCATAACTCAAGCCTGACCCCAGATGTACAGTACCTCCCTCTTAACTTGTGTATATTTAATTTTAAACATTAACTTTAATAAAATTTTTATGTCTGAGCCTGAGCCTGCCTAAGTCTGAGATACTTTAAATCTCATCAGAGGCAATTATCTGCAGATCTTGTGATAGGCCCCACGCCATTCAGCCGGGGGTCAGCCAATCCATAGGTGATGACCCACCCAGATGATTCCCAAGATAGGTATATATCAGGGATCGGCAATCTTTCAGAAGTGGTGTTCCGAGTCTTCATTTATTCACTTTAATTTAAGGTTTCGCGTGCCAGTAATACATTTTAACATTTTTTAGAAGGTCTCTCTCTCTATAAGTCTATATATTATATAACTAAATTATTATCGTATGTAAAGTAAACAAGGTTTTCAAAATGTTTAAGAAGCTTCATTTAAAATTAAATTAAAATGCTGATCTTACGTCGCTGGCCTGCTCAGCCCGCTGCCGGCCTGGGGTTCCATTCACCTAGGTTGGCAGCGGGCTGAGTGGGGCCCCAGCTGGCAAGGGGCCGGTAGCCAGAACCCCAGTCCGGCAGCGGGCTGAGGTTCTGTCCGCCGGCTCCTGCCAGCCAGGGTCCCGGCTGCCGGCCCCGCTCAGCCCGCTGCCAGTCTGGGGTCCCGGCCCTGCCCACATAGAGTTCGCACCTACCTTCTCCCTGGTTTTAGCCCATTCTCTTCCTCTCGCTCTGCATTTAGCTGAGGGTGGGAGTGCACTGAGCACAGGGCTAGGGGTGAAGGAGCAGGCTGGGGGTTGGGGTGTAGGGTCTGGCCAGGAGCTAAAAGGAAGGAGGGGGCTCAGGGTTGGGGCAGGAGGTTTGGGTGTGGAGTGCTTACCTGGGCAGCTCCCATTTGGTGTGAGGGGTGCAGGTGGGAATGTGGGGGGGGGAGGTGCAGGAGCTTCCGTTTGGTGCTCAGGGTGGGGATCGGGATGTGGGGGGTGCAAGAGTCAGGGCACATGGTATGGGGGGGCTGGGTATGTGTGGGGGTGCAGGAGTCAGGGGAGGGGGATGGGTGTGTGTGAGGGGGGTGCAGGAATCAGGGCATGGAGTGTGGGGGAGCTGGGTATGTGTGGGAGGTGCCGGAGTCAGGGCAGGGGGATGGGGCTGTGTGAGGAGGGTGCCGGAGTCAGGGCAGAGGGCTGGGGGCGTGTGAGGGGGGTGCAAGAGTCAGGGCACATGGTATGGGGGGGCTGGGTATATGTGGGGGGAGCCGGAGTCAGGGCTGGGTTCGGGGGGTGCAGGGGACTGGGTGTGTGTGAGTGGGGTGCAAGGTCAGGTCAGGGTGGGGGGTGTGGGGAGTGGAGGGCTCAGGGCAGAGGGCTGGGGAGGTGTGGGGGGTTCATTAGTCAGGGCAGGGGGCTGGGGGTGTGGGCTGGAGTCGTGGGGATGCTCCCAGCCCCCTGCCCTGAGCGGCTCACGGCAGGGGGCTGGAGGGGATATGCCCTGATTGCACCCTCCTTCCCCAAGGCCCCATCCCCGCCTCTTCTCCGGAGCAGCGAGCACGCTGCAGCTGTGGTTCCAGCTCCGCTTCTCCCCCTCCCTCTCCAGGGCATCAGCTGTTCGGCTGCAGGGAGGGAGAGGAGGAGGGGCAGGAACCCAGCATGCTGGGGGAAGAGCGGGGAGGAGGGAGCTTGGCTGCCAGTGGAGGCTGCCCTGCAGCAGCAGCCGGCAGGACCAAACTTCTGCCCCCTGCTCCCGGAGGAGAGAGCGGGGGGCGGAGAAGAGCAGGCTGGGCCGGGCAGGATTTTTAATGGCACGCTGCTGCCTGCCAGGGTCCCGGCCGTCGGCCCCGCCCAGCCTGCTGCCGGCCTGAGTTCGGCAGCGGGCTGAACGGGGCCGGCGGTCGGGACCCCGGCAGGCAGCAGCGTGCCATTAAAAATCGGCTCACGTGCCGTCTTTGGCACGCGTGCCATAGGCTGCCGACCCCTGGTATATATGTTCCTAAGGGAAGCAGTCTCTCTGGTCTGTTCAATATCACTGCCTGCCCAGAAAGATTCCCATTACTAGTGTTTTCAACAGACTGCTCCTACTCCAGATCCTGTTCCTGTTCCTGTTCCTGTTGTAGCTATTTCCACACTAGCTAGCCCGTACACCAGCTGCATCTGTTCCTGCCTCATCTGGCCACTTGGAGACGGACATGTAGCCCATTAGCTATGTAATGGGATATTGGGGCTTAGACAGACTGTTACTCTAAGGCATCAAGTAATCTCTATTAAACACTATGGGTATGTCTACACTGCAATAAAAAAAAAAACCCTGACACCAAGTCTCAGAGCCTGGATCAGTTGACTTAGGTTCATGGGGCTTGGGCTGCAAAACTAAAAATTGCAGTGTAGACATTTGTGCTCGGGCTGGAGCCTGGGCTCTGAGATCCTCCCCTCTCGTCCCCTACAGGTCTTTTATTGCTGTGTAGACTTACCTTAAGAGTCTGATTTTTTTCAGAAGTGCTAAGCGCCTGAAACTCCATATGAAGATAGTGGGAGCTATGGATGGTAGGTTATAAAACATTGTTTCAGTGTAAAGACTTTAAATGGTTGTTCTTTTCTGTGTTCCCTTAATCACAATCAATATGACCAATTCTTATATAGGTGATTGCTGTAGCACTCAATTGTATCAGTAGTGTTCTCCTATTTTGTGAAGGGAGATATAACAGTGTGCTAATGACGTTTGCATTGATCTTGTTAGTTTATTTACACTATGTCCTTCAAAACCACTCCTGGCTAGGAAGAAAAAAATTCTTTTTGTTAGTAGATGGTAGATTTGGAGGCAAAATAAGCATGTGGAAATAAGATGGTCCTTCTAGTGAGTTTTCATGACACATATCGTTACAACCCAAGCTCACAGTTTCCAGACTGGGCTGGAAAATAACTTTGGTCATTTCTCAGTTGACTGGAAAAGCCAGCATCACAGAAATATGAACTGCAAGAAATCACACATGATTTAATTTGAGGAGACAATGAAAGACCCATTTTTAAAGAGATTGTACCTCCCAGGATTGCTTTTAAAAAATGGCTTGGTGTGGTTTTGCAGGTTTGTTGATACTTTTTTCTTTTCTCTTTATGGTAAGTGTTTTGGTTTTTTTAAAGATTATTGAATAGTGAAGTCTCTTCGTTTAAATCTAAAACCAGCCTTTTCTCCTGGGTTTGGAGTGTAGCTTGGACATGACTTTAAGATAAAATAAAGGAAGAAAAATACATATCTATTTGAAATTGTAATCTGGCTGTTTTTCACATTATTCTTTTAAGATTATTCACCGTTTAATTCTCACTTTTGAGAGCTAATATTCCATTTTCTTCACAAATGCTCTGTGCAGTGCTTCAGTAAAGATAAAACTCATCATATTCTGAGAGAAAATGTTGTTTAATATGATTTTTAAAGCCTTTTTATGAAGGCAGAAGACACAGAGGTCTCAGTTATAGATCTCTGATACTCAGATCTGTGCTATTCTGATCATCTCCCTGTTATCAATATCGTGATGTCATTTTCATAGAGAATAATAGAGCATTTTGAAGCTATTCAGCCTACCATATTCTGTCATAAGAATACAGCAGGCAGAGAGGACTGGCAATAGGATATGGAATCTTTCACCACTAGTTTGCCAGTATGAATCTAGCCCAGGTCAATAGCACATTAAAGTCACTACTAGTTGGCTGTTCGATGGCCTATGCACAATGAGTTGATGGTGTGAGTATAATTCCTGATGAAAGTGTTGTTTTGTCATCATCACAAAACCATTTTCTTGTTTGACACTGTGATGGCATATACCAGTGGGTCTCAAACTTTTTTTACTGGCGACCCCTTTCACACAGCAAGCCTCTGAATGCGACCCCCCTAATAAATTAAACACACTTTTTAATATATTTAACACCAATATAAATACTGGAGGCAAGCGGGGTTTGGAGTGGAGGCTGAGAGCTCGCCACCCCCCATATAACCTCGCAACCCCCTCAGGGGCCCCCACCCCCAGTTTGAGAACCCCTGGTATATACAAACTCCACACTGGGCCCAGCTAGCACCAGCCTACCAGACTTGCCAAGCATGCTCCAACTGGAGAAGCAGATTAAAAGGAGCTCAGAAGTCCAGGCAAAGGGTGGTAGACAGGCTGCAGGAGAGACTAATCCTTCTCCAGGAAATCAGGCAGAAAAGTTAGCTTCAGAGGGGACCAAAGAGCAGGTAAAGCCCTCAATCAGAGCCTTCTTCACCCATCACCCCTACAAGAACTACAAGTCCGGCAGGGACCTGCTTCTCTGGGCTCCTTTGGTTGTAAGATGATTGCCTGTTTGGACAGTAGGGGCCATGCCCCCAAACTGAAGGGATTGATAGATAGGAAGTAGTACAGGTAAGCAATTTAGACTGGTGGTGTCACCTCTCTCACTCTGCTGGTGTTGCCTCTCACAGAGCTCTGGGCTGGAATCTGGTGGAGATGGAGGGGCCAGGTTCCCTACCCCACCCCCTGAAGGGCTGAGGCCCAGATGTGGGTGGAAAGCTGAAGATCTCTGGCATAAGGCCAGAAACAGGTACCCCTACCACCCTGATTGAGACACAAGGGGCCAGGAATTGGGTGCTTCTAACCACTGGGCCACCTGGTGCTATGAGCCCCCTATCACAGATACTAATTGTTGACAATCCCTGTTACCAGATCTGCCCATTACTTTGGGGTATGCTCATTTATTTGGGTTACTCTTCTGTGGGGGGAGGTCTGTAATTCTATCAATGTACTGCTTGTGTTCCTTGTGTTTTCATATGGAGCTCTACTTCTCCTTTATTCAAGTCCCCTCCCAATGGAGCTATCCTGCAGGACCTAGGTTCCCAAGGGCTGGGTTCCTCCAACCCCGGACCAGGATGAACACACACACATACATTAACAGAGCAAGTCTGAGCAGACCAGGTCAATCAGCACTTTCAAGCTGACCCCTTATATGTCCCTGGACTCAATGGGCTGGATGAAGCAGCACTTTCAAGCTGCCCCCCTTTATGTGCCCCTGGGCTCAATGGACTGGGTCAAGCAGCACTTTCAAGCTGCCACCCTTATGTGTCCCAAATTCAGCATGTCCCTATCCGCACTCTCACATCACAATTGTACTGGTAGTAACCTACTTGATGAGCAAACCCCACAGTATTTTGGGTGTTGCAGGGATCTTTAGCTTAGGTAAAAGAAGTGTTGCTGCAGAGTAAATGGGGGAAGCTAAAAACACAAAAGAGTAAAGTTCAGCAAGAGAGAGAGAAGCAACCAGCTTAACCATAAAAGTTATTTATTGAATAATAGTGATAACTACACAAGGAGGGCTAAACCAACATAACATACATTATTAAAGGTTAATACCTAAGGTAGAAAGGAAAACAGAGAGAGAGAAAGAAGGGGATCTCACTGCTCCCAGAAGCTTGAACTGGTCGGGGTTCCCAGATGATGGTGGTAGCTCAGGGTCCTGAGAACAGGAGACAGGCAGAGCCCCCAGCACGATCAATCAGGAGATGGAGTCCCAGTGGAATTGATGCAGAGCTTGAGTCTATGCATCAGAACACTTACTTGAACATAGGTAGGGATTTTTGTAGAGAAACAACAATGGTGCAAGGGAGAACACTAGATTTGTTTATGGGTAAATTGATGACTCAAGGGTTTTCTTTAGGCTAGACAATAGGAGCTGATCACTCTTGGCTATGGGTGGTGTTTTCTTCCAGGGAGTTCACAATGCAACTAGGCTGCTTCAGTATTTTGGATATCAATCAAGGATTCATTACTAGAATTGGTCTGATAATTGCTGAGCTGGGTGTGTGCAGGCGTAAGTTCATTAGCATCAGGAGCAGAGATCCACCATGATGCTGTGCTTCCCTGCTTTTCTAGTCCCAGAATTCAGTGTGGATCTCTGTTCTACATTCTGTATGCAAATTGAGATGTCTCCCTGTCCCATCTTTCATGCAGATGAGGCTAAGGGACTTGTCTCTATTCTTCATTCTGCATGCTAATTGAGATGTCTTAATCTTGTCACCCTTGTCAGGAGGGGTTTAGGTGTGTCTCCCATCCGCCCTTCATTGCTCTCTGCAAGTCTTTTCTCTGATGGGTTTTGGTTTAAGCCAGTGGCTCTCAAACTTTTTTACTGGTGACCCCTTTCACACAGCAAGTCTCTGAGTGTGACCCCCCCTTATAAAATAAAAACACTTTTTTAATATATTTAACACCATTATAAATGCTGGAGGCAAAGCGGGGTTTGGGGTGGAGGTTGACAGCTCGCGACCCCCCCATGTAATGACATTGTGACCCTCTGAGGGGTCCCGACCCCCAGTTTGAGAACCCCTGGTTTAAGCAGAGGCTGGTGGGGGGGGGGTTTCTTTCATGAGTCAGACAGGCTGGATACTGCACTCTGGTTCCCCAAGAACACAGAGCTGACTGGTATCATCCCAGTAATGATAACAACTGAATGAATCACAGAAGTGAATTTATCTCAAGTAGGTGGACCCTTTGGGTTACGATTGTGCCACTTTGGTGGCGTGATGTGGGGAAGCCTGCATAGCAGAGCTGTGCATTGAAGCAATGCAAAAGTGCACTTTTTGCATAGTTCCAGTGCAAGTCCATGAAGGGGACATGGTTTCCTCAGAAAGTTAATGGATCTTGACAAAACTTTCAACAATCCTGGTTTTTGAGATGCTGGTTCATTAGTTACTGGATTCACTTGGATACTAATCTGCTTAGAGTTAATCATGTTTCTAAATTGGGGCATCAGTCTGTAATAAAATGTAAACCAGGTATATTTTATCAGCTCATAAGTTTCATTACAAATACTTCACACACATCCATTGTGCGTGCCTGTACTGTACCTGCTTTGTGGCGAAATTAAGGACATCAGTTCTTCTTTGAGTGCTTGCTCATATCAATTCCAGTTAGGTGTGTGCGCGCACCACGTGCATGGATGTCGGAAACTTTTTCCCTAGCAGCTACCTGTTGGGCAGGCTGGGGAGCCCCCTGCAGTGGTGCTGATATGGTGCTCTATATATGACCCTGCTGACCCGACCCCCCTTCAGTTCCTTCTTACCGCCTGTGACGGTTGTTGGAATAGTGGTCTCTTGTTATCAAGTGCTCCACTACTCCCTAGCTATCTCTTATCTCTGTATATAGTTACCTTTGTTCGTTAATTGTTAGTAGTTATCTCTAGCGTTAAATGTAGTATAGCAGTATGAAGTCTTCCCCTTCAACAAGTGCCCCGCGGGGCTCCGGGGCATGCTGTCCCAGGGTTTCAAACCCTGCAGCTCCTGCGGCAAGCCTATGCCCACGAGTGATCCTCGCGACTCCTGTCTTAGGTGTCTGGGAGAGGTCCACCAGGCTGACAAGTGTAAAATTTGCAAGGCATTTAAACCTTGCACAAGAAAGGAGAGGGATATCCGCCTCAAGCAACTCCTCCTGGAGTCTGCCCTCCGTCCCTCTCAAGACGTGGGCCTGAACGCCTCGGTGCGGAGCGCCCCCCCAGCGGTACCATCTACAGCATCGCAAAAGGACTTGGCACGCCCTCCTAGAGGTCAATGATCTCCCGGAGCCCAGAAGTGCTCCCCCCCGGTACCGCTCCCACTCCCTGGCCGCCCATAAAAAGCAGGCCATGGGAGGACCTCCTCAGAGGCCTGAAGCAGGCACCATGGCCCCAACTGGGCAAGGCGCGGACCAGGCCCCTAAGGCTGGCAAATCCTCCACTAGGCCTCAGTCTACACGGAGCAGTCCCGTGCCACCAGGCCCCCTGCAAGCGGAGGAGGTCATGCTGCCCTCCACTCTGGATAATCTCAGACACGACCCCTCAGTGCCTCACTGGCAACCCCAGTGGCAATTCTGGACCCCCTGGGCATACCATCAGGCCCAGGGCGTCCCCCACCCTCCGTCGTGCCTCCGCCGTCACGCTCTGGTACCCGGCCTCCTGAGGCAACCCTCAGCTGCCCCCCTCCAGACCCAGCACAAACCCTAAGCGCCCATTTTGAAGATGCGTACGAGGACGGATTACCAGTCCACTACCTGGTCAGCTATCCTCCCTTTCTGAACTGTCTGTCCCATTTCTACCGTGCCTGATCCCTTATTACATCAGACCGATGGGTCCTCCACACGATAGAGGCGGGATATTCTATCCACTTCTGTTCCACCCCGCCCTCCCACGCTCCTTGCTCGTCCCTCCTCAGGGACCCCTCCCCCGAGCAACTTCTTATTCAAGAGGTGCAGGCACTGCTCGCCCTAGGAGCAGTGGAGGAGGTGCCTCGGGAGCTCAGAGGCAAGGGTTTCTACTCACAATACTTCCTCGTCCCCAAGGCAAATGGAGGCCTAAGGCCCATTCTGGACCTCAGGGAGCTCAACAAACATATTATCAACTTGAAGTTCTGCATGGTCTCCTTGGCCACGATCATTCCCTCACTGGATCTGGGAGACTGGATCGCCCTCGATATGAAAGACGCTTACTTTCACATTTCAATCACCCCGTCCCACAGATGTTTTCTCCGTTTCGTGGTGAACAAGACGCACTATCAGTTCACAGCCCTCCCGTTCGGCCTGTGCACAGCCCCTCGCGTCTTCACCAAATGTATGGTGGTCGTGGCAGCTTTTCTTCGCCAACATCACATACACGTCTACCCGTACCTAGACGACTGGCTCATATGGGGCTAATCTCGCCAGCAAGTTCAGTCTCAGGTGCAGATGGTCACAGATACGTTCGACCGCTTGGGCATCATGTTGAATGTCAGCAAGTCTGTCCTCACCCCAACCCGAACAATAGAGTTTATCGGGGCAGTCATGGATGCAAACCAAGTGAGAGCATTTCTCCGAGAGGCCCGACGTCTGGCCTTTGAGAACATAATCACCGACCTTTGCAAGTTCCCCATTAACACAGCGAGGCAGTGTCTCAAGTTGCTGGGTCACATAGCATCCTGCACCTACGTGGTGCAGCACACCAGACTGAGGCTCAGGCCCCTGCAGACGTGGTTGGCGTCCGTGTATCGCCTGGGCCGCGACAACCTGGACATGGTGCTCACAGTCCCAAGCCATGCTCTTGAGTCCCTGCATTGGTAGCTGGACCCCCACATGGTGGGTGCCGGGGTTCCGTTCCTCCCTCCTCTGCCCACTCTGACCCTGGTAACGGACGCATCTGCGCTGGGATGGGGGGCACACCTCGGGAGCCTGACAACGCAGGGTTTATGGCAGGTAGAAGAACTAACCCTACATATCAATATCAAGGAACTCAGGGCGATCCGCCTCGCGTGCCAAGCGGTCCTGTCCCACCTACAGGGCCATTGTGTAGCAGTATTGACAGACAACTCCACGGCCATGTTTTATCTGAACAAACAAGGCGAAGCCCAGTCTTCTCCCCTTTGCCAGGAAGCCCTTCTGCTGTGGGAATTCTGTTTAGCCCACTCCATCCTTCTTCAAGCTTCATACCTGCTGGGTGTTCAAAACATACTGGCAGACAGCTTGAGCAGATGTTTCCTTACGCACGAATGGTCGATTCGTCCGGACATCAGCCACTCCGTTTTCCGCAGCTGGGGGTTTCCCCGAATCGATCTGTTCGCTTCGCGGACCAACAGGAAATGCCCAGCCTTCTGCTCCTTCCAGGTCACAGCCTGGTCTTGATCGCGGATGCCTTCCTGATCCCGTGGTCTGGCCAATTGCTTTACGTCTTCCCGCCATTTCCTATGGTCCACAAGGTGCTCCTCAAGGTCCACAGGGACAAGGCGGACGTCATACTGGTGGCCCCAGCTTGGCCTTGCCAGTGTTGGTACCCCACTCTTTTGGATCTGTCGATCCGGGCCCTGCTGCATCTACCTCTCACCCCCGACCTCATCTCACAGAACCACGGTCGTCTCCTACACCTGGACCGTCAGTCACTCCACCTCCTGGCTTGGAGGATCCGTGGTTGAACCAGGCTGAGCACGCCTGTTCAGACTTGGTAAGACAGGTGCTCCTGGAAAGCCGTAAACCTTCTACCAGAATTATGTATGAGCAAAACGGAAAAGGTTTTCCACTTCGTGTGCTCAACGGCAGGTGCTCCCGCTCCAAGCTTCAATCTCATGCATACCGGACTACCCGGTGCATTTGAAGGACCAACACCTAGCTTTCGGCTCGCTTAAGGTTCACCTTGCGGCTATTTTGGCATTCCACCCAGGTGTGGCCGGGCATTCCGTGTTCGCACACCCCATCGTGGGACGCTACCTGAAAGGCCTGGAAAAAATCCATCCCCCGATGAAGCTGCCTGTGCCGGCCTGGAAGTTTAACTTGGTCCTTTCCCATCTTATGGGTCCCCCTTTCGAGCCGCTGGATTCCTGCTCACTCCTCAACCTCTCCTGGAAGGTCGCCTTCCTAGTCGCCATTACCTTAGCATGACAGGTTTCCGAGCTACGGGCTATCACATGTGAACCGCCTTATACCATTTCCATAAGGATAAAGTTCAGCTAAGGCCTCATCCAGCTTTCCTACCAAAAGTTGTATCCCAATTCCATGTCAGCCAGGACATTTTCCTGCCGGTTTTCTACCCAAAACCACATGCCGACCTTCGAGAACAGCAGCTGCATTCACTGGATGTCAGAAGAGCGCTCGCCTTCTACATAGACCGGACAAAGCCATTCCGCAAGACAACCCAGTTATTCATCGCCATCGCAGAACAAATGAAAGGTGCACCGGTTTCCTCCCAGCGAATATCTTTATGGATCACCGCATGTATCCGCACTTGTTATAACCTGGCAAATGTCCCTCCGCCTGCTGTTATGGCTCATTCCACGAGGGCTCAGGCCTCGTCAGCAGCCTTCCTGGCACACGTACCCCTCCAGAAAATCTGCAGGGCTGCCACATGGGCCTCGGTGCACACCTTCACGTTGCACTATGCCATCGTCCACCAATCTCGTGATGAGGCGGCCTTCGGCAGGGCGATTCTTCAGTCTGCAATGCCTTGACTCCGACCCCACCTCCGAGGTAAGGCTTGGGAGTCACCTAACTGGAATTGATATGAGCAAGTGCTCGAAGAAGAAAAAACGGTTACTCACCTTTTCTGTAACTGTTATTATTCGAGATGTGTTGCTCATATCTATTCCATTCCCTCCCCACCTTCCCCTCTGTCAGAGTAGCCGGCAAGAAGGAACTGAAGGGGGGTCGGGCTGGCTGGGTCATATATAGAGCACCATATCAGTGCCACTCCAGGGGGCTCTACAGCCAGCCCGACCGGTAGCTGCTAGGGAAAAAGTTTCCGATATCTGTGCACGCGGCGCGCGCACACCTAACTGGAATAGATATGAGCAACACATCTCAAAGAACAACAGTTACAGAAAAGGTGAGTAACTGTTTTTCTATAGGACTGCTGGTTTGGTACCTTTCATAAGCTCTGTAGGAGGGTCCCATGAGCTTCAGTTGGCTTTGTAAAAAAAAAAGAAATGCAATGCAACAATAAAAATCTTCCGAGAAGTTCTGACCAACCATAGGTTTTGTGTTTTCCTTGGTGACCAGGTCAACACGCTCTCAATGATAGCCTTCCACAGTCCTAGCAATGATTCTGTTTAATATTATCTATACCAGTGACCTTCCCTGAACATCATGGGGGGCCTGCTTAAAAGTGGATTCTGTCAGGCAAGTAGGAGGGCGAGTAAAGAAGAAACTGCAGGAAGGGTGTAGCTTCTAGGACAGAGGGATCTACAGGGAAAGGGCCTGGACTGTGGGTGAGACCTGGGCCTGACCCCTTTCCCCCCCCCCCTTCTCCCTGACAATGAAGAGCAACTGGACACTGAAAAGTGAGCTAGGATGCCTCAGTTGACTGTCTGAATTATTGAGACCGTGTGAGCAACTCTCTGCAGAGAGGGAAGCCAAGTGCTGAGACCACACCCCAAACTGAAGAGAGAACAAGGGAGGTATGAAGACCTGTTGGGGAGGCTGGCCCAGAAGAGGCTGGCCTGTTGTATCAGCTAGAGGGAACTGAGATGCCCCTTCCCCCTTGGGCCCTTGGCCGGGATCAGTGGAGGAGAAGGCCTTGATCCCCCTAACTTTCCTCCCCATATCCAACTGATCAGGGAAACCCGGGGAGCACTGGTGGACAGTGGACTGCAGCTCAGCTGCCAGGCCCTCAGATGTCCCAACAAGGCTGTTCCAAGATTATAGGAGACTGTTGAGCCACTGCCTGCCCACTGGGCCTGCTGGCCCCAAGTGAACCCCGCTGCAGTGTGATATTAGACTGAAGCCTCACATTCCACCAATACCTGAAAAATAATCATGATAAAATAAAGATGTGTGTAAATGTCACCCAGAAACTGGTAGAAATGACCTGGGAGCTGATGGAAAAACTCTACAGACCTATTCACTGGACCTTGTCCACTCTACCACAGAACACTGCTCACCTGTCTGGACACATAACTCTCACACATCACTTGTTGATTCTCAACTTAACATGGTCCTGGTCCTGCGCATTATTACTGGTACAGTAAACTCAACGCCAGAACCATGGTGTCCCAGACTGTCGCATATCACCTCAAATTCGTCGCAACATGAGATTTCTTTGGGAGTTCCTGAGGGAACCAGGATCTTCCAATACATGAAGACCTAAATAATATACTGAATTTCTTACTCAGATCCAGAAAACCTTTTTGGCATACAGTGCAAAAGCTCAAAGACTTAGAGTTTATCCCCAAAGATGAATGGCGGGTAAGGTGGAATGACACCAATGTCCAAATAAACACCTAATTGAAGACCAAGCCAAAGAACCCAGTGGCTTTACACTCCCATGGGAAAATATAGTCCACTTTGAATTGCATTCATTTATTGCATGGCAGATGCACCTATTTTCTCCATAAATGGGAACTGAGACACAATCCCATTTGTGACTGCGGAAATGAATTTCAAACTTTGGAACACCCCATCAGTTGATGTCCTGAATGATTATCCTGGTGGAATTTCTGCCATCCACTCTTCATCACCTGAAGCAATCAATTGGATTGCCAAACCAGACTTGGACATTTAACATTCTAAGACACACAGAAGAAGTGGGTTTTGGATTAAGAACTAGACATTTTTGTTAATTCAAATTTCAGACATGATCCTCTACTCTTCTACAGCAGTTCTATTACAACAGAGTTATGCTTATGTAAAACAAGCGTCAAGGTGTGGAGAATCAGATCCTAAATGCAGAGGTGTTGAGGTACACACTCATATGGGCTTGTAATTCAATATGGATCTCATTCTGCAACCTTTACTCATTCTGAGTAGTGCTTACATGAGTCGTTCCACTGGGTCTAAGTAATTACTTTCTACCCATCCTCAATTCCTTTGCCCCATAGTTTCAATTGGGTAAATTATTTCTCAATTCCATTCCCAAAATCACTTCAGTTCAGTGTTAGTGGTACAGAATTTCAGTGGTCTGAGAAGCGATCCCTATATTTAGTATATAAAGTACATTGGGAATCTTTCAGGATGAAAAGTAATGTATGCATAAAAGGTATTATTAGCAATAACCTCTGCAGTATTGTGTGACTTTAAACAAAACTATGGCAATCACTCAGAAAAAAAAGTTAATCCCCCTTTTCTTCCATTAACCACAGAAATAAATCTACAAAGTAAATAAAAAGCAGTTTGTTATATAAAGTTTCCCATACTACGCTAAGTAGGAAACTATTCCTTTTACTAAGGGGAGGATGTCTTGAAAATTCACTCATTAATTAATTCACCTTTCAGAAGTTAGTAGATCTTTACTAACCATGAGTACCATAACTTGTAGCTTTCTGAAAGTGTATGCTGATTGCATGTAAATGAAAAGGCCATTGGCCATCGTTTGCCATGTTACTTTTGTTTTAAGTTTACATCATGAAACATGAGGAAACATCCGTTCCAGCAATGAGAGTGTGAACTAACTACTCATTATTATTTATTGTTTGTATTACAGTAGTGTGTAGAGGTCAAGGCCCCATTGTGCTTGGCACTGTATAAACATATGAGAGAGACAGTCCAAGCCCAAGAGCTTACAGTCTAAAGGCTACATCTACACTAGGAGGCAGGGGTGTGACTCTCCTGCTTGTGTACACATCCTTGTGCTAGCTCCCACTGAGATTGTGTGAGTGTAAATACTAGTGTAGCACAGGTAGCAGCGGGGGCACAGTTTAGCCTTGGAGAGTAGGTAACCATGGGGTTGAGGTGGCGTTGTACTCGGCACAGCTAAGCCATGCCTTTGCTGCTGCCGCTACCCATCCTACCGTGGCTACACTGCTATTTGTACACACACTAGCTTGGTGAGAACTCGTCCGAGTGTGTGTACGTGAGTGGGGGAATCACACCCGTACCTCCTAGTGTAGGTATTGCCTAATTGTCAGACAATAAGAAAAGTGGCTAAAAACAGACAGGGGTCACAAAGGAAACAGTGAAATGATGCTGGTCAGCATGAAAAACAAGTGGTCACAGCAAACCAGCTGCCTAACTTTTGTGAAGATTTTTGTAAGCATTGTAGCTGAAAAGAGTTTTAAGGAGGGATTTGAAGGATGATGAGGTGGCTTAGTATAACAGGATTATTCATGAATATGTAGGTATTCTGTTTGCTAATAAAGGACCCAATTCTGCAGTCTTTGCTTACATTTTGAATAATTCGTACTGCGTTTAAAAAAACAACAAAAACATTTCTAGTGTCTTTAGCTCCAGGTCCAATGCCCATTTAAGTCAATGTGAGCCTTTCCATTGACATCAGTGAGTATTGGATCAGACCCTTAGTGCTGATCAAAGGGGTCTGTTTGGACTACCTGCCATATTCACTGTGAAAAAGGGTTATAGAATTGGGACTTATATTAACAAAAGGATATGCATATAGCTTTGGTCTATGTCACATTTCACTGCTTATGTCAGACCTTTATGCCTGGAAAGAATGCCCTGTTCACGTGTATATAGTCAGCTTGTACTATTGAGTAAGAAGATGGTTAGTAAATGGCTATTAATTTGTGAGAGGGGAATTAATAAGAAGGGGCTTGATCTTACTCTCATTGAGGTCAATGGTGAAACTTCCATTAACTTCAATGAAGCACGCGATCAAGCCCCGAGTGACTTTTTCCTCTTCTCATTAGTAAAACAAATACTGTCAGTCTCCTATTTAGCATATTATAAGTAACTTTGTATAACAAACTGCTTTCCATGTTCTTTTGTGGTTTTATTTCTGTGATTAATAGGAAAAAGAGGGTTAATTTTTTTTGCTCAGGGTACACTTTTTCTAAAATCATACAATAGTGCAGCTGCTATTGCTAATAATACCTTTATATATACAGCACCTTTCATCCTGAAAGATCCCCAAAGTGCTTCATAGTTTATAAGTATAGGGATTGCTTCTCACACCACTGAAATAATGTACAGGTAATACTGTACTAAAGTGGTTTTGTGTAAGTGAGCAAAGAATAATTTATCCAACTGAAACTATGAGATGAAGGAATGTAGGTAGGGCAGATCGTGAGTACCTGGAATTTGGGCAGGATATTGTTACTAACATGCCTATTCATGTGAAAAGTGCCAGGGCACCTTTAAAAAAAAATGCAAAATGATCAGCTTCTGGCTTTATATCTCATTGAAAAAAAATAGTGCACTGCATGCCATCATTTCTTTGTTATTGAGTATTTTATTGTTGTTATGCCACTTTGGTTAGAGGAATCTGCTGTATAATTAAATGGTTCCATTGCACTTACAATGGACTTTGTATTTCAGTAGAACTGATTGAACAAAAATTCACAACATGCTTTACTGATGACAGCATTTGTACACATTCAGAAAGAAATTAAGAGACTGATTCTGCAGGCACTTATTACTGGGTATAGTACTTGCACTCAACAGGGTACTCATGGTAGTGAGTAGTTTTTCCTTTAAGTGCTTGCAAGATTGGGTTCAAACTACATAGCGTGTGACATATTTTACAAGCACCACATATGTAAATATGTTAGGACAAGTGTGAAGAGTGGCAAATTGGCCACATTTTTGAGGCAAATGACTAAACACAGGGAAGTGAGAGGCTCAGACTGTAGAATTGGATTGTTTTATAGGACTGAGTTTTAGGAATCATGAGCCAAGGAGAAGAGAGAGAATTCTTACTGGGATCATTATGTATTAGGCCTTTGACAAATACCTACTAGTTTGAGTTCCCTTTTCATTTAAGTTACATTAAAGCTCATGTAAAAACTAGCAGAAAAATTATTAAAATTTGGAGACGATCCCTCTGTTAGCAAATGGCAAAACGTTTCAGGCTCTTACCTAAAGTATCCCCAGTTGACTCAGTCAGTGTTATTTGACTGTTTGTGCACTTTGTAAACTTGTTTTTTAGGGGAAATGGGTTGTGTGTGAAACATTTTTTTTCCTTTCTGTGGAAGCGCTCACAAGGATGAATGTAAAATTGTCTGAACTATTCTACTTCTCATGGAATAAACTATAAAAGAAAATAAAAGGGCACAATATTAGGATCCTGGGCTAGCCTAGGCAATTCCGTTGTTGTCAATGGAACTATTTGCATGAGTAAGGACTACTTCAGTGTGTAAGGGTTTGTAGGATTGGGCCCTTAATCCACAAGCCTGACAAAACTGGAAATAGGGTAGAAAATGGCACAAAATGTATCAAATTTGAGTCAATCTTAAGAAGATTAGAAACAGAAGCAAATATTAAAATCTATTTTTCTAACTGTCTTATAACTGTAATCTCCTAATCCTATTTTAGGTAGCCATGTTGACCATTTGTGTGTGTGTTAGGGGAGGATATCTAGCTAAGGTTCAAAAACCTTCCCATCCTGATTTTCATTCTTGTGTCCTATGACAGGTTGGTTTACCAGTATGTTAACTTCTGGGACGTTATCCTGCAAGGTAGTGAGGTATGTAAAGGGATAGATGTTATCCTGGGATAGACAGGAATAAGATTAATTGGAAATAGACATAATTTAAAAGGAGGGGATTAAAAAAAGAATGCAGCTAGAAAACTTCTTAAAGCTCTGATTAGGAGGCTGGAAATTGAAATCTAATGCATGAATCCTAAGACTTCATCCCAGGAGAGCAAATGTTCTCTCCTTTTTCTCGCTGGGAAGGAACACTATACAATGAAGGAGAATTTACCAGATTTTGTGATTTCAGCTATAATTACAGAATATAAATATAAAGAACTTCTAATTCATGTCTTAACAAGATTTTCCAAAAGAAAGAATGACAAAGATGTATGTGTGTGTGGGGGGGATCTTTTTCTGCATGAAATTTCTGGGGGAAAAGGGGAGTATCGTCACCCTAGATGTCAAGTATCATGGGGTAGCCACGTTAGTCTGTATCCACAAAACCAACAAGGAGTCCGGTGGCACCTTAAAGACTAACACATTTATTTGGGCATAGATGGAGATTTTGGTTAGACAGGAAGGCAAAAAACAAAACAAAAACCCAATAATTTCTTAACCCATAATTCACTCTGGAGACAACAGGAAGAGCTGTTGTCAGAAAGGGCAGTTTTTTATTTCTTGTCTGTTTTGCCTGGTTACAAATCAAAATGCCTGGAGGGTGTTTTTTTATTTTTATATTTTTGCCTGTTCCTTGTGCTCACTTTTTGGAGAAGTATAAAATATAACTGTTTTGCATATGTATGTTTTTTAAAGAAATTTTACATGCTACAGAATTGAAAGACAAAGGCCTTTTCCAGCAGCCAGGCATTGAGGAGTCGGTTAGTTTTCAGAAAATCTGTAGTAGTACACAGGGGGTGCCATAAACTGCAGTACCAAATATGGTCCCTTTAATACTCTGGCCCCTAAATTTTCAAAGTGTTTTAGCTGTGTGACTCCCATTAAAGTCAATGGGAGGTCTGTGCTAACCCCCCACCATACATGTCTATGAAAGTGTGCCCCTGGCTTTTTTTTCCTATAATCCATTTAGTGTCAGGATGGACCCTGTATGTACTGCATGTACTCTGATGTGGTGGATTTCTCAGTGCTGTTTGTCCATAAAACTGCACAAGGTCTACTTTTCAGGGTATACTCAGGCACTGAAACTATGAAATAGATAGTTGTTATCCTCTGGATTTCAGTACTAATTATAAGGGGGCTGCTAGAGCCTGCAAGCGCTGAGCATGGAGGGGAAACCCTCTGAATGGCTTGCCCAGCTCCTTGGCAGGAAGGGAAGTCAGCTATCTCCATGGCAACATTCTCTCTTCCGCAGCACTTGTGGAGTTCTCACATGGGATTGGGACATAGAAGGTGAAAGTAGAGGTGAGGGATGCACCTTTACCCTACTTTACCCTGCCTGTCCCCCAAAGGCCTTGTGGCAAGCAAAAGTTCACTCTCCAGGTGACTCTGGCTTCCAGAGCATTCCCTTGGATCTGTGAGATTGTGGGTCCCACACATAATTTCCTTAGGGACAACCTATCCCTCCCACCTCAACCAGTGTAACAGCGAGGAGGAAAATCTGTGAAAGAAACATTGCAGATTTTTGTCTTGCCCATAACCCCTTCCCTCTGGAGAGCCAACCAGGCCTATGGCTTGTAGTTATTGTACTGATTTGAAACATAGTATCTCAGAGAAAAAGTGGCTCTGAGGTTATTTTATGTTGTTTGTTTGCAACTGTAATGGGCTGGATATACCCTGATTTCCCTCTTCCCCTGCAAAAAAAAAAAAGGGGGGGGGGGAAGGTTCACCCCCACTTCCCCGCTGCAAAGGGGGAGAGAAGCCCAGCTGCCCCCTGGGGCTGCGTTCAAGCTGTCAGTTGTGGAGAGAGGAGCAGACAGCTAGCCCCCAGTTATGGGAGGATGCAAATGGAAGAGTGGGTGCTTTATGAGGGGCCATCACGCTAGGGAGACTCCCACTCACAGGCCTGGACATTCACTATGGAGGAGCCTCTTTCCAGGGCCAGCAAGCTGCAACAAAGGGCAGCATTTGGACCTCTAGAAGTGAATAATCTGACAGGGCTGTGGCCTATAGCTCCCAATTAAGGAGAGGCCACAGGCGTGGCGAGCTATTATTCCAGTAAGACTGGGGCTTGCTGTTGGAAGCTCTGGCCCAGCCAAACCCTAACCCACCGGGTGCGCACAGGAACTTAATCTGTTACTAAAACCTGTTCCAGAAATGCAGTTTCCCCTTCAGCAGCCAGCTCAGCTGTCCATCAGGTAATCATAATTTTGAGAGGTCCTTTTCACAAATGAATGGGAAATATAGACCTAAGGAATTAGCCTGCCCTTTCTACATCGGAGCCAACTGTGTTCCTTCAGTGCTCTCTCACCGTTCCCAAATCCAGGCTAAAAATAATATGAAAATAGAGACTGCAAGTCAGTAATGTGGCAGTCTAGGATACAGGGCCCCAATGGACAAGCAGAGCCTAAAATATATTTGCACTGTTCACCAAACACACAATTCTTTTACCATATGGGCAGAGTTCTCCATAAATTCATTGTCATCATCATTAAGAGTTGGGGGACAAAACAGCTCTGTCTCACAACACACAAACGTATGCCCCAAACAGGACAGAATACCCCAAATTTCAGCCCTAACAAATAAGACCAGTTAATCAAACTGACCCAGCTATGATAGGCCCCAAATCTGCCTAATTTCAAATAAAATCCTGACAACTTTTCTATAAAATGCACGCAAGTCCAAGAAATAGACATGAAACCCCATAGTCCATCCACAAAATGCTGTCTCATCAACACTCATTAGGTTCTGCAAACCAGTTATCCATTCTTAGAGGCACAATATGTTTCGTGCACGGCACGTCCTACAGTGTGCAAGTAGAACATACTTGGGTTTTGGACCAGGAATATGTCCAGCGAAGGATTGTTTCCACACTGACAGCAAGAAAAGTTGCCATTTCTGCAGGGAAGTGACAGGATGCTTTTAACCAGACTTTTATCTAGTAGGTAAGTAGTAGCCAGTTAAGCAAAATAATTTGTGCTCCTAAGCAACACCCCCAATCCTAGAGTCAGAAATTTCTAGTGAATTGTTTAGTGGATACTAACACATTTGATTTCTACCTATTCAATGATGAAGGTTAATATTATCTGGATGCAATGTGCTAATGCAAAATACATTAGCTATAACATAAGTGATCTTGACCCTACCCATTGCCAAGGGATTGAGACAAATTGCTGATATGTAATTTTACTTTCATTTTAAGTGTAATCATATATTCTAACTTGAAGTAAGTCTAACACTCAAGTATGTTCATTTCATATTTTAGTGTCAGATTCTCTTGCCAGGGGCTTGTGGAAGGAAAAAATTATCATGTGGTGGCACAAAAATACATTTTTAGATTAGAGGTGAATTACAGAATTTCCTACCACTCTTCTGGTGCCATTTTCTGACTCTTTATTTGTGCAATGCATTTAACATTGTTTTTCTTTTGTTTTAATTGTTGCTACAGTGTCAATTCTTAACATTGAGCTGTAGCATTTAGCTGCATTATAGATTTTTTTTTTTTATGTACTGCAGTGCTTCTACCTAAGTAAATTGAAGTAGACATCTCATCAGCAGGGAGATCTTCACCTTTTCCTCCATGCTTTCGGTTCTCATTCCATATATCTAATTCTCAACACTGGTGCAAACCTGTTTCATTGCTAATAGCAGTGCCCTCTATTTCCCAGTGTTACCAGTTTATGGGAAAAGTTAATGCAGCATGTGATTACGATTTTCCGAAATAAGTGATAGTCATAGCATTTTTGAAATATTTGCAGTTGTGTTAGCTCTCAGCATTTTACCAAACTTGGAGCTGTAGATTTAGCAGGAAGGGGACTTCAGCTATATGTGGATTAGTGTGGAACAATAAAAAGAATTATGGGGACCCACTGGGCCAGCCTACCAGATGCACATGGATGGAGCATAGTTGATTACAGAGCAGCATTGCCCATTTGTTTATGACTGTTTCATTTTTATATCTTATAAATACAAGTTGCAATTCCTCAGAAGCTAGCACCGTACTCATCAGTTGCAAGTCAGTATTAATAATTTGGAACTCTATCATTTAGCAAAAGAAATCCCTTGCTGTTTTCCAAGTTTTGACTGTGTGACTTTAGCAACTACTAGATATCACCCCTTGTTTCTTACACTCCTATTAGTAAATGCGAGGAGAGGTTTTCCCCTTCCGACAGGAACAGGAGCTATGCCATTCAAAACCTAGAAATACAATGCTCCTGGATGAGCCAAGGCCTTGAATCAATAAAGTACTTTAAACACATGCCTAACCTTATGCATCTGAAGAATCCCAAGTCTTGCTCTTGTTCCTCTGAATTCCCATTTGAATAGTGACTGGTGTTTTCCAATGGTAATAAGAATGTAGGGCCTCATTCTATTACAGTGGTGTAAATTAAGAGTAATGTAGCCCCAGTCAAATCAATGGAGTTACATAGGTAGGAAACCTGGCAAATCAGACTCTTAGAGCATTAAGTTTATACTTCTGGGCATGAAACTTCCTCAGATCTGTTTTTCTGAGAGAGGGAGGTCTTTCTTCCCAAGCATCTCTATGGAATACACTGTATGCTGTGTGGATACTCATGGGGTATTGATGGCTACAAAAAGATTGTCGCCTGGAATAGTAACAGAGTGAGAATTATGCAGAAAAATAATCTTCAATTAAATGGAGTGAGAGTAAATATTTGAGAAGGTGTGAGATTAGTTTGATTCTTAGCTCTAAAAGAACATTTTTTAGCCAGTGGGGAGAACACTTTCCCAGATTTCCAACTGTTATTTGAAATAAGAACTGCAGGTGAAGGCTGTATCTTTCTTGAAATGTTCACTCATCAAAACAAGTCAGTTTATTGAATAAAACATAATTTATGAGCTGATGAACAATAGAGATAATTGTTTTTACACAAGTTATTGATTTCTAGCAAAAAAAACTGCAACCACCTAACAATGTAGCAGTTGATGTCCATGGAATAAAGCTGATAACCAGGTGTTATTAGTGTCAGCATTGAACAGAAGGATTCAGAGATTCAAAGTCTTGAGCACATGACATGGCACTGTGACCCAGCATTTTAGAAGGCGTAGAGTAAAAAGAACTGATTGTGGGAACTGAGGTAGATACAATTGGCTCGCACTGATCAGAAGTTAAACCATGTTCAGGTCATACTGCTGACTGACAGAAAGAGTACATGTCACCAGCCATTTGCAAATACTATTAGTGGTCTTCTGCCATAAGAAACATTGGTTTGACGTAGTGTTTTGAACTTGTCCTTCTAAGGAGTTCAGCGCTACAAACTTTAGTTACAAACTTCTACATAATATTCCTGTATTGTTATGTGCAGCCCTGCATCCAATAAAAGCCACGGGCCTTTCCGGGTAGATTGACAGCACTTTGAACTGCAGCTAACTAGTGCCTAAGTAGAGACTCAAGCTCATTTAATTTATTCCAAGTCAAGTCTGAACTCAGACATCCAGAGATAATGCTACTTAGTCCTCTGAATATGGTATTCAGCTTCATTTCTGCATCAATACCATGACTTCTATGAATTAAGGGGTCCCAGTCTTACTCGCACTGCATGTAATGGGAGATTTGGTATTGACTTCAAAGAGAGCAGGTTAAGGCCTAAATTCAAAGGAGCCCAAATTTGGATCTGCATTAAAATCAAATTCCAATGACATTTTTTAATCTTTATTTTCTGCATTGCAGCTCAGTCAGTGTATGGTGTCCATAACTATTAGACATGCCAAGCCCACAGCTATTAAACTGAAGATAAATTGTAATATGGCTTAAATTATAGCATGAGGGTTTAGTGTATTGGACAAAAACTGTATTTGTTTTAGTTCACACAGGAGAGTGCGTGTGCATAAGCAAATGTGTAATTGCCACCCCACCTTCCCCCTCCCCACACTCTCCCATATAGGACATTTGCCATCACAGCTCAGGTGACAGGCACAGCCCTAAGTCATCTTTCCAGCATCTCACAAGCTAACGTTACCTTCTGATAAACAACTTTGTTCTTCATTTTTTTACTTGCTAAAATGTCGGCAGGGCTCATGAAAGGTTCTGCGTTGGCAACCATGGAGCCAGAAGTCTCCTGTTTAGTCATGGTACTAGCAGAGTATTAACAGCAGCAATATGTGCTTTGCCAGTAGGCCTCAACCGTCTAGAACTCACTCACCCCACAGTGACTCTGATTTTCTCCCCTCCCCACATTGTTTTTTATTTTTCTCTGTCCTTTTTATCTTAACACATTATCAATTTATCTTCACCATTTTAGTATGTCATTTGTCCCACTTCTGCAATTGCCCTTAATAGCCCCTTCTCTCTCTCTCTTTCTCTCTGCCTAACTCAATTTCCCATTTCTCTAGTCTCCTTCTTTGTGCTGATATTCTTAGTTTCCGTTTTTCCCATTTTTATAGTTTTGTATATATGGGGGAAATATGCACAATAGCCAATGAACTGTTATATGTATTATTCTGTTAGAGATATTCTGATTTCCTGAATGTCTTGCAAACCTTTTGTTTTGTTTTGTTGCTAGACAACACCTCCCCCTTCTTTTTTCTTTCTGTTGCTGTTGCCATAGCACCCCCATCAGTCCAAGCACAAATGACAGACAGAGAACAGCCATCACTATATAAATAGGTTGTTTTTAAGTGCAGTTCCTGCCCCATGGCATGAGCTGCTTGCGCCATATATCTGAAGAGAGAATTTGAATCATGTCACTTTTGCCCCTTAAAGCACCATGGCTACACTGAGGCCGATTGGTTTGGAAGGGGAAAAAGATATCACTTCAAAATAGTCCCTGTTTCCACAGCTAAAGAATTGTAAACCAGTGTCAGTCACTTTTTCAACCTGCAGGGCAAGCAGTTTTCCATGAAAACTCCAAACCCCAGTCAATATATGTATATACTTGCTTAGTTTATAAGAATAAAAACCAGAAGCAAGTTTGTATGGGATGGAGGGTCTAAAAGTGACTGCAAAGAGGTGGAACTTACTTCCTTAACCAAAATACCAAGGTATGCATAAGCATGATTGTGATTTAACTTACACCCATTTTACATTCATGTAACTCCACTGGGCCTGATTTTTCATGATCTTGCAGTAAAGCTGGTTGGAAATTTTGCGATGGAAGTTCCGTGTTGAAAATGATGTTCATCAAAATCAAAATGTTTTGCTGGAACATGGTATTTTTGATAAAATTTGACAGAAATAAATGTGAAATGATTCCAAATCAAAATGTATTATTTTGTTTTGACCTCATTTTGTTTTGACTTTTATATTAATTTTAATATAAGTATATATATATAATTATACTTAATATATATGTGTATATATTATAACATTTTGACATTATCTAAACAAAATGTGGGATAAGGTTGTTTTGATGTTGCCAAATCAAAATTTTAAGTAATGTTCATTCCACAATTTTTTGTTGTTGAAATTCTGACTCTTCATCCCAATTTGGAATGAAAACAAATTTCAAAATGTCAGAATTTCCCACTGGATGGAAATTCTGTTTTCTGACCAGCTCTGCCTTGCAACTTGTATAATTTACACCAGTGCAAATGGAATACCAAATCAGCATGGTGTCCTTTTATACCTACTTTGCACTACTGAAAATGATTGCACAAAGAGAATCAGGCTTATTGACTGCAGTGGAGTTAGTCTTGATTTACAATGAAGAGAGAAGAGAATCAGACCTACAGTGTCCAATGTGCATGTCTCACATTCAAGGTACTATTCATCAACTGTTATTAATGGATGTCATGGTTTGTGTGCTTACCAGAAGTATATTAAATTGTTAATGAAGACAATGTAAGATATATCATATGGCTGTAATTTAAATTGAAAAATAAAAACAAAATTTAAGAGCCTCTGAGTTTAGGTTGAAACTCCACTATTAACTTACAGCATTTAAGCTTGTAATGTAAGGTGTAAGAATTTATATTGTATTTAGAGTTGAGGTATGGCTAGGTGAGTTAAGGACAGAGTAACAGCTTTACCTTAATAATTATAAGGTTGTCCAGTATAATCTATATATGTACAGGTCTGTAGAAGTATGTGTATATGTATACATTGTTTTTATGTTGATATTTATTATAATTATTATCTGTGCGTTATTTTATCCTCATGGTTTCACAAACTATTTTAGCACTGGGACTATAATTCACAGGAGGTAAAGCCCTGAGTTACTTTTGTAATCCCTGTGCTCACAAATGAACCAATAAGGATAAAAATACTATCCCACAGATACCAGTTCTGTATATATTTACTGCCGTTTTTCTTCTATATCTGATGTTTACAGTGCTCTCCAGTACACCCAGAATATTTAAAGAACATAATGCCATTCTGAGGCCTTTACAGCATTTTAAACATTAGCTTTTCCTTGTGGCCAGCATATCTTTTTCCTTATTGTTGTGGAAGGAAATGTTATAAATGTATTTATCCCAACTATAGTGAAAATAAAATAAAACCCCACCTCATTTATTTCTTGAAGTAATTTCTTCGTATTGCTGTGTGTGTGTGTGTGTTTCCTTTAACAGGATGTGAGGATTTTTAGTGGTAGCTTGTCATTAATATAGTACATGCTCAGGTATAAAAATAGTACAATATCCATAGAAGTATATTTATATGGTATTATCAGAATCCTGTCATCAAATGCATATACTACAATACGGTTACTGTTATTGATCATCGGGAGCTGCTGCTAACTTTCTTAATTATATATTTAAAAGTGCATTAATATTACCTAACAATGGATTTTTAAAATGTCTGCTTCTACCATACTGTTACTTCACTCCTGAATGCCTGTGTATTGTTGCATTAAACCTTACACTGAATTATCAGAATGCTGCAGATAATATAGTACCATGCAACATGAACTTAATATCCAATCATGCAAATCCTCACTCATTGAGTAGCCCCAAAGCAGTTAATAGGGAGTAATGTCTTCTTGGGTATGTAAAGATTTGCATGATTAGGTCCTTATTTTGTGATGTATCTTTCAAGTAAAGCATTTTGGGATGAAATGTATGGCGTTAAATCATATAGAACAGAAGGAGAATAAAATTAGGAGAGCAAGGAAAGAAACATCTTTTTTTATATATATGAACATTAGAAGAGATGCAGTTGAGTCGGTAAGGGGGATGTAGAGGACCAGATCGTTAGTTGTTGTAAACTGAAGTAGTTCCATTGACTTCACAAGTTAATTTTAAATTGATGCCAGCTGAGTGTCTGGCCCATAGGAAGGCTATTCCAGATGTCAGAGGTCAGGAGCTGCAGAGAAGCAGACTCTTCTACCAACAGTGGTAAGATTGTGTACATTGATGTAGTGTCACATTATATTCCACAACTGGAGACCTCTACGTTTTATAATTTTCCTGAAATTTACTCTGCTGGAGGGATTCACCCATACTGAAACTAAAGATAATCACCTTTCTCCATCCCCCCCAAGTCTGGGGTTTTCAGGCATCTGTGTTTGTATATACAGCATACAGTTTGTATGCAGCTCAGAAAATAGGCAGAATGGTATTAAATGTTCTTTCCCTTCTCCCTGAAACACATACATATCCTGTTCTAGTATTGATGCCATGAACTAGGTTTCACTGAATGTCAGAGTATTTAAAGAGAAAGGAACATTGGCAGGTTGTTTAGACTCAAATTTGACCTGATTTAGAATTATTTTAATACAATGAAAAATGCCCTGTTGCTGATTTTCCAGCATAATAAAAGTAGCCACTTATCACAGGGTGAGATCAACCCCTAAAAAACATTGCTTAACCTACCAAAGAAAAAAAAATCACAACTCCCATTGAAGTCAATGGCAAGTGTCCAGAATGGACATTATCTGACAAGGTTCTCAGCATTTGTGGGACTGAACCCATTAGGAACTCATCTTGCTGGTCTGTAGTAGTTTAGTTCATGACAACTGGTCCTAGATTTGTGTCATAATAAGAGCTTTAAACATTTGAAGCAATGTTCAATGAAGAGGAGCACCCAGGCAAGCACACAGACCATTGGTGTGATTTGATTACTGCTCTTTTGGGGCCTGATCCAAAGACCCCTGAAATGAGTGGCAGTGTTTTCATTGTCTTCAATACTTTTTGGATCAAGTCCTTCCTTGGTTCTGAAGTGGACTGATTGCTGTGTGTTGTGCTAGTAGTTGGACTTTCCATCAGTTGTTGGCTGAAGTTCTTCAGACATCATTTTGATTAGTTTTCCTTGCGCATGTGAATTGCTATATTAGACGATAGAACATTTTAATGCTTAGAGCTGTCATGTAGTTTTAGTTGTGCGAAATTCAGAGGTGGATTAAGAGTAGTACAGTTTGTATCCCAGCTCTGTGGTCTGCAGGTCCATATGCAGAAGTGAATTCGCCCACCCCAGCAGGTGGCAGACAGCTGACGCCTGCTTGCAAACCACCTGCTGGTGTGAGCTGAGATTGACTTGGGTGCCTCACTAGGGAACAAGATCAAGGAGTTGGGAGTGAGAGAAAGATGAGTACCAATGTGGCTGAGGGAGGTCTGGAAAGGAGGGTTTGTCTTTGGGAGCGGAGAGTGGGAAGAACACACTCTCATGGGGACCCTTGTATTTTTGGAGGATCCATTCTTCACATTCTGAACTCAACATTTATGAAGTGGGAACAAAAAAAAGCAGATATAAGGGATTATCTGCTTTATTGCTGCTCGTTTTATGTAACAATGGTCACAGTAAAAGATAGCATTTCATTGACCTAGTTTTGCAACAATTCTCAAATCACTTGGCTTTTGCATTTCCACCATTTGGCTGGTGTACTGCTTTAGGGCTTTTTAATAATCTCTTCCTTTCTTTCCTCTTTTCCAGCTACTCTTGGTGTTCTTCAGGAGAACTCATTAGCCATTCTGGAGATGGACTTGCTGTCTGGAACCTACCTCTTGGCAGTCTTATTAGCCTGCATTGTATTTCAGTCCGGTGCCCAAGAGAAGAATTATACTGTGAGGGAAGAACTGCCGGAAAATGTCCTGATTGGCAATTTGCTCAAGGATCTGAACTTGACACTGGACCCAGATGTGCCCCTTTCATCACCTCTTCAGTTCAAGCTTGTGTATAAGACTGGGGATGTGCCATTAGTCCGGGTGGAGGAAAACACTGGTGAGATATTCACTACTGCCAACCGCATAGACCGGGAGAAGTTGTGCTCTGGCATTTTTAGTGAGAACCGCTGCTTTTATGAGGTGGAGGTAGCAGTTTTGCCTGATGAAGTCTTCAGACTGGTCAAGATCAGATTCCTGATAGAGGATATCAATGACAATGCTCCCCTTTTTCCCTCAACAGTCATTAACATCTCCATCCCTGAGAACACAGCCATTAATTCCCGCTATTCTGTCCCTTCTGCCATCGATCCTGACATTGGAGTGAATGGCATTCAGCATTATGAACTTCTTAAGGTGGGTGTCTTTTATTCTTCCGTAGTACTGCGTGTTTTGATGTCACTACTAGTCCACAAACTTTGCTGGTCTTCACTAGATCACTGAAATGCAGAATTACCCTATATTGCCATCCTAGAGATGCACCATATTTGCCCTAAAATGTTAAGAGTATGCCCCTATTTGACTACATTAAAGCACATCATGTTATCACTTTGTGAAGATCTTTGTATGTATGTATGTGTTCACAGTATTACATGATAAATAACATGATGTGCATGTATGTCTGTGTTAAGTGTATGATTTTTATACAAGTGGCCAAAAGTCTTCTCAGACCACTAAGGCATTTGCTCACCAATCACAGTATGCCAGGCATGTTTACAATAGCTTGCGATGGACTAAATTTTTCCTACCGCTTGCAAATTAGATTTGAGCAGTGGAAAATCAACCCAGGGGAACTTTTTTCCTTTATAAAAGACATAAGGAAGGTTCATTGACTCTCTGTTATATTAGTGTAAAGCTTGAATAACACATTTGCTGTCAATGGAGTTACTCCAGATTTACTCCTGTGCATCTGAGATCAGAATTTGACCCATAAATGCATCAAGAAAACTTTCAAGATTATTGGTTGGATCTTCGGCTGGTGGCAATGGAGCTACAATGATTTACATCAGTTAAAGATCTGGCCCAGTAAACAGAAGGTGTACTATAGAGGTTTC
Source organism: Emys orbicularis (assembly GCF_028017835.1). Taxonomy (NCBI): domain Eukaryota; kingdom Metazoa; phylum Chordata; order Testudines; family Emydidae; genus Emys; species Emys orbicularis. Next base: position 34,009,116 of record NC_088691.1, read on the forward strand.
CAACTCATAGCAATTTTATTTGTCAAGAAGGAAGGTATTTCTTTTTCTCTTTTTTTTTTTTTTGGTCATATATACACACACATTTTGTAAACAGCCCATATTCTAGCATGTGCTTAGTGCATATGATCAGCAGCCCTGGCAGTGAGGCATTTGAAAGAACAAAATAGACTTGTAAAATGGACATAAAAGGACTGATATAGATGAACACTTCCAAAGAAGGAAAGACTAGTCCCTCCATTGAACTGACTTGATCAGATTGTTTCTCTAATGATTGGGTAGGCCTGTGAGGGAGGGATAGGAGGGGAGTTAAGTTATTCTCAAAGGCCATCCTAACAATGCCAATTTGCTTGTAACAAGCAGGGCATTTGACATTACACATCAGAAAGTACTGGAAAATACCAGCTTTTCTCTCCTCTGGCAATGAGAGGGGATGGGCTGAAATGCAGACAGATGTGGAATAGGGAATAAAAGAATAAAATGTAAGTGTGTGGAAATAGATGAGGAAGATTTATGGTCACTGCAAGGAGACAATTGCAGACAGATAATTGTTTGACATAAAGTTATGTGGCTCTCAAGTGAAGGTTTCTCTGTATATGGGTGTCCTTAACTGGAGAGTTCAAAACAAAAACTAGTTAAATCCTAAAACCTATTGGAATAGCATATGAGAGGCTGAAAATGTTCCCTCTCCCTGAAGGACTTGGGCATATCTCTGCACAGTTCACTAGACAGTCTCTCTCCACAGCAAGCATCCTGATTTACTGGCCGCCTCCTGCAAGAATGCATAATGGATGCAGGCTATTGCATCATTTGGCTGGCTAGATATCTAACAAACACTGAGACTGGTACTTACCAGCAATTTAATAAAAATAAAATACTGCTTAATTTTAGTTTTTTTTAAGTAGCTTACTGCCTGAATTACTTGTGGAGGAGTGGATACTAGCTAATGACAAAGGGAGGAAATTATCACTTGTCTTTATGGAAAGCTGTTAAAAAGCAGCAGCATTCCTTTTCTCACACACTTAGGATCTGTGATGCATAGGCAACAAAGGGGCACTTCTGTGGTCTTGTGGATGTACACTGTGTAGGTCCTGACTGCTCATTAAATATAATGGGAAGGCTTCACAAAGCGTAGCCTTGGGCATGCAGAAGCACATGGCATTGGAGGTGTTAATAGAGTAATCTTTTGACTTTAAAAAAGTCATCACAAGTCTGGCATATTTTGGGAGGAAAGTGTTATTGTGATTCATTTGTGATCTTCATTTGTTAACTGTGGTTTTAGGTAGATTTACAGTAAATAGGTAATGGAAAATGATTTATTTAAAATGATCCTCAATGTTGCAGCGCTGGGTGGAAATCTAATTCATCTTAACATTTTTTTCTGCAGAAAATGAAGCCGAATGAGTTGAAGCTGGCTAAAGGGGAACAAGAAGGGCTTTTACAAATATGACATGGGGAAAAAAAGAAATACTGGAGTGGTAGTAGACCCAATAATAAATGAGGAGGGAATGACATTAATGGTGACTCTAAAATGGCTGAGCTACTGAATTGCCTTTGTTATAAAAACCTAGCCTTTAGCAAGAAAAATAAAACAGAGGCTTTGAAGAATTCAGAAAGAATGAAAACCTTGTTAATAAAGGGAAACCAATGTGAATATTAGTATCTGTAGAAATCAGCCAGTACAGTTACTATGCATTGCAAAGTTCTTAAGAGAATTAACTAACAAACTTACTGGACAACTTGCAGTTTTTTTAAAAAGAGTAATGAAAGTACAATTTCAATGTGAGCATCCACATCAGAACACCCCACATTGTTCCTTGGTCCCAGCCAAGAAACAATGTGGAGCAAATGTGGTATCTATTTTAAAAAAAGAAAAAGAGCAGTTCTACTGAATAGTGTTCAGTGGATCAAATTCTCCTCTCAACTACACCATACTACCTTCTTTATAACAGTGGAGATGCCTGTTATGTTTGAGAAATTGAGATCGGAATTATGCCCAGTAAATTGAACTTTTAAACCTAGTTAAATAATGGAACTATTCTTAAGAGGAGAAAATAGTCTATCAGTATCGAGATAACAGAACCATGAGCAAAAAGCAACATGCCTTTTATGGTATAAAGAATAAATTTTAGGTAGGCTTGGTCTAGCAGTTCCATAATCAATGTCAGCTCACACTGACTTTAGTGAGACTTTTGCCTGAATAAGGGCTGTGAAATCAGACCTGCAAATGTTTATTTTAATCCTACTGAAATGGGAATAATTGGACATGTTCTCTGTTGCCTTTGGGCCCCTTTATACTGCATCAGTAGTGGAAAGGGCTCAGAATGCATCCACATTCTGGTGAATATCACTGGCATCAGGAGGGGGGATCCCTGGGCTGGGGTGGTTCTATAACACCCCTTCCCTCTGTACCATGAATGCAGCATTTAACACAGAGGATGTCCCAGGCTCTGAGGTCAGGTTGCAGCCAGGACATCGTTGCTCTTGCTATACTCTCTTGTTGTTCTCAGCTGATCACAGCTCTTACGGAGTATGGGCAGTCTGAACACAAGTTAGAGTAGCTTTGAGGCTGCTTTTAATTGAGGTGGGTGGAGAGTTGCAGGGAATCCCTCAAATAGAAAGGTTGGGAGTTTGGTACACACGGAGCTTGTGGCGGGTATGGGGAGATGGAGAGCCCCTGGTGTGTGCAATGGACTCAGCCTGCAGAAGCAACAAAGTGACTGTGTAGTAAATATACTGCAACAAAGTGGATATGTTGTTCTAGATTTAAACACAACATATTTGCAACATCCACAAGCTGTACAATACTTCCAGGGCATTATCTGCTTCTAGCCCTTTATTGACATTTCACTTTTTAATAATTTTAGCCAAGCCTTACTTGCTGCCTGCTTGAGGGCAGAGTTTATTTGTGATACGTGGAGAAGATTATTGCTACATATTTATCTATGAACCAACATAAATCTCACACACAGAACTCATCTGAACTGCTTAAGGTCCTTAATAGCCAGGTTTTCAAGCAGTCTTAATTCTGGTTGGAAATATGATGACTTTCAGATGATTTTTCAGCAGTACCTGCCTTCCTCAATATTTATACAGTTAAAGGCATTCAATATATGTGATTGCCTTTAATATACAGTAATGATAGCATCACACCTCTCCAGATGAGGTAAAAGCAGTCAAAATTGTTGCATTCTAATTCATTAGAATATTGCAAAATACATTATTAATCAGTTACAAAGTCATTTTAATATAAGACCATGCTCAGTGCATTTTTGGTAAAACAAAACAAATCATTATTTGAATCTATTGCCTATTATTAAAAATCTATGTAGTTAGCACCTTGGTAACTAATTATCTAATTTTAAATAGGAATAGTTTTTCCAGGTAAGTATATTTGACCCAGTTCCTGCAGTGAGCTCCACACAAGCACAGGAATATGCTCCAATGGAACTCGTTGCAAGATTGAGGCCATTACTTGTACTCTCCTAATGCAGGATTTAATTTGTCTAGTGTTGTGCACAGAAATTTTATAGAGATTTCCTTTCAGAAAGCTTATACTGACCATCTGAGGCTAGCTTCCAACCCTCCTTTCCTGTCCATTTTTTCTAGGTTTCTAGGATGTGCCTCAGTAGGCAAGAACTTCCAATAAGTAGCTAAGTGATTCATTGTAAAACACATTCAAACTTTATAACTGACTCTCTGCTTCAACTGTACAGTGTTTGAAGTGTCTGAACTCTAACAGGCAGGCAGTTCCATCTATTCTGTGTGTTACTTCCTGTGGTGCTTGCTTAGAGAAGGCTGTAGGGAGGACAGATGGGAGAAGTGCTGGCTGAGTTTCAGAAAAAGACTATGTTTTTACATTTGCATAAAGGACCAGAATCTAGCAGAACAAATGGCATCTAGATAGACTTAAATAAATCACACACACTGTTATCCTGCCTAAGAGACTGTTTGCAGGTTGTAAAATTTTTTCGCCAATCCTGTAAGTGCAGTAGCAATTGCAATTGATCAGGCACTGCAAGAATACATTACTAATTGCTTCAGATAGGTTTTCAATAGGTTACACTATTTTAGACTATATCACTTTAGCAGCACATAATAAGTTAGGTTCTCTTTTTTTCTAAGAACGTTCGAAGAAAATATGCAGTTATGCAAGTCATTTGCTGCTGGTATCCAAAGGAGTTTGCTATTCTCATTTAGTCATAGACACAGCACTTTCATAGATTTACAGATTTCAAGGCCAGAAGGGACCATTGTAATCATCTAGCTGACCTCCTGTATAACACAGGCCATAGAGTTTTTCCAAAATAATTCCTAGATCAGATCTTTTAGAAGAAACATCCCATTTTGTTTTACAAATTGTTAGTGATGGAGAATCTGCCATGGCCTTTGGTTAATTACTATCACTGTTAAAAAAATTTACACCTTATTTACAGTCTGAATTTGTCTAGCTTTAGCTTCCAGCCATTGGATCATGTTCTACCTTTCTCTGCTAGATTGAAGAGCCCATTATGAAATATTTGTTCCCCATGTAGATGCTTAGACTTTAATCAAGTCACTCTTAAACTTCTCTTTGTGAAGCTAAATAGATTGATCCCGTTGAGTCTATCGCTATAAGGCATGTTTTCTAATCCTTTAATTGTTCTTGTGACTCTTCTCTGAATTCTCTCCAATTTAACAACTTCATTCTTGAGTTGTGGACACCAGGTAAAATAGCCTCTCTACTTCGACTCAAGATTGCCCTGTTTATGCATCCCAGGATTGCATTAGCTCTTTTGGCCACAGCATCACAGAGGGAGCTCATGTGCAGCTGATTATCTCCCTCCCCACAAATCTTTTTCATAGTCCCACATCCTGTAAGTATGGCCTGTGTTCTTTGTTCCTGGATTAATATATTTACATTTAGCTGTATTAAAATGCATATTGTTTGCTTGTGCCTAGTTTACTAAACAATCCAGGTTGCTCTGTATCAGTGACCTGTCCTCTTCTTTGTCACTCCCCCAATTTTTGTGCAAACTTTATCAGTGATGATTTTATGTTTTCTTCCAAGTCAACGATACAAATGTTAAATAGTGTGGGGCCAAGAACTGATCCCTGTGGGACCCTACTGGAAACATACCTGGTCAATGACAATTTCCCATTTACAGTTACATTTTGAGACCTATCAGTTGGCCAATTTTTAATTCATTTAATGTATGCCATGTTAATTTTATATAATTCTAGTTTTTTATCAAAATGTCATACAGTAACAAAGACTTCTCTAAGGTATTTGATAAGTATATTATATCAACACTACCTCTTTTATCAGTGAAGCTTGCAATCTCATAAAAATATATATCTAGTTAGTTTCACAGGATCTATTTTCCACAAACCCATGTTGATTTGCATAAATTATATTACCCTTTTAAATTTTTTTATTAATTGAGTCCTGTATCAGCTGCTCCATTATCTTGCCTGGGTTTGTTGTCAGGCTGAAAGGCCTATAGTTATCCGGGTCATCTCATTTATCCTTTCAAATAATTGGCATAACATTCGTTTTATTTGTCTACTGGAATTTCCCCAGTGTCCAAGACTTACTGAAAATCAACATTAACTGTCCAGTGAGCTCCTCAGTTATCTGGACTGTTGACTTTAAAATGTCCAACTTTAATAGCTTCTCTTTAACATCCTTCAGAGATACTCGTGGAATGAAAAGAATATCATCATCATCACTATATATGAGATTATGGTATATCATCTGATTTTTTCCCAGATGCAGAACAGAAATCTTTATTGAACACATCTGCCTTTTCTGCATTATTAATTATTATTATTGATAATTCTACCATTTCCATCTAATAATAGACCAATACCATTGTCAGGATTATTTTTGTTCCTAATATGTTTAAAACACTCCTTCTTATAGGCCTTAACTTTACTGACCACAGGTTTCTCCTTATGGCCCTTTGCTTGCCTTATAAACTTTCTACAACTCATAACTTCTGATTTATATTCATAACATCAACTTCCCCTGTCTTCCATTTTTATAGATTATTTTAAAATGATTTTTATAGGTGCCTTCTCTTTCCCTTTAACCAGATCTTTTTTTTAGTTAGCACAGCCTTGTTCCTTCACTGTGTCTTTTTGGGCATCTAATAAGGTGTTCTTAAATGATACCGTATTATCATTCACATTTTTCCTATTAAATTCTTCTTCCCCAGATGGTTTGGCTTAGTTGTTTTCAGCTTTGTGGAACTGGCCCTATTAAAGCACTGACTACATATATTACTAGTCTGGATTTATTTGCTTGCACATTATAAATGTGATCACGTAGTGGTCTCTTGTACCTAAGCTATCATCAATTTTTAGTTCTGTGGTCAGTTCCTCTCTATCTGTCAGGACAAGTTCTAATAAAGATCTCCCCCATGTTGGCTGCAATTCTTTCTGTGTTACGAAATTGTCATCTATAATGTTTAGAAATTCAAAGGATGTTTAGTACTGGCAGCATGAGACCTCCAACATACGTAATTCAATTAAGGTTCCTCCATGATCACACAGTTTTTTCCCCCTACATGTTGCAGATAGGTGCATAAGGAGCAGGACATCCTGTTCCATAGTGTGATTTGGTGTTCTGTAGCAGATCCAACTAATACCCCAACTTGTGTTTTATCTGTTAGGACATTGATCAGTAAGCATTCCAGAACATTTTCTTCTGAATTATCAGTGACTCAGAAACAGGTAATGCCATTTTGTCCCCTCCCCTTTCGCTCACTTGATCCTTCTTAAATAGATTATAACCATTGATTTTAGTATTCCAGTAGAATGACCATGTCCCTGCCCTTAGGTTCTTACAGTCTAATTTTACATCTATAATAATGGTGCAAATGCTAGAATTTGTGCAAACATAGACTCTACAGAGGGTAGTATAGGAACGTTTTGCAAAAGAGCTGGGCTTTGTCAGTGAATTTAGTGGAGGAGAGTAAGAAGCTGCTCCAAACATAGGCATAAAAGGCTGCACAAAGCTGAGAGGAGGAGGAGGAGGAGACAAAGGGTATGTCTACACTGCAATGGGAGATGTGACAGCATCTCATGTAAATATATTCACGCTAGCTTTAATGTAGCTAATGCAGCTAAAAGTAGCAGTGAAGATACAGTGGCAGTTTGGGTGGGTTTGTACAGCTCACGGGAGGGGTGCTGGAACAAGTTTTTATAGTGGGGGTGCTGAGAGCTATTGAACCAAACTATAAATCCTTTATATAATGGAAACTACTTCAAGCCAGGGGTTCCAGCATCACCCCCAGCACCCCTTGCACCTAAGGCTCATGCTGAAGCCTGTGTTGTTGCACCGTCACTGCTGTTTTTAGCAGCAAGACTAAAGCTAGAATGGGAACGGCTACCTGAGTTGCAGTCACAGTTGCAGTGTAGACATACTTAAAGTGATCATTTGAGGGGAGGATGCAAAAGCTCAGAGAGAAGGCAGTTGTGTTGAATATGAGGTCAGAGATCTAAGATACATTCAGAGACTTGTGCAACGCCATGACAATTAGGAGGTAGAGCTCAAACAAGATGGGGAAAGAAAGAGGAAGCAAGGGAAGGAATCAAAGATGAGGGTGATATAGTCAGAGCAACCAGAGAGCAAAATTTATTGTGAAGTGTTAACAAGCTGTGATTGCTGCTTAAATGTGAGTCCTCAGATATTACACATTGCTGTGATCTGAAAGAGACAGTACTTATAATTTCTACTTACGCTTTCAGTTAAAACAAAAAAATCCCAGAAAATCCCTTTTCAGCACTTTGTATAAACCAGGCTAAAATATGGTTGGTGATGCTGAATATTTAGCTCAGTTTCTTCAGACCAGGATTTCTGACCTGGAAAAAAGGCAACCCAGCATTCTGATGACATGTCATTACACTGTCAGCATAGGATGTGTGTTTCAGGGCATGCTGAAAAGCTGCACGCTAACCTCTTCATGTGGATGTTGTGGGGGCAAACTTAAAGGTCCCAAGTTCTCATTAAAGTAGTCAAACTCGGGATCTTGAAGTTTGCACCTGCAGCATCTACATGAGGGAGTTACTGTGCAGCACTTCAGTGCACACTGGTATTCACACCCCCTTAACCTGAACTTTAGGGGCAGTATAGATGTGCCCAGAAGATAGTGGTGCTTGTGACATACCAGGGTACAATCCAGACTAATGAGTAGCTGTGTCACCCTTGCTATGTAACCTGGGGTGCCCTTTACAATGCCTTGCTGCTCATAAACAGCCTCCAGCTTCTAAGTTGCTTCCAGCTATCTGTGTGTGTGTGCTGCAGCCAGCCAGCCACACCGTGCCTCTTACCAGCCTTAAAAATTACCATAGGGGGCCCCAACAAACTTCCAGTACTCAGTTTTCCCCCCAGTAATGTATGTCCCAGCACTCTCCTGGACAGTACAGCTATACTGTATTAAATCTGTTATTCCTTTAAGGGAATAATATGCACACAACTTCTTGCCCCAATTGGATTTACCCAGACACTTCAACTTGAACACATTGGATTAGATAAAACAATAAAACAAGTTTATTAATTACAAAGAGAGATTTTAAGTGATGAGGCATAAAAATCAGAAATGGTTACAATAAAAATAAAAATAAAATGCTTACTACAGCCTAACTTAACAAATTGCATCAGATTCAAGCAAAGTTTCTCACCACGTGATTTCAGCAGTCTTACTGACCAAACTGTGTAGTCAGAACCCCTCCCCCAGAGTCCACTGTCTGCTTCCTTTGTCTCTTCAGGTGCAGTGAATGTTATGAGCAGGGACGGTGAGGTTCCTAGGGTGTTTTTCCCTCCTTTTATATAGTTTCAGTCCCCCTCTTGAAAAACATTTTTAGCTGGGCACTAGGAGACAGAGAGTCTATGTGGAAGGATATTCCTTGCTAGTTTTTTCACGTTTGAACTTCCTTTGTCTTCCTTTCCTGCTTGATGACTCTGTTTACTGCTTACATGCAAATTAAGCAGAGCAATGTTCCTTTGTTTAGGACAGACCTGTTTGCCAACTTCTGTCTGGGCAGGGCTGTGGAGTTTGGAACACATGTTAATAACACCATACCAGGGGAATCTTATAACTTCACATACAGTGTTGCCACACTTTTTATCAGGATGATATTGACCAGGAAATTACGAGTTTTCAAATGATACCTTACAAGGCATACTTTGTACAAAGATTATTACAACAGCGTGTAGGGTGTGAATACAGGTGTATATTCTGTCACTGTGCTTTGAAACTGGATTAACTGGGTGTGGGGGTTGGAGCCCAGGTGCTGCTTTCGCTGAGGCTGGAACCCACCCACTTCACTTTATAGTGAAGACACTGGCTAAGTCACTTGAGTGCTGTTAGTCTTCCACTACCACAGTTTCCCCTGTGTGTCTGGAAGGACAGACAGATTCTCCCACAGTTCACTAGGAAAGAATCATAGAGCATCTCACTTTCTGCAGTACAAAGAACCATGGGATATACTCCCAGAAATCACACACCATAGGTGAGTGCAGCACCACTGAGGACACAGTAACTCAGGTATGGCTTTGCAATATGGCTGCTCACACTTGGTCTAGGCTAACCTGGATACTCAGACCAGGTGCCAACCACTAGGGTTAGCTCTGCAGTTAGGATGTACCATATTTGTCTGCCTTCTCTGAAGATATTTAGGAATATTATTCTTGATAAAAATGCTAAGGTAAGGAGTCAGCCTGATACCGCCTGACTGGTCCTTGGGTTTGGAAATGATTATTTTTTGTTAATTTGTTCTTTTTCCTTTAATACCAATCCCAGCAGTGGTATGCAGGAGTTCTCTAGGGTTGTTTTGCAGAGTAATTTGTAATTAGGGATTCTGAAGACAAACTGAATACATATTCTTGCTTATTATCTGCTTGTCGTAGGCTCGGGCCATCACTTCCGAGACCACGTCATTACATATCTCTCTTCAGTTTCAATTTAATGATTATCTCCACAGTTCATAGGGAATTGGCTGGGTTGTGAAGTTAATAAATCACTTGCTCTAGGGAGAGCCCCTGAAACCTAACTGAAGTTCCAAAATAAAATGAGGTTGCATCTGCTCACTTCTTTCCGGGGAGAGGTCTGCAAAATATGACAACCACAGTCACGTGCTCTGAAGAGACTTGAATAATGGGATCTCCTAGTAGAGTTTGGACTCGGTATTTTGGTGTCATCATGACCCACAACTCCTGAGAGGTCTGGCTGCTCACATAACATCTGTGCTCAAGTCCCTGTTCTGCTCCCCACTCACTTCTGGATGCATTGTGCAGCATTGGTGATAAGGCCCTGGATGGGCTGGAAACCAGCTATTTGAGAGATCATTTCTCACCACATACCATATCAAAGGAGATGAAAGTGGCTGGCAAGCTTTTGCTCTTTGTTCTTTGAGGGAATACCACATAGTGAGTATTAGAGCTTGCTGAGCTTGGAGTTCCCACCTAGGAATGCAGTCCTCTGAGCTGCTTGTTATCCTTGGGGATGATGGTAAAGCCTGTTTACTTTGTCTGTCATTTGTCTGACTGTTTTTTGCTTTGTTTAATCAAGTAGCTTATGCAGTGTGTGTGTGTATGTGTGGTTTCTGAAACTGAGGCACCTACAGATAGCAATAGGTGCTGTAATAAATAGTAAAATAAAAATAATACTGGAAATGGTTCTCCTGTGGTCCACAAGCATTAGCTGTCACAGGTGGACAACTCTCATGCTGATTGAGGCAGCAGGAGTCGTACTAAGTTTCATCAGCTGGAAATTGCTCTTATGTACAAGTTTGACCACATACCTAAGGCCACAGTCGTGAATCCTTGGCACAGGTGTTCTCTAGATTGACAATTCAAGAGTTTCTTTAGTGAACTAGCAAGGAGAGCTTTATAGGAAGTGTGGTGCATCTGGGTCAATTAAGAGGTGAAATAAAGGAACAACAGAAGAAAAGATTGCTTGGTAAACCTGTAAAGGGAATTTTCTATATTAAGTATTATATTCCTCTCTGGAAAGTCTCATGGGCTGGAGATTTACCCTAACTAGCGTTATTGAAGAAATCCAGATTCAGATCACTTAAGAAATTAAATTCTCTCATGATGGATTGTATATTAATCTATTTTAAAAGAAAAGCCTCCCCTTCCACAGGTAAAGGTATCAGCCCTGATTCTGAGCTACTGTGCAGCTTAGGGGAGCGGCACCCAGGGTGGCCCCTCAGATTCTCTGACTGGCTCAGGACCAGTGTAAGCTAGAGTAGACCAGGGCAACGCAAGAGGCTGTGATGAGAATAGCTGGAGTGCAGCAAAACTCAAGACACCTTCTCTCCTGTGATTATGAGGAGTCATTATGCCAGCTGTAGTCTACTCTAGGGGATATCAGATAGCCAGTTCAGCTGACTTTACTTCCCCTTTATACCAGTGGAAGAGGGTGATGGGGCCTGAGCAGAAGCCAGAATCAGGACCATGACATCTAAACAATGCTTCATGACAGATTGGTGCATTTAATCAGTATTTGTTCCTTTAATTCAATTAGAGATGTGTTTCCCAAAGGAATCCCTCCTAGGCTCAATATACTCATGTAAAGGAGTGTCAGCTTGTGATATCCATTCCCCACAATGATTATAATAGCATTTTCTCTTGAAATATCTGCATTACAAAGTTATAGTAGCATTTCTTACTTCAAATCATTTTCTATTTTAAAGAGAAATTGTTGGAGCTGTTTGAGAGCTATCTCTGAGCAGGTATTTATTCCCGTGCTAGGAGGCCGTGCAGCATAGGTATGTCACCGTAAGTGTGGACACAGCCTAAGGAATTACGTTTTTACGTCTGATGCTAGGATTATAGAGTGAGGCTGGATTTGTAGTTAAATCTAACTTTACTGTACGTGAGTTATGAAATCACTCTTTACGAGCAGAGCTAGCAGCTCTGATTCAAATTGATTGGGCAATGGAAAATAACAACAATGGAAAGAAAGCAGAGGGGGACATACAAAATTAATTTTTATGGCCTAAAGGAGGCTATCTTTTTTCACCTTATTCCATCGCTGCTCAGAGCCATACACTGTTGCGAATATTGAGCGAGAGATGAAAGAAGAATGGCTAATGTTTCTGCAAAAAGAGCCAACGATGACACACACCAAGCTAATAGAGTAACTTTATTCCAACTGGAAAATAAATTGAATTTTCTCTACAGAGCTGTATGTCAGGTCTGATACTATATCCCAAAAACCTGCTGCTTTAATCTGCAGTTTGTGCCTGTTTTCCCTCTTCTCATTTCTTGAAAAAGGAGGTAGAGCAGTGACCCTCACTTATGTTCTCAAACCAGGCTTGAAGGAGAAAAAGTGCTGCAGCTAATCAGACTACATTGAAATTCATATGGACGAGCTCTTTTACACTGGTGCCAGCAGCATGAGGAAGGACAATGAAGTGGTATACTGGCCCTTTAAGTAGGTCACAGAAAGCCTGGGGTTGTTGTTATCAGTGTCCACCTTCTGTGAAAGAACTGTCAACACTGAGCTCATTCCATTTGTAAACAGGCCTTTATTAATATTGTCATGTCTTATTGAAAATTACAGAGTTTGACACTAATAGGATTAGGTAACTTCTGACTTAATTACTCTAGTGTTATCAAAGGCCCCTGGTAAATATACAGTAACCTACTAATACCTAAGTATTATGCACCTTCTGAATCTGTTATTAACAATCCTCCTGGAGCCCATAGTGTAGAGGATGGATAACTGTATTGTAGAAGATGCCTATTCAGACTCCAGAGAATTAGCTCATATCGAGCTGCAAATAAGGATGAACATACTCTGCTGGTATCAGCAGGTTAAGGAATTTTCTAGCAGAACTAACTGCAGCAGAATATTTTTTGAATTTTAAGTCAGATTCATTAGGGGAGAAGGCTTGTTGACCAACAATATTTCAAGATTCATTGCTATCCAAATAACAATCAATTGCATACTTAATTCTATGACTGTCAATATGCAGTGCTACTCAGGTATTTAAACATGGCCTGAGGGACAGTGGTTGTCAGATCCAATCCGAAATTCAGGATGTAGGATTTTTGTTTGTTTACATTTGTAAGATCTCATCCATATTGTAAAGAATATGAACTGCAGTGCATGAAAATACAGATCAAGAGTCTAAGTTTCTCTAGCACATTTGCAATTTAAAAGCTTTAATTGGTAATATGGGTTCTGCTTAGGTTAGAGCGAGGGAGTTTTATTTTTCTCATTTAGGGCTAGATTCATTTTACCAGCAACGGGGATCAAGAAAGGGCAGTTTGCATCTCCCCAATCAGGTTCATTCTCCAGACCGACTAGGACAGCCATTGGACCTGCCCTGTTGTAGTGACCCATGTAGGCCCTCATAGGGGTGCAGAATTGTCAGTGCACAGGAGCAACCTGGTGATGCCTTCTGCACTTTGGCCTCCTCGCTGTTCTGGCCATTCCTGTCCTATCTGGAATGCCCCCCATGCTGGAGGCTGCTGATGAAGTTTCCCTGTACGAGGTATATTCTCCAAGAGGTCCTTACACTTGCCCTATGGCCCTTTTTATGCCAGCCTAGCTCACACACTGGCCACAGGGCAATGATGAATTTAGTGTTTAAACTACACTCACGTTGTAGTGAGAGCTCTGATTTTTCCCTGAGTAGTTCATTAACACACTCACCAGGTATAATAATGTTTCCAATTACTTGGAATTTTTCATTTGAAAAAAAATTCTGTATCAAAATGCAAAAGGAACAAGATGAGGAAAAAGAACATCAGTTCTATGTGTGTGCTTATATGCATATGTGTACATATACACACATTGTGTGTGTATGTATATATATGTATATTTAAAAGCTATAAGATACTATGATAGGATGCAGCGGCCCTATCCTAGAATTGGCTGGTTGTGGGTTAACCGACTTTTAAATGGCTTACCAGGCAACACTGATGGAATGGATTCAGTTAACAAGCAGGGGAGAACTCTGCTAGAAGAAAAGGGCCTAAACCCAGGAGCTCTGTGGTAGTCAGAGTTTAGCAGTGGATAAACTACCCATGGAACCTCAGCGAAGCAAAGGCTCAGCCAGACCTCCTGGATAAAGAGCCTTTTTTGAGGAAAATTTCAACGTTTTATTGAAAATCACTGACTAATAATTTGGCTCAATACTGGATCTAATTATCAGTCATGTCCCAGAGCTGCATTTGCTTTTTAGGGAGACTATCCCCTTACCTCTGTTTCTCCTATGAGGCGTTTGCAGCGGTTTTTGCCTCTGCAGGTTTCAGGGAGAGAGGTAGGCTGAGAAAACCCAAAGGCAAAAGGAAAGATCAGTGTCCAATGTTTCATCCCCTTATTCAGTATCTGGTTCGGAAGGATGTTGTTTCCCCCTCACAACCCAATGTGGACGGGGAACTAACTACCATCTCAGCCTGCCTTCCATCTAGCAGGAAAGGAGGTAGGCAAGATTGGAATGGCTGGATCCAGGAACAGGCAGTTTTCCATCACCTATCTCCAGGAGGGGAGTAGTGCCAGTAGGCCAGTATAATTATAATAAAATTATATATAGATGTAATTTCTCCATCTTGCATATGGGTGGCATATTGTATGGCATATGGATGGCTCTTTTCTCTTTTCTTTTTTTCAACTTCAATCATTACCATTTAAACTGAAAAATGCTCTTCCATTATCATGGTAGTATTAAAACTGGCTTAAAGAAGAAGGATATTCACTTTTGTTGCTTCCTGGACAATTTCTCTGATCAAGTCTCTGTACAGAGAAAGGTGAAACAAACACACAGAGTGATATCATTTCTGGAATATTTTTGATTCATAATGAACACAAACATTGGGAGCTAGGGAAGTCAATCATAGGCTTGGGCTGAGGATGAATACTGTCAGGTAACAGAAGAAGATCATGGCCATAAGGAAAAGGATGGTGTCCCAGAAACAAATCCAGTTCTTACTGGAGACTATTGGGAATCCTCTTACATACATCCTTCAATGGACAAGAGTTCATATAAAACCAGTAATTGTAGATCCCCTTCACACCTCGCCTATCACATCTATTGGCAGAGATCAATGTCCCAGTGTATATGTCCTGAACCCTCAACTGGCGAATGTAGAGAATCAGTTATTTTGAAGGGATCCACCCATTAGTTAAACAAGCAGAGAGTAATCCTTATGTCTGATGCCAACTGGGGGTACTGGGTACTGGTACTCATTCAGATCCCAATTCAAGCCAGGGAATAAGTCTGAGAGAGAGCTGGAACACAATGATTCTTTGAGGTTTCAAAGCACTGTTCCTTCCATGCATAATAACAGACTTGTCAGAGTCAATGTGTCTGAGGGTATGTCTACACTTTAAACGCTACAATGGCTCAGCTGCACCACTGTAGCACTTCATTGTAGATACTAACTACCTATGCCGATGGGAGGGATTCTTCCATCAGCATAGATCCACCTCCTCAACAGGTGATATCTAGGTCGATGAAAGAATTCTTCTGTCGACCCAGTGCTGCGTACACTGGGTTAGGTCAGTATAGCTATGTCTAAATCCACACCCCTGAGAGACATAGCTAGACCGATGTAAATTCCTACTGTAAACCAGGCCTGATACAGTTTTCATAAATAAATCAGGAAGAACAAAATCAGCCTTATTCCAGACAGAAAATTGTCTTCTCCTGTCCTGGGCGGACCAAAGTTTCCCATCTCTGGGTGCCCTACTCATCAAGGGGGAGATAAACATCAAGACTTACATGGTAGAAATTGGATTAAGCAGAGTGGAATCTCGATCCAGAAATATTCTTTCTTATTATAAATCAATAAAGTACCCTGTGGCGTCTCCGCATGTCAGGACCTGGGAAGTGAGGTGGGGAAGGAATTCTCACAAAGCTGGATAATGTCTCTGCTATATACTTTCCCACGACAATACAAAAGATGAGAAGAGAGCAGCAGTAATACTGTTTATGCCTTTCTGGCCAGTGAGGCTATGGCACTCAGGCCTCATTAACTCAGGATTGGAGCTTCTGATGTCCCTGTTTCACAGAGGAAGTCTGTTATTGCAAAAATAATCTTCCATCTAGCATCAGATAGGTTCTAAATGGGTATGTGATGAAGTGAATATCACTCTTACGGATGCTAAAAGGACGTGAACAAATACAACTTATTCTGTTGGCAGTTGCAAAGTCCATAGTTTAACTAGCATGTTAACAGGTGAGATATAGCCTTGAGTTCCTGCAGGAGGGCTTTCTTGTGAGTATATAAGAGTGTCCAATCAAAAAGGTCAAGTCTCTGTAGTGTAATGTTTTCTGAACATTCAAAAAAAGGACATTTTGTACAACTCACAACATGAAATGCTTCCTTAGGACAACCACCTTTTTTTTTTTTTTTGGTCATACAGGATCACAATGACAACTTTTGAACCTCATTCTACTTCTTACAGCACTGTCCAGATTGAAACCCAGTAGGAGGTGTCATTGTACCTCCCATCCATTAAAGAAGACTTTCTGATAGCAACTATCTCTTTGAGCCCCGTATTGTACTTTAAAATCAGATAAGTAGTCCTCACAACGCTCGTAGCATTAATTATCAAAGTAAATTTAAGAAATAGTCTTTCTTCAGTTAAGCATCAACATTCTGTCCAGAAACACTGACAATCTCAGGGCAGAGTAGTCCTGTCTCTTGTGTTGAGATCCGCTAGGCAGCCACATGGCGATCTAGGTATACATTCACCAAATTCTACATATTGGTTATCCCGTCGTTAGCCAATGCCATGTTTTTGAGAGAACTCTTCATTCCTTAGTGTCTAGGGGTTGGAGAGGATATAATATATCACATTTTGATGTCCATATTTAATGGATGATCCCGGTTCCCACCTTTACAGACACTCTTCTGTGAAAGTCCTGTTATAATGGATCCGTGGACCTTAGCATGATGAGGAATTGGAAAATTTATCTATCTTTGCTTACCTGAAAATTTCTTTTCTTCAAGTAATACGGTCCACTGCTCTGGCCCACTCTAGAAACATAAAGATCAGAATGGAGATGGAAATGGATATCCAAAGATTAGTGTTTGTTTCACTAGGGGGAAATCCCCATGCTCTGCAGTTGTGCTTTTTCTCAAAATATATTTAACACAATCTGTAATTTTGGAAAGCAGACTCAAATTATTCTGGCTCTGGAAGTTGCCTTAACTGGAGGGAACTAGAAGGAGTGCAGCATTCCTGTGCTGTCAGTGACTGAAGGCATGATTCTGCTCCCAAGCTGCAAAGAGACTGAAATACCCATTGTAATGGATCTGTGGACCGTAATAGCCAAAGAAAGGAAATTTTCAGGTAAGCACAGATACATTTTCCTATTGCTTTAAGCTTTAAAGTGGCTCTAAGTGCCCCCTTTTGTGCATCAATTTCACCCACAAATTTTTGGGTCTGTCTCCAAAGCTGTGGAAACAAAACGAAATTAAATATTCTTGTGCCATTACAACTGTTAGTTTACATTCCTAAAAGCAGTCCATAGAAACTGTACATAGTTTAATCACCATTACACAAAGGAGTCATCTATGTGACAAGAACTCACACACACTGATTTGGGGATTATACAAGATTTTTAAAATAATTCTTAAACAAAAAGCACCTTTTAAGGTTTTGCATGGAGGTTTGTTTGAGAGGAATTTGTTTGAGAGGGTACTGGAATTCCCAGAGCTGCTGAATTTCCTGGAAGGATACAAAGCTCCAAAGTTTTCTCATGTGTTTTTTTTTTTCCCCTCCACAATTTTAATTTCAGTAACACTTACTTAACAAAAGTCCCTTCCTGTCTCAAGGGAAATATTTTTTATTTTACAAAAATGCTGTAAAAGGGAGGTCACCTATTTCTGTTAACTGTATCCATTAGCAAGGCAAGAAAATACATCAAGTTGAAGGGAAATGGGTAGATATTAGCAATTGGACTGATAGGGGAAAGCAGTCTTCAGAAAAATTAATTTGGCATCAGCAGAGCTTTTCAAGGTAAAAGCTAATTCTAGACATAACAGCTATTGGTCATCTCCTAAACGTGTCTGAAGATAGTTTGATATAGTGCGTGTGTGTGGGGATGCATGTGTGTGTGCATGTGTGTGTGTGTGTTTATATATGCACAACTTACTAAACATTGTGTTCCTAAAAGCCACAAGCTGATGGTAGTGTTGTTAAACAGCATTTATGCTTAAAGGAAAGCAAGTGCTCATTGATCTTACTTCATTATAAATGAGATATTTTTTCGTTAACAAAGTGTATACTGTTTTTAGAGCTATAAGGGCTTTAAAAATATAGAGAGCAGAACTATATCTAATTTAGGAGAACAGATATTTGGCTTGATATCATTACTATTATGTGGCGATTTATGTTGTAAGGTTTTACCAATCCCTTCCTTGGGTCATTTTTGAATTGTGTGAAATAAAGTTTGTCTCCCATCTCAAAATTGTTTTTTAAATATTAAGGTACTCCTAGATCTGAACTCTCAGAACAAGAAGGTTGGTATCAGAATTGTGTTTTAACACTGATACTACATGTTTGATGCACGTGGATCAGGACAAGGCATACAGATGCAACAGGACCACATCCAGAAGTTGAAGCTTCATTGTAGACTTCATTACCATAAATTCACACATATTGGGCTCATGAGTAAGGGTTGGACAGACTAGCCTCATTGTTTATACATTAATTTTTAAAAGCCAACTTTGCTGGTTCCCAGCTTACAAACTGAGGGCTCTACATACTACTAAACTAGCCGTAGCAAAGTAGCTGGTAGAGTTTCTTACTAGATCTGAATATTGACTCCTAGAACACAACTTGGTGCTGT
Organism: Emys orbicularis; assembly: GCF_028017835.1. Taxonomy (NCBI): domain Eukaryota; kingdom Metazoa; phylum Chordata; order Testudines; family Emydidae; genus Emys; species Emys orbicularis. The sequence goes on from NC_088691.1 coordinate 34,027,917, forward strand.
CATAGCCAAGAATTCAGTAGTTTTTCTTAGCTAAATCCCAGTTCATCTCATCAAGAGGGTCACTTACAGTCTGGAGGTGGATTGCAGGATCCCTGCCTGCTTCTGGAGTCATGGATGGTGTCAGTCAAAAACATCTTTTTAAAATCTTTCTCTTCTTGAGGCCCTGGATCTTGCAGTGCAGTTCATCCTTTGCTGATTTGTAGATTTCAGGTACAATTTTCAAAAGTACTTAAGTGATTTAGGAGCCTAAGTCCTATTGAAAGTCAATAGGAGTTAGGCTCTGAAGTCACTTTGATGTGTTTGACATTTTAAACTTGGATCACTATAAAATAGTGCGCTCTACAAAAGGACTCCATGTGAAGGCCACTTTCATGCTGTAGTTAGTGCAGGATGTGGCTGCCCACCCAGAGGTATTACCTGCCAGGAATATTTTACACCATTTTTTTTTCAAAAACCACACTGAGCTGCACCTTGTATGCCTCTAGGTAAAATTCAAGGTGCTGACTCTGATCTGTAAAGTTCTGTGAGGTTTACAACCTAACTGTTGGAGAGAGAGCCTCTCTCCCTCCAAGACACCACAGAAGTGGCATGGGATGGATTTGATGATCCCTTGAGGTCCCTTCCAGGTGCCATTTCTGTGAATCTATAAGCTGAGGTCAGGTGGGGCACTTGAGTTAAAAGCCCCTAGGTGGAATGGTCATAAGGTGAATAGCAGCATGTCTTTCAATTGAGGGCCCTTGACTCTGAAATTCGCTTCTTCAACTTGTCTGACCGAGACAAGTGTATTGTCTTTCAGGGCACAGTGCAAGGCTCCTCCTTTCCTGGAAGCTTTTGCCTAATGTGAGGACGGGTGGGTCAGCATTAGTTTGATTTTGAACTTGTCATTTTTTGTTGTATGAACACTGTTTTTTAAATTGTATTTTGTACAACATTTGTCAGATGTTTTATGCATCAGTGCATTCCCATATAAGAATTCCAGTGGGCCTATCCAAAGGCTGAAAAATTAGGGGGTTTCCATGACATATGACTAGATTTTTTTTGTGCAGCACAAGATACAATGTATGAGAGAGAAAGCATTTACCTAAATAAATAAATCCGGTGTGGAGAAACAAATCGCATAGTACTGTATAGTTCCAAAAAATGCTCAGTGTTAAAACAAATGCTAATGTCAAAGCAGTGGTGAATTTTTACCTTGTGTTCTTGTTATCAGGTTGCTCTTGATATAAGAGATGTGTTGATAGAACTGGAACTAGTCCAGGTACATTGGAACAGAGATTTTGCCCATCTGCCAGTTTACATGAAAAATAACTGCCTACCAACCACCAATGCTCTGGTCTAGCTCAGATGGTTTGGGCTGGGTGGCTAACAATGCAGGTGCTTAAATCAACTATAAAGTGAGAAATGGAAACCTGCGAGATAAGACCCTGTGACTTTTAAAGGTGACTTCCTGGCTTTGGGAAGATACTACTTTGGACATATATGAAAAGGGCAAATTACTTTCAGCTTGCTGTGATATAGAAAACATTGCCCATTACGAGGGTCACAGGAGAACAAAGGAAATTAGAAATATGACTGTCTGAAACATTTTAGAAACCCTACAAAACAATGCATCACCTGGAAACAATAATGGCTTGCTGCTCCTAGGTACTGAGCACCCACAAATCTCATTGAAGTGATTAGGAGCTGCATGCTCTCAGTACCTCTGAAAATCAGAGAATAATTTTCCAAATGGCTACAGTAATTTAGAAGTGGGTTACCCAGTATTATAAAATGAGGATTTACCCTGATGCTTCAGCTTGGGGAGCGCTAAGCAAACTATAAATTGGGTTGCTCCTCTCCTTCCTCTCAATTAGGTAGCTCCAACCAATCAGTTGCCAGAAGGTTTTGGCACCTTTCTCTTAAATGAGCAGCTTGCTCTCTCTCACCAGTCCCAGCTCCACCTTCTGAAGGATCAAATATTTCTATCAAGCATGGCTCCAAAATGATGGCAGCACCTCAGAAAAGTTGGCTCCTTAGCATTTGGAGCAGACATGATAATGAATGTAGCAAGGTCTGTGTTTCCCTTGTACTTCTTGGGCCCGACTTCTTCTTGTGAACAAGGGGGTCATTTGAGGTCTCTCTTCCCACACACTTCAATGGAATCTCACTGCCAAAATGTAAATTATTGATAATTCGGGATGCACAGTAAAGAGGGATATTGAGCTCTCTACACCAACTTCATCAGGCTCTGCTGGATGTTCTCCCTCTCTACTCTGTGAAGCTGGGCCAGTGGTATTTTATGCACAGATTCACTTACCAGTTAAGTGGATCTCTTTCAGAAGTTTGCACATCAATCTTTGTCTGTTGTCTCAGGCTACTGAACATCCTATTACTCACAGCTGGCCCTTCTCCCTCCACAAGACCTTCCCAGGACGTCCCCCATAGAGCCTCCAACATCTTCCCTTTGCAGGCCCAAGGTTCTTTCCAGCTCTGAGGAAAAGGAGTGTTCAGCAGTCTGCTACACACAGAAAGACTTCTAGGCAAAGAAGGGGGTTGCAGATAGGGATTAACGAGTACTTAGTTCCAGCTCAGGCCTATGGGTCTGTGAATGGCTCCCGGTTCAGCTCCTGGAAACCTTGGCTGGTAAACTCTCTGTGCAAATTAAGCAGCATAGACAGTCCACCAGGGAACCTTCACCAATGTCTTTATTGTTGTTTATGCTCCAGTACATCACAACATAGCAGTATCTGTGTGAAGTTCTCCTTATGAACTGAACCATCGCTTAGCCTTTTATATTGCTTGCTTTCCTCTCAGTGCTACCCAGCTGGTGAGTTAATCACCTCATCAGACTCCCCACAGGTGCAAGTGATCCCTTCTACCCTTCCAAACCCAAACTACCTCAGTCCTTCCTACTCTAAGTACACCTAGTGCCCTGGGTGGTCTAAGTAACCAGGATGCTGGCTTCTAAAGGGCTCAGTTTATTGCTGCTAACAGCACCCTGTCAAAGGTTGTCCCTCCCCAGGATTGTGATCCAGCTGTTATGTTGTCAGTGAAATAGTTCTTGCTTTCAATAATGAACACTGCTTTACTCGAGTATTGCTGTGACTATCAGCAAGTCTTTGATGACCAAATCCTTCCCATCCAGTTCAGCTATTGCTACATATATCATGATTTTAGGCATGTGGCTACAGGATGTGATTTGCAGTTTCACTGTTTTTTTATTGAAAGGTAGTTTTCATCCCTTTATCCAGAGGAATCAATGACAGCAGGCATATGAGAGTTAACAGTTATTTCCTCAGGGAGCATGCATGCTACTTTTAAGATCCTAAATAGAAAATCTTTGTTAGATGCTAGTCTCTGAAGACAGGGTGTCACTGTTCTTTCTAGAGCAGTGCAAAGGGTGTGGAATGGTAGTTTATATCAACTGGCCGGGTAAAACCAAGAACTGGATCATGGTCATGAACTGTGAATGTGGGTGGCAAGCATCTCCTTTACGACACACCGAGCACAGTGCCTCAATCTGCAGGTGGACTGCTGAGTTGACAGTCCCTGAAACTGGGTTAGTGATCCTTCAATAGCAGGTTCTTTGATCTTGAAGCTGATTGGTTAACGCTACTTGATAAAGCAAAATAGAGGAACAATAATTTCCAGATTTTTTTACCCTCTTGCAAAAACACAGTTAATAGGTAGGACCAAAATTCCTTTCTCTTAACCCCAGATTTCAGGATAAAAATCACCAAGGTAGGAGTTGACTGTATGGATCAGGAGAATAACAGTAGTTATTGATCTCACTGTTGCGTACCTTTAAGTCACCCACAATGCTAGGTTTGTCAGTGTGCTGTCTGAGCATTTTCATCTTATGGCTCTCTTGAGAGCTTATGTGAAATTAGTTTTTTTAATTAATTTTTTTGTTGACAGGGCAGATGAACACCAAAATTTACAGCCACAATTGTCGTTGTGTGACCAGTCTCAGCAGACAAGCCACCCCGTCAACTCCTGGCACCTCTGAGTCAGTGCTTAGGTTCATTTATGAGCTAGTACAGATAAACTTGTATTGTGGCTGGCCATTGTGTAATGTTTCTGTGGGTAGTGGACTTCTGTCTCCAGGGTTGTTAATCCAGTACTTTAACTGAACCTTAAATTTGCCAGGAGAATTATATAAAGGTGGAGAGTGGAATCCTTATGTAAGTGTTAATTTCTTTCCTTGCCCCTTCACCCTGACTCTTTTTAGTGAAATGTAATTTCCTCCAAATTTTTAAAAATTGCATAATTTTGGGGACACAGGCCTGTTTTACAAATATTTAGATCATTGCTTTGTATTGACCCTCTCCCCTCCAAGTTCTTTAGATGAGAAGGAGTATTTCACTATTCTGTTACTTTGTCTGCAGTTTATCATCCTCTTTCTTAGGGAGTATACTTTTTCCTCCTGCTTCTGCCACTTTCTGCTCCATGGAATACCAAAAGAGGAAGTGCTGATTTGAGAGAGATGCAGGCTGATCTCCTCTAGAGAAGTAGTAATGTGAAATAAAAGAAAAAAATGCTTTGCTAAATAAGAACATACCTGACAAGATCTGGACAGATAGCAGCCCTACCCAAGAGATCAGCTATGAACAGTCTCAGTCTGAAGCACAGTTACCAGACTTTATTCTTGAGGGGAAAATATATCTATCTTATATCCTTACAGCCAAGAAGTAGCATCTCTAAGTAAATAAAACCCACTAACTGGTGATGGCTTGGGATCAATGAGTCACGAGTCAGCATAATTGCAAACCATGCTTCTTGTTGGTTGATACAGGGGTTTATAGGGTGGTTGTGCCATCACAACCGTAAAACTGTCAGGTCCCATTATCCTAACTTCCCTTCGGGGGCCTAGCTAAAGACTGTAGGAGAAAGCCTTGCTTCCAGGCATGGGGAGTTCAGTGAGTCATGGCGAGGGACAAATCAGTATATCTTTCTACATTCAAGGCTCCGATTTTCACACTAGCTGTCATGGAGCAGTAATGTATGACTTAGCATGTCTTTGTTTGGGAAGGCTGATAGACCTAAGCTGGAAGGGACAAATATGTCAAGTGGAGATCTTCAGTTGATCTATCTTACATGAATATAGTCTTTTGCTGATGTCCAGACAGATCACTATGTTAGTTATCACAAATATGATGATGCTTTCTGAGTGTGGTAGAATAAGAATTTTGTTTCCAGAACCCTCTTGACATTGAATATACAGATGATAGTTAAAATCCAAATTTTCTTCCATGTAAACCTAGTAAAGTTGAATTAAAACATTAGGGTTGAATTAAAACATCTGTAGGGTAGGCAAAGCATCCTATAACTGCCTTCTGTTCTGAGATTGTACAACACCTAACACTATGGGATCAGGTCCATATCTAGGGCTCCTTGGTGCTACAGTAATACAAATAATATTAACACAATCTTCTTGCCCACACTTATAAATCACAGTGAAAGCTTTACAGAAAACAGGTTACCCCCATAAAATTACACTTTTTAGTTTTCACATTGATTGCAGGATAAATTCAACACACTTTTGTGAATGAAGCATTAAGGCTGAAAAAGCAAAGACTCACATTTAAAGAAAAAACAAAAGTTTGGGTTGATTCTGAAATGTTAGCAACTTGTTTAAAATATGAATTGTATTGCTGCCTTTTGTATGATGTACACTTCTGATGTGTACTAATAACTACATTAAAATTAAATTTATCAAGTAAAATAGCAGTAGAATGCAACCTGAATTGTAGGAATAAAATTAATAGAAAAGTGTCAAATCTCCCTTTTAAAATTACTGAATTCATATTCAGTTTATAACTGATTTTTTTCAAATTTGGCATGATTTGTGTCAGTGAGATCTGCAAAACATGCCAAGATTGACATTTCTAGCTTTAGCAATCTTTGAGTTACGTGAGAATACAATATCTGACTGTGTAGGGCAGAAGAATTATTTCTCCTGCTCCCCCAACTCAAAAGGGGCTCAACTACATTTGTTCAGACTTTCCAAATAAGCTTACTCTCCAGGTGCATTTGTTTGAAGGGTATAAGCCAGGGGTCGGCAACGTTGGCACGCGGCTCGCCCGGGTAAGCACCCGGGCGGGCCGGGCCAGTTTTATTTACCTGCTGACGTGGCAGGTTCGGCCGATCGCGGCCCCCACTGGCCGCGGTTCACCGTCCCGGGCCAATGGGGGTGGCGAGAAGCCGTGGCCAGCACATCGCTCGCCCCGCGCCGCTTCTCGCCGCCCCCATTGGCTCGGGACGGCGAACCACGGCCAGTGGGGGCCGCGATCGGCCGAACCTGCCGCGTCAGCAGGTAAATAAAACTGGCCCGGCCCGCCCGGGTGCTTACCCTGGCGAGCCGCGTGCCAACGTTGCCGACCCCTGGTATAAGCAAATGATAAATGGTTTAGATAGAAAGCTTGAGTTCATCTTTACCAATAGAGGGAGCTGCTGGAGGCTTTTATTTTTATTTATTGATTTACTTTGGCCTGAGTAGAAAAATTGTGAGTCTGCAACTATTTTATAGAGCTTTGTAGCACTCATTCAGAATGAGTTTGTCTAAGGAGAATGGCAGGTTTGCAATTGTGTTACAAATGACTGGATGTGGAGAAATGGAGAAAAGAATAATTCTGAAAATGTTAGGTACTAAGAACAATCAATCATCATTAAACTTTGTAAAAAAAATTACTAGCTAAACAGTCTACAGATAAAAATCTGTAAAGAAACACTCTTTGTAAGTGAAAACATTAAGTCTTATGAGGCATTCCTCCATAGTGGATCCATCTCCCACTGAAGTCAATGGATTGGAAAGACTCCATATGACTTCAGTGGGGCTTGGACTGGGCATTTAGTTTTTGCATGTGTTACAGTTATCCGTGTAATTGTCAGCATGAAAATATTACCTTTTAACAAACTCATCCTTAGTGTCTGTATGTCTCTTCTACAATAAATAAATAGCAAAGCCATTGATACTGATTAAATATTAATATAGAGTATACTTGCCACACTAACTTATATGAGTAGTACTTGCTACTTTCCCTATTTGGAAAACTCACGAGTAAGAATTTTAGATTTGGGGCCAGAGATTAAAGGGCTTGTTATCTTACATCTTCCCTTACAGCATCTCTTGGGGCTATATTTTTTAAAACATAGAATTTCATAAAGCATTTAAGATTGAGGTTTTAATTGTTAGCTATTACCTTGGGAAGTATAGCTGACTTTTTTGCAGGGTGTGGGTGTGGGTGGAAGGGGTTATTTAATGCCTAATTAAATGGATTTGAATGCCCAAACAAAACTATATATCATCATGATACCTTTTCTATTGCACTCCTGCTTTAATCAGATTAGGTATTTCACATCCCTTCCCTGCCCCTATACTTTTGTTTATGGCTGCTAGTACTGTTAGCAGTGATTGCCACGTTTCAACCCAGAGGTGGTTACATTTCAGTGGTGGGTGTACTGAATTAGATCCCTCTGTGTACCGTATATATTTTGTAAATCAGTAAAGCACTTTGAGGTTTGTAAAAGATGCTCTGTAAATCAATACATAATAAATATTAAAGTTTTACATTTATTTCCTGATGACAGTCTAAAGTTGTAAAAATACAGTGTTTGAGAGATGAATACTTTCAAAGCAGTTTTGTGAAATCAAGTTTAAACTCTTATTGATTCATTATAGACATAATGCTTCATTGATCAGTGTATACTTCTCATATTCTACAAAGAATATCTTGATATCTATTTAATCTGTAAAGCAGACTAATTCATCTATTTAAATCAGAACTGCTGATTAAAGAGCTAATATAGGTCTAAAGCCAAAATTTGCTCACAAAAGATACCAGTGGAAAAACATTGAATGCATGCTACCTTAATGCATGGGGAGCTATTAGGGTATAACGGCATTGTGCAGTGCCAGGGTTTATATGAAGGAGGAATGTGGCTTTTCTGCTTTATGAAATTAACATGAGCTGTTATCAGTTGGACATTCTTAAACAACCGTATGTCTGTCTATGCTTTACAGCCCATGGTCATCAATAGTTTTCTCATATGCTGGTGTGCCTTTACTGGTCTGTAAACTTTGCATAGCTTCAATGAGTTAGTGACAGTTGGTTCATCTATAATTGCGGTGCTTTACCACAATGAATTATTGACAGTTTTTTCTACTGGTAAAAGCTTTAGTGTGTTGTGCTGCATTGAGTTATTGAGGGTTCCTCCTCCCACCCCCCGATAACTGTTAGGTGCTGAGCAACCCCATGCAGTTCAGTGGCGTAGCCAGGTTCTACCGGTAGGGGGAGCGAACACATAAAAAAGGCACTGAAGCAGCGAAGAAAAAAAGAAAAGAAAAACCCATGTCTTGCCACCAAAGACTGAAGGATTTGCCGCCGAAGACCCGGAGCGGCTGAAGGACCCGCCGCCGAATTGCCGCCAAAGACCCAGACTGCTGGGGTGACTGTAAAAATTAAAAAGGCGCCACTTCTTGGGGAATGTGCTCAGTGGGGAGCGGCCGCTCCCCCACTCCCCCCCCAGCTATGCTACTGATGCAGTTATCAGTTGCTGTTTCAGAATTAACTATCTGATTTCACCTTACCAATTGCAGTTATCAGTTGTTCCTTAAATGGATAACTGCTTAATGTGGCACTTCCCCCAGTAGTATTTATAGTTCTTTCATTCACAACTGCCTATCTTTTGCTTTTCTCAGAGTTATCAAAGGCAATAGCGATAAAGCGGGCTTGGGCTTACAGAGTACAACCTTGATTTGCAGCTGTCCTGGAGTGATGTATAGGATTGTCATCGTGTGTTGAATTTCTCTCCATAAGGAGCTTGTCTGATTTCCTTCCCCCTCTCTCACTTTCCTTTGCTGACTGATCATGAAAATTCGTCATCACTTCCATCTGCTTTCATAGACACCCAGAAAATGTAACTCAGGAGGCAAGTATAGTCTATAGATTTCTGGTTGTGGCCAGCATCTGCCCTTTTCCTGAAACTGGAAGAACACAGGTAATGAGCTGCTCTTTCTGGGAAGTCTCTTAGTCAGAAACTGGTACAAGAAATTATTATGGTCTACATGTTGTATTTTTTATAACAAATATAGTATGAATGGACACATCCTTCACCCCTGATAAGTTACTAGCCTGTCCCATTATCAAAGTTGAGACTCCCCTATACTATATTAGATTTGCAGATTGTATAGTCTTGGGACAGGTTTACATGCTTGTGTGGTAGTGGTAATTCCACTATTGGCAACTTTAGATGCTCAAAAGTGGTAAATTGATATTAATATTAAAATTAATATTTTAATTGTTCAATGTTTGTATGTCACCAATTAATGGAAATTACATGTGCTTCCCACACCACACTATAGGGTTTGCCTGCAATAATCTATTTATGATGTTCTGTGTCAGCTCTGGGAAGTGATCTTCCATTGGCCATTGCATTTGCATGCTCTGCTTATCTATAAAGAAATACATCTTTCAGTTTTGTCTTAAGTTTCTGATTATTTTTTAATCACTAGTTCACGTGATAGAGCGATTAAGTTTGGGATTCTTATCCAGAAGTAACAGTGATCAGTGATATGTCCAACAGCTATCTTAGTTACATTTCTTTAATACAAGTGTCACCACTACCAGTTCAAGTGTTGTATAACACTAGGCTTGAATCTCGGGCATCATTCCATTAGTTAAGACAGAAAGTACTGACTCCTAATAAAGGCAATACAGGTCTGTCGCATCTTACGCTGGGGTTACGTTCCGCAGTCAGCGCGTAAAGCGAAAATCGCTTATAATCAAAATTACATTGAGTGTAATGGTGGGCGGAATCACCCGCACTACAAGTACAGTATTAAAATTGTTATTTTTCTCTTTTTGTTTTTGTTTTTGCCGACCGCGTAAAGCTGAAATCGAGCATGTTAAATGCGCGTAAGATGCGACAGACCTGTAATAATCTTTAATAATACTTTGTATCACTGTAAAATCTTTCAGCCAAGGATTTCCAAGTCCTTTACAAACATTAAACAGTTCATACCACTTCTGTGGGTATTACTATCCACATTTTGCACCTGGAGTAACTGAAACAGTTTAGCCCATTTTTTCAAAAGTGTTCAGACTATTTGGATGACTTAAATGGTGGGTGCCCAACATGAGACACCTAGGATGTTATTTTTTGAGGTGTTGAGCACCCTCAATTCCCATAGATACATCACAAATTAGTTAAAATCTGAAAGTTTTAGCCTAAATGACTTTCCCAAACAAGAAGACTGTGGCAGAAACTAGAACCAAGTTATCCTAACCTAATCAGCTCTTTCCTGAACTAAAGATATCCATACTGTTTCTTGCTTGTTCACTTAACTGTGAAGGAGGAGAGCAATTTAGAAATAGAAAGAAAGAGAAGATCAAAAGAAATGAAGGAAAATATAACATTAATGTAAGGATCTGATCAAACCTGTTCTGTAGTCTTCAATCCTACGTCTTCTCCCCGGTCCAAATACTTTGGAGTATTTCCTGTACTTTTCTTCTTTCTTTCTTGAAAATTTTAATCCATCTCCCCACCCTGAGCTATGCATACACCCGTCTCTTATAATAACCTTTATTACAGTGGAGGGTTTTTTTTTTTTCATTAAAACCTCTCATAATTATAGATGCATTACAAGTGGGGTCACTTTTTTATTATTTTTTATTTAAGGATTCCCAGTCTGATTTGGTAGATTTCATGTCACCTGCAGGGAGTAAACATCACTGCAGGCTCTCATCCTTGGGAGAGTTATATGTTAGTGAGGCAGTGCTCCTCTTTTGAAGATTTTAAGATGATTAGAAGTGCTCTTCTTTTATGCATTTTCACAACCCCAGGGTTCCCACTGAAGAACTTCATATTTGTTTCCCCATTTTTGTCTTAGCTTTCACTTTTTGCTGGAATGCCCACTGTGATAATTGAAGTGTCCCAAGAGCTTGCACAAAATCTCTGTGCTGTGCAAAAAATGTTGAGAAATATTTTGTGATAATCCTTTCCCTCTAGTGTTATTTTCCTATAATGTACTCTCTGAATGTTTTTGCATTTGGTAATCCAAGCAAAAATAAGGCTCTTTATAGAATTTTTGCAAAAGGTGAAGGTCTGCATTCCCTCCGGCAGTATCATAGTCTCAGTATCTGGAATGTAGACTGAGGGGAGGGTTTTTCTGTCTTAGTTAAGGTAGGACCATTCTTCAAGAAGCGAGTGATGTGATTTGAAGATATCTTGGTCTGAAATTTCTGCTTGGCAGACTGCATTCCCCTAAATAATTACCCCCAGGAACTTGCAAATATGTATGTAGGGTAACTAGGGCTTTTTATTGGCCTCAGGCAAGGTATCAGTTCATCTCTTTGTTTCTTTTGTTAATCAACTAACAGCTACTGGTGACAGCTAGGTAGAGTTTTCTGCTCAGTGTCTTCCCACAGAACCATACATTTCCTGATCTGAGCACCTCTTTATTTTTAAACAGGGCCCTTTTTTTTCTGTTCTGTACTCTTTAGCCTTCTCCCTTTAAAGGGAGGATTGGGCTGACCCTTTTATTTACAAGTCTTAAATGATGCTGCTAAGAATAGTCCTTATAATAATTTGTAAGTCTGAAATTTTACTTCACATGTTGTCCAACAAATGCTGACAAGGGAATACTTAAGGGGGCAGAAAATCCAAAGATTGTTCATCTCATTTGGGCTTTAACCAACTTTTTTTCTCTTAAGGACATGGTCTGTTAAACAGTGCACAAAAAACTGTATGGATCAAAAGGAGAATAAGTTTACAAATGTTGACTTGATAGTTTTGTGCTGTACTGACTGCAGTATCTGCCCTTACCAGCCACCAGAAGTTAAATGAAGAGGAGGTATGGCAGGATTTCAAAATTTGCAAGTAATTTTAGCAAGAGGAGAAGCATTTGGCAGTAGCAGAAAGCTGCAACATGTTTAATTTTGGAATACCACTAGCTGACAAAAATCAAATATTGGGACTGATTCTCTTCTCATTTACAATAGTTTTACATTGATAAACTTGATAGAGTTACCCCAGGGTAAGAGGCAGGAGAATTGGGTGCATTAAGTCAGGAGGTGTTGGTGTAGTTATAAGCAAATACTGTACTTTTTCATTTTATTACACAAAGGAATGAACCCTATTGAGGAGGGAAGGGGAAGTTTACTGTAACCTGGCATAGTCCCTATTAGTTATTGAGACAACCAGCATTTCTTATTTCTCCAAAATGCTGAAAGGCCATTTATACACCTCTACCCCGATATAACGTGACCCAATATAACACGAATTCGGATATAACGCGGTAAAGCAGTGCTCCGGGGAGGCGAGGGGGGCTGCGCACTCCGGCAGATCAAAGCAAATTCGATATAACGCGGTTTCACCTATAATGCGGTAAGATTTTTTGACTCCCGAGGACAGCATTATATCGGGGTAGAGGTGTATTTTAAGTTCACAAAAATCTATTTTGCTAGGGCATAGTTGCTCTCCTTTCCCTTGTTTTCATATCTGTTCTCTCTAAATCAGCCTTGATTTCAGCGTTGATAGCAGAACTTTCTTCAGGGCTGCATTTGCAGTTGAAATCTAATGGTCAGGTGAGAGAAACAGGATTCCAATTAGACCATTAGTCGTGAGGCCATTCCTTTCAGAGTATTTTAAACTTACTCAGATTGATTTCAACACATTGCTCTAATTTTAGTCTTTGGCATGAATCTTGGGGCTATTTAAGTATAATCTTACTGGTCACAAATTGAAATTAGTTCATTGCTGGTATGACATATTATTGAAATAAGGTATATCAAGAATCTGCCTTTCTGGTCATCTTAGACATTTTACATTTTTGATGATTGCTAGTGTTTTTGTGCAGTGTTCATGAGGTAGAAAAAAAATGCCCAATAGCATGTTTAGTTTCTGACGTTCTGTTTCCCTAAAAGTAGCAAAAGACTACCTTAGAACATTAAAACAGATTCTTTCTGCTCAGTTATCAGATACATACTTGTTTAGATCCAGGTATGTTCCAGGTTTATTATTTTTCCCTGTCTTCTGTTCACAGACACAGCAAATGTAGCAAGCTCAGCTCAGCTCATGTGTATCTTTAGATTACCATAGAGTTCATCTTTCTAGTATGTATCAATGAGATCTCTTCTGCGTGTTGTTGTGGATCAAGAATGTTGCCTTACAAATTCATAGGGTGTGAGAACCAAGAGGCACACTTCAGCAGTTCTGGCACCCTAAGGACCTGTGAGGTTATACTCTAGATCTGCCAAAACACAGATTACAGATGTGTGTCCTTTTTTTTAAAAGGAGATGTTACAGCAATAGGTGTAGTTTGAAGTATTGTTTGTTTGTTTCCTTTTAGGTGGAATTGTTATAATGCATGTAACGGTCCCCTGGGTAAAACATGCTAGCTTGTATGTGGGGCAGGTGATACATTGGGATGGGATAAAAGCCAGATAATGGTTTATAAAAGTACTATTGTATTAAGGAAGTAAAGACTTTTAAAATTATTTTTAAAGCACTGTGTAAAGCAATTGTGAGACAGACATGAAGATGGAAGGAGATAGTCATCCTTTCTCTTTCAGAGGTCACTTTTTTTAAAGTGGTGGATGAATGGCTTGCTATATTTCCAGTGCTTCATGTGACATTAAAATTGAGATTATAATTGCACAAAAATCTGAAAAGTCAAGGTGAGAGTTCTAACAGCAGCCTTAACTCTGCACTTGCAAATATGTATGAGGACAAGATTTGAATTTTCTTTGGGTTTATAGAGAGACGTATTTCCTTTTGGACATAAGCGTCAAACTTGCATTATTTCCCTTCAGGTTTCTTTGACAGATCTGGGCCTATTATATGCTGAGTGTCTAAATCATCTAAGAGTTTGTCTACATCAGGACTCAGAAAAGTTTAGAAGAACCAACTAAACCTGTGAAATTAATGCTCAGAAGTTAAAGAGTAATAAACCCATGTGGATACTTTCATTCCGAAGCATGGCAGCCTTAGTTTGCTGTAGCAGAATCCTGCAGGATTTATCTCCTGCCACACATGCAAGATAGTGTGTTTTGGCCAGGGGACCATTCCACCTAGAGCAGTGGTTCCCAAACTGGGGTTCACGAAATGTTACAGGGGGTTCTCGGGAAAAAATTCCCTAATGGCGGACAGACCTGTCCCTAAGAACCCCGGGCAGCACAAGGCCAGCAGCCTGGAGCCCCTGGACTTCCAAGAACTAAACAGATCAAAGCTAGCATATCTGTCACACTGAGGAGATTTAAACTTCAAGACTCCTTATAAGAAATGGAAAGGGAAGTGGATATTTTTTGCTGTTTTTAAAATTAAATAGGCAGCTAGTATTGTTTTTAAAATGATTATGAAGAACAAGTTTAAGCGTTGTTGTAACATGTGTTGTTTGCCTGGACTGCTCAAAACCTGAATGCTTCTGTAGAAGGAACTCTTTGAGTTGGCTTCTTAGGGCTGGTCCACACTAACCCCCCACTTCGAACTAAGATACGTAATAACTACGTTATTCACGTAGCTGAAGTCGAACTATCTTAGTTCGAACTTACCGCGGGTCCACACGCGGCAGGCAGGCTCCCCCGTTGACTCTGTGTACTCCTCTCACGGAGCAGGAGTACCGGCGTCGACGGCGAGCACTTCCGGGATCGATTTATCGCGTCTAGACAAGATGCGATAAATCGATCCCAGAAGATCGATTGCTTACCACCGGACACGGAAGTAAGTATACACGTACCCTTAAATACCTTCATGCTGTTTCACATCTGATACTCCTTGGTGAAACATAGGAGCCTTGTCTTATAACAGGCTTATTCAAAGTGAAAGCTACGAAAGTGAGATCTTGGAAGAGTGTTGCCGTTTTCATAATGTAATAAAAATTCTGTAATGATAAATAATAATTAATAATAAATAGTGTGTAATAAGTATGTCATAAAAACAAATTTTATATTTCCAAGATCACTGCTTTTGTAATTTATACTCAGATAAAGGAGAAAATCCCTGGAAATATTCATTTTTACAAGGGGGTTCGTGAGACTTGACATTTTAGTTCACAGGTTGTTAAAGTTTGGGAACCACTGACCTAGAGGATTAAGCTATAACGAACTAAGGCCACTTTACTTCTGAATGAGAGTGTCCCCACAGGAATTGAATGTGCTTTAATTTATGTGCATAACTTCACAGCTTTAATTGATTCATCTTAACTTTCATAAATGTCCTAGCATAGACAAGCCCTAAAGGATTGTCTACACTGCCCCGCGGTGCACATCAAAATGGTGCGCTGTAACTCCCCCATGTGGATGCTGCGAGTGCAAACTAAAAGGTTCCTACTTCACATTAATGTGTTACTCTTCCAACAAGACTCTATTAATACAAATGAGGAATCTTTTAGTTAACACTTGCAACACAGCACTTTTGTTCACATTGCTACTTACACCCCTGTAGTCCAAACTGCAGGGCAGTGTAGACATACCCAATCTCAATCAGGCATCCAGTTCTGCATTTTTCAGATTGAATTAGAAGGATGTTTTTTGGTGTCAGAGCTGAGTTAAATCAGTGGGCCAAATTTAAGATTAGCATGAGTGGGCACAAGTCCATTGGCTTTGCTGGAGTTGTGTCCATTAATGTTAGTATGAATTTGGCTCAGGGCATGGAGAAAACAGTGTATTCCTTCTGTGAAAGAGCTAGATAGATTGGAAATCTCACTCTTTAGAGTTTTATGCCAAGGTAAAAGGGGAACGATTTCTAGTCTGGGGATTTGTTGTTTTTAATGGGGGTACCTGTCTTGGAGAAATGGGATTTTCTCTGGGAAAAAAAACCATTGGGGTAAAGAATTTTTCTCAATAAAGTATGATATGCCTGGGAGCATTTTTGGTTTTTTTTACCCTAGTAGAAGTAGTGAACAGAGAAATTAAATTTCTCTAAAACAATTTGGTATAGGGTTGCAACTGTTGCAGAGTGTTTTTTGTTGTGTCCTAGTTAATTTTGAGTGGAAATCTTGGAGCAAAACATGTTTGTTTTATAAAAAGATTTAAGTCAGTTACACGAACCAAGTATGCAGTACTACCCTAGGATAGCAACAGGAAGCCTCCTGAGAATCCAGAGAGCCAGTAGGAAAGTTGCAAGACTACAAGTAGCTACCTAGCAATTCAGCAAAAGCAGCAGACTAACAAATTAATCATTAGAATGTGCAGAATTTCACCTAGATGAGTCAGTCCCCATTTTCTTAACTGTAGAAATGCAAAGGAGCTTTCTTTTAGGGATTTATTTAAAGACTATGACTGTTGGTATAAGGTCTTATACAAAGCTGGTATAACGTATTATACCAAGCTCATTGAAGTCAATAGGAGTCTTTCTGTTGATTTCAGTGGCTTTGGATCAGGCCTGTAGTGCTTTATTATTATTTAAAAGTATAAATTTTGTTTTTCTGTATGATCCCCCATTCATACAGTCTGCTGGCTCAATACTGTTAATGGAAGGGGAAAAGGGAATATTATCAGTTGCTGTGACATATTTTTAAACATTTTTTGTATATATATTAACATTGTTTTTCCCTCCAGCTAGCTAGTTAGTTTGGGGAATTCTTTGAGGGAAAAGCACTATTCAGTAAAGATGGAGAGAACTGTAGGACTAGAAGAGACCAGCTGGGGGTCATTTATTCCAAATCCCCTGCATCTTTTGCAGAACTATACCATGCATCATTCATAGTAATGACTTATGCAGTGTATTTGTGGATATCTGCAGTAATGGCCCCTTAGTTACTTAAGTACTTTGCTTCATAATCTATTGATTCCGTTGTCTAGAATAGCTCCTACTGTTAAGAACTTTAAAAATCCACACGTCACAGGAACAGCCCATAGAGCTTGTGAAGAATGGGTCCTATTGGACTAAACCCTGAGATCCCATATAGGAACCTTGTCACTGTGACCAGAAGGCATTGTATTTAAAAGCAAACAAAGTTAAAAATGCATTTTGTCTACTTTAAAATCCACAGAAAAAGATCAAGGGGAAATAAAGGATTTAAGCACTGGGGAATTTAAAGGATTGTGCTAATGTAGGACCCTATTCATCAAGGTACTTAAGAATGTGCTAAAATTATGAGAGACAAGGTGGGTTAGGTAATCTTTTATTGGACCAGCTTCTGTCAGTGAAAGAGGCAAGCTTTTGAGAACTCCTCTATGTAGCTCGAAAGCTTGTCTCTTCCACTGACAGAAGTTGGTCCAGTACAAGGTTATATCACCCACTTTGTCTCTCTAATATCCTGGGACCAACATGGCTACAACAGAGCTGCAAACAACACTAAAAGTTATTGACGTGCATAAGGTAATTAAGAAGCGTAAGCATATGCCTCCTAATATGGGCTTATGTATTTTGCTGAGCCGAAACCTTAGAGCACAATTTTTTATTCTTTAAAAAAAAAAAACACTTTATTTTTGGTTTATGCAGGATTGGCGACAGTGTAACTGGCATCAGTTAGTGGTTTTGGGCTATCAGATCCAATACTGTAATTCTTCAGTCTCTGCAATTTCTTTGTTGAGCTGAGGTGACACCACTTGAGTAAAGAACTCCGCATGGGAGTCTGCTGTTAAAAATCTCATTTCAGTTGTTTCAGTACCTCATTTTAATACACCCGGTTGCTTTTTAAAACTGTACTGGGAAGATGACTACCTTTAACCGTGTCAGGTTTCAGAGTGGTAGCCGTGTTAGTCTGTATCAGCAAAAAGAACAAGGAGTACTTGTGGCACCTTAGAGACTAACAAATTTATTTGGGCATAAGCTTTCGTGGGCTAACCAGTGGGTTTTAGCCCACGAAAGCTTATGCCCAAATAAATTTATTAGTCTCTAAGGTGCCACAAGTACTCCTCGTTCTTTTTACCTTTAACTGAGGTAATTCCAAGATCATCATCCTCAATGTACAGGGTAAGCCAAAGTTCAGAGCCTATCAGTACAAACTTCTTAATATTTTATTCTTACTCATATACATTGGTTAAATTTCATTTGCAATGATGCTGTTTACAACCCCAATTAGTTTAAATCTATCTGGAAATTCTCATAAACATCAGTAGTTTTTACTAACTGAAACAATTTAGTTTCATCAGTGAACTATATACCAATTTGCTGTTTTCAAAATCACAAATAAAAGTATTATATAACTCTGATCTTAATACCAGTCCAAGCCCACCACTATCAACTTTTCTTCATGCTGAGTGGCGGCCATTCCCTGTAACTCTTTATCATAGAGTATACTGACAGAGCACTTTTATCTTTCCAGATGCTAGGTTTTCTCAAGGAATCTCTCTGTCGAGTCTGGCAGTTTACAATCTGACACTGTATGCTGCATATAACAGAAATATTTGTGGATGAGAATCTGCTTTGTGATCTGAATTTTAAATAGGTTAACTCATTTCAGAAATAGGATATTTGTTTTGGTTAAACAACATTGTCTATTTCCAATTAAATTGTAATAAAAGAGCTTATCGTTTTTGTGGGTATAAGAAACCTCCTTTAATGTCTAAGCATTAGAACTTTGACATCCTGAACTAACTAAGGGCTTTTTCCCGATACCAAGTGTTGCGGTTTAACATGTATGCAAAAAAGTGACTTAAAAACAACAGAATGCTACATGAAACAAACATACAGTAGAATTTTACTAATCTGAATTATTAGGGCAGGGAAGGTCCAAGACATCTGTGGGATTTGTGGACTAGCAAGTACTGGGAGGAGGAACATGGCCATTAGCTTTCTATAAGAAATGCCTTAGCTGTGTTTAAGGGCATTCCGGAGTGCCAGGGAAGGGGCCAGGAGGTGATATGATACTTGTCCAGTGGCTTGTGAGATTCATGGTATTGCCTGCACAGGAGCAATATCTCATTGATTTGTGCTTTGGTAATCTGCACACTAATTCTTTTCAGTGATGCTTTGCAGGTGTTCACCCAACTGAGGTTTAGCAGAGTTCAAGTGCACAACTGAATGTAACATTGGGTGTAAGAGTTGGGCTTAAAAGGCCCTTTCTGTCTTGTTTTCAACTGTTTGAGAGTCACATTCACAGACTGCAAAGGGGAACAGCTCCTTCCTGCACCTCACTGGATTTAAAACTAAACCTGCTATTTATACTAGCTATGGCCTAGGCTTGCTGGAGGGATGAGTTTTCTTCTGGTTTGGATATAAGGATGTGACAGGGAGCATGTGGGATACAACAAAGCAGTTCTGAGATAACCAAAAAGCATTGCAGTATACAGGCCAGGAGTGGGAAGTCAAGTAAGAATGACCCAGTTGGCAATCTAGTGAAACAACACTTGTCAAAGAGATGATATCTGACTCTCTGTACTGCATGGTTAGACTTTCAAATGAAATGGTAGATCTTGATGCCAATGAAATTGTTACTCTGAAACTTTAGTGTAGTTCATACATCTTTCCAAAATTATTTTTAAAGCATGTTATAAATTGGAAAGAACTTGTGCACCCATATATTTACAGTAGATAGGAAAACTATAAAAACTTGCCTTTATGTTAATTCTTGATTGCTTATTAAATGAAAAGTTGATGTTGATATGAATGCATCTTAAATGGTCATTTCCTGGCTTTTTGAGTGCCTAACCCAGTAACTTTATGTATTTGTGTGGATGTGTGTATTTTTTTAGTGTGTTTATGTATAATGTTTTCGTGTCTAATATGGTTTGGCTTTGTGTTGTTGTCCTTGGTTTAATATATTAAAATTCCACTGCCATCAAAGTCTGAGACAGTCTCAATCTCTGTTCAGACTCAGCGTGATTGATTTTAAATTCAAGTGCAAATTCTAATTTAGTACTATTCTGTCCAGCTGGTTTTGAATTCTAGATGTGATCATACAGAACAGCCCTAGTAGGATCCTCAACTAAAAGGTTATTTAGGATACCCATAAGGTAATCAAAGCCTTGTAAATTCATGGGCTGTTAATCAGCCTGGAGACAAACTACTTGTCTCTTCCTCAGTATCTCCAGCACTTGTGAGTCAGGATCTTTACCAGCCTGTTCACTGTGCTACTCCTTGTGGACTGAGTCCTCAAAATTAAGGACATCCTCATTGATCCACAGTTCTCAAACACGATTTGAGTCTAGGAGTCTGTCAGCTAGGTCTGATAGTCTCTAATACAGACTCTGCTGGCTTTCTACTCATGAAGCCCTTACAAGCCCAGATGGGATCACAGTCAAGGCACTCTTCTCTGTTCTCTACATCATACCTCTACAATCCTAAGATCCCTGAAGTAGTGGTGCAAACTAAAGAACCCCACTCAAGGATGTGTCTGCCAGATCCACTCATGAAAAATATCACTTAGGGTGCCCCGCTCAGTGATTAGAGATGCCACATTTTGTCACACTTGTACCAATGCAAGTTCCATCAGTATTGTGTGGAAATGAGAAGCATCTGGCATGCCTTCACATGGCTTTCATTTTTTGACATAGGGTCAAACAGCTGGACAGCAGTGGTCTAAATCAGTAGTCTAGACAGGACCCATAGTTCCTTTGTGCAGATGGAAGCCTCCCAAAACTTCCTCTTGGTCCCAAAACCTTCCATCAAGGAAGACTATGTCAATACCAAGCGGAACTAATCTTCTTTAGATTGGAAGGACTTCAGCACCAGGATTTTCTCTTGTTTTAACTCTGTATTTGTGCAGTGCCCAGCACAATCCTGATTGCTGCTTTGGGGCATTGCCATAATATAAATATTTAATAGCAGTAATGATTAGCATTACCAGGTACTGCTTTTGAGCACTTACTGTGGCTATGCTTTGGTCCTGTCCATCTTGAGTAAATTTGCTGTGGAAAAATCCTGTGTCCTACTACTGCTGTAGTAACAAGATAGTAACAACTGAGTTTCCACCAAGAGCAATGTATGCTGAAAGGAGGGTAGCCTGGTGGCTGAAAGCTTTGTTAAACACGTGTATGTGACTGATCAGAAAAATTGCAACTGAAATTTTGACAAAAGAAAAAAAAGAAAGAAGAACAATTTATAGAACATTTTGGGGTGGGGAGAGGGATTCTCCCTCCTCTTCCCCCCCCTTCCCCCACGCCATCCATTTTTCAACCAGCTATACACTGGAGTGTAAATTTTTGATGATGGAAGGGAGGAAAATCTACATTTTCCCCAAATTTCTTCTTTTTAAAATATATTTTATAAAATTGGGGCTGGGAGATACAAATTTTCCCCTATATTATCAAGTGTGTGTATGTGTGCCGTGTGTGTGTAATTGAAAAAATTAAGAGAAAAGACAACAGAGAGAATCATTAATACTATATAAAAATAATTTCATATCAGAAAATGTTTTTTTAAAGTTGGCATTAAGTGAAGAAGACAATTAATTTAGCCCTTGCTATTTTCCCCACACAGCAAAGAACAAAATAGTTTTTCATTGTTGCAAAAGAAAGGAAGATGGGGAGAAAGCCCAATATTATATTTTTAGCTGTCAAAGGCAGGATTTAAATAGTACATCAACCATGGAGCCTGGCACTTGACCGCAGTACAGTTATTTTTATTTCTGAAAGAAAGGTTTATTACAATATAATTTGTACTCCCAGACTAGTGTTTTGTGAATAGTTAGTTTGAACACTTGAGTCCCATAGAGCTTTTAGAGCTGGGGCAATCTAGCAAAGAGCATTGCGGATAATTTTAAAGAAACAACTAGAAACACTGGAAAAAGGAGTGTGAATTCTGAGTCATCAGCTGTCAGTATTCAAGTTCATTTTTATAACATTGTGTTTATAATTGCTGGTTCCTTTAATGTGATGTGTATTATTGCTTTGGTTATTGCCTATGTTCCAAAGTCAAATTATATTTTTTCTCTTATTAACAAATTGTCTTGTCTTTTTTTATTTGTTTTTCTGTGGTGGGATGCTCTTCCAGGCATTTGAGAGGAGGATATTATGTACCTTTTCATTCTGAGATTGCTTTTCCCCTCCATTTTGACCCCATTGTCGCTCTTCTGCTTGTTGCAGTAACTGCCGTTACAGACTTTTCATATCTGTTTGTTATAGTGCATTTAATGGGATGAACGTGTTAGCTTCTATTTTGTTCCCTATCTAATCCTAATAATAATATACCTCACAATAATGAACTAGTAGGTGCCCATGGGTGAAATTCACCTTTGTGCAGAGAGCCAGCACAAGGTCGAGATGCCACTTAAGTCCAAATTAAGTCCTCAGAATAGATCTAAAGTGATGCATAAAAGTTTGAACTGGCCTGCTACACAGGAATGAATGTCACCCCATGTGAACACTTTTTTTTTTTTTGGTCACACATGAATGTTGTTGTTGTTCATGGAAAAATTTGCTCTCAGTTCTCAAAAGTGTATATTTCCTGTAGTAGATCAGTCCCAAAACTTGTAAAACTTTCTATTGACTTTAAGTGTTTTGAACTCACAAAGTCCAATAGCTGTTGCTTATATACGAGCATGTCACCGTGGTCATTCAGGTCAAGAGCTGTAAACAACACCCAGAGCCTCTTGTAAATATGCTAAATACCTATGTTGGATGGTGGGTGAACTTAACAAAAAATGAACAACAAGAAAACCTGATCGTGTTATTGGGTTTGAATCTGTAGAGCTGTTGATTTTTCTGTCTTTGAATTGTAAAATGGCTTGTACTAGGGCTATTGTGATGTTTGCTGTATAAATACACACATAATAATATAGTTCCTTGACTTTTTGGCAGTCTTATGCCTTGAAAATAGAGAGTCTCCAGTGGGTTTTCTTTAGAATGAGGTTTTAAATGTAATTCTGAAACTGTTGCCGCTCTCATTTTGGAGACGTTTCCATATTCTGAATGCAACTTAAGATAGGGCAGCTACCATTTGGAGGGTGAGGACTGGATTTGGGGGCCCATAGGAAACTTCTTCCTTGGGACTTGGCTGTGCTATTATCTCTTCAGTTTCTCTGTCCGCAACTCCTCAATCTCGTCTTCCTCCTACCCCAACAATTTTCTGTTGAATGCTAGCTGCAGCTAGCAGAGCACCAGTCAATGCTCTAATAACAGCATTGGCCTTTTTTGGCCTATGTGTTTTTTGTGGGTCATAAAAGTCATTGTGAAAGAAGCCTGAATGTCTGGCATGTTGAAGAATAGATCAGGAGGAAGAGGTGGAGAGGGAAAGAGATTGAATAAACAAAACAATACTCATTGTCCCAACTGACTTGAGGGGAAGAAGGAAGCCACTTTGCATATCTATATAGTGAATCATTGTTTTGATAGTCTCTGCAGGGTACTTAGATACCACATTGATGACTTGTATAAATGCTTAGATTAAATGTCAATATTGCCAATAGCCCTTAGCAAGAATAACTGCATAGCAGAGCAGGAAGATAGTAGAAGTTCTTCAGTTCATTTTTGAGAGCATCACAGCAACAGAAACACACAGCAGTTTTAGGAAATATTTAGGCTTTCTTTTCTCTTTAAAGATGATTCTAGAAAGATGCATCTCACTGAAATCCGTTTCAGTTTTGCATGTTTTAATTGGACCTGAGTAAGTAACATTTACATGTCCGTGTTGTTTTCCTTACCAATAATATACTACACTCTCATTTTACTTGAAATTAATAAATATTTTATTTCCATAATGCCTCTCATTTCAGAGAATCTGAACATCTTACACAAACTCCACTTATACACTCATACAGGGAAGACTGGGTGCGTCCAAAAGAAAAGTAAAGATTAGGTTTAAGTACTGCTTCATATGCTGATATGTCAAATAATTTACAATTTCTATAACTGTTCATATTTATAGAGGCAGGATTTGAATCTCTGGTTTCATTTGAAGATTTAATTTCAAAATTTCCAACATTTCACTATAAATACATACCATTTTCTGGGTGGACTTTAAAAATCACACTTACCACAGATTTTTTTGGCAGAACTGAGAAAATGACACTCTGCATTCCTGCTGTTGTGGTCAGATAATATTTAAAGAGAATGCCTAAAGAAGAGAGGTGACTTTCAGAACCTGCTTTGGAACAACAGGATTGAAGTTCAACTTCATATTAGCTTTCGGTGGCTTGGTGAATCTTACATCAGCACTGCAGTGCACTGAGTCTTATGGGCACAGTAACAAAGAAAATTGTTCCCTTTCCTTTTGTAAAAGGACCTGGCTAATGTAATATGCATGCAAGGGGGATTTTTTTCTTTCCTTTGTTTCATTTCTCCCCAGTATGTTAGAGCAAAGGGCTTTATAGAATGAATTTATCTAAGAGAAATGTGTTTGAGATAACTTATTTTATGACTGTAATGCAATACTTGACACACACCAGTTTGCAAGATTGTCATTACATATCAAAGGGTATGTATGAGGTGATAGCATACTTTGTTCTCTGCCTCTGAAATCAGCAAAAACTGAACATGCAGAGCTGTATTAATATGCACATTATTGTGAAATGATTGGTTGACTTTCCCTTCTGGGCAGTGGCTGGAACTAATCTGATCATGTGTAAGAGCATAATAAGGAAAAACCTTAACAATGCATTGGCTACTGGAAGTCTATTGTTTCCGTTATCAGACTCATGTTCAATCATTTATTGTGGATTTCATTCCTTTACTGAAAGCCATAATACTGAATTTTAAAACATGATTTCATTCAGATTCACATTCTTCTCTGCATTCCTGTGCATACGGCCCAGTGGACCAATTTTTGCATGGTAAAGCTAAATGGGGATGGGAGTGGAGTCTTAAATCTGTAAGCAGGATGGATGACCTATCCAGCAGCTGGTTTTCATATAACACTTTATAATGCATGAGCTGCTGACATGGATTTTGCTTCTCACACAGAGGGAATTGTGGGAAGGCATTGGAGGATTAGTGGCACTTGAGTGGACCTAGACTACGTCCATGCAACGGAATGGTCATGTTGGCAGCTGACAAGTTGTGCTAACTGACGCTCTAGCTTGACAGGCCAAGCAGCTCAAGTTAAAAGCATGACCACAGTCAAGGGTTTTCGAATGTGGACAGGAGTCGAGTTACGGACAACACTTATGTTATTACTTGAGTTAACAGCATGGAAGACAAGCTTATAGCTGTTAAAGCCAAGGTTCAGGAATGGGCTAAACTCTGAGGCTGTGCTTTAGAGCAGGTTGTAAAAGCTGCCTACTGAAATGTGTGGTTTTCATTCCCGCAAATTGGTCATTAATCTTCTAAAATAATTATTTTTCAATTCATTATTTTTAAGTGCTGAAAAATATATCATGCACCTACCAAAACAAAGACCCGCCCCAGAGATGACAGTCTAAAGTCAAGATGACACATGTAGCAGAAGTTATAAACAGATGACCAAAGATAAAGGAAGAGAATGGGAAAAAGTGACAATAATATCTAACAAGGCATCTTGATGGTTCTGTGAAAAAGATATTTTTGTTTACTTTCCTTCCTCACAGTGAAAATCCATCATCTGAAATATATAAAATTTGGGGCAGAAATCTCTAAAGTATATAATACAGGGTGTAATCCAAGAGCAGACTAGATTGCTTAGATCTTTGCATCATTTTTGCTGATTCTAAGGGAAGACAGAAATTGGATGCACTTAGATCACTAACAGAGATATGGAAGACAATATAAAAAATAAAACACACACACACAAACACAAATGAGATCATTTGTAGGAGTGTGGTTTCTTAGCCAAACCCCTCCCCCCCCTCCCCCCCAGAAAATGCCATTCATCAGTTTATGTTGTTGTAATAAATGCCTTGGAAATGGGACACAGTTAGGTGATGTACAGTATTGGGTATGTTTATGTATTTCCCTATCAAATTTTTACTCCTGGGGGGATTCTGTGGGACTGCAAGCCTGCAGAAAACACCACCCACCCCGCAGATTTCCTGTGTTTCCCTGCAGAAAATGGCAGAGAAGCAAAGGGAAGCAGTGCGCAGGGGACGACCATGGGTGCAGTTTTGGGGGGGGATTCCCCCCCTTCAAACAGAGGCGAGGCATTGGGGGGGCACATGAAGTTACATGTCACTGCCCCTCACTCATTCTGCAAGCACAGAGCTGCCCAGCTGAAGAAGGCTGTGTCTCCCCTATGCTGACTCTGCAGCTGGATGCCACCTCCTGGGTCCTAGTGCCAGTTGTGCTCCTCTTCTGTGTGCTGGGAGCCTTCCTGTTTTCTATTCCATGCAACAGTGAGTGCCCGCGGTGGGGCTGGGTAAGGGGGGTGAGTGGGAAAAATGAGGGATGAGGTGGGTGAGGGGGTGTGGGGAAGAGGCAGTGGGGAAGGAATGGGGGTGGAATAGGGCAGGGGGAATGGAGAAGAGAAGGGGATAGGGGAATTGTGAGGGGAAGCAGGAGCCCAGCATGTGGCGTCCCCTTGGCAGCAGCTGGGGCTCCCCCATTAAACACGCCCATCGAACCTTCACCCTGACAAGCCCTACCTCCCTACACCTGGACCCCTCCAATGAACCCACCGCTCCCAGACCCTCACCCCACTGATCCCCTACCAGGTGCACCTGGACCCCCACACCCCATCAAGCCTCACTCCCCCAGCACCTAACCTCCCCCCCCCCCCACCCAGACCTCCCCACCGAGTCCCATCTCCCTACACTGCCGAGTCCGGGGGAACTGGGGGCTTCAGGGTGATCTCCCACCTCAATGCAGCCAGTGATTTGTGCTCCCCACTGCCCATGTTGTTGTCACATTTATTTACTGACAAAATTTGCAGAATTTTGCAGAATTTTAAAATATTGTGCACATCATTTTTATTTTTTTGGCACAGAATTCCCTCAGGAGTAAATTGTGTACTTAAAATATTCTTTTGATCCTAGGATTTTTAATCCTAATCAAGTCACAAGGAAGGTACTTTCAGTAATACCACAAATTGCTAAATGATGATACTTAGTGAAATGAAGATTTATATATTTTAGTTTTCACTATATTTATACAGTATGCTGTCTTTTTTTTTTTTTCATTGTTTACTTCCAAAGTGGCCCTGTCACAGTACAGAAGGGAAATATTTTATGTTTTTGGAACTTATGCTTTTCTTGTATTGACTCTGATATATACCAATGAGTGACAATAGGGAAGTTGGAGTGGGGAATGGTTGGTTTCCTGATAAATCAAGCACCAGAAAAGTTCAGAAACAGATTTTTGCTCTGTCCCCAGCATTCCCTGATCAACACAGTAAACAGCCTTTATTTAATCAGTTTTAGAATCCAATCTCTGCAACTATTTTTAGTACTTACTGGCACTAGATGCTTCTTCTGGGCAACTGTACCAGATTTATAACTCTGAAAGTGCAGGGTTATTTATTACCTTCCAATAGGCAGTGAAGTGGCATCTTGTACATGCATATGTCAAGCACCTTTCGAATTTTAGTAGGGTGGTTCAGCTATGTCTTTCCCAGAACAATACAAAAAAGGATAACTTTTTTTTTGAAAAGCATCTCTTTTTCTTTTCTCTCAAAAGTAGAAATGATCCCCTGAGCAGTTCAATGTTCAACACAAACTTTCTCTTTGAGTTTACAAATCCCGGCAAAGAACAAAGGTTTTGGAAGGTCTTACCATCATATGTATTTCAGCAGTTTTTACCCCAAGGCCTACAACCCCTCCAAATCTTATTTGTGAATGTGTGGGGAGGGTGAGGGGGGAACCAGGGGAAAACCTCTATTGCATGAGATTATCGGGCATTCTGTAAATGTGCATAATTGCAAACGTGAATTGAAAGTTTCCTGAATCTGAGATCAAACTGTTCTTCTTTTAAATGTCATAATTCATAAAGCAATGAAAACATTGACATTAAGGTATAGTATGGGTATATGAAAGAATGCCTCTTTATGATGTAAGTCAAGAGAACACATTATTTTGTTTTTTATTTTTTACTGTGTTTGTTTAGGCACCTATATCTCTAGTTAAGCGTCTCTGTTTGTGTTATCCATGTAACCCACACAAAGATTTTATCAAAATTTTTCCTAAAAGTAAACAATACAACCAAGATGCAAAAGTTTCAACCACTTTGGCTTACAAGATATGATGCAAAAGATATGATGCAAACGAACTTTATTGTATAAATACAAAATCAGAGGTTCAAATTTATTTTTTGCACCTATATAACTCAGTAAAGTTTCTGTCTCTTAAAAGAAAATTTGGGAGGCATGTGCATATTTCCTTCAGGTATTTGTTTAGGGTGTGGGGAGGGAATGAAATGAGATTGAGGTATAGACTTAATGGGCATGAATTTCTGTATATTTGCACTACTTTTTAACAGTATCAAAGGGCTTTTTGTTTCTGTTTTCCATGCTTTATGAACCAAAGCCACATGTATGCAGTGTTGTTGTAGCTGTGTTGTCCCAGAATTATTAGAGAGACAAGGTGGATGAGGTAATATCTTTTATTGGACTAACTTCTGTTGGTGAGAGAAACAAGCTTTTGAGCTACAAAGAGCTCAAAAAACTGAGGAAAAGTCTGTATAGCTCGTAAGCTTGTCTCTCTCGCCAACAGATGTTGTCCAATAAATATTACCTCATCTGTCTTGTCTCTCTAAAGCCATGTGTCCATCACCCTCAGTTCCCATTGAAACGGATGGAAGTGGTAAATTTGCTAAGCAGCATCTGTTTTAAGGTAAGGAACACAGTTGCCTGTGTTTTCCTTTGCACAAGTGGATGTCAGTCTGAATCTTTTTCTTCCTGACAGACTACCCTGGTTACAGAGCGGGGAAGGAATAGGGTGTATTGCAGGTCCACATTGCTCAAACTCCTGGTTGTCCAATAACTCTAAAAATGTATTTAGAATCTCAAGGTGCCTTGTTCTGGTGGCCAAAGCAGAATGGGCTCTTTATTTAGCTCTTGTTGAGAGAGTACCCAGAATAGCTTTCTGCCTGACACTTCCTGAACCACAATTATGTGTTGGAAAGTGATATCCATGAAATGTGTAATCATGTATTTACAGATGATTGGTTCTTTGGTCCCTGTTAACCTTAACTGGCAAATGCATCAAATATATAATGGTGTGACATGTAGAATATGCTATCATAAAAATTCAAGTTTGTAATAAAATAAAGAACAATGAGATACCTAACGTAAACCCCAAATCCTTTCTTCCCTGTATAAATCCTAGTGCCATTACAATGAAGGGGAAAATTGCTGGAACAGGAAACGTTTCTGGAACCCTCCTTCAGGCTGTGGAAAAATGGAAGCATTTAGAACAATGCTCAATCATATTCAATACCTTAAACTGTCAATCATGTACTTAATCAATCTCCTGTTCAGTAGAGTGTGTGTGTATGTCTCTCAACATATATAATGGGATGTGATGTGGAGGAGGATCCACTTTTCTAATTCTCCTACCTACATTTGTTACCTGTCCCTGTTTTGGGGAAACTGTCCCTAAAAGAAGGATGATTTTGAATTTAAGGCCTTGGAGTGGTACTCAAGAGAGCGCGTTCGATTTCTGGATGTGCCACGGACTCTTTGCATGATGTTGGACAAGTGATGTACTCTCTCTCTCTATCTCAGGACCCCAACTATAAAATGGGAGTAGTAATACTTCCTTACCTCAAAGTATTGTGGGGATACATTAATTAATGCTTGTGAGATAGTTGGCTGCTTTGGTGATGCACCTAGATAGGAGTCCATTTGAGCTAAGTTTGCAGAACCACTCAAGTGACCTTCAAATTATTTCATGCTGTCATGACGTTACATCCTGATGAGATGAAGCAATGTGCAGATACCACAGTACAAGCATCATAATAGTGTGATGCAGAGAATTTGTGTTGGAGGGGAAACTGTTAAAAGTGGCAGCCCTGGTAACCCAGGATAAGAGAGAGCTTGAAAAATAAAATATTTTAAGTATTGTTACATAAACTTAGGCTGTTACTGTATTGCCTACTTTGCTATAGAACAACTTGTAATATGGGAAGATACAGTTCATATACCAAAACTGGAACTCTGTCTTGTTAACCATCACTACGGCACCCCTAAACATGACTGGTGAAGAGAGACTTGTCAGGGCTTAGTTGGGCCATAGAACTGCTAATGACACCTTCATGTCAGGACGACTGCACTGACATTTGTCGTCTTCAGTATAAAGCATAAATTTAAGGAAACTGCTAGTATGTTTTGCTAAACTCATGTGTAAAGAACTTATATGAGGGCATGGAAGGCAATTATTCTGTGCGCTAGACCTTTTCCTGTTCACAATTCGGTCAAAGAACATTCATCAGCTTTCACAAGCTCAGGAAATATAAGACAGCTTTATGGATAAAATTGTCAGACTGTCAGAGAAGTCGAATCCAAAGGAGATTTGGGGAAATCAAGGTTGGGAAGAGTTCTGAAGAGAAAGGACAGACTGCCCTGGGGTGGTAAGGAACAGCAAGAGACATTATTCTCAGTCTTTCTGCAATAACATTAAATTTAGCTTCCCAAGCATTTCAGTGCTTGTGTATTCCTCCTAAACCTCCTTTTTGTTCAGATTACAATACTCTGGACCACTTACTGATTCTCTGCTGACTTGCCCATTGTATTTCTTACCTTTCTCTCCCTTTTGGAATAATGGTTCCTTATCTGTACTTTGTGCTGAGCCCCCGCCTAGTATTATGCTCGCTATCGATATAATGTAAGTAGTTTGGCTTTGAGTGTATGGATAGGAAAGCTTTGCTTGTGCTTTACAGGTAGGGTGGCTCTTTTAAAACCATAAACTGAGGCTGAGAAAAGCTTAGGCACTTGCGGCCAAGTTCATCGATAAATTTGTAGTCCACCAAATGGATTTTGCCCTTGGATTTTTCATATTCATACAGTTTAGGCAAGGAGCTGAACATATTTACATACAAGTTCTTGTACAGGCATTTCATTTAGCTTAGATTTATGGAAATTCAGAACCCCCAAGTTCCACTTTGAGTTTTCGATTTGACTGTCTAAGCAAAACTCAGTTTAGACTGTCGTCATATGTCGCAGTATTTACATCAACATATGAAAACATATGAAACAGCAACTGTGCATAGTATTGATACAAAACCATGCATTTACCCAAGTTTACTTGAAACCAGGCCTCAGTTCTTTAACCTCAGCAGATGTTCTGACAAACCTTGCTTGAGTTTCTAGTTTATAATGGAACCCAACAGCAGGCAAATTTCCCGTGGATTTCTGTTTGTGTTGCAAATATTTCACAGATCTCTAATTTCAGTTTCTTCTTTGAGGCCATCTTGCTGTTTTTTAGTATGTGTACACTACACTCCTTCCCCCCTCCTCCCCCCCCCCCCCCGTTGCATACATTTAATGGAACCCAAGTTGCATGCAGTATTGCAGAAAAGAGAGCGGAAAGTCGGTGTGCATTAAATGACAGAGAAGCGTAATGCAGCGCAATCTTTCAGAATGAATACAAATCTGAATCACACATTGTGACAGCAGACTGGAGACCTGTATTCCTGTCATTAGAGCTGCGGCATTCATGCTACCATGGTTCTGAATGTGCTAGTATTTACTTATTATCTATAGTAACTCTGTATTTAGTGGGTTTAGCTTTGCTGTGGGTATTTACACGTTTCACATTCAAAGTGTCAAGCTTGAAAGAAAAATGCATGCTTTTTAAAAACAAAATCTGAAAACTAATCTGGCCCATTTTGCAGCTCCTGTATAATTTTGCATTGGAAATCTTGTGTCTGTGTTACTGTAATTCTTTCTCTTGGCTCATTCTTGACTGCACCTGCTGTGCTACAGTGTTCCATAGGAATTCTCTTGACAACAACAGAACGTTGGGACCTACCTTGTATGTTCAACAGAACTGCAAGTGTTTCCTTCTTGGCTATACCTGAAATGTTCATCAGCCAGCAAACAGCTGAGTTATTTCGGGGGAGGGTTCTTAAAGCACTTTAGGATCATTTGGATTCAAGGTGCTTATATATTGAAGATTTTCTTTTAGAGTATTATTTTTGCAAATGACTTATCTGTTTAAAATAATTTTGTGCCAAGGAGTCACGAAACCATTATATCTGATTCACAGTTTGATGCCAGGATTATCTAACCACAAGTGTTTTGTATGGTAGGTTCCCTCATTTTAGGATGGTTAAACTGTATGGGCCCACTTGCTCATTGTATATTTTATTACCACTTTGAATATTTCTTATATACATTCTGTATAGATTTTGTCATTTGTACAATCTGCTAAATAGATTTAGGTCCTCAACCTTTTCAAATATGCTTAATTTTATGCACTGTGAGTAAATTGCCTTAAGTTAAACATGTCTGCAGAAACAAGGCCTTCTTGCCAATGAGGGCCTGAATCTGTGAGGTGCTAAGCATTCTCCTTTAGTGAAATATAAGCACACCATGCACCTTACAGGATCTACCCCTTATTTGTTTATTACATGAACAAATACTCTCTGATGGTCTCAAAAATAATCACAAACACTGATTCCCTTTTAAAATCCAAAGTGCTATGCATCACACAGCATTGTACGTTTTTAATGTGAATTTTTTTACCATAGTTGGGGGGGTTGGGGCTCTATTTATTTAAGAAGCCATTGTGGTCTATCAGTTTATCAGCATCCGATAGAGCTGTTACTGTCTATCCATTTATTGCTTCGCAAACTTAATTTCCTGAGTAGTCTTGGCCACGGCAGGCCATGTTAATGGTGCCTGCACTGACCCATGGCTTTGCTTTTCCAGTTCATCCAGTCAGTAATCTGCCAACCAAGAGCCCAATCATGCAAGTATTTCCTGCTGGGCTTAGCTCTTACTCCAGAATCTGAATCCCACTGAGTTCAATGAGACAGCTTGTAATACTGCAGAATCGCATATGCCAGAAGCAAGTTTGTACAGGAAAGGACCCTAGGAGCCCCCTCTTAAGTCCCAGCACGCTAGCCTGTTGTAGCACTGAAAGAGCTGTTGCACTTCACTGTGTTGAGTGTCCGTGTTTGAATAGTTGTGTATTTACAGGTTTACTTCAGTGTTACACATTTTAAAAAACTTTCTAATTTTGTATTTACATGACAGCCCAAAACAGCACCGAAAAGGACATTTGGATCCATTACGAATGATCAGGTAAATACGGCAGGGAGTTCTTTCAACAAAAATACTGATTTGTAATTACAGGAACCTCTCAATGTAATGCATGACTCCAGTGAAGTGAATGGTCTTATATTGTAAGGAAGTAGAGTTTAAGCTGAAAATCTGGGCTGATACTATTGCTTAAGTGCATATCACTGTGCTGTTCTTTTGAGAGAGAGAGAGAGAGTCTCATGGTCTGACCCAGGAGCTCGTTAATGCTAATCCTGGCTCTGGAAAGAGAAGCTTCTTTTGCCTTGAATAGATGGGAGTTACAGTGCTTAGCATGTCTTAAAATGAAATAATTTAACTCTTCCTTTGTTACTCACATCAAAAAATTGGGACAATACTTTCCAGTTTTAAGAGTACTGTTTGTAAAGCACTTTGAAGGTGAACAATACTTTATATGTGCTAACTTTCTATTATATTTATATTATGAGCTAAATTCGGTTACCTTTGCTGCTGTTGAGCAGCACCAACACCAGGAATAATCCCACTGATGCAGTGGGACAGCTTGGTGAATAAGGGTGTCAGAATCTGGCCCTATGGGTGAAATCCTGACCTCTTGAAGTCAGTGCCAATGTTCCCATTAGCTTCAGTGGAGCCAGAATTTCATCCTCTGTGTTTGTTTGGTGAGAGTTAAAGCTGCTAGCTCAGCCTGGATTATCATTCTTAACTCTAAATTTCTTTACTCATGGAGGAGTCGGTCAGAGCCTTATAGTTCCTTTTGTTGTTGAATGTTCCATCATTTTTCAAAGACTGTTTAAAGTGGGAGAGCTTTCCATCCTCACGATAGGTGTGTTAAAGTGTGTATTTAATGGCACAGTCCCTATTCTTATTCATTTCAACAATATGTACCATTAGGTTTGCTTGAATTGGTCTGTTAAAAAAAAAAATGCATTAATTGTCATTTTGACTGGCTTTACTGCCACTTATGTATTTTGCCCAATTTTATATATGCCTTTGACCCTAGGCATCCTAAGCTTGGCTTTGTGTGTATTTATATTTTTTGTGAGTAATAAAGTTATCATTGTAATTACAAAAGACATCTACTACAGCTGTTCATGAGTTGTGTCAGCATAGTGACCCTTAAGATATTTACAAATGTATAAGAAAACACTATTCTCCGTATGGAAAAGTCCTATACCATTTAAGAGGAATGAAACTACTATGGTTTTATAGATATTACTTTTAAAAAACTATGAAATTTATAGACTGACATCCTTTCTGTAGCTTTAAAAAAAAACCTAAAGAATTCTATAGCAGGCACATAACTCTCTAAAATTTTCTATAGGATATTTCTAAGGAATTCTGCCAGAAGGGCGGACTCATTAGGTATATGTGATTAGGCCATACCCTAACTATTCACTGCTGTCACTTTGGCAATAAAAGGGATGGAAGGAAAAGATGAGTGTAAGAGTCTACACCCCATATGGAAAGATCTGATCCTGTGGGGTTTAATGGAGAACAATAACTTGTCTTTACCATTTTAAAATTAATCTATGAGGGTATGGCTACACAGCTGCTGGGGTCAACAGATACAGATGCAGTGGCAGGGCCCGTGCCAGTGCACTAAAAATAGCTGTGTAGACATTGCTTTTATGTTCGGGCTCGGACTCTAAAGTTCTGAAGCTGGAACTTCCACATTGTTATTTTCAGCACACCAGCACAAGACCTACTAGCAAAAGTCTGGCAACCAGGGCTGTGAGACTTGCTCCCGGCAGCTGTGTAGACATACCCTAATATAACAGGAATGTAATTTTCTATGTAAACAACAAGGAGTCTGGTGGCACCTTAAAGACTAACAGATTTATTTGGGCATAAGCTTTCGTGGGTAAAAACCTCACTTCTTCAGATGCATGGAGTGAAAGTTACAGATGCAGGCATTATATACTGACACATGGAGAGCAGGGAGTTACTTTGCAAGTGGAGAACCAGTGTTGACAGGGCCAATTCAATCAGGGTGGATGTAGTCCACTCCCAATAATAGATGAGGAGGTGTCAATTCCAGGAGAGGAAAAGCTGCTTCTGTAATGAGCCAGCCACTCCCAGTCCCTATTCAAGCCCAGATTAATGGTGTTAAATTTGCAAATGAATTTTAGTTCTGCTGTTTCTCTTTGAAGTCTGTTTCTGAAGTTTTTTTTGTTCAATGATAGTGACTTTTAAATCTGTAATAGAATGACCAGGGAGATTGAAGTGTTCACTTACTGGCTTATGCATGTTACCATTCCTGATGTCCGATTTGTGTCCATTTATTCTTTTGCGGAGGGACTGTCCGGTTTGGCCAATGTACATGGCAGAGGGGCATTGCTGGCACATGATGGCATATATAGCATTAGTGGATGTGCAGGTGAATGAGCCCTTGATGGTGTGGCTGATGTGGTTGGGTCCTCTGATGGTGTCGCCAGAGTAGATATGGGGACAGAGTAGGCAACGAGGTTTGCTACAGGAATTGGTTCCTGGGTTGGTGTTTCTGTGGTGTGGTGTGTAGTTGCTGGTGAGTATTTGCTTCAGGTTGGGGGGTTGTCTGTAAGCGAGGACTGGTCTGCCTCCCAAGGTCTGTGAGAGTGAGGGATCATTTTCCAGGATAGGTTGTAGATCGTGGATAATGAGCTGGAGAGGTTTTAGCTGGGGGCTGTATGTGATGGCCAGTGGTGTTCTGTTATTGTCCTTGTTGGGCCTGTCCTGTAGTAGGTGATTTCTGGGTACCCGTCTTGCTCTGTCAATCTGTTTCCTCACTTCCCCAGGTGGGTATTGTAGTTTTACGAATGCTTGATAAAGATCTTGTAGGTGTTTGTCTCTGTCTGAGGGGTTGGAGCAAATTCGGTTGTATCTTAGGGCTTGGCTGTAGACAATGGATCGTGTGATGTGTCTTGGATGGAAGCTGGAGGCATGTAGGTATGTATAGCGGTCAGTAGGTTTCCGGTATAGGGTGGTGTTTATGTGACCATCACTTATTTGTACTGTAGTGTCCAGGAAGTGGATCTCTTGTGTGGACTGGTCCAGGCTGAGGTTGATGGTGGGGTGGAAATTGTTGAAGTCCAAGTGGAATTCTTCAAGGGCCTCCTTTCCGTGGGTCCATATGATGAAGATGTCATCAATTTAGCGCAAGTAGAGGAGGGGCACTAGGGGACGAGAGCTGAGGAAGCGTTGTTCTAAGTCAGCCATAAAAATGTTGGCATACTGTGGGGCCATGCGGGTACCCATAGCAGTGCCACTGACTTGAAGGTATAAGTTGTCCCCAAATCTGAAGTGGTTGTGGGTGAGGACAAAGTCACAAAGCTCAGCCACCAGGTGTGCTGTGGCCTCATCAGGGATACTGTTCCTGACAGCTTGTAGTCCATCCTCATGTGGAATATTGGTGTAAAGTGCTTCTACATCCATGATGGCCAGGATGGTGTTTTCAGGAAGAACACCAATGCATTGTAGTTTCCTCAGGAATTCGGTGGTGTCTCGAAGATAGCTGGGAGTGCTGGTAGCGTAGGGTCTGAGGAGTGCCAATGCCTGAGATGATGGGGCGTCCAGGGTTTCCGGGTTTATGGATCTTGGGTAGCAGATAGAATACCCCTGGTCGGAGTTCTGGGGGTGTGTCCATGTAGATTTGTTCCCATACTGTAGCTGGGAATTTCTTGAGCAGATGGTGTAGTTTCTTTTGGTATTCCTCAGTGGGATCAGAGGATAGTGGCCTGTGGAATGTGGTCTTGGAGAGTTGCCTGGCAGCCTCCTGTTGCAAATAAGTGATGGTCATATAAACACCACCCTATACCGGAAACCTACTGACCGCTATAGGTACCTACATGGCTCCAACTTCCATCCAAGACACATCACACGATCCATTGTCTACAGCCAAGCCCTAAGATACAACCGAATTTGCTCCAACCCCTCAGACAGAGACAAACACCTACAAGATCTTTATCAAGCATTCGTAAAACAGATTGACAGAGCAAGACGGGTACCCAGACCAGTCCTCGCTTACAGACAACCCCCCAACCTGAAGCAAATACTCACCAGCAACTACACACCACACCACAGAAACACCAACCCAGGAACCAATTCCTGTAGCAAACCTCGTTGCCTACTCTGTCCCCATATCTACTCTGGCAACACCATCAGAGGACCCAACCACATCAGCCACACCATCAAGGGCTCATTCACCTGCACATCCACTAATGCTATATATGCCATCATGTGCCAGCAATGCCCCTCTGCCATGTACATTGGCCAAACCGGACAGTCCCTCCGCAAAAGAATAAATGGACACAAATCGGACATCAGGAATGGTAACATACATAAGCCAGTAAGTGAACACTTCAATCTCCCTGGTCATTCTATTACAGATTTAAAAGTCACTTTCATTGAACAAAAAAACTTCAGAAACAGACTTCAAAGAGAAACAGCAGAACTAAAATTCATTTTAAATTTAACACCATTAATCTGGGCTTGAATAGGGACCGGGAGTGGCTGGCTCATTACAGAAGCAGCTTTTCCTCTCCTGGAATTGACACCTCCTCATCTATTATTGGGAGTGGACTACATCAACCCTGATTGAATTGGCCCTGTCAACACTGGTTCTCCACTTGCGAAGTAACTCCCTTCTCTCCATGTGTCAGTATATAATGCCTGCATCTGTAACTTTCACTCCATGCATCTGAAGAAGTGAGGTTTTTACCCACGAAAGCTTATGCCCAAATAAATCTGTTAGTCTTTAAGGTGCCACCAGACTCCTTGTTGTTTTTGTAGATACAGACTAACACGGCTACCCCCTGATACTTAATTTTCTATGTGTTGCTGTAGATCAGTTTAAAAATTGCATAGAAGAGCTAGTTCTCTATTATATTTGGTATTTTTTTAGAATAATTTCTATAGAACTCTGTATTTAATTAATCCCTATTACATTCTATATGGTAGCAATTTTGCATAAAACATTTTGTTAAAATGCTGATATTTTCAGTAAAGATTCTAATTTGTATTGGATTTTTTGCTGTTTCCCTAGCAGTTTACTGCTAGTGACAGGGAACTGAAGTTATATGTTTAAGCCAAAATCAGATGCTATAATGAAAAATGTGTCTCTTGTCATATGTGATAGTTAAAGAAAAGCTAAATTGGGTATGTAGTTTCATGAATTAAAAGTCTGTATATAGTGTTTGTTGTAGTTGCAGGAGCTAATGACAGAATAATCAATGCACATCTGTCAGCTTGTGTGCAAATAAAGAACTGAAGGAAAGCTGACTTCTCCCCCTCCCCCCCCACTCTTGCTAGGCTTTTCTGGAAATCAGTGTTGAAAGAGCAGTTTATTTAATTCAGCATTTTTGCAACAAATAAGAGCCGTAGTCCAAATTAAACAACTGCTAGCAAGGTTGCCTGCAGTAATCCACTCATGATAATCCTATCACTGAGGGAGAAGATTCACTTGTCTTTAATAAAGAGAAGGTCTGCCATGGGGTCGCTGCTTTAGAAATTAACCCGTTTGGTTCATAGGATATAGAACTTGATTCAGACACGATTAGCAGGGTTGGTATCTTCACTCATCTTCCAGTGAAAAAGCAAGATCTACATTTGTTTTCATAACTTTTAAAATCTGTTTTCCAATCCATGTTTCTGTTATAGATCGTCACGGGTCATTACTTAGTGGGTTGACAGACACTGTACAAGGGGTAGAGAGTTGGGTTATTTTATTTGAAATGGAGATATTGCAGCTTTGCCACAAAGGAAATGATTGCTGCAATGGATAGAGTCATATTCTGACCTCATCTGCCACAGCCCTGCTACTGTTGATGACAATGGAAGATGCACAAAGGCAGTATTAGGCCCATATAGGTACTGATTTAATTGTGGGTAACAAGGTACAGTGTAGTCATGCTTCTTACTAACCATTCCAAATGTGGAATCCTCCACACTGGAAACCCCTCTTCCACGCAGGGTCTTAAATATCCTAAATTGCATGATTTGTAGTGCACACTGCAAAGTCTATCCCCTCCCCCTAAACTTTGGTGATGGGTGCGGGTGTCATAACGGTGTAGGTGGGAAGAGCTGATGTTTCATTTTTACATCTGGTTAATGTTAGTTGTAAATTAAACTAACAGTTGTCTTTGTAAATTTTATTGGCGGAATCTAGAGCCATGGAGAGATGATCTTTTAGCAATTTGTGTATACATTAAAATGAATAAATAAAATTATAGCAGGCCCAATTCTGCCACCCTTACTCATGCTTACTAGCTGCTTGCTAAGTGAGTAGACTCATTAAAGCCAATGAAAATACTCATGCAGTAAGTTACTACTCCGTGTGAATAAGGGTGGTAGAACCAGTCCCACCATGACTATAGCAAGAGCTAGGTCAGCAGCCCGGTTTCTGACTATAAACATGACGGGCATAACGAGAGTTTAATGTTCTTAAAAACAAATACATACATACATAAAATCCTAACTGTTCCCTGCCCCCCTATCCTATCTGAGCCTCACTGAGCCCCCATTTTCACCCATGTTACACACCAATCTTCATTGCCTGCATTATGGCCCCATCCTTCTGGGGAGATAAGGTTGTCAGGATTCCCTTTGGAATCTGTCAACACCATTCTTCATCAGTCAGAGAGATTGCTATTGATCATTGCTAATCACTTCCTTCTCCTTGGGGGATGTTTATGCTCCCTTTGCAAGAGTCCCAGCATCTGTTGGCCCAGAGAGATACCAGCAGTGGGAACCAGACTCCAGTCTCCCACCTGGAGGACAGCACATTACTTTTAGACCACTGTCCATCCCATAGTTTGAGGAAAAGCTGTGTTTTCACAGTGTCTGCACATATAAATGCATTACTTGCTGTAAGAAGGGCATAAAGTGTTCAACAAACCCTATTACAGGATCTTATTACTCAGAGTGTAAATGTAATAGTCCAGTGATTATTATTCATAAGAAAAAACATCTTATTTTCACACTTGGAATGTATTTTTCACTGCAAATATGAAATACATAGTGATGAAAAGGGGAATAATTCTTCCTGATTTTCATGTATTTCTAATAACCTAACATGTCTCAGTTGTGACTGTGCCACTTGAATCTTAAATTATGTGGTAATCCCCTTTTCAATATGGTGTAGTTTTTCTTTTCTCTACACGGTACAGATTGTACCCTTGTCTTGCTCTGCTGAACTGGGGATTAAGTCCCCCTATCCTTTTGCTTGTCCTCCCCAAATCTAGGGTGCAGGCTTGTTGTGGGGCACACCCTTAGCTCCATGGATACTGCCCCTATGTGAGCATGGGGTCTGATGTAAGTTGAGCCTTGGCATCTCTTCCCTCTCTCCCCCCCGCTAGGTGTAAAATAGGAAGTAAGCCATATGTTTTCAGGAGTTGCAGTAATTTGAGCTGGAGCTGTAAAAGGAACCTTGATGCTCTGAAACACCATTCCTCCTCAGGCCCGCTACTAGGGAGGCACAGGTACACACAGCTCTGTGCTCAAGGCAAAGGCTAAAGGCTTAATCTAGCAGTATAAATACACCTATAAAGGTATTTTCATGGGATCCCCTGTAAAGATGTGTATCTGTTTGTAATATATTTTCATAATAAAATTGTTCCCCTTTCTGTGTCTTCTAGGGTCAAAATGTATTTGGACTTGATATAATTGAAACACCCGAGGGAGACAAGTGGCCACAGTTGATTGTCCAGCAGATCCTGGACAGGGAGCAGAAAGACACATATGTGATGAAGATTAAAGTTGAAGATGGTGGAACACCTCCCAGATCCAGTACAGCCATCCTACAAGTAACAGTTACTGATGTGAATGACAATCGCCCAGTCTTTAAGGAAAATGACATTGAAGTTAGCATTCCAGAAAATGCTCCAGTGGGCACCTCAGTTTCTCAGCTCCATGCCACTGATGCTGATCTGGGCTCAAATGCACAGATCCACTTCTTTTTCAGCAATCAGATCTCCAGTCTGGCCAAAAGGCTCTTTGCCTTAGATAACACCACTGGCCTCATCACAATTAAGGAACCACTGGACAGGGAGGAGTCACCCGTACACAAGTTAACTGTTTTGGCAAGTGATGGCAGCTCAATTCCATCAAGAGCAACAGTGACAGTAAATATCACAGATATTAACGATAATGTCCCATCCATAGACACAAGATACATCATCAATCCAGTGAATGGGACTGTGCTCCTGTCTGAGAAAGCGCCGCTCAATACAAAAATTGCCCTGATTACAGTAATGGACAAGGATGCTGATCTGAATGGAAAAGTTACCTGCTTCACAGACCATGATGTCCCTTTTAGGTTAAAGCCAGTGTTTGATAATCAGTTTCTATTGGAGACTGCCACATTTCTAGACTATGAGGCTACGCGAGAATATGCTATTAAAATAGTGGCCTCTGATTCAGGGAAACCTCCCTTAAATCAGTCTGCAATGCTGCTGATCAAAATCAAAGATGAGAATGACAATGCCCCAGTTTTTACACAGCCTGTCATAGGACTTTCCATTCCTGAGAACAATGCTCCTGGTACCCAGCTGACCAAGATCAGTGCCACAGATGCAGACAGTGGACGCAATGCTGAGATCAGCTATATGCTGGGTTCAGATGCACCCCCCATTTTCAACCTGGATCGCCGCACAGGAGTTCTGACAGCAGTGAGAAAGCTGGACAGGGAAAAGCAGGACAGGTACTCCTTCACTGTACTGGCTAAGGATAATGGGATGCCACCATTGCAGACCAATGCTACTGTGACACTATCAGTTCTGGACCAGAATGACAACAGCCCTGCTTTTACCCACAATGAATATAATTTCTATGTGCCAGAAAACCTGCCCATGTATGGCACAGTGGGGCTCATCACAGTTACTGACGCTGACTCTGGAGAGAATGCTGCAGTTACTCTCTCTATATTAAATGGCAGAGAGAATTTCATTATCGATCCACTTACTGGTGTAATAAGACCCAATATTACATTTGATAGAGAGCAACAAGGTTCTTACACTTTCCAGGTGAAGGCTGTTGATGGAGGAAGAGTGCAACGCTCTTCCACTGCCAAAGTGACCATAAATGTAGTTGACGTGAATGACAACAGACCGGTTTTTGTCATCCCTTCATCCAACTACTCCTATGACTTAATTCCCACAGCCACCAATCCAGGATCCGTGGTGACTAAAGTCTTTGCAGTTGACAATGATACAGGGATGAATGCAGAGCTCCGCTACAGCATTATAGGTGGGAACTCGAGAGGTTTGTTTACAATCGATCAGTTAACAGGCAACATTACTTTGAAAGAGAAGGTAATCACAGCAGATCATGGCTTACACAGGCTGGTGATAAAAGTCAATGATTTAGGACAGCCAGAGTCTCTCTATACCATAGCACTGGTGCATTTATTTGTGAATGAGACCATCACCAATGGTTCATACGTGCAGGAGCTGGTGCGCAGAAATATGGAAACACCAGTGGGCCAGAATGTTGGGGATGGTGAGATAACCCCACAGACCAATGACTATGTCAAAATCATCATTGCTATAATTGCAGGCACCATGACAGTCATCCTGGTAATTTTTGTCACTGCTCTGGTACGATGCCGCCAGACACCCCGGCACAAGGTTGTCCAAAAAAGCAAGCAGAGTGGGGAATGGGTCTCCCCAAACCAGGAGAACCGACAGATCAAGAAGAAGAAGAAGAAAAAGAAGCGCTCTCCTAAAAGCCTCCTTCTCAACTTTGTGACAATTGAAGAATCTAAGCCCGATGATCCAGCCCATGAGCATATAAATGGCACTTTAGACATTCCCGTAGAGCTTGAAGAACAGACTATGGGAAAATATAACTGGGCCACCACACCAACTACATTTAAGCCCGACAGCCCAGATTTAGCAAAGCATTACAAGTCTGCCTCTCCACAGCCCACCTTTCAAATTAAACCCGAGACTCCTGTGCCCCCTAAGAAGCACCATGTCATTCAGGAACTGCCTCTGGATAACACCTTTGTGGTGGGTTGTGACTCGCTCTCCAAGTGCTCCTCAAGCAGCTCGGACCCTTATAGTGTCTCCGAATGCAGCTGTCAAGGTGGCTTCAAGACCCCAGGCCCCATCCAC
This sequence comes from Emys orbicularis, assembly GCF_028017835.1. Lineage (NCBI taxonomy): Eukaryota > Metazoa > Chordata > Testudines > Emydidae > Emys > Emys orbicularis. Next base: position 34,070,933 of record NC_088691.1, read on the forward strand.
ACCAGACAGGTAATACAAAGTTTCTAGCTGCTCACTCTCTTTCTCTGTCTGTATGTCTAAGCACTGCAGAATAACTTTGTCTATAAAGATTAAAAGCCTGAAAGTTCATGCTTGGCTGAGACATTGAAATGTAAACAGTTTGTGATTCATCAATGTTAAAAGGAGAAAATTAGAATAAAGTGACTCTTGGCTGTGGGAAAATTTAGTACTGAATGATTATATTAGGGGATATTCCTGTCTGTAGATGGCAGTATGGTACTTCCTGCATTAACATAGTATTTAGCTGTGCAGCTCTGTAAAACAAAGAGGGGTTGTAGCACTGTCCTCGCTAGTATTGTATGCTCAGGAATCTAAGTAATCTAGGCCAGGTGGAAAGCAATAAAGCTTTGCAGCATCTGATAAGTGGTTCTTAATGCTAATGGAGTCTAGAATTGGAGCCTTCATTTGGACAGAGCTGTACCTCAAGGTCTCTCAAAAGCAGGCAAGATTTTTTTTTTTTAACTGAGAGATTGAGTGCCATTTTCAGACTAGAAACATACCCTACCATGCAGGCTACTAAAAGCTGGCTGACTGACATAATCAACAATATAAAGCAGTAATGAAGCCAGTGGGAAAATTTAGAAGCATCACAAGCATTGCCCTCACTTTGTCACCTTCATGCCCAAGTACAGATCATAGAGACATTAGCTGCGGTACAGTTCAGAGCAGCAGTCATATGAATGAATTAAAAAGCCCTCAGATTAACAAGGAGGACAAAAATATAATGATAATTAAACACCCGGTTGCTTTATAAGACACTAATGAAAGGCTTATTAAAGCAATGGGAACCACATCAGAATTGAATCCAGATTCTGGAAAGCTGCATTAATGCATTTGTGATAAGGGTTTGTTATTTATCTGAGTTTTTTCTCCATCAGTAGCCTATCCTCAGTACAAAGAAAACTCCCATGCTTTTATTTGAGTTAGTCATGAGGTATCTATGCAGTAAAAGAAGTTAATAAAATATTTGTGGTGATAAGATGGGATTCACTTCAATTATTTCTATACAGGAACAGATCCTCAGCTAGGGTACATCTGTGTAGGCTTTAGTGGTGCTTTGACGATTTACCCTAGCTGAGGATCAGGTCCATAGGTTAGACTTACTTTTCTGTAGGCAATTTTGTTAACGATATGGTGAAAATAAAGGGGGCCTGAAGAAATGTTCTCATTCAAACTGCATATCTACAGCATACAAAGATTGCCACTGCTTTTTCTTTTACTTTCTTTTTATTTTTAACACCAGTCTGTGAGGTAGACAAAATCCCTGCTCTGTACAAAGCATTATCTTTTGCTGAGAGACATTAACAGAAAATGGAATAGAAAAGGATTTCTTCATATTTCTAAGACAGCAGAGACAATGGTGGGGGGGTTAATATCTTGTTAAAGATTTGAATGTCTTCTGTTAAAGCTATTTGAGTGAATTAATTTTGAATTTAAATTAGGCAATAGAAGGTGTAGGTGTGTGTGTGTGTGTGTGATTTTACTTTGGAACTTGAAGGTTGTTTTCTCAGCACCTGTTGGGGCCTGATCCAGAGCCCACTGAAATCAATGGGAGTTTTTCTATTAAATTCAGGGTGCTTTGCCTCAGGCCCTGTGAGCTGAAAGAATCCACCGTTACCTGCTCAAGGACCTTGCATTCTGTCACCTTCCCCCCAGCAGACACAGCTAGGCCTGTGGCAACCTCTGGAACCATCCAACCATTTGCCCAAGAGGGCTGTTAGAAAAGAATGGAAGGCAATTCCTTTGGCAGGGATGGGGGCAGGGAAATGTAGGTACTCTCTTTCACTGTGCTTCTAGCCTGTGTGGACTGATGTCCAAACACTCCTTCCCCCCGATGGGGCAGAAAAGCACATTGCCTCTGGAGTATTCCTCACCCCTGAAATTATTTCAAGGCAATTCTGTGAATATGAATATAATGAGACATTAGCACAAGGTGGGATTATGGTATTGATTTTGTTTAAATCTGTAGTCCTCCTCCTTTAGACTTAATTTTGTTTGTGTCCTGGCAATGAACACCGAACTGGGGAAACTTTAACAGCACATCATACAAAGTCTTGTACATTCACTTGCAAATAGCATTTCCTTTCAACGTTGAAATTAATACTCTCATTACTTAAGCAAAATATGAACGATTTTGTTAATGAACCTATGTAAGTATTGAAACAAGAAAGGAGTTAATTCGACTGGCCTTTGTGTTGGATTTTATTACATAAAGGGAATCATATTTTTAAGAAAAGTAAAGAGAACCAAATTAACTGTTGGTCTGCAGTTCTAATAGATAGTTTTAAACAGTCAAATTTGGTCCTAATAATGAAAGACTCTGTCTCTTATATATGGAATGGCCTCATTTCCATTTAAGAATGTGAATTGGATACAAGTGAGTGACTCAAAACAGGATAATTTGAAGTTTTCAGTTAGTTCTATTAGCCAGTGGAGAGACTAAAAAAAACTAAAAAAAAAAAATTAAACCCCCCCCCCCCCAAATAAAGAAAAGCTTCTTATAGCACCACAGTATTTCAGTTGTCATGCTATTCACCCTTTTTCCAACCTCAGAGTTGAATGGCATGTTTGAGATTAATGCAACTGTTGCTTCATGCATTCACTGACTTTGCAGAAAGCTGTAGGCAGAGCTGAGTCCTGTTACATTAAAAACTCAAATGCTCTAGTGTTTAAAAATAAAGAATAAATGTTTCCAAATTGTGAAAAAATGTGCTTTATCCCGGCACTAGTAGTTATTGCAATGCATCAGTTTACAAACAAAGCTCTCTGAAGCATGACTAGAGAAGGAACAAAATTATTTATTCAGTTTTCCCTCCCAAATTTCAAGTTGCTGGGATAAATGGGTCTCTAATCAGAATTGTCTCTGGTTTTGTTTCTGCAAAACCAAGATATCACTCAGTTATTATGAAACAAAACCCACCTTTAGTTTGACCATCCTCATTTGATACAGAATTGAACTATCACTGAAAACATGTATATGGACCCACCAAAGCTTTAAAATTTGGCTCCTGGCCCATCTGTGCAAATAAAACCTGGTTTGGGTTTTGCAAAGCTAAAAAATGGTCCTTGATTCTGTGTTACTGCTTGGATTGGTCTAACTCAGTGCTCTTCACTATTTTTGAAGTGGGGGCCACTTTGGCAAAAAACCTTCAATGCGAGAGCCACATCAATCCGACACAGACTGTTGAACACTCTGAATTCTTTGTTGGTTGATATGGTAATATTGCCGTTATTGGTAATATTGCTTGGGGTGCAGAAGGGGGTACAGGGTGCTGGCTCTTGAAGGGGGCTTAGGGCTGGGGCAGGGGCTTGGGGTGCAAGAGGGGGTGAGGGGTGCAAGCTCTGGGAGGGAGTTTGGGTGCAGGAGGAGACTCCAGGCTGGGGCAGAGCATTTGGATGCAGGAGGGGGTATGGGCTGCAGCTCCAGGAGGCGGTATGGAGTGCTGGCTCTGGAAGGGGGCTCCTGGCTGGGGGTGCAGGAGTGGGTATTGGGGGCTGGCTCTGGGAGGGGCTATGGGCTGGGGCAGGGGCTTGGAGTGTAGGAGGGGGCATTGGGGGCTGGCTTCATGAGGCTGCAGGTTGGGTAGTGGAAGAGCTATTTAGAACCTGCCCATTGAAGGGGACGGCACTTACTTCTGGCAGCCCCAGCCCCACGCCGCTCCTGGAAGGGGCCAACACACCCCTTCAGCCCCTGGGGGGGCACGTGATTCTGCATGCTGCCCCTCTCTGCAGGCACTGCCCCTGCAACTCCCATTGGTCACAGTTCCTTGTTCCCGGCCAATGGAAGCTGCGGGGGTGGTGCTTGCAGGCAGGAGCAGCGTGCCGAGACCTCTGCTCCCCCGCCCTCCACCCCCACCCTCCTGGAGCCGTGGGGGCATGCTGGCCGCTTCCGGGAGCGGCATGGGGCCAGGGCAGGCAGGGAGCCTGTCTTAGCTGTAGTCCCACTGCCGCTGGAGAGTGCAATCAACAGAAAGCCGCACTTAGGGTCCATGGGAGCCGCCACTGGCTCGCAGGCCTTGAATTGAAGAACACTGGTCTAACTGATCTATAACACGATGGAAAATCCTTGTAGTATTTGTTCTGCTGAGATGTGCTGAATATATGTATATTTAGAGGGGAAAACGTAGAAGAGAGTGTTTGAATGTTTTTCATTAAAAAACTGAGACACCTTGAGTGGCCAAAAGGAAAAGGAAATAAATAGCACAACCAGCCCAGAGCTGCTACTGCTGAAGGAATCAGAGAGACCAAGAGCAGCCAAAGGGCAATTACGCCATGAACCACCAAAAGGGGAGGGAATGAGGATGTTACTGAAGAGGTCGAGAATGGCTGAAGAAGGAAAAGCATGATACATATGTAATACCTCTTATGTGTGTCTGAGGGGGGAGAGAGAGGGAGAATGATAATCCATATTATTTTTTAAAAAGTCATTTCACAGTAATTATTTAATCAATCCTAGTGGCCACAAATACATGGAAACTTATAGAATAGCAAGTGTTCTTTTGTGAAGTATTAGAAATTAATGTACTAAAGAAGCTTTTCAAAGTGATAGACTGTGAAGAGACTAATTGTTAGTAATAATGCAGTGTTTTCCAGGGTAGGACAATCAGGGATTCGTAAAATAGAGGTGACATTGAGTGTCTTCCAAATCATCAACTTTTTATTAGGCGACTTTGCTAGTCATGTCGGGGGGCGGGGATATATTTGTGTGCTATAGAGCAAACTTCATCAGCAGAAGGATCAGGTTTTAAGTCAAATAGGACTTTTGCCATTAAGCTTAGTGGGAGTAGAGTAAGACTTTTAATAAAATACCCTGATAAGGTTGCACATGTATCCCATCTCTCTCCGCATTTGTCATTCTGTACTCACAATAGGTAGTGAATAAACATAGGCAGAAAGAGGCAATATGAGTTGGCATATGGTTTATGTGTTGCCGTAGAACACAATTTTCAAAATTGGGTGGGCAAACATTTGCTTAAAACAGAATTTAGGTGCCTCAAATGAATATCTGGACATCAACATGCATATATGAAGAGTGCACAACTGTAGAACCGGGTGCTCTAAAGTAAATGCCATATTTGAAAACTGGGGCCAAAGAGACAATATGCCAAAAGGCTTCTTTAAAACTTTGGAATCTTCTCCTGTATTATACTTCCTCTCCTTGTCCTTTTCACATTCCTGTAGATGTTCTTGTCCAAAAGAGGCTCCACATGGCCCCCCTGCCAGGTTAAATCCTGGGAGCTGGGGAATGCTGGTCAATCAACACCGCTTCCCACCAGCTGGCCAGAGACTCCCAGTGGGAGGGCCTACCTAGTGTCCCTTAGTGAGTGTCTCCCTCCCTTGCTGCTGGGACTGTCCCCCTTCACTGGCAGTCCCATCAAGTTCCCTCACCTGTTGAGGCAGGTGGATGGCTTTTCCTGAAGGACATGCAGTGATTATATTAGGGTCTTGTGATTTTTTCTAACATCACTCCTTACTCTGAGATGTAGAAATTAGAACAAATATTACTTCATCTGCCCTCAGAAAGCAAAGGAAAGTACAACTCAGCAGGAGAGCAGCTCAGTAGGAGAGTTAGGTCAATAACATCAGGTGTATTTTTGTAAAAAATGATTATTTGATTTCCAGCAGATGTTTTTAAACAGAAATAGTCAAGTAAATTTAGTCTTTACATAGATTCAGATTAATACATAATGTGACCGGGTTCAAATTTAATCCACATTTTTAGTGATCAAAAGTCATAAATATCATGTAGGTCTGCAGTGGCCTACAGTATGCGAGATGAGTTTAGTGCTTCTTTCTAGTTCCCACTGAACCAATGTCCACAACCGTAGAGAAACAAACAAGTGCCTCCACCAGAATTGTCACTACTGTTGTTACTAACCTGAGCATGGAGATCAGGGACTGAACAGGCATGGAGACTGAACTCCTGTTTGGCTCCAAGTCAGGATTGAGCCATGTTGGCTGAGCAGTGTGGGAAAAATGCACTACCACTGCCAGCATTGTAGGAGTTCTATTTATAGAGGCCTTCAGTTATCAGGGCCATCAGTCAGACAGTTTTCATCAACATGTACACTCACAGATATGAAGGACAATAGGAATGGCACAGATGTTTTTCACTAACACTTGGTAGTTGGGGACACTAGCTGAGATCTTCAAAGAGGCCTAAGGGAGTTAGACATTCTACTCCCACTGAATAAAAATAAATCAAATGGGAGCTAGACCTTTGTTGGACTTCGTGCCATGCTCAGTCCTGGTGGCTTCAGTGCACTTGCACTCACACCAGTGGTGAATTTGGCTCAGTGTGGCTATGTTTCTAAATGTGACTGTGAAAATGATATTGTGGGGTTCCATATTTATTTCTCAACTATTCTGAGAACCACGTTAGCTTAGTTTACAAGTAAAAGCACGTTCCTCTCCCCCACTCACATACTAATAGCTCTGCAATCCCATGCTGTGGTCTGTTTAGCCTGGTATCCTGTCACAGACAGTAACCAGTATCAGATACTTAAGAGAAAGTTCAGGAAACCCGATCACAGGCAATTATGGGATCATTTGTCCCCGGGGAATGTTTGTTTCTGCACCTCAGTGGCTGGATGTTAGCTTACGGCCTTCAAAAAGTTTTGCTTATTTGTAAGTAGTTACTATGGTATTTCTAATTATTCTTGTTATTTTGTTCCCTTTCTGGCTTGAACATCATCACTGGTAACCATGGCCCTACTGAAGTGTACTACCACATATGTGCAGTTAAGGAGCAGTTGTGAACATCTTGAGATGTTCTGCGCTTGAAGCTTAAAGCACATTCTGAATCTCTCACTAATGTACATAAGACGTTCTACTGAAGTAAGGCTGGTCAAAAGAAGTAATTTTTGTCCATGGGAAATTTAGAAAATCTTTTTTTATTTCTTGGGGAAATGTTTCAGTTTTTCAATTAAAAGTCAAAATGGAAAATTGGACAGAAAATTTTCAGTTTGGGTTTTTCATTTTCTCCCTTCCTCTTTTTTCCCCCAGAGGCAGAAAAATAAAAAGAGATTGTGGGAATTGGAAAAAAGGGAGGGAGCCAGGAAACTGAAAAAAATCAGTTTTTAATTGAAAAAATTAGAAATTTTGAGTGATAGCAAAAACCTCACTTTAGTCTGAAATTTTTTATCACATTTCACTCTCAATACATTCAGAAAGCATAACTGTTGAGAACGTGCCATGTTACACTTTTCTGCTCATGACATCACTTTGATTTGTTTCATAATCATAGTTCATAATATGACTTTGATCATCAGTGAGATCTGATTTATGTTTTACCGTGATTTCTCCCATTTATTTCATCCCTTATTCTCTCACAGAATTTTTGACAATCACTCATAGTGATGGGCAGCCTAAGGCAATGTCCTGACCACTGGCTGGTGTTTTCTTGGTGAGCTTGTTTCCCAATAGCATTTTCTTGCCTATTAGGACAGTTGATCTGATCAGCCATTCACTTTTGCTAATGCTGAGACACTTGATTGGTGGTGCCAGGATTGGAGCAAAGTGACTTTTTGGAGCAAAGTTTTACATTCTTGTGAATTGTGGCCTGGAAACATGTCAAGTGTCTGCTGAAACTCGGTCGAACACAATTACATGCTTTTGCTCATGTTGTGTTCTTCTTCTTCTAGATACGTTTTAGTAGAAGCAGCTAGGGACTCAGTTTTTGCTCTGATTATATACATTAATGGGAAGACTGATAATGTACTACTACTTAGTATGCCTACCATTCCTCTGACTTCTATTCTCAAATTTGGTGTTTGTATGTATACACACACAAACGTGTGTGCACACGTGTATATATATATAATCCTTTAGTCAAAAATTGTTGTAGAAGTACACTTCAACACTTCGAGTACCCCACAGAACATAGAGGTATTGACCTAGTTGAAATTTGACAGGCAAACTTTTATGGTATACGGGATGCAGGAAATGATGCAGGAAAGGGCTTTTCTCATGCTGTTTCTCTGTTTGCCAGCTCTGAACGTCATCGCATCTGATGTTATGTACTGAAGTCGTACGTGTACACAATGATGTTAAGCCAGCAAACATGAAAACATGGAAATAGCACGAGAAAGCCCTTTGTCCTGTCTCTGATTGCCGAAGAATTTTATCGTCTGATCTCCAGAGGGGTTTGGAAGTGGCGCTGAACTGTTCAAGCTGCCCTACTGAAAGGTATCCAGGGCAAGATTTTTTTTTTTAAAGAAAGAAAGACAAAGAGACTTTAGTACGTTGTACTATAGTGATCTATAATGTTGTTTTGCAAAGAAAAAAACGTAATATGACCCATCAGTCTGTGTGAATGATGGTTATGATAAGATAAATCTATTGTTTTTCTTATGTTGCTTGTAAACACATTCTTGTTCCAGGACCTTTGTCCTTATTTATTTGTGTTGAAAAAATTAGTTGTGTTTTTAATGTCTATAAATATTGAAAAAGGGAGCAATAAATTTTATGCATACATTAAAAAAAGAAAGAGAATGTGAAGTTCTTTATACTCCCTGCATTTTTTTAAATCGAGTACATGTTATCACTTTACTTATATCACCATAAGCCATGTTGTGAATTAATTATTATTTATAGTTATTTCCACAAGATTTTTAATACTGATATTGCTGCTATGGATCATAACTACAAATGATCAAATCATTGCTGTTTATTTTTATAGGCTCAATAGGAATAGTGGGGAAATAACTACTTCCTGCTTACTTATTCACAAAACTACTATAGTAAGCATTCACCTTTTAAATTACTGGCAAGTGTTCACTTAACTTTTTAACTAAACATTATTTTACCTTATGCTTGCTGAAATCTTGATAACTTCTGTATACCGGGTGCCATATGCTTAATCTTTTCAAGTACTTTTAAAAATAAAATAAAAAGGCTTGCCCTTAGAGTGATAAAGTAGAAAAAACCCTAAATTTGATTACACCTAAAAATTATTGCATTTTTAGCCAGCACAAGGAAAAAGTGCAGGCTTTTGTTGTTGTTCTTGTTTGGGGTATTTTTTTTTTTTTTTTACTATTTTTGGTTAACATTTATTTTTCTAAAGTTAAATTGCTTTACATTATAATTTGTTGTTTAGCACATCCGATTTAGCAAATAAAATTTGCCTAATGCCTTCAGTTGCAACTTGGTTATTGGTTTCTGTATATCTATTGCATCACATTTTAGGCAATAATGCTTAAAAGGGTGTGTGCATCATTTAACAATATTAGTGTTTCGTATAAAATACAAAATTTCTTAGGAAGCAGAAGGAGTATAAAGAACCCTGTTTTCTGCACTTATACAAAGACTCGTATGACATTAGTTTACTAGAATAAAATGGGGTATAGTCTTTGATTTTTAACTCAGCTGTATACAATATGTGTAATTTTCTTTAAATGGAAAAATTTATTAATGATTCATCAGTTAGACTACCAAATGGAATTCTCACATGCTACTGTATGTTTGATGTAAAAGTATTTAAAACAGGCTTGTACGTAAATATTTCCATTGCCTCAGTTCTCGGATTGCAGAGTGTCTACAATGACGTTCCCTTCACATTTGCTATCTGGCTCTTTTTTTCAAAAAATGGTTATTTGGCTATCTGGTCTGTAAAATATAATAAATTTTATTAATAATGAATTATGTATTGTAATTTAGCATATTGTATTGCATAAGGATAGATATGACTGTTGTAGAAGAATATTTCATTTGTTATAATGAAATCTTTTTCCTGGGAAGAAGAAGATTTATTTACAAGACAGTTTCACCATTCGTATTCATACTCCCTTTGCAGTACTAATTCTGCAAGTTAAATGAGCAACAAGTTTCAACAGTAATGGTATTTATTGAGTTTTCCTTCAGCAGCACAATTTAGCCAGTTCTTTTGGCGTGTTGCCTGCATTTTACAATGTAGAGATGGAGGGAAGTCTTTATATTTAATGTACTATTATGGGTGACATTGAGTCTCAGTGAGAGAGTTTGGTCTAACAAATGTGATCAGCACCTTTTCCTACAACTACTTTTTGCCTAAATACCACATAACGTGGGTCGTTAATAAAAGGAAACACCCAAAGACTTCTATGATTTGAAGAACTGGCTTCCGTACCCACTAGTGCAGTTCAGCAGGAACTCAGCCAGGCTTCAGAATACTTTTTTGGATGACTTCTGTGGGTACTGAGGCTCTAGATGATCGATAGGTAAAACTCAAAGGTGAAATGTTCAGGTTTGATTAGGATAAGCACCCAAAAATTAACTTCTCGAGTCTTGGAAATAATGAGTTGGAAATATTGTGAGAACAAGCTTTCTCATTAAATTCCTGGCACTTCCACTTTTGCTCCCGGTTGGAAAATTTTCAAGAGCTACTTTTTTCCTGGTTACGGTGCAAATTATAAAGTGTAAATGGGAGGGAAAAACATGATTTTATAACTTTAAAAAGGCTAGATTTGGAGAAGGTTCAGCAGGCTGTTATTTTTTTTCAAGCCAGTAACTCATTTGTAGATGGAAAAGTTAGGTTAGGAGGTAAAGCCCAGATCCTCAATGAATGGTATTTAGGCTCTTAACTCCCACTAAGGTTTTGTGCCTAAGTCTCTCTTTATGCCCTACTTCATTCCTCAGGTGATTCAGGAGGGCCAAACCCATCAAAACAGATGATGTAGCTAATACACTAGGAAAACAGAACTTTAAGAATTTTTTTCAAGTCCCATATCTGATCACCTTTTTTTTTTTTTTTTTAATGGGACAGTCCCTTCTATTCTTCACAGTTGTGCATTTTAATTTTTGTTTTCTTACATCTACGTATTAGGTTTTTTTTTTAAAACTCCTTGGCAGACTGGCAGAAGACTTGTTCTGAGAGCTCTTTCCCCATAAGTGGTCTGATGGTACATTCTCACTAAGGTCTCGTTTTCATCTATGGCCACTTTCTAAATATGTACAGGTCAGTTTAGTTCTATACTGATCTTAGAGAGGGGAAGGATAATTGGAGTACAAATCCAGAGAAAAAAATTCTGCGGATAAGTACTTTTTGAACTTTTAATGAGGATTTGTGTCCTGAATCAGAGCTAAGCTTATGTGATTGCTGAGCCAAAACCAGTGTGATTCCTGTGTTACATTCACCAATAGGAGTACTGCTTCCTGCTGAATAGAGCACATAGTCAATGAAGACAAAAGTTTTGAACAAGTGAAAATATAGTAAATCATACAAATGCTGCTTTTTTTAAAGGAAGACTAACCATATTTTCTTTTGCAATAGCCATCACATATTTATCTTAGTTTGAAGCTTGTCTATACTGAAACTTCAGAACTTAGATTTTATCATTAATCACCATAATGTCAACAAACCTCATGAAGATGTGTATCTGTGTTCAGTGCATATGCCACTCCTGTTGCCATTGCTGGGAGTTGTGTTTGTGTATAGAAGGGATACTAGAATATCCTTTGTGCTAGTTGCAGTACTGCAGCTGGTTCAGGAAACCAATAACAGAGTAGGTAAGCTTTACTTATTTTAGCCCTACAACACAAATAGCCAAAGATGGCCCTCAGATATTGTTCTTCTGCTTCCTTTGGCATGTTATTGATGCCTGGATTATATGTGAATACATGTCTACCAAAGTTTAGTGCCATTCATAATCTCAAACAGATTTCTTGTTTACCCTGATTTCAAGTGAATAACAATAAGGAAAGGGAGGGAGAGGTAATATCTTTTATTGGACCAACTTCTGTTGGTGAAAGAGAAAAGCTTTCGAGCTTATACAGCTCTTCTTCAGGTCTTCATCTTTTTCAGGTTGTCATAGTCTTCTGAAGAGCTCTGTGTAAGTACGAAAGCTTGACTTTTTCACCAACAAAAGTTAGTCCAATAAAAGACATTATCTCACCCACCTTGTTTTCTAATATCCTGGGACCAATACAGCTACAACATGAGTGCAAATAAGGGAAAGCTAATATTAGAGATCACACATGGCATGTAAAATGCATCTTGTGTGAAAGCTACATGTAAGTTCTCTTTCATAACAAAGAAGTTATTAGTCTTGGGAGGAATTTGTTGTAGTCCTTCTGAATTTCATTAAGCCGAGGACTGCTAATGTATAATAGGGTATTGTCAAAAACTAAGCTGGTATGTGATATAAATTTTTTTTAACATATGCTGTAATGCAGGTTTCATTTTCTTACGCATTTCAATGTTTTCTGTTATCATGCTGCATATATTTATGGTACATCCTGGTCTTAAGTATTATTTGTAAAATATTTTTTTAACAAAGATTTTTTTAAATATATTTTTTTGCTTTCAAACTGAATTACAAGCACTGTTCCTTTTATGTCTTATTTATCTACTTCTAAAATAAATTCTGTTTGAAGACTACTTGAATACCCTTTGGAGAAGAACTATTTTTAAATTCTATTATCGGTCTATAAATCTCTGCTATAAAATACATGGACACACACACACAAATTGTTTTGACAGAGATTAGGAAGAGAAATTATTACATCCACTTTACCACAAGTGAAATACTGTAAATGTTTTGGTGATCTCTAAGAAAGAACACCTCTCCCAAGACCATATACTCTAGAGCAGTGGTTCTCAACCTGTGGGCCACTTGCGGCCCAATCAGTACACAGCTGTGGCCCATGTGACATCCTCAGGGGCATAGAGGTAGTATTGGATGTGGCCCACATAACATGGGAAATAGGTTGAGGACCACTGTTCTTGAGTAGCTCAGCTCTGTTTTCTGTCTTTCCTACCAAAGGATTAATTACTTACCCAGGGAATGTTCAAGAATAGTTAATCATCTTCTAGTGGGGTAGAAAAGTTGCCATTGGATGTAGTGTATGTGTATGCACATGCAACACAATATGTAGTATATATAAAATATTATCTAGCATGTAAGTTTACATGTGTCTATATCTATCTATTTCACATCAGAACAAAAATGAGCATCTGCAAAATGGGAGAGAGAGACAGACTCTCTGTAGCGCAGTGATTAGGGCACTGGCATGGACTGAAGTCTTTATCCTCCCTGAGGCAGCTCTTCAGGGCACAGTTTTGCATCCCAGAGCACTCCACATGTAGCAAAGCAGGGACTTGGACCTCTGTCTTCCACATCCCAGGACAGTGGCTTAACCAGCAGGCTACAGAGGGTGTCTTTCTCTCTGTGTGTCTCTCTCTGAGAAAGCTTCCTGATGACAATTTTGTTGACACTGATATGGTTCCAGTTTTGCTAAAACAATTTCAACCAGCTCTACTTATTGCATAAATATGCACATGTATGTATAAAATTTAAATTTAGATAGTGAAATCACATACATGTGGATTTTTCATATTTAGTAAGCTTGCTGTCACCTTTAGAGCTTTTTTGTAAAGTGAGGAATTTTGCAATGGTAGATACACTATTTCTACTACCTTTGAACCAGGGTTTTGAACCATTTCAGCTTTATGATAGGTGTGGATAAATGCTGCAGCCTGTTCAGCAAGTAACACTTTATTTTGTGAATGAGAGTTTTATGATGCTGTCAAAGAAATGAGGTTTGACTTTTCACATGAAGCTGCTATCACACTGAAACAGGCAGTTGAATTTTAGCCTGTATCCTCATCAGATATTTCATCGCTCTTAGGTCAAGGGAGGGCACCCTTTAACTAGCTGGATAACTTTACTTTTGTTCTATGTTTGTTTCTGGAATATGACATTAGATTTTGTTCTTGACCTGATTGCTCCAGTCCAGCCCCAGATATGCATCAGGGACCTCACCTCAAGGGGTCTACCTGTTGTTTAGATTGTCCAGTCAGCACAAAAACTTCACTCTGATCTGAAGCAGCCAATTGCAGATAAGCTGCAGGCAGGTAGTCATGTTGACATAATTATGGGATTGAATGACTCCCACAATGGGTTTACTTTCCTGAAGGAAAATATTCTTCCCTTCCACTTATTGGGATCCATGGACTGATAGTCTCTCTCTCTCCCCTCATTCCCCTACCCCCACTACATCACCAAACCACTTCTGTGTTTAAAAAAAAAAAAAAAAAATCACTTATGACAAGTTCAGGTCTCCGTCAGGCACTGAGGGTATGTCTACTCTATGAAATTAGGTCGAATTTATAGAAGCCGGTTTTATAGAAATCGGTTGTATACAGCCGATTGCGTGTGTCCCCACATAAAATGCTCTAAGTGCATTAAGTCGGCGGACCGCGTCCACAGTACCGAGGCTAGCGTCGACTTCCGGAGCGTTGCACTGTGGGTAGCTATCCCACAGTTCCCGCAGTCTCCGCTGCCCACTGGAATTCTGGGTTGAGGTCCCAATGCCTGAATGATGCAAAACAGTGTCGCGGGGGGTTCTGGGTACATGTCGTCAGGCACCTCCCCCTCCGTCAGAGCAACGGTAGACAATCAATTCACGCCTTTTTACCTGGGTTACCTGTGCAGACAACATACCACGCCAAGCATGGAGCCCGCTCAGCTCAGCTCACCGTCACCATATGTTCTCTGGGTGCCGGCAGACGTGGTACTGCATTGCTACACAGCAGCAGCTAATTGCCTTTTGGCAGTAGACGGTGCAGTATGACTGGTAGCCTTCATCGGCGATCTGGGTGCTGGCAGACGTGGGGCTGCATTGCACACAGCAGCAGCCCCTTGCCTTTTGGTAGAAGATGGTATATTACGACTGGTATCCATCGTCGTCGTACTGCAGTGGCTGTCAATCATGGGCACCTGGGCAGACATGCTCAGTCCTATCGAACTGTCTTGACGATGATGGCTATCAGTCGTAGTATGCTATTTTCTGCCAAGCGCCCAGTATTTTCTGCCAAGCACCCAGAAGATGCCGAGGGCTATCAGTCATGCTGCACCGTCGTCTGCCAGCTTAAGATGTAAAAAATAGATTTGTTCTGTATTCATTTGCTTCCCCCTCCCTCCGTGAAATCAACGGCCTGCTAAACCCAGGGTTTTGAGTTCAGTCTTTGGTGGGGGGGGCCATTCTGTGTGACAGTTGGTTGTGTTTCTCCCTGATGCACAGCCACCTTTGTTGATTTTAATTCCCTGTACCTGTACGCCATGTCGTCACTCGCCCCTCCCTCCCTCCGTCAGATACTAGTTTCACGCCTTTTTTCAGACCAGACACCATAGCTAGCACTGGGATCATGGAGCCCGCTCAGATCACCGTGGCAATTATGAGCACTATGAACACCACACGCATTGTCCTGGAGTATATGCAGAGCCAGGACATGCCAAAGCAAAACCAGGACCAGCTGAGGAGGCGATTGCAGCGCGGCGACGAGAGTGATGAGGAAATTGACATGGACATAGACCTCTCACAAGGCACAGGCCCCAGCAGTGTGGAAATCATGGTGTTACTGGGGCAGGTTCATGCCGTGGAACGCCGATTCTGGGCCCGGGAAACAAGCACAGACTGGTGGGACCGCATCGTGCTGCAGGTGTGGGACGATTCCCAGTGGCTGCGAAACTTTCGCATGCGTAAGGGCACTTTCATGGAACTTTGTGACTTGCTTTCCCCTGCCCTGAAGCGCCAGAATACCAGGATGAGAGCAGCCCTCACAGTTGAGAAGCGAGTGGCGATAGACCTGTGGAAGCTTGCAACGCCAGACAGCTACCGGTCAGTCGGGAATCAATTTGGAGTGGGCAAATCTACTGTGGGGGCTGCTGTGATCCAAGTTGCCAGGGCAATCAAAGACCTGCTGATATCAAGGGTAGTGACTCTGGGAAACGTGCAGGCCATAGTGGATGGCTTTGCTGCAATGGGATTCCCAAACTGTGGTGGGGCGATAGACGGAACCCATATCCCTATCTTGTCACCGGAGCACCAAGCCACCGAGTACATAAACCGCAAGGGGTACTTTTCAATGCTGCTGCAAGCCCTGGTGGATCACAAGGGACGTTTCACCAACATCGTGATTTTAGTCAATAGGTCAATAACGTGCCATCGCTGGTAATTACTATCAATGGTCAATGTGGGTCTGGCTGGAGAATCTTGCCCGCATGCTCGGGGTTCTGCTGATCACCATATTTGGGGTCGGGAAGGAATTTTCCTCCAGGGTAGATTGGCAGAGGCCCTGGAGGTTTTTCGCCTTCCTCCGCAGCATGGGGCAGGGGTCGCTGGCTGGAGGATTCTCTGCGACTTGAAGTCTTTAAATCATGATTTGGGGACTTCAACAGCTGAGTCAAGGGAGAGAATTATTCCAGGAGTGGGTGGGTCAGCTTTTGTGGCCTGCATCATGCGGGAGGTCAGACTAGATTATCATAATGGTCCCTTCTGACCTTAAAGTCTATGAGAATCAACGTGGGATGGCCGGAAAAGGTACATGATGCTCACGTCTTCAGGCACTCTGGTCTGTTTCAAAAGCTGGAGGAAGGGACTTTCTTCCCGGACCAGAAAATAACCGTTGGGGATGTTGAAATGCCTATCGTGATCCTTGGGGACCCAGCCTACCCCTTAATGCCATGGCTCATGAAGCCGTACACAGGCAGCCTGGACAGTAGTCAGAACCTGTTCAACTACAGGCTGAGCAAGTGCCGAATGGTGGTGGAATGTGCATTTGGACGTTTAAAAGCGTGCTGGCGCAGCTTACTGACTCGCTCAGACCTCAGCGAAAAGAATATCCCCATTGTTATTGCTGCTTGCTGTGCGCTCCACAATATCTGTGAGAGTAAGGGGGAGACATTTATGGCGGGGTGGGAGGTTGAGGCAAATCGCCTGGCCGCTGATTACGCGCAGCCAGACACCAGGGCGGTTAGAAGAGCACAGCAGGGCGCGGTGCGCAGCAGAGAAGCTTTGAAAACGAGTTTTGTGACTGGCCAGGCTACGGTGTGAAACTTCTGTTTGTTTCTCCTTGATGAACCCTCCGCCCCCCCCACCCGGTTCACTCTACTTCCCTGTAAACCAACCACCGCACCCTCCCCTCCCCCCTTCGAGCACCACTTGCAGAGGCAATAAAGTCATTGTTACTTCACATTCATACATTCTTTATTAATTCATCACACAACTAGGGGGATAATTGCCAAGGTAGCCCGGGATGGGTGGGGGAGGAGGGAAGGAAAAGGAAACACTGCAGTTTAAAACTTTAACTCTTATTGAAGGCCAGCCTTCTGATGCTTGGGCAATCATCTGGGGTGGAGTGACTGGGTGGCCGGAGGCCCCCGCACCGTGTTCTTGGGCGTCTGGGTGAGGAGGTTATGGAACTTGGGGAGGAGGGCTATTGGTTACACAGGGGCTGTAGCGGCAGTCTCTGCTCCTGCTGCCTTTCCTGCAGCTCAACCATACACTGGAGCATATCAGTTTGATGCTCCAGCAGCCGGAGCATCGACTCTTGCCTTCTGTCTGCAAGCTGACGCCACCTATCATCTTCAGCCCGCCACTTGCTCTGTTCATCCCGCGATTCAGCCCGCCACCTCTCCTCTCGTTCATACTGTGCTTTTCTGATTGACTGCCTCCACAAATTCTGCTGTGCTCTTTCAGCGTGGGAGGACATCTGGAGCTCCGTGAACATATCATCCTGAGTCCGCCGTTTTCTCCTTCTAATCTTCACTAGCCTCTGTGAAGGAGAAACATTTGCAGCTGGTGGAGGAGAAGGGAGAGGTGGTTAAAAAAGACACATTTTAGAGAACGATGGGTACACTCTTTTACGTTAAATTTTGCTGTTCACATTACACAGCACATGTGCTTTCGTTACAAGGTCGTATTTTTCCTCTTGTATTGAGGGCCTGCCGGTTTGGTGTGAGAGATCACTCACGCAGTGCCAGGCAACAGATTTCGGCTTGCAGGCAGCCGTGGTAAGCCACAGTCTTTTGGCTTTTTTAACCTTCTTAATATGTGGGAATGGTTTCAAACAGTAGCGCCCTCATTTGCCATACCAAGCACCCGTTGGGTTGGCCATTTAAAATGGGTTTGCAATGTAAAAGGAGGGGCTGTGGTTTCCGGGTTACATGCAGCACAAACCCAACTAACCCCCCTCCCCCCCACACCCAATTATCGGGGATGATCACTTCACCCCTCCCCCCCACCGCGTGGCTAACAGCGGGGAACATTTCTGTTCAGCAGAGCAGGAAGGGGCACCTCTGAATGTCCCCTTAATAAAATCGCCCCATTTCAACCAGGTGACCGTGAATGATATCACTCTCCTGAGGATAACAAAGAGCGATAAGGAATGGATGTTGTCTGCATGCCAGCAAACACCGGGACCATACGCTGCCATGCTTTGTTATGCAATGATTCCAGACTACGTGCTACTGGCCTGGCGTGGTAAAGTGTCCTACCATGGCGGACGGGATAAGGCAGCCCTCCCCAGAAACCTTTTGCAAAGGCTTTGGGAGTACATGAAGGAGAGCTTTGTGGAGATGTCCCTAGAGGATTTCCGCTCCATCCCCATACGCGTTAACAGACTTTTCCAGTAGCTGTACTGGCCGTGATTGCCAGGGCATATTAATCATTAAACATGCTTGCTTTTAAACCATGTGTAATATTTACAAAGGTACACTCACCAGAGGTCCCCTGTGTGCCCTCAGGGTCTGGGAGCACGCCTTGGGTGAGTTCGGGGGTTACTGGTTCCAGGTCCAGGGTGATAAACATATCCTGGCTGTTGGGGAAACCGGTTTCTCCACTTCCTTGCTGCTGTGAGCTATCTACATTATCTTCATCCTCATCTTCCTCGTACCCCGAACCCGCTTCCCTGTGTGTTTCTCCAGTGAGGGAGTCATAGCACACGGTTGGGGTAGTGGTGGCTGCACCCCCTAGCATAGCATGCAGCTCCACATAGAAGCAGCATGTTTGCGGCTCTGCCCCGGACCTTCCGTTTGCCTCTCTGGCTTTGTGGTAGGCTTGCCTTAGCTCCTTAATTTTCACGCGGCACTGCTGTGCATCCCTGTTATGGCCTCTGTCCTTCATGGCCTTGGAGACCTTTTCTAATATTTTGCCATTTCGTTTACTGCTACGGAGTTCAGCTAGCACTGATTCATCTCCCCATATGGCGAGCAGATTCCGTACCTCCCGTTCGGTCCATGATGGAGCTCTTTTGCGATCCTGGGACTCCATCACGGTTACCTGTGCTGATGAGCTCTGCGTGGTCACCTGTGCTCTCCACACTGAGCAAACAGGAAATGAAATTCAAACGTTCGCGGGGCTTTTCCTGTCTACCTGGTCAGTGCATCTGAGTTGAGAGTGCTGTCCAGAGCGGTCACAATGAAGCACTGTGGGATAGCTCTCAGAGGCCAATAACGTCGAATTCCATCCACACTACCCCAGTTCCGACCCGCTAAGGCCGATTTTATCGCTAATCCCCTCGTCGGAGGTGGAGTAAAGAAACCGGTTTAAAGGGCCCTTTAAGTCGAAAGAAAGGGCTTCGTCGTGTGAACGTGTCCAGGCTTAATTCAATTTAACGCTGCTAAAGTCGACCTAAACTCGTAGTGTAGACCAGGCCTGAGACACCTCTGACTCAGGTAAGCCAAATAACCACTGACAGAAATATCTCAGGCAGGTGATGGGCATTCAATGCCTCATTTCCTTTGACCTCCCCTCCCCCCTGCCCATATTTCATGATATGAAAAAGCATAAATCATATTCGTTTGATTTAAGAGAAGTTACTATGTGATACCTGTTTACTCAAACGTGAAAGTATATGTCTACTTGCAAGTATGCAGCTTCTGTGAGGAAAAATGCATTGTCTCCTATTTCCACTAACCATCTGGTTGGGAATTGATTTAAGCAGTATAAAACAATCCCCCATCCCCAAAATAATAAAAACACTGGTTATTTGCCAAGGTGAATGTTACCAAGTACTAATAATTGAAGCACATAATCAATGTCTCAAGCTATTTAAATACCAACACAGCAAATGTTAAATATCTGGGGTAAAGGTCATTCAGTTTGTCAAGCAACCTCTTAACTAGTAGAAATGGAACCATGACACTGCATGGTGAAATGCTTTCTAGAGACGTACATAGTTATCACTGAGTGTTGCCTTGTAATCACTCTGTGTTTGGGGAGTTTGCCAACATTCAAGACCTAACTGGAATACTTCTCTTTGTGTTAACGGGACTTTCTTGTATACGTTTATATAAGTGGATAGTTTTCATTTTGTTTGTGAAAACTTTCGAACTATTCTTGTTGGGCTTCAGAATACAGTCATGTTTGTAGGTAGGTGAAGGTTCTTACACTCCTACTTGTGAAGAAGCAGGACTCGAGTCTCGAGTTAATTCAAGGAAGAAACATTTCAAGGGAAATAGGTAGAATCTAAAAGTATTATGTACCCTTGTCCTAATTGTTTAATTGAAAGTAACTGTCTCACAGCTGTGCAGTGCTAAAGGACATGGGTCCCGATCCTGCAGCTGAAGTCAGTGGGGCTCCATGCAAGCAAAGGGGACTGTCTGCTTGGAGTTGGTTACAAGGTCAGAACCTTGTTTGGGAAGAAGAGTTGGGATGGCAGAAATATCTTGTTATAATGTGCTGTCTAGTATGGTCGAGTATTGTTTTTGTTATTTTGAAATGCATGCTCAAACTTTTTGCAGATAAAACACTATGAGGCAGATTCTCATACCTTTACTCACCCACAACTTTCTCTGCAACCAGTCCTATTATCTCTCTCCACAATGAGTACCTTTGAAATCAGTGGGATTTTTTGTGGAATAAGGACTATTCAGCATGAGTAAGGTTGGCAGAATCTAGCCCTATATGTTCAAGTTGTTCTAAATCCAAATGTTTTACTATCTGAAGGAGATGTTAGAAAGGTGATTCTAGAGTAAGATGTCTTAAATGTATCACTTGGTTGATTTTAATTGGATTCGTAGAAAGTTATGCATATTGGACAAAAGGGAAAAGCAAAGGAACTCAGACCAAAAAAGTATTTGAATGCTCCTCTTTGCTACATCCACTAGAGGAGGCAGTTTCACTTGCTCAGGGCAGCACTGGCAGGGACTTATTTGAATGATTTAAAAGTAGGGTTGCCAATTTTCTAATTGTACAAACCTAAACATCTTTGCCCCACCCTCTGTCCCGCCTCTTCCACAAGCCCCACCCTTCTCCGAGGCCATGCCCCTGCTCCCTCCATCCCCCCTCCCTCTATCGCTTGCTCTTCCTCACCCTCACTTCCTTGCTCATTTTCACCAGGCTAGGACAGGGGTGTAGGGTGAGGGCTCTGGCTGGGGGTGTGGGCTCTGGGGTGGGTCTGGGATGAGGGGTTTGGGGTGCAAGAGGTGGCTCTGGGTTGGGGGGTGGAGCCGAGGGGTTTGGAGGGTGGGAGGTGGCTTTGGGCTAGGGCAGGGGTGCAGGCCATCCGGGAGGGAGTTTGGGTGCAGAATGGGGCTCAGGGCTGGAGCAGCGAATTGGGGTGTGGGAGGGGGTGCAGGCTCTGGGAGGGAGATTTGGATTGAAGCAGCAAGAAGAGCTTGCACAGAGAGCATCGCTGTAATCGTATCTCCCTGTCATAAAGGCATGGATACGTATGTGCATTAGCCACAGAAAACTACCTTTCCGAAACTATATTCTTCACAGGTTGCAAGTTACCTTTGAGGTAGAAGCAGAGGAGGAGAACTCGAGGCCTAATTCTTTTCAGGTTTAGTTGTCTAAGGAGTTGTCCTATCAAAGTGCAAACCAAAAAATTCACCTGTCTACCCAAGTGCCTTGTATAAATTAACAGCAACGCAGCCTTAGTTGGATGAAGGCAATGCCTACTGCTGGCCAATCAAGACTGAATTCAGTCAGCTTACTAAACAACAAGAAAGCTGTCATGCTAGTTCCTGACATAAAAGTCAAGTACATGCTGGTGTGTCAGAAAAATGCCATGACTTTTGATGGGTGTCAGGATGTACAATCTTAAAATGTGTAAAGTCAGAGCTGAAGGGGTAAATGTTCAGTGTGGAGATTGCCTTTCAGAATCCCTAAGTGTTTTATAAATTAATATATATAAACACATCACCTTCCACAAAAATGCAGCCATCTCTGGGGTGATAGAGCATTGCAGCAATTTACTAATTCATAACTATGTGAGCTGTGATTTTCAAAGAAATCTAAAGGAGTTAGGTGCCTAACTCCTATTGAGTTTCAGTGGGATTTGGACACTTAAGTGTCACAGGCTACTTTGAAAACATCAGCCATAAGAGCTCAACGCAAAAGGTGGAAAAAAAGTTTAAATGTATTGAAAGAGATTGGCAAATTTTAGGTTGTTCCCCAGACTGACCATAGGAATACGCCTTCAATGTACTTGGGTTAATGATTGTAGCCCTTGCTATGTCTCTAGGGAAAATCTGGCATTAAAGTGCACTATAAATCAGCCTCAGAAAAGAGAAGTTGAACTCCCTCTTCCTGAAAGTGGTTCACAACATCATCAATCTCACTGGAATTGAAAGGGGCCGAGCAAAGCTTGTACCCCAAAAGATCTATGCTCAACCTTATTTGAGTAGAGTGCTCAGCCAGCCAGTCTTGATAAGAGAAAAAATCCCTAAAACAGCCCCAATGAGGCCTTCATGTGCTGAGGAATCAGGCCACTATGGTAGAGAGTGAGCCCTGTCAGTAACCCCCCCCCAAAACTTTTACTTTGTAGTTTCTAATGAAAAAAAATTGCAGCAGACTAGAAGAGAAAATAACACACTCGCCAGGGCTAGCACAGACGCATCGAAAGCAAGGAAGGGTTACTTGTTCCCTGACAGCCCACCCCAACAAGTAGGCTGAGATCTCACCACAGGAGAGAATCTTGTCTCTACCTTAAAGTCTCTGTACAGTGTCACCCTGTCTACATCTCTGCCCTTTTTCCTTCTATAGTGCTGGTCTTGTACTATGCTCTGTTGTGTCATCCCATCTCACCAAAGCCTTCATCCCCTCCCCAAATTGCATGCCTCTTGTCATGCTGCTTCCTAAATATTCTATTAAGCATTTTGAACACACGTGTAATGCAACATTATCGTCCTGTCTCTTGTCCATCATTGCGCAGCTGTACTAATACTGCATCCAAGAATAGTTACAATAAGTAAATCCAGCATGAATTGATACTGCACCAGTGTATTTGGTAAAGTTATGTGACTAGCTTGCTGTATCACTAGTTTAAACAAAGTATTTTCCCCTGTGTACCTCGTTCTGTTCTGTGATGCCTTCTCATCCAGGGAGATAAACAGTTAAACATTGTAGAATTTAAATAGTTCTTTGTCTCTTTAGAAGGAGATTTATCTAACCCTGAATCTCCAGCTAGCATAAGAGCATCCAAAAGGGACATGGCATCTCATCTTTTAAAAAGGATAACAGGAAAAAAAAAATCTTACTGCTTTCCTGGAGAGGATTATTTAGCTCATATTCCCATTTACGGAGCTTACATTTTCTGACATTTTATGTCCAAGGAGGGATTTGTCCACCCCTCCTTCTGTACTTCTCTACTAACGCTACAGTGTGTTGTTCTGAAAAAAATACCATGCCCTAGAGTGCCCTAAAATCAGAGTACATATACATCATTACAAATGTTAAAATACAGAGCTATTTACTAATGGTGGGATTTTCAAAATCACTCAGTACCTAATGCCCATTCATTTCAATAGGACTTAGGCACCCAAATACCTTTTAAAAATCTGGCCCTAAGTGTCTTATCCTACAGTCTTTTACTCACATGTGCAATATTTATCCATGTGAATAATTTAATGTACTCCAGTAGGTCTAAACACATGAGATAGGACTACTCAAGTGAGTAACGGTTTTCAGGATCAATCCCCAAATCATGTTGTTTTGTGGTGCTAGCTGAACATTCAAATTAGTCTTTATTGTATAACCATTTTGGGATTTTTTTCTAATCATTTTATTTATAGGTGTTTTCATGTTGATTCTCTTTAATTCTGCCAGCCTAAGTGTTGATTAAGGAGACATCATCACGATTGCCCTATTCACAGATTAAGAAATGAATCAAACCTTTTCAAAAGCTCAGCATGGAGATTGGATATTGAAAGCAGATAGAAATGGATCATGCAGTCAATAACAATAGTTAGGCGGGCTTAGTTGGGGGGAAAACATTCTTTTGAAATGTTCTGTATACAAGATATAAAGCAGCACAATTATCTGCTTGCTTTCAGCAACCGAGAATGATTTATTAGTTACAGTAGTTTGGCTTTGAAACACTAAACACGGATAAGAGAGCACATGCTCAGTTGTTTAAGGGTTCCAACATCTGTACTGACAATCCTCTTACAAAAAGTCATTTTGGAATTAGCAAATGACAACATGAGTTCTGAAATGGATATGAAAGCAAACAGATTAAAAGAAGGATTTCATTATTTCAGTGCCCCCTTTTAACACGTTAGCTACTTGAACTGTTTGTTTGTTTTTATGAGCCCAGATGGTACCAAGATGTATGTAAAATAAATAAACACAGTAGAACAAATCAGATGCTTGGCTGCTGTTCAGTAATAGCTAAGGCTAAGCTTTATTAAATTCCCATAAAGATGTGATAACTATAGAATCTCACACAATATACTGCAGTAGGCTTACTGGCAAGGCACACCATTCTGCTTGAGATAGGAGGGTACATATAAAACTTTGTCATGAAAATGGATGCCATTGGAAGTCCTTTGTTAGGCAGTGTAATCCAAGTGTGTCAAATCCATAAATGTGCCTTACACAATAGAAGCCACATTTACAATCCCTTTAACAAATAATGAAGGAAGTTGTAAGGATTTGGTAGGGCTTTGTCAAGGACACTTTTCAGTCAATTTCTCACCTGAAATATTTTGGTTTTCTGACCATCTCTAATTACAAAGTGGCCTAAAATCATGCATTGTTAAGAAAAACAAACCAGTAACCCCAGGTTTGTCTAGATGGAGCAATGCACAGCTACTCTAATGCAGCTCAGGATCTGGCCCTAGATCAGTGGTGGGCAACCTGCGGCCCGTGGGCCATACACGGCCCACCAGGGTAATCCATTGGCAGACCACTAGACAGTTTGTTTACATTGACGGTCTGCAGGCATGGCCACCCGCAGCTCCCAGTGGCCACGGTTCGCTGTTCCCGGCCAAGGAGAGCTGCGGGAAGCAGCGGCCAGCATGTCCCTGCGGCCCATGCTGCTTTCCGCAGCTCCCATTGTCTGGGAACGGCAAACCGTGGCCACTGGGAGCTGCGAGCGGCCGTGCCTGTGGACGGCCAATGTAAACAAACTGTCTAGCGGCCCGCCAGTGGATTATCCTGATGGGCCGCGTGTGGCCTGTGGGCCACAGGTTGCCCACCACACTGCCCTGGGTGTATAAATTACACTGCTTTCAGTCTTTTATCAATGAGATATTTACAATGCTGTTTCTGGTGTGTTGTTTTAGTTGTACGTTGCCATCTATGCTATCCATATATAGGAAGGACTTGGCAGCAACTGGAGGATAGAGCAGAAATATGTAGAGATATCTGAATATGGTCAGATGCCAGGAAATTAATACATGAGGGTGGTGAAGCACTGGAATGCGTTACCTAGGGAGGTGGTGGAGTCTCCTTCTTTGGAGGTTTTTAAGGCCCGGCTTGACAAAGCCCTGACTGGGATGATTTAGTTGGGAATTGGTCCTGCTTTGAGCAGGGGGTTGGACTAGATGACCTCCTGAGGTCCCTTCCAACCCTGATATTCTATGATTCTATGAGCCAATATTTAGTCTCTCCAGCAGAACGACTTTAGGTACCCAATATGGGGGGATCCTTAAAAACAAAAACAAAAAAACCTGAGAGCACTTCTCCAACGTATGATAGAAAATGTGCTCTCATTCTGATTGGGATATTACATAGGATACTTCATAATAAATTAAATGACCAATCTATTTGCAAAGTTTACACAGATAAATGCCAGCACTAGTTTCCCTAGTATTATAAACTAAGGATCTCTCTACACTGGAATCCTAGGAAGAGGTAATGAGAAGCATGGGACATCACTTCCAGAAAACATCCAAATCATGGTACCACGTAAGTCTTGCAAAAACTGGAATCTTTGCATTACTGACAGGCCGTGTGGAGTAATCTGTTCCTGTTTCAGTGGAGTGACCCAGCTGGATCAAGGGAAAATATATCTCCTTTTAAAAGAAAAGAACAATCTTTTTTACTCCCTTCATCTGAAGCTTCACAAATGGCATTGCAGAGAGATACTTGTATAATGATACTATCCATATGGAGGGGGATGCAGTTTCCTGTTCATAAATACATCTCTCAATGAAAATTTGTTTGATGGCTCAAAATGATCTTGCAGGATCCACACAGCCCTAAAATGGTAAACCTGTATGAAAAGATGTTATTTGAAATGTCAATACTATTTTCTCTCACTTCCCTTGCATTGGTATTCCATTTAATTTATAGTTGGGAGTTTCTCCCTGGTCTCACCATATATTATACAGCACCCTCCAATGTTTTCTCCCTTACCGGAGACTGAGCAGATTCCTTTGTGTTGCTGCTTGGCCATGCTATGGCAAGTATGAAGTAACAAACTGGATTCTCAAATTGAACACAATAATATTACTGAGTGATCCAGCTGCATGGTATTGGACCAGGCCAATTATATCTACATATTTTTGATAGAAATATTTTGGCTTGCCTAATAATTATGTTCTACAGTGTAAGTATGTCAGCTGAATAGTGTAAAGAACACAGTGATGCTGCTATCTGTTACCTGTACTGTGGAGAAATGGAAGACTTATTCTCCAAAGCTCACAATCCAGCACTAAAAATAATAAATTTAGAACAAGGAGAGAGAAAATTTGTATTAAAAGAGAACAGTGACAAAGAGGATATAATTATGTGAGCCAAAATATAAAATAATAATGAGGCAGTGAGTTCCCAGTAACTGGGGGAATTGTGAAAGTAAGGCAGAGGCCTCTGCCAGGAATACGCACACACACTTCTGATGCAATAAGAGAACTTTGATCTCAGCGAAGTATCTAAAGATTGGGCTATAATTATTGTGAGTCAAAATATTAAATAATAATGAGACAATTTCTAATAACTGAAGGAATTACAGAGTATGATAATATACTAATCTACTGCCTGCCCGAAAGAGGCAGTCACACAAAGATGTGTGAATGGTGTTGATTTTTTCCCCCCGACTCAATCCAGCTCTACCCAAGAGCACAGCTGAAATGCAGCCAAACCAGATGGTTTCTAACTCATCTGACCTTTCTGATGTCATACAATAGGTTCAGTCAATGAGATACAAAAAGGAAAATTCCAGGCGGTGACTTATCTCAACAAACTATGCTCAAAATGTATAATGAACACCAGTCTGACTCAGATATTCACAAAATGTGGGCACACACACACAAGTGTAACATAAAGCTGCTACCCGGTGGCTGTACATCTGAACAAATCTCAAGCAAACCTGTGCTGGTTTATGGAGGCAGTTCAAACACAGACCAAGAATTATTTTGAGTACTTGTGTGGTCTAGAGAGGCACAGTGCACCCAGCTATAGCAGTTCAACCAATTCTTTCTCTCCTCCTAACGCCTTAGGAATTTTAGTCCTTTTCCTCTATAATAAATCCAAATTACCCTATTCCTCCTACCTCTGTCTGGTGTATTCAGCCCATTCATGCATCATTAGAGTCAGTTCTGGAAACTTCCTGGTTCATTCAACACTGGCCAGGTAGAGTGCTAAAACAGGATTTGTACCGTAAAGCAATAATAGTAATTGGTAGAGTACATTTTTATATGGAGACACTTTTCTGTCAGTAGTAAAGTCAGGAACATTGATGTATAAAACAGAAATACATTTTAAACTCTTTGATCACACTCCTTTTTTGTTTTTTTCTTCCCCAAAAGAACTCTACTCTTTAACAGCTATTGAAATCTCAGTGTTTAAAAAGCCATCTGAGTGCAACAAAATTGAGGTAGAGCTCGTGAGTGAAGAGCAAACTTCCTTTAGACTTTATTTATTTATTTATTGTGGGGAGCTAGGTGGTTGGTTTTATTAATTTTTTTTTAATTTATTTGACAAGAGCATCTGGGCCTCAACAGACTGCTCAAATGAGTAATAGAGATTTTGGAAATGCCTAGGAAAAGAGAGATGCCATACCATTCTGGGGTTCTGTTTAATTTGAGTGTCTTTGGTTCTTTTCCAATTCCTGGCTGCATGAAGTAGTAATATCCTCAGGAATGACTAGGTTTTAATTTAAATTTCTAGAATCTATAAGATAGAGTAAGTTTCTAGGTGGGGTCTTGAGCCAAACATTTGCTTAGTTTGAGATGATCCTAAGCAGTATCCTCTCCTTTTTCACAGGAGTTCCATGGCAACATTTGCTAGCATACACCCCAGTCACCTGTCCATGGTTTCCTGAGCAGTGCTGATTTTCAGTTCTGTGTATATTAGAAGGAATGAATACTAGCTTGAATGTTATATTACATGCAGCAAGTAGAAGGCTGGAGCAAACAGAAGGAGAATCAAATATAGCTGGCTTTAATAACAAAGATATACTGAAGGTGGCGGGGGGAAACGGTGTATAAAACTAATTGGAACAAATTAGCTAGGGAGGTTGTGGAATCAGGTTAGACAATACCTGTCAGACATAGTCTAGATAATACTTAGTCCTGCCTCAGTTCAGGGGACTGGACAAAATGACCTGTGATAGTCCCTTCCTGTTCTACATTTCTATGATTCTAGGATTTAGAGTTTCAGTTGAGTCCTATAGTTAAGGTTGATGTTAGCTTTCCATATGAAGCCCAAAACATAAACCTCACCTTAACTCCCTTGAAAATAACCCACTGCCCATGAAGTATTATATACCACATTTTTCTGAGAAGTTTATTAAAATTGCAGGAAAAAGGTGTTTCAAATTATGGTGTTTAAAACATTTCCAAGATGAGGAAAGTCTTGTAGCGCAAAAGAAATGTTCTGTATAGAAGGACATAGGCCTTAATGTGACAGGATGTAATATTCTGTTTCTTTCTCTCCCTTGGTGTTTTCTCTTCTTTCTCATACACTCCTAGGGCCTAATCCAAAACTCACTGAAATCAGTGGGAGATGTTGATTTCAATAACCATTGTATTTAGCTCATACAAAGCAATTTTGGTGCATATAGAGAATTAATTTTAACCAGGGCATCAAAAGTGGCAGCCTTAGAACCATCGGACTACCTTATTTAGCCCAATTTAAACCTTTGTATTGTGACAAAGTTCCTCCTCTATCTTGGTGGGTCCTGCACTTATTGGCGGATTTTCTTGCCTCAGAGATTCACCATGTGGGTTGGGGAACAGCCCAGAGACCTTCCCCTCTGGGAGAACCCACAGTCCAGGTCAATTGAGAGGTTTGGGGGGAACCCGGGCCCGCCCTCTACTCCGGGTTCCAACCCAGGGCCCTGTGGACTGCAGCTATCTATAGTGCCTCCTGTAACAGCTGCATGACAGCTACAACTCCCTGGGCTACTTCCCCATGGCCTCCTCCAAACACTTTCCTTATTCTCACCACAGGACCTTCCTCCTGGTGTCTGATAACGCTTGTGCTCCTCAGTCCTCCAGCAGCACACCCTCACCCTCTCAGCTCCTTGTGCCCCTTACTCCCAGCTCCTCACATTCCCACCACAAACTGAAGTGAGCTCCTTTTTAAAACCCAGGTGCCCTGAATAGCCTGCCTTAATTGATTCTAGAAGCTTCTTCTTAATTGGCTCCAGGTGTCCTAATTAGCCTGCCTGCCTTAACTGGTTCTAGCAGGTTCCTGATTACTCTAGGGCAGTCCCTGCTCTGGTCACTCAGGGAACAGAAAACTACTCATCCAGTGACCAGTATATTTGCCCTCTACCAGACTCCTGTACCCCACTGGTCTGGGTCTGTCACAGTATTTTCTGTATGTAGTTATCACAGGAGCCCCTGAGCCAGTAGGAGCATCCCATGGGGTATGCTGCCTTAACTTTACAGCAATAAATTGGTATTTAACTCAAGTTGTCCACCTCGGCATCAAATAGCATAAAATAGAACAGTCCTTAACTGGTCCAAGCAAAAAGATGTAGTCAGTTAAGCCCCTGAGAAGCTGGGTTTCTTCGAGATCCTCCCTGAACTGTCCCCTGAACCCAGCCCTTTTTATCTTGTCTTCTGGGCCCTGATTGGCTTCCATGTACTCCCAGCCATTCTAACTGCTGGAGGACCAATTATTATTGGCTCCTCCAGCAGCTGATCCTCGGTGGCCTCTCTGGGGAGCTCTTGGAGGCCTGAACTCTCTGTTCTTTTTCTCCATAAAGGACTGATATTTCTCCAAATATCTGTGGAGTGTACCACAGTGGAAGGGCCCCGGGCTGGGAGCAGCAAACGCTTGGTATACCCTGTCACAGTGGTTTAAAATAAGGGGAAATCCTTTTGCCCCTATTTAAAATGAATGCCCAAATACTAACCTTTCCCAGATATCAGTATGTAGATTTGTATTTCATATTTTCTTGTAGATGAAAGTGCAATCATTGTACTTGCTTTACCATCACACAGAGCTCATTTAATAAAGGACTCCGTGGCCATGTTTTTACCTGTGCATGTCTGCATGTTATCCCAACCTCTGCATATAAATTCTAAAATATTGCATATTTTGGGTTTACTCTTGAGAGTCATCTCCACAGTCCATGACATAGTTTGCAAAAATTTCATGGCATAATGGAAATGTGTTGTGTGGTGAATGCAGCTCATTAAAGTTTGTCATTTTCTATAACAGGACAACTTTTTGCCTTTTGTACAGGAGAAACTTTTATAGAAACTGATACATGGTTATCTTCCAAAGGTTAGCTATAATTAGAATGGACATCCATAGGAAATAAAAGTGAAAACATTAAAATTAAGATAAGTGGTTTATTTTTGTAGTGCTTTGATGAAATCCCCTGTGGTTAGATTGGCTGTAATGTCAAATGTATGATAATTTTGTTTACAAGAGTTTACTGACTTGTTCCCTGTTGCTCCCTGTGAAGCTGATGTGTAGTCTTGAAAGGCAGAACTGACTGCTTGATACTTTGAAAATATCAATCAAAGCCATATTAAGCACAGGATGCATTTTAAGGCTATCCATACTGCAGTTAAGATTCATAAAAATGGAGACCCAATACTTTACATAAAAAAATATGACCAGAGATATTCCAGCATGTGCCAGACTAGACAGATAACCTTTTCTCCTTGTGAAACCAAGCCCAAAATAAAGTCTGTCAGATAAGATCAGAACCCCCTTTCCACTGCCCTGTGTCAATCAAGCCCTTCATATTGATAATCTGAAGAAAATAAGGATGAGAACACAGCCTATTTTTGCCTTATTAAGATGAAGAGATTCTGTCAGAGTTTGATAACATTTTAGATGCAGAGGCTGTTATAAGAACAAAATGCATATCAAATGTGTCTGCAAAAGGACCTCTTTATCAAGATAAAATCCTGATGAAAAATGCCACTTATTCTTTTTTTTCTAGCAGGCGGGTCTAAAAGAGCCCAAGTCAAGAATGTAAATCTATATTTAATAGAGGCATTTAGTTTAAAGGATCACATATTAACTTTGGAGCCATTTACTTATCTTCCTAATGCGGGAAAAAGTAGATTCAGTTCTTCTGTGTTGAAAAGGTACAACATGTGCCATTAATAATTTAACATTTACCAACAGATGCCTCCATCTCAAGGCCAGATTCTTATAAGCTTATATTCAAGTTGGACAGTTGGACCTTACTCAGGTATTCCAATTAGTCTCATTGTGTGAGTTACTAGTGAACATGAAAAAGGTATCAGAATCTGGTGCTAGCGAACTGTATTGTTGACCATGATATTGTGGTAAACATTGTTTACATATGTTTGCATATGTAAACAAGCAAAAAACATACTTTTTGCATGTTTACATATGCAAAAAGTAAACATAATTGTTGTCAAATTTGAACATTTTACATATTTAATTGAAGTGATCTTTCTCTGCCACATGCAAATGACTTACGTACCTGTCTTTAAATGGGTGGGGGATTTTAAGGTGCCCCAAAGGGAATGAACAGACAGGTTATCATCAAGACATCCATGCCCTGTCACCCAATCCCAGCTTCTGGCAAACAGAGGCTAGGGACACCATTCCTGCCCATCCTGGCTAATAGCCATTGAGGAACCTATCTTCCATTAATCTATCTAGCTCACTTTTGAACCCCGTTATAGTATTGGCCTTCACAACACCCTCTGGCAAGGAGTTCCACCGGTTGACTGTGCGTTGTGTAAACAAATACTTCCTTTTGTTTGTTTTAAACCTGCTACCTATTAATTTCATTTAGTGGCCCCTTGTTCTTGTATTATGAGAAGGAGTAAATAACACTTTATTTACTTTCTCTATACCTCTCGTGATTTTATAAACCTCTATCATATCCCCCTTTAGTCGCTTCTTTTCAAGCTGAAAAGTCCCAGTCTTTTTAATCTCTGCTCATATGGAAGCTGTTTTATATACCCCTAATCATTTTTGTTGCCCTTTTCTGAACCTTTCCCAAATCCAATATATCTTTTTTGAGATGGGGCGACCACATCTGCATGCAGTATTCAAGGTGCGGGCGTACCATAGATTTATATAGAGGCAATATGATATTTTCTGTCTTATTATCTATCCCTTTCTTGATGATTCCCAACACTGTTTGCTTTTTTGACTGCTGCTGCACATTGAGTGGATGATTTCAGAGAACTATCCACAATGACTCCAAGATCTATTAAGTGGTGACAGCTAATTTAGACCCCATCTTTGTATATGTATAGTTAGGATTATGTTTTCTAATGTGCATTACTTTACATTTATCAACATTAAATTTCATCTGCCATTTTGTTGCCCAGTCACCCAGTTTTGTGAGATCCTTTTGTAGCTCTTCACAGTCTGCCTGGGGCTTAACTATTTTGAGTAGTTTTATATCATCTGCAAATTTTGCCACCTCACTGTTTACCCCTTTTTCCAGATGGTTTATGAATATGTTAAATAGGACAGGGCCCAGTACAGATCCCTGGAGGACACCACTATTTACCTCTCTCTACTCTGAAAACTGACCATTTATTCCTACCCTTTGTTTCCTATCTATGAGAGAACCTTCCCTCTTATCCCATGACTGCTTATTTTGCTTAAAAGCCTTTAGTGAGGGACCTTGTCAAAGGCTTTCTGAAAATCTAAATACACTATATCCACTGGATCTCCTTTGTCCGCATGCTTGTTGACCCCCTCAAAGAATTCTAGTAGATTGGTGAGGCATGATTTCCCTTTGCAAAAACCATGTAGACTATTTCCCAACAAATTATGTTCATCTATGCGTCTGACAAGTTTGTTCTTTATGATAGTTTCAACCAATTTGCCCGGTACTGAAGTGAGGCTTACTGGCCTGTAGTTGCCAAGGTCACCTCTGGAGCCCTTTTTAAAAATTGGCATCACATTAGCTATCCTCCAGTCATTTGGTACAGAAGCTGATTTAAATGATAGGTTATAGATGACAGTTAGTAGTCCTGCAATTTCAGATTTATCAATTTGTTCCAATACCTCCTCTAATGACACCTGAATTTGGGACAATTTCAAGGCAAAACTAAACTAGGTACAGTGCGTGTGTGTCCCCCCCCCCCCCCCCCCTTATGTACCATGCTATGGTTGAGTTCAAATTGAAAAATGTATTTTAGGCCAATTTCTCTTGGACTGACACGGTGTTTAAGAAAATAAAAGTATTCAGAATAGTTTTCTGCGTTGCTTCTACATAATTTTGCACATTTGCACTTCATTATTTCAGAGAAAACAGGAGCTAACTAGTCACTGTCATTTATTAAAAGTACAACTCCAGTGAAGAAAGAAATCAGCTTGACCAGAGAGGTCCAAGAGATTAGGTTTCACATAATGATTCAACATTCTTACCATTTTAGTTGGTAGGGAAGAAACATAATATTAATAAAACATTTAACATTATAGTAGTGTTCGGTTACAATCTAATTTCATTCTGGTGCTACAAAGCATAGAGTATCTTGAGTTTAATACTCTTCTTAGAGCTAGGAACAGGGAAGGAAGGAAGAAGAAAGGCAATATCTCTACTGCAAGGACTAAAAATGAGAAAGCAATATCTAAAACTCTGCTGTATTCTGGTTTATTTTTTTGGCAGAAGCGCACACCTTTTTTGTTTCCATATAGAATTTTTTGAGCAGTAGGGCATCTGTGCTGGCTGCATGACATTATCTAAAGAACATCCCAAAGGTGATCAAATACTGGTGTTTTTTGCATGGTTTGGCAAATGCTGTAATTCAATGGGAATTTAAAATATAGGCAAAAAGAATCCCTTTATTTGACAATACAGTAGAGGAAAATCTTGAGTCTTGGTGCACACTGCATATTTTACATGGTATTCCAATACACACAGAGCCCTTCTCCATGAGGAACTGAGAGCGTTATCTGGACATGAGTGGTAAATATTCCCAGAAAGATGTCGCCTCCCTTGAATAGTAGTAGGATAAGGAGTATTTTTTTTAATTCATATACCAGGAGGGAGGCTAAGTGGTAAATTACAACTGCAAACAAATGATCACAATGAAGAAAGAGGAATCAACATGACTATTTTCAATATTGTCCTAGAATTTTGAGGGGAAATCTTTACACACATACACAAACGTGAATGAGGAAGCCATTTTGTGACTGAATCACTACCCAATACATGTTTCAGAGTAGCATCCCTGTTAGTCTGTATCAGCAAAAAGAACAGGAGTACTTGTGGCACCTTAGAGACTAACAAATTTATTTGGGCATAAGCCCCAGCTCCTCTCGCCTTTCCCCAGCCCTGCTCCACCTCAGGTACCCTGGTACGCTCCCCAGCAGCCAGGCCTGTTTCCTTCCACAGGAGACACTCTGAACCTCTGGCTCACAGTTCTTTTATAAGGGCTAGCTGAGGTCAGTTTGGGGCATGGCCCCCAGCTGTGCCTACTTCCCCAATCAGCCTAGGAGCTGCTTGCCCCAGTCACAGCCCTCTCCTGGGCTGTTTTAAACTCCTCAGGGCAGGAGCGGGTGACCACCCCGCTACAGACACACACCCCTCAAAATCCCCACCCTTGGAGATAGGGGGGGCCTCTCAGCCTGGGATCCCCAAAGTTTGCCCTCCAGGGCCGCACGCTTCCTTCCCGAGGTCTCCCACCCTCGGCCATCTCCCGGATCTGGGCCTCTGCTTTCCGCCGTGACAGCTCTGCAGCTTTGAGCCGTGCCTGTAGGTCAGGATCCCCCAGGCCCTCTTCCGTCAGGGTCTGGGTTCCCACCACTACCTTCTCCACCACCATCTGGGTCCCAACCTCTTGCAGGATCCCCTCCGTCCCAGTCACTATGTCCGCCACCTGGTCTAGTGTTGTCCGTCCCGGGCTCCCAGGCACTTTCTTCGGCTGCCCCCCGTTCCCCAGAGGGGGCAGTGCTTCCTTATGTGGCCTCGTTCCCAGCAGCCAAAGCCAGCTCGGTGCCCCTTTTCTGCCTTGGGCCCTTCTTGGTCCCTCTTGGGTCCCACCCTTCTGTCAGGGAGGACCTGGACCCTCTGCCCCGGGCATATCCACTGCCTGTGGCCTTGTTGCCCGCAGGCCCAGCATATCGACAGCCGCCTAGGTCCCCTCACCCAGCAGACTACCTTTGGGACATGTCCCTGTGCCTCCTTGGGTTGAGGCACCCTGCCCCATCCCGGTAGGGAAAGTCTCGCCTTAGATGTTCCTTCTGCCCACAGGCATAACAAGCTCTGGGGTCCGCCACCGGCCTCCTGGTCCTGGCGCTCAGCTTTCCGTCAGCCTCTCGGCAGCTCTTCCGAAACTCCCTCCCAGGCGTTTCACCAGGGCCCGCTGCTCCTCTACTAGTCAGCCCAACTATTCGTGGAGGGCCCACTGCACCTCCCATAGTGCCTGTGGGTCCTCAGCCACCTTTCACCAGGGCACTGAGCCCTGTCCCCAAATAGGGATTAACCCTGGGGTCTCTACAAAGTAAGCCCCAGTGTACCCGGGATCCATTGTCCCGTTTCAAATGTCCGGGCAAGAGTCCTGCCACCCTTACCGTGCCTCTTGTATCGAGGGCAGATCACATGGAGACCACATTCTCCACCACTCTGTAAGGGTGCAAGACTCGCCACCCCGGCACCTCCTGCTGGTCATCTAGGGAATTAGTTTTCCAGCCTCCGGAGCGCCCTCTGTCAGCCGGTGTCTCACCTTTTGCTGGCCCCCATGTCCCTCCCAGGCCCCGGTGCCCCTTTCTCTTGGGGGCTGCCCACAGCAGTACCCCCACAGTTTCTGGGTCTCCCCACCCAGGGGAACCCCCACCCACTATCCCCACCTGGCCTCAGTATAAGGCTACTGCCAGTCACCATCTAGCCCCCATTCACTGGGGCAGACTGCAGTGTACAAGCCACTCATCACAGTCAAGGGGGATTTGGACCTGCTGCCTCCACTTACCCTTGGGCTGCCCCCTGCAACCTCAGTACCTATTTGGCCTTGCACAAGGCCGGCAGCCTGGGGAGTTGCGAGGAAGGAACACCCCAGCTCCTCTCACCTTTCCCCAGCCCTGCTCCATCTCAGGTACCCTGGTACACTCCCCAGCAGCCAGGCCCATCTCCCTCCACAGATAGAGAAGACTCTCTTTGAGCCTCTGGCTCACAGTCCTTTTATAAGGGCTAGCTGAGGTCAATTTGGGGCATGGCCCCCAGCTGTGCCTGCTTCCCCAATCAGTCTGGGAGCTGCTTGCCCCAGCCACAGCCCTCTCCTGGGCTGTTTTAAACCCCTCAGGGCAGGAGTGAGTGACCACCCCGCTACAAGGTGGAAGAGTTTTGTGCCCAGATCTTTTCACTCCAGTTTTCTGGCAATATTAGGGTATTCATTCCTATTTCTGTATATTATTATTGCACATATGGTAGGTTGTTATAAATTGTTTTAAAATAGTAATAAGACTTGCTGTTTAAACATAGCATGGCACTTACATATACTCTGATATTTCCCCTCATATTTGTTGTATGAACATATTATACATAGTACAGTTATTTAAGAAATATGACTGTAAAAAATTTTATGGATTGTAGTATAACTATTTCTGTCAACCTGATTCCTCTTCTTTGCTCTTTGCCCCAACCTGGGTAAAATAAGGATCCCAGTGAATTCATCCCTTGTTCATGCAAGCATTTAATTCATCATCAGAATCCACACAAAAAAGAAAACAAACAGGAATTGAGGAGAATAAGTATTTAGTGTACCAAAAAGTGCAGCTTCAATGTTGGCAAACAGAAAGCAGTGCATCAGAATATTTATGGCAATGCAGCAACATATACACGAGTAGAAACTTGGCAATGATTTTCTCAAGAAGCACATCCAATGCAATCACCATCTTGTTTGCAAAGTTCATCCATGTCAAATGTACATTTTTGTTTCTCTGATAGCATCTAACCTTTACAGGAAATGTCAGTCACCCTGCTTTTCGACAGTAATCAGTATTGAGTTCAATCAATGAGGCATTGGTCAATTTAGTCAATTTTTCTGGCACCACATCATTACAAGATAAAGTTCATGGCATGTTGTAAGAGAGTTCAGTATTAGTGGCTGTTGAGTCTTATCCATATATTGCTAATTTGCAGTTTACAGCAGAAACATTTTGGAGAAAACAAAATAGATGCAATAGAGAATCCCTTTTCAGGAAGCTCTGTGGCAAATTTACATTTTAATTATTAACCAGCAAAGTCTAAATGAGTATTGTTCACTTTAGGTATTTCAAATTGCTCTCATGCCATGCCTTCAAGACAGCTTTTTACATTCACCAAGACCAAACAGTGATAACTCAGCAACATCATTTTCTCCCCTTTAGTTGAAAGGAGGGTAGCAAACAAAAGCTGGTGAAAATCTGCTGTGGGGCATAGATGGAGAACAGCAATTCCATTGCATGCTTCTCCTTCCACTAACCTTTGGAAAACCCTTGACACGTGAGCACAGAGTTGAAACTGCATCGGTTAGGGAAGACTGCTAAGGAGTAGGTTGCTTTAAAGTTAAAGAGCAGCCATTGTAAAAGAGATGCTCACTTCCTAATTATTATTCTAATTATTTAACGTGTGGCAGCTCACAAAATGCACACGGGGCTTTCCAAACGCAGAGGAAGACAGTCACAGTTCTGAAGAGGTACAATATATATTAATACAGTCAAGTCATTTTCAATATGGGAAATCCTCCCAGGAGCTATTGCTGCTTCAACAACAAGCTTTCACCTCCTGTGCTTTCTCTGCCCTTTGAGGGATAGTGTGTAGGATGAGGGCAAGAGCCAATGGCCATATGTTTTTGAAGGAGATGTGATGCCAGGGAAAATGAGATCAGGGCACACTGTGATATGCTCCTCCAGTATGTGAACATGAAGCTTAATTTTGGGCTCAGGTCAGTGGTGACCGAAAATTGTTACAGTCCAATAGCTGTATGGTGGCCTGTGTGTTACAAAGTCTGGTGGCCTCTTCCAGTTTGCAATGGAGAGATGTCTATCCCTTATTTAATAAATTACCACCCCAAATGGTACTAATGATACCTCCTTGGTTGTTTCCATAGAGACTCCAAAGATTGAGTTAGCATGGTAATTGAGCAATACTCTCACCAATAGAACTGGGCTCCATCATGTAAGGGCTGAGGCACATTGTTGGACTGCTGTGGTAAAGCTTGCATTGATAATGTGAATAAATATAGGACTTCAGGTTTGAGGGCTGCCAATCCCTTACCTCTCGCGAACAACAAACTCACATGAAAATTCAAAAGGAAGAAAGAAAGGAAAATGCAATGGACTTATTTTTCTCTCTGATAAGATGAAAGAAGAGATGTTCTTAATTGCAATTTTTTTAAAGCTGGACATAGAGCTTCAGTTATTATTAAGGTTTTTATTTGGCTAATGCTAGATACGCTTATAGAAAAGCATGTACTGTACCATTAAACCCAGACCTTGGTCTGTTGCCTTGGTTTTTTAATTGAAAACAAAAGTCAGACATATTAATTTGTGGAACTCTTCTACTGTTTGTTATTATTACATGCTTTTATTGTAAGAAGAAAAACAAACAAACAAAACCCCTATAACAATTAGAATGGAATTAGAAAAACTACAAAGATAAGTAAGTACAATATAAACACATATTCACCATATCATACAATATGTTACATGTATTCAGTGCTTTATGTTGTAAGAAAACTAAGAGAGGGAATACCTCAAGGGAAACAAGCCATAAGAAAAGAGAGAAAGATGATACTCAGAACATAGCCTCGTGTGTCGAAAACAAGAAGTAGCACATGGAAGTAGATAATTGTCATTAGACAGTGGTGATTTCAGTCCATAACTGACTGCCACTTTTTCACCAGGCCATTTGGTAGATCTCTCCACATATAGCACCATGCCATAGTTATCGCTGAGCCAGTGTATTCTAAAAAATAAAGACTAAGGTATGGATTTGTAAGAGATTTAGGCTAAATACCTTTAAAAGTTGACCCTGACTGGCATCCAGTGTGTGGAGTTCTTCCCTTCTTTTGTATGTGTATTCCTTCAAGAACTGCCATGAGGCTCAGAGTTTTAAAGGTATCTTTAAAAGAGGATTAGGTATTTAGGAGCCTAAGGCCTGGTCTACACTACCCGCCGGAATCGGCGGGTAGAAATCGACCTCTCGGGGATCGATTTATCGCGTCCCGTCAGGACGCGACAATCGATCCCCGAATCGACGCTCTTACTCCACCAGCGAAGGTGGGAGTAAGAGCCGTCGACGGGAAGCCGCGGAGGTCGATTTTGCCGCCGTCCTCACAGCGGGGTAAGTCGGCTGCGATACGTCGAATTCAGCTACACTATTCGCGTAGCTGAATTTGCATATCTTAAATCGACCCCCCCCCCCCCCGTAGTGTAGATG
Organism: Emys orbicularis; assembly: GCF_028017835.1. Taxonomy (NCBI): domain Eukaryota; kingdom Metazoa; phylum Chordata; order Testudines; family Emydidae; genus Emys; species Emys orbicularis. The sequence continues at coordinate 34,110,729 of NC_088691.1, forward strand.
TAGCCTAAGTCCCATCAACCGTCAATGAGATTTTGGCTCCTTAGTGTCTAAATTTCTTTTCAAAATGAGATTTGGGTGCCTAAATCAGTTAGGCACTGCAATGCTGAGCACAGCAACACTTAGATACTTATAAACATCTGGCCCTTAATCCACTGTACTGATTACTTTTCCTTGGAGGTGTAGATGATTTCCAGTATGCTGTGGTACCAGTTATTTTGCCACTAATAAGGCTCTCAGCAGCCAATATTTCTCTGTATCAGTAAGTGAGAGACTGGGGTCTGGTCTACACTGGGGGGAGGGGTTCGATCTAAGTTACACAACTTCAGCTACGTGAATAACGTAGCTGAAGTTGACGTACTTAGATCCACTTACCGCAGCGTCTTCACTACGGTGAGTCGACTGCTGCCGCTCCCCCGTCGACTCTGCCTGCATCTCTCATAGCGGTGGAGTACAGGAGTCGATGGGAGAGCGCTCGGGGTCGATTTATCGCGTCTAGACTAGACGCGATAAATCGATCCCCGCTGGATTGATCACAGCCCGCCGATCCGGCAGGTAGTGTAGGCATACCCTGGGATTGATAACTGGAATAAAAGAGAAGTACCTAATATTAATTTAAACCTTAAGTGAACCTTTCAGTTAAAACTTATCATTTTTGGTCTGCTGCATGTATATAGGAGGGAAGCATTGAATCCTCATATCTCCAGCACTTCTTTCTATCTTTATCCTGAGATTTTCAAATCTGTAAAACTGATCGAAAATCTTACATTAATGCCCACTTTGGGCATATAAGTTGCAGTCAAGTGAGTGAGTGTAAAAGAGGAATCTCATCATGAATTAGATGGAGACAGAGCCATTGAGGCTTTTTTTTAAAAAAAAGTCCAATTTTGTTCCACTTGTACCTCTACATCCCAAGTCCATTTATTAGGAAGTATCACCATCTATGTTAGTATGCCCTTTGTTGGAGGTCATTTTTTTGCTCTAACTCCTTGTGTATCTTGGAAGTATTATGCTGATTTAAATGTGATATGGCTGGGCTGACGTAAATTATCCATTTCTTCCACATCACCTTACTTTGTTAGTTCTTACCACAAAACTTCAGGGATTTATTAATCTGCTGTCCTTCAGTCCACTTTGATTTTATTTATGTAATCAATGGCTAAAGCTTGCTAATTGCTTTACAGAACAAGAAGTTGTTTATAATCCAATTTAACATGCAATAAAGCATACTAGCATGAAACAGGAAAGCAAAAAATGAATATGGAAGGTAAAATAATGAAGCAATTTCATTTTTATTTTTTATGTTGTGCAGAAAATGTATCCGTATCTTAACAACAAAGGAAATGAAATACAGGTGGTAGAAGGGGATTTCTATCTAGATCCTCCCTTAAAGTTAGCTGCATTGCAGTAGTCCTGTTGTGATAATTGGGCCTACATATTTACAGTAACAAGCAATAACAAATGTTGATGGAAAGTAGGCCGAGTTTCTTTCAATAATGAATGTTATAAACAGGTGCAAGAGAACCAGACAGAGACTAAATTAGTCCAAACAAAAAAAAAGGCCACGTTGATATGATTCAAGGACTATGCTGCAATCATGGTTGGTAAAAACAGAAAATATGGGACCAAAATTGGTGTGTTTGATATTACCCCTAATTGGTATAATGAGGGGATGGGCTATTCCATCACTCCCTTTTTGGGTCCTTAAAGAAAAAGACTTCAGGAAGAAAAGAGGGAAGAAAAAAATGGAGGTTACTGAAGGAAGCTTCATCATCATGGCTGCCATCCTCACTATCTCCTCGGATCCAAAGCCTTTGTTATTCTAATCCTGAGACCAGACCAGACCAGAGAGAGGAACCTAGATCATATCTATACCGGCGCCAGCTGAATCCCAAACATCACCCGGGATGAAATGGGATCAGACTTTAGCAACAACAACAACTCCAGCCCGTATCAGTTAACTTTTTTCTTTCCCCCAAAAAAGCCCAGTTTTGGACATTAACAACAACAACAGCAACAACAAGAGATCCGGCCTATCTCAATTAACTTCTTCTCTTTTACCCAAAAGGATAGTTATCTTTGATACCATCTATGAGACTGTTAAGGGTTTTTCCCTTCTAAAACTCTCTCCAGCTAAAGGGGAAGGGAATAAGAAATGTTATTAAAGTGAAAACCTTATTTAATACTTTACATTTCAAATGTTTTAACTGTTTTTTCCATCTTTTCTTTAACTGTAATAAAAGGTTGAAAGGGTGTTAATGGTGTGTTTGCCAGAGTCCTAAACAGGCTGTGATCTCTAGATACCGAACCCTGGATCTTGTTTAACACTGTTTCATGGTTGACAGTGACTGGGTTATGTTAATGACGTTGGGCGCCATATTCCATCTAAATTAATACATCTGAACCTGCTTCCAACAGAATAAAAATTGTTCTGCTACCACTGTTAATTCTGAACAAAAAGTCAAATAACATTAAGGTTCATAATTTAAACAACTAAAATAGAGAAGTTCAGGGTCAAGGGCCATTTTATGCTCTCTAGCTCACCCAGTTGAGTACTGCTGCTGTCTCAAGGTACTGATTATCAAAGGTGCTGAGCACTCACATCTCCAATGGAAATCAATGGTAGCAGCATTTCAAACTATGGGCTTCAGCCTGCAAAGTGCCAAGCAATTTCCATTTTCCAGGAGTTGCTACCACTGTATGTGCTTAGGATTTTCAAAAGTATTCATTATAACTCTGTTCCCTTTATGGGAGTCTTACTGAAATGGGAGTAGAGTTAGGCCAATTCCTAATGCTCTGGGAACCCTCACCCTTAATGTTTGCTGCTGTCTTTAAGAAAGTATCAGAGTGGTAACCGTGTTAGTTTGTATCAGCAAAAACAACGAGGAGTCCTTGTGGCACCTTAGAGACTAACAAATTTATTTGGGCATAAGCTTTCGTGGGCTAAAACCCACTTCACTCCATGCATCTGATGAAGTGGGTTTTAGCCTACAAAAGCTTATGCCCAAATAAATTTGTTAGTCTCTAAGGTGCCACAAGGACTCCTAGTTTTTTTTAAGAAAGTCAGTGTGGAGTGAGGATGTTAACTCTGAATACGCCTACACTGATCATGTTTTATCAGTCACACTGCTTTAAGTATGAGATCAGGTCTACATTAAAAAGATAGGCCGACCCTGCTCTGTTGCTCAGGGGTATGAAAAATCCACACTCCTGAGCAAAGTAGTTAAGTTGACCTAACCCCCGGTGCAAAAGTGCTAGGTCGATGGAAAAATTCTTCTGTCAACCTAGCTACTGCTTCTCTGGAACTACAGAGATGGGAGAACCCCTCCTGTTGCTATACTGAGTGTCTACATCCATAGTAATATCATTTCAGGTTCAAGGAACTTAATATTTCAGCATTCTAGATAGTTTCAAGTTCTACCTATTGGGGCATATCCTAAATTGGTGTAAATTAGTGGAGCTACATCAATTTACAGTAGATAGGAGCTGGCCTAATGTGACATTATTTCAGAGTAGACAACTATATGTATGTCTTGACAAAGCAGCCTTAAGCTAAAAGAATTGTAGCTAAATATTGAAAGATGAAACAGGCTTTGCTTTCCATTTTTTTATTCATCAAACAAATTATATATTTTTTATCATTTTAGAGTCTTTATTGTAAGCATTTTAAATAATTTTGAGATCTTAAAAGTAAAAAGAAAACCACAAAGTATAAACTTTGATGCATTAAAGTCAAGGTTACTACTGGTTAATTCAATGCTAATTACATGAATTTATATTAAGGCATTTCTCTTGCTGACAGGCTTAAATGCCGTTATAATTAGGTGTAAGACAGGACTGGCTGTTAGAAATTAAGGTTAAATAGGACCTCCCTGGCTGGATAGGACTGGGTCAATTACTAGGTTAAAGAGAGCCCATCATGTCACTTTGGAGAGGGAGGGAGGGGATTATCAACATAGAAGTTATATTTTGATTGCTATTTCCATAACCTTTAGAAGCATTACTGGAAGTCCTGCGTGCAAAATGAAGGGAGAGCATATTCCAGTGTTCCACTTTACCATTGACAGATGCCTTTTGTTTAAAGTACTGCAGACAATGATTATTCATATGGGGCTAAATTCTGCTGCCACTATAGAAAGAAAGCAGAATCTATTATACATTTAAACTGATATACAGTGGTGAGGTTTTGGCTTAGATTTCAGTAAAGGAATACAAAATTTAAACTGAAAGTGTGGTACAAATAAGAAAAAGAAAGAAAGAAAGAAAGAAAGAAAGAAAGAAAGAAAGAAAGAAAGAAAGAAAGAAAGAAAGAAAGATACTGTTTAGGAGGGGCTTTATCTTGTCCCCTAATATATATAGGAGAAGATATAATGGCAAGATCTAGATACCCTGGTGATGGGTGGTTTAGAAAAATAGGGATAGAATGTTTGATCCATTGCAGCATTTCTGTGCTGCCCAGGCAGCATAAAGGGACTGTATAGATAGTAAAACCACCCCCCCTACCCCCCACCCCGCAAAAAAAAAAAAGGACAGAGTTTTCACAAATCTGTCAGAATGGCTCTACACTCAGGTGCTTGTCTGGCTGGTTGTTGCTCACGTGCCTCAGGGGACAGAAAGGAATTTTCCCCCAAGTCAGATTGACAGTAACCTTGATGAGTTCTCTCTCCTCTGCAGCATGAGGTGAGGGTCACTTGCCAGGATTGTCTGGGTATATCTTGCTTAAGCAATTCTCTGCAATTGTAGAGGCCTTGGGCACTGGTGCACTTCGGTCCCTGCTATTCGCTTCCTGTGGCACATAATAATCGAATCTTCTGTGGGCTGTAATACTTTGGTCTGATTTCAGTTGTTGGGTTTAGTGTGTGGGTGCTGGGTGATGTTGGTAGCCTGTGATAGACAGGAGGTCAGACTAGGTGATCTGGTGGTCCCTTCTGGCCTTAAACTTTGTGACTCTTTGACAGGGTTTGGTACCTTTCTTCACTTAGCAGTCCCCAGTGCAATGGATGTGCTGGGGACATATTGGGGGCATATAGGTGGTTACATATACATGTTACATATAGGTACATAGGGAAGCTTGCACTGTCACTACTCACGTTGTACAGCACCAGTCCGGTGAATAAGATGATAGATCAAGTTCAATCTCAAAGGCTATCAGTTCAGTATCTTTCAGCACAAAATTCACTCAATAAAAGGTGTCTTTGTGCTATGACTGATATTCTGAACACAACTGAAGCTTATGAATATACTCAGATGAATTAGTAACAAAAAAAACACAGTGCTAGTTTTTCACAGCTTAATATAGAGCTTTTAAAGTCTTTTTCTAGCATCAGCTAGAAGAAGTCATCAGAGAGCAATGTAAGATTACCCATTGCTTATGGGTGGAGCATAGTGCAAAGAAGGTATCATTAGCCCCCTGAAGGACTCAGAACGTAGGCTCTAGGTCTGAATCTAGACTCCTGCATTCCAGCAGTTTGCTCTGCGCATGTTGATGGAAGGAAGAGTACTTTTAAGGTCAGGAACAAGTTCCACACTCAAAATTATTATTTGTTTGGCCAATGTAATGGAGATTTAACATGGGGAAGAGTAAAATAATTCTGAGACGAATATATATTGTTATATTGCACTTTATTTTGTAGAATTAAGAATTTGCCAAAGGTTGTGATCAGGCGATTAGGGACGGGATTCTTGTAAATTGGTAATTGTCAGTAATACCTCATTCAGATACCTTGATGTTTTATATTCCAAGGTTGCTAAGAAAATGTGGATGACTTCTTACTTTCATCACTATTGGTTCCAGTGCTATTTTGAATAAAAGTAGTAGGAAAGGATTTAGATGGGGATTGGTCCTGCTTTGAGCAGGGGGTTGGACTAGATGACCTCCTGAGGTCCCTTCCAACCCTGATATTCTATGATTCTGTGATAGCCTTAACTTGAACTTGTCCTCAGAAGGAGGAGATTATATTTTAACTGTTACACCTCAAGTGATTGGTTGTGCAGTATTGAGATGTATTTGAAAATGGCCTGGCAGAAACTTCTTTAATGTTAAAAGAACTTGTGGTTACTGCTTAGCTCTATCGTATTCCTTCTTGGTTTAGTATTCATGAGTTTGGCATGATGTATTGGCTAGGGAACTTTTTTAATGTCTCCAAATGAATTTCCTCCGTCACTAAGCCAATCTGGTGAGAGTGCATTAGGGCTGCTAGGAATTTATACCCTGTTCTAGATATATATAGTCAAGATGGGTTGCGAGCGTGTCACCTGAACATGATTATCTAATATTGGTCTTAGTTTGACTACATTTGGGGCAGAAGCCATGGATGAATAAATATCAATCTTTGTTTTCTTTATTCCCATATCAGAGACATTGAAAGATAGCTTACACATTCAGAATAGTTATTACTGTTTAGAGTTAGCAAGACCTCACTTTCTTATTAAAGCCGCGATTATCCCTTACTTTAAATTACTTACCTCACTAAAGAAAATACCCCCATCTTTAACTACTGTTGTGCTGTCAGCAAAACATATTTGATATATTGAAATCATCTTTTTATCAGTCTCTACCATCCCACTCTGGAAGAATGGTTTCCATATTGTCAAAGTGAACCTAACAAACCAACACTAGTGAACTCACAATTTGTGCTGTCCAGGCATCTTGCCAAAAATTAATCTTCTTGGCAACAGCCCCCCAAAATGGAATAGACATATTGGTTCCAAGATTCACATCGTACTTTTACAGCATATAACAGGATGGGAGAATGACGGAACCCCACAAAAGCATGCTAAGTGATTGCTGTAGTATCACAGTGGAGGTGGGACTCATTAACTACACTCAGAATATAAGGAGACTGAGAACAGGGAGCTGAGACAGAGAGGTCTTTGCCCAGGAACTCTAGGAATAAACAAGTTTAGGAAGAGCGCATAATCTGAGGTTTCCAAGTTTGTTGGTGTTATTTGTGTTACCAGTGAAGCCAAACCCCAGAAGAGAGAGTGAGTTTGGATTAAACAGAGTACTTATAGCTTCAGAACAGAGTGGGAACTCCTATCTGCCACACAACACTGTACAGGATGCTTTCTCAATCATAATGCAAAACTTAATTTATCACCCTTGAAAGACAAAGTTGTCAGCTTTGATAATAAACTTAGTTTTATTTGCAGTTACTACAGTTATCTTAATTATCTGAATACAAGATTGCCCCATCTGGAGAAAAAATGGCATGAAAAAGTTTGCCTAACTTTCTCCTATGGGCAGGGCTAGGATTTGGCATGTCTTACTAACAACTTTATCAAACTCACTACCTCTTAAATAGATACTGCAATACTCTGTAAAATAAATAGACTCTGCAAAATGTTAGAGGCATCAGTACTGTCTGACAGCTCTATCACATTCACTCTGGCCTTGTGACCAAATTATTCTCTCTTCTGCTCACAAGTCTGTAATCCTTCTTCCCAGGCTTTGAACTGTTATATAGCACTTTTGACCAAACTGTGCATATAAGGCATAGATAAAGACAACCCTATTGCTGTTTGCCTTATATTACTCCTAATAGTGAATAACCTATTTTTAAAAAAATCTCTGACCTGGTTTGGATCAGGAAAGGGCAATTTAAAAGTCTGCAAATCTCATCCTGCAGTTTGTCAAAGGCTCTAATAGACAGTGAGCAACTTTAAGCTCCAGAGTGTGAGGCCAGCTATGGAGAATACTGGCCACTCAATACATTGTAATCCTAGAGGCTAAAACAAAAGCCCTGTAAGGTGCCACAAGTACTCCTGTTATTTTTGCGGATACAGACTAACACGGCTGCTACTCTGAAACCTAAGCAAAGGTGTGTTTTTGCCTCAGGGTAACTAACTTGCATGAGCTAAACAGGTAAAAACAGCGGAGACAAAGCACTTTAGATATAAATGAGGTCAGTCACTGGTGGGAGTATAGTCTTGTTTAACCTTACTGTCAATGGGAGTTAGGCACCTAAATACCTTTGAGGATCTGGGCCTAAGGGCTTTGTCTGGCTGCATAAATCAGTATGAGATTCCAGCACCGAAACATGAGTTACCTTAACTTTTTAAGCTTATCCATAATAATTTAGTAACAAAACATTAACTCAACCCACTAGAGGTTAATTCCAAATCTTTGGTTCAGCCATCTAACTGGATCAAATGTACAATGATCTTCCTGACAGGAAGATTCCCATGTTGGTAAGGACATTGCATGCCCTATTTTTTTTCTTATGTCAAATTAAAACAGAGAGCTGCAAGTAGTAATGTAACTTCTTTTTGAATAGGCTTTAGATTATTTAGGTAGTTGAGAATTTTGTTGTTAATCATAATGCAAATGGAGCTTCCTAAAAAGTTTCTGATTAATATATCTGCCACATAGTTCTAAAATACCTATAACCCTAACCCTAACTCAAATTTATGCACTTATATCCTACACTCTCTCACCTCAACTTCTTTAAAAACAATAATTAAAACTAAAATCAAGTGCTGTCTTAACAATTCTGAAAAGTGAAGACTAAAACCTACCTGTGAGACCATTGTGTATAATACAAAAGCAACATGAGTTTTTTTAAAATATGGACACTGATTTAAGATCTAGCTACTGTAATGCTCCAGACTGATTCCTTTCTTCTCCCTCACTAGGATTTTGAAACAAATCAAGGAGATCCCATTCCAGGCTTTATGAAAGACCAGTGTTGGCTTTAATCATGTATCACATATACAGTCACCAGTTCATCCAGGGATTCTTTTCACACTCACCCAAACCAAAAAGCTATAATGCTCTCAAGAGCCCACTCTTGACTGTTTTGTCATCTGATTCTCTTCTCATCTCCCAGTTAGAATTGTACTTCTCTCTTTTGATATTATACTGCTGGGTATATTAAAACTAACTAGGCAAACAGATGTCTGCATAACCTTCAAGTGGATATTGGAGTGGAGGGCAACTAAGGCCATGAACAGGTGAAAGGGGGTTACTATAGAATGCTCTGTTGAAGCAAGGCAGGAAGTGGCTGGCTGCTCATTGCGTACAAATGCCTGTGGGGAATGGGATCTGCTCACAGACTGAGAAGGGGCAGTGTGTGTTTTAACTTGACATGAGACCTTGGAAAACCAAGACAGGCCCTGCACAAAACAGTTTCATGTTAGTTTAGAACTTGACGTGTCCTAATCCTAAATGTTAAATACATCTGACCAAATAAATTAGTTCTTTGCATTAATATTGAGTATCAGAATATTCATTCCAGCCTAACTGCAATCTGGAGCAAAATAACTGCCAGATCAAAGCAAAATCTGGGCTAAACAATCAGACTAACACGGCTACCACTCTGAAATCTTTTGGGGGCAATTCCTTTTCTCCTTATTCATACAGATATTCCCATTAATAATAATGGGACAGTCCGTGTAACTGAGGTGAGCAGAATTTGGCCTTCTGACTCAAAAATACAAAATAATTCTCAAGTGTTCGTTCATAAATGGCCATCGCTCACACTCCTTACATTCTTTGCTAGCATGTCACCTTTTCAAAATTAAGATGAATCTGAAGAGTTCAAATTTAGCTGAGAAAGATTCTCTCAATTCTGGTTTTATCTATTGGTTTATAAAATACAGATGATGGATAGATACTAAACATGCATTTATAATAGGTATACTGTGGCAGCTGGATAGATGTGTCTTTACCTTTGTTATTCTTTGTGAAGCACACCCACTGCTCTGATGCTTTTATATATAATGACAGTATAAAATTCAGTTTGCAGCTTCCTAACCGAGGAGGACCTCAGCCATGCATAAAATTAGCAGTCTGCATTTAAAAAATCAAAATAAAAAAATCAAACCTACTGAAGCCCATTCTGCACGCACACGCATGGAAGCTAGAAATTGCACAGAAAAATCTATATATTGTCCCACCACTGTGACATCAGATATAATAACTGAATTTATTGAGTACACTCCCTGAATTTTAAGCATAGTAAATGTGTATTGCTTATTGTTTTTTAAAACCGGGGTGACTTAAAAGTGATCCATTTATATTTAGGTAAATCTCCAGCAACTCCTCCCTCCTCCAAAACAAAACGATAAAGATGTAGCTGTGTCTAGGTCTCTGTTTCTGCTTTCAGTATTTGCATTGATTGTTGACAAACTTTTTGAAGCGTCCACTTCTTTTGGAGACCTCAATTTTTATGTGCTCACCTAGGCCCTGATTCTCAGGTGTACACAGCTTCCTCCTTTCCAAATAAAGACAATGGGAGTGGCACACGCTCAGTACCTCTGAAAATCAAACCCTCCATAGGTGCTGGAACTAGGTGTACTGCGGGTGCTGCCACAGACCCTGGCTTGAAGTGATTACCATCAAATCCAGGGTTTACAGTTTGATTCAAAGGCTCTCAGCACCCTCACTATACAAATTGTTCCAGCACCCCTGAAACCCTCTGTAAATTATAGTAGAACTTTGGGGTTCTAAACCAGGGTCAGATATTAGATTCTTTTGTAGCCTTTGGGAAGTTACTTTCCTTCTCCACCTCTGTTTCTCCCTCTGTAAAATGGAGAAAATGGGTGTGATTGTTGGTTAAATTTGAGGAGCACACAGCACAACACAGGCGGCATGGGAGGAATGAAGTAAGTCTCTGTGCTGATTTGATCCTTCAGCATAAATTAATGCAGCCTAAGGAATGCTTTAATGGACATGGGCTACCAGTGCTCCACAGAGCAATTACAGCAATGGGGATCACCAAAGAAGAGGGGGAGCCCTGGCCACACTACCTTTCCCCCAGCCTCACCACCTGTGCCAGCTGCAGGGAATGTGAATGCCTTAGGACAGGGGTAGGCAACCATAGCTGATTATATAGGTATCAGCTTTTTAGAGAGGCTTTGCAGAGCCAATGTAATGCAAAGTGGCCGGAGTGGAGTCCAGGTTTGGGCCAGTAATCCTCACCTAATTGCTTGTGGTGTTGTGAGGCTCAGTTAATTTTCATATGGCACTTTATAGATGAAAAGCATTATCTGAGTGCTAAGGTTATGATTTTATTTCTTAATTTCTGTTCAGAAAGATATTTTTGATCATATATTTATTTCCACAGAAGTCATGTGTAGCACTTCATATTCTACAAGGTCAAAATGCTGGCATGCATAATCACGTAAATAAAAATTGGGATGATGTTTAGAAAAATAATCACCTAATGTCATCTCAGTAACACTGATTAGCTAAAGTAATAGATTTCACATTGAATTCTGTATCCCAGGAAATGTGTCTGGTTAGTGGATAAAAATAATTAAATAAAACAGAACAAATATCTTAGTACCATTCTACACCAGCTTTAAAAAAACCCACAGGGGGTTCTAATAATCTTATGAAAGAGAGAGAACAACTGCTAGATTGATTCTGATACCCATCAATTTGGTCCATTTAACTAAGATTTGATTGGAATATTCCTTCAGGCAGAAGACCTGACCACAAGAGTCATCCCTGAATTGAAGTTGCCTTTTCAATATCTTCTTAGTTTGGTGCTAACTTAAATATTAGTTTTACTTTAGATTTTCTGTTGCCTAATTGTTTGAACTCTGTGAAGTGCATTTTCCCTTCATGAGTATTTAGTCATATTTCTATATAAGCACACCGTCTTAAAAAAGGGGGATGGGTGGAGGAGCACAGAGGGAAGCTTTTTGTAACCATAAATCAGTGATTCTCAAACTTTTGAACTGGTGACCCCTTTCACATAGCAAGCCTCTGAGTGTGACACCCCCCCCTTATAAATTAAAAAACATTTTTAATATACTTAACACCATTATAAATGCTGGAGGCAAAGCGGGGTTTGGGGTGGAGGCTGACAGCTTGCAATAACCTCGTGACCCCCTAGGGGGTCCCGACCCCCAGTTTGAAAACCCCCGCCATAAATCAATATGCACAAAAGAAGCTGAAAGTGTTTGCAAATTTGTAACTTCTCTGTCTGATTTTCTGTGCTGAAGCTATTTCCACTGCCTAGCCCAGGAATCCTGCTCAATTATGATTAAAAAAAAATGTCTGGCACAGTCCCAACAAGCCAAGAATGAGAATTCCCCCTGTAGATCATCTTCATTACAGAAAATGTGGATGGATTACAGTTTGGTTCCAAGTTAGAGTTGTGGCAAATGCACACTGCAGTGTTCTAATTTAAATTAGAACATAAAAAAGAGATGCAAACTATAGTACTTGGCCATCTAGAATAATTCTAGAGAAAAGATGAAATACATAATGAACATTTTGTCTATGTAAATAGAAAGCATTTTTCAATCAAGTCTACAGTACACTATGCTGCTTTCTAAAGAATTCATGTTTCCACTATTACTCGCATCTGTTTGCTCTGACTGTAATGTGACCTTGTTGCAGCATGGTTTAAAACAGGGGTCTCAAACATGCGGCCCGGGGGCCGCATGCGGGCCGCGGGGTTATTTTCTGCGGCCCGCAAGCCCCTCGCAGCCCCCCTGCCCTCCCCCAGTGTTTACCTAGAGCGGCTCCGGCCGGACGTGCACCGGTGGCAGGGCAGGCTCCCTGCCTGTCTGCACTGCCCCCGCACTGCTCTGGGAAGAGAAGAGGGGGCAGAGGGGCTGTGTGTTGCTGTTGCTTCAGTCAGCGCCCCCAGCAGCTCCAATTGGCCAGGAACGGGGAACCGCAGCCAATGGGAGCTGCTGGGGGCGGTGCCTGAAGCAACAGAAACACACAGCCCCTCCGCCCCCCCTTCCCCACGTTCCAGCCTCTTCCCGGAGCAGCGTGGAGGCAGGGCAGACAGGCAGGCAGGCAGGGAGCCTGCCCTGCCCCCGGTACGCGCCGGGCCAGATCCTGCCCCCCGACCCCCTCCTGCAGCCGAACCCCCTGCCGCACCCTGCACCCCGAACCCCTCCTGCAACCGAACCCCCTGCCGCACCCTACACCCCGAACCCCTGCCCTGAACCCCCTGCCTCACCCCGCACCCCTCCTGCATCCCAACCCACTGCCCTGAGCCCATGCCGCACCCCTCCTGCACCCCGACCCCCTGCTGTACCCTGCACCCCTCCTGCACCCTGACTTCCTGCCCTGAGCCCCCTGCCGCACCCTGCACCCCAACCCCCTGCCCTGAACCCCCTGCCTCACCCCGCACCCCTCCTGCATCCCAACCCAGTGCCCTGAGCCCCATGCCGCACCCCTCCTGCACCCCGACCCCCTGCCGTACCCTGCCCCCCTCCTGCACCGACCCCTTGCCCTGAACCCCCTGCCTCACCCTGCACCCCTCCTGCATCCCAACCCACTGCCCTGAGCCCCCTGCCGCACCCTGCACTCCTCTTGCACCCCAACCCACTGCCCTGAGCCCCCTGCCGCATCCCGCTCTCCTCTTGCACCCCAACCCCCTGCCCTGAGCCCCTGCTGCACCCTGCAACCCTGCTGTACCCCTCACCCCTCCTGCACCCCACACCCCAACTCCCTGCCCTGAGCCCCCGCCACACCCCACACCCCTCCTGCGCCCCCTGGGGGCAGGAGGGGGCAGAGTTGGGGTGGGGATTTCAGGGAAGGGGTTGGAATGGGGGCAGGGAAGGGGTGGGAAGAGGCGGGGCAGGGGCAGGGCCTCATGGAAGGGGTGGAGTGGGGGCCGGGCCGAGGGCGGCGGGGGGGAGGTGTCAGTTAATGCGGCCCTCGGGCCAATGTACTAGTCCTCATGTGGCCCTCGTGGTCATTTGAGTTTGAGACCCCTGGTTTAAAACAAAGTGCTAGACCCGCAATGGGTGTAAATTGGAATAACTCCTTTGATCTCAATGCAAATACTCTGCTGTACATCAGCGGGTGGGGGGGGGAGCGGTAATCTGGCCCACACTTTTAAAATTAAGGACATCGTTTTATATATTTTTCCTGAAGTGTCACAACAAGTTTCTTAAACATATAAATGTCTTCGTACACCATCTTTTAAAAACCTGTTTTAAATATGAAGTGAAATACTGGAGCTTTTTAACATTTGCCCAGTCACTGTTTGTAATCATTGTGGCTTACTCTCAGCACTTCTTCCTCAGGCGAAAGTCCCACTGAATAACTTCAGTGCCTGTTCTGAATAAGGAGTGCTGAACAGGGCCCATTATGATTAGACAAGTACTCTGAAAAAGATTTAGGAATGATCAATTGAACAGTTGCAGTGTTTACCTTGTACTTTATCTTGTATGTCAAGAATGCCAATGAGTTTCTGGGTCTCCTGAAAAAGTATTCATAATGTTAAGTATATCTTCTTCTTAGGACTTTTCTTGAAGGCAGTTTCTTTTCTAATTCTAACTGTCATTCTCTAAAAGTAAAAAACTAATTCTTAAAAACGAAATGAAAAAGTTCTTTAAGGCAAAGCTTTTCTGTCAGTGCAATGCAAGAGGAGGAAGTCTTCTGAGAATTCACAGGAAATACAGTGGATAAAAGATTAAAAAGCTAGCAACCTTACAAACAAGTAAAAGGTCAAAAATGTGCAGACACTGAATAATTTAGGGTGCCCTCTTTCCTCCTTTGATTGGTTTTGTGGTATGTGTCATCTGTGGAGCCCAACTAGTGGAAAAAGGATAGAATCATGGCCTCCTGAGCCATAGTATAAAATCAGAATACAAACAACCAAATGTAGACAGTGCTTTATCTATTTCAGTGGCAGCAAATGAGAGTGCTCAGTGATCCTACCCATCACAAAATATTCTAACCACACTTTTCAAGGCGTTAGACAGGAAGAAGGAAAAAGAAATGTGCCTCAGCAGGCTAGCTGGTTGTCATCTTAAACTTGTATTCTTATGTTGGAATGCATAGTTGGGTTCCTAATCTTAAATCAGACACTTCTAATACTTTGATTTTACTAAATTTGCATGATAATTGCTTTCCTCTATGGAGCATGAAGTGGAGGACATTACATATCAGTTGGGAGCATAACTTAGCCCTAGGCAGCCACTGGATAAGTGGTTAGCAGTGACAATGATTCACCCTAGGGAATCCTGTACAGGGTGTCACCTAATGGCTGCAGCACAAAGGAGCCACACAAGGAGACTGATGGGAAATAAGAGGCATACAATTAGGGAATACAAAGGAAAAAATTACTTTGAAACCTGGTAGGGGTCCACCACTGGTGACTGCTCAGAGGCAGATGAAAAATACCTAGGTCAGAATCAAGTCATCTCAGTACCACATGTACTATAGATAATGAGACCGTTCTCAGTGAATCAATCAGTGCAAAACTGACTGTTTCAAATGTCAGAACTGTCAAGGACAGTTGGTACTCAGCTGCTGACAACGCTGGCTTTGTGTTACTTAGACGTAATCTATCAATTAAGTTTGAAGTCTCCAAAAAAAGATTATCTTGGTTTTAAGAGACAATATTTGAATCAATACAATTTTGGATCTTTTAGTGAAAGAGTGACATAGGTTGATTCAAGTTTACAAGCTGTAGACAATTGTCCATTAAAGCAATTACATTAACGCATCAGGCTGGTTAGAAATCGATATCTGTGCACGTGCACAATATTTGCATATTTTTCCACAAGCCTTAAAAAAAAATACCTTCACCAAAGCTTTTAGTTATTGCTGTTTAAAATGCACTTTAAATTCCATGCCTAGGATTCTTGGAGATAGATACCTTTATCAAAAAATACTACAAGGAAAGAAAATTAAAAATAAGCTACAGGACGAAAAGACTGCCAGACCCTGATTAAAATAACTCTCATGTACACACCCAGGGAAAGAACTTGTACATTCCATGAAAGCAACTTGATTAAGTCCTTACTTAGCTTTCAGGTAGATTTCAAGCACATCAGTACGGTGATGTTAGCTTATTGCAGATTTACTTAGTTACACATTCAACAATCGTGATGGACTATTTTGATTCCTTTAGTCCTTTGCAGAGTAAGTGTAAAGTAACACTAATTAAAAGCTTTTCTACTGAATAATCCATGTGCATCACCCTCCAAAGTTTAGCTTCAGGGGCCCACATTGACAAAAACACATTATATTCCTTTCGCTTAATTTCATTAGTGGGACTCCTCTTTGACTTTGTGGGAACATACAGATTTTCCTCCAGAGCATGTTAGAGTACAGAACGATTAGCAGAGCATTAGAAGTAACCACAGCCTGAGAATAATGTGAGTGAGCCCTATGGCAGTGTGTGAGTTCCAGGGCAATTTGTAGATGTTCTGTTCAATGGTGTATAAAATAGGGATGCACTGTATTGTACTTGAGGCACTTTCTCTGGAGCTCCAGCCAAGTCCCTGATATGCTAAATAATTCAAGCTTATATTTTGCTGTTTAGTAAGTAATATATTCAATTGAAAACAAAAGGACATCAACTTAAAAAAATGGAAGTTTGCTTTTTTTTGAGTGCAAGCCTGTTGATTAGAAAGAAAGAAAAATCTAAAGAGAGAGAGGACCTGATTCTCTTCACATTTATATCACTGAAAATCAGGAGTTGCTCCACTGAAGTTATGTAGGTGTAAAGCCAGTGTAAGCAAGAGGAGAATTAGGGCAGGAAGTTTACCAGTGAGAAATATACTAAGAGGCAGGGGACTGCAGTGGGGAAAAAATTGGTATTCTATCATGAAACCTAGCTTCCTGCAATAATGAGCACATAGCAGAGGTCAACCAGAAAGCAATACTGTTGAGTTCAATACACCATTCACCCCTTCTGATACAAGAGCACATATAAACCAAAGGGAATACGAGCAGTGTTTCCAAATATTTCTTTTTATCCTTTTAGCTCCTTCCTCCTGTTCCCATTTCGCTCTCCTTTCTGTCAATAATCAGGAATTGTCATTTGGGACCCATTTGCAGTCAAATTATGCAGGCTCTTTTGTTGTCAGGCAGTATACCCATTTAACGTACTCCAGTCTTCCTCTTTCTACTTTGCTAAAACTTCTCAACTCCCCTCCCTCCACCTTTTCCATAAACCAGTCCAGCTGTATAACCACACAACACACTGTATCACATTATTGTGTTTGTGTTGTATCGTACTTGTTCATGTTCTTAGGCCTGATTCTGCACACGCACATGTAACTCTATGCATGCATGTAAACCCACTGAGTTCAGTAGGTCTACTCATGCAAGTAATATTACTCTCATGCATAAGTATTTGCAGGCCTAAGCACATGAACAGATAGAAGACAGCACTAAACACTACAGGCCTTAGACTGTAAGCTTTTCAGGTCCGAGATCTGTTCTTTGCCTGGCACAATTCCTCTGATGCACATCACCATGTTCAGCTATAAATGGGGTTTCTGTTTTGGGGATTTATTAATTTAATTGGAGGGGGGTGGTTATTTTTAGCAGTCGTTGAGTTTTATGTTGTCGTCCAAAATCGGGGTTGGCCAGGGAGGGTGTTGGGTTGGGGTTTTTCTCTCTTTATATACTGTAATAAGTAATGCATGTGATACACATTATTCATTACAGTAGTATATGTAATGTTCCCTAGTGAGCTTTAATGTAGTACTGTTTCAAGCAACACTACACTAAACCGTAAAAGGGAACCTGTAGTGCACACCAACAGGGTCTTCATGGACCAATTAATGCACAACATGTTAGTGTGCTTGATAAATCACATATCCTCATATCTCAGCACTGATCCATACAGACCTGGATGCAAAAGACACTGGAAACAACAATGCTTTGCGATCCTTTTATGAAGGAAGCTCTTTCTGCTTTATGCCATGTTTACCATTCTTTGAGATGGGAGGAATGTCATTACTAATGGCACTCTGTAAGTCAGGGAAACATTTTACAGAGTCTCAACTTCAGACACTGACAACGGAAGATTGGAAATTACTTATATTTGGAAGTCCAGGAACAGTGCCAGCCTTCCATTTGCTTCTCTTTGGTATTCAACCAAAACTTTGTACATTTGTCATTGGACCACATATCTCCTCTGATTTTTATTCTTCGTTTTTTAAATCCAGGCCATGTATCCCAGCACATGCTTCAAGCATTTGATCTGTTCTATCCATCACTCCCATATGTACTACTGTAATCTGCTACACATGTATTGCCAGTTTGTTTTGTCTGTGGTTTGACCTCACATGGGAACTCTCATTTGTGTTTTCACTGTGGCTGTGAGGAAGTACACAGCCTTTGTATCAATTTATTTTACTGCCAGCGGTTCCTTCTAGTGCACAGCACCAAGTCTCCCCAGGCACCCGCTTTTTTTGCAATCAGTTCTTCTGAGTAGCCTTTTTTAAAAAATGGTTGTTCAGATGGAATCACATGCTGCTGTATCAAAATAACAATGTCCTAAATAAAAGGATGCCTACATAGAAACTCTCCAAATTCAAGTGGCATCCACAGCAGTAGGAAAGATGTAGAAAATACTGAAACTTTGCAAAGGAAAATCATGGTCCCCCACTAATATTTCTTTTTAAAATGATACTTGAGTTCAGCCAGGGAATCTACCAGCTTTTAAAGTGTACTTTGTTTATCCAATAAAATTTGTGCAGCTTTTAGAGTTGCCATACTAATGAGAGTATAATCCTATCCACAAAAGTGATAAGGCAGAGGTATTTACATAAGCACAAATTTATTATAGACAGGAGTAGCAAGTGGCACAGTGTGAAGTGATTCCCTGGGTATGCTAACAGAAACCTGAGAACTGCCAGCGTAATAGATGCTTTCAGTAGGGATGCGGAGATGTCTGTACTCTCTATATAGAGGTATTGGAGCAGGCAAATAGCCAGCCGAATACAAAGAAATAGAGGTGTATTGGGGGGGGGGGGTTGTGATCCAAGGACCCCTTGATGCCAACTGGCAGCGGGCACAGGGAAGCATAAGGGTTACAGGAATCTCCTTGGTATGATATCTACATACTGGTCTGCCAAAGAATATCATGTAAGATCTCTAATGAAAACCTGTGTCACAATGGCCATCATAATCATTGGAAGATGTATGTGCAGATAATATGTGAAGTTATGTATATATACTAAACATTATGTTCTCTATGTCTGGGAGTTAAAGCAGGTCACCAAAAAGTGATTCACATACTCCTATCAGGCACGAGGGAAAAGAGGTCATGTGCAAATTGTATGCTTCACAATGGACTTCCATTTATAGTCCGAGCAAATTGTATGCTTCACAATGGACTCCCATTTATAGTCCGAGCAAAATGCTAATTAATAGTCACCAGGGGCTGCAGGAAAAAACAAAAAACACAGGGTTATCCAGTTAAGAGTAAGACAATGAACTTTTAAAACTCTGCCTGGAGTGCAGATGAACCCCCAGATATTCCTTCAATCTATGAGGACAAGCCATCAGCAGACTTCATCTTATGAGAAGGGATCTCAGCCAAACTGGTTGAAAACACTGGAAAAGGGACTTGGGCATGGGCAGCGTTAGCATAGGCAGGGGAAGGCTCTGCCTCCCCAAACAGCCTAGCATGGACCCACCCACACCCTGTCCCCAGGCCACCTCCTGCCTACTTCCAGTTCCCTTGCCTTCTCACTCTTTTGTGACCAAGAGGCTGGGGCAGGCAGGCTGGGGCTAGTGCGCACAAGGCCAGGGGCTGATGCCGTGCCACCCGCCCGTCCACCTGGTGCTCCGGGGGTGGGGGCGCTCCGGCCACACTGCCTGCCCAGCGCTCCAGGGCTGGGGCTGGGGGCACTCCAGCGATGCCACCCACTCAGTGCTCTGGGGCTGGGGGCGCTTGGTTGTGCCATCTGGAGCTAAGGGTGCGCAGGGGGGCTGGCAGCTGTGTGTGGGGGGGGTGCTCCAGGCCCCGGCAGAGGGAGGAGGAGTGGAAGGGGAAGGGAGAGGAGGGGCCTCGGGCAGACGGGGAAGGGCCTAGGGCTAGCCTCCCCCAAGGCGCGTTCATCCGCCGCCCATGGACTTGGGGCAGGCTATCTTGTAGGAGATAGGGGAATGTCCTGTGAGTTAAGTTTAGGCTCTAGAAAGTTTTATGATTTTAGTTTATAAGTAACCATTTGTTCCCAATATTCTTACTTTCTATCACTTGAATCTCTGTTCTTCGATGATCTTATTCTTGTTTTCACTACATATAAGTGCTGTGTGTTAAGCAGAGTCGTGATCCTGAGTTGAATCCTACAAGCTGCAGCGAAGTATTCCTTTGGGAGTAGAAATCTGAGAGCTCTGTGAGTGTTCAGTGGAACAGGAGCTGGACATTCCAGAGGGATGCTCTGCTCAGAGGACTCGGTATGTGCCTATCGCTCACCTGTGCAGAGAGAAGAGGCCTGTGGAGGCCTGGAAGGCAGTGCCTGTGTTGCCAGAGGCTCCTGGTTTCAGGAAGCTGATCCACCATTGGCACAGACAGGACTCCCCCATGCTAAGGGCAGATGGCAACGAGCTGCCTCACAATCCTGGGTACCCCTGGGAAGCATCACAAAATTGTTGTTTTTTTCCTGCCACTGTTTCCATTCAAACGGTGGGATACTAACATTTAGAAAATATACAGTACAATACAGTTGTATTTTATTCTTATGGAGCGTAGTAAGGTTGAAGCTAGTTTTCTTTTGTGAGCCAACCGTTGTAATTCTGCATTTTGGAGGTGCTTAGCTATTATAGTGATGGGTGCTAAGTAAGAAACCGGATAAATAACAGACTCTCCGAACTTCCCCCAAAATAAACCTAACTTCTTGAAATTTCACATGCTGCATCTCACGCTAAAGTAGAAGGGCTTGGGGGAGAAGTTTGGTAAAAATTAGACAAATAATTATGGATGTATGGTAATGTGCCTGTAATTTACCAATTAAAATTATTCTGACGGTGCTCTTTTGGCTCAACATATCCCCCAAACTGTGTGGTCTACAAAGGGTCCCTGCACCAGCTCTGGGATGGGAAAGGAGAGAAGGGACCAGGTGCAGAGGAATTACTGTACTGCACAATGGTGGAGTGGATTTCATCCTAAAGTAGCTAGCATCCAGCTCATACAGGACTTTTAAGATCAGTATTCTCACCTTTAATTGCACCCAGGAAGCTAGTGCAGGGAATGGAGTATAATATTCTCCCTCGGCACATCCCACTAAACAGTCAGGCTGCCATCACAACAGCTGAAGCACCAGAGTAGCTTCCAGGGGAAGTCTCCTGTGGTGCATATTGCAGCAATCCAATCTGGAGGTGCCAAAGGTGTTGATAATGGAGTCATAGTCCATAGCCAAGAAAACTTCGCAATTGTTGCACCAAATGGAGGTGAGAAGAGGCACTGAAGTCACCCGAGATTGCAGGAGCAATAGAGAAACCTTGGGGAAGGCTGGAAAAACCTACTCAACAATGAAGACAGGCATAATCCCCATGACCCCACGATTCTCTCTTCATACCCTTCACTAAAACCATCTCCATCTAAGGGCTGGTCTACACTGGGGGGGGATCGATCCAAGATACGCAACTTCAGCTACGCGAATAGCGTAGCTGAAGTCGAAGTATCTTGGATCGAATTACCTGGGGTCCAGACGGCGCGGGATCGACGGTCTCGGCTCCCCCGTTGACTGCGCTACCGCCGCTCGCTCTGGTGGAGTTCCGGAGTCGACGGTGAGCGCGTTCGGGGATCGATATATCGCGTCTTAACGAGATGCGATATATCGATCCCGGATAAATCGATTGCTACCCGCCGATACGGCGGGTAGTGAAGACGTACCCTAATGAAAGCTCCTAACTCAGTTGGGCAATGGGAAAGCAAAAGCAGTAAAGCACCGCACCTCTTATGTGTGTGTAAAAAAGGAGACAGAACTGTATTAGAATCTGTATTGACCACACCACAAGCCATATTGCTTCATTCGTTAACTTCCTGGCTCTTGTTCAACTGTCCTCAAGCAGCCAAATTAGATTCTCTGCCATTGAGGCCAAAGTTTCATACACACCACTCTGTTCTGAATCACTGACTGCACCTATGGGAGGCTCTTTGCCTATACATAGATTGGCCTCTGTTTTGGAAGTCTTTTCTCCAAACACACACACACACACACACTCAGTTCTTGGTGAAGAGAATGAACTGGAAGCAGGTGCCATGAAATTCATACAAAAAATAAAAAGAACGAAATTAAACAAAATCAAAAACAAAACAAAAGGGAGAAAGGGATAGAGAGATTACAAATGCTGGTGCATAGTATGCACAGCCTGCCCATGCTTCAGTTAGACAGCGAACTGAAAATGGAAAAGGAAAGGGAAAAAAAAACCTCTTTGCTCCTTGGTGGTTCTCCGAGACAAGAGGCATTTCATGCTCCTTTCACACAGTGAGAATTGTGTGTTAGACTACTGATAGTGTCTAAATAGTGTTAACAAAAAGTTGTACAAAATCTCTGCATAGCATCACACATACTTTATCCATCACCCACTCTGCTCATTTATATAACTGTGCTAAGCATTTCTTCAGAAAATTGTACTAATTTTTTTTAAGGAGCACATTAGTACCCAGGAGAATTTAAAGCATAAATATTTATTGTCTTGGAATGTTCATAACAGCAATACAGACCACTACTACCTTCTCCATGTACTTTACAAGCGAGATAAAAGAGAAGGCAAGAAAGGGAAGGGAGATATCAGACCAAAAAAACCCATAGTGGAGGAAAGATACAACGCACATTATATGTCCTTGGAGGTTGCTATGAAGTTTGACAAACACTTCCAGATTTGAGTAAAAGAAATTGTAGTTCTCTTTCCTCCATCTCTTTTTTTTTCATAGTTGGGCCCTGGGCTTACCAGATTTTATTATATACAGTGTTGTTGTAGCAATGTCAGTCTCAGAATATCACCCACCTTGTCTCTCAGATTTTGTTAGCCCATTCATGTAAATGCATGAAACTTAAGTACATTTACAGAAAACTAAACTTTGGAGGTTAGTTTGGGTGGAATGAACGGTATTAATGTCAAAGGCCAGTCTGGCGCATCTTAAAGTGGTCTGATTTTCCGAAGCAGGGTTCTTAGCACTTTCTTTAAGTTATCTCAAGTTTGGCACCCCAAAACAGAGGCACTTAAAATCAGTGACCACTTCTGAAAATATTAGGCACTTTCCCAGCGTGACACAGCAAGTCAGAGGCATAGGCAGCAATAGAAGCCAGGAGTCCTGGATCTTACTAGTATGCCCTAACCCAGGGATCAGCAACCTTTGGCACGCGGCCTGCCAGGGTAAGCACCCTAGCAGGCCGGGTCGGTTTGTTTACCTGCTGCGTCCGCATGTTCGGCTGATCGCGGCTTCCACTGGCCGTGGTTCGCCGTCCCAGGCCAACGGGGGCAGCGGGAAACAGCGCGGGCTGAGGGATGTCTTATTAATCTTTCTTTATACAACAATTGAGCTATATAAATGTTGAACTAAAAAAAACCTGTCTGCACTCCCCAATAACATGATCTTCCTAGCAGCATGAATAGTGAATAGTAAACTTGCCTTTAAAGTTCTGTGCTATCCAAAGACTTTGTACTCATTACAGACAGTACCTGGCTGATGCTTTGAGTACTGCTTCTCCCACTATGCATGTAAAAGGCGATTGAGTGATTATCTTGGGATTTTGTTAAATGTACAACCCACTTGAACTTGGTTCTTGTGGTTTATGTTATCTTAAGAAACCTTCAGTCAAAATACAGCTCTGTATCATACAGTCGGACATAAATTATTCATCATATGTAGCACCTAACAAAGGTAGGCTGCTTACTAAGGGGGAGAAGAGTACATGGCTGGGATAAATTCACCAGCCAAAGGAACAAACAAATTACAGAGCAGGTAAGTCATCAAGCAAATCTGCCCTCTAAACATAATGTAAATGCAAATTTCAATCATGAAGTAAGGAGATATATAGGGAGTTTACATTTTTTGAAATTTATTTTTATCAGCTCAGAATGCCCAAGTTTGGACACCTTCATTTGGCAGTCTGACATTGAATAGGACAACATTGGGGAGTGCTGCCATCTCTCTCTATGGCTAAGCTGGGTTTGGATGAATCAGAGTAGCCAATCCAGCTACCTTCAGGGTACGGAATGGAGTGTACAGCAAGCTAGCTGCAGTGAGGAAATGCTACAGTTGGAGTGTGGTGTATTTTATAAAAGAGCTGATAAAAACTTCTGTTTCGAAATCCACAACTACACACAACAACCATGGTTCAGCGTTTCATTACAAGCTTGAATCTCAGCTCAGGTTCATCAAAAGGGTCATTAAGTTTTGTGAATAAACCTGATGCCAGATTTGAGTGAACCCATAGTTCACTCATAGTTTTTCTGGGATTCTATCTGAAATATGGCATTTTTGCTGTGTTTTATTTTAATATTTGATTTAGTTTTTAGTTTGGTCTAAGATCAAGTGAACTGAAACAAAAGCCATGTGAACTGAAACTGTTGAGTTTAGTCTGTATAGGGCTAGATTTTCAGAAATACAGAGAACTCACAAGCTCCTGCTGGAATACATGGAAGCTACAGGTGCTTATAGGGTGACCAGACAGCAAGTGTGAAAAATCGGGACGGGGGTGGGGGGTAATAGGAGCCTATATAAGAAAAAGACCCAAAAATCGGGACTGTCCCTATAAAATCGGGACTGTCCCTATAAAATCGGGACACCCTAGGTGCTTAGCACTTCTGAAAATGAGGCACACACAGTAGCCCATATTGATAAAATAGACCTTTTGCTATAGGATACATATGTCATCTGTTAGCTAAAAGTTACACCTGTTTAAATTACATTTGATATCATTCACTTAGATGTTCCAAAGCGTTGGGTTTTGGTTTTGTAAATATAATTATGTCACAGGAGACTACACACGAACCACGCAGAGTGTCCCTATCATACATGTGATCCGACACCCAGGTCTTGGTGCTAAGGACCTGGACCAAAGCTCCTGGAGGTCAGTCAACTTCAATGGACTTTGGATCTGGGGGCAGATCCTTGTAAACATCTAGATTCTGATACAGGATTGGGGCCCTAGTCAGTACTCTAACCAAGATTCTCCAGTTCAGGAAAGCACTTTAAGATGTGCTTAAATCCCATTGACTTCAATGGAATTTAAGCATGTACTTGAAGTTACGTGATTAAGTGCTTTCCTGAATTGGGGTGCTTTCCTGAACTGAAGCCCTAGTCTCATATCCTGCACTCTTGAACTCTTAAAGCTTTCTCCCTGACCAAAACCATAACAACATTTTTCCCATCATGGTTGCAAATATTTGACTAGATCTTGATTCTAACCTATAGTGCAGTAGGACAGACCTTTCTATGTGTTTTGGAAAATCCTGTGCTGCATATGCATGCAAGAGCAGGGAAGTGATACTTCTGAGACAGAACAATGAGCACCAACCTGTCTCTTCATAGACTAGAGCCCTTGATACTTTAAATCAATTTAGAGAGTAGAAATTTTATGAGATGTAGGGCTGCCAATTTTGATTGGACATATTCCTGGAGGTTTCATCACATTATATACTCTTTAATTAAAGATTAATCTGTAATTCCTGGAGACTCCAGGACAGTCCTGGAGGGTGGGCAACCCTAATGAGACGTCACAAACTATCAGAAAATATTAATAAGAATTTTCTCACTCAGGAAACCTGGTCTGACTGATTACCTTTACTTTGGGTTCCTGGTGGGTTAATCTTATTTTTCCTTTTCAAACAATCCCTTCTGGAATTACAGTCTGACTCCTTCAAAGGATATGTTAATCCTGAACTGTCAACATAAACTGGCATTGAGGCAACCTTTGTGAATATTTTTAGCTTGTTCTAATGAAATATTATGTAATTAGGAGCAGAGAAGCTGTAAGCACATTCCATTATCAAGGAAAACATTTATATGAGAAGCATAGTTAATTGTGCTGAATATCAGAAACTTTGTATTTAAATTTAGTCATCTATGGGCATCTTCATTAAATGAACTCTGATCTAACTGCACTGGGTTGTGATAAACGTAGGAGGGGTATTATGGTATTATGTTACATATGGTATGTCCGAATTAGGTGTGTGGCAAAAGTCTTTTAAATGGAAATTACTAATTTGACATTGAGTGAACAGAAATATTTTCTGGATTTTGTTTTGTTTTGAGTTTCTAATTGTTTATTCTTGAGATTCGGAAGGCACCTGGAGTTCTCGTTCAGTACAGATAAACTGAAAAATAAAGAGCAACTCCTTATTTTTCTGTATATTTAGTCTTGTAACAAGTCACACCGAGTATTTAGTCAGTACTTATGATTCCGCTGTGTGAAATATACCTTAGAAATTAAATTGTTTAGAAAACTGTTTGAAAATATTTCTTACAAACCTAAACCATGTGGTAAACAATAGAATTTCTCTAGGAAAAATCCTCAAATAATTCTATGAGTAATATAAATGAACCACATACAATATTTTATTTTAAAAATTGGTATGAAGCACTTGAATGTACCCAGTAGCTATCTTTAACTGTCAGTTCTAACACCTAATGCCTGCCAACTCTCATAATGAAATTGTCAATGCTTTAGACATTTAAACATTTGGGATTTATTTTTTATTTCTTACTGATTATATCACAAATACATTATCCAGTATATCAACAATTAAAATGGAATAATCCCCAAAGAGATGTTAATAACCACCTAAACCATCCTGGATTTCTAAAAAGTGATATGGGATTAGAAATGAGATTTGAGGAGGTAGCCCTGTTTGTTGATAAGCTGATCAGAAATGATTAAAACTCTTGTAGTCTTAAGGCTGTAGGAAAGAGGCTGATCTCAGGGGAGGAGTAGGCAGGCTCAAGGATTCAGACACCAGTGTGATGAGTTGCAGTATAAGAATCTGTGTTGGGGCCTGATCCAAATCTTATTGAAATCAATGGCCGTTTTCCCATTGAGTTCAATAGGCTTTGAATCAGGGCCTAGAAGATAACAGAAGTCATACCCAAGATTTAAGTATGCATGAAATCTGATTTTGGTATGCTGGTTATTTGAAAGGGCTAACTCATGCTACCGTAGAATGACATTAGGAACATATTGTGCTTTGGCTAATCTATTTCTATTTTCAGTTAAACTTTGGCTCTGTCTTCCTATCTTGTGCAAGACAGTCTTCTTTTATTGCCTTCCCTCTCCAAGATCGTGCAGAATTGCCCAGATGGGACAATTTGGGTAGTCCTAATTTATGCAAGTGAGATTATTTAAACTCCTTGCTCATGTGAATTAAAGTAAAGATTATAGATCTGACCGCAGCACTCAGTCCCTATCACTCAGAACACTTTTGCTGTATGCTATCTGCATCAGATTTCAGCTATTTTTGGAGCTTGTCCTTTGGAAATAGCAATTTACCACGTCGCCTACAAAAATGAGCTCAATTACATATCTTATCTTGTTCAGTGCATGCATATCAGTTTGCAAACTACGATACAGAGTAACTAGCTGAAAAGCATGGCAATCATACTTGGATTGTAGGAATTTACTTCATGGGATCTGGAAAATGATCTGCAATATGTCTACATAGGAAAGGTGCCAAGTTTCACAAAGGAAAATAAAATTCCCACAAAAACACATCAGGTTATCTCTTCTCTCTGGTGTCTTCCTAGGACCATTCTGATCCAGAATGTTCAGGTCATGATACTGTACATCTAGCAAAATGCACCTGTATTGTGAAAAGTATGCATATGTATCATAAATCCATCCACATTTTTTCAAATAATGGGCCTGATTCAATACTGCCATTCAGGGCCGGGTCTAGGTTTTTTGCTGCCCCAAGCAAAAAAAAAAAATACCCCCCCGCTCCCTTTTTTGTGTGTGGCTTTTACATATTTGCACTTTGCAATGGTTTTTTTGTTTGTTTGTTTGTTTTGTTTTGTTCCTATTATTTAGGAAACTGGAGAGAAGTTGCAGGGTTGTATGGAAAGACTCACTGGCCAGTAGAAGAGTAATATAGGATTTTAATGTTTTCGGTGAGCATATCACAGAGTGAGACTTTATGTGTTTAAACGTACATTTATTATTGTGAAATGCGTCTGACGTTGCAAGATGAAAAGGCAGCAGTGATTGATCCTGGGTTACTGGAGCACACCAAAGCACCTCGGGCGCTAGAAAGGGGAAAGAGTAGGGAGAAAAACTTAAGGCTCTTTGGATCCGCTTCTCAACCTGAGTCAACTCCTTCAGGTGACAGTTTCCTCAGCCCCAGATCCCCTGAGCCCAGCTTGCGGCTCAGATCCCAGCCCGGAGAACAAAAGCCACAACCAGGGGTGGGGGCAAAGAGCAGATGCATGCACAGTACCTGGGGAGTGGGTGAAGTTCTGTCCAGCTGCGCTGACCGCCTGGATGTAGAAATACCTGACGGGCATCGTGAGCTCCGCTTCTAGACCGAGCCCCCAAACCAGGCTCCTCTCTGCACTGACAGGGGCTGGAGGAGTCTCCACCACTTGCAAGAGCAGCAGCAGGAGAAGCTGCAGTGGCAGAGCCTCTCCCAGCAGCAGCTGCTGCCATGATGGGAGCACAGAGGCACAGCTGCGCCCCATCCTCCTGCCCGGCACAGGGGAGCGGGGGTGGCGGGCCGGCAGCTCGCAACTTTCGGGGATGGGGCATTCAGGGAGACGCGAGCTGGCTGTCTTTGATTGGAGGGTGCTTTGACCAATCAGGCGAGAGAGCAACGACCTCGCTCTTTCGCTGGCCAGTGCAGCCCACCCGGCGGTGGATCACGGGATCTGCCCGCGGAGGGGCCCGGCCCTGCGGGTGGCACGCACCGCTAGCGCTGGGGCGGGACAAGGCCCTAGACGCTCGACGGAAGGGGATTATCCCCCTTTGTGCTCGCCCCACCGGCCAGTTCCTCGCTGAGTCCCGGGGCACAGATGTAGCTGCAGCTTCTGCCGGCCTCTCTCAGCCCAGGAGCGTTGTAGTGAGGTCAGGCTGGGCTAATCCTCCTGTGACTTCGGCCCGGAATGCCGCCCCTGGAAATATGCCGCCCCAAGCACCTGCTTGCTTTGCTGGTGCCTAGAGCCGGTCCTGCTGCCATTCACCTTGTTTAGACATTTATACTGTGCTGAATGGTTGCAAACCCTAGTAGTATTGTATATATACGACATGTCCACTTTGTGCAGGGGTGAACAAGGCACAATGCAGTGGAGAATCAGGCCCAAGATGATAGCCTTTGAAAGCAGCAGCACTTTATTTGCAACAGTTAATTTGAAATGGGTAAATGTATTTAAAGTATTTGAAATCTATATTAATTAGTGGTTAATTTCTATTCTTACCCAATGTCAGATACCTCATTCTCAGTAGAGATATGCCAGTCTCCCCCAGTCAACTGACAGATTGGAGTCAGTACCTGTCATTCTAAATCTATCATAGGAGCAATAAATTGTTACACATTAGGCACTTCAGGATTCAGCAGAAGGGTTGTTGCATTTTTATTTCTTTGTTTACACTTGTGCTTCTGTTCCTCCAGGAAAGAAATGTTTAAAATAGTACTTTTCCTTAGTATAGAACACTGATCTATTTAAAGGGAAAATTGACTATAAAATGTTAATGTATCCAGACTAGCCACAGATCTGTTGGAGGTGGCATAACATTTTTCTTACTTTGTGGTACATTTGTTGCTGATTAGGACTGTTTCTTCTCAGTTTCTTCACCTGGAAAAGGCCATCTAAAAAGGAGATTTTTCCAGGTCAAGTCTGCTTAACAACAATCATTTTTTCCTAAACACTTACCTGTTTAGAACTGAAAAAGCACTTTAGGCAACATTTTAATCACAGTAATCCTGTCTGAAATTCTTGATTGACTTCGGGGTGGGGGGGGGGGGGAGAAGAAGATTGCTGGAGATAAGATGTGCTGGCTATTTTAAAGGACAGTCTCAATGTGATTTTTCCCCTCTGTGTTCACCCAACTCCATTTCCCCCTTCGATCCAAAAACAAAAACCAGATGGCACAAGATTGGAACACTGAAATTTTCTACTTATCTCTTGAAAATAAAAGAACAGTTGATTATAATCAACATTGTTTATTTCACTGCTTGACTTCTTAAATACCATCAGCTGGATTATGAGCTTGTCTGTGGATAATCAGGGAGGGCCAAGAATTGCCTATTTTAAAAATCCCCTCTAACCAGTTGGGGCAGGAATCTCTGCCTTGCAAAGCTGATGCTAGCTTTAATTCCTGATTAGTGCCATTTGAAAATGTTCAGAAATTAACTGGTCAGACAGTAATCAGAAAGCAGAGGCAGACAGAGAAGGGGGGGCAGTGCGTTTAGTGAATGTGCTTTGCCATTATTAGCCTGATAGTGGAGAATTGGCTACATCCTTTAGAGATGACAAGGATTGTAACAGGAGAAAAGACTGAAATACTGTTGTCTAGTATACATAATGCTTAAAAATATTTTGTGGTGCTTGGGTAACTACGTATAGTGTGGTGAAGGATGTTCCTGGTATACAGGGCCAAATAGTGGTCAGCCCTCACTTCAGTGGGACTCCTCAGATGCTTAAAGTTAAGCACATGCTTAAATGCTTTGCTAGATCAGAACCAGAATACTCAACACCATGCCAGATTTCGTCCTGTACATTAAACATGTCAGGCGCCCAAAGCCTGCCCAGACTGCATTCCACATGCAGGGAGAAGGGCAAGGTTTCAGCCTCATGCTCTCCTGAATGTAGGGATTGTTCTCTGCTTCATCCTGAAGGCATTTCCCATCCCAAAGGCACAGTGGTTCTGGCTCTGTGCTTCTCCCCACTAGCTATAGGAGCTCTCCGGCCATGCAGGGGAGTATATGCTACACACCAGGGCCGTCCCTAGCTATTCTGGGGCTGGCTTGGGGGGCAGGGTGGAACCGCCTCCCAGCACTCACCGGCGGCGCAGCTGGGGCCGTGTCGCTGCACTTCCCACCGCTGGTGAGTGGAGGCCCGGCCCTGCTGCAGTCCTCAGGGGCAGGAAGAGGCGGGGTTGGGGCGGAGCAGGGGAGGGAAAAGGCAGGGGTGGGGCGGAGCAGGGGAGGGGGCCCTCGGGAAGAGGCGGGGCAGGGGCTGGAGCAGCACGCAGCTGCGCAGGGCACCAGGAAATTTGGTAGCAGGGCCGTCCTTATCCAGTATGCAGCTGTGTACTTTAAGGTACTGCGTACTGGATAAGGACGGCCCTGCTACACACCCGAATGTGCATAGTGCTGGATGGTCTCCCCCTGCATTTGTGCCTTCTGATGTTTTTGCTGGACTGGTGTAGCTCTTCAGTCCTCAGTTCCTGGAATCCTGCGGTCACATGAGAGTCGCAGCTTTCATTCTTTTTTTTTAAGCAAGTTTCTTGCCTTGATGGTCATGGAGAAAATATGAACCCTAAGGGCACTGTGGCACTGCACCTCATATTTATTCTTCACAGTGATTTTGTTACAATATGACTATGACATAATTATAATGTATTTTAAGCAAGAAGGGTCATGTGAGATGTCATTGAAAAGGTTATGATTTGCTGAACATGATTATCCTATTTGTATGCATGTATCATTTTTGTATCTAAAGTTGTGAATATTGACTATATATCTGTATTTCAAATGTAGTTACACCTGGGGAACCCCCACTAGACAAGATGCATTCATTCTAGATAGCTGGGTGGGGAAGGGCCTATTCAGGGCAATGATGAGCCATTAGGAAAAAACAATAGGCCTTAGGAGAAGCTTATCTCCCACCTGGTGAGCTTTCCTGTGAATGCTCCACACAGCCAGTGAGTGATGGCTGCTATGACTCTACAAGGACATGTGATGAGTTCCCTGTGTAGCGTAAGACAGTATAATTTTGGGTTTATCCTCCAGAGGGGGTGCATGCCTAGGAGCTGGTAGTTGCGCTAGCTGTAGCCTTCCCATGCAGGGGCTGGTCAGAGAGCCTGCATGTAACTGCAGCTGGGTGTGTCCCTACCTGTAGGTATACTGGTGAAAGTGCATTCTGGAGAGGGCTTTGCAGCTTGTCACAGCAGTACAGTGTGAGAGGGAACCCCGGCTGGTGGGTCAGGGAGGCTCAGTGGTACCCCAGGTCCAGGTGGCACCGGTCACAGGGAGCCCGTCACAGTGTCTCAGCTTTCATTCTTCTTTTTTTTTTTTTAAGCAAGTTTCTTGCCTTGATTGTCATGGAGAAAATATTAACCTAAAAGGGCTCAAAACCCAGAAGGCAAATACATAGAACCCCACATTTTTATTTATAAAGTCTCATGGTTTTTGGCAAAACTGTAAATTAGTAATATTACTCATATTCAGGTGTACCAGTTGACTTCAACATTACTCACATAAGTAAAGTTATGCAGATGTCTAAGAAAGTGTAAAGGATCAGAGCCTTGGTGTTTTAAACACATTGGACCAAATTCATTCTTGCAAAGTCAGTGAATTAATTTGCTCTGTCAGCTTTTCCTTCTTCAACAATATTGGCATCATTGGCATCTGTTCATCTTCATGGCCAGTATAATTCCCTCAGTGACAGTCTTAAAATACGTTTTGCATAGGAAAAAAAAATCAAAACATTTGGGTGTCAATTTTATGTCCACTGAAGTTAATGGGACTCCAATGAACACTGCATCAGGCTCATAGTGATGTTTCCCATAGTTATTTTAGGAAAGTTGCTTTATTCATTTTATCTACTGGCAAAATTAATGGATATTTCTGAGCTCTTTAAGTCATAAATAGTTTCCCCCACAAACTGTTAAAAAGCTATGAAATAAATATTGCTGAATTGGTTGTGTGTTTGTTACATGTAAATGCTATGGTGTGAATGAACAGATAGAATAGGGGAGGAAGTGAACCTGGTGTCTACTGTATCTGAGCTCCTGAGCTTCCTCCTTTAGCCTAAAATTTGTGGCAAAATTCCCCATCAGTGTAACAAAGAAAGTAATAACTGCTTGGACTAATGCTATAAAGTAATAACTGCAAGAACAAGTGAACTAGAAACATCAAACATACCAAAGGCATAAAATCCATGTTTCCAGGTAAAGATATTGTACAGCTCTTTTGTACATCATGCTGTAGAGCAAAAGCCTGCACTGTTACAATTTAGGACATATCTTTCTGTCAATAGGAAGACTTTCCTAGTCTGTTAATTAAGACCACAATAGAATTCATTTTCCAGACACACTATTCTTTTCTTAAAGGACAGTTAAATGTTGCGCATTAGAATCAGCTATTTGAAGCTTTGTTTTCCATTTTAATTGTGTTCTCTGTCTTTCTTTCTTATATCATGCTTCACAGCTTTGTTAACTTTTCTTTAGCACAAGAATGCCAGGCTTTTTTAGGAAGAGAAGAAATTTTGACCTGGTTCTTAAAATCATCAGCTATTAGCATTCAAATAGAACCCTCAGGATAACAGTGATGTGTGGGAAGTGAATTCTGTTCTGACACAATAAAAGCTCTTTCAATATATGATTTTATTACTTAACTGGATAAACATAAGGTAACATATCTGAGAATGCATGCTACTGTTTTCAGAAATAGCCTATACTTCATATTTGATAAGGTTCTACTTAAAATGTCTTAGTCTTATTACCCCAGGTCACTCAATACATGCACATAATAAAGGGAATACCTCATGGGCTGGTATAAAGGTTTTATCAGAATGAGTTTGGAATACGCCACATTACTGACAAGTGGCAAAGTCATGAATAATTTATCAGTCATTGCAAATGTCTGCCAGTTAAGCTTTAATATCACACCACACCATCATACCTTCTATATATGCCACAGAAACTACTTTAGGAATATTTTACACATCTTTTTAGGCCAGATACGCGTAGTACCATGAGTCCAAATATACAGGTTTCAGAGGTAGAATCAAATTGTACCTCATACGTGTTAGAAGTGTCTAAAACATCTCTAAATGGCATTTTCAATACCTAACAATGTCAAAATGTTATGCGCACACGAACACACCCCCCGCAGCAGAATCTGTCAGTGGTCCAGGAGTTAATGTTGCTAATCCTGCGGAATGCTGGGTTTTGAAAGACCCAGAAGAAGTGGATTAATGGTCAGGGAAGATTCTATCTCATGGTTTCTCAGTTTACTATATGGTTGTGCAACTCACATGTACTGGTGCACCTCGCCTGCACAGTGCCCACGTATCCATCTAATTTCTTAGTCTAATTTTAATAAGGCTATATTTTAGTCTTGCTTCCAAGTCTTAGGGACAAGGGTTTCATCATGTGACCTAGTGGCTGTATGTTGTGCACCATTTGTCTTCACCCTGATGCACACAGTGGTAACATACACCTCTTATACATTAATTGAAAAACATCTATTTTGGGTAAGACCTCTGGTATTTCCTCATTCTTTCTTCTCTTTTACTCCAACCCCCCCCCCCCCCAGCCCCCGTCCCCGTCCCAGTCCCCTGCATCTACACATTACTGGAAGGATTATCCCTGTGAAGAGGAGGAGTGAATATATCTGAGGTCTATCAATGTGGCTTTCCCCTCCCCCCCCCAGAAGTTATATGTGATTGTTAGTGCTAAGTATAGTGCGAAGCAATCCTCCTCCACAGTGCCCTACTGCCAGTGTCTTTGAACCTGGACTTTCAGGGAGGGAGTTGGAAATTTAGGCCTGGTCTACACTAACCCCCCCACTTCGGACTAAGGTACGCAAATTCAGCTACGTTAATAACGTAGCTGAATTCGAAGTACCTTAGTCCGAAGTTACCGCGGTCCAGACGCGGCAGGAAGGCTCCCCCGTCGATGCTGCGTACTCCGCTCGCCGAGCTGGAGTACCAGCGTCGAAGGCGAGCACTTCCGGGATCGATCCGGGGCACTTCCGGGATCGATCCGGGATCGATTTATCGCGTCTTAACCAGACGCGATAAATCGAACTCAGAAAACCGATTGCTTACATCCGGACCCGGATGTAAGTGAAGACGTACCCTTAGTTTGTCAGTGACTCATTCAATCCTCTGTCTTAATGCTAAGACTGTATTACAGCTGTACCCATCAGGACTATGAATCACTGACTTCAACATACCTGGGGGTTGCAATGATGGTTTGTGTTTTGTGGACATGTCAATTAGAAAATAAACCGATAGCAACTCATCATCCTCATTCCTATGGCTGTAGAATTTGCAGGAGACAGACCTGCAGCAATACTTAACCACTGAGTCTGAGGGCTCGTCTACACTTACATTTTATAGCGCTCTAACTTGCTGGTGTAGAACGATCCGAGCGCTGGGAGCGCAGCGCTTGGAACTAATCCCCTTGTGGAGCTGGATTACCAGGAGTGCCGGGAGAGCTCTCTCCTAGCACTCGCGCCCGACCACACTCGCACTTCAAAGCGCTGCCGCGGGAGCGTTCCCACGGCAACGCTTTGAAGTTTCCAGTGTAGACATACCCTGAGCACACTTCCTGTCAAGTATTCCTGGATCTTGTTCTCTTGAAGGCAATGGACACCCACTACATCAGTCTAATTTGTCTCTTACTAGACTTCACTGTGCCTGTTAAAGGTTTTGTCTGTGTGTATGTGCATGTGTGCGTTGCGGGGTGAGATCGGGGGAGAGTTGTACAGATATATTGCTTAGTAAAAATAAGAGGAAAAAGGGACATCAGGGACTTGGTAAACAAATGTTCCAGTTAGACTGTAACATTTAGGCTGTTACAATGAATAAAATTAACACAACTAGAGTAATATGTGTTGCTGCTATATTTGGCAATGTTTTTGAGGGAGAGAATCGCAATATTTGAAGCAGATTTTATCAGATGCAGCTCAGCGAGCCACAAATTAATGCAATGCAAGAGATACAGTCTAATACAGGGGTTCTCAAACTGGGGGTTGAGACCCCTCAGGGGGTCGCGAGGTTATTACATGGGGGGTTCGCAAGCTGTCAGCCTCCACTCCAAACCCCCCTTTGCCTCCAGCGTTTATAATGGTGTTAAATATATTTTTTAAAGTGTTTTTATTTTATAAGGGGGGATCACACTCAGAGACTTGTTATGTGAAAGGGGTCACTAGTAAAAAAGTTTGAGAGCCATTGATCTAATGAACATGCAGATTTAAAAGAGGGGAGAAAGGGTATTTTGCATTCCAAGGCATATCACAGGAAATTCAAATATGAAAAAAAATAGTTAAAAGAAGGTGCTTTAAAAAAGCACCCATCAGATCTTGTTCATCTTATCTGTGAAAGAGATCAGCAAGATCTTGCCCATAGATAGAAGAACCTGCAGGATTATATAGGAGGGAGTGTGAGGGGGCACACCCTCACCTTAGTAGAGAGGACGCAAACGACCTCTTCTGGGCTGAGTTAGCACTAATCAGATATACCTGGATCTCAATAGGTAGCACTAACCTGACTTGCCTGCTAGACTTCCTCTGGCTGGATGGAGGAAGCTTACAAGGGGAAAGCCTGCCACAGAAAAGGGTGGCGACTAGGAGACTCCTGGGCTTTGGAAACAGCTGGCTACAGGGATTGATCAACAGAGAGGAAGACAGTTGAAGACCCCACTGTCCCTGAGACTGTAGGGACCAGGTACAGAGTGAGGTTACCAAAAGGAGGGGGCCTAGAGTTGGACTATAGCCCTGATCAAGGACACTAAAACCTACAGATTAAACTGAGCCTCACAGGGTGACCGGGAGACTGAACACCTTTTTAAACTTTGATTCTCCTTGTCCCTGGGGAGAATTTTTTTTCTTTGTTTGGAGAAACTCTTGTATACCATAAGCAGAAAAAGGACTCTGTAAGTGCCAGAGAAGAGAATCAATCTCAAATCATGGTCTGGTGTGGATACCCCCATTCCCACCACCAAAGGAAATTTTAGGGAGGGAATCATAGGCAGTTGGGATTGTGGGCATGGATATCAACCGGAATGGAGAAGAAGTAGTGCTGTTTGACCAGGAAGATGGCAGGACTGATGGCTGAGAAAACATATATGTCATGATGGAACAGTGTGTGGGCATGGGAATTGGAAGTGGATATTGAGTGTGAGCTCAGCTTGAGGCATAATGGTGTAGATTTCATAATGGAAGAGAGGGGCACAAGACTAAAGGGTTATGGAGAGAGTGGAGTGGAGTAGAGTGAATCAACAATTAGTCTATGGAGGAGCCTTCTGGGAGAGGAAGGCCTAGAGTCATGAAGAAGTCATAGATAGTGATGGATTGGAGGCACGTAGGGATTGGGTGGACGCTGAATACAAGGAGCAAGAGATGCTTAAGCAGATGAGGTGGTAACTGGAGAAAGTAAAATTAGATATACAGAAATGAATGAAAGAACGGTGTTCCGTGAAGACAAGTTTCAATAAGTGGCCATTTTCATGAATGCAAGTGTTGATCTAGGGTTGAAGGTCAAATGAGAAAGCGAGAACAAGAAGCTGGAAATCTCAAGGGTTGGATGGAACATCAACATGGAAGCTGAAGTCTCTGAGGTTAAGGATGTGAGATTGTGATGAAAGAATCAAAATCAGAAGAAAATGGATGGGCAGGAGTTGAGGGGATGCTAGGGGAAGGGAATTTAGAGTTAATGCATGAATGCCTGTAAAAAAGCATGTTTGTTTTAAGCAGACTTTCAGAGCAAATTAATCCCCAAATCGCCCAACCCATGCTCAAGGTACAAAATCAAAGCAGTCAAATTCAACATCCTAACTTAGCCTCTCATGCTAGTGGGAATCAGGTCAGTCTGAAATTTACTCTGAAAGAATGCAGCTCCAGATCATGAAACCATGCCCAGGGCCGCTCAGAAGGGGGCAAGTGGGGCAATTTGCCCCAGGCCCCAGGCCCCACAGGGGCCCCCACGAGAATATAGTATTCTATAGTATTGCAACTTTTTTTTATGGAGGGGGCCCCTGAAATTGCTTTGCCCCAGGCCCCCTGAATCCTCTGGGCAGCCCTGACCATGCCACACAATTTGTCATGACTGGCTGGAAAGTATTATAATTCAGTACTGATGTTCCTAGGTTGAACTATAAAATGATCCTTTTGCATAGAGGTTGCTTGCACAGCAGGTTTGGATAAAATTAGTGCCAATAAATTCAAGGTTTCATGAATCTAACAATTACTGAATTTCAAGAAATTAATTAAAATAAGAATGATATCTGGGAAGTAGAAAACTCATTTTTAATAAAACTGGGGCAATTTCTAAGGTCCTGGTTGGAAAAACCCAAATTACATGATCAGAGCACTTACTTACTACTTACTTTAAGTATTCTCTTACTAAGAAGTTGTTCATTTTTTTGTAACCTTAGTACGAGTAAGATTTTTGTTTTTCATTAAATGGTCCATATGCAGGATGAGAGATAAGAGGATCACTGAAATAATTCTAATATCTATCAAACTCTATAGGTATTACAGTTTTTTTCCTCCCCTCTTTGAACAGTAAGAAATATCTTTCTGTTTTAGGATTTTTCTCATTAACATGGGAGGATTTTCTTATTGCTATCTGGTAGATTAAATAACTGACAGAACTTTATGCTCACTTGCAGCCTGATTTTCTTGTGCAATTTGGAAAGTGAGTGTCTCCAGACTAAAAGAGGTATTTATCCACTGTATCCTGCAGAAGGACTAATGTTAATATGGCCATGGAGGGATTTATTAAATGTACAGAGTGAATTCATTATGAACCAAATATGAGACCATTTACTTTTGATTAATATAGTCCAGTTTGGGAGTCTGGCAAGTGGACTGCTTGTGGAATTAGTACCATTTGTCTTTACTAATCTTATTTTCATGTGTATTTCAAGGAATCTTAAAAGAAAAAGAAAAAGGGGTGGGGGAGACCCTTTGGCTGAAAACACACTGTAAACAAGTATCTGTTCATTGCTATATAACCAATAACCATCCTGGTTTCTAAAGAGAATGCTGGCAAACAAAACATTTGCCACAAAGGTGCTCTGTTGGAGTGACTTGATTTTAACAGATTTTGTTATTTTAAATATCTTTAACATGCACATCTGTGGCAATGGTTAGAAAGGAGTCACCTCCATCCATTGCACTACCCAAAGGTGTATGGTGCAGATATAGTCATTCATTTGTCCTGGCCTCATCATTTTTCTCACCTAACTCAATTTTCTCATGCAAATATGACCTTTATCTCTCATTCTATGGACTTGAATTGCATTACAGCCACTTGTCTGGCTTTGCAAATTCATTTGAGGGGGGGAAAAGCCACTGGAAAACAACCAAGTAATTGGACTCTTCCATCAGTTCTTGCCAGGATTTTGTGAAGAAAACTGAGAAGACTAGTTTCTCCCAGTCTTCATCTTTGGAAGGACACAACTGTGCTGTTTGTGCCTTCCCCACACAAACTGTCAAGGACACTTTTAGCCATCTTAGTGCTTTCAGCTAGAGACATAAAAAATGTTGGCAATGAAAGCCAAAACAAGCACAAAACTTATGGCATTTTAGGTTTCTGTAAAATGATGAAATTCATCTCAGGTTCTTTGAAAATATTTCTGAGATTCAAAAACCTTACAAGCAATCTGGACTCAGTTTTGAGATTTGAAGACAATGAATTACTCAGTCTTAATAAGAGTGGTAGAATAACCATGCCACTTTGTCCCTTAAGCAACATCCCTTTCACCATACTGTACATCATAGAATCGTAGGACTAGAAGGGACCTCAAGGGGTCTTCTACTCCAGTCCTCTGCAATCAAGGCAGAATTTAGTATTTAGTATTATAGAATTTAGTAGACCACTCCAACTGGTGTTTGTGTAACCTGCTCTTAAAAATCTCCAATGATGGAGATTCCACAACCTTCCTAGGCAATTTTTTCCAATACTTAACTACCTTGACAGTTAGGAAGTTTTTTTCTAATGTCCAACCTAAACAACCCTTGCTGCAATTTAAGCCCATTGCTTCTTATCCTATCCTCACAGGTTAAGGAGAGCAATTTTTCTCCCTCCTCCTTGTAACAACCTTTTATTTACTTGAAAACTGTT
Organism: Emys orbicularis; assembly: GCF_028017835.1. Classification (NCBI taxonomy): domain Eukaryota; kingdom Metazoa; phylum Chordata; order Testudines; family Emydidae; genus Emys; species Emys orbicularis. The sequence goes on from NC_088691.1 coordinate 34,150,412, forward strand.
ATGTCCCCTCTCAGTCTTCTCTTCTCCAGACTAAACAAATCCAATTTTTTCAATCTTTCCTCATAGGTCATGTCATGCAGGTCGCATTGCATTAGCATCATATATCTGGTAGTACATTTTTGTGCACCATGGCAAGGTGCCACTGTTAGTGTATAGTACCATAAGTAAATATGACGTTTTAAAGAAGAAATAAAGATGGATTCCCTGCCCAGAGGAGCTTACAATATAGGGAAACACAAGGATAGCCGAAGCAACAACACGGGGAGGGAACAGAACTTGAATACTGGTTTTGCTCTCTTCCTATTATACCTTCCCCCTCATTGCACATGTGTATAGGCACAAGCAAGATTTTGACCTAAATAATTGTATTAATAACAGTTTTTGTGTTATAATATCTTATTATTGCAGAGAGTTGCATCCCAGCTGCACTGCATGGAGTTGTGCTATATTGCTTGCAGTTATATTTTTCTGCAAACTTGAACTCACATGCTAATGCTGCACCTTCACAAGTGCTAGGGTTTGCATGATTTTGTTTCATTTGGTGCCATCATTCTGGATTATACTATTATGACTATTTCTTTTAAAGCTTCTTATTTTAAAATAAGGATAAATGTGATGGGTAAAGCCAAAAGCAATTTGCTTCCAAAGCCAGATAAAACAGAGAAGTTCAAGTAACCTAAGGCAAGTTGATGCAAGTGCTGCTCATGTGGCAGAAATGAGAAATGAGTGTTGAATCACTTTGAAACTTGTAAAAGGAAAATAGCCACGAGTATTTGAGGAAATGTATAAATATTGGCATTCTCGAGTGGAATGGAAAAGGTTGGGGGGTTGGTGGTTTTTTGTGTGGATTTTCTGTTCTTGTTGTTGTTAAACATTCATGTTAGTGCAGTGCCCAGAGGCTCCAGTTAGGACCGGCCCCTCATTGTGCTGGGTGCTGTACAAATACAGATAGACAGTCCTTGCCCTGGAGGGCTTACAGTCAAAGTCCTGTATCCTGCAAGTTGCTCTGTATCTATGCGGGGCTTCTCACAGCACAGGCGTCCATCCATGCAGAGCTCATTACAGGATAGAGGCCTAAAAGATATAAGGAGATGAAGATTGGTGGATGGGGATATAACATATAAGCAAATGACTATGGTGATAAATTGGTGCAGCTGTCTTAGTTACACGATTTCTTTTTATTGGAATGGGGGTTACATTTATTAATTGGGGATAAAATGGGGCTGAATCCTACCTTGTGTTGAGCGTATTCAACTTCCATTGTAGCTAATGAGAATTGAGGGTGCTCAGCATCTTGCAGGAGTGCTCATTGGCTTTCACTACCAAGCCCAGGGTTTGGAGACATGTCGAGGTTGGGGAAGTTAGGAAGAAGAAAGCAATTTCTGTGGCAGAAATGTATTTATTCTATGGCCATTTTAGTGAGTGGTTGCACATATTGCTATACTTACTGGAAAGAAGTTATTTAAGTTATTTAAGAAACTTCATTAATGTGGTGTTGCATCATTTATCTTACTTAAATATTGATGCTGTGCCAACCTGGTGTAGTAGCTGTGGACAGATAGTTATGGTTTTGGTTGCTAACTTTTTTCTGAAGTTTTATTCATTGGTTAATTTGCTATCCTTTTTTAAAAAAATAAATCAAATGAGATTCATAATTGCATCCTTCAGTAAGTGGTGCAGGGGTTTGTGTGTCACACTGCAGGCATCCTAATTGGCTTAGCATGCCACACTGTAGACTTTTGTGTTCAGTACTGATCATTCTAATGGCTCTTCAAGTTTCTTGCAGAGGCAATGGCATGCCACAGCTCTGCATTTCATAGTACAAAACTTGAGCTCAGAAGCATCTCTTTTACTCAGGTGAAGCACTTGGGGAATCTCCCTAGCTGAATTAACAGGTAGTGATTAATTATTGTTATTTTATTCTGCCAGCAATAATGTTCAAACACTTTATAAGATTTTCACTACCCAGTGGTTTGAAATAGACCTAAAAGCAACTTAGCTTTCATCTTTGATTATAGCACATGTGAAGACAGAACCAGGAGAGCAGCATCTCAATAGAAAATATTCCCTTGGTGTAAAAGTAGGAGTGGCCATGGTTACCTGAGGAAGTGGTCTTTACTATAGCCAGCTTGATGATAAAGACATTATATTATCTAATCTAAATAATATATTAATTGCTTAAATTCAAAAGAGATGTAACATAATTTGTCCTAACTAGGACTGTGTAAAAATGACAAAAATGAATACCCAAAATGTTATGAAAATATATTACCAGTAAGAGTTTCATCTGGGCTGTTTCATCAGCTTGATCATCTTGAGCCTGACCTTCTGTGTATTGAAGTACATGGGCATTTTTTCCATGGCTTCAAAAGTATCAGGATCCAGACAAAATGTAGGATTGTAAATGTATGTTGTGAGTAGAATAGGTTTCAGTCAGAAGAAGTCAAACATCTGGCAACGTAGAAGAGGAATGTAAGGATTCTGACTGTCCTTTCCTCCCTTGTGAGATTCAGATTTATATGACTAACTATTTGTGCTGTTAGCCAAAACAGAAAGGCAGCAGTCAAGGAATAAATCAGAGTCTGTTTCTGTCAGAGTCTGTTTTAGTGTATCACATGATTTGTGAGAAGGTTCTCCTGGGTGACCTTTCAGTTGCTCTCTTAGTGCATTACATTATGTCTGGGCACTGGTGAGTAGTATGAATAAGTTTGTGAATCTCCCATTTATTTTAATATATATCTAAAAGAAGTGCTTTTCCCAAGCTCTTGATGCCTTTCTGTCAGTTAGAGATGCAATCGGATAAACTAAACAAAGTCAGCAGCTTTTCTTCACCCCAAACCAGAAAATAACCAACCACTGATAAATCCAAGCCCAAACAAGACCACCTCACCCACAAATGGCTGCCTTTACCTTTACCTTTATCCTTCCCTCCAGCATGAAATAAGCACTGGAATAAATTGCCTAGGGAGGTTGTGGAATCTCCATCATTGGAGATTTTTAAGAGCAGGTTAGACAAACACCTGTCAGGGATGGTCTAGATAATACTTAGTCCTGCCATGAGTCTAGGGGACTGAACTAGATGACCCCTCGAGGTCCCTTCCAATCCTATTATTCTATGGATAAGCCTAGTTTTTAGCCTAGTTTCCCTTGTAGATCAGCAGATGAAGTTCCAAACAGGAAGTAAGTTTCAAAATTGAGAGGGCTGCTCATGAAGAATATCCTGCCATGAACTCCTTCTCTTTTATACCTCGAGGGCTTCCACCAACTCCAGCGGCATCAAGGTCCACAGGGAGAGAAGCTGTCTCTCATGTAGGCAGGTCCCAAAGCTATTTAGACTTTCTTGTTATAGTAAAGTTGAGACTGATTATTTGGATTTTTAAGGACGTTCCTTGTGTGCAGAAGGCATGCTAACTATTTTACAGGCTCGATACAAAGAAATGAATTTTCAGTAGACCCTCTTTGATTGCACAGGTGAAAATAGCCCTGTCAGCGATTTTGTACTCAGAAACCCCCTAAATTTGTCTACTCACAATATATGTGCCCACTAATTTTGAGGGCATAGTTCAGACCATCCATGAAATACAGATGAAGGAATTCAAGCTGGTGACTATAGGCCAAAACTATCAAATGACATTAATATATCAAATCCCAAACCCCTCTTTCACAAGGTCTTTGTACTACACTTGCTATTAAGTTAGGTGATTAAAATCCCATTTGCTAGAGAAATGGTTTGTGCTCCTCATTTCTCACACAGTAGATACATTATGTTATCATTTCTGTGACACTAACCTGTAATGTGCGTGTTGTATATATTCACAATATACTGCTCCTCTGTAGCAATAATCACAATCTCAAGATATGCTGCTCCTAAGAGTATTAATCTCTGGCAGGTCGGCTGAAGAAAAAAAAAAAGCTAGACAGATGGTAAAGGGAAATAATGTATGAAGTTTTATTTTATAAACTGTGATTAATTTCAATTTCATTTTATAATCCTTTAGGACTAAAGCTTTTAAACCGCCAAACCTTGTGTGAGTAAATATGGTGACACTTAAATTACTAAACTAAAGTGTAGTGTCAGTTGTTTTTATTTACAATATCATGTGCATGCATTCAGAATTAATTTGAAAGACTATAACTTGTACAGTGGATATAAAATAACACATATGCTCCCTTTTTGTTGAGGTAAAAAATGAACTGTAGCCACTACCCTTTGAGTCTGGCGTTAAGTCTGATGCCACAGTTAAAGGCCAGCAGTGCTTTGCATTGACTTTGGCATTAGTCCTATTTCTCCATATGTTATTTGTCTGGATTGTGTATAAAAACATTTAACGCTTACATTGCCAGAGAAGTCGTCCTTGATATGAACTGTCCTAAGGGACTGAAGAGGAACAGATTTCCTATGAATTATTTTCCTACTAGCTCCTGGTCCCTCCCTCTCCTCCAACCCCCAAATAGACCCTTCTCTCCACTCGCCAACGTTCTATCACCACTGTGAAGATCCTCAACTCTTTCCTACTCACTGGGACCTGCTGCTTGCAGCCTGCCTCCCCACTCCATCTTGTTCTGAAGTGACCTGTCTGGGAACCAGCCTCTCCCCCGTGTCCATTACTTCCCATGACAGCTTTTTTCCACCAAACAAAGACACTCAGCAGAGCAGTACCACGAACACTGGGGACATATATTTATGGAAGCTGGACCTAGACTATGGAACTTGCTGTCTGAAAATGAGAAGAATGCAAAATGTCTCTCTTCCACTTAACTTTCCCTCAATAAGTTCTAATCACACACAAACACACCCACACCAAAACTATAACCTAACCTTGTATTTCTCCTACAGGCTAGGAGGGAGGGAAAAGAGTGAGATAGTTCCTGTCTTTTTTTCTTTAAAAATGTGGGAGGCACTCATATGATCAGTACCTAGATTTAGATATCACAATATACTCCTTCTTTGCTTGGCTTAGAGGGCTTGTCCTAATTATTTGTAATCATTGTTTTTCTTTACAAAGGAAAATGGACACATACAAATTAAGACTGATAGAATTGTGACAATTGAAACAGAAATTGAACAGCTAAATTAAATCTACCCCCTGGGTTATTACACTGTAACATAGTATGTGTGCAAAATAATGGCCTGGGGCACATTATGGTAAAAATACAATTTTTTAAAAGGATCAAGGAAATTAAGATAAAAGTGAAATGCATTGCACATTCTGAGAAATGGTCTGGCAGAGAGTCAAGTCAGTGGCTCCTTTAAAGCACTCCGTTGTTTCTGGATATTGGTGGATATGAATATCATTCTCTTTTTTAGATTCCTTTCATAGCTTTATTTCATTTCATTTAATTTCATGTTTAACTTGCACTAGTTTCACGGCTGATCTCTCAGACTTCCCCTACTGTAGTGAAATTTCCCGGCTTATATGCCACATTTCTTACCTCTTCTAGGTAGAGGCAACCCAAGCTGGATGATGAAATCCAAGGGTTTTGGCAACAGGGTTTCTTGTTTGCATCTTCAAGTAAGAGTTCTGTTTCCTCTTGAATAGAACACTCCTGTGTTCTGTTAACATCTCACCATGATTATCCTCCTGCCAAGAAGATTGATTTAACTGACCTCCAGAATTCCATTCATCTCATTCCTGATGTGCGATCATGTATCATTGTTCAGTGGCTCAGTTTACATAGCTCCCTAGTCTACACAGGCTAGTAGAGCCAAAAGGCTGGGAGAGTTGCATCTTCTTGCTCCAGCTATGAATTTTGCCCTAAATCTAGGACTGGAAATATGATCTCCTGCTTTAAGTATAGGATTATCACATGGCCTGTTATTGCAAACCTGCAATCAAAAGATTTTTACGTGTGGATGTGATTCTTTATTGAATTTTGTCTTCCCCAGTTTTCTCTTTAGTTAATAAATGATAAGTGAAAGCAATATTTCATAATCTGAATAATAGCAACCCCGCTCCCACAAAATGGTAGTTTACTTTTAATCAGAACTGATAAGTGAAATCACGAAGAAAGGTTTGTTTAGGATGAACTCATAATTGTTTCTTTGTGAGTCTCTCTTTTTAATATGCATTGATTAACGAATACTTAGAGTTTTCAGAAACCACTGAGCAATGGCACACAGATGAGCTGGAAGCAGCTCCTGCATGCCCCTTCTCAGTAAAGCCACCTTTCAAAATAAATATTTTTTAAAAGACCCAACAATCCCTCCTGGAACATTTTTTATATGAAATGAGCCTTTTTAAAATTTGGGTTGTATCACAAAAGATACAACTGCCTCTCCCCAGGATCATTAGGCTGGCCCTGTGCTTAGTGGTATGATATTTGCAGACAAAAATCAGGTACACTTGGGGGGAGGGGAATGTTTTAGTGGCATCACCCAAAACAACCCTGGCTCAGCTTGTTAAAAATTCCTGCCTGCTCTGATACTGGCACTGAGCTGGCTGCTTGCTCTGGCCTCATTGCAAATGTAGCTAGTATTGTCATGACTGTGGCAGCAGCTCCAAGGATAATTCTATGTGATGTGCCGGGGTCCCCCAAACAGAATCTCCAGGAGTCCATAGGGGATTCAGCATTTGAACCCCACTGCCTGTTACTCTAGCAACAAAATGTTGGCAGTGTGGCTGGAATTGGCAGTAGAAAAATCTTGAGAGAGCTCCTTGTTCACATTTTGGCTTCACATAATTGAATGTTGGCCATAATGGTTTTGAATGCTATTTTATAGGAGTTCTCGGTTACAGAAAATAAAACCGTATGAATTACAAGATTTTTTTTTCACCAAGTTGATACCACCCCATCAAGCTTAGCACTGTGTTGAATAATCATTCAGCCAATAGTGGCTGCTGTTTGTACTTTTCATGACCCTATTTTTAAATGAAAGGGCATTAAGTTATCACTAGCTTGTCTTTCAGTACTGAGAATACTCTTCTCTCACTTTTAAAATGACAATATCACAGACATTATTAGTATGAACAGATGGACTATATAAGAGATATGCACACACAAAAATATAGCACATAAACAAGAGATATACTTTAAAACAATAACAGAAAAACATTAAATTCTTCTTAAATTTTAGACTACTTTAACACAGTCCCAATAAAAATCAAAGACATTTACAATACGGTTCAGTTGTTCTAGTTTAAGGTTAAATAAAATGTCATTTCCTCATAACCCTTTGATTTTCTTGAGTACAGTCAGTCTTTCTTGCTTTTTAAATTCACCGGTCACATTTCGTCTTCCATTTCATCATCAGCCCTTACTCAAGATAAATACCACTTACTCTTACAAGCAGTCCCTGTAACCCTGCCTTAGTGGGTCACAACTGAGGATGCCAAATTCAGGACAAACTGCTGAGAAATAGGGCAAACACAACCCAAAACTGGTGGTTATTCTTTTATAAGATATACCAAACCAGCCACAAAAGTAAACTCCTGTCTTACCACACTGACTAACAAGAAAACATAAAGGCAGTTTCCTCAGGCATTCCAGTTCTTATATCACCACAAAAAACACTGGATTCAGAGATGAGTGGTTCTTTACATCCAGTCTCATCAAACAATAGGTTCTTCTGATCCCAAAGGACCAGCCACACACCCAGGTCAATATATAACTTAGATCAGGGGTTGGCAACGTTTGGCACGCGGCTCGCCAGGGTAAGCACCCTGGCGGGCCGGGCCAATTTATTTACCTGCTGACGCGGCAGGTGTGGCCGATCGCGGCCCCCACTGGCCGCGGTTCGCCGTCCCGGGCCAATGGGGGTGGCGGGAAGCCGCGGCCAGCACATCGCTCGCCCGCGCCGCTTCTCGCCGCCCCCATTGGCCCGGGACGGCGAACCGCGGCCAGTGGGGGCCGCGATCGGCCGAACCTGCCGCGTCAGCAGGTAAATAAACTGGCCCGGCCCGCCAGGGTGCTTACCCTGGCGAGCCGCGTGCCAAACGTTGCCGACCCCTGACTTAGATCTTACCCAAAATCACGCTGATGCCAATCCTTTAATATCTAAAAATCTAAAGATTTATTCATAAAAAGAAAGAAAGGTGAGAGTTAAAACTGGTTAAAGGAATCAATTACATACAATAATAGCTGTTTCCAGGGCCTTTTATAGCTTTTGCCATGTGGGGGGGCATTCCATTGTTCTTACTGTGGAAAATTACAGAAAGAAGATGGCGTTTGGAGTCACATGGGCAAGTCACATGTTCATTTCCCTCAGTCATTGCAGGAAGCCATTACCTACACTCCAGACAGCATGTTTACATGACAGTCCACTCAGTGTTGATGGGCGTCTCCCATGGTCCATTGTCAACCAAGTGTTTCTTGACGAACCACTTAACTTGAAGAGCCCCTCCAAGATGTGCTGGCTAGCTACCTTGTGAGCGGTAACCCAGGAGCCAACATTTGAAATCCAGGTATAGAGCCAATACTTATAACTTCAAATACAAAAATGATACATGCATACATATAGCATAACCATAACCAGCAAATCATAACCTTTTCATAGACACCTCACTTGACAACCTTTGTACAAGATTTGCTGCAAATATATAACAGTGGTTGCAACAATGCTCTAAAAGCTCTATATGGTCATATTGTTATCAGATAGTGTCACAGTCCCATAGGAGAGAAACTAATTGAAGTAGTCCACAAGCTGTATAATAGTTACAAGTTTCAACCCCGAAGGGTCTTAAATAATAATAATAATTAATAATGATTAATTAATGTTGCCATATTTAGAGCATACGGTGGCCCTCACCCATTGTACAGGGATTTCCCAAGAATCCTTTCTTGAATCATTCTGGCAATACTGTCTCAGAAGCCAACCACATACAGGAGTGACCATTGCACTGAGAAGAGGTGAGTTCTTTCTTTGAAAGGATCCACTTCTAAATGTATGTAGGGCAGCCAGATACTACTGTGTTGGGGACATTAGAAATGGATAGACCTTAGTTCCTCCTGTGCCAATGACACATCAGGGATAATAAATAATTAATTGATAAAATATTTCCTATTCAACTTTGCATCCCAAAGGATCCCAAAGTGTTTTAAACATTTGACAAATTTAAATATGAACATGAATCAGTTAATTAACCACTGACATGCAGTCACTCTGGGTTGCAATGCAGACTATGTCTTACAGAGAACAACACAAGTTTACATTAATTTAAGAAAGAAAGTAAAGAAATCCACAAGCAATGAAAGATGGGACAGTGTTCCTTTGTTTTTTTCATTAGGACATTTTGACTTGTGCATTTTTAACTTTTTAACATGTGCAACAACTCAAGTGTATTTTTAAAATAACCGTCTGGAATTAGGTGAGATACTGCCACTTCTCTGTGTACCATGGTAGAAATGAGGAAAATCTAGTGTGGATAAATAACCTTTCTGAAGCCCTATATCATTTAAATTGCACTTACTAAATTAAAGTATGTACAGCTCCACAATTAACATTTCCTTCCAAAATTTGCTCCTCAATCTAGCGATCAGTTCTGCTCATCACATTTTCCCTCAATTACATAAACTGAATAAAAATAAATCATTTGACTGCTTGGCATTGTAAATGACCATTCAAACTGTGAGCAGCTGTCTCTGCTTTGATCTCTTTTGAATACATGATGTCTGGAGCTGGGGTTTGCATTCAGTGCTGCCACCTTACCCTATTGTTAATATTTAAAATATTCTCCTAGGATAGATCCATAATATCTCTACCTCAGTTTCATGGACATCCGTGTCCTTTTAATGCATACTAATTTATATCCTATTAATATTGCTCCTTTTGCTTTCTTTCACTCTCATAACCTCTGCTTCCCTTCTTCTCCTCTGTTCCCTTGTCTAGCTTTCCTGTTTCTTCCATATATGCAGGCAAGTGCAGCCATGTATGTAAGAGCTGATCGAGAGAACACCTGATACCTGGTTCTCCATATTGAGTAAAATATTTTACTCAACTATTGGGACTGTTTCTTTCTTGCAATCATCAAAACTTCACTACTTTGTTACATGGGGAAGATGAGGTCACATATGTTAATAGTAGCTACTAGGAGCAGGCAGAGATGAAGCAAAGATTTCACAAGCACAGAGAGGACGATGGAAGAGGAGGAAGGAAGAGGAAATATGAGGTTAGAAAATGGCAGAATTCCCTAGATCAGAGGAGGTAAATAGGGAAAAGGCAAGGGTAGAGGATCCATGTGCACATGAAAGGGAGAGGAGAGAAAAAGAGTTTGGTGAGTTTGAAGTTAGAGAGGAAAGTAGCAGAGCAATGAGGATGAAGCTGACAGTTTATACACAATAAACCAATAGCGGGATGGCAATTAAGCAAAAAACAATAGTATTCCAGGATGTGCCCAGGACATTTCACATACTTATCTAAATCGTACCTGAACTTGGAGCAAGCAGCTCAATATTGGTATTTCTTGATTACAATCAAGTTAGAGATGAGTCTTTCAGAAAGTGTATCAGGCTTTCTCCTCCCAGCCCTGGCCAGAAGCTGGGAAGCCAAAGGAGCACACCAATGAAAATAAATTAAGCAGTAACAACAAAATGCTAGCCACAATTCTTCCCCAAATCTCACAAGAGTTTGAATTTGGATTTAGCTTGAGTCTCGGCCTTGGCCTTTGATTCTTACTCAAATGAGTCCATCCACAATAGATATTATCTAAGTAAAGCCACCTGGATTTATCTGAGCTTGTAAGGATACATTTAGAATATAATTTAAAAACGTATGCAATTTTCAGGCAGTCAGTTACTGCTTATTATGTATTTCTGTTAACTTTAACACTTGACCTTTCAAAAAGATGGCTTGACAGCTCTTCACATCTCTTAGCATCTATAAAATTCATGTTTCTCAAATCTGTGTTCTGAACACAGACCTGTCTTTAGTTCTTTGTGTCTGTCAGTATGCAGGGCTAGTTTGGACAGAACACCCTCCCCTCTCCCACCCCGTCGAGGGCTTCTTATAATGTACAGCTAGTAATAACAACTCTTGTACTGAATTCTTCTGTAAACATCTTTTTGGAGTTTGTTTATGCTTAGCTTCTAAGCAGTCCCTATTAAGAATGTACAATCCAGGGCACATTTATTTTCTCAATAGATAACTAAACAAATATGGGTGTTGTTGTTTTTAAACAAGAGTAGTTATAAAATAAATAAATACATCCAAATGTTTGCCTTAAGTAAAATATATTTTGGCTGCAATACATTTCATGATATGACTCAGCTGATCGCTTTCTGATCTCCCTTAACTCTGTTGCTCTTCAGAGCCATGTTTTGCAAATGGTTACAACTGTTACAAGAGTGAAGGGGTTAACCCAAGGAAGTGCCTGGAAGGCATTGTAGGCAGATCTGAGTTCTGAAGGGAGACCAGCACTGTCCCCAAAGTAATTTATTGCTGTTCTGAAAATCTTTAAATGAATGTTGGCACAGTATGGAGGCTCTTTAATGCTGGTGTTAACATTAGGGATAAGGCACATCCACTTTTCTGGAATTAGTGGTCACCAAATCCTCGAAGTCTGTATGGGCACAGTGGATTGAGAACATAATGATCTTGTGTTAACTAGCCATAGCTCAGATCTACAGGATGAAGGTCCATTATCATCAGTCTCCAAGTATGTCAGAGCATAGGAGGCAACTCGACTGCTTGAAAGAGGCCACAAGCTTCCCTCTGAGCACGCCTACCAGATTGGGCCCCTGCGCTCGACCTAGGTGGCCGAAGGCATGTCATCCCCAGTTTGTGAATCACTCTGAGGGTTTGGCTCCCAGGCGTCTGGAGGGAGGCAACAATGCACATGCCCAGAGGCAGGATCATAAGGACCTAGGGAACTTTAACTGCAAAAATGTAGGAGCTGAGCAAGTTTAGGTGCCTACAAAGGCAGGTTGCAGACGAGTGGGAGTTTTGTGGATCTCAATAATGCCTAAAACTGGGATTTAGCACCTAAAAATGGGCTTTGATACCTAAAGTACAGACTTGGATCACACTGTAGGTCTTTCTCTGGTGAAGATGTATAAATTAAGGGCTGTTTAAAAGCAAAAGTAATGGTTTCCTCCAAGGCAGAATTGGGATGCAGGAGGAAGAATTTATTTATAAAACCCCTTTGATGAAAACTAGCAAAATATATGCAGGACAGTAACTCCTCGCTTAACGTTGTAGTTATGTTCCTGAAAAATGTGACTTTAAGCAAAACGATGTTAAGTGAATCCAATTTCCCCATAAGAATTAATGTAAATGGGGGGGGGGGTTAGGTTCCAGGGAAATTTTTTTCACCAGACAAAAAAATATATATTATATAGATATACACACAGTATACGTTTTAAACAAACAATTTAATACTGTTCACAGCTATGATGATTGTGAAGCTTGGTTGAGGTGGTGAAGTTAGAGGGATATTTCCCAGGGAATGCCTTGCTGCTAAATGATGAACTAGCACTCGGCTGAGCCCTCAAGGGTTAACACGTTGTTGTTAATGTAGCCTCTCACACAAGGCAGCACAAACACGAGGGAGGGGAGACAGCATAGCAGACAGAGACAGACACACACCTTGTGTGTGGGAGAGAGAGAGAGATGCACACTGCCCCTTTAAGTAAGCTGACCCACTCTTAAGTGCATTGTCTTTTTAAGTGGATCAGGAAGTTGAGACAGCAGCTGCTGCCCCAAGCTCTCTATGTCTCTCTGTCTCCCTGTCTCTCTTCGTCCGTGTCCCCTCCCTGCTCTATATGGAGAAGGGGTAAGTGGGGTGCAGGAGCAGGGGGGAGGGGGACACCCTGACATTAGCCCCCCCCCCCTTCCCCTCCTGCACAGCAAGCAGGAGTCTCTGGGAGCAGCTCCAAGGCAAAGGGCAGGAGCAGCACATGGCAGTGGGGGGAGGGACAGCTGAACTGCCAGCAATTGTTAGCCTGCAATTGATAGTCTGCTGGGCGGCTGCAGCACAGGGAGCTTAGGGGAGCGGGGAGCTGATAGGGGGAGCTGATAGGGGGGCTGCCGGTCCACCCTGGTTACAAGTCCCCACCAGCTAACTGCAACGGGCTGCTCTTCCTGCAAGCAGTGGACAAAGCAGATGGCTGCCAAACGACTTAGAAGGGAGCATTGCACAACTTTAAATGAGCATGTTCCCTAATTGATCAGCAACGTAACAACGAAACAACGTTAACCGAGACGACTTTAAGTGAGGAGTTACTGTAGTTGACATGCATGTTACCAGAATTTGGGACGTAGTCTCACTTTCTGAATGTTATACTGCTCTTACAATATTAGAATTACTGGAAGATTGGCTAAAGTTAGGAATGCATACTGTGTCTGCTTATTCAGTTTCTATATAAACCTAGTTTTCCTTATTGCAATTCTTCCTAAATTATATAAAGAAATTATGTAACAAAATGTTTTGTATTAATAGAATACTGCCAGAAAGACTGTTTGACAGTTCAAAAATCATATGTGCAAACAAATTTAAATAACACTCATCTAACATATTGCAAGACTTACTGCTACTGAATATTGAGTTAAATATCAGTCCAGTACTATCACTTTCAATATGACTTGGAAACATTTACATATTTAAAATCAATTTCACTACACATCTGGATCTCCATTGTGATGGAAAAATCAACATCTCTACTGAATGTTTTGTGTAAAGTACTGCTGAACTACATTAAGTGGAAGTTGCTTAAGTGAAATGCCATGAGGGTGCTTGGTTTTGTTAAGCAACTGGCTTCAAAGTTAACTTTACATTGTTAATCACATAAATCTCTTAAATAATTAGCGCTGCTATTCACTGGGGCTAAGCATTTAACTCGTTTTAACATAAATTAATTAGGTACTTCCCCAAAGTTAGTGGAGGTTTTAAATAATATTTATTGTAAGTGTCTCATAACATCTTTGTGTGACTTCTGAAAACAGATGTTATTTGCGTTGAAGGCATCTTTCAGAATAGTCTGTGGGCACATGCATATCTCATCTGGTTGAATTATACTGACACAGTTTGGGTTAGTTGTTATGAAAAGTTGAACTATGGTGATTTATAGAACATACATACACATACTCATACATGAAAGTTCTATATTCTCAGTAATAATCCTATATATACTAAGGTTTCTGAAGACCTTCAACAGAGGAGATCTTGTGTTGTGTACCGCAGTTAGCTTATTTAAGGGCTTATTCGTAGTTACTGGAAATTTAGAGCATTTTTGACAGAGCATTTTGACGTAGATACCATTTCATGTTAAACGTGAAGTGAGTGCATGTGTCTCATGTGTATTGCTGCAGTGAGATTTGTCATTTTTAGGATTACAGTACATCTTTAATTTCATGCAGGTTACAGCTCATATAATCCTTGTTCTCTTGGTACCTTTGAATATTGCTCACACATTCTTTGATTACAGAACGTAGCTCTCTTCCCTCATCTGAAGCTGTACAGTCAACATTCAGGGTTGGGGCACTTAAAAGTATATGTAGCTCTCTGGCTTGCTTTGTTTGTGTTCATGTAACTGTCATCCACCTGCACCTCTCCTGAGTGTGTTTGTGTATATATGTGTATACTCTTGAGAGAATAGCAAAAAAGGACAAATTGATTGATTGTTAATTAACATTGTGCGAGGTCTCATTATTATGCCAGTTTTATCACACACATTCTACTTCAGTGTAACAGTATCTATAACAAAATCAGGTCATACTCTTAAGTTTTATACAGAAAGATTTTTATGTGTTCTTTAAAAAGTAAATATAATTCAAATCTTGCAAACAAAGATTTTGGACATCCCAGCCCACGGTCATGATATAAAGGATCACAGAAAAACAGGCAGCTGTTGAATAACACTGAAATCTCCAAAGAGCTGGGTAATCTTTTATTACATCACAAAGTGTAGAGGATAACTACTTTCCTTAGGGTTGTGCCAATGCTCTAAAGACTTCATCTTGACATCAGGTCAGAATAAGAAATTGAATTCTTGAATGTTAAAAACCATCCCATGCTGTGGTTCATTTTATTGCTCCCTTGAGATGGGTGGAGAGCTAGCAAGTTGAATGCCAAGTGCCCTGCACTACCGTTTATACCCACTATTTTTCTCTCAGTCTGTATAGTATAATTACCCACTCAGTGTCAGTATGTTGGCCCATTTTATCACCTAAGGAGATGGTTTTGTGAAGCAACATTTGGCAAGAACATTCCAATCTGCTTTGCCATTTGATTGTTTGTTAATTTGACTATGTCACCTGTTATAATTCAGTATGACTGCATTTTGAATCTGTCCAAAGAAGGACAGTCTCAACTCTTCGCTAGTGAATGTGGCAGCTGTCACGAGGATTCATTTTATCCATTAATTTATGAAATCTAAGGAGTGCTGTTTGAAGCTTTCAGAAGTACAATGGGTATGCAAGATATCTGATTTTCCCCAGAATCATGTTTGATATCCACAGCTGCTTAATGATGGAGATAACTGCCTTTCTCTATCATTTGTTTTTCTGAAGCTCATGATCTATAGTATGATTGTTGTGACTTGGATTGAACAAGAGAGTGCAATTTACCTGGTTCTTTAACTCAGGGAGGCATCCTTGACTCAAGAATAAATGTTTGCTTGCATTCACGTTGCAGCATTTCGGACTACATGATAATTTACATAAATTTGCCACCTATTGACTCTTTCCTTTTCACATTCTTTAAAAAAGTAATTAGACGTAACGCTGTTTAGAAGGTGGCTAGATGGGAAAATGTACAGGTAGGAGAGAAAGAACGGGTTTCTAATAACTCTTACACAGTAGGGCAATACTATGGTACGATACAAAATTTGCAAAGGAATGGACATGTGCTCACTCTTCACTGTAGAGGGAACTACATGTATACTTTAGTGAGGCCTGCAGCAAGCAGTAGTTGATTCTTTGAATAGTGGGGTGGTTTCCTTCATTCTTCACCAACACCCTGTGCTTGAAAACTTGAGTGATGCCTGGTGAGCACAGAGGCAGCAAAGCAAAAATGTAAGAGGAGGAGTTACCTGGCTGGTCATTGCAGGTTATTTCAAAGTTAGTACCTGCTGTGGTGTTCCATATTATAACTAATCCATAATTGCCAGGACTTAACAGATGCCTAGAGTCTAGGTGTAGGGACACCTTAAGTGTATGATCTAATTTAATCTGACAGCTATTGTGAGCTATGTGGTCGGTACTAGCACTGCCAATTGACATGTTTTCAGGTGGCCTCACATCACATGGGAAATAGCTGTGTTTGCCGCTGTCTCTGCTCCATAGTATTGCCATCTTGGATTTTACATCAAAATGTCATTGAAACGAATAAAAACGATTACTAAGCCCTCACTATATCACTGTTTTTAGAGTCAAAGTGTTAGAAAAAGCTTTCATAACGTAGGCAGATGACCCAGTGATAGAGAATCAAAGAGAGAATTACACTCCGGATCCCCATAATGAAACGTATAAATAACTTATTGGAAAAGCATCTACTAACAGACAAATATGGATAACCTTTTAAAAGAAAGCTGTGAAACTTTTCTGTTGAGGATGTTTGTTCATAGCAGCCCAAGAGTTAGTGAGGATTCTGTATTTATTATCCAGGCAGAAATGATGACTAGTCATCCATGGTTATGGTTTTTTACACTAGGGATGCCAGGTTTAATGTAACTGAACCTACAGCTTAAGAGGAAAAAAAAAGAAAACACAGCAACAACAAAAGCACATACTTCCACTAGAGCGAAAGCCATTTGAAAGTCAGCAAACTGCAACTGCTATTTGCCATGGACTACTGTGCAACAATCCTGTTGCAAACAGATTAAAACAGCAGGACAGCAATTGTACTGATAGCAGCAATATCTGTGTCTGTGTTACTTTTCCCCAGGCATGGAGAAGAAGTCTTTGTGCAGTTTCATCTGAATTGTATAGGCATATTCCTAGTTTTGAACCACTTGTGATATATCATAGAACAATATAAATAGTCAGAAATCCATGCTTCAAAATGGATAGAGGGCAGAGCGGATGCATTAAATTAGTAAGTGTGCATAAATAGGTATGGTTACTAGATTGGAGATTATTTTTATTATCTTCTTTGTAACATTGTTTCTTAATCTGAACTATGAACAGATAACCCCTATCCTGATTCAATACATACTCAAAGCAGGAAATTTTTTTTATAAAATAAAACATGAAGAAAAGGGAGATAAACTTATTTCACCAGTTTGTTTAGTAAATTTACTGTAAACTGGAATTTGGTATACAGTCCCCTGAGACACATGAAGGGAACAGTAACCCATCCCCAGTTTGCCTCTAAGAATAACTGGGGCTTAGTGGAGGCGGACACTGAGAAAGAGAAAGTGGTCTCTGGAAAGCAGGCTGCAATTTATAAAGAAGCCCATTTTGTGTACCCCAGTTTCAGTACAGCAAACCAGGTTTCCGTAAGTAAGGTAGGTTGGAACTCCCCTCACGCTTCAGTAATCAAAGTGAGAGTCTGTGGTTCCTGCCAATCTCTTTCTCATGGGACCAGAGCAAGCTGGGAAATGTACTCCAGCAGCAGACTTTGTAATCCAGCAGTGAGGTAAAGCCTGTTGGGAAACATGAATGTCTATATACATTGCACAGTTCACAGAGAACAGGGGGAGTGAACTTGCTTACTGGAAGACAGTACTTCTGCTGCTGTATCTCTCATGGAAGCTATAGTCTAGATAACTTTTTTAACAGTTGTTTGTTTGGTAATTATTAAAGCCACTGAGGAGGCTCTCACCCCATTTTTTAAAAAGTCTATGAAATAAATGCAAGGCAGGTTGAAGTTTGTTTTTATTTTATTTACTGTGTGCTACACACACACACACCATTTTGAAAGCCTCACAATAAAACGGTGGCTTTTGTTTTTTGGTAGTCCCACCACTCATGCAAAGAATGTATCTTGCATCAGTTGGGAAATAAGCCCCTGAGCATCTTTGATGGAGTTCATCACATAATATACCAAAATATTATCTTTGTCTGAACTATGAATAAATTCATGCTGGTTAGTGATACCATATAAATTAATAGTGAGGGGACATTTGATACTCAATGTCACTTTTACTTTGAAAGTACAGTGTAGTGGCCCTCCACAGGAAACTTTCTTTTCTTTAAAAACCAGAATAGGAATCATTTTGCATCCTTCTAACCTCCCCCTGGATCTCTTCAAAGACGTAGGTAGTATTTTCCTTTTTCTTCAGTTCAGTTTGAAGGTTGTCAATTTTGCCAGAAGGCATGTTAGCATTTGTCCACCATGAAGTATTGTTATGTTATCACAAGAATAGACAAACACAGTTTATGCAAGTCTTCTGAAGCACTACACTGGTGGGCCGTATTGCCACAAACTAATAATGAAGCTGAAAAATGAAACAAACATCAACTCCAAACATTTCTTTCCGCACAATCAATATGTATAGAATCAAATGACAATATGTGCTAACAAAGTAGGGATGGGGTTCAGTGAGCACAAGTGTTTGTCCTTTTTTGGGGGTGGGGGAAGAGGGTCATGCTTAGTATATTGATTAATGAGAAAAGCTGATGGTGATTGCTCTGGGTCCTGGAGCTTATGACAACCATTCTTCTGCATGTCCGTAACTCCAACCTCTTCCCCAAACACAACTACTTGTGAAGAATGCAAAAAATGCATTCTAGAGATACAGCAGATGCCAATAAGTGCTTGTTTGACAAAGAGTATATGGGCTGCTTCTCACTTTTATATGAGAGTTGTTTTTATCTGAATATTCTAACCCTCAGAATGCTTGAGCTGAGTAATAATGTTTCCAATTTTCCCTCTGTTTTCCCATGGCAGAGCTGCCTTTCTTCCTGAACACTCACCTACCTATCCCTGAGAATAGAAGCAACCAGTCACCACCCCTTGGATTAATTTGCTGCTCCTGACCAGCCTGCACAGGTCATCTGTCCCCTTCAGTGTGCAACCTACCTCCTGAGGGCTGATTCTTGACATGAAGGACAGAACAATAACCAGTAGTGACTGAGGCAGGTTATGCTGATGTGTAGAAGACGAGAAGAAGTTCCAGGGTCAGGGAGACTTGGCAATTGCGCTACACAAGAGTCCCAAACTGTTTTGTACCTTTAAACTATATCCTAACTCCAGCATAGCACCACGCCGTATCCCTATGAAACAGCTACCCCACCTTTCTGCCAGTTAACCAGTTTTCTAACACCTAAAGGACAGTCTATTATTTGCTATTTGCACTTTGGTAGCCACTAGGGGCCCTAGTCAAAGATTAGAAAGCCACTTGGTGTTTAGCTCCATATATGCATGTAATTAAAAGACAGTCTCTACTCCAGAGAGCGCTCACTCTGGCTTTATGGTAAGACACCACAGATGGAAGAAGCAGACGAGCACTGGCATATCTGAAGGATGAGGCAACAGTAAAAAAAAAGCATGTTTTTACAGTATAAACAATAGCCTTGGTAGTCTGAATTCCCTGTCTGCCTCTGCTGTTAGATAGCATTGTTTTCTAGGCATCATGGAAAAGGTGAGTCTAGATGAATTTGACAATGAGGTTTTTACTGGTCTACACTTAAAATTTACGTTGACATAGGTACGGCACGCAGGGTGGGCAAAATCCACACCTCTGAGTGCCATAGTTATGCCAGCCTAACCCCCAGCGTAGATGCAGATAGGTCAACAGAAGCATTCTTCTGGCAGCCTAACTACCATTGCTTGGGAAGATGGTGTTCCTGCAGCAATGGAAAAAAAACCTTCCATTGCTGTAGGTTGAATCAGTGTGATGGGTTTATGTTGGCATAGCTATAACTATGCTGCTATAGTCCCCATAGTGTATACATGGCCTTAGTTTGTGCCTAGCTTATTATAATGATGGCATGAAATAATATGAAGTATTTTGCTTTGCTTTTAGACATGGGCTTCAGATACAAAGTCCAGGTCCAGAGCTCCTCAAAGGGTGGTATTTTGTGCTGAGGCTGGTCTGCCCATTATATAGAGAGAGCCAAATTTTGTTCTCAGGTGCTCCAAATTTACATCAGGCTAACTTAATTGACTTCAGTGATGTTGCTCCTGATTTATACTCATCAGGGAAAAAAGAATAAGACTTTGGCCCAGGAGACCTTGCTGTGAAGTTCACATCTGGACTAAACCTAAACTTCTTGACAGTTTTTTGCCATTCTGATCCCATGTCTGAGTTGGTCTCATAAGTTATCACTTTAAAAAAAGAAAGAAAATACAAAAAAAACCCAACCCCAGTAACTGAACTTTGGGGAAGATCAAGAATTGACCCTGTTGCTGTTTTTTGGGAGTCTTCATACATTCTACTGAGCTATTTTTAGTGGCGTGACTCATGTCGACACCTGTAGGCACATAAAATTTATGTTGACTTTATTTTCTGCATGAGTAGCAGCAGTGAATTAAAGCTGATAGTATTGTGAAGATTAACTTTACTACTGATCTTGACATAAACGTTGATTCCAATAATACAGACAAATACATTGTGAAAAAGGGAAACATTCTGTTTTTAATGACTTTGTTCTCAAGTAATACATATTTATTAGTTATTGACAGCTGTCACTACTATTCAATAATGAGGTTCATGCTGAGTGACCATTTACATTTTTAAGTGATCCAAACACATAATTTAAAACAATGCAATTTCAACAGTAATTGCAATATGCGCTGTGATATTTCGGGGTCATTATAAAGCCAGCAAATGCTCGCAACAGCCTATTTATTTATAGAAATGTCAAAATTTCACCAAAAGCTTAAGTCAAGTAAAATTAGTGCCACAAACAATATTAAATTGATTATGTCAAGCTGTATTAATGAACATTTATTTTTGTATTAGACAATGTTAACACAACCAGTTAGGTTAATTAAAATATAGGTGTACAAAATTGTATTAATTATTACCATTATTATTTCCTGGTCTTCCTATACAACAAGTTTCAAGCTGTACAATTCAGTAAAAACAGAACTCAGGAAAACTGCTTTAAATTTAATTTAAATGGTGCTGAATATTGCTGTGTTTTATGGGTCATTGAATTCACTCATATAGTGAGATTCTGTTTTTCCTGCAGCTGTCTTTTAATATAATGTCAGATGCTGAGCTGAAATAGTGTTGGAATCTTCTGAGCTTTGCTTAAAAAAAGGGAGAGGAGGGAAATAATTTAATTGAATTTAGTTTTCAGTATTGTAGCTTCAAACTTTCATAGCTGTAGTAAAAATATTAGAACAGAATTCTGAAAACCAAAAGAATTTACAATTAAATAAAGTATTCCTTGCGCTAGGCATAGAAATTAAAGTTTGTACAGCACCCTGTATATGTAAAGTGCTACATACAGAGATTTGTACTGTACCTTGCACAATGAAGTCCAGGTCCGTGACTAGGGGCCATGAGCTCTATAGTCATACAAATAATAATAAATAATAATAATAAATACTATCTTAATGATCACATTAGTGATTAGATAAAGTGTTAAGTATTATGAATGTTAATAACTATTAGTGTTTCATTAGACAAACATTTGAATGGAAAATATCAGGGTGGCCTTATAATTTCTCCCCTACATAATTTAGGCCTTCATTCAGGACAGCACTTAAGCATGTTTGTAAATCCCATCAAAGTCAATGGGACTTAAGCACATGCCTAAAATTAAACAGTGCTGTCCGACTCCTGGATAGAGATGGACTCAAGCACATGCTTAAGGACCTAATGTACGTGCTGTTGTGTATAATTGCCCTCTATTGGGTGGGCCACAATCCGCTCTCAGTTAAGATGGTTCTCAAAATGGCTGCTATATTTCTTAATGTTACTGAGGGCATAATCTGCCCTAGGCATAGGTGACTACCACTTCCATTCATCTGCTCTTCCCTGCTTCCTAACAGCATAGAGAAGTCGTCTCTGAAGCCTGTGTGACGTTATTGATATAATCTGGGACCATATAGATCATTGTTGCAACCAAGGTCCTGTAGTGGCACCCAAATCTTGTATAAAGGGGGTCAAATGGGGTGTCTAAGACAAGGTTATGGATTACTGGTTATAATTATGCTGTCTATATGTGTGTATCAGTGTTATAGTTGAAGTTATGAATATTGGCTCTATACTGTCTGTATTGCAAACTTATGCTATGCTTCTGGGTGACATCCCAGACAAGCTGGTGTTAGCTCTGCCTAGCCTGCTTGATGGCCCATTAAGAACCATCAGCTATACAATGGACTCATTGAGAAAAGGCAAATATGCCTTGAGACTCAGCAAAGTATGCAGGGACTGGCCCATGTGACTCCAGACTCCATTTTGCTGTAATTTTCCACAGTAAGAACAAAGGGTTGTTCTTACACCTGGAAAAGACTATATAAGGCTGATGCCTCATCTCCATTGGGTCTTCAATCCTGCTTCATACCTCTGGAGGAACTTTGCTACAAGCTGAAGCTTTGAACAAAGGACTGAGGACCCATCCCAGCGGGGGATGTTCCAGAGACTTGATTTGAATCTGCAGTTTATTCTATCGCTGCTGCAAGCCTGAACCAAGAACTTTGCCATTACTGTATGTAATTGATCCCATTTAACCGATTCTAACTCTCATCTCTATCTTTTTCCCTTTATGAATAAACCTTTAGATTTTAGATTCTAAAGGATTGGCAACAGCGTGATTTGTGGGTAAGATCTGATTTGTATATTGACCTGGGTCTGGGGCTTGGTCCTTTGGGATCAGGAGAACCTTTTTCTTTTACTGGGGTCTCGGTTTTCATAACCATTTGTCCCCATAACGAGTGGCACTGGTGGTGATACTGGGAAACTGGAGTGTCTAAGGAGATTGCTTGTGAGACTTGCGGTTAGCCAGTGGGGTGAGACCGAAGTCCTCTTAGTCTGGCTGGTTTGGTTTGCCTTAAAGGTGGAAAAAACCCCAGCCTTGGGCTGTAACTGCCCTGTTTGAGCAATTTGTCCTGAGTTGGCACTCTCAGTTGGGTTCCGCCAGAACCGCATTGTCACAGTGGCGTAGTCGTGCTTGGATCCACAGAACCAGGTCAATTAAGCTTTGGGTCAGAACCCCATGCTATCCACATTTGAATTTTGGGATTGAGAGTTTTGTTGGTTAAAGAGCTGCTGCAATGGCTGAGCAAAGAGCATATGAGGGACTTGGCCAAAAAGCCCTGGAAAATTTGTGTTCAGAAAAGAGGATAAGCTTTAGAAAGAAAGCTACAAATCAAGAACTGAGAAATCTGTTAATAGCCAGTGATCAGGGGGCAAGAGCACAGCCCTTACCTGAGGCTACGGAAGATGCAGAAAAAATTAGGATGCAAAAGGTGACAAGTAAACTGCAATTTGAGCATAAACAGAAGCTAGCAGATCTTCGATTGCTGGAGAAGCAAAAAATAGCAGAAATAGAAAGAGAGAGAGAGAAGGAGGCTGCTGAGAGAGAGAAGGAGGCTGCTGAGAGAGAGAAAGAAGCCGATCAAAGAAAGAAGGAGGCTGATGAGAGAGAAGAGAGAGCTCGTAAGGGGCGTCTAGAGCTGCTCGCTGCTGAACAGGAGACTCACAAGATGGAACAGGAGACGGCCAGACTTCAGCTCCAAGTAATGGAAGAGCGGAGAAAGTCATCCCCACCTGGTACTCCACTTCCCCCCCGCCATGAGAAAAACTGGGAAAGGATGTGTCCCATTTACAACGATACTGAGGATATAGAGGAGTTTTTATCTACCTTTGAACGCCTCTGCAATCTGTACCAGATCCCCGAGGGTCAGCGAATGCCTGTCCTGCTGACCAGACTGACTGGAAAAGCCAGGGAGGTATTTAATGACTTGGGGGAACAAGAAGCCTTAGATTATGAGCGGTTTAAGGATTCTGTGTTAAGGCGGTTCAAGGTTACTCCTGAATCTTACAGAGTTAAGTTTAGAGAGTTTAAAATGTCTAAGGATTGTACTTTTGTAGAATGTGCTCATAAGCTGATGGGTTTTGTTAAAAAGTGGGTTGTGGGAGCCAAGGCGCATGGGAGTTTTGAAAAACTGCTGGATTTAATAACTTTGGAACAGTTCTTAAACATTGTGCCTGACAATGTGAGAGCAGCTGTGTGTGATAGGGACCCTGAGTCAGTCCTACGGGCAGCAGAGATTGCGGATGCCCATACCCAAAACAGGGCTCGAGAAGGGTGTAAAACCCCGGGGAAAACTAATCACCATTCTCCCCAGTTCAAGAGGAGGGAAGGATTTAAAAGTAAACCTGACTCTTCTAAAGGAGTTCAAGGGGGCCCGGAGGGTAGGAACTCACATCCCAGGACGGAACAGGTTACATGCTATCACTGTGGTATGCTGGGCCACATGAGACCAGACTGCCCAACACTGAAGGGCAGCCCAAAACCAGCAACCCCAAATGCCACGGCAAATGCTAACCCTGTTGTTATAAACTCACAGACAAGCTACACAGAGCCCAGCATTGGTGCCCTGTGTGCAAATGCTGTTTCTGTGGTCTCTGAAGAATTTGACCTTAAAACTCACATTAAAGCTAAATATGGGGGAAATAATGCAGAGTTTATTAGCAGTGCAGAAGTGAATGGAGTAAGGTGTATGGCATGGAGGGACACCGCAGCAGATATCACTTTGGTTAAAGCAAGTCTTGTCAGGAAGGAAGATTATTTGCCAGGTGAAGATGTGACTGTTGTAGCCTTTTCTGAGTATTTTGTCAGGGTGCCTTTGGCTAAAATCCACCTGAAATGGAAGGGATTTAAGGGCACCATGGTTGTGGGAGTAAAAGACACACTCCCTAAGGATATTATGATTGGAAATGATATTAAAGCTATGGTCAGTCAAGTTAACACAAACCAGGCACAGGAGAGGATTAATCCTAAGGTTGTGCCTATGGAGGGTTTCTCCAAAAGTTTGTCTTTGGAAAGTAGCTGTTTGGCTGTGAATGAAGTTTCTGAATGTCTATCTAATGTCTCAAAAGTAAATCTGGAATTAGATCAAGCGAAGGGAGAGGAGATTTTGGATAAGCCTAGGCAGTCTTGTGAGCTAATGGCTTTATCTAGTCAGCAGTTTGGGAAGGCAAGGAGAGTGGAAGATGAGTGTCCCCATACCTTACCTGTTTCCTGTGTGAAGAATAGTGACAGTGAAGGAAATGTGCCTGTGTCTGTCAGGGGTATTGACTTGCCTATGGAGGAAGCTACCCCTGTCTCCAAGCAGTTGTCTGTGAACAGCCCGGTGTGCTGGGACAAGGGAAATGAAATCCCAAACTGTGTGTCTAGTAAAGGAAAATGTGTCTCCAACTCTTTTTTGTCTGTGGAGCAGACAGAAAGTGCCTTTCAGCCTGTGATGGTTGAGAGTAATTCAGTTGTCTCAGATTTGGTTCTGGAATCAACTAAAGCCCAGGAAGGGAATGGTCCTAAGTTTGTGTCTGCTGGGGAGAATGGCACTGTAACTAGGTTGCATCCAGTTAGTGTCTTAGCAAAATCCCAGAGACCAGACAATTCTGGTGCTTGTATTTTGCCTGTTGCTCATGTGTGGTTGGAGAAGGGGGTAACAACTCTGTCTAATCAGAGTGATACCCTAGCCAGGGCACAAGGAGAGCAGAAAGGTAATTTGGTTGTAGTACCTACGGACAGTTTAACAACTTGTAGCAAAAAGGACAAAATTCCTAAGCTTGTGTGTGGCAAAGGAAAGGAGAATGCTTCTGACCTTTCATCTAATGAGTCTATGGGTTTGCCTAAAAGTGGATTGTGTAGAAATCTGCCTGATGGGCCAAACTAAATGTAAGTAAGACCCAGACAAAGTCTGTTGTTGCTCAGGAAAGTGTTCCTTTAGAGCAAGCCCTAGGTGAAGAAGGTAAGGGCAAAATTTCTGTGAGGGGTAATTTGCTGCTTAGAAAAGCTCCTGGGGAAAGGAATCCTCATGGTAATCTGTGCAAGCAGTTCACTGCAACTGAAGGGTGTGAGAGTGATTTAATCAAGGAAGTTTCAGTTCCTAACAGCCAGAAATTTTCTGTTGTGAATGGATCCACTGACTTTCCTTTTGAAAGATCCAGTGTGGGTAGCTTTGAGAAGGTCTCAGACGAAGTAAGAGCTGTTAAGAAAGTTAAGCAGCCCTATAACCAAGTGGCTGTGTGTGGCCATCTTGTTGGAAAGACAATGGTGTTGGGACAGGACTGTCTCCATGCTAATTCGTTAAGTGAGCAGTCGGTGCTTCAGGGTCTGAGGACAGATTTGGTTACTGGTGTTTCAGAGCAGAACAGTTTTATGGCCAAATGCTTGAGGATGCAGGGGAGAGCAGGCAAACTCTCACCCTCAGACTCTTTGGATTTGTGTGGTATCTCTTTAAGACAGAGTCCAGCCTTGGAAATGATAGCAGTTAAGGATATGAAAACTGGTGGACTGGCTCCTGTCTGTGGTAATGCAAATTACTTGCCTGGCTGGGAGAGGAAGGACTTGCTAATAGCTGTTAGCACAGAGAGCCCATCCCATCAGCCAGTGAATTCTGTTAAGCAAAAGAAATCAGGGTTTGATCCTGCAGGACAAGGAGGAAAGAGAAAACTAAATTTTGCAAAGGGAAGCCACAGGTTAACCCTAAATTGCCCAAACTCCAATGGTATTAAGCCAAAGGTGTGCCATGACAAACATGATTGTAAATGGACACTTGCAATGAATTTGTTATTATTGCTAATGGTAATTTTTGTAACAAATGTGTTGCTATTACCACAAACTGTAAAAATGTACAATGTGCCTAATCTTTTGGAAAATCCATTGAACAGGTTAAAAGGAATACATGAGAACACACTTTATGTTAAAAGGCCTTGTTATACTGGTGTTTCACAGTTAATGCCTGTAAACAGTATTGGAACTTTTCACAGGGGGAAAGATATTCCAGACCTAATGTGCTGTATAAAAAGGGAAACCGAGGCACACTACCATATTGCTTTCATGGCTAAAGGCCAAAATTCCTGTACTGTAAACAACCTTAATATCTACATTAACTTGATGTTAATTGGGTTCCAAATATTTGCCAGAGCTTGTATGAATAAAGTAGCTGTTTTCTTTAGCTCGTGGCAAAATCACATGAGACATTCAGGAACCATGCTGCAAGAGCAGATCCAATCCACTATTGTTCTAACTAAGTTTTACCTTGAGTTTGTAAAAAGGTTCAATCATGTTATTGAACATGACTTTGATAAACCATTTCTGTTATACACTGGTATAACTTCTAACCCAATGCTAGCTGTAGTGAGACAGACCCAAGGATGGGGAGCTCTTGGGATGCAGTCAGTGATGTTTGTGTCATCCCTTCCTGCATCAATTTTGCGTTGGGGGTGTGACGTTATTGATATAATCTGGGACCATATAGATCATTGTTGCAACCAAGGTCCTGTAGTGGCACCCAAATCTTGTATAAAGGGGGTCAAATGGGGTGTCTAAGACAAGGTTATGGATTACTGGTTATAATTATGCTGTCTATATGTGTGTATCAGTGTTATAGTTGAAGTTATGAATATTGGCTCTATACTGTCTGTATTGCAAACTTATGCTATGCTTCTGGGTGACATCCCAGACAAGCTGGTGTTAGCTTTGCCTAGCCTGCTTGATGGCCCATTAAGAACCATCAGCTATACAATGGACTCATTGAGAAAAGGCAAATATGCCTTGAGACTCAGCAAAGTATGCAGGGACTGGCCCATGTGACTCCAGACTCCATTTTGCTGTAATTTTCCACAGTAAGTACAAAGGGTTGTTCTTACACCTGGAAAAGACTATATAAGGCTGATGCCTCATCTCCATTGGGTCTTCAATCCTGCTTCATACCTCTGGAGGAACTTTGCTACAAGCTGAAGCTTTGAACAAAGGACTGAGGACCCATCCCAGCGGGGGATGTTCCAGAGACTTGATTTGAACCTGCAGTTTATTCTATCGCTGCTGCAAGCCTGAACCAAGAACTTTGCCATTACTGTATGTAATTGATCCCATTTAACCGATTCTAACTCTCATCTCTATCTTTTTCCCTTTATGAATAAACCTTTAGATTTTAGATTCTAAAGGATTGGCAACAGTGTGATTTGTGGGTAAGATCTGATTTGTATATTGACCTGGGTCTGGGGCTTGGTCCTTTGGGATCAGGAGAACCTTTTTCTTTTACTGGGGTCTCGGTTTTCATAACCATTTGTCCCCATAACGAGTGGCACTGGTGGTGATACTGGGAAACTGGAGTGTCTAAGGAGATTGCTTGTGAGACTTGCGGTTAGCCAGTGGGGTGAGACCGAAGTCCTCTTAGTCTGGCTGGTTTGGTTTGCCTTAAAGGTGGAAAAAACCCCAGCCTTGGGCTGTAACTGCCCTGTTTGAGCAATTTGTCCTGAGTTGGCACTCTCAGTTGGGTTCCGCCAGAACCGCATTGTCACAGCCTGCTTGGCTTCACTCCCTCTGGGAACAATCGGAGGAAGTGACCATCTTTGCTAAGGGCTAAATATGTCCTCAGACTCATTAACAATGGGTCGTGGCACTCATTTTTAAAGAGGGCAATTCTGGGTGAGTTTCTCTGAACAAGATTTTATGCACTAGCTTGTGGTGAATTAGAAACTTTCAGTTATGAAAAATAATGGCAAACAATTATTCCTGTTTCTAAATATTTTTTAAAACTACCCATTGTACAAGGTCTAGTCAAAAGGAAGGACAGGAGGGGGAAAACGGGGTTTGTGTGCTGGGGAAAGTGGAGGGCAGGGAGAGGAAAACAGGTTTACCCTTTGTAGTTTTGCACACCTTGGTGATGCAAAGCATCATCATAATTGGTCTGTATTTTCCAGCCAATTTGTACTGCTTCTTCCTACTCCCACCTATAGCTGGGACACCCATAGTCCCATGTGCCCTCCGTCAGATCTTCAGGGGTTGGTGGGTAGCTGTTCTCCCCAATGTCTTCTTCAGGGAGTTGTCAGGTAAGAGCCATCGCTCTCTTGTTGCGTACAAGAATCTAGCCCTGCCCGCTTCCTGGTGTGGAGCAGGGATGAGGCTAGTGCACATGGAGGAGAGGGACACTTCCTTGGAGATCAGCATTCTCCTTGGAGGAGCTGTACCTGGAAATATTGGTCTATTTCTAGCAGCTGTAAAATGACCCTACAGGGTTCAGTTCTTGTGGCCCACTTGAAATGAAAGGCATAAATATTGTTACCATACCTTACAGAATAGTCTGTATTGTGGTGATAAGAGGATAAGTTTGAAGAGTATCTAAGATTTATTGTTTTAGGAATACAGTCAGTGATGTTGACTTGAGGTGATTTGCACTCTCTTACACTGACAGTATGAAATCTATAGTGTAAGCCCTAATTTTTTCCCCCTTAATTGAAACACAAAAGGTTCCATCTCTCTCCCCTTGTTTAAATAATGACTTTAGGTTCTTTCAGGCAGAGAAGTTCTAAGTATTCATCTATGCATCTTTTAATTAGAGGACTGCAGAGCCCGGTTGTTTGTATAATATCAGCTCTCCCATTAGAACCCAAAGGAATGTACATTGTTAAAAAAGTGTTGATTAAACAAGTGGCCACTATTAGAAAGGGCAGCTTCATTGTGTGAAGGTTTAGTTTAATCAGGAGAGAAGCTCTTGGCAAGCCTGAGGGCAACATTTACAAATGTTTCCACATGTCAATGCAGCTTTGGAGGCTGAACAGATTTGCACTATGAAGTTAGTGACCAAGCAGAGACTTGGATTGCTTTTAAGTATTTGTCTTGGATAATGATGCATTGTTAATTTAAAAACCATTTTCTGAGTGTTTAAATGCCAGCCAGATTGCAGAGTTTAACAAAATGTTCAGGTATCAACACGCTAACTCTGGGTGGGCTTTTGCTTCTTAGAGAACATCCTGTAAAAATGTTAGGATAGTGTGGGAAGCCTAAGAAGAAAACTTAATGTTGTTGGATATGACACAAACAAGTGGATTAATCTGCATTAAAATGGATTGCAGCCATTAATACACTTCTGTAATAAGTTGGGGGGAGGGAGCTACCTGTCCTTCACTGATTTTTATCATAAAAGAAAACATTAAAGAAACAGCAGGACAAGACATATATTTCAAGTAAAGTAGAAGAGGCTCTCATTTCTGTTTGATTTTGCACTTGGGGAATTTTTCTTCATCTCTCCCTTCAAAGATAGCAGAGAATTCATTTACAATAGCCTGAGGTTATGATAGAAAAACAAAGACTTGCAACTTAGCATACTTCAGGAAAAACAAAATCATTCAATTAGGCTAACTCACTTGGTTGTTCTTGGAGACTTATGAAGGTTGGCAAGGACACCTAACTTCTGATTTTTAAAAAAGTTAGTCTACAAACTGGAAGGAAAAAAGGAAGGGTAGGAGAATAAGACAGGGGGGATTAGAAATGAGTACTTGGACTAAAAAAAAGTCAGCTTTCAGCTGATGAGTTAACAGGGGTTTAAAGTATGAGAGCAAGAACTCAGACTGGGAAGTCTTGTCAGTTACAAGGATAATGAATCTAATCTGGAAGATAAATTGTTCATAGAAGATAAGGTGGCTGAATTTTTGATACAAGTGGCTGTAAGATCATGAGAGCTTTGTCGCTAATGATAACACAGCTACTTCTTCTTGAAAACTGAGTTACTTCACCTTTAGTGAGTAATTTGTCTTCTAGACTTGATGCATTATCCTTTTAAGTGTCATTTTTTCCCTCTGTTCTGAGGGTTCACTTGCAGAATTCTGACAGCAAATAGAAGCTGAGAGACAAGCCTTTAGTACTTCTGAGGTATGTTAGTTTGTTATATTTTGACTCTTTAAGGCTTTAATATAATAGAAAATATGGCAAAGCACTTCTGCATCCCACCCCCACCCAGCTGATTTTTGTCCTCTTTTCCCTAAATGAGTTATATAGACTCAGAGCATGTGATTTACTATGGATTAAGGATTTTTTTCTCTTTTCTCATATCAGCAACAGGAGCTGCTCATTTGGTTATTCAGAAAAGCAAATCTGCTACAGATCTGGATTAAAACCTCCTGATGCACTTATTAATAGCATTTCCCTATTAATTAGGGTATCTCTCAACCCCATTACTGTAGATAAACATGCTTAATCTGTGTTTAACTGTGTTCAGGATATGCTCTTTGCCATGGACTATCCCATTATGGGCTGTTGTTGTCACAGATCATGGTATTTAATGGTTAAATAGCTTGTGAATGCCTTAGGGGAAAGTCCTTGAGTAGGTTATGGGAACTGATGCAGAGCTAGTCCCTAGATTTGTGCAGGGTGTGCAAGAGCCCTTCCTGTCAGAATTATTTACCAGGCTGGAAATGTTTGCGTTCTGTTTAGACTCTTTATTCCCTGTTTCCTCAGCATCCCTCAAATCCCAGACTCACCCAGCCCTCTCAGGTGCCCACTCCTATGCAGGGCTCCATTAGAAAGTGTTTGCAAATCCAAATCATAATTCATTGTATTTGGTCACCCCAGTCCCTCGCATCAGTTTCCCCCATTTAATCTGTTGCTGTCCTAGGTAATCTTTCCCAGCATTATGCTTTCGTTCTTTCTTTCATTAGAAAAGATAATGGAATTAACAGGCAGATGTGAATATGCAATATAGAGTGAATACACATGCAATGTGTATGCAAATATAATCTATTTTAGGTGTGAATCCTCATGAATTTTCCTCCAGCCACAGAAGAAGAGTATTTATAACTTGTACTCTGGAGTGTGGGCCCTTCTGTCATTCCTTCCTATGGAAGAGATGTTCTTGAGGAAAAGTCCTTGGGTATGAAGCCTTGGAATTCACATGCTGCTTCTCCCTTGGGAGGAAAGGTTAGGTCTGGTTGGGGAAGGGGTACAGTATCTAAAACCCACAAAGGATGCATGGGTATGCCACACTCGTTCCCAGGCACTCATGCAAGCAGCCACCTCTGCTCTAGGCTCACTCTTCCTGGCATCATAGCTCACCGGAAGAAGCTGTATTTATATCATGACTCCTAAACTGCACCTGCCTTCTGGGACTCAGCCCATGGAGCTCAGAGTGAGACTCTGGGAGCTCTGCTAATAGCAGCAGTATTCATTGTGGATTCAGAAGGGAAGCATACCAGCTGATCTCTGGCTTCTCTCCTCCCTAGTCCAGCTCCCACACAAGTAACATGGGTTGGGCATTGGGAGAGAGATTTGCCCCTTAACGGTCACATATAAACAAAAGCTGAAAGTAAGGATTCTTCTGTGGATTGGTGGTCTCTCTGCAGTTTTCCATCCTCTCAATTTCTCCCAAAATCTCCAAGACAAATCTTCCTCTGATAAATATCATCATCATCATCAATCATTCCCATAACCCAACTGGTCGTTGGGGCACCATCATTGATGAGAAATCAACCAATTGTCTCCACCCCTGACGATTGGATGTCAGTGCTTGAGTCTCCGTGAAGTCAATTCCTGTCCACTCTTTTATGTTGTCAATCCATCTCTTCTTCTGGCTACCTCTTCTTCTCTTCTCCTGTACTGTCCCTTGGAGAATGATCTTGGATAGGCCAGATTATCTTGTTACCTGGCCGTACCACTTCAGCTTGCACTTCTTCACAGTCGTCAGGAGATCTTCATATGACCCAGTGCATTGGGTGATGATGTTGCGGACCTCTTCCTTAGTGACGTGGTCGAAGTACGAGATGCCCAGGATTTTACGGAAGTATCTCATCTCTACTGCCTGTATTTTCCGTTCAAGTTCTACCGTAAGTGTCCATGTCTTGCACGCATATGGAAAAATGGAGATGACCAATGCATGCAGGAGTTTCAGTTTGGATTCCAGGGAGATGTTCTTATTCCTCCAAATTGGCTTTAGCTTTGTCACTGCTGCTGTTTTTTGTGCAGTTCTTGCCCGAATTTCTGCTTTGGATCCTTCATCAGTGATGACTGCCCCCAAATACTTGAACTGTTTCACTGTCTCCAGCTCTTGTCCACTGACAGTGATATGTGAGCTGATCCCATCACGTTTGTTTATCATCAGCTTGGTTTTCTCTGCACTGATTTCCATGCCATATTTTGTGGAGATTTCATCCAATCGTTTCACAAGGTTGGCAAGTTCATCTTCGCTGCCTGCCAGGCCATGAATGTCATCAGCGAACCGAAGATTTGTGATACATTTTGTCTGAAAAAAGGAACTAAAGAGTTCCAGATGGTAAACTTTCCCTTCCAGATTAAATATGTTTACAAAAAGAAGATGTATAAAATCCGGATGGGAAAGAAAAGATGAGGAAAGGGGGGTTGGGGAGATCCCATGAAACCTAAAAGAGAAGCTTTAATTTTTACAGATACATATTGAAAAAAATATGATCCCACATTTTGAGCAAGTACAATTATGATCCTGTGTATGTTGGCAAGCAAAATATATCATGGTTGTAGTGAGGCATGCACTTTGCATGCCGTGGTGGACCCTTTTAAATTTCCTGTGGTAATATTTCTGATGGGAAGGAAGATTAAGGCACTGGCTTAGTACTAAGTGTTCAATTCCTAGTTGTAGCACAGCTTCCTGGGTGATGTTAGTCTAATCCTTGTGGGCCTTAGCTGTACTGCACTTGGTGCAGAGGCACCCTCTTGCGTGCACAGAGCCCCATTGAAGATGAGGGGGCCTCAAGCAGAAGTTACAGGCTTGATGCAGAAATTACTGGGGGAGTCTTGTGTTATGCAGGAAGTCATACTAGATTAACATAATGGTTCCTTCTGGCCTTAAAATCTATCGATCTGTGTGACAGTGCGCACTCACCTCTTGTGAGCGCCTCCTGTTAGTTGGGTGCAAACCTGCAGACACGCTCTCTCTGCTGTCAGCGACCCCTGCCAGCTGTTAACTTTGTCAGCTGAGTCTTCAGTGGCCCAGCCCTCCAGCCAGGTCACACACAGTCAATATGTGAACGAACAAACAAACCCCTTCTGGGGTAAAAGGTCCAATGGCTTGTCCCTGTGCCCTTGTTAGAGTCTTTAGCCCTGTCTCTGGGCTCAGTCCTCAGCCCCTTGTGGGCTAGCTTTAAATCCCAACCTGTCCTTTCTCCCTGGAGACTCTTTGCCTTATCAGGTCTTCTTGCCCCAGCTCTCCAGCCAGGTCACTCCGAGTTCTGTCCCCTTCCCAGGGTAACAAAGTTCAACTAATTGTTGGCCCTCTACAGGGACTTCAGCACCATCGTAGAGCCCTTTAAATTCCAGCCCTGTGCTTGGGTTTTTTTTACATGGGTCTAAAGATTTGCATTATTATCACAATGCACCGGGATATCTAATGTTAAAAGTTTCTGTGTCCAGCTAAAGATGCTGCAGTGTTTCCACTTCTGCAGTTTATGTGATAACAGATCAAAACTGTTGAACATATAGCAGCTGTCTGTACACGAACATGCAAACGCACCACATGTGTGTGAGAGAGTCACGCGAGAGCAGAGGTGAAAGTAAGCCGGTACGCCCCAGTACGGCGTACCGGCAAGAGCCAGTGCACCGTACCAGGGCGGATCGGCTTCCCCTAGCAGCAATTTAAAGGGCCCGGGGCTCCCAGCAGTGGCTGGAGCCCCAGGCCCTTTAAATTGCTGCCAGAGCTCTGCTGCTGGAGCCCTGGGGAAGCGGCGGTGGGGCTCTGGTGGCTATTTAAAGGGTCCGGGGCTCCCACTGCCGCTACCCTCTGGGGCCCTTTAAATCGCCACCCGAGCCCGGCGGTGGGGCTCTGGCAGTGATTTAAAGGGCCAGGGGCTTCCCGCTGCCGCTACTGCAGCGGAGCCCCATCTCTTTAAAGCTCCGCCAGAGGCCGGGGCCTTGGGGTAGCGGCGGCAGCCGGGAACCCCCTCCGATGGTGATTTAAAGTGCTCGGGGCTCTGCTGTGGTAGTGGCAGCTGGAGCCCGGGCCCTTTAAATCACACCCGGGGCTCCCGGCTATGCAGCTGGGAGCTCCAGCGGTGATTTAAAGGGCCCGGGGCTCCCAGCTGCCGCTACCACAGCCCCAGCCCCGGTCCTTTAAATCCTGATTTAAAGCGCCTGCAGATTTAAAGACCCCGCCTCTTCCAGTAGAGGCTCCGCCCCATCCTAAGGACTCCGGAGTACTGGTAAGTCCTTTAAGTTACTTTCACCCCTGCGCGAGAGTGAGGAGACTTGCAAAAGATGCTGATAAAACAAACGCCTGTTTGATAACATCATTGATAACAATCTTATCTATATGTGTTCTCTCTCTAGATCAGTGGTTCCCAAACTTTTCACGTCGCGCTCCCCTTACCCCTGTCTGTGCCCCCACCGGGAGATGTGTTTAGGAGCCAGGACTGGGAGTGGGGCCGCAGCTCCCAGGGGGGAGAAGGGGCAGACAGGGTAAGGCCAAAGCTGGGGCTGGAGCCGTGGCCAGACAGGGATCCAAGGGCGGGGGCCACAGCTAGGGGCGTGGCTGGGGCTGTGAGCAGGGCTGTGAGCGGAGCTGCAGCTGGGTCATGGTCGGGGGCTGAGGCTGGGGCTGGCAGAGGAGGCTGGGGCTGGGGCTGGGTGCGGAGCTGGCAGCCAGGGCTGAGTGCGGAGCCGTGGCTGGGAGTAGTGGCCACAGCTGGGGGCGGGGCCAGAGCAGAGCTGGGACCAGAGTGGAGCTGGGTGGCGCTTCCTCCTCACCTCCTGTGGGAGTTGGCTTCAGCCCCACCATGCCCCCCCAAACATTCTAGGGGGGCATGCCCCACAGTGTGGGAACCACTGCTCTAGATACTATATGTGCCTGTTGAAGTGGGAGGGTTGCACAATTGCCTTGTAGTTGAGGATTGGGGTTGCGATGGGCTTGCCTTGAGGGATTGTGCCTTTCTTTTGCACTTCAAAGGTGGTAACCCTATATTCTAGGCAGCCCTGGAGGACCCACCTTCACTGCTCCTTTTCTGGTGTGGGGTGTGGTAGGAACGCGAGGCCTCAAAGGACCTAGTACACAATGTGTCATCTGTCCGTGCCTCAACTAGCCTCTGTACAATGAGGAAAATGATATTTCCTTACTCCCAGAGTTGTCATGAGAGTAAATTCATGACTTTTTGTGAGGCTTTCAGATTCTACACATACTGGGGCCATATAAATACCTGTATGGATAGTGAATGATACAGATTTGCTTTATCTTGATTTCATTGGTTCTCCATCAGGGCTGTTAGAAGTCTTTCTCAAACTCAGCAGCCATTATGAGTGTCCACACCTACACTGAGAGATGGCTATACTGAATGAACTATGTACAAATGTCAGATGGAAAGCTACATGTGTGCTTCCCTCCTGACTCCCTCACTCTAGTTACATAGTCTGTGTTTAAATTTCTCACTAATAAATGGGGAATGAAGATAATTTTCTTCCATTATATTTAGTTTTGATAGGTGAGAAAAATCTTGAAAATGTGGGTTGAGTGGTCTTGAACAGGTAAAAATAGGGGAAGGGCATGGTGTAAAATGTCTGCCTGAGATTGTTAGAGTGCAAAAGGGCTTTAGTGTAACAGACTGCATTTATCCCTTTGTTTTAACTAGAAAGTAGCAAGCATGGAAACCAAAGCAGCTGGAAGTGTCAATCAGAAGAGAGAGTAGAATCAGTCCCAGGGATGTAAAAGACAATAAAAAATAATTGATTTTTGTCACACCCCAGGGGTACCTTGTAGCATTTTTGGGAAATATATGCTTATATGTGAAATGTTAGAAGTGACGGAATCAGCATTGTTTACAGGATGGCTCCCTAGGGAAAGAATCTCATTAGGTACATCATGTAGTGAAGTCAAATTCTAGCTAGGAAAAACAAACATGTAAAGTGAACAAAGGGAGAATTTCAAGGCAAGAGCTCATGTACCCCTGCAACACAAGCATGAAGCATTCTTAGAAACAACAGCTAACTTAAGTATATCCTAGTGATAACATAGCTGCGAAAAGTAATAGGTGACACCACAAGGCATCATAGTTATTCATGCTTTATTTATATATGCAACAAGAGTGGGTGCCATAACATGGTGACATCTGCTTATATTCTATCACAGACACTAACCAAAAAAAAATAGCTAGCTTGTGCTCTACAGCAGCATTCAAAAGCACCTGAGGACAGGGTGGGAGAGAAATGTTTTATTGAACCTGGGGTTGTTGGTGCAATTTGGGGCTGTTTTAATTTTTGCTAGCAGATAATGGCCCTCAATGGACCACATCACCATCCAGAATTGCCAGAGCACATTGCATTCTGTCCCTGCCTACCTGCCTTTCTCTACCTTACCCATCCAGAATGTCCCTGTAATAGGATAGCTTGCCTGTGGGCTGGAAAGTCTGGGCCTAAGCCAGCCCTGATAACAAGATCAGAGTCCCACTTGAGAGAGGTCAGGTGATTCCAATATAAAAGGTAGCAGGACGATGAAAGGAGGAATGTGGTTGAAAGAGTAGTTGAGACTGCTATAGGTAGGAAGCCTGGTCCTATTGGGTTCTGGAAAGAGTTGCTTGGGAGAGTGTGTGGAGCTGGGGCTGGTGAAACAAATTTGGTTCCTGTAGAGCCCTAGCCAGGTGAAGCCTGTGAGAGGGAGTTAAAGAAGGGAAGGTGAGCAGAAAAACTCTTATTTGTTTGGGATATTGGGGTTCTGGGTTTTTTATCTTTTAAATCTCCGAGGAGAACTGGTGAAAAGTGAGTTAAAGGATTTGAGGTTAGAAGGTTTCTGGGGCCTGAGGGAACGGGGGGATGGCTACAGGGGAAACCCTCATCATGAGGGGATGTTCAGTAGGCAGCCACCAGGCTACAGTCCATTACACTGGGGTTGAAGAGAATCCTCAGTTGCTTCCTTAGGTATGTTACTTTTTTTTTTTCTCTTAAGGCCCCTAATTCAACTGTTACTTTGCCGACCACAAATGAAATGTGAATCAATGTGAAATAATATGAATAATCCATATTTGCATTTCCTGTACATCAGATTTAGTCTATAGAGGGCCCACATTCTGAATAAAGACCTGAACAGCAAGGGTGTCTGAGATAAATGCTAAAACCTGTTGATTACTGTAATCAAGTGAAGGAACCCAGGGCCTAGAAGAATGGGGGTGAACTGATGATTTGTAGGTATAAATACCTAATAAAAAAGGGAGTGTGTATTGTGGGGTCCCATGCAGAGCGGATAAAACACACGACCAATATGGTTGCAAGCTGAATCGAATCCTGTTTATTACAAACTTTCTTTTATAATCTTTTTCAACATTACATAACACAATTAGGCTATAATCACGCATCTACGGATTGGACGAGAAGGAGAATCATGCGTCTATCTCATGTACAGCCCCACACCGATTGGTTCAACCATTCCTTACATAAGGCCATGATTTCTTACCTTGTTTACTTGCAAGGCCATGAGCCATTGCCTGGCAAGTGTCCCATCGTGACCCTTACCTCCTCATGGAACTTTCCATTAGGTTGGTGTAAGGATGATACATCCCCACAGTGTATGTGTGCCATTGGACAGTAATACCATTGTTGGTATTCAGACACACATTCTAAATGTGTGTGTAAATTTCTCATTGAAATGTGCTTATTTCTTTATCAAGACATCATATGTTATTGAGATTTACATATCACTTACTTGCTTAAACCCCATCATAGCAAGATAGTTAAATAAGGCATCTAATAGAGTTGGTCAGAAAGCTAGAGGCAGGGAGGAACGAGATGGAAAATTTTCACTCAAAAATATATATATTTTTTTTTTACAAAGTCTAAATTTTTCTCTAGGAAACAGTTGTTCTCGTCAATGGGACTATGTACATCAATCAAGTTAGACATGTGTTTAAGTACCTTGCTGAATGGAGACCTTGATTGTCCATTACTACTTTTAATTGAGATTTGTGGTGA
The DNA here is from genome assembly GCF_028017835.1 of Emys orbicularis. Classification (NCBI taxonomy): domain Eukaryota; kingdom Metazoa; phylum Chordata; order Testudines; family Emydidae; genus Emys; species Emys orbicularis. The sequence goes on from NC_088691.1 coordinate 34,189,107, forward strand.
CTTAACTTTATTCAGTAGCTTCTTCCTTACATAGGTATTCATTCTCAAAGTGGAGTTGAACTCCTTCATTGGACTCTGTCACAGGCTGGTTGCCTTGTAAGTGGAGTCAGGTTCAGCCTTGCCTTTGACCGGCAGCCCATCCCCAACTCTTCCTTGTAGGGACTCAATCTTAGTGATCCCAGCTGTGTCAAGGAGAACTACAAAAAAGGGAAGAGAATGCAGTCAGGGGGAGTTCCCAAGAGAGGAGTATGAGGAATTCCTGTGTCCTCTGGGAAGGGCTTGTTGAAGCTAGCCTGGAGAGAACCACAGGGATCTGTCAGGCCCATGTGGGGAGCCCTTACATGGAGCCTGTAAGAAGCAGAGACATCTGAGGGAAACTGCAGGAGTCCCATGGGAGGCGAGGCAATGGGGAACCTGCTAGGAAGAAGCAGTATAGAAGAATTCTGCAGGGTCTGAGAGTAGAGGCAAAGAGCAGAGAACCTCAGAATAGCCAAAGGGGCAGAAGAATTATTGGTTTAGGTATTATTTGGACTCATATTTTGACTTGTTACCCCGAAAGGGACTGAATTTAAGCGATTATATGGCTGGAGGGCTAGACATGGAGGACATAGCCCCAGACAGGCAATGGGAGGGCTGAGGAAGCAGTCAAGAGGGGGTGCTGGAGGCAAAGACCCTTGCAATGCCATCTTCTGAGACCAGGAGGCACTTACAGCTGTGAATGAACCACATATAAGAGCCCATACAATGTTGTGTTTCCTTTTTTAATTCATCTGTCAGATACCAAGAATTGAGTTAGATTGTAATCAGGTACACAATTTGTGTTCTTGTAGAAAAAGAAATTTTAGAATACAACTCTGGGCTGATCTTAAAACACTATTTTACTTCAAGTTGCCCAGTCATCTCTCTGAGATGATGGTGGCTGCTGCTTTTACATTCACAGATTGATGAAGGTAGACGAATGTTGACACTGAGAAGGGAAGGAATACCTTTGAAAGAATTGTATTTTACGGGGTGTAGTTGCTGTGTTTAAGACTGGTGCATTCATTAAATGTAATGAGCATCCCAAATGGGCAGCGTTGTCAGTTGCAATGATAACCGATCAAATAAGCTGAGGTTTTCATAGATCTCAATGCATTATTGAGAGAACAGTTTTAATGACTTCTCGACAACACTTATGACGAAAACCTAGTTCAGCTAATTCTGTTTCTATGTCTCTGACAAATGAGACTAGGATACATGTTTGTTATTCCCCTTGGAGTCGAATGTTACAGATTTTAATTTGCATGTTTTATTTTCCAGCATTTAGCTTGTAAAATCCATCCTTTTCTATCTTCTCTCTGCCTTGCTAGTATAGAGTATATGGAAAAAATACACCTGAGAATCACTGACATGAGAGGAAATGAAAAATTTACCTGGAAACATGAGTTCAGTATGTGGAGGTTTTGCTCCCTGTGTATAGCTTCCTCTCCCCTTTCCTCTATCAGATAACTGCCTTCATGTCTACTTCCAATAGTTCTGGCTGGAAGGGCAGATGTAGCTTCTCTTTTGCATTCAGTAGTGGAATCAATCCTCACAGAATGGTTCCCACACAAAAATTCTATTCCTTTTTTATTATTTTGAATTGGAAATGGAGGTCTATAATGGAACTATTGGTATAATATTATCTAAACCAGTGCTAAAGATTAAAGGGCTAAAATAATGAGCAGGTCCGTTGTACATCAGCACTGCAGAACAGAACAGTTATTTTGTTTACTGAACTTGTCATTAACATAAAGTTCCTGTGTTAAGAGTGAACAACAGCCATGCCCACCAACGGTTGGGGTGGGGGCAATTACCCAGGGACCCGGGCGACTTAAAAAGGCCTGGCGGCAGGGCCGGCTCCAGGCACCAGTCTAGCAAGCAGGTGCATGGGGCGGCCAATGAGGAGGGGGGCGGCACATCCGGCCGTTCGGCAGCGGGGCCGTCACTCCCTCTCGGAGTGCGCCGAATTGCCTCCGTAGAATGAAGCGGCGGTAGAGCTGCTGCCGCTTGCGATCGCAGCTTTTTTTTTTTTTTTCCTCTGCTTGGGGCGGCAAAAATGCTAGAGCCGGCCCTGCCCGGCGGCCCCCAACTGCCACTGCTGCTGTGGTGGTAGTGGTGGCGGCAGCCAGGAGCGCTGGGCCCTTTTAAATTGCCCGGGTGGGCCGCAGAGCTCCTGCAAAGGCAGCCAGGCAGGCATGTGGAAGCCCTGACTATGCCAGAAGAGCGCACCCAGCAGCGCAGCCGGCAGCCGCTTTGGCCCACTGACTGTTCTGCCCTACTGCTTCTCTAGCACTGCTGAGCAAAGCAGTAGTTTGCCTGTGAAATGCCATGTGGCAAACTATAAAAGTGATATTGTATTATAAGGTATATAAACTGAGGCTGAGGTTTTCAAACTTTGGTGCCTTAAAATAGCTACTTAAATCCAAGTCAGTGGGAGCTGCTGGTAACACGTACCTCTGAAAGTATAAAGGTACCTAACTTTGGGCAGTAAACTTGCAACATTTCGCAGAAATAACTTTACATGTTGAGAATAGTCTGTGTCTGAGGGCAGCATGTCTGCAATGTGTGGTATCTAGAGGGATGAGCTCATGATTAGGAGTCATATTGATCAGTTTGAAAACTCCATGACTGACAGCAGGGCTTCCTTGGTTGAGAGCCCTCAGCTTTGGAATTCACTCCCTGAAAAGCCCATTGGAGTCCAAGTCCGGTCACTGTAAGGACAAGACACGATAGTTATCCTTTGACCAACTTTTTTTTGCTTTAATAACTGTTACTAAATTGCCTATTTCTAAGGATGATAAGAATTAATTTAAAAAAAAAAATTGAGTCCCTCTAAAAACCTATGGTCAGATCCTGCTATCCTTGCTGAAGCGAAAGCCCCATTGACTTTTAACAAGGATGCTGGTTCAACTTTCTTGGATTTGGCTCCTAGATTTTTATATTTTGTCCTTCAATGTGGCAGTCCTATGACCATCACCTAAAAAAGCATCTTGTGGATGACTGGCTATTGTGATGCTTCCTGGGGGACCCAGGGTAGTGAGACACCTCACTACCAGCTGCCCTTCCTGTGAGGGAGCCCTGTCTGGGCCTGCTTGGGGTCAGCTCCCTGGCAACACAGGCACTCCCCGCCAGGCCTTGCTCTGTGTTTACAGGCTACAAGAGGCACACACGAAACCCTGAGGCCTTGGCTACACTGGCGCTGTACAGCGCTGCAACTTGCTGCGCTCAGGGGTGTGAAAACGCCCCCCCCCCCCGAGCGCAGCGAGTACAGCGCTGTAAAGCGCCAGTGTAATCAGAGCCTGCAACGCTGCACGCTCCCTCGCAGCGCTGCAAGCTATTCCCCTCGGAGAGGTGGAGTACATACAGTGCTGCGAGAGCTCTCTCGCAGCGCTGGCGGCGCGACTACACTCGCGCTTCACAGCGCTGTCGTGGCAGCGCTGCCACGGCAGCGCTGTGAAGTCCCGAGTGTAGCCAAGACCTGAGTCATCCACGTGTCTGTGGTGTTCAGCTCCTCTATCCACTATGTAGTCAGAATTACCAGGCTGACTGTTCCCATAGGAACAGTACACCACAGCTTTGCTTAACACACAACACTTAGATTTGTTTATAGAGAGATGATAGCAAACAGAATTAGTGGAAATAAAGGATTACAAAATCATAATACATTTTCCTGTGGCCTACACTTAACTAAGATGTTATCTTTCTGTCTAAAGAAGTTTATCTCTACCAAAGTTCTTTCCAGCATTTTCACCCAAGCCTGGCTGAGATCCCTTTTGCATGATGCAAACCCACTGACAGTTTACTTCTTTGGTGAAGGATGCCAGGGTGTCTGTCTTTATTTTCCCCTCCCCTAGTGTAATGGAGTCCTTGGTGGGTTAGGTGGCCCAGTGGTTAGCACTTAGTGCCCCCTCCCAGTGAGTTGGTCTTACAGTCCAGGTCCTCCTCTAACCATAGGTGTGGTGAGGTGTGTAGACCTTGCTGGAGCTCTGGGCCTAACTCTGAGTATGAATCAGAGTAGGCCTTGGCAGAACAGTAACACAGTAAGTGTCAGCTAACTAATTAAGCACATTCCTGACCCCAGGGGATAGTACAAAACCAGGCCAAATGCTCAAGTAACTATGTAAACACATTCCTAAGAGATGGCAACACTCCACTCAGCAGCACAAACAAGGTGGTTGGGTAGTTTTGAGTCTCTTCTGCCATAGGGGCAGTGGTAGGGGAGCCCAGGTCTGCTCACTCCACAGGGCTTTGACCCAGGGCCCAAGGAAGGTCAACAGTGCCTATCCTCTGAAGGTGTCCTGTGAGTTATCCTCCCTGGGTCACTTCCTACTGCTGCTTTTTTCTCCCCGCTTTGAGTCCCACATAACGTGAAAATAAAATAAAAGATAACCCAACTGTCAGCCCCAACCGGGCTCAGCATACAGTCATACTTCCTCAGGGAGGCTTCGCCAGTGCCCTTGTCAAGAGCCTTCAGGAGCTTGTCATCCTCCCTTCTGAGCTGGGTTGCTTCCTTTCCAACTTCTCCAGTTGGAGCATGTTTGGAGGGGCTACCTGGGGCCAGTATAGTCCTTTAACCCCTTCTGGGCCAGTATGGGTTTTGTATACCCCATCACACCTAGGTATACCAGATCAGACCTTTGATCTTCACCTATCCCAAATTTTGGTCTTTGGGATATCAGAGATTAGTGTGAATGGCATCAGGAACGCCGCCAGCTTTTCTGCCGCCCTAGGCGGCGTAAGGTCCCGCCCCAAAATGCCGCCCCCCACAGAGGCGGTGGAAGGTCCCGCCACCGAAATACCGCCGCGGTCGCCACCCACCAAATTGTAGTGCCCTAGGCAACCGCCTAGGTCACCTAATGGGTTGCGCCGGCCCTGAATGGCATGCTAATGAAGTGGATACCAGGACCTGCCAACCTCTTAAGGGAGGGAAAACAGATTTATGGTGACAGCCATTCCTTGCCCTCTTTCCATGTGAAAAGGGAAGTGGGGGAAGAGGGTACATGAAGTGAAGGTTCCTTCTCTTCCCACTGGATTAATGCACTGAGATGTGGTAGTGACAGTGACAAGGTGCAGGAAGTGGGGTGCACCCACCCAATAAGAGAAGTTGTCAGTAGAGAGAAAGTCAGATAGGTGTGGGCTCCCACTCAGTGCTGCAAGTATCATTCACATTGTTTTTTGTGTTTTTTTTTATTTATTTATTTATTTATTTATTTATTTATTTATTTTGCAACAAATGAGTTAAAATATATGATCATTCAACTTTAAATACTGGTCCTTGATCCATCCTTAATGTGTGTCACTGTGAAGCTTGACCAATGGCAGATAAAGATTCTTACTGCTCTATTACACACCTCAAGAAACAGGAACTCCAGAAAGTAACAACCCACTGAGAATAGAAAACCATAGTATGATAAGGGTTAAGATAGTGTTGAGGTCTGATGTTTGTAGTTGGCCTATTCTATATAGCAGTTACATCTATGGACCAGGGTCCCAAAGCAGGAGTTTGAGTCAGGCTCATCTCTACAAACAATCCCTTCCAGCAGCTTGGAACATACTCTGGCAAGAAGCTGTGGCAGAATATGTGGTGTGTTCTCTTCAATATATAAAATGCCTAAAATTTATGTGGTAGAGACATAATTAATATACCCTAGTTTTTCATACAGTACAGATGTTTCCCTACTTCATACAGGAATATCTACCACCACAGTAGGGACAACAGATATCTCTCTTCCTTCGCTGGCTCCAGTCCTCACAAATATTTCCTTTAAGGCTTTCAGCACTTTGTTCAAACTAACTTTATTTTAGAAGTGTTCACCTTGGCATCTTCTCTAAATCCTCTCAAAATGACATTTTTTTTCTTTGAGTAAGAGGGGAAAGGAGCTAGTCCCAGAAGACCATATTTTACCAGGAAAGTCAGACACCCAACTCTGCTGCATTAATTGCAAAGTGGCCTTTCACTCATAGGACCATGTTAACACAGGAAAATAGTAATACTGGATGTGTTTCTATTTGTAAACCAAATAGTACAATACACAGGTGTTTAAAACAAAAACTAAAGTAGAGATAATTGATGTGCTCATCCATAAATCCAGTGTTCTAATTTATTAATGGAAAATGATAAAGAAACAATAGAAGATCTATTTTTTTTTTTTTTTTTTTTTTTTTTAAGGCTCTGCCTTGTTCCTTTCACTATTGGTCAAGTTATTGGTGCAATCCTATGAACAGGGCCGGCTCCAGGTACCAACGCAGGAAGCAGGTGCTTGAGGCGGCCAATGGAAAGGGGCGGCACGTCCGGGTCTTCGGCGGCAATTTGGCGGAGGGTCCCTCGGTCCCTCTCGGAGGGAAGGACTGGCCGCCGAATTGCCGCTGAAGAGTGAAGCGGCGCAGTAGAGCTGCCACTGAAGTGCTGCCAATCGTGGCTTTATTTTATTTTTTTCCGCCGCTTGGGGCGGCAAAAAAGCTGGACCCAGCCCTGCCTATGAATGTCGGATTAAGAGAATCCTTATCTGAGGGGGAGGAAGTAGTGGCAGGCAAATCAGTCATACAAACAGGAACTTTGGTTAAAAAGGTGAAGATAGAATTGAGAGAACTTTTCAAAGTAATGTCTTTGACATTGACGCTGACATTCTCTGTCTTGTCTGTAAATATAGCAGGGGAAACCCAGTTATGAAGTTCATCTTCAGATCCAAATTTTGTGGAATCTCATAACCCTTATATTATATTACACTAAAGTTTTGTAGAGCATTTTGGAGTCTTTGAATAAAAATGATCTATAAATATTGGCTATTCTGTATTTGGATCATCTGTCTATTGAAGAGATGACAAGAGAACTAGTTGCAGGACAGACCAGTGTAAATATTTTTAAAGCTGATCTTTAAAACGTGGTTTGCTGGAATTTTTATTAATGGTTTCTGGTACAAAATGATCAAATTTTTTCATTTAGTATTTGTATTACAGTAGCACTTAGAAGCTCCAAATGAGATAAGAGTCTGTGCTAACCACTGTTCAATTATATAATGTGAGACAGACCCTGCTCCAGTTAGCTAACAGTCTAGACAAGACAGATGAAGGGTGTGAGAAAGGAAGTATTATTCCTATTTTAGAGATCAGTCCCAGATCAGCTGAGTTACTTGCCCAAGGAGACACAAAGTCTCTTGCAGAGCTGGGAGTTGAACCTCAGTGCTAGTCAAGTACCTTAACAAAAAAATTCACCCCTCTTCCTCAACCTCCTGCCTTTGTAATATCTTGAAAACACATTTAACCAGTGGCCATGTTATACTGAGAGATCTCTTTAAAGAATCAAGAGCTAGATTCATAAAGGGGACTTATGGACCTAAATCCAACATTTAGGCACCACTGGCATTCACAAAACCATTGCTCAGTTGCCTCCTACAGGTGACTAAAGTTCTTAGGCACCTAAGTTTCCATCAGTGAAGACCCCAGGGTGCCTACATTTCCATGCAAATCTAAATTCTGACACAGTCAAGCTGCTTTGTGCTTAACTCAAAACAAGATTCACAAACTAGGCATTTCCACACCTATCTCGCTTGTGTGCCCCAATCCCAGCAGCTGTGCTGAGAAGCTACCTAAATACATGCCTATTAGAATGGGCCCCCACAAAATCACAGTGGTGATGGTAACATCACTTGCCTTATACCCAATAGCTTGTTGCTTAGAGCACTCACCCAGGATGTGGGAGAGTGAGGTTCAAATCCCCTCTCTGTCTGATATGGAGCAGGGACTTGAAGGCAAGTTGATGCCCCACTGAGCTTGGGGGGGGGAGGGTTGTCAAGCTTTCTTGTTAAAGCTGTTGCAGTTTGTATGAAATATTTACTCATTGGGCTAGAGAAAATTGCTCTGTAGCCCAGAAATTAGGGCATGTAGCTGGGAGACCCATGTTCTAGTCCCTGCTCAAATGAATATTTAAGTATTATGCATAAAGTGGAAGAGAAAAGTCCCACCCTGGAATACTCTATAATCCATTGGTTAGGGAATGGGAGACCTGTGTTCAAATCCCTGTTCTACATCAGGCAGCGTGAGGATTTGAACCGCCTCCTGGGTGAGTGCGCTAATGACTTAGCTACTAAGTACAAGAAGGTGGCACTGCCTTCTGCTCCTCCTTAGTTTCTCTAGAGAAAGGACTGATCATGCTTAGGCCCCTAACTCCCTTTGAGGGGTGGGGCTTAGGCCATGCCTCTCTCCTCAGCATTTCCTCGAGGCTAGCTCAGGCAGCTGCTGGCTTCTGAGAGTCTGTGTAGGTGCCTAACTCTCCACATGCATCATATAGGGAGCGTCGGGAACATAACCTGAGATAATGAATTCCACTAGGCAGCAGGATGCCTAAACATTAGGCTTGAAGCATCTAAGCTCTGTTGTGAATCTAATCCCAAGGTACCAATTCTCTTCTGTATTTAGACTGTTAGTAGACAGGTTCCAGAATAAACTCTGGTAAAAACAAATCCTTAGGGCACTATGCAGTTATCCATCAACTTTACTGTTTAGTTCAACTGTTTAGTGATTGAGGACAGTTTTCAACACCCAAATTGGCAGAGCATTCCTATTTGAAGAATGAGCATTGCACAATGTAATAAAATCTCTATTACTATAGTCTTCAGTTGGAATCCTCTATTAAGCTTCACTGTTTGGTGACTTTCATGAAATTAGAAAATACATGCTTAAGGGATCCCCGTTTGACTTCGAGGCATCCTTGTGTGTGTCCCACGGAAATCTGTTTGCGTTCTCTCTTCATACTGTAAATGGTGAAGAAAGTAATTTACCTCACATTTTTGGTGCTGAATATTTTTTTATAAAAACTTGAAAAGGAAAAGTATCAAGAACACTACACCACTACCTCGATATAACGCGACCCAATATAACACAGATTCGGATATAATGCGGTAAAGCAGTGCTCCGGCGGGGCGGGGCTGCACACTCCGGTGGATCAAAGCAAGTTCAATATAATGCGGTTTCACCTATAACGCGGTAAGATTTTTTGGCTCCCGAGGACAGCGTTATATCGAGGTAGAGGTGTATTTTCCACTTTAAAGGGGAAAAAAAACCTAATGTGAACAAGGCTATTCAGCATTGATGCTGACCATTAACATACGTATTCAGGAACGCTGTTGTCGGGTGTTGAGGGAATATTGCCGTGATATTGGAATAGAAGAGGAAATGTTCTTACATTCGCTTTGTAGGAGGAGATATCTTATTAGTCTGCCATGAGCCATCATTGACAGGAAAGTAATCTTTCTTTATAGGATTTGATTCTATTTTTCAGTATTTCACTCACAACAGAACATTACTGTATATTACTATCTTCTCTAGAACAGAACAATTTAACCTTGTGCTGAGAATAGCTTGTTTGACATATTTTAAAACCGGCTATATAATTAATTACAGCCACATTTTTTTTTTTGTCTGGGTCCTTTTGCTCTGCTAAAGCCTACCAGGCAATTTGCTTTTCTCTGTCTCTAGTCATACAAATAACCACTTCCTAATTATAGTAATCAATTTACATGTAGTAATCACATTAGCTGTGGTAATTATAATATGCATCACCTGGACCTGTATTTGTTTTAATAGGAGGAATCAATAATTCTCAAGTGGGCACAAGTGTGAGGCTGATTATGTGTTCAAGTGATCAGAGATTAGGCTGCATTTGATTAAATGAACTGCTTGGAGTTTTTTGCAATTAATGTTGATCTGTAAAATAAGAAGACCTCATAAATAAATGTACATTAGGAATTCATACCTGCTTTATCTTTGCTAATAGAGTAGGGATTATGTGGACAGAATGCCAGATTGTGAAGTGGGCAAAATACAGAACTGGGGAGAGCTGTCAACTAGAGAATTAGAATCTGGAGTTATGAGCCCAAAAAATAAAACTTATAGTTTTCTTTCTCTGATATTCAGCTGTTACATGCTGATGTTATAGTAAGTTGGAAGCCACAGAAATATGCTTGTTTTGGTCCATCTCCTCCACTATTGATCTTGACATGTGAAGGCAACATACAGCTTGTCTTGTCAACTGCATAAAAGGTGTATTTTGCACCAAATACCTCAGAGCAAGCAGCCTTGGAAGACTGAGATATGAGAGTAACATAGCGACGTATTTCTAATGCAGCATGAAAACTAGTAAGGGGTAGCTTGTGGATCTTGCAGGACAAGAGTGCCCTGTATCTAGTTTTGTGATACTAATAATCTAGTAGATCTGCAGATTCCTTTCTTCACTTATATTTAATATGATAGAGTAAAAACATTTTCAAGTACCATAGAAGTGGGCTAATTTGCCCTAGCGACAGGGGGATCCAACGTGAATGACTGTTATGAATAAGTAATAGGGCTGTTGAGCGATTAAAAAAAATAATCACGATTAATTGCGTGATTAAACAATAATAGAATGCCATTTATTTAAATATTTTTGGATGTTTTCTACCTTTTCAAATATATTGATTTCAATTAGAACACAGAATACAAAGTGTACATTGCTCACTTTATATTTTTTATTATAAATATTTGCACTGTAAAAAACAAAAGAAATAGTATTTTTCAATTCATCTAATACAAATTATTTAGTGCAATCTCTTTATTATGAAAGTTGAACTTACAAATGTAGAATTATGTACAAAAAATAACTGCATTCAAAAATAAAACAATGTAAAACTTTAGAGCAGGGGTGGCCAAACTACGGCCCAGGGGCCGTATCCGGCCCTCCAGACATTTTAATCCGGCCCTCGAGCTCCCGCCGGGGAGCGGGATCTGGGGCTTGCCCCACTCTGGTGCTCCAGCTGGGGAGCAGGCTCCACGCGGGAACCACGGCCAATGAGAGCTACAGGGGTGGAGCTTGGGGCAGAGGCAGCGTGTGGAGCCCCCTGGCTGCCCCTACGTGTAGGAGCTGGAGGGGGGACATGCCGCTGCTTCTGGGAGCTGCTTGAGGTAAGCGTCGCCCAGAGCCTGCACCCCTGACTGCCTCCTGCACCTCAACCCCCGCCCCAGCCCTGATCTCCCTCCCAAACTCCTGCACCCCAAATCCCTCATCCCCAGTCCCACCCCAGCCACCTGCCCCAGCCCAGAGCCCCCTCCCGCACCCTGAACTCCTCATTTCTTGCCCCACCCCAGAACCCACACCCCCAGCCGGAGCTTCATCCCCTCCCGCACTCCAACCCCCAATTTTGTGAGCATTCATGGCCCGCCATATTATTTCCATACCCAGATGTGGCCCTCGGCACAAAAGGTTTGCCCACCCCGCTTTAGGTCCACTCAGTCCTACTTCTTGTTCAGCCAATCGCTCAGACAAACAAGTTTGTTTACATTTGCAGGAGATAATGCTGCCCGCTTCTTGTTTACAGTGTCACCTGAAAGTGAGAACAGGCGTTCTCATGGCACTGTTGTAGCTGGCAATGCAAGATATTTACTTGCCAGATGTGCTAAAGATTCTTATGTCCCATTCATGCTTCAACCACCATGCTGATGATGGATTCTGCTTAATAACAATCCAAAATAGTGCGGACCGAAGCATGTTCATTTTCATCATCTGAGTCAGATATCACCAGCAGAAGGTTGATTTTCTTTTTTGGTGGTTTGGGTTCTGTAGTTTCTGCATCAGAGTGTTACTCTTTTAAGACTTCTGAAAGTATGCTCCACACCTCATCCCTCTCAGACTTTGGATTTTAAACCTTGGGTTGAGTGCTGTAGCTATCTTTAGAAATCTGATATTGGAACCTTCTTTTTGCTTTGTCACATCTGAAGAGAAAGTGTGCTTAAATCAGACAACATATGCTGGGTCGTCATCCTAGACTACTATAACACAAAATATATGGCACAATGCGGGTAAAACCATGGAGCAGGAGATATACAATTCTTCTCCACGGAGTTCAGTCACAAATGTAATTAACACATTTTTTTAAACAAGCATCGTCAGCATGGAAGCATGTCCTCTGGAATGGTGGTCGAAGCATGAAGAGGCATATGAATGTTTAGCATGTCTGGCACGTAAATACCTTGCAATGCCGTCTACAAAAATGCCATGCGAACACCTATTCTCACTTTCAGGTGACATTGTAAATAAGAAGCGGGCAGCATTATCTCGCGTAAATGTAAAAAAAACTTGCTTGTCTGAGCGATTGGCTGAACAAGAAGTAGGACTGAGTGTACTTGTAGGCTCTGAAATTTTACATTGTTTCATTATTGAGTGCAGTTATGTAAATAAAAAAAATCTACATTTGTAAGTTGCACTTTCACGATAAAGAGATTATACTACAGTACTTGTAGGAGGTGAATTGAAAAATACTATTTCTTTCGTTTGTCATTTTTACAATGCAAATATTTGTAATAAAAAAGTAATATAAAGTGGGCACTGTACACTTTGTACTCTGTTGTAACTGAAATCAATATATTTGAAAATGTAGAAAAACATCCAAAATATTTAATAAATTTCAATTGGTATTCTATTGTTTAACAGTGTGAATAAAAATGTGATTAATCGCAATTAATTTTTTTAATGGCAATTAATTATTTTGAGTTAATCACGTGAGTTAACTGAGATTAATCAACAGCCCTAATAAGTAAGTAACAAAAATGTTGTAATACAACATACCATAAGCATTTGACAGATGTAATTGAATTTTAATTAGATATTGATGACAAAGCAGAAGGCAGAATGGTCTAGTGGACTGAACAAAAGATGTTTTTCATTCATGGCTCTGCCACTAGTTTGCTGTGTGATCTTAGGCAAATGACAGATTTCCTGCATCTCAGTTTTCTCAACTCTAAAATGAGCATTTTATTAATTGGTTACCTAACGAAGTATTAGGATTATTTAGTGGTTGTACAACACTTCCAACCTGAAACATGCTGTATAAACTAAATTACTAAATTTAACAAACTTCATAGTATACTAGCAAATCTTACACAGTCTTTGTATCGGTAATGAACTCTTAATCCAATATAGGATTTGTGCTCTTTGAGAAGTTATGAGAGCAAATCAGTTTGTGTTGATTTTTGGGTCGTGTGAAGTAGCAAGGTTCAGTTGTACTGTGTAAAAGAACAATTCACATGATTCCATTAATGTCTGTCATAGTATGAACACCTATTGATAGGATGCAAAGAAATAAAAGGAATTATACTGTTTTCTTGTCTCGATTTTTTTTTTTTTAAAAGGGAGATTGGACTTGCACATTACTTAGATATATTATGACCAGCTACTTTCCTTCTAACTAAAAAAAATGGTAACTCCTGTATTATAACTTTCACTGAAAAGCCAGGCAGTAATGGTGTGATCCATGAAGGTACTTAGGCACCTACATCCCATTTTTAAGCACTGTCACAGGTTCAGGGTAACTGCACCTGTGTTTGTCCTCTATGATCCCTTGAGGACACTTACGTAAGGTTTGTTGGTCCGAGCCGTCACTGACTGGGTAGAGACCAATATCTTTCTGATTCCTGACTGGGGTTTTAAGGCTTCACAGGTCTTTGCCTTACATTGTTATATAGCCAGCAAGACAGTTTGCCTAAATTCCAGCACCTATGCATTTTTTCTCTCCGAAGGCTATGAACTGTGTATTGCCAGCAGTTACAAGTTATCACATAGCTCTTTCTAAGTAAGCACATCTTTTCCTGAGGTAAAAGCATTGCGGGGAAAAAATATAAAAACAAGTCCTCATATGTATGCTAAAAGCTCAGCAGAGGTCACTCCTCAGTCCTGTGGGGCCCCAGTAGGCCAAAATCTTTCCAACCTTTCCACAAGCTCTTGGGGCTCTTGGACAGAAGGTTCTTCCATTTGCTGGATAAGAAAGAAGGCCCTGAATCAGTTTAAGTGCAGCCTTTTTAGTCCAAAAACCCTTTCTTTGTTTTCCTAATCTCTGGAAAACCCAGCATGAACCAGTATGTGCAAACCATTCCAGGGTGAGGAACTTCTCTGGAATTGTTTAGTCTCAGGGTATGTCTACACTACGAAATTAGGTCGAATTTATAGAAGCCGGTTTTATAGAAATCGGTTGTATACAGCCGATTGTGTGTGTCCCCACATAAAATGCTCTAAGTGCTCTAGTCGGCGGACTGCGTCCACAGTACCGAGGCTAGCGTAGACTTCCGGAGCATTGCACTATGGGTAGCTATCCCACAGTTCCCGCAGTCTCCGCCGCCCATTGGAATTATGGGTTGAGATCCCAATGCCTGAATGTAGTTCTGGAAGCATGTCCTCTGGAATGGTGGTCGAAGCATGAAGAGGCATATGAATGTTTAGCATGTCTGGCACGTAAATACCTTGCAATGCCGTGTACAAAAATGCCATGCGAACACCTATTCTCACTTTCAGGTGACATTGTAAATAAGAAGCGGGCAGCATTATCTCGTGTAAATGTAAAAAAAACTTGCTTGTCTGAGCGATTGGCTGAACAAGAAGTAGGACTGAGTGTACTTGTACTTGGTATATTACGACTGGTATCCATCGTCATCGTACTGCAGTGGCTATCAGTCATGCTGCACCGTCGGCTGCCAGCTTAAGATGTAAAAAATAGATTTGTTCTGTATTCATTAGCTTCCCCCTCCCTCCGTGAAATCAACGGCCTGCTAAACCCAGGGTTTTGAGTTCAATTTGTTGGGAGGGGCATTCTGTGTGACAGTTGTTTGTGTTTCTCCCTGATGCACAGCCACCTTTGTTGATTTTAATTCCCTGTACCTGTACGCCATGTTGTCACTCGCCTCTCCCTCCCTCCCTCCTTCCCCTGGTCCGTCAGATACTAGTTTCGCGCCTTTTTTCAGACCAGGCGCCATAGCTAGCACTGGGATCATGGAGCCCGCTCAGATCACCGCGGCAATTATGAGCACTATGAACACCACGTGCATTGTCCTGGAGTATATGCAGAGCCAGGACATGCCAAAGCAAAACCAGGACCAGCTGAGGAGGCGATTGCAGCGCGGCGACGAGAGTGATGAGGAAATTGACATGGACATAGACCTCTCACAAGGCACAGGCCCCAGCAATGTGGAAATCATGGTGTTACTGGGGCAGGTTCATGCCGTGGAACGCCAATTCTGGGCCCGGGAAACAAGCACAGACTGGTGGGACCGCATCGTGCTGCAGGTGTGGGACGATTCCCAGTGGCTGCGAAACTTTCGCATGCGTAAGGGCACTTTCATGGAACTTTGTGACTTGCTTTCCCCTGCCCTGAAGCGCCAGAATACCAGGATGAGAGTAGCCCTCACAGTTGAGAAGCGAGTGGCGATAGCCCTGTGGAAGCTTGCAACGCCAGACAGCTACCAGTCAGTCGGGAATCAATTTGGAGTGGGCAAATCTACTGTGGGGGCTGCTGTGATCCAAGTTGCCAGGGCAATGAAAGACCTGGTGATATCAAGGGTAGTGACTCTGGGAAACGTGCAGGCCATAGTGGATGGCTTTGCTGCAATGGGATTCCCAAACTGTGGTGGGGCGATAGACGGAACCCATATCCCTATCTTGGCACCGGAGCACCAAGCCACCGAGTACATAAACCGCAAGGGGTACTTTTCAATGCTGCTGCAAGCCCTGGTGGATCACAAGGGACGTTTCACCAACATCAACATGGGATGGCCGGGAAAGGTACATGATGCTCGCGTCTTCAGGCACTCTGCTCTGTTTCGAAAGCTGGAGGAAGGGACTTTCTTCCCGGACCAGAAAGTAACCGTTGGGGATGTTGAAATGCCTATCGTGATCCTTGGGGACCCAGCCTACCCCTTAATGCCATGGCTCATGAAGCCGTACACAGGCAGCCTGGACAGGAGTCAGGACCTGTTCAACTACAGGCTGAGCAAGTGCCGAATGGTGGTGGAATGTGCATTTGGACATTTAAAAGCGCACTGGCGCAGCTTACTGACTCGCTCAGACCTCAGCGAAAAGAATATCCCCATTGTTATTGCTGCTTGCTGTGCGCTCCACAATATCTGTGAGAGTAAGGGGGAGACATTTATGGCGGGGTGGGAGGTTGAGGCAAATCACCTGGCCGCTGATTATGCGCAGCCAGACACCAGGGCGGTTAGAGGAGCACAGCAGGGCGCGGTGCGCATCAGAGAAGCTTTGAAAACGAGTTTTGTGACTGGCCAGGCTACGGTGTGAAACTTCTGTTTGTTTCTCCTTGATGAACCCTCCGCCCCCCCCCCCCACCCGGTTCACTCTGCTTCCCTGTAAATCAACCACCCCACCCTTCCCTCCCCCCCTTCGAGCACCGCTTGCAGAGGCAATAAAGTCATTGTTACTTCACATTCATGCATTCTTTATTAATTCATCACACAACTAGGGGGATAATTGCCAAGGTAGCCCGGGATGGGTGGGGGAGGAGGGAAGGAAAAGGACACACTGCAGTTTAAAACTTTAACTCTTATTGAAGGCCAGCCTTCTGATGCTCGGGCAATCATCTGGGGTGGAGTGACTGGGTGGCTGGAGCCCCCCCCACCGTGTTCTTGGGCGTCTGGGTGAGGAGGCTATGGAACTTGGGGAGGAGGGCTGTTGGTTACACCGGGGCTGTAGCGGCGGTCTCTGCTCCTGCTGCCTTTCCTGCAGCTCAACCATACGCTGGAGCATATCAGTTTGATGCTCCAGCAGCCGGAGCATCGACTCTTGCCTTCTGTCTGCAAGCTGACGCCACCTATCATCTTCAGCCCGCCACTTGCTCTGTTCATCCCGCGATTCAACCCGCCACCTCTCCTCTCGTTCATATTGTGCTTTTCTATAGTCTGACATTGACTGCCTCCACGCATTCTGCTGTGCTCTGTCAGCGTGGGAGGACATCTGGAGCTCTGTGAACATATCGTCCCGCGTCCTCCATTTTCTCTTTCTAATCTTCACTAGCCTCTGTGAAGGAGAAACATTTGCAGCTGGTGGAGGAGAAGGGAGAGGTGGTTAAAAAAGACACATTTTAGAGAACAATGGGTACACTCTTTCACGTTAAATTTTGCTGTTCACATTACACAGCACGTGCTTTCGTTACAAGGTCGCATTTTTACTCTTATATTGAGGGCCTGCCGGTTTGGTGTGAGAGATCACTCACGCAGTGCCAGGCAACAGATTTCGGCTTGCAGGCAGCCATGGTAAGCCACAGTCTTTTGGCTTTTTTAACCTTCTTAACATGTGGGAATGGTTTCAAACAGCAGCGCCCTCATTTCCCATATCAAGCACCCATTGGTTTGGCCATTTAAAATGGGTTTGCAATGTAAAAGGAGGGGCTGCGGTTTCCGGGTTAACATGCAGCACAAACCCAACTAACCTCCCTCCCCCCCCACACCCAATTCTCTGGGATGATCACTTCATCCCTCCCCCCACCGCGTGGCTAACAGCGGGGAACATTGCTGTTCAGCAGAGCAGGAACGGGCACCTCTGAATGTCCCCTTAATAAAATCGCCCCATTTCAACCAGGTGACCGTGAATGATATCACTCTCCTGAGGATAACAAAGAGCGATAAGGAATGGATGTTGTCTGCATGCCAGCAAACACCGGGACCATACGCTGCCATGCTTTGTTATGCAATGATTCCAGACTACGTGCTACTGGCCTGGCGTGGTAAAGTGTCCTACCATGGCAGACGGGATAAGGCAGCCCTCCCCAGAAACCTTTTGCAAAGGCTTTGGGAGTACATGAAGGAGAGCTTTCTGGAGATGTCCCTGGAGGATTTCCGCTCCATCCCCATACACGTTAACAGACTTTTCCAGTAGCTGTACTGGCCGCGATTGCCAGGGCAAATTAATCATTAATCATTAAACACGCTTGCTTTTAAACCATGTGTAATATTTACAAAGGTACACTCACCAGAGGTCCCCTGTGTGCCCTCAGGGTCTGGGAGCACGCCTTGGGTGAGTTCGGGGGTTACTGGTTCCAGGTCCAGGGTGATAAACATATCCTGGCTGTTGGGGAAACCGGTTTCTCCGCTACCTTGCTGCTGTGAGCTATCTACATTATCTCCATCCTCATCTTCCTCGTACCCCGAACCCGCTTCCCTGTGTGTTTCTCCAATGAGGGAGTCATAGCACACGGTTGGGGTAGTGGTGGCTGCACCCCCTAGAATGGCATGCAGCTCCGCGTAGAAGCGGCATGTTTGCGGCTCTGCCCCGGACCTTCCGTTTGCCTCTCTGGCTTTGTGGTAGGCTTGCCGTAGCTCCTTAATTTTCACGCGGCACTGCTGTGCGTCCCTGTTATGGCCTCTGTCCTTCATGGCCTTGGAGACCTTTTCTAATATTTTGCCATTTCGTTTACTGCTTCGGAGTTCAGCTAGCACTGATTCATCTCCCCATATGGCGAGCAGATCCCGTACCTCCCGTTCTGTCCATGCTGGAGCTCTTTTGCGATCCTGGGACTCCATCACGGTTACCTGTGCTGATGAGCTCTGCGTGGTCACCTGTGCTCTCCACGCTGAGCAAACAGGAAATGAAATTCAAACATTCGCGGGCCTTTTCCTGTCTACCTGGTCAGTGCATCTGAGTTGAGAGTGCTGTCCAGAGCGGTCACAATGAAGCACTGTGGGATAGCTCCCGGAGGCCAATAACGTCGAATTCCGTCCACACTATCTCAATTCCGACCCGCTAAGGCCGATTTTATCGCTAATCCCCTCGTCGGAGGTGGAGTAAAGAAACCGGTTTAAAGGGCCCTTTAAGTCGAAAGAAAGGGCTTCGTCGTGTGAACGTGTCCAGGCTTAATTCGATTTAACGCTGCTAAAGTCGACCTAAACTTGTAGTGTAGACCAGGCCCTAGTGATTGACTGGCCGTAATCACCCTCCAATGTTTCTTCTTAGTTCCTGTTAGAGCAGTCATACAGTTGTATACAGTTGCTGGCCCACAGTGATGCATAAACTTAATACAATATGTCCCCAAAGATGTTGCCAGATCTGTCACAGGCACCCCCGCAATCCAGAAAATGCACACCTGGCTGCCATTTAACCCTGTAGGGGCTAAACTCATGCTAACCCTGTAGGAGCTTTTTGCCTCTGGACATGAGCACTGCTGTCCCCCATTATGTGTCAGGACAGCTATTTCCCACCTAACCCCAGAGCAATTTGCAAACTGGGGAAGATAGGCAAATGCTCGATCTGATAGGCATGTTCCTCGGGCAAGTTTTCACAAAACCGCCAGAGATGTGACTGTTTTCCCTTATAATCCCTAGTCTAGTGGATAGGGTATTCACTCAGAATGTGGGAGGGCCCTCTTCCCACAGTTTCATTCTGTGGGGGAGAAGAGATTTGATCAGGCATCAGCCATCTCCCAGGTGAGTACCCTAACCACTAGGCTATGGAATGTTCTGAAGGAGGGGAAGAGGGGACTCTGTCTCTCCTATTGAATCTGTTCCACTGTAACTTAATAATTGGTCCAGTGAAAGAGTTGTAATGACTCTGTAGCCTAGTGGCTAGAGCCCTCACCTGAGTTCTCTGTGTGACGGGTTAGATCACAGAAACCCCCTGGGGGCTGCCAACTGATGTGCCAAGACTACTTCTGCCCCTGCTTTCCCTGCCAGCTTGGGACTCCAGCGCCCCATCTTGTTGAGCCAAACATGCCAGTCTGCTCCAACACAGACCCAGGGTCTGAACCACGTGCCCCAAAGCTGCAGACTTAATAACGCAACTTAAGAAGTGTTCCTGTCTTTAACACTCAGATGCCCAACTCCCAGTGGGGTCCAAACCCCAAATAAATCCATTTTACCCTGTATAAAGCTTATACAGGGTAAACTCATAAATTGTTTGCCCTCTATAACACTGATAGAGAGATGCACAGCTGTTTGCTCCCCCCCAGGTATTAATACATACTCTGGGTTAATTAATAAGTAAAAAGTGATTTTATTAAATACAGAAAGTAGGATTTAAGTGGTTTCAAGTAGTAACAGACAGAACAAAGTGAATTACCAAGCAAAATAAAATAGAGCAGGGAAGTCTACAGCTAATAAAACTGAATACAGATAAAACCTCACCCTCAGAGGAATTCCAGTAAGCTTCCTTTTACAGACTAGTCTCCTTCTAGTCTGGGTCCAGCAATCACTCATACCCCCTGTAGTTACTGTTCTTTGTTCCAGTTTCTTTCATGTATCCTGGGGGGTGGAGAGGCTCTTTAGGCAGCTGAAGACAAAATGGAGGGGTCTCCCACAGACTTAAATAGACTTTCTCTTGTGGGTGGAGACCCCCTTCTCTCTCCTATGCAAAGTCCAGCTGCAAGATGGAGTTTTGGAGTCACCTGGGCAAGTCACATGTCCATGCATGACTCAGTTTTTACAGGCAGCAGCCATTGCCCACATGCTACCTTGAACGTCCTCATGTAGACTTCTTATGTGGATTGGAGCCTTCTAAGATCCATTGTCCCTTAAGTGCTTCTTGACTGGGCACTTAATTTGCACATTCCTTTCTCAAGAAGCTTACCAAATGCTTTACAAAGGCTACTTAAAATCAAGCAAGTACACAGCCAATATTCACAACTTCGAATACAAAAAATGATACATGCATACAAATAGGATTAATAGATTCAGTAGATCATAACCTTTACGGAGATATGTTACACGGCATATATAGCATAAAACATATTCCAGTTATGTCATATATACATTCATAAGCATATTTCCATAAAGCCTTATGGGGTGCACTGCCACACTCTGTTCCTATTCAACTCCCTACTGCTCCCCAGGTGACGGGGGGGACTTGAATGGGGAGTCTCCCATATCTTGGGTGAGTGCCCTATCCACTAGGCAAAAGTTTATAAAGGAAGGCCTTCTCTTTTTCCTCCTGCACCCTCTCAGACTGTTTTATGGAGTTAGGTGGCCTCTAAGCAAGTCCCCACTAACCGCACATGACTCAGGTGGCCAAATGGCTATCTTCCCCCTTGTTCATGGATTGTGGGCAAAAATAGACACTAAGCTCTGAGAGGGCTGGGTCTTACCAGTGGCTCCCTGCCTAGTGTGCTAGCTTTGTGGATCACATTCTAAGGTGCCTGTCTCTCCTTGTTCATTGTGCAGGGAGTACAGACACCTAACTCAAGCTATGTGCATGACAGTATTTGATTTCCTAAATGTTAAAAGTTAGATGCTGCAGCATTGTGTCACAATGCGTAAGTCCCTTCATGGAGCTGGGCCTAAATATTTTGGAATTAAAGGTGGTATTACTGCAGTTTAAAGCAGCCTGAGTGTATCCCATAATCTTGGCCATTAAAATTTTATATGCATAGTCTAATTATCTAATGAATCATTTGATGTGCTGAGCAAATTGAATTGTATCTTTTGAAAATAACTTGTAAAATTTTGATTTTGTAAATAGAGGCTTTCTATTTGTTAGATAATGTAGTGTTCTTTTTAAAAAAAACAAAAACACAAAACCACCAAACAAGATATTACAAAATCATAAAACTCAAATCAAATAACAAATGCAATTTCTTATATTAATGTAACTTAACAGGAATGTGGCTCCCAGCACTGGTGCACTGTCTATACTGGCACTTTACGGCGCTGAAACTTTCTGCGCTGAGGTGGATGTTTTTTCACACCCCTGAGTGAGAAAGTTGCATCACTGTAAATTTCCAATGTAGACAAGCCCTGAGATACTTTTCCATTCTCCTTATTCTCAGCCCATCTTAAGCTGGAACAAGCCCCTGAATAACGCCTGCTAAAATTATCTTCTAGGGCCCACTCTACTGGCAGGCGTTCTCTGAAGTTCACTACCCTGTGGCCTTACTCCCTCTTTTCCTTAGGGTCACATGTGCCCACCCAGGAGTGTACCCTATGCCTGTGGAGGCAAATGGCATACAATTAATGAGCCAGACTTTACACTACCCAGGGATTCCCCATCTCAGGACCATGTTCAGTTACCCTGTTAAGGCATTTCATGAGAGCACCATGAAGAGGCCTGACCGGGGGCCAGGAAGTGGTCTACAGAAGTTAAAGGGACAAACATTTGTGGGCTAGTCACAGCTGTATGATGTTGTAATTCCGAAAGAGATAATCGGAAATATCTTTGAGCTTTATCCTTTGTGTGTGTGTGTGTGTATGTGTGTGTGTGTGTGTGTGCGCGCGCAAAGTGTGTCTAAATCAAAAATTGACTAAACTTGCTACAAATTCACACAGTGTAATTATCAAACATTTGCCCATCAACATTTTGCAAAAGTAGCAGGCTCTGTCAGTTGTTCTGTTTATTATTTGTATAGCACTGTGGTTGTGCTAGACACCTTACAGACAAGTCTGAGCACAGAAGTGCTCTCCTGTCATTACATTAAAATTGGGACCAGTGATTCAGAGAGATGCCAAAGGTCCAGAGATTCCCCAAAGAAATAGCTCCTCTGATCAAAGAAGGGCCTCTATCCTAGCCTGGGGGAATATATACTCTTGACTTAGGAGAGTAGGTATTAAGGGGACTAGTAGTGAGTCCTGTTCACATAATTGGCAACCATTCCTGCTCAGTTCCCAAGTGTCTTGCAAGCTCAGCTGTCAGGGGAAAACTTTATCGTTGCTCCTGGATGTGAATTAGGCTCACACAGGCACTTGGTTGTGGTTTCTTTGACCTCTGATTCAAGAGATTTTTATTTGTCCAAAAACACTTCTAAAACAGGTGATTCCTAGCTGCTTTCTGTCATTCTGTTTACAAGTTTCTCTTCTACACCTGCTCTTGTTGGATGGCAATGAAAGAGAAACAGTACAGATGTGGAGGCAGTGAAAGTAGTCAATCCTTAGTATAGCTTATTTGGGAAGAGGGTGTAGTTCAGGAGAATATTTCCTGGAAGAATTGTGTTAAAATAAGGGTACCATTAGGGTGTGTGGATACCCTTGGTTGTGTCATGCTAGAGTAATGTCTTATTTCTGTAGACAAAAAACATCAGTCAGGACAGTTATAACACACACATTCACTGCAATTAAAATCTATGGTTTATAAATCCTTGCAAATCCTGGGTTATCTGCCCGATCTATTTCACTTCTATCCCTTAGGCAAACTATGATTT
This sequence comes from Emys orbicularis, assembly GCF_028017835.1. Taxonomy (NCBI): domain Eukaryota; kingdom Metazoa; phylum Chordata; order Testudines; family Emydidae; genus Emys; species Emys orbicularis. Next base: position 34,212,053 of record NC_088691.1, read on the forward strand.
TAGAATGTGTGGAAGGAAGAAAGATCAATTTTCATGAGAGAAAAAAATTAATGTAACCTTAACGGTTCAGGAAAACAGTGTAATTGGTGTAGTTGCCTCAGTAGGCACACATGCAAAGGCTCAGTTCAGAGGGGCACCTGCAGTAGCCCCGCCAGTGTGGAGTAAGGAACACTGAGCTGTGCACAGTCATTGAGCTTTCCAAAGGTATATGAAACGTTGCATCCCAAGCTGTTATTTCAAAGCCTAGCAGCCCTAATAATGAGATGCACTTAGCACAGACCACTTTATGTCACAGTTACTTGTTGTGTTCTGCAGAAATACAGGCACCCATCCTACTGCTCACAAAACTGCAAAAGCCACATGGCCTCTTAACGCAACTTAGATTACCTCGGAATAATGGAGAAAAAATTGCCATGACTATGACTGTTTCATATTACCACTTTACATTTGTGAAGCTGTAGGTTAAGTTGCTTTTGCACATTTACAATGAAAATCTCAGAACTATGAACCTTGTTGAAATTCAAACTCACTTTCCAGCTTCTTTTCTTTGTTTCTTTTCTTTTCTTTTTATTGGAGTTATGTCTCTACGAAGTGATGAAACTAGAGCTGGTGAACTTAGGAAAACCTCATTTGCCTCAGGCTCTGAGAGCCAGCAGGAACGCTAGCAAACCTGTTTAACTAGGTCACTTTCAAGGATGTGTTTTTAAAAAAAAAAAAAAGACTGGAGACCCCCAGGGTCTCTTACTCTAATTGGTAAAGTATTTCCTCCACCCTCTTCTTAAATAAAACTTTGACTAATGCTTCTTCCTGGTAATTGGTCTGGCTTCACTTACATGTACATTATTAATGTGAATGATGAAATATTCCTGTTACTGCTCTTGTTTGTTCTGTTTTTTCAGTATGAAGAAATGTACCATCCAGTGAATGCTTTGGGCCTGACTCTCCTTTCACTTTTTACAGCTGTGTAAATAAGGAGTAACTCCACTGATCTCACCAGTTACACCAATACAAATGAGAAGAGAATGTGTTTCTGTGTACGTTTAGTGTTGAATCTTCCTCTGTGTGGAGGCCAGTTTAAAACTGGGATGGGTTTATAGGTTGTCTTATTTTTTTTTTTTTAAAGGAAGGGGGAAAAAATCGTTCATAGTCTGTCAGGTTGACAGGTCATATACATTGCTGTAGTGCCATTAAAGTCAGTGAAGCTATGTGAACATACACTAGCTGGGAATCTGACCCAGAATTTCCTAAGTTATAGTATATAGTGATGAAGAGCTGTTTGGGTTTTTTGTTTTTGTTTTTCATCCTGAATTTTCATCCTGGAGGCCTGAAGTTTACTTCAAGGGTCTAATTCTCCTTTACACTAATCCTCCTTTACACCATGCTGGTAGCATAAAGAGGATGTAAAGTGGAGATTAATCTCCATTTCCTAGGGGGCCCTAGTGTAAATTAGACTCAGGGCCTAAGTACTTTAGGCTTCCGCCTGAGGAAAACCTGGCCCTTTGCTGTAGCCAGCAACCTTCTCTTAGTAGGGCTGGAACAAAAAATAGATTGTTCAAATGTTAGGCAAATCATTCTACATACCTTTTTAGATATGTTTGATCAGTGGTTCTCAAACTTTTGTACTGGTGATTCCTTTCACATAGCAAGCCTCTGAGTGTGACCCCCCCCTTATAAATTAAAAATACATTTTTTATATATTTGTAACCCTTCTGCCCGTCTGGGGGTTCCGTTTCAATAACACAATGCAAAACCGGCTCGAGCCCCGACCCAGTGACCTGGGACAATTACATACCACCCTCTGGGCGCCTCTAAGAGGCAATACTTCCCCTCTCGCAAGCACAGAGTCTGAGTGTAGCAAAATCCTTTTAATAAAGGAGGGAAACAATGCGGCATTATGTTGGGGAAACACCACAAACAGGATTCATAATACAAAGAGCAAAAGACCCCCCCCCCAAATAACTTTGGCGGCATCCTTTTCCCCTCAGGGTCTTAAGTCCAGCAACCCCAAAATCACCCCAAAGTCCAATAACCCAAAAGTCTCTGTCCCTGGTCAGTGCAGTCCCAGAGTTCAAAAGTTTATCTGCAGAGTTTTACCTCCCAGCCGGGGGTGGTGGTGGAGGAGCACAGTTTTGTTAAGGGTCACCTTACGTGGTCCGAGGCCGACTGCCCCGCCTCTCCATGGGGTTCTGCTGCAGCCTTCACTGCGAGCTACTCCACCAGCCGCTCCGCTCCACCAGCCATCCCGTGAGCCGCTCCAGTCATCCCGCAAACTGCTCTGCTCCGCCAGCTGTCCCGCGAGCCGCTCCAGTCATCCTGCAAACTGCTGTGCTACACCAGCTTCTCAGCAACATATCTTCAGGCCCCCCCACAGCACTCAGTGATTTCAGCTCTCAGTAATTTTATCTCTTTAGTGATTTCAGCTTGTAGTAGGGGAGCCTCAGTGCTGGTGCACCATTGGCCCAAAGTGAATTCAGCTCAGCAGCCTTTAGCTAGATTCCTAATAGAACTAAAATTAGCTCTGATATTCCACAGTAGAGAGAGGAGGCACTGTAATTGGTATTTCAGGCCCTCAAAAGGGGCCCATACTATCAGGTACAAATACCTGTCCCCAGCCACTCTCAATTCACTGGGTTTTGGAACCCATGTCCCTTGTCTAGCGAGTGCTACTTAGTTGATGGCGAGTCCCTCTGTCATAAAACAGTTTCATTGTCCTTGATTCACATAATCAGGGTAACAACACTTTATTCTTCCTGCCTCAATAACAGAGAAATTGGGGATCCCACAGCAGCCAAAGTGACCATTTGGGCTCATGCTAGGCGGGGTGGGTGTGCCTATGCAAACAAGATCAGCCCCTGAAGTTCTTTTCCACAACTTGCCACAATTCACCACCAGATGTCAGGGTAGAGCTCATCCTGACTCAGCTTACATCTTTGTTGGAGGAAAAGCAGGGTTTGGGGTGGAGGCTGACACCTCACAACCCCCTGAGGGGTCCCAACCCCCAGTTTGAGAACCCCTGTGTTTGATCCAGCTATATCGTCACCACAGAACTAGAGCAAGCTATACTTGAGTTGCTTCTGTCAGGTGAGCCTCGTTTGAGTGAGAGTGGCCACACTGTGTAATAATACTAGAGTTTCTGTGTCCACAGTGGTGCTGTACACACTTGTGTGTGGCCCTTAGACTTTTTTTGGGGGTGGGTGGGTGGGGGGTAATATCCCATGATTCTTAGTGCTGCAGTAAGCTGAGCTGCACTATGAACTTTTGCAGTGTATTGTGGGAGAACTTGTCTGCCCTTTCTGGGAACACTGAGGGAACTGTGGGATGGCAATGGAGAGCTAGTGGTACTTGAGTGATGCTAGGTTGCATCCACACTACAAAGTGGTCATATTTGCAGTTAAGACCTACAGTCAAACTGTGGAGAAGTGTCATGTTTCTGAGATGAACAGCTGAGAAAATGTAGCTGGTTTATTTTTCAAGTTTAATCTAAATTGTCTGAACTTATGGGACAGCCCTGGACTTGCGGTCTAGCCCTGTATTGTGACCGGCCCTGCTTGGGCCCACAGAGTTGAGAAGAAGGGTACAAAGAACCTTTCCCATCTTTGTGCATCTCGCGGTAGGGGCCACACAAATACAGTGTTTGCATTCAGGACCTCTGCGAGTCTAGAGTCCACTTGTGGATGTGCATAGACCCTGGTGCTGCCTCCCCCACAGGGAAGCTGTGCTCACTCTCCATGGAGAGACATGCATGCTGCACCTCTTCAAAGGATGACAAAATGGCTGTGCTCCTTCCCTCCCAAATTATTCATGGCACTGTGCCTGTCTGCTCCCTCTAAAGCAGTGCGCTGTTTCAAAGATGCAGTTTACTCCTACATTTTGTAGTGATGCTTTAAGTTTCTTATTAAAAATTTTGCTTTTTTTTTTTACAAGCGGGAAAAATACATGACAAAGGAAAAGCTTATCTAGAGCATTCATTTTTAATGAGCACACAAGATCTAAAGTTTTCCTGTGATGCTTTCTCTGAAAGGGCCATACTGAGAGGTAATGTAAGTTGCATGTGGGTTAATCAAAGCAAACCACCAGTAATAAACCTGAGGAGAGGCTCTGTCATAAGCCTTCTTTCCCTTTTTCCTGTATCTCTTTTGTTTTTCCCTTGGTGAAACCCTGCCTTTCCTGGTCTTGGTGTATTACTTATCTCTTTTTGTAACTTTCCCCACTATCAATGTTACCTTTGAATTTTGTCCAGAATGGTACAAAACAGATCAAAAAATCAACTAGATTGCAAACTGCACTTTATATCATGTTTCCTGTATCTAACTGACTTATATCACTGATGTTACTCTAAGGGCATGATTACAATAAAAAACAAAACAAAACAGTCAGCTAAAAACAACCCATCCCTTATTCAAATGTGCCTATTTCACAAAAGCTGCAAGGAGTTGCTCATCAGAGATTCAAACTAGCAAACATTTGCCTTTAGGCATGCAGGGTTGGCAAAGCTTGTGAAAGCACTGTCATTAGCCCTTTAAAGCTCAAAATAAAAAGAGCCTGAATGCCACCTTATATTATATATTTTATGTAAAGATTTGGTAATTATTATTTTTTTGAGTAGCAATTTTCAGAAAGGCTTTTTTGAGCCCCAAACAAAAATAAAATGTCCATGCCAAGTATTTTTACTACTTTAATCAGGTGTTTTGCTGAGTTCAATAAAATTTATAAGATCTTTAAATAAAGATTGTGAAAACTGCCCTCTTAGTGCTACTCACAAAGCTCACTTCTGCAGAGAAGCAACCAAAAAGGAAAGAACTGTGACCTTACGAATCTGTGTAAGGCATAGATTTGGTGGCTGCAAAAAGTCATATTAAGGTTTTTCTTGATCAGTCAATAAAAATGTGTCTTACGGGCCCAGGGTCCTAAACATGGTTATTCTTGAACAAGAACAACAAAGTATTGTGCACATGTGTTCACAAATCAATAGACCAAAGAAACTAATTGTCTCACATCCTGAGGTCATATAAGAATATGGTTCCATTCTGTGCTGGAGGGAAGTGTGGGTCCTTTTAAAACATGTTGTCAGGGGTGAAAGTAACTTAAAGGATTTACCGGTATACCGGAGTCTTGAGCTAGGGGCGGGGCCTCAACCGGAAGGGGCGTGGCCTCAACTGGAAGGGGAAGGGCGTTTAAATCCCCGGGCCCTTTACCGTACCGGCTTACTTTCACCTCTGGAAATGTGGAAATGCCTCTGTATCCATTTGTTTGGGGACATGATACAGAGATGCATGTGTCACAACCTGGACCTGTCCCCATCTCTGGATAGACACCAGGCTGGTGTGAGTGGCCAGAACTGCTGGATCCTACGTGCTCCTAAGGCACCTGGGTCAGGACAGAGCTGCATCACTGTTTCTAGATATGAGGCTTTAAGGGCTTGTCTACATGGGGAAAAGCCCACAGTATCTGGTGTGTACTAGCCGCTTGGCACAGGCTCCCCATGTGGACAGTCTTACTGTGCATTAGCTTCATGCACATTGGAAGTGTACTAAGCTAAACCACCTGAGGGCACTCTGAGTGCAAAGTAAGAGTGTCCACAGGGGGAAGTTTGTATGGAGTAGCTAGTGCCCTGTAACTTCACACCCTAGCTTACAGCACCCTGACTTCCCTGGGAAGACAAGCCACTAGACATAAGCTTCAGGTCTGCACTTCTTTCTTGGGTCATGGGTCTCCACAACCAACCACCTAAAACCCCAAACCCAGTGCCTCGACCTTCCTGTGCCTCCCAGTTGATTATACAGCTCTCTCAGTTCCACCTTGCTGTGGGTATGCTGAACTTCTCAATTTAACTCCTTTAGGGGTAATGCAGTAAGAAAGGAAGGAGCTGAAAGTGCTAGAGTTACAGACCTTGAAAAAACAACAACCAGTCATGAGATGCAAGATGCCTTCTTCTTTTTCCCTAACCCTCCCCTGCCTGGTCTGATCTGGTCAGTGTTTTAGGCAAGGCAGAGCTGTCCTGCCTTCCCTCTTTGTCTTCAGCCCAGTCTTCTGAGGTGTGGCAGTGTTCAGCCCCTCATTCATAGAGCATTCCCCCTTAAACATTGTCTCTGATGCTTCTGGGCCATGGACTCAAGCCACAATCCCCAGCTCAGAGAGTCAGAACGGGAGAGTTATTCACAGTGATGGCCCTTGATTGCTCTGTCATGCCTCCTCAGATATAATCATTCTACTTAATGTCAAGCCCCCACTACAAAATAGATGGTCTAATTCACACTGGAGGTTGCAATACAATGTGACGGTCACGTCCCAACATGAAGGTTACAATACGAAGTGCCAAATTGGAGCCACTGAAAGGAAATGGTGGTTGCAAAACAAGGAGTTCACAATCTGACACAGCATGTACCAATGGACAGAAACTACTACTCCTGAGCCACCACAAAGACTTGTCTAAGTAGAAGATTTTAAATAGAAAAATCATCATTGCTTTTTTTTTTCCCCCTTGAAAAATCCATTCCGCTGACAAATGGAGCAGGGATTCAGTAAAATTGGTAATCATAAAGAATAACTACTGGGACTATATAAAACATGGCTATCTTAACCTAACCACTGACTCTGGGGGTGGGGGAGAATTGCTAAGACAGCTAAATTGCAGAGTTTAAGAAACTTTGAGGAGATCTGAAGAGACTCTACAGTGTGCACCTCCTAACAGGGAACATTTCTAATCTGATCTGTAAAGGCAGGGATGAGGAAAACAGTGGCCGTAAAGCAAAAAAACTTAGTACCTGAAGGGTAGAAATCAAAGCACAAGAGTTGAGATCCTTGAGACAACCTGCAAAATGCAACTTTTATTTTTTTACTGGTGGGTCAGAGGGAGGGCAAACTAAAAGGGAAGGAGAGGAGACCACAAGAAAGGGAAAAAATAGGGAGTTCAAAACTGTGCAGTTGTGAAGACTGTGGAAATTTGGGTAGCTCAAGAGCCAATAATATAGTTTGACATTGGAAGAGAAATGGACAGATGACTAACTCACTGACTGAAATGTCTTAGGCCTTTCACAGCTCTTTGTCCAGGTGCTGATTTTGGCTTAAAAGTGAGAAAGCTGGGCAATTGGTCCTAATTGCGTTTAGTGTCCAGGAGATTAAAGGAAGGCTGGGTGCTGTCTGTGTGCTGCTGGCACTTTGGCTTAAGTTATCTCATCACCTATCCCAAAGACTTTGTATGTAAATTAAAATAACGTGGAGTAGAGAATTGAGCCTAATGGGATACCTCATTGGCCATAGAGGAATGGTTGCTCATAAGGGGGAAGGACTTGAGTCATTTCTGTCAAGTATCAGGGTGTAGCCGTGTTAGTCTGTATCCACAAAAACAACAAGGAGTCCGGTGGCACCTTAAAGACTAACAGATTTATTTGGGCATAAGCTTTCGTGGGTAAAAAAACACTTCTTCAGATGCCTGGAGTGAAAATTACAGATGCAGGCATTATATACTGACACATGAAGAGAAGGGAGTTACTTCGCAAGTGGAGAACCAGTGTTGACAGGGTTGCTTTTTTAACTTTGGAAGACCCTTTTCTAAGTAAGGTCCATTCATGAATATTTGCTCCATCCTTAAATGGGCAGAGAGAAGTTTCTCCACAGGAAGAACTATTGTGCACATCGTTTTGCCTTTGCAGGCATCCTTGTTAGGTTGGAATTGGTTCATATAAGAATGTTTATTAGATTTTTTTTTTTTTTTTTGAGACTCAAATAGAGATAAAACCAAGCATAATAAACTGGGGGACTGAAACAAGTCCATTGCCTTAAATAACTCAGTAAGATTTTCATTTATGTAGGAAACTACAAATATACATTAACAATATTCTTTAGAGAATGCAAGGGGATATTAGCAATCCAGAGGAAACTATATCTATTTGTCTTAGGGTATGTCTTCACTGCAAATAAATAAATAAATAAAATCATAACTTGAGTAAACTAACCCATAGTGAAGACATGGTAACTTGGCGTTTAGCTCAGGTTAGCAGTTTGGATTCAATCCCAGGTTTCCCTGTGTGTTTTAACTCAATGTGGGTGAGTTAAAAGCCAAGTTGCTGTGTCTTCACTGCTATTTTACCAGAATTTAAGAACACACTTTTTTTTTTTAATTAATTTGTTTGTTTTTGTTTGTGGCAGACATGCCCTTAGGCAAAACTGGCAAGTTACTCAGTTCTACCACATAGTTTATGGGGACCTTCTTTGAATAGCCATGTAGCATAATTAAAAAAAAAATGTCTGTTACATGAGGGGTTCATTCAGAGCCAAGTTTTCAAACATAGATGACTAAGAAGCACCTGCAGAATAAACCCAAGTACAAATAGGCAACCTCATACCTGAAACAGATCTTGATTGTGTATTGACATCTGTGGTGAGTGTCCTCTCAAGGAATTGAACATGGGGCCTCTGAATCTAAAAGCATGACCCACCACTGCTTGAACAAAAGGACCAGGTCTCTCAGATTGGCACCAATAGCGGACTTCTAAATCTTTATACATGGTCTAGCTCAGGGGTTCTCAAACTTCATTGCACCGCGACCCCCTTCTGACAACAAAAATCACTACACGACCCCAGAAGGGGCGACCGAAGCCTGAGTCTGCCTGAGCCCCCTCACCCCGGACTGAGGGGCCAAAGCTGAAGCTCAAGGGCTGAGCCCGAGGCAGGAGGCCTGTAACCTGACCCTGCCACCCAGGGCTGAAGACCCAGGCGGTGGGGCTCAGGCTTCAGCCACAGGTGGTAGAGCTCGGGCTTCGGCTTCAGCTCTGAACCCCAGCAAGTGTATCAGCGAGGGCCGTCCTTACCCATACACAAAGTACGCAGCTGCATAGGGCACCAGGAAATTTGGGGCACCAAATTTCCTGGTGCCCTGCGCAGCTGCGTGCTGCTAAAGCCCCTGCCCCGCCTCTTCCCACCCCTGCTCCATCCCTGCCCAGCCCCTTCCCCAAAGCCCCCACCCTGGTCTGCCCCCGCCCCACCCCTTCCCGCCCCTGCTCCTTCCCAGCCCTGCCCCCACTCTTCTGAGGACTGCAGCAGGGCCAGGCCTGCACTCACCCGCGGTGGGAAGTGCAGCAACCCAGCCCCAGCCGCGCTGCCGGTGAGTGCTGGGGGGACTGGTTTCCCCCCATGGAGGCCTGGGGCCAGCCCTGTCCCGCCCCCCACAGAGCCCTGGGGGGCTGTGTAGGGCCCCAGAATAGCTAGGGACGGCCCTGCTAACAGCAGCCCTAGTGACCCCATTAAAACAGGGTCCTGACCCACTTTGGGGTCCTGACCTCCAGTTTGAGAACCGCTGGTTTAGCTATTAGAAGGGGTCTCAGAGTCAGAGTGTGTTAGTGTTGCCGGCACAGAGGCCCGAGGACAGCAACAGCGGGGTTCGTTGCCCGGTGTGCTTCGCGCCAATAAAAACACCAGGGTGGAGAAGCAAACAAAGTTTATTTGAGATCTCAAAGTGGTGCAAGGAGACAGGCAAGTCTCAGATCAAGCACACCAGCAAAAACAGTTTTCCTCTCTTTATACATTTTACAACTAAGCTCCCCCCTCTCCCCCCCCTCTACCACCCCTCTACCGAAGGCATGTTTATACATTTAAGCCGTTAAATCATTCTGGGGCTATAAGTCTAGTTTGTTAGTAACTTCTCTCTAAACAGTTATCTGGTCTTGTTTACCCTTGGTTTATTACCTCTTCAGCCAGAAACATGCTAGCCTCATCATTATCGCTTGGTACCTGGTATGGCTGTTTACACATTCCATGCATCTAGCTTTCGAGGTCGATTAGAGCTAAACATTGAAGAACTTTGGTTCACATAGGCCTAGTGATATCAACATTAGCATGGGTTACATTAGCATGTTCACAAAATCCAGCTGGCATGTGCTTAAAAGCAGACCCTAACCTCAATACAAAGTTTGAAAAAATACTTCTGACACGCGTTAGGAAGAAACAGAGAGAAAACGAACACTGATTTTCCAAAATAGTATATCTGTTCTTCTAGCAAATGCAATTGCGGGGCCAAATTCTGTTCTGTCTTGCTGGGGTAAATAGTACAGCAACCTAGTAGATTTTGGATCACTATATCATTTCCAGCCTAGCTCTCTTTCATTGTAATACATTTCTACTGTCTGGATAAGGCTAAAATTTAGATTTTGTCCTACATAGCATGCTGCATTGTCACACAACTCACTGAGGAAAGCATAGTTAGTGTCCTCTTAACAAGATAACTGATATATATTAATTAAGTTTTTAAGCCTCTTGTTTCCTTAGACACAAATTACTTGGGGGCTTGTTGATCTGTGCACTGAAATTCCTGATAGGTACCTAGCAACTAGCTCTCCATTGAGTAGCTGACCAGAAGCCAAGTATTAAGGAGCACAGGCACATCAAAGGATTTTTCACTGCTTGCTGTTTCTTTGATGTATAGAACTATGCAGTGCATGTTATGGAACCCCAGGGAACACTGTCATGCCCAAGAGAGACAGGAATATGACAAATTATGTTAATTAGATGGTGTATATAGTATAATAAGAGAGGAACCAGAGGGGTTCCTTCTTCTTCACCCAGCACTCTGGAAATAGTAGTGTAGCTTGGCCGCCCCAAGTACATATGCACAGAGTCTAGGATGGTTTGTACTTGGGGTGGCTAGCCCGTGCTGCTGCTTGCTACTGCAGCTACACTATATTTTTTGCACACTAGCTTGATGAGAGCTAGCGTAACTGTCTGCTTGCACTGGGAATCACAGTCCCATACATCATAGGGTATGTCTACACGACGAAATTAGGTCGAATTTATAGAAGTCGGGTTTTTTGGGAAGTGATTTTATACAGTTGATTGTGTGTGTCCTTGCTAAGCGCATTAAGTCGGCGGAGTGCGTCGACCTTGCTAGTACCGTGGCTAGCGTTGACTTTTGGAGCGTTGCACTGTGGGTAGCTATCCCACAGTTCCCGCAGTCTCTGCCACCAATTGGAATTCTGGGTTAAGCTCCGAATGCTTGATGGGGCAAAAACATTGTTGCGGGTGGTTTTGGGTACATGTCGTCAGTCGCCCCTCCCTCTGTGAAAGCAACGGCAGACAATTGTTTCGCGCCTTTTTTCCGTGTGGACTCCATACTGCTTTCAGCAGACGGTACAGTAGGACTGCTAACCGTCGTCATTGAATGACCGCTTCCACTGCAACTCTGCTCTCCTGCTCTCCTGGTGCCATGAATCCACCTCGCAGGTCCTCTTTATGACCATCGTCATCCACCGCTTCCGTTGCAACTCTGCTCTCCTGCTCTTGTCTCGCCATACCACAGCAAGCGTGCAGCCCGCTCAGCTCAGCTAACGGACATCGCCGCTGTTGTGTCCTGGTGCTGCTGGTAGCAGACGGTGCAATAGGTCTGCAAAACTGGTCTTCCAACCACCGCTTCCGCTGCCACTCTGCTCTCCTGCAGACGCCATACCATGGCAAGCATGGAGCCCACTCAGATCACTGCAGCAGTTATGAGCATTGTAAACACCTTGTGCATTATCCTGCAGTATGTTCAGAACCAGAACCTGCAAAAGCAGGCGAGGAGGCGACAGCAGGGTGGTGACGAGAGTGATGAGGACATGGACACAAACTTCTCTCAGAGTACAGGTCCCGCAAATGTGGACATCCTGGTGGTAATGGGGCAGGCTCATGCCATGGAATGCTGATTCTGGGCCCGGGAAACAAGCACAGACTGGTGGGACCGCATAGTGTTGCAGGTCTGGGATGATTCCCAATGGCTGCGAAACTTTCGCATGCGTAAGGGCACTTTCATGGAACTTTGACTTGCTTTCCCCTGCCCTGAAGTGCAAGAATACCAAGATGAGAGCAGCCCTCACAGTTGAGAAGCGAGTGGCAATAGCCCTCTGGAAGCTTGCAACACCAGACAGCTCGACCGGTCAGTCGGGAATCAATATGGAGTGGGCAAATCTACTGTGGGGGCTGCTGTGATCCAAGTAGCCAGCGCAATCACTGAGCTGCTGCTATCAAGGGTAGTGACTCTGGGAAATGTGCAGGTCATAGTGGATGGCTTTGCTGCAATGGGATTCTCTAACTGTGATGGGGCGATAGACGGAACGCATATACCTATCTTGGGACCGGACCACCTTGGCAGCCAGTACATAAACCACAAGGGGTACTTTTCAATGGTGCTGCAAGCACTAGTGGATCACAAGGGACATTTCACCAACATCAATGTGGGATGGCCGGGAAAGGTGCATGACACTCGCATCTTTAGGAACTCCGGGCTGTTTGAGCAGCTGCAGGAAGGGACTTACTTCCCAGACCAGAAAATAACTGTTGGGGACGTTGAAATGCCTATAGTTATCCTTGGGGACTCAGCCTACCCCTTAATGCCATGGCTCATTTAGACCAGGACATAGTGTAGACATAGCCTGTGAGTGTTCTTACTTACCACATGTTCTGTATTTGCAGGCAACACAGTATCAGATGCAGGTGAAGTTCCAGACTTCTCTCTGAATTTCCCTGTTGCGTGTAAAGTTGTCAGATCTGTAACTAAGTTGTACTTGAGCATTACCTGAAGTACTCTGAGGGTTAGAGGAAGGACCATTATTAATTGTAGAGCCTTTATTCTCACTGGTGTGAGGAAATGCTTAAATTGAGTAAAAGTTTCACAATCTGGGTCTGAATACTTGTACCTTAGTAACACGCAGAGGCACCAATAAACCTACCTCCCCCACCTTGTAGTAGGTGATATACAAACACATACTGTCACTATTTGGGGAACTGTCTATGAACAACTTATGAATACTGGTGGATGTTATGACATTGCTGCATCAGATATGCTCTAGTTCAAAAGGAATTATTTTGGGGAAGTTCTATGGCCTGTGTTATACGGGAAGTCAGAAAAGATAATCACAATGATCCCTTCTGGCCTTAGAATGTATGACTCCATGACATGCAAATGGAGAGGAAAGAGGGACAAAATCAAATATATATAATATATATAAAAATACCATTTTCACATGCCTATATATGTTTGCTTTTATGACTGTAAATAGATAAAGTAAATGCAGGTGCTGAAGCATTAGATCCTCGTTTCTGGAATGGAATTATACCTAGCCTTGTCTGCCGATTCCAAGGAAAAGTGATATTTCTTCATTTCCATTTGATGTATCTTTTTTTTTTCTCCAGCATAATAAAGGATGATCATACTTTTAGATGTTGACATTTTAGAAAGCTGAGATGGGTCTGTAGTGGACTGCAAATGATGAAAGCTTAATGAAAGTTATTTTCTTATAATAGCTCTAAATTGGTTCTCTTCTCAGAGTAGAGTGGTCCTGTGGATTGGGTTTGAACTTTTGCCCCCTTTGTAATCCAGTAGTGACCGTTGTAATACAAAATCATTCTAAATGCACAGCTTTTTGAAATCCAGAGTTAAGAGAGCTGATTGAACTTGAATTTTCATATTTTATATATGTAGGAAAGTATTATCATAAAGACATAAAGCGTTGTTTTTTCCTGCTGTAATCCAGTGCAAGCCTAAAAGTTAAAATTAGAAACTGCTTTCTATCAATATGCTGGAAGATCATAAATGAAAAGCAATGGGAAATTGGGATTTTAAACTTCCACACTAGGGATAAAGCTTTTGTATTATTCAAGCTCTGAGCCTAAATAAGTCCTTGTACTAAATGCATTAGTACAGGGGTAGGCAACCTATGGCACGTGTGCCAAAGGCGGCACGCGAGCTGATTTTCAGTGGCACTCACACTGCCCCTGTCCTGGCCACCGGTCCGGGGGGGCTCTGCATTTTAATTTAATTTTAAAAGAAGCTTCTTAAACATTTTAAAAACTTTATTTACTTTACATACAACAATAGTTTAGTTATATATTATAGACTTATAGAAAGAGACCTTCTAAAAACGTTAAAATGTATTACTGGCATGCGAAACCTTAAATTAGAGTGAGTAAATGAAGACTCGGCACACCACTTCTGAAAGGTTGCTGACCCCTGCATTAGTACAAGCTACGGTCCCAATCCTGTAGCTGTAAGGTCATTTGGACTTCTTCTATTGACACCAGCATTTGGCCCTTTAACAGCTAAACTGCTAGAAGAGGCAGGTTAATTAATATGCATGTTTGAGTTAACAGAACTTTATTGCTTTACATTGTGCTTCAATTTAACTGTCATCATCAAAGATAATAGAAGCTATTCACACCTTGATGCGCACACCTGCATCTCATTAGTATCTATGGGAGTTATGCATACATATTAAGGAAATAGTAAACCCTTTTAGGATCTTTAGTGCAGACTTCTTCACTTTGGTAGGTGCACACAAATATAGAGAATATAGAACAGACATATAGACCATCAAAGAGACAGGCTGTCGGATTATGTGTATAGTACTTATGTATTAACATCAATACAGTAATAGCCCCTAACCGTTCACCTAAAATATAGAAAACCCTAGAAAATTACACTGTATACCCTAGGGAGTAGGGTGGTGCTTACAGTAAAGACAGATAAATAATACACAGGGATAATATAAAAGAACAATGCGTCCAATAAAACATTGTTTCAAAACATTTCAGCTTTTGGCTTTTGGTATGTTATGGGGAGGCAAAAGGAGAAGAATCTGTTCTGCACTCATTGTGAGCCTGTTATTTTTAAATGTGTTTGCAATCCCAGTTTTCACCCAATAGCGAAAAATGGGAGAGTGGTATCGGAACCAAGATTGTTCCTTCCTTGTAGAATATGATCACCTAAGAATGCCAGCATACTGTGTACTCTAACAGACTTTGATCGTCCACATTTTATTCCAAGTGTCTTTGCACACAGCAATTAGTAGATGTCAATCTATCCCCCCCCCCCCCCCAACACTGGCAATGTAAGTAAATAGTAGTTTGGCAAAATTCAGTAAATTAGGCTGTAAGTCATTTAACACACCCAAGGAAAAAGCTGAAAATCTCCTAGATTTTCTTTACCTCTGGTAGGTAGAAATACTGTTCCGAAAACCAAAAACAACATCAAGAAAACTTCCATGGTTACCAAAGTGTCTCTGAATGTAACAAAATCCTGCTTTCAGTGCTTACAGTTGTTTGTCTGTCTGCATGAATCTGGGTGAGATGGCTCTAATCTCCTGTTGCATTGATCTCTCACATTCATGCTGCTGTGGGTCATGGATCCATAAGAAATCTGACACTTGCTAATACACCTCTACCTCGATATAACCCTGTCCTCAGGAGCCAAAAAATCTTACCACGTTATAGGTGAAACCGCATTATATCGAACTTGCTTTGATCCACCGGAGTGCGCAGCCCTGCCCCCCCGGAGCACTGCTTTCAGGGCCGGCTCCAGGCACCAGCTTACCAAGCAGGTACTTGGGGCGGCCACTTCGGAGAGGGGTGGCACGTCCAGCTGTTCAGCGGCAATTCGGCGGACGGTCCCTCACTCCTGCTCGGAGCGAAGGACCTCCCGCCGAATTGCCGCTGCAGATCGCGATTGCGATCGCGGCTTTTTGTTTTGTTTTGTTTTGTTTTTTTGTTTGTTTTGCTGCTTGGGGCGGCCAAAACCCTAGAGCCAGCCCTGACTGCTTTACCGCTTTATATCCGAATTCGTGTTATATCAGGTCGTGTTATATCGGGGTAGAGGTGTATATTTCTAAATGAGTATGCGTGTAAAAAGTTTGTGCTTTTTCTCTCCAATTTAGGCACAAATCTATGCTACATGAACTAATTTGATCACAACCTTTTTGAAGCTGAATATTTGTAAGAAAAGTTGATTTCTAATTACTGCTGTGGCCTTGCTGTGCAGAGGGGGTTATAAAATTCTAAGTAATCTTAAAATGGGTCACACTTATTGGGCAAACACACTGTCAAACCTTCTTTAGGTTTAAAGTGCCAGCATCAATTTGTTAAGCATCAACTTGCATTCATATGTGATTGATAGAATTAATGAGAAAAGCTCTGCTTATTCATAATTCTTCATCTTGTAAGCCTGAAATTCTTAGTAAACTGTTTGTTCAACCTAGCAATTTCATATGAGTATGTTGTCCAACTTCCTAAGGATATTTCTAGTTGCTTGGCAATGGATTGTGGAGCAATTCATTTAAAGTTCAATGAACATAGGAATAGAGTAATTTATTCAAATCCACCTCTTATTAAATCAGGATTTGACTTTTTTAAATATTTTTTTTTCAGACTAATAAAACGGACTTGAAAGAATTAGCAAAACCTCAGTGGAATTGTGACAAAGTAATTCTGATGACTATGTTGTCTATTAAAGTTTTCACTGCCAGTAACTGTGAGCTGAACGGAGATGAATATATTTTCTATTGTTTTGTGGATTGTCAGAAGGGGATTTATTTTTAAACAGTTTATTGTCTCAACAGCATCTTCCTTTCAGGATAAGTAACAAGTAGATCACACATCTGCATTTTTACTTGGCCTGTGAGTATCTGAATATTTTATAAGCGGGAATGCTTTCCTTCTTTACTATTGGAAAACTATTCAGGTAGTAAAGGTAAAGAAGTTTCATGCTGCATTTGTAGAACTGGGACAGATCTCAAATAGGCATGGATACTTGAATTGTATACCTCATAGTAAATCCATGCATCGTAGAAGTAAACGTTTGACTTTCACTTCAAGTATGTGACCAACCTCATCTCACTGAGGCAGGTACTTCAAAATATAAGACTCTCATTGATTCAAACTTTTGTGAAGTACAGTAAAAGCTTTGTTATCCAGTATGTGGGGAGAATGGGGGGTGCCAGCTAGTCAAAAATTCTGGTTAACTAAGAGTTATACTTAGCAAGGGAGGGAGGGAGTTGGGGTGTGGGAGGGGGCTTGGGGCAGGGGGTTGGGGCACAGGAGGGGTTTCAGGGTGCCAGATCCAGGCGACGCTCACCTCTGGCAGCTCCCTGCAGGTGGCGATGTGTCCCTGCTGCTTCTAGGTGGAGGCGCAGCCAGGTGGCTCTGTGTGCTGCCTCCGCCTGCAGACGCCACCCCTGCAGCTCCCATTGGCCATGGTTCCCGGACAATGGGAGTTGCTGAGCCAGCACTCTGGGTGGGGCGGTGGCAGCATGCAGAGCTGCCTGGCAGCGCCTCCACCTAGGAGTACTGGGGACATGTTGCCACTTGCAAGAAGCTGTCTGAGGTGAGTGCTGCCCAGATCTGGACACCTGGCAACCCTATCAGAAATGCAGATTTCTAGAGCTTTCTGGTTGGTAACAGGCCAGATAACACAGCTTTTACTGTAGTTTGTGTTTGTGTGTTTGTTTTTTGTTTTTAAACATAGAAGTGTTCCACCTCTCTTTGTTTTGATTTGTGTATCTCAGCCCATTGAAGTCAATGGAAATTTTACTATGGAATTCTGTGGGCTTTAGATCAGGTCCATAGGAGCTAATTATTATGCAATGTGTATTGAAAAAAGGAGCCATACTCATAGTGCAAGACTGAAAATCACATATATATGTCAAACATCTTTTCAAAGGAGTGAATTGGGGGAATAATATCATTGAATTCACAAATAGTGACATTTGGCTTATGATTTTTGCTGAAATACATGAATCAACTTTCTGCAGGCTTTGACAAGTGTGCATGGCCTGATAGGCACTTTGCAAATATTTGTGGGCTAGATGCAGATTGTCGTGATAGGTGGAGTGTCTGAGAGTGAACCCTAAAAGTTAGTTGTTCCAGTCTGCAAAGATCAGCTGAAGTAAAATTACATGGGGAGGAAAGTAGTCCAGTATGGAGAATCCATAGGAGGAAGCCATCTGTGGAGATGAGAGATTGTCTGTCTCAGAAGGAATGAGGTTTATTCATGTCTAATGTGCAACATTTGTTAGAGTTACGTGCAGTTTGCAAGATCTGCAGAACCTCCTCTTACTTTGTGATCCTTAACTCTGTCCCTGTAATATCACCAAGAAAACCAGAAACTCAGAGCCAATCTTGTCCATCCTGCAGACAAGTTTTTGTTAATATTAACAGTAAAGTGTTAGTGTATTTCTGGTAATTGAAATAACCTTTACCGGTTAGCACAGTTTTGTGTTAGCTGTTCTCAGGGTGGCGCTGATGGGTGCAAATCTAAAGTTCTTTGCCTATTTATTTGCATACTTGTGAACGTTTGGGGTTATTTTTATAAAATGGAATAATAGTTTTCTGTTTCTAGGCTGCTTGAAAAAAACTACAGCATTCATTTTGTGGTTTCTTGGTTGAAGTAAGTGATAAGGCTCTTTCAACCTTAAACTCCAGGTTAACAAACTACTTTTCCAGGGAAATAGGAACTTTTTTTGTGAAATTGCTATAACTAGGAGAACATTTCACTGCATCTCTCTAGATCAAATTCTTTGTCCTGTGGCTCCCTAGACTAGAGTTCCAAACCCACCCCCACAAAAGCTGAGGGGGGGGGGGGAATCCATCAACAACAACATTGTTTCTGAGGCAAGCTAACAAAGCCTAAATAAATCCTCTCTGGGGCATTAAATAAGGCAAAGTAATAAAATGAGCCAAAATCATTCCAAGTATAGTGACGACATGATAAACAGAAAACCACTGAATCAATATGATACCTATAGATCTAAATAGCATAAAAATGGTTGCACTCTAGCTGAAGGCAGTAACAAAGAACGCTGATCAAACTCTAATACCATGTAATGTATTCCTATTCTAGATGCACTGGTATGTTATTAACAGTACCCAGGTATGCAAGGTAATTCGTGGGCTGTTCAGATAATTGGGGAATGGTCCAGCCCACTAGTTCACAGATCTCTTGAACTAATAGCAAGAAAGAAATGCAATAATATATCATGATTTTATACTCAGCCATGTGCTGTTTTGGCTGCTGTAAATTCATATTCTCTTTAGAGTGAAAGAGAGGAAGGTTTGGAAGGAAATGTCAGCACTTTTTTGACTTACAATAATATGAGTTGTAAAATAGGTCTGTAAGATTGAATGGAGTCTGTAGGAAAAAGCCAGCAATTTTTACTGTGGAGAATTGTTAGTTCTTGATTTGAACTTGAGCTGCTGCTTTAAAGAATCTTCTAAGGACATCTATAGAGTATATATAATAGTATAAGTCACAAAATTTGACATTTTATATAGTGTAATTTGAATTGCGCTGGTAAGTCAAAATGCAGTGCTGAGAACACACTGAGATGGAAAGATATGAAATAGCTTATTTCAATTTAATAAAATTAACAGTCACACAGATAATCAATTATCTCTGATATGAAATAACTGTCCATAGTGCACCAAATTTTTGAAAAAAATGCCCTCCATCTGTATGTTTGAGAAACGTTGCACTCACAAATTCCTGCATGCACTACTCTGTGTGTGTGTGTGTGTGTGTGTGTGCGTGCGCCTGCCTCTACAAATAGATACTATGGTAAGGCCCATTTGACAATTTGGTCCAGTAAGTTTAAAAAATGGTGTGGGCCCTCAATACATCCTGTTTTCTAGACAATTATAGCTGTAGTCGTATGAGAAATAGTGTGTTTGTTTATGTTCTTTCTGAAGATTGTTACTTCGTTTACAGTGTGTTAAAATCTAGCAATTTTTTAATTAATTTATTTATTTATTGTTAAAATGGAAAGGAAAATTTCACAAAAACACAATAGTTTAGGTAATGGGAATGTGACAGGAATAAATATTCCCTGTAGCCAGAGGTGTCAAGAATTAGCCACGTACTATCTAAAGCAAGGAGTTTTGACTGAGGATCGGGCCTTGTGTGTGTGACACAGGAATGCAGCTGGTTATAGTGACTGAAGCATAAGACATACATTCAGGACCCTTGAGTTATATTTCTGAGTAGATGCCCCCTCAATATGATTCTCATTAGATAATTCTCTCTCTGCCTTGATTTACCCATCTGTAACTCTAGAACGACATGTACACTACATAGAGTTGCTGTATGGCTTGTTTAGTTGAGGTTTGTACACAGCTTTGTGAGCCTGAGATGAAGGATGCTGTATAATTATGCAGAATTTCCTGTTTATTAATTCTGAGCCCTTTTCTCTGGATATGCTAGGCCATCTTCCCTGATTTGCTGTGGCTGCTTTGGGCTGTACGCTGGGCCTCATCTAGTACTGGTATAACTAGCCCAGCAAAGAGCACCCTTGCGGAATCTGGTGTAGAACTGGCGTAGGAGTTTCCTGCTGCTGCCAGACATAGCAAGGGAAAGGGAGTGCTCTGGCATGAAAAGGAGTGTGGCTGGGACCCATTTCTACTCCATACTGATTCCCAGTTTCATTTTCAGACTCTTGTGGCCATTTGCAGCTGTTTGTTAATTATGGCAGCCCTGGGGCAAGATCAGAGAAGAATAAAAATTTGCTTTATGGCCACAGTTCAGCAAAGCATGTAGGCAGTGCTTGAATTACAGGTGGGCTTTGAGGGTTTTCTACTTTTAGGGGCTACCTCACTTCAGTTGCGGGCCCCCTTATTTCTCACTACTGTTTAAACTAAAGTAAGCCATTTGGTATTCAGGACCCCATAATCCTCCCCTCCCCCCATAATTCTATTGTGGCACTTAGGCACATTCTTATCTAGCGCCACTGAAATTACTGGAATTACTCATATGCTTTAAGTTAAGTGTTGGTTTAAATGATCTACTGAATCAGGACATGTTCCATCTTTGCATACACACATCCCTGTCCTGTGCTCTCTGCAGTTTTAGATTTACCTTATGCCCTGGCTCTCTATGCTCACTATAACATGGAAAAAGGAGTTGCCAAACTAACAAAGAAAACAGTTTAAAACATAGCCAAACATAACAATTTAAATAAATCCATATTATAATTATAGGACACACTTCCTTAGCTTAAGGGCAGAGGTTCATGCCCACTAAAATAGTTCGTTTCCAATGCAACTTTGTGAGATACCATGGTATTTATCCCCTTTCAGATCCCCAGTGCAGATGGGGCATAAGTGTGTCCCATTTAAAGAAACATTGTGGGGCTATAAAATTGTGGTATAGATGTTTGGGCTTGGGCTGGAGACTAGGCTCTGTGACCTTCTCTGCTTGCATTGTAAGCCCAAGCCAATTTTATAGCCCTGCAGCCAGAGCCCTATGAGCCCGAGACAGTTGATCTGGGCCGGCCGTGGGTCCCTATTGCAATGTAGACATACCCCTAAAGAAATAAAGGGAAGGGCTATGTGCTGCTGTGTTGTTTATTTTATTTTATTTTATTGAGAGCTTTATGAGAACTTTAAAAACATTTAGATACTCTCTCCACAAAAGCAGGCATGCGGGTATTTTCTACCTGCAAAATGAGATTAAGTAATGTGTGTCCATGTCCCATCCCTAAATGACTTGTGTGTATATTTGTTTTAAAGGGGCATAATCAACCGGTGCTGATTTTTAAGCCTGTGCTGATTGATTTGCCCTGTTTGATGTATTATAAATCACACAGGAATAAAGTCACAGTGAAAATTTCATTAAACTTCTGAGGCAAAAGAGATCCATAAATAAAACAGTATGCAATGGAAGACAGAAGGAATACACTATTTCTTTTCCTTTTTAAAATTTAGATTTTAAGTTTACAGCCAAGGCCATTTTAACCTAGAGAAAAATAATAGCAGAAAAATAACTTGTCAAAATCTTGCTGTGAAGGTGTGATTATTCCTAAATTTATCCTTTGAAATAAAGCAATATCTCAGTACCCTTCATTTAGCCATCTACAGCACCCACTGTTCTATTTTATTAATCATAATTATTATTATTTATGATTAATTCTATTAGATCAATTTAACGACCTTACTCTGGAAATCTCCTATTAACTCCAGTGGGAGTGAGTCAGAACCTCAGAATGTGCAAACATGCTCATTTAATTTCATGCAATTCTAAAATTCCTATCATCCACATTGACAGATCTGTGGGACCTTGTTGAATTTCACACCAGCCCTTTTGTTTGTTTGTTTGTTTGCTATAAACTTCCTTGCAATTTTCTACTTTCCTCTCCTCAGTTATCCCTTTTCTTTCTACAACCAGACAACTCCGAGAAATATTTTTAATTCTTTTGAAGTGATAAGTTTCACGATTAACCTGTGAGTCTACGTACAAAGGGGGAGGGGGAGAATCAGACCTATATATCTGAAATAATGCCTTAAAAATAAAACCTACTGGGATATAATATTAACTAGTACAACTTAAGCTGAACTCTTTGCACGTTTCTGTATTGAAGAGTAAAATTTAGGTTAGATGTTGAACAGAATGGATTTTCATTAAAAATAGGGGGGAGGTAAACAACCCCCAAAACCCATATATCTACTTTGAAGTTGGATCTGATACTTTTTCTTCACTTGTTCCTTTTTTATATCCATAAATTCATGTTGTACTCAGACTGCTCCATTACATCTTAGCATCTTAAAATAAATCAGAAGATTCTCATCTTTTGGTTCTATTATATCATTACTATATGATAGAGCATATTTTATTGGCCAATTAATCCATGCCTTGGGTGCAGCTCTTCACAGGTGGTTTTACAAACAGTAAAGCCAAAATTCAGGAGATAAAACACTAGTGAAACTGAGGGCAGAATTGCGTCATAGAGAGGGAACTCAGTCTGCTTCTTTGAAACAGAAACCAATCTCAAGTATAGCCCAGGTATCCTGAGGAGCTACTGACAAGGTGTCAGGCTGCTAACACTGGCCTTGTCTACACTGTATGCTAGCCACAGGGTAAATAGTTGAGTGCTGGTCAAGGCATAGTAGCCTGCCCTGCTACTGCATGAACACACTGTTATTAGCATCCTGCGGTCACATCCTACCTCTGCACTGGCACTGTACAAGCAGCTGTGTCGGCTCATTTCCCAAGATTTATAGCACCACAACTCACTGTATTACTCAGTGCTCCCATTTGCAGGTTGCTGTGGGGCAACTTGGCTGTTCACTCTTGGGTTTGTGGGAGGAAATGTGATAAGCCTGGGAAATTCATTTCCTGGCAGTACCCAGCTGGTGTGATGGTGTGCTGTTAACCTCCTGAAGGTATGGATCTTGTTCTGCCTAACGACCAGGAGCCACTGCTTTGTATGGAGGTACTGTTTCTTTTTCCTACCTTTGCACAAGTTGCTTTTAGGAGTTGTTGGCAAGGATTTCAAGGGCTGTTTGGGGGCCAGAGAAGATTGAGGCAGTGGCTTGCAGTTAGGAGTATGTGGAGGCTTGCAAGGCGATTAATGCTGTGTTGTCCCCTTGTCAGAATTGGAACTATTCCTAAAATAACTGTGGGATTTGAATTGATGGGTTTCTGGAATTGCGTGGGCACAATTGATGGGACACGTATTTCCAACCTATGCTTGTTATATCGAGCAAGTGAGGAAAGCATACTTACTCCATTGTTATGCAGGCCTCATGGACTACTGTACCTCAGATGCACTGGAAGGGTGCATGATGCCAGGGTGTTCCATAGCCTAGGCTATTTCAATGTGGGCAAGCTGGTACATTCTCCCTTAACAGCACACTCATCAATGGCATGTCTGCGTCCAGTGTGATTTCAGAAAACCCCGCATACCCTCTCCTGCTCTGGTTGATGAAGCCTTATCCTGATATGCACCAATAGTACAAGAGGCAGTTTAACTACACACGGAGCAAGTACAGTAGAATGTGCCTTTGGCTGACTAAAGGCAAGATGTTACTGCTTATTGATTCATTTGGATTGCAGCATCTTTAACATTATCCATGTGACTGGGCATGTTGTGTGCTTCACAATGTTTGTGAGCTTGAGAGAGAGTACTTTGGGATGGACTAGGTTGCCAATAATTATAAACTGGAGTGGGCTTACAGACAAACCTTAGTTTCACATCACCTGCTATAGCAAAGACCATAAGAGGATGCCGCTTGTGCTTACATATTTCAACTGTATGGGAAATACAGGGGGGCTGAATGATGGGCTTACATGGCACATTTGGGCTGTTGCCTTGCATTCAACTGTAGTGCGTATTCATGCATTAAAGAAATAAAGATTCCTTTCTCCAACTTCATTGAAATTCATTGGCACTAAAAAAGTGGGCACATCAGTTACCCTAACTCAGTGAAAGTTTGTGTAAACATAAGATAAATTCTGTCACTCATCAGGACTGTAAACATCTTAAAGTATCCATTCTCTTTATGGCATTTTGGATCAGGTGTGGAGTGAAGATGATGCAGGTGAAGGTGCGGTGTTCCATGGCTCATTGCTAGGCTCTCCCAGGAATAGCTCACCACATTTTGTCATTTGAGATAATTCCATGAGGGTCCTGATTCCTAGTGATGTGCTCCCATATCTCAGGACCCTGAAGAGTCTCTCAAACATACACCTGTGAAACGATATGTATCAATCCATCTCACAATCGTGGTGAATTGAAATCAGGTTCGTCTCCTTTCTTTGATTCACTGCAGCCTCTTTTTCCATTTCTCCTCAGCCTCATTGCTCTCCATATTCTGCTGCTTCTTCAATTACACATGCTTTTCTGATCGCTTCTGCCTGTTGAGAACTTTTCCTTAGGAGTTGTCCCAAGAGAAGAAACTGTACCTTCCAGCTATCCAAAATATTTTTTGTGGGGGAAGAGGATATGGGGCGGATGTCTGTTATGAGAAGGCATAGCAGCAATTGTTATTATGTTTTACCTTTTTCAGACTGCTGCAACCTTACCAGATCTGTTGCTTTAGATACCAGAATGAAAGAAAGACCTGTTATTCCAGGCATTGGCGATGAAACCCTCCATTTATGTTGAGGAAAACTTTGTATGACTTTTGACAGATTAACTGATAAATGACTGGACAGAGATTATAATTTATGGCAATAGCAGCAGAGGCTTCCCCTACAAAGGAATCTTTTCAATCACTGGTTTTACTGGTTTGAAAAAAAATCCATTTTATTACTCTCTGAGAATGGTTGGTTGAAAAATCAGATCATCAGTAAACTGACTGCTGCACTGGTGGCAGGGTTTACTAATATGCAGGGGATTGGATGGTACTGAATATCTTTAAGCATAATGTTATGGCAATTTATATTGTGGCTAAGATGTGGCTACAAACCTTTTTAGCTTTTAACTTGTTTGCCATTTTGAATAGTGTGATTAGGAGAATGGGGAGCCCGGTGCCACTGCATCTGCCCTTGTATTGAAGCTGAAGTGAGGTTTATAGACTATGAAGAACCCACCTAAGTATAAACAACGAGGAGTCCTTGTGGCACTTTAGAGACGAACAAATTTATTTGGGCATAAGCTTTCATGGGCTAAAATCCACGAAAGCTTATGCCCAAATAAATTTGTTCGTCTCTAAGGTGCCACAAGGACTCCTCGTTGTTTTTGCTGATTCGGACTAACACGGCTACCACTCTGAAACCTGCCACCTAAGTATGTGCTTCATAATAACAGTGATAGCAGCCTGAAGTGCTGAGTCCTCCCCTGCTTTTTTAGTTTGGGAAATCTCCACCAGGCTCTGTTCTTCCTGGGTCAGAGAGGGGAACAGCTACTGTGAATCAGGTTTGAACTCCTCTCCAAGGTGAGGGCCACCCCCTATGCCTTTTCCTCTCCCTGCTCAACATCCGGGGCATACTGTCACATCTTTCCAGACATCCAAGTTCTGAACCCACACATGACCCAGCTCCACAGATGAGTGCATGCTGAAATGCAGCTCTGTGTTTGTGTGGATGCTCAGAACACAGTCTAATTCACTGTAAAACCAATAGGTTGTTGGGGCATCATCGGATCTCTTATTCTTATTCCTGGCCTTCCGGTAGCTCACCTTTAGCCTCTTTATCTTCTCTCTGCACTGCTTTCTGATCTGGTCTAGTCTGCTCAATTCTATGTTCTTCTCACTGCTTCTTTGATACATCTTCATTCAGTTTCATTTTCCCCTTTGTACTGTTAAAGTCATGTGTTTTGTTCACTTCAGCCCAGAGCTGCACCAGGATTCTGGCAGATTCATATGGTCAAATGGATGCATGATGATACAGTCTTATCAAAGTATAGACAGGTGCCATCCCAGTAATATATTCAACATAGCCCAGCTCCCCTAACTGAGCTTCCTTTCACCCATTCCTGCATTTAGGGTTTCTTCTTTCTGGGGCTGGCTGGCAAGTTCACCCCTTTAGATCAGGGTTTCACCACCCTGCTTTTAGAAACTGCATGCTGCTTAGTTCTTCCCCTCTTGGCTAGGCTTGAAGCATCACTTGCCTGTTCATCTGACCACACTTCTACTTCTCCTCAATGGGTCTAATAATCCCAAATACCAAATCTGGACCAATTGGGAGAGAGGGAAGCCTTGTCCCACCCATTCTACAAGGCACCTTGTCCCGGGCACTTAAAGGAACAGTCTAAGTTTTTCCCCATGTCTTCCCTCTCCCAGACACCAACAGTTAACAGGGACGCTTTTCCTCTCACTCAATGTTTTGATTTTTCTGGAAACCTGGAACAGGGTAAGGGGCCTTGCTACCTCTTCCAGTCTTAAAGGGACAGTACCTCATTACAAGCGGCCATTGTTCTGCTGTTTCAGACAGTAGAGATGGGCAAGCCTGGAAAAACTGCAATCAGGGTGGGACCATGGATGCTGAGCAGAGGAATATGAAGGTGAACCACTTCCAGGCAGGGGTCAGAGCGCATAGAGATGGCACAGTGATACTCAGGAGAGGGTGCCCAATGTGTATTCACACTAGTAACAACACAATAAAAGCAACTTCGTAGTCTGCCCTATAGCTCACAGCGTGGTGGCTGCCTCACCATGTGGCACTGATAACAGTGTGTGGATTTGTAAACATGTACTGTGTGAAGTAGGAAAAACCAGGTTGAGCACAAGGTTAGCACAAGTGATGACAAAGCCATTGTGCGCAATGGGTATAGGTACGGAGTCTCCTTTTCCAGGATAACTGCCAAGCTGGCAGTTCTCTGCTCCACAGAGCTTTTCTAGCAGCTTTGCGGTATTTAACTTTCCATTCCTTTTAGAAAAGGTGACACATGTCTGGAATTCAAGAAAACATGCCACGCTTGCTGTTCTGGTAGATGCTAAATGTTAGAAGCAGTCAGACCTTTAGAAAAGCAAATTTACAAGAAGCCTGGGTGGGGAAGGCTTCCTGCTGAGCTGAATACAGGAGGGCAGGCAACATTTTCTCTCTTTGATTTCTGTCACATTCAACAGAGTTTCCCAGGTGGCTGGACTGCTTTCAATACTATGTACCTGTTAGAAAAAGCTAATTTAGGAGCCATCAAGTAGCTGTTTATTTAACAGAAACTCAATATTGAAAGTGAAGCAGCCAGTGAGGAGGTAGTGGTGAGAGCAGTTGTTGGATAAGTGTGTTTGTTTGGGATGGGGAATCAGGGATGGGACTTCTAGGGTGGGGGGGAAAATCTGTGCTTTATCCTGATTTGGCTTCTCAATCCTAAAGTATGTTCTTCAAAATATCACTGAAATAATGTTTTCACACTATTCTCTCTCTCCCCATGTGCATTCTGTTGTATATAAGGGGTAAGTATGGCATTGCTCAGACCCATACTACATGCAAGTATATTCCCTGGGTATGAAAAAAACTCAGGCTAGCTGGCTAGAACTTGACACAATTAGAGATGAGCTGGAACAGTAACCCTAGCTCTCTGTGTGTGTGTGTGTGTGTGTGTGTGTGTGTGTGTGTGTGTGTGTGTGTGTGTGTGTGTGTGTGTGTGTGTGTGAGCGCGCACACACTCTGAAAGCAGATCCAATCAGGATTTCACATCAGGATAGGGTTACCATATTTCAACAATCAAAAAAGAGGATGGGGGGAGCCCCGCCCTAGCCCCACCCCCATCCACTCCCCTCCCACTTCCCGCCCCCTGACTGCCCCCCTCAGAACCCCCAACCCGCCCCCCCCGCTCCTTGTCCCCTGACTGCCCCCTCCTGAGACCCCCCACCCTAACTGCCCCCACCATGTTCTCTGTCCACACAGCAGAAGGGAAGAGGGTTGGTCCCACCCGCACAAGATGTGGCAGGATCCAGTTTTAAATTTACCCCTTGCCCTTGCTTCACTGAAGGGGGGAGGGGAGAGTTGCTCTTGACTTGTGTGGGGTACCAGGGAGTGGAAGCCCCTGACCGCGCCTGAAGTCACTGGTGCAACCCCTCCCGCTCCAGCTGGGGAGCTGCACCTGGCCCTAGAGGCTGCAGGGTCCATCACTCCCGGAATCTCCCTCCCTCCTGCCGTGGCTGCGGGAGGCTCCCTTGTCCCGCTCACAGCCTTGGCGGGCGCGATGCGGCAGCCGGAGGGGAGGGGAGGAAACCCCCCGTTCCTCCCCCTTGCCAGGCAGCCTCCTTTGTGAGGGCTCGGCCCTGATGTGCTGCCCTGCCCGAGCTGCAGCTGCGCCGGAGAGCGTCCGAGGGCTGCAGGCAGCGCTGGAGCTGCCAGAGCTGCCAGACGATGAGTCGGAGCCGTCCCGCACCAGAGGGCTGAGCGGGGAGTTGTCCCGGGAGAAGTTTCCATGCAGACTCCGCACCGGCTGGCAGAAAGCCGGGAGCTCGAGGGCGCCCGTGCTGGCGGTGCCGCACGGAGGGAGGTTACGGGCTTGGGGGCCGCACGGAGGGAGGTTACGGACTTGGGTGCCCAGGGAAACTTCTCCCTGGACAACTCCCCGCTCAGCCCGCTGGTGCGGGGCCGGCTCCGACTCATCCTCCAGCAGCCCCGTCGGATCCAGCGCTGCCTGCAGCCCTTGGATGCTCCCCGGCGCGGCTGCAGCGCGTCAGGGCCTTGGCCCTCGCCACCCGGGGCTGGAGCCGGGGGGCCCTGGATGGGTCCGGGCTCAAGGAGTGCCCAGCTGTGAACGTGGCGCCGAGCTTAACAGAACCCCTAGCGGCTCCTTGGCGAAGAACCTCTCCGAGCCCTGCAGTCCCTGGGACGAGCGCTCAGAGGCTTGCTTTGGCAGGGTTACCATACGTCCATATGCCGGCCGGCCGGGAGGGATTTTTAAATATCGAAAAACCCGGATGTTTTTTAGATATTTAAAAATTCCTCCTGGATGGCCATTTAACAACCAAAAAGCCGGACATGTCCGGGGAAATCTGGACATATGGTAACCCTACATCAGGATCTTTTCTCTAATGGAACCAAATAAGACCCTAGGTTTGAACACACTAAGGGCACATCTAAACATACATCACTGCAGTGAGTCTGGCATAGAGCTCTCATGTCAGCATAAGAAAACCACCTCCATGAGCGGCGGTAGCTGTCAGTGGGGGAAGTTATGTTTCTCTGCAGGGTGGCTTATTCATACCACCTGAGTGACATAAATTATAACATCAAGGCTATGTCTACACTACAGCTTATGTTTGGATGTTCCGCAGAGCTCTGTGCAAATTTCTGATCCTGGTGCTGCTCTCTGCCAGGCTGGGCCCCTCTTAACTGTTCAAAGCAACCTGAGAGCTGCTCTAATTAAACCAGCTGCAAAAAGGGCCAAAACTTGATCAAAGATTGGCATTGTTCGGGCCTGTCGCAGTCCCCCTTCCCTCCTTGTATGCCTCCCTTTTCCCTGACACATCAGCATGAGAGAAAGAAGGAAGGAAAAGTGGTGTAAGTGCACTCATTTCAGCTCTGTACCAATGAGTATTCTCACTGTACCTGCTGAGCTGGGTTGGTCTGCTCTCTTTGACATTCTGAGAGAGCCCAGGGGTTAGCTTTATGAAGGTGCTCACTCCTCCTGAGAGTCCTGAGAGTATGGTAGGTTCAAACATTAAGGAGTGACAGAATATAACTTGTACTTGAGGTCCCTGAAGGGGATGGTGAAACAGCTTAGGCTACAGTGCCACCAATCAGTTTGTGTCATGCTTACTGCACTGTTAAATGTTCAGAATCTTCACTTTCCTAGTCTGGCCAAGATAGTGAGCCAGATCTTCTGGTGAAACACACTATGCTGCCATCAGGCCCTCAACCATGGGAGTCAACTGAGCCTCCGGGTTTACAGCACTGAAGTTGCTGATGAATCTAGAACTAGCATCAACATCTGTCCTTTGTCCATCAATAGACAATTATTTAGCAGCAGGACCAGTGTTGTCTCCATACAGTACTTAGGCCTAAAGCCAGATTGAAAACGAATCGGGGGTGGGGGGGGGGGGGATGACTTCAGAAGATGCCACAGTTGCCACAACACAACCAATCTGTGATCTATTTATAGCTGGAAAGCTATGGCTTTTGACACTTTTTATTTTATCCTTACTCCTGGGGGGTTTCTGCACCACTGTGCATGCACATATTTCATGTGCCATGCATATTTTTATTTTTTTTTGCAGAAAATAGCTTCTGCTGAAAAATTGCTGCAGTTCTGCCTTATGCCCCTCACTAGAACACAGCAGCTGCTCCTGGCCTGCCCCAGCTACGATAGGGAAGAGAAAGAGCCTGCCTTCTTTACTGTGCCTGTTGGGCCAGGTCAGGAGATGGGGGATATTGGGAAACAGACAGTGTGGGGCTGCTGGGTGGTCAGACAGGGATCCATAAGGGCTAGTGGAGGAGACAGACTAGAGCAGGGGCTGAATGGGAGTGGAGGCACAGGACCCCCAGGGGGAAGGGGGATGGGGGATGGCTGATTGGGGGCACAGATACATGGGGACAGGTGGTGCAGGGACACATGGAGATGGGGGAGGGGTCTGGCTGAGGGGGGCGCAGGGACACATGGGAACAGGGGCTGGCTGAGGGGGGGAGGTGCAAGGACACATGGGGACAGGAGCAGATGTGCCTGACTGAATGGGAGAGGCTAGGGTCAGCCAGGGTCTGCATGGAAAACACTCCCTAACAATCCCCTCCCACCCCCACCGCCCAAAAAACCCAGTTCCATACTTTTCCCACCTTTACCCAACAACCTTTCAAGTTCATACCCAGGCTCCTTCCTAGCAATTACTTCCCTCTCCCTCAGCTCTTCCATTAACCCTGACTCCCCCAAACCTTTGCATTGCTTCTGAGGGGTGCGGGAAATATGGTTCTGTATTGTAGTTCTAAATAAATTATTACTCAGAGTTCCATATTAATATGCCTAGTAAGGAATCTATTTGTCAAAAAATCATTTACTGAAACTTTTTTGTTGTCTGTATTGTTACAGACATACTTGCTGATGGTATTTTGAAATAAATTACCAACATAATTGAAACTGGTGTGATTATACTTTGTTATTTTGACAAATAAAATATGCAGAATTTTAAAACATCATGTGCAGAATCTTTTTAATTTTCTGGCACAGAATTCCCCCAGGAGTATATCCTACATCATCACACCGTTTTTATAAAAGTGTATTGCTACTTGTTAGGGCCAAAACCTGTTCAGTTTATGTCATACTTGAGCATTGTTGAGGTTGTTTTAGTCCCCCTCTATTTGAACTAAGTAAAGCCCAGATTCAAAAAGGTGCTCAGCCTCCTTCAGGACCAGGCACTTAATTGCTGCATGGCAAATCCTACATAGGATAGTGGCCTAAGCCTAAAATCTGTGACATAAGGCCAAAGACAGTATTTCCTGAGTCAGGCAGCAATGAGTCTGCTCTTGTCAGCCCCAGCATATTATGGAGGCTCTCAGTTACTATAGTGATGAGGCCATTTAGCACCTAGGTAAGCAGAGGAGCTCTTTGCACTGCAGCATGGAAGAGGGAAAAGAGCATATTATGGGTCTGTACACAGTGCAAATGCACAAGGACTAAACGGTACCAATACCTGTCAGCGACCCGCTGTTATTTGGCTACATGAGTTGGAAGGACCTGTAAAATGGCAATAAACTAAGAAATTGTCTAGCAATACTTGTATCTACAGTGAGACCTCTAACTAAGGCAGTTGAGTAGACACTTTTAAACACCCTTTTTAAAGTGGTCTCATGTGGTTTCCAGCACAGTTTAGCTGACCTTTAGTTAAAGACCATTTTTTCTAGGTCACCAATTTTTTGCTGGTCTCTGGTGTAGTCCCTAAACAGGTATCACTGTAAATATATTATTGAAAACAAACTCCAGCACAATTTTCCTTGTCACTTTTTTTGTTTAATTTGGAAACATATCTATCTTAGATAAAGTTCTTCATATCTGATTCACAGACAATGGCTGAGGGAGCCCCTTGATACTTAGTTTTTTTTAAACTTACAGGCTTTTTCCATTCTGTGTAAAATCCAGATTTTTCTTTAACTTCAAAGACATATCCCTTGTGAAACACTTTGCAGTTACTGGATTTCCAGTCTTTGCAGCACCAGAAATCTGTGTGATCACACAGAGAATTCTAGCTCTGTATTCCTTATGCTGACATTTTTAATTGGATATTAAAATTAACTAAATAGTGTCTTTGGATTAATCAAGGAACCAAAAACCACGAAGAGAAGAAATTCTTGAATTGCCTATACAGCACCACTAGGAGCCCGGGTAACAAACAAGGAGGACTGGAATTGCTCATTTATGAGCATAAATTTGATCTAGTTGGTATTACTCAAACCTGGTGGGATGATATCCACACAATTAAAATATTAAAATACATGGTTATAACCTATATAGGCAGGATTGAGTGGGCAAAAGGGGCGGGACAGTAGCATTCTGTTGAAAATGGCATTACCTATTTCTGAGTCACTGATAACTCAGAAGGAAATGATCTTGAATGCTTATGGATCAGTGTCCTAACAGATAAAGCACAAAAAGTGGTATTACTTTGTGTCTACTACAGAATACTAAATCACACTAGGGAACAGGATGTCCCGCTCCTTATGCACCTACCTATAATCTCTGTGTGTGTGTGTGTGTGTGTGTGTGTGTGTGTGTGTGTGTGTGTGTGTGTGTGTGTGTGTGTGGAAACTGTGTGATCATCATCATCATGGGAGACTTCAATTTGAATGACATGCTGGGAGTCTTGTGCTGCAAATACTAAAACATCTCTGGTATTTCTAAACATTATAGGCCTCAATTTCCTAACTCTGAAATTGTTATAGCCAACACGAGAGATTATTGAAGACCTTGTCCTAACAGATAAGGAGGAACTTATCATAGAACTAATAATCTATGGTAACTTAGATATAAGTGATCATGACATGATCACATTGCTAATGTGCAAACAGGATAAAGTCCAGACCAGTAATACACACACACGTGGGTGTGGGCACATACATGCGCCCACACACACTTGTTACTTTAATAAGGCTTATTTCACAACACTGAAAACAGCGTAGGAATACATGGTCAGTTTTTACAATGGAAAGAGGTAAATAGTAGGGTTCCCCAAAGATCTGTAGTGGGACCTGTGCTGTTCAACATGTTCATTAATGATCTGGAAAAGGGATCAGTTAAGTGTCAAAATTGGAGATGATACAAAATTATTCAAGATAGTTAAGTCCAAGCTGATTGAAAAACTGGATGACTGGGCAACAAAATGGCAGATGAAATTCAACATTGATAAGTGCAAATTAATGCACATTGGAAAAAAATAATCACAACTACACATATATAATGATGGGTTCTGAATTAGCTATTACCACTCAAGAAAGAAATCTTGGACTCACCTTGGA
This sequence comes from Emys orbicularis, assembly GCF_028017835.1. Taxonomy (NCBI): domain Eukaryota; kingdom Metazoa; phylum Chordata; order Testudines; family Emydidae; genus Emys; species Emys orbicularis. Next base: position 34,245,456 of record NC_088691.1, read on the forward strand.
TAGTTCTTTGGGAACTACATCTCAATGCAGAACAGTGGTCAAAAAGGAACTCTGCTCTGGGATGTTGTGATGGCCAAAATTATAACCAGCTTCAAAAAAGAACTAGATAAGTTCATGGAGGATAGGTCCATCAGTGGCTATTTTTCTGTACACATCTCCTGTGCTGGTACTGGCCACTGTCAGAGACAAGATACTGGGCTAGATGGACCATTTCGTCTGACCCATTATGGAAGTTCTTATGGATTGTGTTTACTATAGATAAATGGTGAAATACAGATGTGTGTGTGTGTGTGTGTGTGTATATATCTACCTGTATATCTGTGTATTATATACAATATTTATACATGAATGTATATGTGCTGATAAAACAATATTTAATATTAAAATATTATTTGCGTGCCTATTATTACTTGTTATCACACAATTACTAGTTATAACACAGGTAAAATTTAAGTGCTTAAAAACAGTGAAGATAAGCAAAAATTAGTCAATAAATGCTCCTGCCTATATCATCAAAGTAAGACCTAACTGTATTTTTGAAAAATAGGTTTTGAAACGATAGATTTGATCAAGTATTACCAATAGGAGTGGGTTGTGGATTCATGGTAGCTATGGGTAACTATCATGTATCAATATGGATAGTTTTCATGCAATGGGAGATTGGTCAACTAAATAAAAGGGGATTATGGATTAGAAATAAGGATTTATCAATATCTAACTATTTTTGGTTACAACAAGTAACTAATCCAGGAAATAACTAAAAAAAAGCATCATCCAAATAAATTTAAAAAGGGATCTGAGTATTTTTGTTTTGTTATCTTAATTTGAATTATGTTACATTATCTCATGTCATAGAGGTTACCACAACAGGTAATGAAAGATACCACCATATAATGTAACAGAAACCTGTATAGTGTAGGATATGATGCTATTTACCATTGGCTAGCCAGGTTCAAATCTAAATATACTATGACAGATAGAAGCAGAGCCTACTACCCTAATTATTATGTGGATATTTTAGGGCATCTTTCAGCATAATGCCAAAATTGTTTTATTATTGAATTGGGGTTGAATATACAGGAAACAGAAACAAATTGCTGTACATTACTGCTTTGCACCTAGCAAAACAGAAGCACAATGCAATTTATGCAATGCAAATTGGTTACTTGATTTGGAATTTGTTTTCCATATGCAATGCATTCAATTTGAGAATGCACAGGGGAGCTCATTTTGCTAATTTACAGCAGTGTGGTACCTTGGAGAGAGCAGGCGATGTTACAGAAACAAAAATCGAGAAACTGTGCCTTGTGAGCCTCCATGGTAGCAGGTAAAGGAGCCTGATGTGCACCCTCAGATCTCCCTTCTGCTGGTGAAGTTAAAATCACATCTGCTTTAGTGACAGGCAGTTTTTGAATCCTAGTACATTAGACAAAGGGTCAGTTGCCAAATGAATATGATTTAAAAAAACTGGATTAAGGCAGTTTTGAAAACTTTGCATCAATGAGCCTCTGCACCTGCCATTGGAACTTGGTCAACACTGACATGGTTTCATAGGCTAGGGCAGGGATCGGCAACCTTTGGCACTCGGCCTGCCAGGGTGAGCCCCCTGGCAGGCTGGGCTGGTTTGTTAACCTGCTGCGTCCGCCGGTTCGGCTGATCGTGGCTCCCACTGGTCGTGGTTCGCCGTCCCAGGCCAATGGGGCCTCCGGGAAGTGCTGCGGGCCAAGGGATGTACTGGCCGCCACTTCCCACCGCCCCCATTGGCCTGGAGCGGCGAACCACAGACAGTGGGAGCTGCGATCGGCCGAACCTGCAGACGCGGCAGGTAAGCAAACTGGCCCGGCCCGCCAGAGTGCTTACCCTGGCGAGCCACGTGCCAAAGGTTGCCGATCCCTGGGCTAGGGAATCCTTCTGGGGCATGAACCTGTCCTGCTGCTAATCAGCATTTTTAAGCATTATGAAATAAACAAAGACATAGATTTACAGGGTCTGTGGATTTTAAAACTGTATCTTACAAAACCTGGTGTTAATAAAATCAATTACATTTCAATGTTGAACTCGGTCATGGGCATATTATAGACAATAGCCCGTGTTTGGACACCGGGGAACAGGAAGACAAATTTTATGCAATCTCTTTTTCGAGAAGAGTATTTCACTTGTAAAAAGCAACCGAGGGTCCTGTGGCACCTTTAAGACTAACAGAAGTATTGGGAGCATAGCCATCTTACAGCAAAAAAACTTCAGGACCAGACTCCAAAGAGAAACTGCTGAGCTCCAGTTCATTTGCAAATTTGACACCATCAGATCAGGATTAAACAAAGACTGTGAATGGCTATCCAACTACAGAAGCAGTTTCTCCTCCCTTGGTGTTCACACCTCAACTGCTAGCAGAGCACCTCACCCTCCCTGATTGAACTAACCTCGTTGTCTCCATACTGATTTATACCTACCTCTGGAGATTTCCATTACTTGCATCTGAAGAAGTGAGGTTCTTACCCACGAAAGCTTATGCTCCCAATACTTCTGTTAGTCTTAAAGGTGCCACAGGACCCTCTGTTGCTTTTTACAGATTCAGACTAACACGGCTACTCCTCTGATACTTGACACCATGCAAGGCACTGCATTTAGCCGTATGGAATGGAAATCTATCAACCTCATGAAGAAACTTGCACAAATACAGACAGATATCATCTTCCTTTCCAAATGCAAACGGATGGACATCATACCAAATGGACTGAAGGTGAAAAATCCATTGCTATCTACATACTGCACAGACCGCAGTGAGAGATTATGCCATACACTATCAAAGAAACTGAGGAACCACCTGATCAGCATCCTATACAGCAAACAGAAAAACATTAAGAAAGAGCTCTCCAACCTGGAGACTTTCATAAATAACCAACCCTCCACACAAATGGACTTTACTAAAATAAGACAGGAGATCTACATTACTTCACCTCTCTACAAAGGAAAAAGGACTGTAAGCTGTCTAAAATCCTACCTGCCACATGGGGCCACAACAGGGGTACCCCTAACCCACCCAGCAATATCGTCAATTTATCCAGCTACACACTCAACCCAGCAGAAGAGTCTGTCCTATCTCGGGGACTCTCTTTTTGCCCCAGCACCCCCACGAACATGATACAGTTCTGCGGTGATCTGGAAGCCTACTTTCGCCGCCTCCGACTCAAAGAATACTTTCAAGATAACACTGAACAGCGCACTGATTCACAGATACCCTCCCACCAACAACACAGGAAGAAGAACTCCACATGGACTCCTCCTGAGGGTCGAAATGACAGTCTGGACCTATACATAGAATGCTTCCGCCGACGTGCACAGGCAGAAATTGTGGAAAAACAACATCGCTTGCCTCATAACCTAAGTCGTGCAGAATGCAATGCCATCCACAGCCTCAGAAACCACCCTGACATTATCATCAAAGAGGCTGATAAAGGAGGTGATGTTGTCATCATGAACAGGTCTGACTACCAGAAGGAGGCTGCCAGACAACTCTCCAATACCAAATTCTACAGGCCACTTTCCTCAGATCCCACTGAGGAATACACTAAGAAACTGCACCATCTACTCAGGACACTCCCTACACTAACACAGGAACAAATCAACATACCCTTAGAGCCCCGACCGGGGTTATTCTATCTACTACCCAAGATCCACAAACCTGGAAATCCTGGACGCCCCATCATCTCGGGCATTGGCACTCTCACTGAAGGACTGTCTGGATATGTGGACTCCCTACTCAGACCCTACGCCACCAGCACTCCCAGCTATCTCCGTGACACCACAGATTTCCTGAGAAAACTACAATGCATTGGTGACCTCCCAGAAAACACCATCCTAGCCACCATGGATGTAGAGGCTCTCTACACAAACATCCCACACACAGATGGAATACAAGCTGTCAGGAACAGTATCCCTGATGATGACACAGCACAACTTATTGCTGAGCTCTGTGACTTTATCCTCACGCACAATTATTTCAAATTTGGTGACAATATATACCTCCAGACCAGTGGCACCGCTATGGGCACCCGCATGGCCCCACAATATGCCAACATTTTTATGGCTGACCTGGAACAACGCTTCCTCAGCTCTCGTCCACTCACGCCCCTTCTCTACCTACGCTACATTGATGACATCTTCATCATCTGGACCCATGGGAAGGAGACCCTGGAAGAATTCCACCATGATTTCAACAGCTTCCACCCCACCATCAACCTCAGCCTGGACCAATCTACACGGGAGGTCCACTTCCTAGACAGCACCATACAAATAAGCGATGGCCACGTTAACACCACCCTATACCGAAAACCCACCAACCGCTATGCCTACCTTCATGCCTCCAGCTTCCACCCCAGACACACCACACGATCCATCGTCTACAGCCAAGCACTGAGGTACAATCGCATCTGCTCCAACCCCTCTGACAGAGACCAACACCTACAAGATCTTCACCAAGCATTCTCAAAACTACGATACCCACACAAGGAAATAAAGAAACAAATCAACAGAGCCAGACGTGTACCCAGAAGCCTCCTGCTACAAGACAGGCCCCCAAAAGAAACCAACAGAACTCCACTGGCCATCACCTACAGTCCTCAGCTTAAACCTCTCCAACGCATCATCAGTGATCTACAACCCATCCTGGACAATGATCCCTCACTTTCACAGACCTTGGGAGGCAGGCCAGTCCTCGCCCACAGACAACCCGCCAACCTTAAGCATATTCTCACCAGCAACCACGCACCGCACCATAACAACTCTAACTCAGGAACCAACCCATGCAACAAACCTCGATGCCAACTCTGCCCACATATCTACACCAGCAACACCATCACAGGACCTAACCAGATCAGCTACAACATCACCGGCTCATTCACCTGCATGTCCACCAATGTTATATATGCCATCATATGCCAGCAATGCCCCTCTGCTATGTACATTGGCCAAACTGGACAGTCACTACGCAAGAGGATAAATGGACACAAGTCAGATATCAGGAATGGCAATATACAAAAACCTGTAGGAGAACACTTCAACCTCCCTGGCCACACAATAGCAGATGTTAAGGTAGCCATCTTACAGCAAAAAAACTTCAGGACCAGACTCCAAAGAGAAACTGCTGAGCTCCAGTTCATTTGCAAATTTGACACCATCAGATCAGGATTAAACAAAGACTGTGAATGGCTATCCAACTACAGAAGCAGTTTCTCCTCCCTTGGTGTTCACACCTCAACTGCTAGCAGAGCACCTCACCCTCCCTGATTGAACTAACCTCGTTGTCTCCATACTGATTTATACCTGCCTCTGGAGATTTCCATTACTTGCATCTGAAGAAGTGAGGTTCTTACCCACGAAAGCTTATGCTCCCAATACTTCTGTTAGTCTTAAAGGTGCCACAGGACCCTCCGTTGCTTTTTACAGATTCAGACTAACACGGCTACCCCTCTGATACTATTTCACTTGTGTGCATCTTGTTTCAAATGCCAATGGCCTCCTACAAGGTGGTATTTGTGATGGAAACAAAGAATATGACTTTATAGATCAGCACTTGCCTAGGACCAGGACCAGGAAAAGAGAGAGAAAGAGAGAGAGGATAGCCTTGTAATTAAGGTACTGGTATGGAATTCAGAAGATCCAGGTTCAACTCTGACTCTGTCACATATTTATTTTGTGATCGTGGGCAAGTCACTTAATCTCTGTGTTTTAGTTCCTCACCTTTAAAATGAGGATAATATTACTCCCCTTCTCTAGACTTTCCTATCTGTATAGATTCTAAACTCTTCAAAGAAGGACTTCTGTCTTATTCTTTATTTAAATAGCGCCTGTGTGATGCTACTACAATAATAATTATTGACAAGTATCTTGGTCCTGAAAAAAATACTCCGCTAAAGTATATCTAGAAATAGCAGGTTATTTTACCATGCTATTCTAATAACCATATGTTTTTTTTTCCTGCCAGTTTAAGCCCAATATGATTTTAGCAGTTGTTTGGAACAGGTACAGGTGGAAAGCTTGTGCCTTCTCTATGGTCCAGTATTGATTTCAGGTGGTGAAATCATTCTGCTAGCTTATGAGATATCACCAACTAAATGCATGTTGGAACGAAAGTGGAGGGAAGAAAGCAAGTAATCGGAGCTATGTAATTTTTAAGGTCTGATACCTCTGAATGGCTGAGTGTGACAGGGTACACCTACTGTAGCCCCACCTCTTCCATGAACACTGACTGCCCTGAGACCATCTTCCTTTTAAACACAGGCGTGTACTTTATTTACAGTGTCTCAGTCCCTCCACCAATACATCCACACCTTTACACTGTTTTCCAGCCTCCTGGCCCCTTCTCTCAGGGAGGGGGAGTTGAAGTGTCTCTACTCAGAGAGCTCCCCTTGTGAGGCTCTCCGAGCCTCCCCTTCATTCATTCATTCATTCATTCATTCATCTATCCACCCATCCACTCCCTCCCTCCTCAAGCACTTTCTTCCTGTGCTCTTTTTAAATCTGGTTAATTAGCTTATTAACTTCCTAACCCCAGTCTGGCCTAGTCATCAGACACACTCCTGACCAACCAGACCTTCCTTGGGGAAACCTGATTGGTGCTAATAATGGTCCATCTCCATCTCTCAGCCCTGTGTCACAGTAGGGATAGAAACAAATCTCATATACCTCTGGAAATGAGAAAATTCAGCCTCACATGACATTGGGCTGCAGGCACATCACTGGCCTCTTGGGTTACATCTACACTGCAATTAGATACCTGCAGCTGGCTTGTGCCAGCTGATTCGGGCTAAGGGGCTGTTTAATTGCAGTGTAGACAGACATTAAGGCTCAGGCTGCAGCCCAAGCTACAGGACCCACCCACCTTGCAAGGTCCTAGAGCCCAGGCTCCAGACCAAGCCCAAATGTCTACACCGCAATTAAACAACCCCTTAGCTCGAGTTAGCCCTTGGATTTTTAATTGCAGTGTAGCAATACCCTCAGTGTTTTAGCCTGGTTTGGTGTTTTTGAGTATTTCATACATTCAAGTTGAAGGACTGAATATAGCAGGTCATTGAGCTAATAGCAGTGCAATTTTCATTTTCAGATAAGTCTCTTAAGTTATTGTGCTGATATGGAACACTTATAGCCACTTTTAGATTACTACTATTCATAAATTGCTTGTTTCTACAGGTTATATAGCAAACTGTCCTGTGTGTATGCCTCTCTGCTGCTGTCACCTGAATCGTCTGTTGTTGGCCATGTGCCAATAAGTTCGGAATTGTCTTAACTTTAGTGGCTGGACTAAACTCTGATTAGAAGCACTGAAACTACTAACAGCTAGTAAAGCAAATTGCTCGTATTTCTGGAGCAGGAAATCATGAGTTTTCCCTGACTACATAAGTTTGCCTAGTAACCTTGTGGCATAAATTTCAGAGGAGCTGAGAACCTGCAAAACCCATTGAGCTCTACACCTCCTGAAAAATCAGTACATGCGTGTGTGTGTATGCACACAAGGGTGCATGCCTGCTGTCACAAACCGTTATACTTGGCTCCAACATCTATGGAAACCTAGGTACTTTGCATCATTAAGGTATTCTGTGGGATTTTCCATTGAATAAATAGCACAACAGCATAAGGAAGTTTATGGAACAGTGGTCAGTAGCCTTTGTGGAAAGGCAATAAAGGAAAGTTCTTGCTGACTTGTACATAACATGCCTTTTATTAAATTAAGACTGTGTTTAAGTTCCTAACTTAACAGCATTGAACTGTAGGCTGAATGAGCATTGCCTTAAATAGGGGATTATATACTAGCTTCTCTATGGGAATATCTGAACTATTCAAGTGTGTAGTAGTTCTTGCCCAGTGGTTGCTGACCTAAAGATGCTGTATAACAGTGGTGGGCAACCTGCGGCCCACGGGCCACACGCGGCCCGCAAGACAGTTTGTTTACATTTGCACGGCCACCCACAGCTCCCAGTGGCCGCAGTTCACCATTCCCAGCCAATGGGAGCTACGGGAGGTGCCAGCCAGCTCTTCCCTGCAGCCCGCACCGCTTCCCGCAGCTCCCATTGGCCGGGAACGGCGAACTGCGGCCACTGGGAACTGTGGGTGGCTGTGCAAATGTAAACAAACTGTCTCACGGCCCACCAGCAGATTATCCTGATGGGCCACGTGTGGCCCGTGGGCCGCAGGTTGCCCACCACTGCTCTATAAAGACACCAGTTATATGGCATATAACTAATAATAGCCAATGTTGATCAAGGGCAAAATTTTAAAAAGTGCCTGAGTGACTTTGAATTCTAAGTCAATCGGACTTAGGCTCCAATGTCACTTTTGAAAATTGGACATAGTTGCTTTTGAAAATTTTACCCCAAGAGTTTTGAGCAGGATGTCATGAGTTCTGTTTTCTATCTGAATGCACACATGCATGACTGTGGTGTCTATTTTATGCAGCCATGGGTCATTATCAGATACAGTAGATCAGATACAGTACTGTTATGAACACCAATCTTATGAATGACCAGTGTGACGTTATCTGATTAAAATATCACCGTATATATCATTGTTGCAACCACTATTATATATTTGCAATAAATTTTGTACAAAATGTGGCATGTAAGATGTCTATGAAAAGGTTATGATTTGCTGGTTATGATTATGCTCTTTGTATGCATTATCATTTTTATATTTGAAGTTATGAGTATTGGCTCTATACCTGGATTTCAAATGTTTGCTCCTGGGGTAACACCCACTAGTTAGCTAGCTAGCATATCTTGGAGGGCCTATTGAAATTGAGTGGCCCATCAAAAGAACATTTAGCTGACAATGGAGATGCCTATCTACACTTAATGGAATTTCCTGCTGTGACTATGGCGAAATGCATGGACATGTGACTTGCCCATGTGACTCCAGACTCCCATCTTGTTACTGTATTTTTCCACAGTAGAATCACAGAATCATAGAATATCAGGGTTGGAAGGGACCTCAGGAGGTCATCTAGTCCAACCCCCTGCTCAAAGCAGGATGGGATTCCCTCCACATGGAAGAAGCTATAAAAGGCCCTCGAAACGCCTCCATTTGGCCTGTTTCTTGCTCAAGCCTCTGGACTATGAACTTATACTAATGGGAGCATTCTAACCAATGGACTGAGTACCTTCCAGTCATTTGGGAGCAACCAGAGACTTATCAAGCCAGCAGTTTATTCCATCTCTGCTATAAGTCTGAACCAAGAACTTTGCAATTACTGTATGTATTTGATTCCTTTAACCAATTTTAACTCTCACCTTTCTTTCTTTCTTTCTTTCTTTCTTTCTTTCTTTCTTTCTTTCTTTCTTTCTTTCTTTCTTTCTTTCTTTCTTTCTTTCCATGAATAAACGTTTAGATTTTAGATACCCAAAAATTATGCTGATGCCAATCCTTTAGTAAGATCTGAGTTATATATTGACCTGGATGTGTGGCTGGTCCTCTGGGATCAGAAGAACCTTTTATTTGATGAGACTGGTTGTCAAGAACCACTCACCTTTAAATCCAGTGTTTTCGGTGGTAATACAAGGACTGGGATGCCCAAGGAAACTGCCTTTATGACTTCTTGTTAGCCAGTGTGGTGAAACAGAAGTTTATTTTTGTTGCTGGTTTGGTATATCTTATGGATGAATAACCACGTGTCTTGGGGTGTATCTGCCCTATTTCTCAGCAGTTAGTCCTGAATTTGACATCCTTAGTTGTGACCCACTGTGACAACCAGCTATTCTATCCTGTGGGGAAAAAATCAAATAATGAAGGCGATGTCAATGAAGAACAAGTTGATATTCCTTCACTTTCCAATGTCTTCAGTGCATTGGAAATCACTTTGCAGTGATTTGCAGTGGTTTGACGGGCAATAAGAAAATGCTGCAGTGCTCAGTATTTCACCTTATGCCTTGTGAGTTCTTACTGCACCTGTCCCAGTTCTCCCCCCAACTGTGAGCCTTGCCCAATCCATCCCAGCCTCTCCTTCATCCTACTCCCTCTGGCTCCCAATCCAAGTTTTCTTGTCCAACCAATCCCAGCCTCCCTGTCACAACTCCCTGTCACACTTTCCCTTTTTCCTGCCCCTCCCCACTTTCAGGCACAATCTCAGCAAGTTCTTTGTCCCAGTCTACTGCTTTGCCTTTCCTTGGTCTGACTCTTGTCCATTCTGCATTTGAGTCAGGAGGCTTCCTCCTCCATACAGCATGGGCACCAGGAGGAGGATCATGATCCTGCAGCAGCCAGTAACGAATTACTTCACCCCTCTGGTTCTGGAATGAAGATTGCTCAGTCCCCCTGTGGTGGCACATGTGCAGTTTGCTGGGCACAAGGGGCTGTGTGGAGGTGAAACATGCCCAGTGAATACAGAATTTTTGGATATTTTAGTCAGTAGATTTTAAGAAGTCTCTACTGAGCATGTGTAAGCTGAGATTTTCCCCCCTAAGACATAGACCTGGCTCAATTAGGTTTTTTTACAAGAGTAACAAAAGACACATCCCTGACACACAGACCACCCCCTCAAAACCACTACCACCATCACAAATTTTAAACCCCTACTCCAAAACATTGATGTGCTAGAGCTGTTCAAAGAAAAGGTTGCCAGACTTTTACTTTGCAAAACAACATAGAATCGTAGGACTGGAAGGGACCTTGAGAGGTCATCTAGTCCAGTCCCCTACACTCAGGGCAGGACAAAGTATTAGACCATGCCTGACAGTGTTTGTCTAATCTGGTTTTAAAAATCTTCAATGATGGTGACATTTAGGGAGTTAGGAACCTAAACCGCCCTTGCTGCAATTTAAGCCCATTGCTTCTTGTCCTATCCTCAGAGGTTAAGGAGAACAATTTTTCTCCCTCCTCCCCTGTAACAACCTTTTATGTACTTGAAAACTGTTATCATGTCCCCTGTAAGTCTTTTCTTTTCCAGATTAAACAAGCCCAGTTTTTTCAATCTTCACACACAGGACATGTTTTCTAGATCTTTAATAATTTTTGTTGCTCTTCTCTGGACTTTCTCCAATTTGTCCACATCTTTCCTGAAATGTGAACCCAGAACTGGACACAAAACTCCAGTTGAGCCCTTATCAGCACGGAGTAGAGCGGAATAATTACTTCTTGCGTTTTGCCTACAACCCTCCTGCTAATACATCCCAGAATGGTGTGCTGCTTTTTTTTTTTTTTTTGCAACGGTGTTACACTGTTGACTCATATTTAGCTTGTGATCGACTATAATCCTCAGATCCTTTTCTGCAGTACTCCTTCCTAGACAGTCATTTCCCATTTTCTATGTGTGTGACTGATTGTTCCTTCCTAAGTGGAGTACTTTGCATTTGTCCTTTTGAATTTCATCCTATATACACCTCTATCCCAATATAACGCGACCTGATATAACATGAATTCGGATATAATGCGGTAAAGCAGCGCTCCGGGGCGGGTGGGGCTGCGCACTCTGGTGGATCAAAGCAAGTTCGATATAACGCGGTTTCACCTATAACACGGTAAGATTTTTTGGCTCCCGAGGACAGCGTTATATCGAGGTAGATGTGTACTTCAGATCATTTTTTCAGTTTGTCCAGATCATTTTGAATTTTAATCCTATCCCCCAAAGCACTTGCAACCCCTCACAAGGGTATTGTCCGCAAACTTTATAAGTGTACTCTATGCCATTATCTAAATCATTGTTGAAAATATTGAACAAAACCGGACCCAGAACTGATTCCTGCAGGACCCCATTTGATATGCCTGTGAACCACTGATAACTACTGTCCGGGAATGGTTTTCCAACCAGTTATGCACCCATCTTATAGTAGCTCCATCTAGGTTGTATTTCCCTAGTTTCTTTATGAGAAGGTCATGCAAGACAGTATCAAAAGCTTTACTGAAGTTAAGATATACCACATCTACTGCTTCCCCCCCATCCACAAGGCTTGTTACCTTGTCAAAGAAAGCTATTGGTTGGTTTGAAATGACTTGTTCTTGACAAATCCATGCTGACTGTTACTTATCACTTTATGTTCAAGGTGTTTGCAAATTGATTGCTTAATTATTTGCTCCATTATCTTTCTGGGTACTGAAGTTAAGCTGACTGGTGAGTAATTCCCCAGGTTGTCCTTATTTCCCTTTTTATGGATGGCACTATATTTGCCCTTTCCAGTCCTCGGGAATTTTACCCATCTTCCATGACTTTTCAAAGATAATCGCTAATGGCTCAGATATCTCTTCAGTCAGCTCCTTGAGTATTCTAGGATGTATTTCATCAGGCCCGGGTAACGTGAAGACCTCTAACTTGTCTAAGTAATTTTAAACTTGTTCTTTCCCTATTTTAGCCTCTGATCCTACCTCATTTTCACTGGCATTCACTATGTTAGGTGTCCAATCGCTACTAACCTTTTTGGTGTAAACTGAAACAAAAATGTAATTTAGCACTTCTGCCATTTTTCTTTATTTTTCTTTACTCATGTTCTTGGAAATGGCTGAACAGTCACGGCCGAAACTTTCCAGAATTGTTCAGCCTGAGGCAGACATCCAACATGGAAAATTTCAGCCCAAACAGTAAAAGCCTGACAAAGGTTCAGCAATTGAAAAAGCGTCTTATAATGGGAATTGTCTGGTAACCATAATAATAGGCTGTGGTACCAGCCCTACATATAATAAAAATGTGTAACACTTTAAACTATCATTTTTCATTTTGTTCTCTTTGTGAGAAGATAAATGCTGAGGAAAAAAATACCACTTCTAAGTGAGGATTTTTTAAATATTAAATTTTATACTAACCCCCACAGCTTTATTATCCAGTTAATATAAACCCTTGAAGGGAGTGCTTTAAAATTGAATCCCTGACTGACTTTTTAATTATAGCTGTGTGACCGGCATCATAGCTAAAGAATATATACTGGATCCAAATTGAATCAGTAGGAGAGTGTGTATACCCTGTGTGTTTGTTTGTGCAGACAATTTACATTATGTAACAATTCCAAATCATAAAATGGGTGAGCTGAAATGAGGAAACAGGGGGAAAAATGCTCCATACTTTTAGTTACATTTTTGAGGCAGAATCTAAAATCCTTATTCTGCTACTTTCATGACAGTAATAAGGATTTTAGTATGACTTTTCTCAGATTGAATACCTTACCTTAACAGAAATTAAATAGCAGTCTTAAATTCTTTGCTACCAGTTTCATGGCACAAATATTAAGGAATTTAATTTGACTTTTCTGTTGAAGAATTATGTTCAAGCTGAGAAATTAAATCTGAGTGTTAAACTCTTTGCTAGCTCTGGTATTTGTATGGCATAAACATATTACTAAATGCACTATAATAAGCAGACAAGTGCCCTTCTAGCACTCCAGGATCAAAATTATTTTTATAGCTCCTAGGTCTGTTGTTGCACTTCAGAATCAAAACAGCCAAATTAACCACTCACAAGGTATTTTCCAAGAATATATTCATATACTACTATTTCCAAGATATGTTCCAGCTTTAAATTACACTTATGAGGCAGAGGTGTTTAAAAAAATAAATAAAGAAAGAAACAAACAGCAACACACACACACACACACACACAAAGCCCCTGGTCTTCTTGTGGAAGATATTATTTTGATTTTTTTTTCTAGAAACAGTTTATAAAAATCTATAGGACAATTAAAAAAAAGTTGATACAATTTCAGTGGTAGAAGAATGTCTATGTTAAGACCTGTACTAAATGCAGTCTATAAGAAGAATTGCTAGAGACTCTAGACACAGTAGGAATTTATGAAATAAACAAGATACTTATGAAGTTAGATTATAACTTTTCTTTCTCTAAAAGAGAATGACATTTTTGTATGCTAGTTCCCTGTATTCTCACTTTCAAAGATAACGTTGGGGTTTATGCAAATAAAAAATATTAATAAGAGTTCCTTGCAAAGTGTTTTACTGAACTTCCCCAGAGTGGAATGAGATGCAGTATGCGGTTATTTTAAATGTACTTGTGTACAGCATGTGCCTATTGTGGATATTGGGATAAAAACAATATTATTTTTTGGAATATCTGTCTTTGAAATGCTTTGACCTTTCTAATACAGCTACATTATAAATATGCCTGTTAAAATCCTATTCATTTTATTTATTTTGTTGTATCAGGGCTATGCTACATATACAAACTTGTCTTCATACTTCCTGTCACAAGCATAACTCCATTGTCATGTGTTAAGACCAAATTTTCAGCTAGTGTAAATTGGTACAGCCCCATTGACTTCAGTGTTTCTACTTCGCCATTCAGTAGTGCTGTTATCCTGAAAAATTATGGTCCAAAGAAGAATCTTTCCCTCTCATTAGTTACATTTGTGAATGAAGAAAATAAATACAGGTTTTAATTAGAGATGAGTGCATAATGGCTTTTTTTTAGTTCATGGACCGAACTGAAAAAATCAGGAAAAAATATTTTACTGAAACTCAGTTTCTTTAGTTTTTTTTTTTTTTTTTTAACCAAACATTTCATTTGAGCTGATATTTTTTCCCCCATTTGGGTTAGTTTTTGGTGTTTTTCCACCCCCTTTTAAAATGAGCCAAGTTTTTAAACAAAATGCTACTTTAATGCAAAAAATCTGAACATTTTGTTTTGAAATTGTCAAAAGGAAATGTTTGGTTTTGAAAAGTCAAAATGTTTTGATATTTTCCATATTTTTTTTCCCAGCCTCAACAATTGGCCAAATTCAAACAGAATTTGTGAATAGTTTGGTTCCTCCTCCCCGAAATGCATTTTTCAGCAAATTAATTATTTACAAAAAAGAGAGAAAATTGCCCATTTCTAATTTTTAATATCAAACTTCCTGTTTGTCTTTTCCTGTCTGTCTTCTACCTTTAGGGAGCTGAACCTGCACCAATTGAAATCATTCAGATTTTTGTAATTGACTTCAGTAGATGCATCGCTTGTCCTTGCTTTATATTTAATAAATAAACAACTTGGAGTTGGGAGTTGTACATATCATAAGAAAAAGGAGTCCTTTTAAAGTAATTTTTGAAAGCAAACCAAAACAAAAAACTATTATGTATATATAGTTCAGTTGATGGATTGGGTCTCTGTTACCAATTTTATCCTCATATTCTCAATTGTAGCACTAAAATGAAAGGGGGTAGGGGAAACCAGTTAGGTCTCGTGAAAAGTGAATGTGCAGAGAGGACCAGAATCAAACATGACATTATAAGTGTGATATTTGTGTTTTTATAAGTGCAGGTAGTCAAAGCAAGGGCAAATTAACATTTCTTATTCTAAGAGCTGAAACTGCAGTAAGTAATACCAGTGTTATTTATCATCCATTTCAAAAAGCAAACATCTTGCAGGCTTTAGTGCTTGCTCACAGAAAATCTCCATCATAAACAATAGCCGTTTTGTCCGAATGAAGACTGAGTAAGAGCTACAGAATGGTGCCCAATTTTCTCCTGCCCCGAGTTTTCATTCATTACATTTGTCTTCTTTTCAGCATGAAATAAAGACCAAAAATAGTGGTGGCGGTACAATCTTGAAGTGCATCAGACTCGTTGTACTCCGAGGTCTTTTGGCCCTCTGTTCTGTAGAGTGGGCATGCTCTTAGTTCTGAAAATCCAGCTGTGAATCACGCTGCACTCTCTTGCAAACTTTTTAAAGTAACATAATTGGCATGGGCAATATCTTGTTGCCAGAATAGACATAATCACAAAGATGTGTGTTAAAATATAGAATGTGACTCTACATCTTAATAATTTTAGGCATCTTTCATGCTAGTTCTGCTACAGATAGTTAAACAAAGGGGCATAAAAACATGGGACTCAAGGGCCTATGATGAAAAGTAAGTCTCTGCAGCAGATCAGCAATTAAATTAGGAAAGTATGATGGCAGCTATTCAATATCAGCCCATGCAAATGGTCATGTTTTTAATATGGCTATTTCAACTTGAGATAATGTGATAAATTGCTCTAACATACAAGGAAAGCTTTAAAGTTTCAAACAAACCAAAGCAAAACAGTGATAAACTAACAGATACCGTCTGCTTGGTAAAAGTGGCTAAAAATCAGTAGCTATACTGAAAAGCACTATTAAAACAAACCCCATGCAGTGGAAAAAAGACCTAGAAGACTTTATCAAATCAATTCATAATGTTTCAACAGAATGAAATTAGTTTGGTAAAAGTGAGATCCAAGTCTTAACTGAGGTTCAAAGGGTAAAGTAAAGGTGGTATTGGTGAATTGTGTATATGTAACTTTAGCGCCCTCGTGGCCAAGATGGAGTCTGCTCTGCAGGCAGCTCTGGCCAAGACAGGGCGCGCACAGGACTGCAGCAGGAGAAATCCCTTCCACCCCAGGGGCACCGGTTCCAAACCCCCCAGAGTGAACACACCCACCCACAGGAAAAGTACAATGGATATAACAAGGGAAATATTTATTTACAGAGGGATGAGAGGAGAAATACAACAAGGGGAAATATAGGGGGAGCAGTAGAACAGGGCTGCATCCAAGCCAAGGCCCCACAGGCCCAGTGGTAGCACAGTCTGGAAAGGCAGACACCAAGCAATGTGACTGCACACAGAGTTCAGGAGTCCTGAGCAAAGTTCCAGTCCAGTGGTGAGTCTTGGGTGCTCCTGGTTGTCTTCAGCGCCAGTGAACTTTCCTCCAACAAACCCCTCCGGTGCCCTCTTCTGCCACTCTCTGCAAAGCCACACAGAGCGACCACCTCCCCACTTAACTAGCTAGCAACCTCCCTCCTTGTTCCTTGTTCCCAATGCAGAGTCCCAAGCTCCAGTACTCACAGCCCCATGCAGCTCTGGGCAGCAGTGATACTGGGTCCAGCTCCAGCCTGTTCTTCTCGGGCGATTCCTCCCTGGCACAGTGCTCCTCCTGGCTCCTGTCCTGAGGTGTCCCCGATCGGCCCTGTCCTTCTTTGGGCTTCAGGCAGGTTCTCCCTGCTTCACTTTTCCAGGGCCTCAGGCTGCCTCTCCCTCTCCTTGGAGCTCCAGCGCTGCCCCCTGGAGTTTCCCTCCTTTTTTCTTACTCTCCCCCTCCCCCTTAGGAAAAAGATTTAAAGGGCCATGCTCTCTAAACCCCAAAGGGGTTACATATATACTATACAGGGCCAGCTCCAGGCACCAGCTTGCCAAGCAGGTGCTTGGGGCGGCCACTCCGGAGAGGGGCGGCACGTCCAGCTATTCAGCGGCAATTCGGCGGACGGTCCCTCACTCCCGCTCGGAGCGAAGGACCTCCCGCTGAATTGCCGCCGCAGATCGCGATCGCGGCTTTTTTTTTTTTTTTTTTTTTTTTGCGCCTCTTGGGGCGGCAAAAACCCTGGAGCCGGCCCTGATACTATACACTGAAATGTAAGTAAAATATTTATATTCCAATGGATTTATTTTATAATTATATGGTAAAGATGAGAAAGTAAGCATTTTTTCAGTAATGGTTTGCTGTAACACTTTTTTGTATTTTTAAGTGAGATGAAACTTGGGTGTGAACAAGACAAATCCTGAAAGGGGTACAGCAGTCAGGCTAAAGCAGTGGCTCTCAAACTTTCCAATCTTAATGGTGTGTGTCTTTCTCTCAGGGCTAGATCCTGCAAGTTGCTGAGAACACCGGCCCTAAGCATGTGCTTAAATTCTAAGTATGCAAGTAGCCCAATCGAAGCCAATGAAAAGGTTACTTACATTGGGCTACTTACATTCTTAAATGACATCCAAATGTAAATTTATGTGTAATTTTTACATGTAATTATACATTTAAAAGCAATTTAAAGTTATAACTTCATTATCTTTTTTGTTTGATTTTAAGTAACATTACAAGCTTTAAACAAAAAATTAAATTTAGCGGAGCACTTCTTCACGAAGGGTGGCCCTTGCAGAATGTAGCCCTAAGAAAGAAAGCAATCCACACGAGCGAGCGCTGGTTTGTGGTTTGGGATACCAGAATGGCCCTGTCTACATTGCAGTTCAAACCATGTTAGTCAGGACTATGTTTCAGCATTGCTCTTACTATCAAGGAGCTAATAATGCTGTTACATCTCTAGTGTAGGCAGAACCACCATGACCTTGCAAACAACTTGTCATACTGCCCCCTCGGCCCTCACATAATTGTTTCAATGACACATTTAGCAAAACACATGCATGTTGCTTGGCTTTGTTTGTTTTTCTTTTTAATAGAGAATTTCTGTGGATTATTACATTCTTATTAGAACAGTGTCAGCATGTTGATCCATTTATTGACCATTCTGTTTATTTCATTAGACAATGTATCTGAGTTTAAAAGAAATTGTAACACCAAGTCCTATATAAATAATTTTATCTGGTAGTAGCCTAGATAATTCCTACATGAAGAAGAAAACACATTTCAATGTGCAAATAGTAAATATAGTTTGTTATTTGAAATCTAATATCTTGTAATAAAGCTTATTAATACAAGTAATACACTTGAAAACGAATATGTTGTATTCAAATTCATTATTGATGCCTGCACAAGATTTCATTATTGCTCTAAAATAGGAGATTTGTGATGAAGCATGGCTATACTATTCGGCAAATGAACACGATGTTTACTTTACCATGATATCATGATGACATTAAAGTAACAAAATATAAATAGTAATGCAAAGAAATGATCAGACAGGCTATTATATAGGGAGAAAGTGCTGTAAGTTGCACTGGTCAAAAACTTTCATCAAAGCATTTGGGGACAGAAAATTGGGTTTTTGAGAGAAGACATTTTCACAAAAAGTGTCCACTTTCCTTGGTTCATATTTTCATTGAGAACCTAAAAGATTTTTAGTTTTTGTCTCAAATACAAAAATATCTATTTTTTCCATGTAGGGGAAAAAGTTTTCCAACCATCTCTAATTATAAGATTTTTAGGGTCTTTCTCCTATTGTGAGTTTGTACAGCACCTGGCAGAGTCCTAATTGCAATCTGTGGGTATGTAGCAGTACAAAGAATTAATAATTATCAACTGACAAATGCAAGCAGTTTTGGTAGAAGATGCTTAACGTATCATATTTTTCAAATATTTGATATATGAAAAGAGGGCAGGAATACAGGGAATTATGGTTATGCCTTTTCCTGCCCTCATATTAAAATTTTAATGGTTCTTCTCATGCCACCAAACAGATGATCCCTGTGGGTTTTTTTTAACTGAAATCCTATTACATGTATTATTTCCATTTTTAAGATTGTAATTTTGGGGGAGGGGATTGATTTTTTTTTCCAACCTGAGATTCTCAGCTGCCAGCTTGTTACCCATCTTCCTCTGAGGCACTAACATTTGTGCCTGTCCCCAGACCATCAGATAGCACTGTGAAGATGTTACATTCTGCTTGGACTGCTGCAGCTGCCTTTCTGATGGAATAGGCCCAACACTTCTTGGACACATCCTCAGCTGGTATCACTTGGTGTAAATCTGCTGATTTCACTAGAGTTATCCCCATTCACATGAGCAAGAATCTGGCCTTTCTGAGCCTATATTACTCCTGGGATTCGATTCAAGCTTTTACTGAATAATCTTTTACAGTCTTGCCACTACCTGCAGCTGTCACTTCCATTAGCAGATCATTCTAAGTATTTCTCAAGACATGAGGAGACACAGACCTTTAATCTTGCTATTCTATGACAAGCTAAAGGGAAACCAGGGTTACAATATAATTGAACTTCAGTCATTCCTGAGAGAAGAGATTGGCACCCTTTGGGATTTTTCTTCATTCAGGCTCTATTATGAGTGAGTGGTGTTCGTTTTTTGTTTTGAAGAACCAGTCTTTCATGGACCAACATAAGGGAGAGCGACAAGCCAGTTTATCTGTTAAATCTCTGATGCTGCCAGAAGAGTTGTCAGTTTAGGCTAAACAGTTTTACAATTCAGTAATATCCCAAAAGGAACAATATTTGAGCTTGTTTGGCTAGGCAGGCTGTTCTAACTAGCATGCCAAACTTCTCGGTTCTAGATATACCAAGGAAGCTAAAAGTCAGTTCAGCAGCATCAGTCTTGATAGTGGCTTTAGTTCTGCCATCTACCCTGTGTTGGCCAGGTAATCAAGGATTAAGGGTTAAATTTCTGAAAAGGTATTTTTATTAACTGAATTTGACTTTGCCCTTACAGCAAAATTCTTATAAACTCTTTTGTATGATCTATTGGTTGCATTTTTTCAACCTGTAAGCACCATTGTGAGGAGTCTGCTCTTGAAACAGTATATTTTGCCACAGTTCCATGACTTAAAGACACCAAAGTTTCTTTCATTGTAGGGTTTTCCTACTGCTCTCCTGGCGGTTAAGTCAGGAATACAGGGACATCTACCAGGTATTACAGGAAAGAGTTGGAGCAATTATCTGGTTGGTCAGTGGGATAGAATTAGCACATACCATTCTGGCCTGCTTTCTTCCTTTTGTTATGTCTTTCTGGGGGTACCAGGAAGGGGCAAATAGGTCGATACCTGGGACATACCAAGTGAATTTAGAATGCATCCCTCCCCACTTCAGACTGGCTTGTGACTCTTACCAAGGATGTTCAAGGTTTGTGATTGCAAGGAAAGCCAAATAAATCGGGCTCTTTGTTACAATCCTGGGTGAGCTCTCTCTCCCGGATGCTCTCCTGGCTGCTATACTAGACCCAAATCTTGGGCTGCATTGCTCCTGACTTGCTGGGACTGGACAGAGTTGAGGCACTGTATCTCTCCCTGTAGGCATCTAGGCACACACTCCTGGTGCAGAGCCCATGTCTGACACTCCTCTTGGCACTGGGGACCCCACAGTCCAATTGCTGAGGCCCTGAAATTAACACTGGCTTTCTCAAGCCTGCCCAGCAGCTGTTGCACACTCTCAGTTCCATCAAACGTGTCAACTCTCTGGTTTACTGTTTCTCTTTTCAGGGTGTAGGTGACAGAGTAAGCAAGTAGCACACAGACCCTGCAAAGGAATTTATAAATGCACAGACACTTCACTCATACACAGTACAAGAGAGATACAGATCTATGAAAAAACAACAACGCCTAGATGCAAAACCCTGCCTCACATTCCTCACCACTCCAAGTCCTTTGGGATTTGGTCAGTGTCTTTTCAGGAGGGTCTAGGATTCCTCTTACTCGTCCTGCTAAGTCTTGTTTATTTCTGGTTCTGGTCTGCTCACCGTTCTCTTCCTAAAATACTCAGTGAGAGAGCTTCCTTTTTATAAGTTTCCATTCCCCTTCCTCTCCCCACCCTACCCCACCCCACTCCCTAGTCAGGAATTCTCCTCAGTGACTTCAAGTCAGTCATCAGGTGATTCATTGCTTGGTTAAAGCTCACTAGTTGAAGAGGGTCCTTAGGTGGCAGCTAATTTATTGTCTTAGGAGCTTGCATGTGAACGGGAGACCCTCCAGATAAATGACCATTGAGTGCTCTGCATTATTAGCCTTTTGTTAGGTGCAAGAATTTGTCCTGACACCTCCCTGGAGGTTTCAGCACAAGGTGAAGGGTAAAAAGAAAAGTATAGGCACAGAACTGTCTTATAATCAAAATGGTGCTCACAAAAAAATTGAGTTTGATATAGATACATACAGACATATATTAATCTATCACACTCTGAAATACACCATAGGGGACAAAGCTAGATGAAATTCTGCAGGTTGAAAGAAGCTGCTTCTTCCCACAGGAAACTGAAATTCATCTTACACTATGTTCTGATACAACACTGAGACTACAGTTAAAGTTTCTACAGAAAGATCCTACTCTGATAAAAAATATACCAGGGGGAATACCCAATATGAAAGTCCTTCAGAGAATACTACTCCTACATAGGTTGTGCCAATTTACTGATTTAGAGTATGTTTCCTTCAAAGGAAAACATTTATTTTACAGTATAAAAAAATCTCTAACATGCCATACCTGTGGCCACTAAAATAATTTCTTTAAGTTTTCAAAGAAAAATGAACCAAATAAATAAACAAAATTCTCAGTTTGGTCAAAAAGGCATTCTCCAGTAGAAAAAACACAAACATGTTCCACCCCTGCTCTCTTACAGTGAATTTAAGAAAATAATAATGTTTTTTTTTCCTGATAGTGAATCGTTAACAAATCAGTCTTGATTTCTGTGATCCAGTTGTGCAACTTTTATTCAAGTTGATAAGCCTTTAGTTACACAAGGAATCCTAATTACTTTAATTGAGAGAATGTATTCACAGCAGTACAATGCATTCATTTTTGCAGTTGATGCAAATTTTCATCCAATTGATTGTTCATTTCACAAACTATTCATTTCAGCTATACTCAAATTGTGTTGTGTCATTGGCCTGTGCAACCTTCCCTCATTCCTCATGTGCATTTTGATGCAATCTTATATTATATGATCATATATTCTTTTTTCCACAGGACCCCGGTTCATTCAGGACATAGAATGGATTATGTTTACTTAACGAGCAGTTATACAGTGTATTGTTTTCCTTAAAAGTTTGACAAAGATATAATCAGCTGAAAACAGGGTCTCATAATGGAAAGCGTAGGGCATCCTCAATAATAGACGGTGTTACCAGTACTGCCTATAATATTCTTTATTTAGAAGAATTTTTAATACTAGCACTACATTTTTATTTCAATCACTTAAATTTCATATTTTGTCAGTTTTTAAAAGACCTATTGAGCAAGCTAATCAAATATTAATCAAATATGTTTTTAGCACAATTTGATGGGTTTAGTCAAAACTTTTATAATAAGCTGTGTCCTGAAACTAAAAACAAAAACAACACAACTTTGGTAAAAATGTATCTATAAGAGCTGTTTGAAAAATGCCTTTTTTTTTTTTTTTTTTGGTGGAAGGACATATAAATATTTAAGGACCTAACTAGTCAGTAGACTGGAGTTGCAACTGAATCTTGTGTCTTTCTTATACAATTGCAAGCTTTCCATTTTCAAAAGGGATTTAGGCCCAGATCCTCAGAGGTATTTAGATGCCCAACTCCCACTGATTCTTTAGGTGCCTAAATACATTTGAGGATCCGGGCCTGAGGAGCCTAGGTCCCATTTTGAAAATGGGACTTTGGCTCCTCAGTTACTTAAGTGCTTTTTAAAAAAATGTACACTCTACCTTTTTGTATTTGAAAAATAAATATGAAGTGAATCACACTGTATGTGTGCTGTATTCCATTTAATAAAACCCACGTGTGGGAGTGGGGGTGGAATTTTTTTTCCATTTTTTCCCCCCGTAGTTTTCTTCAGAAAAAGAAACTGATTAGGAAAAAATTCACATATCCCCTAGAGATTTTCAGATGAATATGTGTGCATAAAATTCATTATATTTAAGGAGTTATGGAGGTATTCCTGAACAGGGCCGCCCGGGGAGGGGGGGGAGGCAAGAGGGGCAATTGCCCCAGGCCCCGGGACCCACAGGGGCAACCACAAGAATATAGCATTCTACAGTATTGCAACTTTTTTTTTATGTAAGGGGCCCCCAAAATTGCTTTGCCCCAGGCCCCCTGAATCCTCTGGGTGGCCCTGTTCCTGAATAAATTGGTTTGCATCCAAAATACTTGCAGACAACACATGATGGGTGAAATCTGGCCCCAGGGAAGTCAATGGGACTTTTGCCATAGACTTCAATGGATTTCACCTTATGTGACTCAATGAACAACTGTGGAATGACCTTGTCACATTTATAAATGCAAATATTTGCAAATCACTTTGTGGGTGATGTACTGCCAGTGTGAATGAAAATACCAATCCCTATTAATCAAATGTAATTGTGTACAATATCTACACATAGGCTCCAAGTGGAAGAGTTTTTCCTCCCTGTTATGTTATTATCTATGTGATTTGTTAGTCGCCATGTGCAGTGAGCATGACTGTATTCATTTGTCTAAAATTTTAGGTGACTTTAGGGGCAAACTAATTAAGAAAAATATCTCCCACTTGTTTCTAATTTTCATGATATAATGCTGCAAATGAGAGATTATGCTGAGAGGATGAGTTAACCTGACTCTACAAAACCTTCCCTATCTAATAGGTATGTGGGAAGCCAATGATTATCATTAGGAAGAATAAGCACTAGGCACAGCTGTAGTTTCTCCCAGTGTTTTCCCTAAGGTCTGTGATCAATTATACCACAGCCCTGCTGGATTTTATTGATATGTCTTTGATGCTTATAGTGTGTAACTGACTAGTGTTAAAACTACTAGAATATAATCATCTTGATAAAGACCGAATTATACTATAAGGTAAAATGAAGCCTTATAGCCTTTGTGAGTCTAAGGATTCCCTAATCAAATCTTTACAATTCTCAAATTACCATTTCTCAGTAAACCCTGTGTGAGATATTTATTTATATCAACATTTGGCTACTTTTGTGTCTTTGCCAGCTAACAAGGTATTAAGGGCTAAATGCGGTGGGGGGAAAAAACCCACCAAAAAATGACAGCTGGGTTCACTCTAAATTTCTGGGTACTAAATTTTTCCTGGCACTAGGATTGCTCAAACTCATTTACGTTTGCATTCAAATTATTTCACAGTGCCCCTGCTGGGCCTAGTTTAGAAGACTTTTGCATAAAATGCTGGTTTTGTTTTTGGAAGTGAAAGAAAGAAATCAGTTTGCTCAATAGAGGGACAAAGCCTGTATCTTGAAGAAGCCTAAATTAATATGAATGTATAAAGGCCTCTATGGGCTTTGGGACACGGAAGACTCCCATGGCATAGCATGAAATTCTGCTAGGTTTCCTTTAGAGAAGTATTAGCGTCTCTCTCTCATAATCCTCAACAGTTTCCTAAAACCAGTAGGATGTCTCCTTTTAGGAGACACACAGAGGTCCAAATTCTGTTCATATTTGCATCAATGTAAATCAGGTGTAAATGCCCTAACTTCAGTGATATGACTACTGCAGAACGTGGCCCACAGCAGTCATGCACAAGTACCCACTAATTGAATTAATATTCATTCCAGCCAAAGGAAACATGCATGCTTTCTATATGTGTGTCTTTCTGTATGTGGGTCTATCTATCAATCCATAAGTTTACTGGGTGTGAGAGGAGAGAGAATGAGAATGTCTTATCTTAAAATAATCGCTGTTAGTTCCAGTAGCAGATAATTTCTCATAATAATTTTGTAGTAGGGCTGTCAAGCGATTAAAAAAATTAATTGTGATTAATTGTGCTGTTAAACAATAATAGAATACCATTTATTTAAATATTTTTGGATGTTTTCTACCTTTTCAAATATATTTATTTCAATTGCAACACAAAATACAAAGTGTACAGTGCTCATTTTATATTTTTATTACAAATATTTGCACTGTAAAAACAAAAGAAATAGTATTTTTAATTCACCTAATACAAGTACTGTAGTTCAATCTCTTAATCATGAAAGTTGAACTTACAAATGTAGAATTATGTACAAAAAAACTGCATTCAAAAATAAAACAATGTTAAACTTTAAAACCGACATGTCCAATCAGACCTACAGTCAGGTGACATTGCAATTAAGAAGTGGGCAGCATTATCTCCCATAAATGTAAACAAACTTGTTTCTCTTAGCGACTGGCTGAATAAGAAGTAGGAATGAGTGGACTTGCAGGCTCTAAAGTTTTGCATTGTTTTGTTTTTGAATGCAGCCATGTAAGAAAAAAAATCTACATTTGCAAGT
This sequence comes from Emys orbicularis, assembly GCF_028017835.1. Classification (NCBI taxonomy): domain Eukaryota; kingdom Metazoa; phylum Chordata; order Testudines; family Emydidae; genus Emys; species Emys orbicularis. Next base: position 34,271,043 of record NC_088691.1, read on the forward strand.
TGCACTTTCATGATAAAGCGATCTCACTACAGTATTTGTATGAGGTGAATTAAAAAATCCTTTTATCATTTTTACTGTGCAAATATTTGTATTAAAAATAATATAGTGAGCACTGTACATTTTGTATTCTGTGTAGTAATTAAAATCGATATATTTTAACATGTAGAAAAGTATCCAAAATATTTAATAAATTTCAACTGTGATTAATCATGATTAATTTTTTTATCACGATTAATTTCTGAGTTAATTGTGTGAGTTAACTGCGATTAGTGAACAGCCCTATTTTGTACTATTCAGAAATAACTCATACCTTGCAAAATTTCATATTATCCTGCTGTTTGCATATATGTGCACACATGTATAATATTATATGGAGTTGTAGATATAGCTATATAATACAATATATTTGTTATGTCACCAAGAATTTATTTTCATGACTTTGGGATATTTGCAATACACCTGAGTGAAGAAGTCATAAGTTATCTGAAACAAGTGCCAGTAAGAGCATCATACAGCAGTACTTTATATTTTGTTTAGACAGACACCTCATATGAGAGAAGTGGCAAGATTTTTTAAATAGTTTATTTGGCACTATTTTGGTTTCCTTTGTCTGTAAATCAAAGTTGCCTTAGTACTACACTAAGCCCAGTGGAAGCCTTGACAGAAGTATAACTAATACACTTTAGAAACCCCCAAAATGATATAAAATAGATTGTAAATCAGAAGGTTTAGAGTTTAGAATCAGATATTTCACAATAGACCACGCTAATGGAATGGATCATCGGAGAAGGGGAGCCCTGTTCCGCTCCTGCAAGATAATGCACCCCTTTCTCATCTGATGATCAGTGAGACTTTGGGCTTTAAATCTTCTATTGCCCCAAGATGGAATGCCTCAGACTGGTGAAATCTTGCAGGAAAGTAGCAAACATTTTTCTAGTGGGTTGTTTGTTAAAAATAAAGATGACAGATGGAAACTTCATTCAGAAGTTCGAATGGTTAGAAGTAGTCCTGGAAGGGGTAAATTAATGAGCACAGTGCAGTTAAAAGGGTTGTATGCCCTGGTTCCACCACCACATACAATAAAAAGCTGATGCAAACTGTTCATCGTTTCCTTATGTGATAAGTACTTTATACCTTTCAAAATGCTGCTGTACACAAACTGTATCACAAAGATGTAATGTGATACTTGGATGGCTGTATCATGAGCACATTTTTCTTGCACCTGAACTAAGCGAATGTTGGAAGTGTTGGCAGTTTTGAGCGATGTTCGAGAACTGTTGAAGTGCTGCTTCCCCCAAGCTAGGTTTGAACACAGCTGATCATTGTGTGTGGATGGGACCAAGTCACATTTAAAGGAGTTTTCAAAAATAATACTCAGGTCTAATACTTGTGCACACAACTGGCTAATCTATGCAGCCATCCAATTTATTCCTTGTTCTAAATTAAGTTTTATTTATTTCAATCATCATATTTTAACAGTGTGTGCAATTCCATAACCAGTTCTGTTTGTTTCTGAATATTATTACTACTCTTTTTCCTGGAATCAAACTAACCCTCAGAAACTTGTTGCGTACTACCTACTCTGTAGATCATGATACTTCTGTTAACACTAACTTGTTTACAAAATGATAAATAATGTACATTCTAGGTCTGCTGATAGGAAGCATGAGAAAATATTTATTCACCAGTGCTTTTTGTAATTTTCTTTAATTTATTATAATTATACCTGCAATGGTTTTAATCTTCCTCTTTATCCCCTTAAAAGGGGCATAAAGGTGTCATTACTATACAAGTATAAGAATGATGGTATATTTGGCAGCTCTGGAATCTTCTCTAGTTAGATTTACAATTTACTTTCTTCAAAGTCCAAAACATGTTTAAAACTTCATCCTTAATTAATTCATGTAGGGAAATCACAATCATTAGACCTTTAAATCATTAGTTTCTTTCTAGTAATTGTATTCTAGATATAAAAGTGCTGAACTTCTTGAAGTTCAACATAGAAAGCTGAGGGTATGTTAAGTATTCTCTACTTTCTTGATTAGTAATTGTAATGGTAGCAGGGGGTACCACCTTCAGCTTTTTTTAAGATGGCTAATGACTTTTAGTATTTTTGGCAGAATGAGGACAGTTATAAAAAGGAAAATTGGCATTCTCTCATTTTTCTGCATTACTTTTTTTCTTTTAAGAGTGACTTACATTAAAATTTTTGCTCTGTTGTGGAGCTGACTGCAAGTTCTTCAAAAAAACTTTTAAATGTTGCTCGCTTTTTCTAAAAAAACCAAGGAGTCCTTGTGGCACCTTAGAGACTAACAAATTTATTTGGGCATAAGCTTTCGTGGGCTAGAACCCACTTCATCAGATGCATGAAGTAAAAAATACAGGAGCAGGTATAAATACATGAAAGGATGGGGGTGCTTTACCAAGTGTTAGGTCAGTCTAACAAGATAAATCAATTAATAGCAGGATACCAAGGAAGGAAAAATAACTTTTGACGTGGTAAGAGAGTGGCCCATTACAGACAGTTGACAAGAAGGTGTGAAGGTTATAAACTCTTTGGGGCAGAGACTGTCCTCGTTCTGACTGGGGCTTCTAGGCACTACCACAAGACAAATAATAATACTTAGGATCATTCAATTGAGATGGTTCATAAGAATTCTTCTGGTGAATTTCATCCCTAACACTTTAGTTCATGCACTCTGCAGCATCCAACAATTTTGATAAGGAGCTTGAAATAACTTCTTATACTTTGTTTAGTAATTATTAAATGATAAAACATGGCTCACCACATGATTGCTCTAAAGAACTGAAGGTCATGCATTAGATGTTAGTCCCTTAAGACAAAGATTATGAATTCATATGAGAAGATTGGATGGTATTTTATATTAGCAGTTATAGGTTTGTCTAGGGCCATGGATTCCTTATTATGTTGCCTTAAAGGAGACTTTTTGTATTTGGAACAAACTTTAGGAAACCAATGTTCTGAGCTGGTGGCAAGTGAGTTTCTTGCAGAGATGAAACAGAGTGGCTATCCACAGAGGAAGGCATAGAGTGCCTCCTGATGACTGACTTTTTGATGGACAAACACTAAAAGCTGTTTTAGAGCAGATTTTTGATATACATTCTTAGCAGTGTGTAACGGGGGTCTGTACGAAGAAGAACATCCAGGAAGTAATAGCAGCAGTCCCAAATGAATGTTTTTGTGTGTTATCTATTCTTATGCCAAATCCAGATTTTTTTAAAAGTATTAATTTGTTCTGGGTTTACTTTTAATTGAAACATGAATAGTAATGAAATACTAGGACAATTGAATTCCAGACTCTGAATTTAATCTTATAGGTTTTATGTTTGACTTCTGACTTGATTTACCCTGGTGTAAGATTAATATCAGTCCTTCTAACTTTAAAATGTTTGAATCTCAAACAAGTGAAAATCACTCTTTTGTCACTTCTGTCTCCTTTATGTCTTACAGAAAGTGCAGGCTGAAGTCTGCAATAGTATGGCTGAATGTAATAGAGACAGTTAATGTCATAGTGATTAGCTTTGCTTTCATTGTTATAGGAATTGCTGTCAAAAGGACTGCATGATGTTCTTTGCAATCTAGTGGGTATTTGGGAGGTAATGTGGATGTCCAAGCAAAATGAAATGTGATATAAAGCTCAACATAGCTACATGACAAGTAAGCTTTGGTGTGCACAAATATGTTTCTAGCAGAGCTGTGTTAGAAAGTTTAAACAAGAGGAGAGGTGATTACTCAACTGCAATCTGCACTTGAAATCTGATATGATTTGAAGGATAGTTCAGGTAGCCTCTGAATGTAGTGTGAGGCTGGAATAAAAGTGCTTCAGTAGTAATACAAAAAGATGATCAAATTGACTGTAATTACAGGAATATTGAAAGGAAGGTGGCATCTGCTTTGTAAATCAGAGCGCTAAGTAGTCTAAAAAAACCCAGAAGAGGAGTTGGGCTCCAGGCCTTTGCTTGGTTCTTATACAGTGAAGCACATCTGTTAAAGAGTTTTTGTTGTGATTGTTTTTCTATCACAAAACAATCTCACCTTCACAACTGGTTGAAACTTTGGTTGCCAATTTACCGGTTTGTAAGTGAATGGGGAAGGTGATATATCCCAGGACTCAATTGGGCTAAATTCTCAACTTGCATAAATTGATTTAATTAAGCTGTACCAATTTATACCAGTAGAAAATGTAGCCCAGCATTCCTTCTGTGTCATTTTAAACAGGCACAGTTGCAGCTAAGTTTTTGAGCCTGTTTTGTTATCATTACCTAACCCAGTCCAGTTTGAGTCGTATGGATCTCATGGCAAAAACCAGGAAAGTCAAGAATGAATTTTCTTGACACAGACTGAAAAAGGCACACCAAACATATTTGTTTTTAAAACTAAGGCAATCTTTGTACATTGTAGAAGAGAAGAAAAGGGCACAAATACAATTTATTTTCTTTGCAATTCACCTTTCGCATACATAGTAGCCTTAGCACATGTCTAAAATGATGCAAAGGTTTTTAAATGACAGGAAAGTGAGCTAGAAACTGCCAAGTTTCAAGCACCTGATTCCTTTCCCATTTTTAATTCGAACTTGTACAAATTGGAGAAAAGAGTGAAAGCCTAGTAAGGCCAGAGTAGCATCATTCTATATCTCATGACCGTTACAATCAAAGGTCCTGTCCCTCAGCACCTATGGGAACAATCCTATATCAGGTTTTGACTCACACACATGGGGATGTAAATAGAATACTGCTCTAATACGTTGTTGTTTGGAAGGATGTATTTCACGGAAATAAATACGATCCCTAGCATTTGAAAATGCCAGAGCATTTACTTGGTAAATAAAATATAAACAAAGCTGTAAATATCCTTCATTACAATGCAGCCCGGTCTTTAGAGGATTTTGAATAGCTGTTCCGCACAATTGAGGACAAATTAATCTCTCTGAATATCTCTCAGCTGAAATATTCTAATGTTAACTAACAGTTTTCAGTGATCAAAGTGATTTACTTAAATAATTTATTTACATATAAAATTGAAAGTTTTCATTATAGTAACTCTGGGGGTGTAGCTATGCTAAGATAATTACTCCCCTGGAGAATTAGGAGTACTGTAGTTGGTTTTGCCTTGACCTACTTTCAAAGCCAGGGCAGAGTTGCCTCTTGACCTTATAGGGTCTCCCAACTACCCATTCTCTTACTATATGATCACTCAGAGCTACATTTCTGGTTATATCTTACTTCTATTTTTGATTTAACTAATTAATTACCAGTTTAGTGGTATCCAACTATTTCTTTATTGATGAAAGATCAGTAATTCTTTGTTAAGCTTCGCTTCAACTGATTGAACAATTAATCTAAGCTTAAAGTCTCTCAAGGGCTCTTGAAGAGTAGAATTTTGTACATGTTATTTTCTCCATTCTGTTGCTCTCCATATCGACCCTTTTAAAGGGAAGTTGTTAACTTAAAAATGAGGGACCAAATTCTCTTTTGGCATAACTCCGCTGAAGTCAATGGAACTCTAAGGGCATATCTTCATTAGTGTGTTTTACTTTGAGTTAGTTGGCTGCAATTGGTTGCTAGGGCCCTCATTCTATGATGCAGAGGATGTCTGCTGTGTGGTAGTCTACAGCTCTAGAAAGTGAGCTGATTAATGAAAGTTAATTGGGGTGCAGATTTGATTCTATTGATATTTGAAGTCTGAAATCAACACCAATGTAACAAAGCATGTCACATGTCAAATCTTGTATCACAGCTTCACAATGAGAACTGTAGTAACTCTGAGATGTTTTAATACAGTATACATTGTCTATCAGGTTTATGCCTTGAGAAGGCTTTAAAAGATTTTCCATCTGTGCAGTTATGATGATTACTTATTTAAACTAGAATTACAGATTCTTATACTTCCTGTAGACTAAACAAAAAATTACCTATGTTTTAAGACAAGGTACTTAAGCATATGACTGACTTCAGTCACCGGCTTAGAGATGGTAAAAGAAGTAAATGAAATTTTTGTGAAAAATGCATTTTGTATTGAAATTTGAAACTGTCGAAATTTCATATTTCGAAATTTTTCAACCAGCTGTACATGTGAATAGTCACAATGGGAATAATGATATGCTTAGGAACATGCTTAAGTATCTTGCAGAACTGGGATCAGTGTTTGTTTACAAAATGTATCTTCTTTCATTTTATGTAATCCTGCAGTAGGGAACTGCTAAGATCAGCAATCTTACATATATAAACAAACACAAACATACCATTACAACTTATCATCAGCTTGGCCTCACCATTCTCAACATATAATAAACTACTAGTTTAAAAGGCAAAACTATATGTACATTTATGCCTGAAAAACAACTTTAAACTCATAATGACTATAATCTATTAACTATGTTACCTTAGGTATGCTTTATGATCTTACCAAGTACCACTGAGACTTTCCCTTTGCTGCTAATGAAAGAAAATGTATTAAACTGTCAATTGTTATATTTGCCTTTTATGAAATAATAAGTAACTGAAATACTCTAAGCTTAGTTGCAAACCTGTCTTGTCCTATATTATCATATTTTGTAAATAGGACACCATCACATTAAAAACAGATTACAACCATTTTCTTTGAGTCTGTTGCATATTATTATGATTTTAATATAGGGTTTTCAAAAGGTTAAGCTTTGGCCTAACTCTGCTCCCTTTGAAGTCAATGGTTTTACACTTTACTGCTTTTTTGTTTTATTTTATTTGCTATTTACATATAGCTCCATAACAGAGCATAGCGCATGAAAGTGAATGTCACTGATGAAAGTGAGAGATTAATAACCTTTAGGAGAATTGCTATGTGCAAGCCTCCCTTTGCAGCTCTGTCAGTGCATCTCAATCCTGACCTGACATATACTTCTGTTCCAGTTTGGGTCCCCTGTGGAGCACAGATTGCTAATTGCATGGTGCTTTTGTGATGTGGACAATTATCTGTATAGAACTAGATGGAGACTTCAAAACTCCTTTTCACTAGTAACTAAATCAGGGGTTGAACTCAGGTCTCCTGAGAAGAAAGGTCAGCATATTAACCCATGCAGTTATGTCATTACTTACGACCAAGTTCAATAAAAGCTCCAATTGGATTCTTTGGCCAATAGCCCTTGAATGGCAATTTCCCCCCAGGTCTTCTGATGTTTTGTGCAGGCTTCCACAGCTCTAAAGCCACAGAAAGTTCGTATTGAAGTTCTCTCTTGTAAATTGCACCATCCTTGATCCACACATATTATTGCTGTAAACAACTATTTTATTTAGTTCAGGATTCTCAAGAATGCAAATTGTTTAAAACCCAGAGATTTGGACAACAGAGAAGTAAACAGGAAAGTCTGTCTCCCAGACTAGACACCTTCCACTGGCAGGATAAAATGAGCATAGTGTCATATGCCTACCTGATCCTAATCAAGGATCTCTGCCCCACAGGAAAATGGAGAAAAAATAGATGAAAGAAACCTAAGACTATGCCTCTCAATTCTTGTCTCTTATCTAGTATTAATTCTTTCAGCAAGTGATTCAAGCTACCACTTTCTTGTGTGTTGTAAATTATCCTGTTACTATATTTTTGTTCTCTACCTCACTGTGTTTGCTAATATCACATATATCGTTCACTAACAATATATTTTAATGTCAATATGCTCCTTTGGATTTTCTTGTAGAGATTTTTTTTTTAAATGAAGGGGGTTTCTTTTCATTTCCCTGTCTTCATTGAGCCTTGTAGGCATATGCCAGAGATTCCCCCCACCCCCTCAGGTTCTAGTGATTTACATTTAAATGGTCACATGAATGGAGACAATTTCCAACTGAAGCCAGCTGAAATGTAATAGCCAGTAGGAGGCAAGTTGTTCTGATCCAGAAGGAAGGAAAAGAACGCTTCCTCCATCGAAAGAGATGTTTTAAAAAATGACCCATTGGAAGAGGAAAACTGGAAATCTGAAATGTGAATTGGGGATTTGTGTTTTGAGACCAGACAGGGCCAGAGTCTTTGAGCATGAACTACTTTGATGTCTATAGGAATCTGACACACTGAGGGATTGCAGGACCAGGGCCCACAGTGTTAATTGCTAAAAGGTGAAGGGTAGAGGACCTGATTCCTACACCTTAAGTCAATTGAGTTTTTCCATAGCCTTCAGTGGGAACGGAATCAAACCCTGAGTGAGGTAAGCATCCTATTGATTTCAGTTGAATTTTATTTAGTTTCTTGCTCCTATCTCATAGAGCTGGCAGGGACTTTGAAAGGTCATCAAGTCCAGTCCCCTGCCTTCACAGCAGAACCAAGTACTGTCCCTGACAGATTTTTGCCCCAGAACCTTAAATGGCCCCCTCAAGGATTGAATTCACAACTCTGGGTTTAACAGGCCAATGCTCAAACCACTGAGCTATCCCTCTCTCTATCTCTTTGTCTCTCACTCTCCCCTTCCCCCAAGCCCCCACTGGTGTTTTGAGAGCGAGAGCCTGAGTATGATGCTAATTTAGACATTCTCTTTACATTAGTTATGCTCCAGTGTGTTCTTATTTTCTAAACCAGTACATTGCCACAAGTTGTGTGCGTGTGTGAAGGGTATTTCCATTATCCTTTCAGTGATACTTCCAGAGCATATGTAGCTTAACTGGTGTTCAGTAAGTTACTTAGGAGCACAGCTGCCTGCTGAAGTCCAAAATGGTAACTACAGTAAAGAGGACCATTATGATCATTATGAAAAACCAATAGTAAAAATTATTTAACATTTATATTGCAGTAGCACATAAAGGCCTCAATCAAGTTTTGCTCATTGGTACAAACACATAACAAATTATAGTCCCTAGTACCTACTCCAAAGCACTTATGGTTTTAATCTATACTGTATACTTCCTATGGCGGCATGTAGTGTATATACACTGCACATACACCCCAGCACAGGTAAACAGTGGTGCACTGCTTAGGTGAGTAAAGACAGCCAGAACTCTGTGGGTATGTACCCTACATGGCTCTCTCCTCACCCAAGCCACACTCCAATTTTACCAGGGTAGTGTCCTGCTTCCTGCCCACTGCCAGGGCCTTTCCCTGCCGCATGGAGCTGCTGGCGCCTTTCTCTGCTGATTCCCTCTGCCACAGCCTTTCACTGCCATGCATAGCTACATGTCAAAGTGTAGACACAGCCTGCTCTTTGCTGCAGCATGTAGCTATACATACCCTACACCAGTGGTGGGCAACCTGCGGCCCGCAGGCCGCATGTGGCTCCTCAGGATAATCTGATTGCGAGCCACAAGACATTTTGCTGACATTGACCGTCTGCAGTCACGGCCCCCCACAGCTCCCAGTGGCCGCAGTTCGCCGTTCCCGGCTCCGGGGGGCCGTGCCTCCAGACAGTCAACATCAGCAAAATGTCTCGTGGCCCACAATCAGATTACCCTGAGGGGCTGCATGCGGCCTGTAAGCCGCAGGTTGCCCACGACAGTTCTACACACTTCCGCCATGAGTGTGCTGTGTTGACGTACCCTTAGTCTGAAAATCGACTCTACAAATGGCATAATAGCGCTCTATCTTTATTGTTTAGTTTTCAGATCTAATTTGCTGAGATTTTAAGTAAAATAATGTTTGGTATTTGGTTTCTTTTTAATAATGGCATAATCAATAAAGATGTGCAGGTGAAATTTTGCCTTCATCTAAAAATGAAGAACCATTGGGCTAAATTCTCTATGGCTTAACTCCATTGAATTAGTTTATAATTAGCTTCAAATAAGCTTGTAATAAGACAAAGAGTGGGACAAAGGGAGCAATAATAATATAATTATGCTGATCTGAAGCACAGAGAAGTTCCAGTTCCTTAACCACAAGACCATTCTTCTGTCTTCTCCAGCACTAATTGGAATAAAATGCATCAAAGTTCCATTTTTCACAGAAAAGCAAGAAGCTATGATACTAAATATACATGGGGATATGATCTATTTACATAGATTTCAATTTTCATAATTTTCACAGTAGAAGCACAAATTTACTGGTTAAATGTAAGACACGCTGATGCTGAATCAAATATGTTATGATTTATACATGTTTGTATCTCATTTGTTGCTCTTCAGTCTTTCCACCACACATGAACTAGAAGATCTTCTAAGCTTATTTAAATTATTTAGCATTGTTGCACTCTTCATCCCCACCTAGTTTTTTGTTTTTTCTTTTGGTGTCATTGTGTGTGTCCAAATCCATATCTATATATTACATATTTGCTCTAGATATCAGTATTTATTCACTGAATTGAAACTGTGAATCATGGTAACATATCATCTCTATAAAGTATTCAAAATTCTAATAAATTTTAATTTGATTCTGAACAACATGCTAATCTGAGGAGATGTTAAGTAACCTTTGCAATACATGTTGATATATAAATAATGGCATTAGTGTCGCTGAACATCTTTATCAGTGTTTCATGGTATCATGCACTCTCCATCTCTGTGAACTGTAAGAGGAGCAAACTGGCATTCCCGGCATGCATAATTCTCTTTTTGAACACCCAGGTCCTGATTCCACAATAACTTTAATTGTTTTCCATTTTCTTTGCTCATAAGAAATGTGGGATCACGTACGAAAAGCTTTAGGAACAGTCTCATATACTAGCTAAATGTTAAAGGAGCAGATGTCAAGTAAGAAAGCAAAGTGTGGAATATTGTGATTCGTAGATTATGGGTGTCCTTTTAACTACTGTGGCTTTTGATTATGTTTGTTTATTATTAGTTATTTAGTACAGTAAAAAGTTCCATTACCTAATGTGATGTGAAGTTAGGATAAATCAAAAATGCTTCTCTGCTTCTAGCTACTGAATTACAGCGTTGGGTACTTATCCTGTGCATGCATATTTGAGATGTAAATTAAGTACTTGCTGGGGCTCTTAAACATAGTGCTGCATGGACAGGCAGAGACATTTTGTTATGTAATTCAAAACATGAAATGCAGCCCAACTTCAAAAAACACAAGTGTGACATTTTTGGCAATAGTTGTAAACTGACCATAGGCAAGAAAAGTACAATATTTGCAGTCCAAACCCACATCTTTTTTTGCAACTTTGGAAGGATGGAAAATAATCACAGAAAACAGCTCAACCTGGGGAAAAGCAAGTTTTAAAGATTTATATCTAGGATATTTCCTAAAGTAGTCATTATCTGTGATAAATGGAGGCAGATTTAAAGGCACTGCAGTACACCTGACAGGAAATACATAACAAGCTGTTTTAATTGCTAATGTACTTGTATTAACAGGGCAATCTATGACAATTCCACTATCAATAATTACTGAGACATGGTTAAGAAATAGAGAACAAGGTTTGATGCTGCCAGCCAAATGGAGGTCCAGTAATTGTCTGCTGTATCAAATTGTAAAGTATAATGACTTCTGAAGGTTGAGGTTTATGAGAGCAGTTCATTATGTGTTCCAAACAATGCTTTATTTTGCTATTGTTTCTCCATTGAGTGGGTAGCAAGCACTGCGGCTGAAATTGGGCTCAAGGGAACCAATGTCTACCAGTTGTTTAACCTTGTGACATTTCACTAAAAAGCATCAGGTTCTTTTGAAATACATAATACATGAACTTCTCTAATTGTTTAGCATTGATCAGCACTTGAATAAATTGAGTTGCTATCATATTAACATAAGCAGCAATGCTTTAGTGAAGGTTTATTTCCTGTAGTAGATCAAGAGGTTCAGGGATTTCTGCTTCTTTAAAACAGAAAGTCAATTTAGAAGTCTGCATTGTAACAAAGCCTTCCACAAAGACAGCAAAATGCTGTGAAGTAGCATCCTTCATTTTAACTTCTATATGAGGCTGCCAGTATGGATTTATTCTCAGACTTCTTGTCTTCTGTGTTTTGAAATCTGCCTGTCTTTGCATTTTTCTGTCTCTACATAATTATACTAATATTCAGGTATGGTGGGTTTCTGTAGTAATCTAATTGGCCTGTGTGACAACAGGCAGGCCAATGTAATTTCTTTCCTTTAGGACCTGGCAAGGTAGGGCAGTATAAAGGCATTGTCTTACTCTGAGATATAAAAATGTAAATACCTTTTGAAAACTGTTTTCTGAATGAGTGTGTGTGTGTTTGAATGAACGAACACACACACACACACACACACACACGTCACTCCTTTAAAGAAGATATCAATTGGGGGGTCAGGGAGTGTTCTTTTCCTTTCTCTGTGGTGGTGTTTTTTCAACTTCCCATGAACATCCATGATTGTTTGGGGGAGGGAGGGGCAACTGGCCAAAAGAGACGCCTGTTGTGTGTTTGTAATATCAAATAGACTCACTTGGGCAGGCTTGTGTGTTTGGTTTTGTTGAACTTGTAGCTGGAAGTCCATTGCAATAACTGTCAGAGCTTATCTCAGCTCTGCGCACAGAGACAAAAGAGGTGACACTATGTTATATCAGAACAATATGCTTAGAATGAACATAGATCAAGGCTCCCCCTGGTCAGGACTCAATTCGTCTCCCTGGGGAGGAAGCATTTCTGTCTCAACTGAACTTCAGTGTTGTGTGCACTAACTTGGATCTTGCATGGTTCTGAGCCTGTTTTAGCCAGAGAACAGAAGAGAGGAATGAGCTTGTCCAAGGTGTCCAGTTGTCCAAATTCTCTGAGATAGCTTCCCTAAATAAAAGGGTGAAAATATAAACAGAGCCCCTTTCTATGTCCATGTCCTGAAAGTACTCAGGAGAGATGACTTCAGGTTTTTGATGTCTCTGCATCTGTCCTCTCCACCTTCCCAGACCCAGTTGCCTTAGCAACCTGTTAATGTGGTCTCTTGAACCATGGGAGAAATGGGCAATGCAGGTGGCATAACCCCAGGCTGGATATCTGCTCTGTTGTGGACATGATGGAGGAGGGCATAGGAGGTTTATTAAGAAATCTCTCTCTTTCTTGGGAACTAAATCTCAAAGACTTTTTTTCTTTAGTGAAAGTGCTTTGTCTATATACATTCATTATGGATGTTACTGTACATTCAATTTTAAATTCAAAATCTTGAACGTGATAAGCTATGAGTATTGCCAAAGTTTAAAAGACAGTAACCTCAAGCACTGTATCCATCAGAAGTCAGTGGAATACATCAAATATTTGCCTAGCTTAGGACTTCAGAGGGGTGTTTGATGTTTTATTGCTGATGTCTGCTTGGCATTTTAGTCCCTTTCTGCTTCGGTGGCAGGTGGTTATGTATCTTGCTGCTTTTTTCTGCTTTACTTTTTGCATCTATGCACATCAGATACATATTGTGCTACATTAAAAATACATTATATTTTGAAAAGCTGGAGATACTTCAGGAGTTTGGTTGTTTTGTTTTGTTTTTTATTAGTTTTCTGTCAAATTTGTTTTTTGCATGGGCAGTGTGAGATAGAAATAAACACATTACATTTACTTTTTTCAGTGCTTTCACATAAAAGATCACATATTGATGTGTAAAGTTCCAGTTATACCCATGCTCTTCTGTGTGAATGTGAAGCTCTCTGTGCCATATGCTACAAAACTGAAAATCACTCACTGCAAATGTGAAGAGTGTTTATTTTGTTCAGGCTAATAACTTTATTGATAAACCAAGGTCCAGTTGTCTTCTTTGGTCCTCCATAGCTGCACAAAGGGAATAAAATCTGGCCCTGTCTCCCCTGCTATGGAGGAATCCAGAACATTAGCTGGCTCTTAATGTCACCTTTAATTGTAGTCCTTGGTGGTGATGGTGGAGGGAGGATATGTGGCTGGAGAACACAATGCTCCAGGTGTCTTTGCCAGGGCTCAGCAGAGAATCATAGAACCATAAGCAGCTCACTGATGTTCTCCCCACTGCTGCACCAAACACATACTCAGCAGCTTGGAATCTGGCCCAATATATTTTTAAGCTATGGAAATAGATTCTTTCAAGGACAATAAGTGCTGTCTATGGAAATTTCAAGTGTTAAATAAGACACTTTGCCATTAAACACAGTTCTTGGATGCAAAACACTTTTTTCTTCTTCATTCACCGATACCTCAACTGTGGACAATGCAACTTTTTCAAAATATCCGAAAAGGATAAAACGGTCCACATTTGATCAGATAAAAAGCCTCAGATATATTATATCAAAGGGTAATTTCCTGAGAAATTAAAAACTGAAGAGCATTCCTGATATATCCATGACTTACTAATGTGTTACAGAGCTGCTGCTATAAATATATCCATTCACATTACAAATCAGACACAATGCAAATGCAGTATATTAGGGCCCAAACCTACAAACTGTTACTCAAATCCATATTGAAGTCAATGGACTTATTTCTGTGAATGAGCATTACTCGCGTGTGAGGCTTTGCAGCTTGGACTGTCAGGTCTTGATTCACCAAAGCACCTAAACACATGTGCCTTTAATGGGACCGTTTGGGTGCTTAAAGTTATGCACATACTTACATGACTTTCTGGATGAGGCCTTAGGTACTAAATCTGAAATCTGCATCTCCACTAGAATTTTCATCTTTTCCCCAAATTATGGGATAGCAATTTAAATATTATTCCTCTCTTCCCTTAGGGAACAATCTCCAACTTGTGTCCTAGCACCGAGATGCTTTGTCATCTCAGTGAGATGAACGCTCTGCCAACTGCATGTTCTAACTTTCCCTTGCTCAGTTTCTAGTAGCCAACACTTAGCAACTCAGCAGAGAGAGCATTTTGATAACACTAGCGTTGCTATTTCCTGCTTGCCAGAACAATATACTTTAATATGTACTCCAGACTTCTGCAAAACTTTTTATTGATGCTCTGAATGTGCTCAAAGTATATTGTGACACATGATAATAGCAGCAATTTCTGTAATTCACTCATTTTGACTTGTGATGAAAGGTTAAATTGCTTTCAGCTTAGCTGCTTGAAGAGTTTGTTTTCAAGGCTGCTGAAAGACTTCAATTCTGTAAATAAATATATAGACATTTCTTACCCCACATTTATATATATATATTTTTAAAGAAATTAAGCCAAAGGCTTTTCATTACAGCAGCAGATGTCTATAGGTCTTTACTTCTCTCCTTTCCGATCTTAGGGTGACCAGACAGCAAGTGTGAAAAATCGGGATGGGGGTGGGGGGGTAATAGGAGCCTATATAAGAAAAAGACCCCAAAATCGGGACTGTCCCTATAAAATCAGGAGATCTGGTCACCCTACCTGATCTCCCCTTGCCACCAAAAGAAGACCCCCCCAAAACTTTTTAAATTGATGGTCTTAATGATTCTTGCTATGTGTTGTCAAAGATGCAGCAAAAGAAGAGCTCTCTCATCTCTTCCACCTTTCACCTTGGCCACCTGATGAGGAGAAATCAGCTGTAGATATTTAGGTTGCTTCACTTGGAGCTTTATCCAATGTTCACTGAAGTGTATGGGCATCTTTCCATTGACTTTTGTTGAGCTTTGGGTTAAGCCCCTGAATGAGCTACAGCCAAGGAGCTCTGCTCTGGAGATGGATTTATTTGTCATAGGCCTTTTTCTTCAAGAAAACAAAATTTCTTGAAAAGGTATCTACCTGAGAAAATGTACTTCCTGCCACTAAAATATATAAATAACTAGAGCTAGCTGACAAAAAAAGTGAAACATAATATTTTGCCTAAAATGTTTTAATATAAATTTCTTCTTCGAGTGATTGCTCATGTGTATTCCACAATAGGTGTGTGTGCTCACCATGTGCACTGGTGCTGGAAGTTTTCCCCCTAGCAGTACCTGTAGGGAGCACCCCAGCGACCCCTGGAGTGGCGTCCTGTGGCAAACACCTGCCTCACTGGCCCCCATCTCTAAGAGAGCGGAACGCAAGTATTTTGTACCTGCCAAGGGACACGAATACTTATATACCCACCCTGCTCCTAACTCCCTGGTGATTGAGTTGGTCAACCACAGGGAGCGGCAGGGCCAGCCAGCCCCTACCCCGAAAAATAAAGATTCATGGAAGCTGGACTCTTTTGGAAGGAAAATTTATTCGTCCTCGAGCTTTCAGTTACGGGGGCGAACCACCAGGTTCTCCTGGGCCGGTCTGAGTTTAATCTGTGGGGCTCCCTGCTCAAGTTCGAGGATTCCCTCCAGGAGTGCGACAGGAAGGAGTTCAAAGCGCTGGTGGAGGAGGGTACAGCGGCTGCCAGGGCAACCCAGCTTTGAATGCGGCGGACACGGCTGCGCGGTCAATGGCCTCCGCAGTGTCCACAAGAAGGGCGTTGTGGCTCCTGCTCTCTGGGCTGTCCAGCGAGGCGCAGACCTCCCTGCAGGACCTCCCATTTGATGGCAAAGCTCTGTTTGCAGAACAAACGGATACAAAGCTTCATGGGCTGAAAGACTCCTGCATTACTCTCCAGACTCTGGGTCTCTATGTTCCGGCTCCGGCTAAACCTAAGTTCAAGCTGCAGCAGACTCCCGCTCAGGCCACCCACCCAAAATACGAGACCGCTTATAAGCGGGACTATAAGAGGTGCCCACAGAGGCAGTCTCGGCCCGCCCCCGAACCTGGGACCTCCAAGGGCAAGCAGGCAGGGAAAAGGCGGTTTTGACAGGATGCCTGGGGGCACCCTGCCAGTTTTTGTCAGGGGGCCACCCTCAATAAAACTTCCCTTCTCCAATCAGTTGTGTGCTTTCCTCTCAGAGTGGTCACGGCTGACCTCGGACCGATGGGTCCTCAACACCATCTCCCAGGGCTACACCCTCCAGTTTACTTCCTCCCCGCCCAACCACCCTCGGCCCCCATCCCTCCTGGGAGACCCCTTGCATGAGGCTCTGCCCGAGCAGGAGGTGGAGTGGCTCCCGGGCCTAGGAGCGGTGGAAGAGGTACCCGGGGAGTTCAAAGGCAAGAGGTACTACTCCTGCTATTTCCTTATCCCGAAGGCCAAAGGGGGGCTCAGGCCCATCTTGGACTTGCGAGGCCTGAACCAGTACATAGTGAAGCTCAAGTTCCGCATGGTCTCCATCATCCCCTCCCTGGATCCCGGGGACTGGTATGCCGCCCTCGATCTGCAGGACACGTACTTCCACATCCATATATTCGAGGGGCACAGACACTTCCTCCGTTTTGTGGTGGAGCAGGAACACTACCAATTTACGATCCTCCGGTTTGGCCTGTCCACTGCCCTCAGGGTATTCACGAAATGTATGTCGATGGTAGCAGCCTACCTCAGGCACCGGGGGGTCCAGATCTTCCCCTGTCTGGATGTCTGGTTGGTCAAGGGCAGCTCCCGGTCGCAGGTGTGGGATCACTTGGCGCTCCTTCTGTCCACGTGCACCACTTTGGGCCAGTTGGTAAACAACACCAAGTCCACGTTAGTCCCAGTTCAACGCAAACAGTTTATCAGGGTGGTCCTGGATGCCTCATCGGCCAGAGCCTCCGTCCCATCGGACAGGGCCGAGACCCTGAAGGGGCTCAGCGACACGGGCACAAGGTTTCCGGTGACAACAGCCAGAGCGTGCCTCCAGCTCTTGGGTAATATGTCGGCGTGCATGTATGTGGTCCGTCATGCCAGACTCAGGATGAGGCCCCTCCAGCTCTGGTTGATCTCGGAGTTCTCCCAGGCCAGGGACAGGATGGACAATGTCCTCACGGTACCCAAACCAGTGATCGCCTCCCTACTGTGGTGGTCCTCCCCGAGAAACATGCTCCAAGGGGTCCCGTTCAGGGGCAGGGCCCCGTCGCTGGAACTGGTGTCCGATGAATCGGATCTGGGATGGGGGGCCCATGTGGGGAACGTTCAGACCCAAGGTCTGTGGTCGGCTCGGGATCTGACCCTCCACATAAACGTCAAGGAGCTCAGGGCGGTACGGCTGACATGCATGGCCTTCTGCTCACACCCGGGGGGCCGGGTGGTCAGGGTCCTCATGGACAACATGGCCTCGATGTTCTACATCAACAGGCAAGGTGGGGCCTGATTCTCTGCCCTCTGCCGCGAAGCTCTCAGGCTGTGGGATTTTTGTATAGCCCACGACATCTGCCTTCAGGCCTTCCATCTGCCGGGCGCCCGGAACGCGCGGGCGGATCGCTTGAGCAGGGACTTCTCCTCTCAGCATGAGTGGTCTCTCCACCCAGAGGTGGTGCACAGACTTTTCCGAGTGTGGGGAACTCCCCAGGTGGACCTGTTTGCGACTTGGCAGAACCGTCACTGTCCCTGGTTCTGCACTGGGGGGGAGGCGCTATCTCCGGTGCCTTCCTCCTGCCCTGGTCAGGCCAGTTTCTCTATGCCTTTCCCCCATTCCCGCTGATTGGCAAGGTCCTGGAAAAGATAAAGACGGACAAGGCCCAGGTCCTTCTGATTGCCCCGGCATGGCCCAGGCAGCATTGGTATGGGACCCTCACGGGCCTGGTGGTCGCCCCGCCGTGGCCGTTGCC
The DNA here is from genome assembly GCF_028017835.1 of Emys orbicularis. Lineage (NCBI taxonomy): Eukaryota > Metazoa > Chordata > Testudines > Emydidae > Emys > Emys orbicularis. Next base: position 34,289,410 of record NC_088691.1, read on the forward strand.
GTCCTGCCCGGACCTGCTCTCCCAGGACCAGGGCCACCTCCTCCACCCCAATCTAGCGGCACTCCACGTCACAGTGTGGCTGCTCAATGGTTAGATAGGGAGGAAAGGAAGTGCTCAGAAGGGGTTCAACGCGTCCTCCTAGAAAGCAGGCAGCCCTCCATGCGCCGAGCCTACTTGGCGGCAAAGTGGTCTTGGTTTTCCAGATGGGCAGACGAGCTGGACGTTTCCCCAGTGGCTGCACCGATCCATCTTATTCTGGACTACCTCTTCCACGTTAGAGCCCAGGGCCTGGCACCCTCGTCAGTCAAGGTGCACCTGGCAGCCATATCGACCTTCCATCCACCGGTGCAGGGCCACACGGTATTCTCCCATGCTATGACTGGCCGATTCCTTAAGGGGTTGGGTCATCTCTTCCTGTATGTTAGGCCCCCAGTCCCGCAGTGGGACCTAAACCTGGTGTTGGCCCGTCTCACGGGGCCCCCGTTTGAGCCTCTAGCCACGTGTTCCTGGTCACACCTCTCATGGAAGGTGGCCTTCCTGGTTGCGATCACGTCAGCCAGGCGGGTCTCGGAGCTCAGGGCTCTGACCTCCAAGCCCCCGTACACAGTGTTTCATAAGGATAAAGTCCAGCTCCGCCCATACCCTTCATTCCTCCTGAAGGTGGTCTCTGCCTATCACATGGGTCAGGACATTTTTCTGCCGGTCCTCTGCCCCAAGCCCCATGCGTCCAGTGAGGAGCACCATCTCCACACACGGGATGTGAGATGGGCTCTGGCTTTCTACCTGGAGCAGACTAAGCCGTTCAGAAAGTCCTTGCAACTGTTCATCACCTCGGCCGAGCGCATGAAAGGTCGGCCGATCTCCACTCAGTGGCTCTCCAACTGGATCACTTCATGCATCCATACCTGTCATGACCTGGCAGGAATCCCTCCGCCACCAATTGTGAAAGCCCACTCGACTCGGGCGCAAGCCTCGTCGGCTGCATTTTTGGCCCACGTCCCCATTCAGGACATTTGTAGGGCTGCCACGTGGTCTTCAGTTCACACGTTCACCTCGCATTATGCAATCGTCTCCCAAACCAGGGATGACACTGGGTTCGGCAGGGCTGTACATCATCCTGAGAATTTGTGAACTCCTACCCACCTCCAACAGATATAGCTTGGAATTACCTATTGTGGAATACACATGAGCAATCACTCGAAGAAGAAAAGACAGTTACCTTTTCCGTAACTGGTGTTCTTCGAGATGTGTTGCTCATGTCTATTCCACATCCCGCCCTCCTTCCCCTCTGTCAGAGTTGTCTGGCAAGAAGGAGGGTGGGGGAAGCGCGCAGCGCCCCTTATACCGCGCCATCGAGGCACCACTCCAGGGGTTGCTGTGGCGCTCCCCTAAGGGTACTGCTAGGGGAAAAACTTCTGGCACAGGTGCATGTGGCGAGCACGCACACCTATTGTGGAATAGACACGAGCAACACATCTCGAAGGACACCAGTTACGGAAAAGGCAACTGTCTTTTTTCACAGGGAAAGAAAATTTCCTACCAGTTCTAGTAATAACTGAAGCTTACAGTGAATTGTTTAGATTAGCAACACAAACTATTGCCAGTAATTTGCAATTTACTTAATTCCAAGTCTGTGTTTATTGCAATATTCAAGTTGCACAACTAAAATATGTATATATTCATTTATTTAGAGTTCTGTCTAACAAAACTCCACACCAATGGGCATTTTTTATAATAAACATGTCAGCAAATACACAATTAAGGTTCTTGTAGTAATGTTAAGTGCCATATTGCACATACATTGTATTTTCTTTTCTTTAACAATATCATCATCGCAGGATTGTTGTATAATTTTCAGAAGTGCAAATATTTCATCAGAGTGAAGGAAGATCCTGACTCTTATGAGTTTTTTTTTTTTTTATTCTATATAGTAAGTAACCTTTCTTCTTCAGACCAATTTTTCAGACCTTCAGACTTAAGGCAAGAGTGTACTTCAAAGCCCAAAGCCCTTGGTAAGGGGGAAGTATTGATTTCCTTATGTTTGTGTAAATCCTACGGATGAATGGAGAAGAGTCACAAAATGAAAAGGACTGTTAAGAATGTGCCACTAACAGACTGTTGCCCAATATGCCAATAGTATTCTCATCTCAACAAGGAAAATTATCAGCCTCATTAATATAGTAAAATTCCTTGGTGCAACTGACAAGCTTGTAATCTTTACATGACATTTCCCAGTAATGTCTGAGAATTGACTGCAAATGTTGATTGATTGGGACGCTCAAAAGAACTTGGCTGAAAATCATTTTTTGTCAGTTGTTCTCCTTGTCAAAGTATAGCTGAGATCCATTAGACTGCTCATCCTTTAGGCTTTATCATGAAGAACAATTTTAGAGTGCTTACATTTTATGCAAGACTTTAACTCACTAAAGACTGAAAGAGCAAATACTACAAGTCTCCTACTTGCTTAATATGAAAGGGCATTATTCTTAGTTCTTGCACTGTAAAGAGAGAAGAGAATCGAGAGCTGGATATTTTTCCTCTAAATATATTAATTTACAAATAAGGTTCAATCTACCGCTGTATTAGACAGCTTCAGATCTCAATAAAAGTGTGTAAATATGGACTAAAACGCTTGGCTTCAGGGGGCTTCATATTCATCCACTTAGGGTGTGTATTTTAAAATACCAACTTAATTCAAAATCATGTATTTTTAACAGAGTCCAATCAAGATGTTTAGTCCACTTTCTGAACAAGCTGCATCCTGCTGGAATTGGCTTTTGTGAGTCTCTCTCTGTCTCTTTCTCCCTTCTACTGGATTATCAGAATCTGAACATCAAAATCCTTTAGTAGCCACTTTAAAATTCTATTGGCCAAAAATGCTTGACTCTGGAACTTTATCCCATACCGACAAAGAGTCTTTAAACAGTTTGTAAAGAGCTTGAGTGAACACTTTTCAAACAGGACTGTTGGGTGCCTTCTTTTTGAGTGTCTGACTTGAGGCACCTTCAAAGGGCTGCGTTTCAGAATGTGCTGAGCTCCTGCCCTCACAAGGCCCCTTCTGGCAGCCTCAAAATTGGGCTCTCGAAAATCACTAAACCCTTTCTGAAAATTGTGGCTAAATTGTTCCTCGAGAATTGAGGCGAAATCAATGGGGAATTGTGTACAAACAAAACTCAACGTTACAATGTAGTTCTCTATATACTCATGGTTGGGGTATTCTTGTATCGTTTGAATCTTAGCTTCTTAAAGTCACAGAGTTTAAGGCCAGAAAGAACTACCAGATCTTCCAGTCTGACTTTCTGTATATCACCGGCTACCACCACCACACACTAAACCCAACAACCAAAATTAGAACAAAGTGTTACAACCCCAAGATTAGGCTAGTATGTGACACAGGGAGAGAATAGGAGGGACCGAGATGCACTAGTGCCCGTGGCCCTCGCAATGGGGGGGAAATGATTAATTGAGAGAGACCCAAATAATCCTGGCAAGTGACCTGCAGGCACGTGCTGCAGAGGAAGGTGAAAATCCCTCAAGGCCACTGCCAGTCTGAGCTGAGGGATAATTCCTAGAGCCCTGCGTAGATACAAAAATGTGGATCCACATCCAGCAGAATCAATGTGTATCCGATCCACTAGCCATCTTTTATTTGTATCCCCATCCAAACCACAGCCACAGCAGCAGGCTGTCTCACAATGCCTCTCCTAGCCTATGACTCATGCTTCCCTGCTTTGAGATCCATTGGGATGCAAATAAGGTGGAGTATGTGCTCCTTGGGTGGGAGGGAGGGATTGTTTATGGACTCTCCACCGGGAGCCACACGCTGGGTGTACAAAGCTGGCAAGCAAATTCCCCATTGGGTGGGAGGAGGCCAGGGGTAAGGTGACCAGACAGCAAGTGTGAAAAATCGGCACAGGAGGTGGGGAGTAATAGGAGCCTATATAAGAAAAAGACCCAAAAATCGGGACTGTCCCTATAAAATCAGGACATCTGGTCACCCTAGCCAGGGGTACCAGAACAGGGGAGACCGGGGGACCATGGCCCCATCACTTTTTGCCTGCCCTAAGGGTGAGTGAGCATCAGGGAGGAGGGGGCAGAGAAGAGCGAGCGGGAGTGGGGCCTCAGGGAGAAGGGGCGACGTGGGAGCGGCAGCTTGGGGAGAAGGGGCGGGGCAGGGGCAGGGTTGGGGGGGATGGGGCATCATGTCGCATGCTGCTCCCAGGGGCTCATGAGCAGCGGCAGCAGCATCATGTGTTGATAAATTAGAGCCCTGCATGGTTGTATCCGCATCCAATCCACTATCCGCAAAAATTGATCCGCGGATATCCATATCCACAGATATAAAGTGGATATCCACAGATTTGCAGGGCTTTAATAATTCCTTTCTGATCCCATATGTGGTGATCAGTTAGATCCTCAGCAAGTGAGCAAGAACCAGCCAGCCAAGCACCCGAGAGAGAGAGAAAGCTCAGTGCCACATCAGAGCCCTGTCCTGCGCCACCCAATGTCTCATTTCCAGCAGTGAACAGCTTCTAAAGCACCAAGACTAAGGCTGCAGCAGTGGCACTAATAGGAGACTACATTCTAAAACATTTCAAATCCCCATTCACACTTAGTCTAAAAGTTATTTCTTTCTCTATATGGAGGGGAGAGGTAATCACAGTACCAACAGCTGCACTAAAGCAGACACTTTGCCTTTGGCAAACACAGAGTCTAACAGCAGCAAAATCTCCTAATGTACAGTGTAACCCCCACCCCTAATATTTAAGAAGAAATCTAATACTGAATATGCGAGTGTATACTGATGCACAGTGGGTCAAAAGCCTACAAGGCAGGAGATCTGGGACAGAACAAGTCTCATTGGTCTGATTTACCTTAAATTATGTATAGAAATAAGAGACAGAAAAGCCTCTGTCACATCCCTGCCAGTGCACCTTAGCAGAGTCTAGTAAATTCAAGTATTCAGCCACTTAGGATGTAAATTTTAAACTATCAAACTAAATCAAAATCATGCACATTTAAAAGAACTCAATCAAAGTGTGTTTATGAATCTTCATCCTGCTGGAATTGGCTTTTGTTTGTTTGTTTCTCCTGTACTTGGTCCCCGGAATATAAACATTAAGTACCAAAAGAGGGGGGAGTCATGCATTTTTTATTTTATTTTTTACTGGAGATAAACCCTTCACATGAAAACATTATCTCTTCTTGTCAGTGGATCCACATTTTTTCAGACTGTTAAGTCACGTTACTCATGTACTATTTATTTTAACATATAGAAAAAGAAGCACTGAAAACTTTGCTGGTAACATTTAACAGATACTGTCATTAAAAGTCTGAAGTTAACTCAGCAGAAAAGTTTCGATTCGATTGTTTTTACATAAAACGAATGCAATGGATATTTAAGTATAATTTTAAATAAATTGAATATCATTATTAGCTAGTTAAATAGCAATAGAGTGATTTATCACAATTATGAAATTAGCATACATAGCCACAACAGATTTAGAATACATTATACTTTAAAACATTTTCTCTTCTGTCATTTTCTCTTAAATTGTATAGATCTTTTTTTTCTGAAAGAGAAATAGAAACAAGTACAAAAATAAAACAATCCTGCTTATTTAAAAACATGACCTGGAAATCTCATCTGAAAGACAAAACGTTGTCATTTAAAAACACAAAGGCAGAGCAACCACAAATAAAGAAATCTAAATCCATGTGAACTAGCTGTGTCACCTAGGAGTCGGATCCAAAAGTACTCCAGTTTTATAAAGCTTTTTTGAAAAAGGTGGACATTCAAGTTAATTGGGCTGGGGAGAAGCAAGAGGATGGAATTGCATTTTTATATGAATTTTTTTAATGGCTAGCTCTAGTGGAAATACTCCACCTATAAAATAGTCACAACACTTTCACACAACAATTTTTCTAATTGCTTCCGCCTGCTAGTCTTTTGCTTGAGTGAGTGTTGATTTTCCTAGTTGTCCTATTCTTTTGCTTTTGGTGTTTTGGAAGGGGAAGAAAATCCTAAAATGATCTGAATATATTATTTTTATTGTCAATATACAGTTAAATAACAGAAGAAGCTTGGTAATATACCTGTACACTATGTCTTATAAAATACACTATTTAAACACTAAGAGCTAAATCCTCAGCTGGGATTGGCACAATTCTATTACTTCATTGGAACTATGGTAGTTTTCTCCAGCTGAAGATCTTAAATTAAATCCTGCCCCATTGAAGCCAATGGAAGTTTTCCCATTGACTTCAGAAGGGGCCAGGATTTCACCTCTGGCCTCTTGTTTTTCCTGTAATTCAGTATTGAGCAATATGAGTTTATAGATTAAATATAAACAAAATAAAAATCAGCAGATACAGAAAATATAGCAACGTTGTTATGCAGGCAGGACTGAGTTATTAGAAAGCTGTGCTCAGGCCCCTTGAGGGATTCCACCATTTTGTTCTAAATGGACACTTATTTACTGTTGCTTTTAAATGTTTCAGTGGATGGGTTTTTTATTATAGCGTGAATAAAAGAGGTGATCGCTCTGCTCCCTCCTATTCATGCATCCTCCTGATTTGACTCCAAACTACCCAGGGTTTAATCTTCATCAGTTCATTCTGCCACTTGGCATCTCCTGCTGTCTCACTCCCTCTTGGATATCCTGTTGCTCTACTTCCCTGTTGCGTCTCCTGCTGCTCTACCTTCCCTGCTGCCCTTGTTATCTTGCATCTCCCACTGTTTGTTTCCTCCCACTCCCTTCCTCTATAGTCCAAGAGCTCTTGCTTTTCTTATCTTCCATAACTGCATAATTTTTCTTAATATTGTTGTTGCTGCTATTATCATTGTCTCCCTCTTTCAATAGGCAACTGACTATGGACTCTTCCTTTAGTCCTCTGGAACTTACTGAAGGTATATGATAAAAGGACTGGGTATATATAGTAGGGTGAATGGCACTTAGTCACACCTACCTTCTGGGTTACTGTTTTGAGCTTAATAATAATTTCTCTCCCAGCCATCTTTAGCCCCAAGTTGCCCAACTGAATCTGGATTTGTAAATGTGGGCAGTCTCCTTTGATAGATTTTTAACTCAGATCGGCAACTGCAGGAGATAATGCAACAGCTTCTTTACTGCATAGCACTTTAAAGTGATACCTGGTAATGTCTGTTGTGAGTAGGGTGACCAGGCAGCAAGTGTGAAAAATCGGGACAGGGAGTGGGGGGTAATAGGAGCCTATATAAGAAAAAGACCCCAAAATCGGGACTGTCCCTATAAAATTGGGACATCTGGTCACCCTAGTTGTGAGCTACTGAATCCATACGAGAGTATGAAGATTTTATTGTTCGGTTTGGAACAAGTTACTTTGTATGTGTCTCTCTTGACTTTTTTCTTTTGTAGTTGATCATCTTACTGCCAACTAGGGTGCCCAGACAGCAAACATGAACAATCGGGACAGGGGGTGGGGGGCAATAGGAGCCTATATAAGAAAAAGACCCAAAAATCAGGACTGTCCCTATAAAATCGGGACATCTGGTCACCCTACTGCTAACATGCATAACAGAAGGGCTTAATACAATGTATACCCTTAACAGTTTACAAAGTCAGTCTTTTTGAATTTCAAACACCCCAAAATACATAGTGAAATCTCAAAGTGGTAATTTTGGTCTCATATTGATAGGTCCTGTGTACCCACAAATCCCCCCTGGTCCCAATAATGCCCCTTACTTCCTGTCTGTGGAAGGGCCTGGTTCACTTCCACTGCAGGGTGAGGTTCTCAACTGTGTGTCCCCCACAGGGTGCAGCTGTTAGGAAGTCACCAGTAAAGTTTTCCCAGGCTGGAGGGAGAGCTGGGTTGAGTGTAAGCAATTCAATGGAGCATGGCTCTACAAACTGGTTACTCCCATGCACTGGTGTCTTCGGAATGGTGGGGCTCTTGCAACCACAGAATAGGTCCACTCTTGCACCATCACTTTGTGAGGTGAGGGAGAATTCCATTCAACTTATGTGAGGAACTTCTGAAAGGCTTAACAAAGCTAAGCAACTATGGCAGACAAATTCACTACAGATAAGTGAACAGGGAGAGGAACAACTTAACTACTGATAAATTTAGAACCCATCTGTATGTAACTATAATGACTCAGAAGAACTGAGCTTGGAGACACTGTGGAAGCTCAGTAAGAGCCATTTATATGTTTGTAATTGATTTAGATGTTTTGGACTTCTATACATTTAGTCTCATTTGGACCCTCTTTACATAGGTGTAAATGTGGCTACAGAAAGCAGGGAGAATCAGGCCTATAGTTATATAGATATAGTGTGGCTATACCCGGGTACACATTGAGTATATGGGACTGAGAGAAAGCCAAGACTCTACCTGCATAAACCCTTTTACCACTAGAAATGGAGTGTGTAGGGCCAGAGATGCACTCACACACAGTACTCCAAGGGAACAGATGTGGCCCTTAGTAAGACATAAGACATTCCTGGCTTACTATCATTTCCTAGCACAGAAATATGCAGCAACCATGGGTTTGTTATATTGCAGTGATCTGTGCATATTTTTTATTTTTATTCCTGCATTGAATCAAATATATAGTTTTCAAGACAACATCCCCTATGTTGCCTAAGCTGCACACAGGGATTTAGATGTCTTACACACTTTGATGTTAATGGGAACCACCTGGCAAAATCCCCATGCTCTGCTTTGAAAATTTAGGGGCTATGTTTTTGAAATGTGCCTTTGACTATAGTAATACCCGTCCTTTCTGAGTCTTTCCATCATTTCTCCTCACTGTATATCTTTTAGTATGGACAATATTTCATCATGGGTTTTTTTAATTAAAATCATTACTTGCTGTAGCTGGAAACACTGAGAATAGACATAGAAAAATACCTAGAAATAAATTGATCAGTACTGCTGAACTGTCTGCAGACTGTCCCAATGCTGAGGCAATGTGATTTGGGAAATGATGGATTATTATGTTTGAAGTTTGGTAGTCTTTAAACACAAGGGCGGTGGGGGGGGGGAGACCTTGTAAAATAGGAGTGCCTGCATACAGCCTTTACTGTAACATCTGAACTGGAAAAATGTTTCTGGTATAAAATGTGATATGCTTCTCTTCTGACTTCATTTACAATTTCGAGATCAGAATCAACACAATGTAGGAGGATTCACCCCACTCTGTGTTTCTCTTTGTCATGGAATTACCTTAGGGTAGTGAATGCTCAACTCTGTAGAGATTAAAAATAATTGTAAGTCCTCCAGGAGAAAGTAAGAGGGGGAAAAAATGTCAAATACACTTTATATTAACATCATCATGCATGAAGCTTTTTAAAATGTACCTTCAGATCATGTCAGCACTGGGTTGTTTTATGTTGTTTAGCGGAAGAGAGAAATAAGAGAATTGTAAACGAATTTAGACCATGTCTATACATACAGCACTGCAGCGGCGCAGCTGTACCGATATAGCTGCGCCGCTGTAGCACATCTAGTGAAGACACTATGCAGATGGGAGAGAGCTCTCCTGTTGGCAAAAGCAGCTCTCCCACCAACATAATGCTGTGCACATGAGCGCTTATGTTGGTGTAATTTATGTCACTCCGCGGGATGGTTTTTTCACCCCCCCCTGAGCAACATAAGTTATGCTAACATACACTGTAGTGTAGACATAGCCTTAGTTCGAAATAACATTTTTTTGGGGGGGTTGAGATTTTCCAATCCCCTCCCCCCATTTTTTCCTCTTTTGCTTCCAACCTGCATCCTCAAAAGTCTCTTATGACAGTCACCCTCTCTGAACCTGTTAAGATTGATCCACATATTAGCCAAAAGGATAGGTCTAGCATCATTCAAGAGCAATGCCAAGGTGCTCTTTCCTTCCTAGCAGAGGCTTAATTTAGTGATTTCACAATATCAGCCCCTGCTGACCCAAGAAATAAAGACATACCATGTTAGATGCTTGCAATCAATTCAGTCGGATATATCCAGTTGACTTTTGCTGTAGGTAGTGATTGGAAAGTCTGTTCTATAAATCCCCTTCCCACAACTGTTAAAGTTATATTGCATAGATCCATAATATCTATGATCTGAGAAAAGTCAGTTGAAAGCAAAAGTTGAAGGTTCATTTTGGTATTGGGCAAAATATGCTCAGATTACTTTTGTGAGAATCTCTGTTCTACCAGCTACTCGCTCCGGAAACATAAATGAAGAGAAATTCTTCAGAGCTTCCTTCTAGCTGTCTTGCTTACTCAGCATAAAGAACTGTGTATGTGTGCGTACACATATTAGATACAGCGATGAGCAGATATGATTAGCACTCTACTCGTGGTTAAGGCTGTGCACAGTTAACCAGGTACACAATTACTGTTGATAGAAACACTGACTCTAAAGATCCTCGGAGGGATGTACTGCTAGTGCAGGTCCTATTAAAGTAATATGAATGGAAGATAACTATTATGACAAAGTTGGCTTGCACTAAAATAAAACAAACAAAAACCCGTCACCAAACTTGAGTAATAGAAAAGCTGAAAATATTTGTTTTTTCAGTATTGGATTTTTAAGACATAACCTTTTCTATATACCCTGTGGCTCTGGAGGCCATAGTTTTGCCTGCCTAGACCCTCAGGTCTTTAGGTTCCTTGACTAAAAGGAGGATTATTCAGGTTCTGATATTGTTTAATTTCTGTCTGTTATATTTTTTTATAGACAGGTCTCTACAGGTTTGGAGACTATGATACTAAGCTCCTTATTAACCTTAAACTTTCTGAGCTGGATTTGAATCACTTGATACTTGTATTTTTTTTTTAATTATCTCTCTGCTCTAACTGCTTAACCAGTCAATGTATCTTTTTCCCGACGTGTGAAGATGTTATTCAGAGAACAATACTGATATAAAGAAACCATATTGTTCATATTTGAAGTCCATCTAGATTCATCTGGTTAGTCATATACTTGCTGCAAACAAACAGCTTTGCAGCTGAATAAAATTTTATCTTAGTCCACTGATTCTGTGCTCTGATAAGCTCCACCTATTGGATCTAGGAATTAAATTCAAGTGCCTCTTGCTGAAATTCCTGTCTTATAATTACTCTTCATTTCGGCACCATCTTTATTTGCGGCTTCCACCTCAGCTCCAAAAATGAACATTTCTAACATTTCTATATACTTAGGCCCAATTAGTACAGCTGTTTAAACAGCTGATGTTCTTCAAAGTGCTTTCCACCTTTATCTGTTTACATTTTGGTGAAACCAAATATTTTCAGTACCTATAAATCCATCATGTTAGTGTAATATTTTATAAGTGAGAATCCTACCAAGAGCTAATGATTGATTCAGTGTCAGAAAATGTGTGAGAACATTTTAAGTAGAATGTACAGTGGTACAAATACAAAATAAAATATTTATATTACCATTGCATTGACAAGGATGAGCTTGTGGTTAAGACACTGGACTGACATCCAAGAGAGCTGGGTAAAATACCTGGCTCTGCTGTAGACTGTCTTTGATAACATGGGCATATCACTGAAGTTCTCTGTGCTTCAGGTCCTCAATAATAGAATGGAGATGTGACCAAGCACCTCTTGATGGCAACTGGCAGAGGGCACAAAGGTACATGGGGGTAGAGGGATCACATGGGTTCACCAAAAGGGGTCATGTAAGCTCTCTGTTGAAAGCCTGTGTGACATAGGTCATCATAATAATTGAGAGATGTATGTATGGAAAATATGTGAGAAGAGCTACTGCCCCATACCAGGGCCGAGAAAGAACTCCAGCGGCCGGGGGGCAGGGGTGCTTGCGAGAGGCAGGCGCCACCCTGGTGTAAGACCAAAAAAGAAAAGCAGGTTCACTCCTAACTAAGAGAAGAGGGCCATCCACAAGAGGTGGGTGCTGCTCTGTGAAAGAACTGCGATTGCAGGTATATCGGCCAGAGAAAAGGGAGTGCCCATGAGAGGTGGGTGCTTACCCTGTTACAGGAGCTAACAACCTGTCTAACATCAGCAAGACTTCCTCGTGCTGGAGACAGGTGGTAACAAGATGATTCTCAGCCCTAGGTGCCCTGAGAAGCATCCAGGGCCGGCTCCTGCATTTCTGCTGCCACAAACAAACAAACAAACAAAAAAGCCGCGATTGCGATCGGCGGCGGCAATTGGGGAAAAAAAAAAAAAGCCGTGATCGGTGGCGGCAGTTCAGCGGCAGGTCCTTCGCTCCTAGAGGGAGTGAGGGACTGACTTGCCACAGGTGCCGCCCCTCTCCCTTGGCTGCCCCAAGCACCTGCTTGTTAAGCTGGTGCCTGGAGCTGGCCCTGGAAGCATCACAGAGGTTAATAATACTTTTAAACTCATGGGATCAAATACTTGGGAGACACTCAAATACTGCAGTGATGGGTACCATATTATATATAGAGAGAGACTTTATCAGGATAAGTTGCAATATTTTCCAGTTCTTGGAAAGAAGCATTGAGATAAGAGATTTTTATTGTGATATGATAAACGTTTTCTTCAGCTACCACTGTAGCTGCAAAAGACACAATGTAAGTTTTGACCAACCCATTGGAGCTGGTGTCTGAATATACAGTGGGTAGAGAAAATAGCTGTGCAAAGTTTTATGCTCTACACCTGTTTAAAGTATTGGATGAAGATCAAATTGAATCTAACTCATGAAAGGTAAGGAGATGTCATTTGGTTTTCTAGGATGCTTAACTCTTGAAGAGCAGGACAGAAAGGTAACTTGCCAGACCACAGAATGGCTATCCAGTATCAGCTTGTGTAAAATAAACACTCTTTGTTGAGTACCATGTTAGGTTACGAAGCAATAAGATTCCAGTGGGTTTGTCAGAGTTCTCTTTGCATGTCATTATGGTTACGCTACTGTATCACTTCCTAATTGTGCCTTTCAAAGCTGTCACTCTCTTATGCTCCCATGACAACTCTATTTGAGGATCTATTTCAGTGTTACTGGACCGCTAATGATGACTGAGTAAGTGATTAAAACACAAAGTTATTTTCCATTGATTTGGTTAAACTGCTTCACGACTTCCCTCCCAATCCAAGAGCTTTAGTTTAACATCTGTCTTCTGATTATATGTAATTGTCAAAGCTGACCTTGTTGCGTTTCCACAGAGAGTTGCTTCAATATCCCGATCTCTGTGAATGGGAGATGAAGCATTTATTGATTTTTTTCTTGTTGCCAACAGTTTTAAAGTCTCAATTATCAATATTAAAATGTAAGTTGCTATGTTTTCAAATTGTCTTTTCTTCAGACCTTAGTAGTGAGGAGTTGGGATAGATTTGATGGTTTTTTTCACAAGGAAAGGTTAGATGTGTATTAATTTAGTGCCACATACATTCTTTCCAACAACAAATACTGTCAATAGCTGTGAAGTACAGTCTAACAAAATGGCCACAAGTATTTTAGTAAGTGGAATAGTTTATATATATATAATGTGTCAGTACTGAGCAAATGAAATGAAAAGAGCAATGGAACATATTGAAATAATGTAAAGAATAGTAAAAAAAAAATATATCCATCTCCTCACACATCCTTCACTATGAAGTAAATGAAATAAAGGAGAGCCTGCCAAGAATCATAACAACATACTATATTATGATCAATTACAAAGGTCATGAAAGAAACATGCACAAAAAATGCTAATCCTCTTAGAGGACCTCAGCAGATTGTGGTAATCACCCTAACACCACTCTTTGTACTGAGGTGTATCAAGCCTTCTAAGGACATTTTATTTTTTTCAGGACAGTGAAACTGATGTGGGAAAAGACTTATAAAGCAGTTACCATGTGTTCACACACAGATCAAAAACAGAGGTCTGAATTTCCCCAGGAGGCCACACATGGTTGGAGATCAGAACTGGCAGTCATTTGTGTGATTTCAATATATTCCTTTGTTGTGCAAGACCACAGAAGAAATGATAGATTAACTTTCCTTAGAACATGGATGGTTATAAGTGCCTTATATGCAGGGAAGTATTTCTTTAAAGCTGAGGAATGCTTCCCATTTGAATGGGATGTATGCATTTGATATGAAAAAGCCAAAGGCAGTGTTTTAGACACAGTTATAAAAAAATCTACAGGGAAGATACCTATTCTCCAGCATACCTCAGTTCTTTTCAGCTTTGATTTATACATCAAAACAAGGGCAGGGCGGTAAAACTAGGGACCAGATGACACAACTCTGTGTTTCTATCAAGAGGCAGTTTATTAGCTACACATTCCATGAAATGCTCATTAATAGGCTAAGACAATGTGCACTGAGCTTCCAGGTTCACCTTTGCATATTAATGAGTAGTGTGTAATAACAGTTATTGCTCTTGCTATTCCACATGCAGGGAACATTGAAATTAGAGCTGAGTTATATAAGTAGTGTCAGTGGAATTTATTACTGTGCACACTTCTTTTCTAAAGCTGCAATTTCTTAACACTTAATGTTTCATTTTCATACAAGTACTTGGCATCCATCTAATTTCACAAAATTAGCCACAACATACTTCTGTCCTAATAACTAACCTAGCTACAACTCAATCTAGCCACCATCAATTTTGTGAAGTTTGATGTACATTAGACAAAATATCCTGCTTATTGGTTTCCATCACAGATCAACACAAGGTCATATAAAGATATTGTTAAGAACAAATAATGTATTTATTACTTTCTGCAAGGCAGGAATGACAATGCTAATTGCTAACTGCTTGGTACATAGTACTGTTCCATTAGAGCGCATGGAAGGCATAAGTCTCTAGGGGAAATTTCCCTACTGGTGTAATAGCCTTAGTGACAGCAACAAGTGTGGCCCTAGCTGATACATAGATATGGAACTTTACCCTACTCAGTGTGATCATCTGTGGATTTTCTCCAGTGGCTACAAATCTATTCTGGGGGTAGTCAGCCTCACCTGGCTAAGGAGCAGTGCATCCTCATTATGGGTATAACTAAATTGTTTTCAACTACAACTTTTATAAAGCATTTATAATGGACAGATATAGACAGTCTGCTTTGAGATACCAGAGCCTAGTGGAATTTGGACTTCATTGCAAAAGTTCACAGAGAAGGTATTTGGAGGACATGAAAGATGGAGAGGAATTTGGTTCTAAACCTGATTCAAACTCACTTTGCTCTGTGACCTTGAGGTAGTCATATTCTCCGAGCTTCAATTTCCCACTCTGTAAATGGGGATGATTATATTGACCTACTTCACAGGTGTGATTTGATCTAATGATGGGACAAACCCCCAACTGGTGTAAATTGGCATCCATTGAAGCCAATGAACTGGCACAGTGTTTGTAAAATGCTATGAGCACAAAGCATTGTCAAGGCCAGACAGTGACAGAGACAGGACAAAATTCAGGAATTTAGAGCTTCTAGTCCAGTGCTTATTCCTTTAGGGCAATGGTTTTCAACTTTTTTTTCATTTGCGAGCCCCTGAAAAATGTTGAATGGAGGTGCAGCCCGCTTGGGAAATCTTAGTTATAGTCTGCAGATTCTCAGGGGTCCATGGACCACAGGTGAAAAACCACTGCTATAGGGTATGTCTCAAGGTCACCCTAATTCTCCTGATTAACCTCTAACCACTGACCACCATATCTGAGCTCGGGAAGGAATTTTCTGCTCGGTCAGATTGTCAGAGACTCTGGGGTTTTTTTTTGCCTTCCTCTGCAGCATGGGGCATTCAGGTCACTTGTAGGTTTAAACTAGTATAAATAGTGGATTCTCTGTAACTTGAAGTATTTAAATCATGATTTGAGGACTTCAGTAACGCAGCCAGAGGTTATGGGTCTATTACAAGAGTGGGTGGTGGTCAGTTGGACCATGAGCATTTCAATAAGACCCAACAGCCAGGCAGCTGGGAAAGAATACCTCCCAACTTTGTGTCGCCCACAAATTTTGTTGGCACACTCACACTTTTTTGTGCCAAGGTCATTAACACATATGTGAAATAAGATAGGTCCCACAGTCGATCCCTGCGGAACTCCACTAGTAACCTCCCTCCAGCCTGACAGGTCACCTTTCAGCAGGACTCCTTTAACCAGTTCTTGATCCATCTTTCAGTTCTCATATTAATCCCCATCTTTTCCAACTTAACTATTAATTTCCCATGTGGAATTATATCAAATGCCTTACTGAAATACAGGTAGATTAGATCTACTGTATTTCCTTAGTCTAAAAAATTAGTTATCTTCTCAAAGAAGGAAATCAGGTTGGTCTGGCACAATCTACCTTTTCTAAAACCATGTTGTATTTTATCCCAATTACCACTTATCTCTATGACCTTATCTACTTTCTCTTTCAAAATTTGTTCTCAGACCCTGCTTATAATGAAGCAGGGTGGATTTGATTTAAATCAAATTGATTTAACTCATGATTTAAATCACTAGTCAGGAAGACTCGATTTAATCATGGATTTCTACATAAAAGTGCATTCTTGTTGGTTGTTATAACTTTAATACATATTCTTCACAACTCAGAGATAGATGAGATACATGAGACCCAAACTGGGTCTCTTTTACGGCCTGCTGCCATTATAGGTTTTCCCTTCTAGTGAGAGAATGGTATGGTAGATCTCAAATCAATGAAGACTACACTCAGAAAGACCTCAAGACTTCTGGAATCTGCTGCTCAAACAGTTTCACTTTTGTTTCTACTTCCTGTCCTTCCCTTCTCACATTTATCTCCAGACTTCTTCTCCTTGTCCAGATCTATTCCACCCCCAACAATCTTCTATTCATTGAACTTTTTGAAACTTTGCACTTTTAGAGAGAGGTAAGGGATTGACTCTGTGTACACAAATTTGCAGAGGGACAGTAGGGTTGAAGTCTATTATTTCTCATCTCTATATATTATTTATTTATTTTATTTAAATACATTTTTTCTGTTAACAAGCATGTTATCTCTGGAGACACAAATCCAGTTTGAGAACTGCAAAACTAAGCATCTCTGATGGTATCTTCTAGACTTGGCACTGAGTCCCATTGGGTAGATAGAAAGATCAACCTAAATAATCTATACAGAAGCCCCTGGAACCTCATAAAATTGGGTCCCTAATCCATGAACTATTGGAACTCATTTACAAAACTTTTCTTAAACATTACATGAATATATTGTCTCATACTATAGTATTAGAATGTATAATCCCTATTCCATGATGAGATATCTTTGAGCTATAATATATCTTAATTAAAACTATCTTTAGATAGGTTTTTTCCCTCAAAAAGCATTTAATAAAAAAAAAAGATTTTTTTTCTTTTTCTTTTTTAAATCATTGATTTTTACCCACCCTGCAATTGAGGTCAAACTAACAGGGCTCTAGTTTCCTGGATCCTTTTCCCCCTTTCTTAAAAATAGGCACTATATTAGAAATTCTCCAGTAATAGGATACAATCCTTGAGTTTACAGATTTATTAAAAATCCTTGCCATTGGGCTTGCAATGTCATGTGCCAGTTCCTTTAATGGAGATTATCCGGGGGCCCCAATGTAGTCCCATTAAGATGTTTGAGTTTGACTTCCATCTTAGATGTGGTAATTTTTGCTTCAATATCCTCATTTTCATTAGCCACCGTGCCACTGCCCCGAAGCTCCTTATTTACCCTTATTTAAAAACTGAGGCAAAGAATTTGGTTAGATCTTGGGCCATGCCTGGATTATCTTTAATCTCCATCCCATCCTCAGTGCCTAGCAGTCCCACTTCTTTCTTTGTTTTCTTTTTACATGGCTATAGAACATTTTAGTATTGGTTTTAATTGCCTTTGCAAGGTCCAGCTTTGCTTGGCTTGGGGCAGTTCTTTTTTCCTACACTTTCTGACCTCCAAGAGGTAGCTTTCCTTGCTTGTCCATCCCATCTTCCATGCTTTGAAGGCTTTCTGCTTTCTCTTTGTAACCTGTTTGAAATGCTTGCTCATCCAGCTTGGTCTGCAACCCTTCCCTATTAATATTTTCCCCTTTTCTTGGGATGGAGGCATTAGATAGTTTCTGCAACTTTGACTTAAAGTAATTCCAAGTCTCCTCCACATTCAGATCCCTAGTCATTCAGTCCAGTCCACTTCCCTAATTAATTCCCGTAATTTTTTAAAGTTTGACCTTTTGGAATTAAGGACCCTAGTTGCAGATCTAATTTTGTTTCTCCTCTTAATGTTTCCGTGTGCCTTTCAAAACAACTTGAGAGATGGGGCCTGAGTAATCCCAGAATTGGCTGCTAAAAGGCTATTTTCAGGCCTGCATTTTATAAATGGATTATGTCCTACGGAGATATATCTTTGCTCTCTGATACCATGTTAAGCCTAAAATTTCTTTCTGCAGTCAATTCTAGTCTAACAAAAAATGTCTGACATTCAACTTGCTGATGTACTTCTTTTGCATTATCAAAGTTTCTATATGACTTTCCCATAATATATCCTTTTCTTGTGAAATAATGAATTCAACCCAGGTACATATAGAAATCTCTTGTTCCACAGTTAGCTGTGACACTACCTCAGACTGCTAAATCAAAACCTCAGAAGGCTTCCTTGAAATCAGAGTTTTCCTATCGCTGAGAAAGTGTGTGTGTTACAGTCAAGACAATGTATCTACTCCTCTTTTCCTCCAGGAAAACACCGTTCATCAGTGTTTCCATTGAAAATCAAAATATTAAATGTTGTCATTCTGAAAAGACACACACTTATTGTTAATATTAATTATCAGTGTTAATATTGCATTGTCACATCTATACTTTTGTACACAACATTGTATAGATTTGATAGCTCTTTATAAAGCCAAGATTTTTTATGGCTTAATGTTGTTTTCAGGAAAAACTGTTTATAATGGGGGCTACGAGTCAGGGCTCCATGGCTCTTATGAGGATAAATGTAACATTAGGTTGATAGCCTAAGCAAGGATGATTGATGCCTGTTTCCTGTGATATGTGCCCAAAGAAACCATCTATGGAAAGACTTAGACTGTTAATCTGAAAATTGTTAAATTTAAAATTAATTCAAGGCCAGAGGAGACTGATTTGCACAGTGACTTTTAGGGCGGTGAGGCCTAGCACTGAGCTGGAGCAGAGTCAAATAGTGCTCAATAGTCCAGGGGATACATAAGTTTCCTGGGTCAGTTCAATGCTCATACTAGCTAAAAAGGTAAGGAGTATGGGTTTGATACCTTTGTCATTGATGAAGCCACTCCAAGTAATCACCTGGACTAAAGTATAGCCACTTAAACAGGCATCATGAAATACACAAAGATGTTGGGATGGTATTCACCAAAAATGAGATACCGGAAGAAGAACTAGTGCAGATCCTAGTGAAAGAGGAGACCACGGGAATCTAGGGGTGTCAAGCCCTCTGCTTCCCACAGTGAAGGAAGAAGTGGTAGTCTAGAGAAGAAGTGGATAGGATAGATGTAATAGAACAAATTACTGAGCTAACAGAGTGGGCACCTGTTATAAAATATGACTATCCATATCTGCATAGACCTAAGGAGACTCAGTAAAGCAGTATGGAGGGAGAGGTATATTTGTGCCATCAAGGAAATCACAATTTTCTATTTAACTGGTGCAACAACATTCTCCACACTAAAGATTCAGTTTTTATCATTCTTATGGGACACTTCTGTTCTTGGTTCTGCCACCGACTCAATATGTGACCGTGAAAAGATGTAGGCTATATCTTCACTGCAGAGTTAACTCAAGGATAGATAACTTGAGTTAACTCCTCTTGAGTTACTTAGCAGGAGAGAGAGCAGCCATGCAGCAAAATAGCACTTGAGCTGCACACAGTGATTGGATTAGCAGGACAAAGTGAGTTTATTGGCAAACATCTGATGAGTTGTGCTAACTGGAGTTGTAGCCTACACCCCCGGATGGGCCAGCCTGATCAAATTAAAAACTCCACCACACTTGAGGTTGGGATTTGTGTGGGGGGGGAGGACTCAGGTTATAAATCCAGTTAATTCTGTAGTGAAGACAAACCTTTAATCTCACATTGTCTCATCTTTACCTATCTGTACAATGGGTAGAATAATATCTACCTGCTATTGATGTGAGGTTTAATAACATTTTTGAATGGCTCAGTTTATTTTAACTGTTTATTCCTGCTGTAATGCACACAATTTTAAGAATTTTAGTTTTTCTTCGACAGCCAAATCTTGAAAGTGCACTTGTACAGCTAAATACCACATTTTAGGCATGGAGATGGTTCACATTTTAAATGTCTAACCCTCTGTATCTGCCATTAGTAGTAAATTGAGTAATTTGATTGTAACAGCTAATTTAACAGTTATTAGCAAATTATTCAGTGCCTCTAAGAATGCACAGAATTAATTGAACTAAGCATTCATATTTGCTGTGATTTGCTGTAATGCACATTGAAGTTTTAAATTTTATTTGAATTTAAAAAGAATAGAAAGGATAATACTTCTAGCAAAAATGCATTATATCAGTTAATAACAATTTCATAATTACCACTAATAAAAACAGCTATTTCTTTAGGGTTTTGAGAGCCTTGAAAGGAGAAATAACATAAATGAAATATGAAGTTAACACAAGATAGACTGGCATGTCAAACCTCTCTGAATAATTTGGGACGTATTTAAACTGGGCAAATTCCAGTCCGTGTCCAGATATCCTACTTTACCCACCTCTGTGGTGGGTTGCACTAAATCCCCAGGTCTGAACAACCCCAAATGTCAATGCAGGAGAAAAATTATAACTGCAAGGACCCACTGCCAAGGTTCCTTTTGCCTCTTTCAGAAACTGAGGATACTGCTTACAACCAAAGAAGCTGGGGAGCTGCATTAAAGTGCTGTGGCCCAATTATGAACCCATTGAAGCCAGTAGGAGTTTGGTCATTGTCTTCAATGGGGAGCAGGATCAGACCCAAAATATAATCATTTAGAGAGATCATGCCTAACTTCCATCCTCTTTTGGCGGGTAAAGAATCCAATATACTATTTCAGAATGACAAAAAGAGACAACCACAGATGACAAAGTCACAGTACTATAAATGGTGCAGTGTACTGGTATAGTAGTAAGCATGTTATGTTGCACATAACTCCCAATCCACGCCATAGGAATGCACATATTTGGCTTCAGAACTAATGGGACAAGACTGCTACTATCTTTGTAAGGTTATATACATGTGCCTGGAGGATTTTACTGAAGAACAAGGAGAAAATTGTATGTATATAAAATTATTTGTTTTGAATGTTTATTAAGAAGCAAGCGACTCTAACTTAATTTAGGGCAGCGGTTCTCAAACTGTGGGTCGGGACACCAAAGTGGGTCATGACCTCTTTTTAATGGGGTCACCAGGGCTGGTGTTAGACTTGCTGGGGTCTGGGGCCAAAGCCCAAGCCTAAGCCTGAGCCCTTTGTGGCAGGGCTCAGGCTTTGTCTTCAGCCCTGGGCGGCAGGGCTCAGGTTACAGGCCTCCTGCCTGGGACTGAAGCCCTTGGGCTTCGACTTTAGCCCCCCCTCCAGCCTGGGGCAGTGGGGCTTGGGTGGGCTTGGGCTTCGGTCCCCCCTCCTGGGATTGTGTAGTAATTTTTGTTGTCAGAAGGGGGTCGCGGTGCATTTCCTACTAACTTACAATGCTAGCAAACATTAGGGCCCAGTTTTTGGGTCCATTTGAGCTAAGCAGATGGAAAACTGGTTCATCTGAATACTTTCAGGATTGCCCCCATATAGGAGGGATCCCCATGTAGCAAAGAGCTGGCGCAGCAGTTGTGTGCCTCACCTATTTTGCTCCAGGAAATGAAAAGAGCCCGTGGCGTGCCCCCAAACTGGGGAATAGCAGAGGCAATGTAAAGCCATATTTGCTCCTGTTTCTCTGGCTTTACCAGGCTAGAGATTCTGTTCCTAAGACTCCTGGCTTAGAACTTTCTGTGGATACTTCTCTGCCCTGCTATCTCTGTCATTGTCTAAGCACTTGTAGAGGAGCCGTCCCCTGGATGTTTAGCTCAGCCCTTTTTTACATGAGTTAATGCCCACAAACCTCTATTGTCATTTCTTATATATAACATGGCATGTCACATGCTGCAAACAGACCAGGTATGTCATCACAACTCTTTTGTATGAATGTTTCCCTTCTAAAAACCATTTAAGTTACAACAATTTAAAAATCACACAAAAGATTTAGCAAAAAGAACGAGGAGTACTTGTGGCACCTTAGAGACTAACAAATTTATTTGAGCCTAAGCTTTCATGGGCTAAAATTCACTTCATCGGATACATGCAGTGAAAAATACAATAGGAAGATATATATACACAGAGAACATGAAAAAATGGGTATTGCAATACTAACTATAATGAGAGTAATCAATTAAGGTGGGCTATTATTAGTTATTAGTTATTATTAGTGGTCTCCTGCACACTAGCTTGAATGGATGCTATTAGACGACAAGATGTGTTGGCAGTGTGGGGAATAGGGTGGTAATTCATATTATTTAGAAATATCATAAAAATATCATAGAAAACCTTGGGCAATGTTATAAATGATTTAGAAATAGTATGGTATCAGAAGTAACCAGCTGAATTAGAAATATTTGCTACATGATTTTTCTTCAGTCAATGGGTTACACAATCTTTTACAAATTGCATTGCAATTGCCCTTGCTTGTGCAAAGACATTGATCCTTAGAAGATGGAAAAGTTTGTGTCACAGTTTTAAAAGATTGGAATTCCATGTAGACATGGCAGGAATTGTTTCATATGAACATCCCATTTATAATATTCATAGTAACAGTGAAGAATTTAATGTATTATGGAATATTTTGTCTCTTATGTAAAATAGAGCACGGATGTGCAAGTGTGAGGAACATGGGTTTGCTAAGGAGATCTCTCTCGCAAGCACGTATAGCGTCTGCAGAGCAACATTCTATAGATGCAGTTGTAGGTCCATAAGCCATTTCAAGGCCTCCTTTGTGACATTGTGGCTATTATCCATTTCATCTTGCGGAACTGCCTTGTGTATGTGATGGTATGGATGTTCTCGCCTCAGTCACATGAAGGGAAGCCTCTGATTTTCCACTTGTCCATCAAGTAGTTGAATCTTCCAGATTTTGTTTGGATGCGTTTCAGTGTAGTCCAAAGTCTGCATGGCAAGTCAAAACCAGGAAGGTGCCTTTTTGGGTCAATGATAATCTGTCTGTATGGAACAGTGGAGGTCCAGACACTTTGCCATTCCTGGGTTGGATCCAGAGACATGAGGTGGTTGCATGTGGTCCATAGTGATTTTCGCAATTTCAGGCATTGTTGGGATCATAGGCGTGCGCAGCCCATTTCATTAGGGTGTGCACTCAGGGAGCCCCGCCCTAGCCCCGCCCCATCCACTCCCTCCTACTTCCTGCCCCCTGACTCACCCTTAGAACCCCCAACCCTCCCGCTCCTTGTCCCCTGACTACCCCCTACTGGGACCCCTACCCCTAACTGCCCCCCAGGACCCCACCCCCTATCTAAGCCTCCCTGCTCCTTGTCCCCTGACTGCCCCCCTAGGACTCTACCCCCTACCTGTCCCCTGACTGCCCTGACCCTTATCCACTCCCACGCCTATCCAACCGCTCCCCGCCCCCTGACAGGACCCCCAGAACTCCCGACCCATCCAACCCCCTCTGCTCCCTGCCTCCCGCAACCCCTCTCCACACCCCTGCCTCCTGACAGCCCCCCCCAGAACTCCTAACTCATCCAATCCCCCCAGCTCCTTGTCCCCTGACCACCACCTCCAGAGGCCCCCCCACCCTAACTGCCCCCCCCAGGACCCTCCTTGCTCCCTGTCCCCTGACCCCTATCTACATCCCGCCCCCTGACAGACCCCGGGACTCCCATGCTCCATCCACCCCCCCTGCTCCCTGATTGCCCCCTCCAGAGACCCCCCACCCCTAACACCCCCACCCGGGATCCCACCCCCATCCAACCCACCCTGCTCCCTGTCCCCTGACTCCCCCCACCCCTTATCCAACCCCCCCCCCCCCCGGCCCAGACTCCTTACCATGGCATGAGATGAGGCTCTTAGCCTCCCCGCGGAGCCAAACGCTGCCCCGCGGGAGCGCGCGCAGCCCTGGCCCCCAGAGCACTGCACACGGGGCAGGGCTCCAGGAGAGGGGGGAGGTGTCTACCTCCCCATGGAGCCAAACCCTGCCCCACGGGAGCATGCAGCCCCGGCCCCCAGAGCGCTGCGCGCGCGGCGACAGGACTCATGGGGAGGGAGAAAGGCGGGGGAGGGGCCGGCAGCTTGCTGCGCTCGGCCGGGCGCTCCGGCCGGGGAGCGCAGACCCCGCGGCTTGCCGCGCCTGGAGAGGGGGGCTATTTGCCCACCCCTGTATTAGGGTGTGCCCGGGCACACCCGGCACACCCCATGCGCACGCCTATGGTTGGGATATGTGGTCCATAACCAGATAGGAAGTTCTGGGTAGTCTTCAGCACATTTAAGTTCTGTGGCTATCTCTCAACAGATAGCTGAAGATTCAATGTTGACTAATACAGAAAGCCATGATAGAGGTGCTGATTCAGCTGCCTATCCACAAGTTTGGTATGGCAGCTTCTTCTCCACACCGGTGCACAATACTCTGCAACTGATTATGCCTGGGCCAAGGCCAATGTTCATAGCACCAGTGCAGTTGATCCCAATCTTATTCCCACTAACTTTTGGATGTGAGTTATGAGTTTAAATTTTGATGTGAGTCTTCGCTTTGGAAGCTGCTTTCTTGAGGTGGTCATGAAAGGTGAGTGTGCAGTCAAGATATGCTGGCTTTGGGTCATTTTACCACAAAGCTCAACATTTAGCACATTTTGTGTGAATCTATTGTCAAGGTGGAAAATAAAGACTACCAATTTGCTCAGCCACCAGTTTTGGAACTACTCCTGCATAATCTTAAGGTCAGGTGTAAGGGTCACTTAAAGTTCTTTAAAGCTATGGGCCTGAGTTGCAAGTGACAAATCATCAGGATACGCAAACTTCTGCACTATTGTTTCAGGCATACTGGTCATGTCACCGTTGAAGATTTCTGAGCAAATACAGAGCCTTGTGGCAGCCTATTATCAGAGTGTCTGTCTTCCAAGTTTGATCTCCGAGGCATATGTGCATCCTTTGGCCACTAACCATAGTGTTCAGCAGAGTGGGAGTCTATATTCAGGGGATCACTTTGGCCAGTTTCAATAGCAGACCATCCTTCCAGATTGTGTTATATGCCACTGACAGATCAATGAAAGTGGTACCTGTCTTACATTTTTTGTTTTGTTTTTTAATCGGGCTTCGGTGTATGTTTTTATGAGGTCCAGGACCTGGTTGCAGCAACTTCTGTGTGGTCAGAAACCAGCTTGCTCCTTGGGTAAGTGGGCGTTCACAGCGGGGCCCGATTCAGTTCAGAATCATACACTTCATCACCTTATAGTTGGTGCTCAGGAGGGAGATTGACCTACAGATAGAATGGTCATCTGCAAGTTTTCCAGGCTTTAGGAATACAATGACCTTGGCTTCTCTGCATACGCAGGGGATTTCACTGCTCTACAGGATGTAGGTGAAAAGTGGCATCATCCATTTCTGTGCCAGTGGACCCAGGTTATACAGGAATGCAGGACAGATGCCATCTTTCTCCACTGCTTTTCCCAGTTTCATGGCTGCAATGGCTGCATTGATCTCCTTGTGAGCGGTCCAGACTATTAGGATGGTGATGTGCCTGTGGACGCTACCTGCCGGAGTTGATGTTGAGCTTGTCTGTGATACTGTCTGTCCACTGGCCGTTTCTCTGTCCACAAAAGTTTAGCAGCGATGGCATGAGCCTTCACCTGCGGCCTAGTGGCATGAGTGGGATTTGCATCCCCCGGGTGTCTCAGCAGTTTACAGGCACGTCTGCTCAAATGTGTGAAGTCAAGCCATCATTTCAGCCTTGCTGCATCCAGTGATACCAGAAGGGCTTTTGTGGTTATTTGAGGAGGCAGCTCTCTCCAGTCCAGCAAGGAGTGTACAATGACCTATATCCCTGGGTGATGTTCTTCTTTGCAATGGAGATTAGGAACTCAGTAAAATGGTCATAAATCTTCGGGATTGGGGACCATGTATTCTCCACAGTCCTAGTGAAAGTGGCCTAGTCTGCTTTTTTGGAGTTCCAGTGTGGCACCGTTTTTGAGTAGAAATCTGGGATTTGAATGCCAGTATGGGTCAACACTGGTCTCTGCTGGCTGTTGGGGAAGTTGCCAAGAATGATCCATGATGCGGGTATTGGTGTACCTGTATCATCTTTAGAAATGAGCATCAGAGCAGGACAAGTATCCTCCGCCCCATCTTGCAGAGTGGAAAGTGACGGGCTGTTTCTCATCAAAAAGAAGGAGTTTATAATTTACCAACGCCTAGTATGTCAGTTCTTCACCTGCAGTGTTGTTTGCTGAATAGTTCCCATTGTGTGTGGTGACTCATGAAGTTGGTTGAGGCCACTCTGCACCAGGTGGTTTATATGGGTTAATGATGGTAAACTTGCTGATGTGCACTTTGTATGCTGTAGGAGGTAGGACCACACATTCTTTGATCTGCTTTATGTAGCTTTATGTAGCTAGCCAACCCTTATTTTGGGTGATCATTTCTGGGTATGAGTTTATAGGCATCAATTTTGTAGCAACACGCTTTTTCTTCATTTGCAACATGAGTCTCTTGGGGGATGAGGATGTTGATGTTGGTTGACTTCAGCATTTTCTCCAGGTAGTTGCACTTGGTTCATGAGTGGCTTTCAACATTCAATTGGCAGACCTTTAACCCAGGTTCAATCAGCCTAGAACTTTGGCCCTGAAAAGTTAGGCTTGTTTGGTTGCTCTTTAGACTGGGAGGTTGACAATCTATGTTTGGTTTGCTGGTTTGATGACGTTAGTCCTGGTTTCCCACTTAACAGGGTAGACCGTGTGAAGGTCATCCTCTTCCACCTTTGGGGCATGTAGAATAGCAGTCCAGGACACTGTTTTTATGTGGAATTTGCTTGTTTGGTTTTTGCGTTTGTTGGTTGGTTTTGTTTGTCTTTATTTTATGTTGTTATGCATAGTTTTATATCCTTATTTAAGAGTAATAAAGACTTTAAAAAATTCGGCAACTGCTACAGGGTATGCAGTTTCTTTATCAGGAGGCCCAGGTCCAGCCCTATTCCAAGTTCTTGCCTAACACAGCAAGGCATTTGGGGAGTTGAGGTTCTCAGGGGGACCTGGGAACTGTAGGTTGGTAGGAAAGGATACTGAAGAAAAGCAGTATAAAGGCTGCTTGTTTTCTTCAGCACAAAGAGAGACCCGAACAAAACAGGGCTGACTGTTGGATCTGTCCAACTAAGGATACATCTATGCAACAGCTGGCTGTAATTTCCAGCTTGGGTAGATGTATATGTGTTAGCTTTGATAGAGGTTTGTAGCTGTGTTGGTGTGGGTCGCTCACTGGTCATCTTGGATGGAATTGTACTTGGGCAGCTAGCCCTTGCTGCAATTTGCACTGCTGTGTCTATGCTGCTATTTTTAGCATGATAGCTCAATCATGTCTAGCATATATATGTCTACCCCCAGCTTGAAATTACACCGCTTGCTACAGTGTAGAGGTACCCGAAAAGGTCAAAGCAGGTATTTTGGAACAGCCTGGTGTCCTAAATGGCTAAAACACCAGACATCAAGGATATGTCTACACTGCAGTTGGGAGCATGCTTCCCAGCTTGGGTAGACAAACTCCGGCAAGTCCTGTGCAAGACAACACTCTAAAAATAGCAGTGTGGCTGGGATGGCATCTAAAACCTGCCCGACTCCCTGGTTATGTTCTCAGGTAGCTAGCCTGAGCTGCTGCCCATGCTGCCAAGCCCACGCTGCTAGTTTTTAGTGCACTAGCTCGAGTACTCCCTGATTCAGTGTCAACATACCCCAAATGGCAATCTGTTTGCCTAGCAAATCTACTGTGCAATAATTTTATTAGAGGTGATGTAAATATTAAATTGAATCTCAATTCACAGCACAGGAGCTTTGCTATGTGGAAATAGTTCAAGTCCTGGCAGACATAAGAGTCAGAAGAACATGAAGAAGAAACAATAGTCTCTTAAAAAATTGATCCAATTAGAAAATCAACAGCTGCATTTCCACTGAAATAAGCAATGTGGGAAATTAACAAAATAATTATTGAACGTATTGATCAGTGAGCATGACAGAATTTTTGGCACATACTCAACTTATGCTGGAATACTGTGTTTTGTGGAGAGCATATGAGATACACTTCACACACATAAGACTTGTTGCCATAATACTTGATTGTTGCTTTTTACTCTGTCTGCCAAATATTTTAGTCAATGATGATAATACTTCGGTTTAAAAGAAACAAATAAAGAAAAGTCCTCCTTGAGAATGGCGCTATAGGGGAAGGAGTGCAGCTGGATAAGACTTTTTCCAAAGAACAAGAAGATTTTGTTTTGGATCCAGCTATATTATTTATGTTCAAAGGAAGACAGTGCAAAGTGTACTTGGTCTTCAAATACTTGAAAGGTTGCCATATAAAACATGGAGAAAAGTTGTTCTCTCTTGCCACAGAGGGCAGGACAAGAGGCAATGGGTTCAAACTACAGCATGGCAGATTAGATTAAATCTCAGGAAAAACTTTCTAGCATTAAGAACAGTAGGACAAGGGAACAGACGCCTCCGGAGGTTGTGTAAGCTCCTTCACTGGAGGTTTTCAAAAGGAGGCTGGATAGCCATCTGTTTTGGATGGTTTAGAATGACAAATCCTGCATCTTGGCAGGTGGTTAGACTAGATGACCCTGGCAGTCTCTTCTAACCCTATGATTCTACTTTAACCTTGCTGATCTGCTATTGGAATAGAGGTTACCTTTGAAGGAATGAGCATTGTGATTGCTCTGTACCTGCTAGATGCATTTTGCAGAAATGTCTAGAAAGGAAAGAGAAACAATGGAACAGAGCTGGCCGATACAAACCTATGTGTTCTCATGTACATACTCTTTTTTTTTTTTATGCCAGGCATGAGATTAGATACACTATTACAGGTACCTCAGACTTTCAATGGTAACCCAGTAAACAAACTATAAATATTGTATATTACTCCTTACTCCACTGGGCATCAGCATGTGCTTTTTATTTCACAATTGCAATGATTTTCAATATGGTTCTCATTTGCTATCTATCAGATCCTAAGAGAAGATTAATAATCCGTATAAGAAAAGGGGAGAGGTACAACGTTTGACTTTCAGAAGAAATTGTACAAACTGGGAGCTCTGATTCAAGCATAATTTTTTTTGTTTTTTTTTGTTTTGTATTTATTTACTAGCTGCCAGTCTGCCAATAACATTGTAGCATCTCCAGAGAATACAAGCTTTATGCTGTTGCCAAGTAGCATCTCTTTGATTAAACACATCAATTAATTCTGCTGTATTCTAAGGAAATGGGGTCCTTTTGACTTTAACCTTTCTTAATGTGGAATGTCTGTTGTAGCTAGGAATGTATTTAGTTGAAGAAATAGTATCAGGCACACCAAAGGATACATCTTTCTATAGAGCTAGGCCTGAACCTAAACCCTGAATCTGAACATCCCTGAAGTTTGTATGTATTGGAATGAGTGGGGAATGAATCCAGACAGGAATGTTATTGCAGTTAGTGAATGTTGCATTAAATCATTGATAGCAGTTTTTGGGAGGAGACATAAGACCAAGGCCCTGGTCATTTCTAGACATATAAAGGTCCCAGGGTAATTCTTCAGGAGTGGGTGGGCAGTGTCTTGGCCAAGTTCCTACTCAGTTAATTACATCCTACTAAACTAAAATTCTTCCTGCACCTAAATGGCCAGAACCTCAGTCAGTGTAATTCAGGCTTGTCCATTGGTTACAGTGGAGTTGCACCAATCTACACTAGCTCAGGATCTGGTCCTTCAAATCTGGGGGGAAAAAACTTCTTCTTTCCTTATTCTTACATCCTGTTGTGCACTGCTAAGTAGATGCTGTATCTCACCCCAGAGGAGGTTTCATTTCTGTGGTGCATGAAGCAATCTTCACCAGTGTGTGTGTATATATAATAGTTTCTGATGTTTGTAAGGTGTTCTGGGATTCTTCAGACTGAAAGGCGATATATGCATGTGAAATCATTATGAGAGCATAATTAGTAGAAAATACAGTACTTGTTTTTTTTTAATCTGAGCTGGATTTCTAAATATAATCTAATAATTAAGTGACAGGAGAGAGTACTAATGTATTAAGGGTATAAAAATTAATAAGTCAAACAAATTAAAGTGGAATTTATAAACCTCAGCTACAGTTAACTAGAACAGTGAGGTGTTAAATCAGTTTATAAAAAGGAGTCCACTCCATATTCCCTTCTTGTTGTAGGTCTTTTGCTGTGCTTCCCTGCAGGCCAACACAAGTTATAGAAAAGCTCGAGCACATGGGCAGCACGCGAACCCCTCCCTTCGGGGAGATTAGGCCCAGGCTCGGCCCAGCCGCCCCAAGCACAGGCCCACCCGCCCCAGCCGCCCTGACCCCTGGACAACTGTCTGGCCTGAGCACCAGCCCAATCTCCAGGCCACAGACCCAAGCTGAGCCCCCACTGGCTTCAGGGGAGAAGGGGAGCGAGGGTGGGGCCTTGGGGTGGAGCGTGGGTGGGTCCATGGCCTGGGTTAGGGGAGACTTAGCCTCCCCAGGCCTATTATATTTGCCGCCCATGCTCAAGCAGTGTTTTTTAAACAAACATGCAAGGTATCAATTAATAACAACACCAAAGTGAAATTCTGCAGCATTTGTGTTTTGAGAGCAGTGATGCTATGGTGATAAATTAAGCAAAGTCTAGAGTGACAGAGAAATATGTACCTTAAAATTGTCTTGTTTGCTGTAATCTAAAGAAGGAGCTGGTGGAAGAAGCAAACAGAATATGGAGTTACAACTGCATTCAGTTTTAATTACTAGTGGGTTTAATCATCCCCCAAGTATTGCAACAGTTTTCAATATGCCAATATGTGCTGATTGTAAAAATTTATTGGCGGCCCAGAAGTATAAACTAGTATGGTTCTTGTTCTTGTAGATTACCATTCTAGAAGCTCTATCTTTCGCTGCTTCCTCAAATGCTCTCATGGATGTGTACATCTTTTTAAAATAAACACTGTAAATGCTCATGACTTCTGGTTTTACTGAAGTGATGCTCAGGAAAAACATTATGCCTGATTTTAATTTCAAATTGTTTCCCTTGTAAAGCAGCTCAAAAATCCCACATTTAATGACATTGTTCGTTGATTTATAAATGAAAAGTATGTAATCACATCAAGTAGAATTTAGATGTTTTTTAAATTATGGTAATTGGCTGATGAAGATGCCTACTGCTTTTTTTCTGATTTGGACATAATTATGCTGACAAGTTCTGACTTTTTCCACAAATTGATGCTGATTATTTATATTTAGCCATTAAGCTCAGCTAAGTTTCTTGTAGATGGAATCTTTATTGAGATTCTTACCCCTTCTAAATAAGCACTGCACTGCACTGCACTGCAGTGCCTCCAGTTGTGTAGTTTTGTCACTGACTATTTTTTGATAATCATGCACCTTTATGTGAAGACTTTCTGTGGAAATTGAGATGCATTTTTATTGTGCACACAAATTAGATATGCCACCAAAAGGCTCAGGTTTCCAGTTCTCTTTCTGTATTGCAAATACAGTAAAGCAGAAGGCCATGCACACATCTGGACTGAAAAGGGTTAGCCTCTAGAAGGCTAGAGAATGGAATTGCGTTTTACAAAAAGCCTTTCTTACTTACTATCTCAAAGGGATTGACAAAGTAATGAGTTAAATACTGGTAGTGCAATGCTTTGGCAGGCAAATGGAACAGACACTGTGTACTAAACAATAATTCACTCATAGTCTTGGACATTAATTATAAACTATTATTTTAAGAAGGGGAATGTTGGCCAGTAGGTTCTTCTTTTGCATCTAAAGCCAAATACACAAAAAAAGTGAATTTTTCCTTCTGAAAATGTCAAAAAAAATGAAGATTCAGCTCAAGTCAAATTTGGGCCATTATACGTGTCAAATATGAAAACAAATAGGCAGTTTTCCACCTGATTTTCCTCAGTATTTAGCTTCCCATTTTCCCATTATCAGTACACATTTGCTAATTGGGTTTCTCTATAATGTTACACGTCCCCATCCTGCAAACTGATCTGTAAAGTAGCTTCAGTAACAGGGTGTTACCATGCCTCAGTGGGTCGCAGCTGAGGATGCCAGATTCAGGACAAACTGCTGAGAAATAGGGCAGACTCACCCCAAACTGGTTGTTACTCTATTAGATATACCAAGCCAGAAACAAAAGTAAACCTCTATCTCAACACACTAGTTAACAAGAAGTCCAAGCTGCAGTCTCCTTAGGCATCCCAGCCCTTGTGTCACCACCCAAACTCTAGACTTTATGATGGGTAGTTATTGAAAACTAATTTAATCAAACAAAGGGTTCTTCTTATCTCAAAATATCAACCACATACCCAGGTCAATAGATAACTCAGATTTTACCCAATCATCAAGCTGTTGCCAGTCCTTTAGTATCTAATATCTAAAGGTTTATTTATAAGAGAAAAGAAGGAGATAGTTAAAATGGTCAAAGAAATCATAAACACAAAATGATCACAAAGTTCTTGGAACAGGGTTTTAGCAGTGATGTAGACTGTTGGCTTGTAAAGTCTCTATTAATTTCCAAGAGATCGGAAGGCCCTCGTTCCATAGTCAATATGCTCCATTTAGTGTAAGTCCATAGTCCAGAGATCAAAGGCAAAATGGAGATGCCTCCAGGGTCTTTTATACCTTCTCCCATGTGGAGGGAATGCTCTCAGTCTTATTTTGTGGAAAATTACATGCACAAGATAGAGTCTAGGGTCACATGAGCAAGTCACATGTCCTTACATGTTTTGATGACTCACAGGAGCAGCCATTATCCATATTGTGGCTAAATAATCCACAGGAAGGCTCATCGGGCTGGGACAACCTTCTTCTATGGCCCATTGTGAGAGCTAAGTGTTCTTTAATGGGCTATCAACTTGAATAGTTCATTCACAATGTGCTGGCCAGACTGGATGTAAATTACCTGCTGGGTATTACTCCAGGACAGACACATTTGAAATACTAGTACATAGTCAATATTTATAACTTTAAATACAAAGATGATGCATGCATATAAACAGGATAATCATATTTGGCAAATCATAACTTTTCAATTGACACCTTACATGACATACTTTGTATAAGATTTGTTGCACTTGTATATCAGTGGCAATATTAATGATAAAAATGGTCATATTTCAATCATACAACATCACACAAGGCCATAGAGGTCAGTCTAGCAAGGTGCTGAGCATGCTCATCCCAATCCAGCAAAGCATTTAAACACATGCTTAATTTTAATCCAGTGAGGATTGAATTTGCTTAAAATTTTCCTGGTTGGGTACAGAAAGCTCATAAGATTGAGCTCACATCGAGTAAAATCTACTCAGAACTCAAATTATTACAGTACACATATCTGATGTTACTAAGGTAATACTTACCCTCACTTCCCATCATGCTGCTTTTCATACAAATAATAGCAATTCTCACTTTTTAGCTTGGCTAGAACAAGTTTTGTGACAAGGCCATTTTCTGCCACCTTTCTCCTTCCCAGTGAGCAAACCCATAGATTTTAATGTACTATAATACTTGCAGAGTAAGTTACCCCTTGAAGTGAGTGGGGGTCACCAGTTCTGGCCCACAGTGTATATGAAATACATTGTATACTAATTAAAGCCATTTATTGTTAAAACATATTTATTTCCATTTGTAAGCTTTTTGTAATTCTCTTTTTATTATTTTGTCCAGTAAGAATGGACCTTTTCAGTGAGGTTACATGTGCATAAAGGAGTGGAGAATCAAGCCTTGTGTGAACTGTGACTTAGGGCTAGTCTACACTGGCAACTTAACATAGCTTGTGTAGTCGCAGCAGAGCACTGGGAGAGAGCTCTCTCAGCACTCTAAAAAAACACCTCCACGAGTGGCATAGCTACCAGCGCTGGGAGCTGTCTACACTGGCGTTTTGCAGCGCTGAAACTTGCTGCACTCAATGGTGTGTTTTTTCACACCCCTGAGTGAGAAAGTTGCAGCACTGTAAAGTGCCAGTGTAGACAAGCCCTTAGTCAAATAAATAGACAAGCCCTGTTCTATTCTTTCCTTGCTGCATATACTTGTTTAGATCTTGTTTCCCCTTTCACCTGCTGTGTTCTGCTCCAGCAGAATAAAGTAAATGGAAAGCCAGTTTACTTGGCCAGCAGGGGATAATCCCAGCTCTGGGGATGTAAGCAGAAGAGAGGTTTTCTGGGTGCCCATTGTAGCCAGTGCAACACAGAGATATCCTAAGGCAGCTCTAAATTGCTCCTTGGGACTGATTCAGTGCCCAGCAGGCTGAGGATTATGGATTCACCATAGTGGTTTACCGCCATCTTTGTAACCCTTCTTTGAGCTCTGCTGGGTACCTCAGGATCTAACCCAGTATTTTAACAGGCATAGACGGATAAACAAGCTAGTACCAGTGGAAAAACAAAAGTCCGAAAAGTTTCAGTAGAATCACTATAGAAGAACGTTTTGGCCAAAGCTTTCAAAAGTGACTAGTGATGCCTTGATTTTTGGGTGCTCAACATGAAACACCTTTGAAGGTCCTAATTTTCAGAAAGTGCCATATATTTACCCTCTCAAAATCAGGCATCTTAAAGATGTCTCAAGTTGAGTGCCCAAATATTGAGGCCAACAAAATCTCCAGTCACTTCTGAAATTTGTGGCCAGATGAGGCATTATTGGTTATCCAACCATGAAACAAAACAACTAGACCACTATAAGGAACTACACAATCATAATGTAGTTTCCTGCAACTAACATTCAAGCTTTTATGGATTTAAGAAATTCCTCTCAGTTGCAATTCCCAGTGTAGCATAAGTGGTTCTCAAGGCTCGAGTTTAGCTGAATTGGGAGAAAAAATGGCTAGGGAATCTGAGAATATAAAAATTCTTGACAAATACAACCAAACCTCAACATCAACAGATAATGTAAACTCTGGGCTAATGTAAAAGCACTTACAGATCATCTTCTTACTTACAGCACGACAAAGCAATGAAATGCTACAAAAAGGCAATCTATTCCAAACTTCATTTGTCACAAGAGATCTTAGCACTCGAAGTACATAAACCTATATTTTTCATCACAAACACTTCCTAGTTTCATATTAGTTTGCAGAGCACCACATGCAACTGTTATAAGTCCAAACCCTGCAATTGAATTCCTGTAAGAGACTTTTGCAAAATGGCCAAAAGAAGAAAGAAAATACAAAGGTATTGCTGTTTGATGTATTCATTCAAATGCTATTAGAGAGAAGTACTGGCTTTACAGGAGAAATTGTTCTGTGAATGTTTGACCTTGTATTTACTGAAGACAATGACCCAAAAGCTGCATCTACCTTTCAAGTCAACTTGACATCTCAAGGCTTTAAAAGAAAATTCTTAAGGCCTTGGTTGCTTCATTTTGCTTCATTTGGGATAACAGAAATGGACTGATTAAAAGGACCAGCCAAGACTCAGTTCAGTATTTACCCTGAAGCATGAGCCCCTTTAATACATGGGGGCTTATTCATCCAACCGTTATAGGAAACGGAAAGAAAAAAAAGCTGAAAATTCAGTGATTTCATTGTAAGTGAGGGCCTGTGGCCTTCCTCTGGGGTCTGCCATTATAAAAAAAAAAAGGTATAGACTGGGGAAGAGAAGAGGACTTATGTGCCTTACTCAAAGAAACAGTTCAAGCATTCACTTCTACTCTGAATAAGAATAATGCATTTAATTAGACTATCATTGTGACAAATTGGTTGTGATGAGGCAGTTGAATATCCCAAGAGAGTGATGCTAATCTCTCTTGTAGTTTAAAGGCTCTGATGTGTGGGCATAAGACAGATAACAAAGCTTATTGGGGGCAATAAGAAAACATGAATTCCTCCAATTGAAGAGAATGGATGTTTGAATTGGCTTGAGAAGATATAATGGTTTTGATCTAATCTTAAGAAAGAAAAGAAAGAAAGAAAGAAAACAGCAACCTCTAAAGCAGAAAAATTATTACTGGGCTCTCACCATTTCCATAACTGTATTATGATGAGATAAACAGAGAAACCTTAGAAATAAAAGGCAATCTAAACTAATCAGATTTTGTTAAATGTTCTTTTACAAGTGTGATTAATTTGTTTAATTTTCTGAATTCTAAACAGGACAGGGCTACTGACTACCTTATTACATAATGTACTTTACTTTGTCGTTTAGTTTATCATTTCAGTCTTGAAAATATATGTTGATTTAAGGTATCATATAAGAAAAGAGATAGAATCCCAGCTGTGGTGCATCACCTCCAATAATGCATGCAATCAATGAAATCTACTTGTATTTTTACGGTTTCTCCTTGTTTTTTTCCCTCCTGTTTAGAGCACATTGCATAAAGGGAACTCAAGTAACTATTTTGCAAGCTCAAAAGGCAACTTTCAGAACTTTTAATAGAGCAATCCTCTAGGATCTTGATGCAACTCAGTGAAAGTGATGCATATGTATACAATACCCACTGACTTTCATTGTGGTTATCTCAGGACAGAAATTGCCTTTAAAATTTGATCCAAAGCCCACTGAAGTCAATTTAAATCCATTGACTTAATGGGCATTGGATCAGGCCTTTAATGTCTAATTGTTGTTGTATCTACTACTACTTCTTGAGGAAAAACAATAATGGGAGTAGAAGTAATCATGAATGGCCAAAATTGCCAGACCTGGGTGACTGAAGGTGGACATCTACATCTATATGTAGGCATCTGGATAGGTGGCCTTGTTTTCAGACGTGCTGACCACCCACAGTTCCAGTGAAGTCCAGGGGAGCAACAGATAGCACAGTGGTTCTCAAACCTTTGTACTGGTGACCCCTTTCACATAGCAAGCCTCTGAATGTGACCCCCCCTTATAAATTAAAAACACTTTTAAATATATTTAACACCATTATAAATTCTGGCTGCAAAGCGGGGTTTGGGGTTGAGGCTGACAGCTTGCAACCCCCCATGTAATAACCTCGCGACCCCCTGAGGGGTCCTGACCCCCAGTTTGAGAACCCCTGAGATAGCACCTCTGAAAATTAGAAATTAAGGGCCTGATCCAAATCCCATAGAAGAGAGGGAAAGAGAAAAACTGGTAGAGAAAGAAGCTTGACTTTCAGGCTTCAAAGAGATTAGGAAAAAAATAGCGCACTAAAAATACTTGACACTGATTTTTTTAAAAAATTGACACTTTTGGGCAGTGAAGTTGAAGATGTACACACGGCACCCTGCTGAGGGCATGTGAGTTAGGAAGATTGGGCAACGGAGGAAAAAAGGAAAAAGCTGACAACTTGGGAGTCTTCACATGAAGCTAGTATTATGCTGTGGTAGGTGAAAGGAACAATGCACAGTTTATGGTATATTTGAAGAATCTACTACAGAATACCAACTAATATTTCACAAGTAGTTTTGCTTGCTCAGAGAATATGATAGTTACTATTGTGGTCTGTGGATTTTGGGGGGTTTTGTTTGTTTGTTTGTCCTGTGGGTTTGAAGTAACCTACTGGGAGTGGTTGGGTCATTACAAAACCTAAACTTAATGTCCCCAATACTAATTTCTCCCTATTGTTACTCATACCTTCTTGTCAACTGTCTGTAATGGGCCACTCTCTTACCATTTCAAAAGTTATTTTCCCTCCCTTGGTATCCTGCTGTTAATTGATTTATTTCGTTAGACTGACCTAACACTTGGTAAAGTACCCCCATCCTTTTCCTGCTCCTGTATTTTTTACTTCATACATCTGATGAAGTGGATTCTAGCTCACGAAAGCTTAGGCCCAAATACATTTGTTAGTCTCTAAGGTGCCACAAGGACTCCCCCTTTTTTTCCCCTGCTGATATAGTATGTTTTCATTCTTGGAGATCATTTCCATCATTTCCCCTTTGATCATACTGGACTTACCATTTGTGGAGTGATAGTCAGCCAGTGACTGCTTTTAATTTATCTATTACAAGCACATGACTTAGACACCTGTGTTGTATGTGCAGGTTACAGTAAGCTTGGTGTAGCACTCCAGAATGTTAACTAGATCTAGGTAAGCAGCTAAATAGTAAACTGACAACCTTAGCACAAAGAGCATTAAAAGTCATGGCATCCTATTGCACTTAACAATACACCTCTACCCTTATATAACGCTACCCGATATAACACGAATTCGGATATAACGTGGTAAAGCAGTGCTCCGGGGGAGGGGGGTGGCTGCACACTCCGGTGGATCAAAGCAAGTTCAATATAACGCTGTTTCACCTATAATGTGGCAAGATTTTTTGGCTCCCGAGGACAGCGTTATATCGAGGTAGAGGTGTAATTATTTCCTACTGTCACATAGTGGAGCGTCAACTATCCCTATAGAAATTAGAGTGTTTGTATTAGAGATAGGGAATTAGATTTTCTCAGTTTTACTTCTAGTAACATTTCATCAGTGAGTTTGCAAAGACTGCAGTGCAGATATTTGATCTCTGTTTACAAGAGTAAAGTAATATCAGATTAGCTTTGTTCCCTGACCAAGAAATAAAGGGCTCTGTTGTGGAACCCTTATGTATGCTGATGAACAATTACTTGAGTAAGTAATCCAATTGAGTAGGGGTTTTACAGATGGGTGCAAAATACAATGAAAGAGCATTACATATTTGTCCCCTGTTGTTAAGTAGATACCACAATAATGTTTTTATCATTAAAATGGGAATCGTGATGTAGTGCTGTGAAGAACACTGTTCTTAAATCATGTTATCTTCCTCACAGTCTATGCTAATTTGAATTAATCTTTTTTACATATTAGATTTCAAAGGTGGCAGTTCTAATTCTAGCATTCTATTGGCCCTTTGGAATGGGCATCTAGGATAAAATGAAAGATACAATGTAAGAATTTTCAGAGTAACATACCTGCAGGACTAGTGGTTGATCACACATTTTTGTTGTGTATATCAAAGTGTAATGGTGTCATCCTGCTTTGACTGCTCATTCTTAATTGTTTATGTTCTGTTTTATATTAAATCTGGGGGGGGGGGGCTGTGGAGGAATAATCAGCTCAGAAAACCTTCTTATTCAAGCAAAGGAATTTCTGCAATTACTAAGATCAGATTCAGGGGACTTGAAACAGCTCTTCTGGCTGCCAAATACAATGTTATCATTAATTCCAGCAGGAAATGAAGCAGATATGCCCATAAGATATGATTTAGAGTAAGAAATGTACTTTTTATGAGCGTTATTCTATAAGATGTTTCCCTCTTTTAATGACAGTGTCAAAAAAAAAAAATCATGTCCTAAATGAAAATCTGCCACCAGCCCTTACATTTTCCCACAGACTGTTGCTGTGTAGTCACAATGCCCTTTCAATATATGCATAAGAAATACAGTTAGGGGATGTATTGTTTACACCAAATGCATCCCAGCTCATTGTTCACTCACCCACTGGCTTCATTTACTAGAATCATATGACTGATATTCCAGAACATGCAAACTATCTGTTTAATGAGGGCTGATTACTACTATACTACTGAAATGACTGAACTTTGGCAACAATTTTCATGCTGTAATGTGTATCTTAATATTAATCTAGTCATGACTGCATGCATTTTCAGTATACTCCTGTATACTTTAATTTTTCTTGGAAATAGAATCATTATACAAAATGCCCTTTTCTCTCCCTTACTCCCTCCCATTGCTGGTTGAAGGAATTCTAATCAGCAAAAAAAAAAAAAAAGCTGTGGAAATCGACTGCAGATTTATATTTTAAGGGAGGGATAGGGAAAAGAAATGCATTTTGTCTGACTATTTATGTAGGCTAAACTGTTAATTTATAAAGGATGTGTTTCATAAGGACGTTGTATTATCAGGGTGGGCGGGGGCAGGGGCGAGGGGGACAAAACCAACCAACAACACAGAAACCCGGCCCCGGAGAGATTCAAGCAGTGATGGTGCCATGCATAGCAATGAGGGAGGCATGGTGGATTTTGCAATTATAAAAGAAACACATTCCCCAATGTGATCTGATACAGGAGTTGACAAAATTACACACAATAGGGTTGGACAGTTGCAAGTAATAGACTGTTCCCCTTGTTTTATTTACAGCAGATGTTAGACCTGTGGTCTTTGTGTTCCCTGCTGAAGCATGGTGCCATTTCTGTTCATTTGTGACATAACGAATTCCTGTTTTATTTGCTAGTGCTGGTTTATATCCCATACCATGGCGTAGCCTACTTGACATCATTGAGATGAGATAATTATCTTTTGTAATATAATTGTACAGTTGATGTGTGTGTTAGCTTCAGGTGGGCATGGAATAAATTCTAGCTCTCCCCAAGTGTTATCTGGACCTGCAGGTAGAGCTTTTTAATATCCATAAATCAATTGCTGTAATGTACTGCTGCAGATGTCAGGGAACTGTGTGGCCATTCGAAAACAGTGAAACATCTGACAGTTTTTTGTTCCACTTTTGCACAATATATATTTTAGTGACAGAGTTTCAGCAGCTCTGGCTTTTACAACTGTTTGTTTCAGTAAACGTGGATATGTAATGTAAGAAGAAACAATGAGAGAAGACCCATAGAAAGCGATACTAAATATTGCAAGCACTTTTGTGCTATTGTATGTTTATTGTTTTCCAATTAAAGGAGCTAAAATAAATATCTTGTACATAAAACAGATCGTATTTAAAAAAAATCATTTAGGAATGACAGCAGAAACCAGCAAACCATGAGTTGACAAGTTACTGTCACATTAGCAAAACAAATATATGTTGTAGATTATTTAAAGGTTGATTTCAAGCTTGCAATTCTACAGTCTTAGGAATCCAATCCTTCCAACAATTATTACTCAGAGCAGCGTTTACTACTGCTTGGCTATTCAGTGGGACAAAAAAGTCTTCTCTGTTTAGAAATTCGTAATTATGGGGATTATTATATTCCCACCAAGTGGAAAATACGTATTTGTTTTTTTCATCATCTGACAAATGAGAGACTTATGGAAAGATCATTGCATGCCACTTTGTATAAAACTGAAACTATGTTAGTAAAATTATAATTGGGCAGAATTCTTTTCAATATTAATAGCGATCTGTATCAACCTCTGCTCTTTGGCATGCACTAGAACTATGTTTCCAGTAGTCTGTCCTGAATACCTTTCCTATTTCTTATCTTTGCCTAAGTAATTGTGACATCCTCCAGGGTACAATCTGGACTGTTGAACCGCTGTGTCCCTTTAACACTCCAGACTAGGGTGCTTTTTACACTGCTTTGCTAGTGACAAGCAGCATTTCCAGACTATGCTCACACACAGCCATTAGCATGTAACTCCTAAAAAAGTTATATGAATGCTCTTCCAGCCACTCATGGACTACATACAGGGCAACACCCACAAATTCCCCAGCTCCACCCCAGGAATGCGCGTTTTGCACTGCTTAGGGGACCACCCATTCTGCCCCCTACCCCGAACAGCGTAAACTCATTAAAAGTCCATCATTCCATCAAAGGGAATTGTCAAGGCTGTATCCCCACTTTGAACTTTAGGGTACAAGAGTGGGGGCCTGCATGAGGACTTCTAAGCTTAACTACCAGCTTAGTTCTGGTCCGCTGCCACCATTCCCTACCCTGGGAAGCTTTTAGAAACCTCTCACCAATTCCCTGGTGAATACAGATCCAAACTCCTTGGATCTTAAACAAGGAGAAATTGACCCTTCCCCCCTCCTTCCTTTCACCAACTCCTGGTGAATACAGATCCAAACCCCCTTGGATCTTAAAACAAGGAGAAATTGACCCTTCCCCCCTCCTTCCTTTCACCAACTCCTGGTGAATACAGATCCAAACCCCCTTGGATCTTAAAACAAGGAGAAATCAATCAGGTTCTTAAAAAGAAGGCTTTTAATTAAAGAAAAAGGTAAAAATCATCTCTGTAAAATCAGTATGGAAAATAACTTTACAGGGTAATCAAACTTAAAGAGCTCAGAGGACCCCCCTCTGTCTTAGGTTCAAAGTACAGCAAACAAAGATAAACACTCTAGTAAAAGGTACATTTACAAGTTGAGAAAATAAAGTAAAACTAAGACGCCTTGCCTGGCTTTTTTACTTACAAGTTTAAAATATGAGAGACTTGTTTAGAAAGATGGGGAGAACCTGGGTTGATGTCTGGTCCCTCTCAGTCCCAAGAGCGAACAACCCCTTAAAACAAAGAGCACACACAAAAGCCTTCCCCCCCCCCCCCCAAGATTTGAAAGTATCTTGTCCCCTTATTGGCCCTTTGGGTCAGGTGTCAGCCAGGTTACCCGAGCTTCTTAACCCTTTACAGGTAAAAGGATTTTGGAGTCTCTGGCCAGGAGGGATTTTAGTACTGTACACAGGAGAGCTGTTACCCTTCCCTTTATAGTTATGACAGGAATGATTATGCATCGCCTTTGTTAACATGAGAAGAGATTCCCCAAGCATTTCAATAAAAACACAGTGATTTAAATAAAAGAATAAAACAAGTATATTAAGTAAAGAAAGATGGATTTTAAGTGATTATTAGTTGTAAAGGCATTAAAGTCAGAATCTGGTTACAAAAGAAATAAAAGATAAACATGCAAGCTATTTCGTAAACTTTGCCATGCTAAGTAAGATTTCAAAGTAAAAGGATTTCTCTCACCCAAAACTTTCAGCAATCCATACTAATTGGAAAGCCTTCCAGTTAGGATCACTTCCCCCCAGTTCAGTGGTGATTCTTTCAAACAATCTTGCTCCCATGAGTAAAGATGCGGGAGGAGAGGTAATGTGTACCCTCCTCCTCTCTTTGAAGAATAACCCCCACCTCACCCAGCCAGGGTGCAGACAAAGTAGTCCCCTTTGTACATGAGATTTGCAGCATCTTTCAGGTGAATTGTAAATTTCTTGTTCACACCTTCTGCCTACTTGAAGTTTGAGACATCTTCAGGGATGATATGCAAATCTTTTGTTTACAGCGTCCACCCCCTCTCCCCCCAGTGGTGAATTGTTGCTTCAGTAGCTAATAGCTTTTGAACATCTGTGGTCCATCCTTTGTTGACCCTGAGGAGCTAGTCTGTGCCTGTTTCCCAGAACTACACATATTTCAGTAACAATCATATAGTAGGATCTTATAACTCCATACATAGTGTGAAATGATATCCCACAAGGCATACTTTGTACAAAATATATCATAACCATGTAATAGTGGTAAATATGGGATACAGGGTGTCATATGGGGTACAGAGTATCACAGTAATGCATTAGACTTTAGAAATCTGATTTCATGGGAAATGCCTTTATAAACTCCTTCTGTAGGAATGGCTCAAGGCGCTATAGGTTGCAACGTTATGACAAAATTTTGTGTCATTATTGCACTATAGTTATTTTAAAATAACTGAATACTTGACAACACTGAATAATTACTGATCACCCACATCTTAATATGTAACATCATAAGAGGTTTGGGGTTTCTTGGTTCTCAGGGTTCCAGAACATTTTTTTAGGGGTTGGGGTGGGTGGGTGTGTGAACTTCCCTAGTGTTGAGCAAGAGAAATGCAAAATACTTCTGGCACAGAATTTAAATAATACAAGCTATGTATGTATCATTCAAAAGAAGATAGATAGGGTATATCATTGATCATCTCATCCACTGGCAACGTGATAGAGCTTGTTACAGGAATACTTTGCTGAAAATAAAATAGGGCATGATCCGGGGCTCAGTGAAGTCAGTGCAGATCCTTTCCATTGACTTTAATGGTAGCTGGATCAGGCCCACAGATGTGTCAAGAGAAATCTAGGCTTAACATTCCTTATTATACAAAAACTGGCATAAACTGTCAGCAGTGGATGGGGGTGCTGGAACAATGTTTATAGTGGGGGTGCTGAGAGCCATTGAACCAAACTGTAAACCCTGGATATAATGAAAACCATTTCAAGCCAGGGGTGCCACAGCAGCCCTAGTTCCAGCCAGGGCCGGCTCCAGCATTTCTGCCGCCCCAAGCAAAAAAAAAAAAAAAAAAGCCGCGATCGCGATCAGCAGCGACAATTGGGGGGGGAGGGGGGAAGGCCACGATCGGCAGCGGCAGTTCAGCGGCAGGTCCTTCACTCCTAGAGGTGTTAAGCACCAGCTTAACAAGCAGGTGCTGCCTCTCTCCCTTGGCCGCCCCAAGCACCTGCTTGTTAAGCTGGTGCCTGGAGCCGGCCCTGGTTCCAGCACCTTTTCAATGGATTAAAGGAGAATCCACAGACCCTGCCCCTGGGCTGGGAGGAGGGCATGAGCTCATAAAGTTTGGATCCGAGGGGGCTGCGAGCACCAGAGAATGCTGAGGTTTATCAAGGGCACTAAGAGCAGGAGATAGTACTGACAGTTCAGAGAGCCTGGCATGGTCATCCAGGGCAGGAGGGTGGGGTAGGAATGGCAAATGTTTTTTACTTGCATTAGATCTGAGACCCATTTAGTCTTAATCCTCCATTGTGAATTGTCCTGAAACTGACATCAGATACTGCAGACATTTTTTTTAAGTGCTCTTCCATAACAGCTGCACATGAGTATTTTGTATTTGCTAGAGCATCTTCCACTCCATGGTAAAAGCCTTTGCAGGAGAAATTTATTTTCTGTTGGCAATTGT
The DNA here is from genome assembly GCF_028017835.1 of Emys orbicularis. Lineage (NCBI taxonomy): Eukaryota > Metazoa > Chordata > Testudines > Emydidae > Emys > Emys orbicularis. The sequence goes on from NC_088691.1 coordinate 34,334,075, forward strand.
TTTAAATTGAGGTTACTGGTGATTCCAGAAGTGCACCAGTTGAAGTTAGCTCTGCTGTACTCAGCTCCAGTACAAATTTCAATTGTTCATTATGGCTAATTGAAAACAAAACAAAACACCTCAGGCACCCACAGAAATTCATTAGAATGAGATACTTGAATGGTGCACTGCAACCATGAGAACTGCTTCAGAAGAGCCTCATTGATCACTTATAAGCATTCTAATGTGCAGCACCTGCACACTTTTTAAAAGAGGTTCTCATTTAAACATAATGTACAAACAGGTATTGTATATGGCATTAGCCTGCTGTGGGAACATGATCTCTATACACATTATAATACTTAAGTGCTATTCTAGACCTTGGTGCATAGTGTTTCGTTTTATGTATAAAATTGACTGCTAATAGAGAAAAATGGATGCAAACTTTTCCTAAACTGCTTTCATAGGAACTGCAGATGAGCTCAATTTCTTAGATTATAATGTGACAGAACACTGATGCCAGAACTGTGCACTGGGAATTTTGACACAGAAAGCCCAGAATCTCACCTGCCAAATGCTGTCAGTAGGAATTCCCAGTAAAGGCGTTATGTCTATTTACTAGTTGCCCATTACTTATAAGTCAAATTTGCCCTTTAAGAGTAAACGGGTGCATTTGCTTTTCTGCGATTTTTGCTGATGTACTCATTTACTATGTGTTTGCTGACTGCCTAGAAGACTTTTTCATTAACATTGGTGCAATTCGTTTAACCCTTTTTCTGCCAAAAAATAATTGAGGGAGATTTTCTGACCAGCTCTAGTTATTTGCTAAGGTCAGCACTACTAAAGTATAAAACAAAGATTGTAGAGAAAGAAATTACAGAACCTTGTGTAGCAGTCCTTGAGGGTATTCATTTTTCTTCATTTGTCCCACCTTCTAACGCAGTGGTGGTGGGCAACCTGCGGCCCAGGGGCTGCATGTGGCCCGTCAGGGTAATCTGCTAGCGGGCCGCAAGACCGTTGCACAGCCCCCCGCAGCTCCCAGTGGCCGCAGTTCGCCGTTCCCGGCCAATGGAATCTGCGGGAAGCTGCGCGGGCCACAGGGACATGCTGGCCGCCAATTCCCAGAGCTCCCATTGGCCGGGAACAGCGAACCGTGGCCACTGGGAGCTGTGGGCGGCCGTGCAAATGTAAACAAATGGTCTGGTGGCCCGCCAGCGGATTACCCTGATGTGCCGCGTGCGGCCCATGGGCTGCAGGTTGCCCACCACTGCTCTAAATGGCCCAACTGCATATTTACTATGACTGTGGTTAAGAAGTCTGCATGTATGAAAATGTCCAGTGAGCTACTGTAGCACTGATATGAAAAAAGGGATTAGCACCTTGCTAAACTAACAAGATTCCCTTAGCTTATTTCCAGCTCATAATATTTTAATGGCTGACCTTTAATTTGTAGTTTTATTCACATATTTCTTAAACTAGTATTAAATATAATATTAAGCACTATAATTACAGGTGCACAAAAGACCTTGGGAGAGATCCATTAAACCTACAATCAGAAGTCTAGCAACTCAGTGGTCACCATGAAAAATGCAGCTTTCTCTTTGCTGGTGTGGGGGTCAGCTGAGGGAGAGATTTGGCTGGACCAGAAGGGAAAGCAGAAACCTAAGGTACTGGTTGGGGTGGGAAGGAGCAGCAGTCCACCTTCCTCCCAACTTGGGAATCTCAGATAGGGACTGGGCTCAAGCTCTGTGTGTGCGTTGGACGGGGCGTTGTGGGGGAGGGTTAGCTCCCTCACTGTGACCTGATTGATTTTAAAATGGGTTATGTGGAAACCTCATTGGCCCAATGGAAAACCAACCCTCCTGCCCCCCCACCCCACCCCAGCTGTGTGAGTGGAAGTTTATAATGCTCTTTCAGAGTGTGGGCCACCATTCACATGTCCCAACTTCCTTTGAGGTGTCCACAGATTGGTAGAGGTAGCAGGGTGGGCAGTGCTGCCACTGCAATCCCAGGTACTTGTTCTGTGAGATGTGTCTGGATCCTTGATCTGCTTTGCATGGCTAGGGGAGGGCTCCAGTGTCTGCTGCAGAAAGAGGCACCTCCCACATCAACCCTCATTCCTCGCACAAGGAAAGGAAAGGGAAGGATGGGGGGAACTGAGGCCATTTTGATCCTGATCTCTGGGTGGATTCCAAAGATGAAGGCCTAGTAGTAGCCTCCTCTTAAGGATTGCTCTCCTTTTATGACTGCTTGTTTATGAGCTGCATTAGCCTTATCCTGCTGCTTAGTTTGCATGGAGAGGAGCTGCTGGATTACATCCTTCCCCTACTTCTGTTAAAAGCTGATAACAATTTTGGCCTTCACTTTAGCCAAAGCTGTGTGTGTGCTGCCTGTATTCACTGTAGTGATTGGGCCAACTAACAGAACCATGTAAAGATATAAAGACCCAGTCAGCCCCTGCCCCAAAGAGTTTACAGTCTAATCTAACAAGACTCAACAAGTTAATCATAAACGGAAAAGAAGAGGGACAGGAGTTATAATAATGCCACATGGTTACTTATGTATGCAGTGTTGTTGTAGCAGTGTTGGTCCCAGGATATTAGAGAGACAGGCTGAGGTAATATCTTTTATAGGACCAACTTCTGTTGGCGAGAGAGACAAGCTTTCGAGCTACACAGGTCGTTGTCTTCAGGTCTGGGAAATTATCTCAGTGTCACTGCTAAACATAAGATTTGAACAGATTGTTAGTATAAGTAGTTAACACACATTTCAAGGGAACTTTCAAGGTGAAGTGAACAGCACTGGTACCAGTACAGATCCTTAGGGGATCCCATTCTTTACCTCTTTCCACTATGAAAACTGACCATTTATTCCTATCCTTTGTTGGTTTTTTTTCAATCGGTTATTGATTCATGAGAGGATGTTCTCTCTTATCCCATGTTTGTGCACTTTACTTATGAGCCTTTGGTGAGAGACCTTGTCAAAGGCTTTCTGAAAGTATATATACATTTTTTTATTATATTGATCGCCTTTTTCCTCTGTGTGCTGTTGTGCTATATAGGTTAGCACAAACTGAGTTAGGTTTACATTTAAAGAAGTTTTTATTGTGCTGTTGTATAGTCTGCCTATATTCATTTGACCTGCATGGTTGCAATTCTCATTCAACTACTTCTGTTTATATCTAATCTCTGTTCTACCTGAGTATAAATAGGTCAGATCAAGGCATTGCATTGAATATGAATGCAATATCAATGGTTTATAAAACGGGTGATGATAAAGATAATGAAGCTTCTTCTTATTTATTTGTATAGTGCCAAAAATCTACTTTGTGGTCATATTGTAATATGAGTAGAATGGCACCATTGATGGAGTATTTTCTTTATTCACATGGACTCCACTAAAACCAAAATGATTGTTACAACATATTTTATGTCATTTTGTGAACTTTGGTCTACCTTTAAATGAAAACTTGCATGAAATGTGCAAGGGTCACAGTTCAATAAAGTATTTAAGCATGTGTTTAAGTCCATCCCAGTTCAGCAAAGAATTGAGGCATGTGTTTAAATGCTTTGCTAAATCAGCATATTTACATATGATCAAATGAGTGATTAGTATTTCACCAGTAACCCACTGAATTTCAGAACACTGCAGTGCTGGTGGAAAGTGGGTTTACTTTCACTATCTTCATTTCATTCACATTTTTGGTCATATAATTCTATTAAAATAACTATAATGGTTTGTTGTGGAACAGCATACCATTTTATTGGTTATTCATGTTATTGGATGCAACAGCAACTTTTCATTCCAGATCACATTTTTCATTATAGGTGTCAGTTATAAAAGTGGTAACATTTACAAATCAGAGCGTGTCATATTTTTATGAGCCTGTGGCTTGACTGATTGCTGGATCAGCAAGTGTATACTGGAACGAGACAAGGTACTTAGTTTATTAAAAGAACAGAACAAGGGGATGGTGTTAAAGGATTATCAAACCTTCATTTGAGCTGGGCAAGGAGTGTATTTTAATTTAGAAAAGTGAATCCATAAGCCACATTCAAAGATAAATCTTCCGTTCTCTCAGGCAAAATTCAGACAACTTAATTAGGTCAAACTTCAGTAGCAAGGTATTAAACAGAACATTTACAGGCAAATATTGTGTAAGTATTTGCATTGTTGTTATGCTAGCAATCAACAGGTCAGATAACTAAATTTTTCAGAGACTATCTAATGGTCTGCTATGCTGAAGTACCCCACTATATCCCAATTACTGCCATTTGGAAAGGACACATTCCATTGAATCACTGCATTTAATTTCCCTTTTGTCTATATTGCCTTCTCTGCTGCTATGAGGATATTCTGTAAACCTTGAACTTCTGATATCAGTGTGGTTTCCTCTCACTCCTAGTATAGGTGAATTAGTATTTGTACCCTGTACTCCTAATCTCTAGCTGATCAACCCTTGTGTTGAGATCTGTAGGGTCCACTGTTGGTCACATCTATTTAATGTGCATGTTCTAATTTTCAGCGGAGCTGGGGAATAGACAAATTCCCATCTTGCAATGACAGGCTAAGTTCCACTGCAGTCTAGCTTGTGCATACTTGACTAGCTGAGGTCTAGTTTTTGGGAAATAAGTCCTATATGGCTGGGAACCACAGATTTAAAGCACTGGATCTATGCTGAATTCATTGTCTGGACAAATCTTAGCCTTTCACCTGAGTTATATTTTTTTCCTCCACTAGGGAGTGGTACTGTTTTTCTGTGTGTTTTCTGAAAAGCTGTCATTCTAAGATAACTTAACTATCTTGGTGTGGTGAATAAAACAGCCGCCTCTTTCACAAATGGTAAGGGCTAGATTGCTATACCTATACTCATCCTTAATAGTACATCACAATCTAGTCTTATATGTTGAGCCTCCAACTTTCTCTTATACCAATAGCAATGTATCTGTGGCAGAACAAGGATGTGTGCAGTGAGAGAGAAATTTCAGACGGACCCAGGTGTATCCACAAAACCTTTCCTTGTTTTTCAGACTTATTTTCACATGGTTCTTGAGAAATCAGAAAAGTGCAACTACAGTAACCCCAAAGGCATCATAATCTCTGGCTAAGTTCCCTTCGTGCAGCTTAAATCCTTTTATAAATAAATATTACAAACTCCAGTAGCTTTGCTTCTGCTAGAGCTCCGTGACTTGACTTCCAGAACTCAATCCCCTGCTCAGATGAACATAAGCCTGCCTCTTTTTAAGGTTCTGAACTTCCCTGGACATTTTCATACAGCAGCTGAGAACATCTTCTTGAGGTTATGCTGAAAAATCATTACTAGGATTTAGCATTCCACCTCTAACACTCCTCCAACGCCCTTCCCTCCGCAAAACAAAAACCAACCCTTCACTGTCTAGTTAAGTCAGGCTTCACCTTAGCGGTAGAACCAAAATGGGGACCATCATCGCCAGGAGTCTTTTTCTGGGATGCATGGAAAGACCTGTGTACTCTGATACAGTATGCCTTTATTTATATTAATCTGCTTACGTTTCACAAAATCATAGACATGTAGAGGCAAATCCTTAGCTGGCAGAAATTATCATAACTTTGTTGAATTCAATGGAGCTATGACAGTTTTTACCAGCTGAGGATCAACATGCCTGCTCCAGCTCCAGCAACGTCAGTAGGAGCTAGATCAAGCGCAAGGGCCATAGTTCAGTGGCACAGTCTGGCTTTTGATAATGTTGAAAGTTCCTGTCACTTTAAAACAATAGTCATCCTGCAACAGGACTTCCAGATTCTCTCACTTCGAGCCGGATTCTCATCATTGACATTCATGGAGTTGCTCCTGATTTTATCCAGGATAAATAAGGTCTGAAACAGGCCTTATCCTTTTTTTTCTTTAATTCTACCTTTGAAATCTAATCTAAACCATGAAAAATCAAAGAACTAAGATATCTGAGAGCGCTCACACCAATTTCAAGATGTGTAAATGAAACATTGAGATGAAAATCATCTGGTTCTGTGCATGGTTTTATTAAGTTGTGTCAATTCTGATCCCTGTGCTATAATAGTACTGTACACCAAATAGATATGAGATATAACAGAAGCAGAGGGACACTTTAGAGCATTAAGGTGAATACAAAATGGAACATTAGCTTCCTAGATGCTGCACACTCTCTTAAAAGTGTAATGCAAATCTACTTAAGAAAGATGCCTTTCCTCAGTATTATATATTGCTGAATACCACTTTAAGGTGGTAACTTGAGAAATTAGACAAGGCACTCACACATTTTCGAGCCCCGTTCAAAGAAATAAACAGAAATGTTTATTTCCATTTATGTTAAAATACTGTCTGATATAATAAAAATTTCCCTTTTAACTCTGTGCTAATAAGGAAATACAAGTGCTCACCACATGTGATGTGCTCTGAGATTTCTTCAGGTGTGTGAGTGCTCAGTAGAAATAGCACCAGAAAAAGGTAAATATGTTGAGCCAGATCCTCAACTAATTTGCACTACTTCACTGGTATATTTTGGTCCCATAACCTGAATAACTGGCTCGGGACATTCACCTGAGGATAACACTGGTCTACAATTTTTGAGAAGTCGTCTGCTTCAGAGATAAAATATGCTATTTATTATGTATTTTGATGTGCTGAATTCAAATATGACAATTAAAACAACTGATTGGCTACTGTTTCTAAGATATTTAAGTTTTTACATTTTATGTCTATGTATATTGTGTAGATAGTAGAGTTTTAATCATAAATTGTAAACCTAGGTCTTTTCATGTGTTTATGGTTGCTTTACAGGATAATATTTCACCTGTCCTGTTTATGTAACACTTTAAAAATCAGCAAAAGGGTTATATAAATAAAATTGATTATGAAACAAAAGGCAAAAAACTATTCTGTACATAGTTTAGTCCTATTCAGTGTCTACTCGGCGCTTCTTGGCTTGTCTCTTGTATTCATTAAATGGAGCATCTCTTGTCACTGTCCAGCAATAGTCTGCAAGCATTGATGGGCTCCATTTGCCCTGATAGAGTTTCTCCATTGTTGCAATGTCCTGGTGAAATCGCTCGCCGTGCTCGTCGCTCACTGCTCCGCAGTTCGGTGGAAAAAAATCTAGATGAGAGTGCAAAAAATGTATCTTTAGTGACATGTTGCAACCAAGGCTTTTGTATGCCTTGAGGAGGTTTTCCACCAACAACCTGTAGTTGTCTGCCTTGTTGTTTCCGAGAAAATTTATTGCCACTAACTGGAAGGCTTTCCATGCCGTCTTTTCCTTGCCACGCAGTGCATCGTCAAATGCATCATCTCGAAGAAGTTCACGAATCTGAGGACCAACAAAGACACCTTCCTTTATCTTAGCTTCACTTAACCTTGGAAATTTTCCATGGAGGTACTTGAAAGCTGCTTGTGTTTTGTCAATGGCCTTGACAAAGTTCTTCATCAGACCCAGCTTGATGTGTAAGGGTGGTAACAAATTCTTCCTTGATTCAACAAGTGGTGGATGCTGAACACTTTTCCTCCCAGGCTCCAATGACTGTCGGAGTGGCCAATCTTTCTTGATGTAGTGGGAATCTCTTGCACGACTATCCCATTCGCAGAGAAAACAGCAGTACTTTGTGTATCCAGTCTGCAGACCAAGCAAGAGAGCAACAACCTTCAAATTGCCACAAAGCTGCCACTGATGTTGGTCATAGTTTATGCACCTCAAAAGTTGTTTCATGTTGTCATAGGTTTCCTTCATATGGACTGCATGACCAACTGGAATTGATGGCAAAACATTGCCATTATGCAGTAAAACAGCTTTAAGACTCGTCTTCGATGAATCAATGAACAGTCTCCACTCATCTGGATCGTGAACGATGTTGAGGGCTGCCATCACACCATCAATGTTGTTGCAGGCTACAAGATCACCTTCCATGAAGAAGAATGGGACAAGATCCTTTTGACGGTCACGGAACATGGAAACCCTAACATCACCTGCCAGGAGATTTCACTGCTGTAGTCTGGAGCCCAACAGCTCTGCCTTACTCTTGGGTAGTTCCAAATCCCTGACAAGGTCATTCAGTTCACCTTGTGTTATGAGGTGTGGTTCAGAGGAGGAGGATAGGAGAAAATGTTGGTCCTGTGACATTGATGGTTCAGGACCAGAAGTTTCATCCTTTTCCTCTTCCTCGTCTGACTCAAGTGAGAATGATTCTGGTGCATCAGGAACCGGCAGTCCTTCTCCGTGGGGTACTGGGCGTATAGCTGATGGAATGTTTGGATAATGCACAGTCCACTTTTTCTTCTTTGACACACCTTTCCCAACTGGAGGCACCATGCAGAAGTAACAATTGCTGGTATGATCTGTTGGCTCTCTCCAAATCATTGGCACTGCAAAAGGCATAGATTTCCTTTTCCTGTTCAACCACTGGCGAAGATTTGTTGCACAAGTGTTGCAGCATATGTGTGGGGCCCACCTCTTGTCCTGATCTCCAATTTTGCAGCCAAAATAAAGGTGATAGGCTTTCTTAACCATAGTGGTTATACTGTGCTTTTGTGATGCAAAAGTCACATCACCACAAACATAGCAGAAGTTATCTGCACTGTTCACACAAGTACGAGGCATCTCTGCTCACTTTGGCTAAACAGAAATATGTCCCTTTGCAAAATCAAACACTGACAAATAAGAGAGCACGACACTGTATGATTTCTAGAGCTGATATAGGGCAATTTGTTCAGCAGAGTGATGTAAGCTTCGTTATGATTGCATCATCCATGACTTCTAGGAATAACATGATGCAATTCATATCATGTATGACGCAATACCAGCTTCAGATTGCATCATTCATTGTTTTGCCTAAAAAGCAAGTACTGTCCAAACCTAGTCATAGATTTATTCATAGATCCAGTCAAAGATGTATTTTAGTCATTTCTGGTTTAAATTGAGATCCCTTCCCTTTATAACTCACTTATCCTCCGCCATTCCCAAGTCAAGGGTCGTATATACTGACCCAATAGCATATCTTGAGAACTAGAGCCAATCAACAATTTTAAGCATCATTTTCGTTCTCAGTGACCCAGAATTAGTAAAGTTTGACTACATTTATTTCAGAAGCATTTTGGCTGTAGAGCAGTGTAATCCTGCAGCAGAGTACAACCAACATAGGTGCTCATAGGCCAAACACCCTCTTTGTTGTTTTAGTAGGGAAAGAGGTGAGTGATTATGACAAGCCCACACTAAACTGATCCTTAATTTAGACCTGGTCTGTACACAGCTTCTGTACCAGTATAACTAGTTTGGTTGAGGGTGTGATTTCTTACTAAAATAGTTCAACAAATACAACCTGTAGTGTAGACACAATTTTACTGGTATAAAGGTACCTTATATTGGTGTAACTTATTCCCTTCCATTCTACATAACTGCATCCACACAAGGGGGGGATGGCTGTATGGCTTTACCTATGCCTGTGTAGCGAAAGCAGTATAACTTTGTGTGTAGACAAACCTATGTTTTCAGTGTGTTGTGACCATTAGGGTCTGGCTACATAGCATCGGGGTGCGTGCTTCCCAGAACAGGTAGACAGACATGTTAGCTGTGCTCCAGCTAGCATGCTAAAACTAGCAGTGTGCCCACATCAGCATGGGCTAGCTGCCTATATATGTACCTGTGCTGCTGTGGCTACACCTTTATTTTTAGAGCACTAGCTCAAGCAAAGCTGGAGCATGTCTCTCTACTATTGCTCAATAATTGGCTTGCGAAGCGTGCCTAATGAAACACTTAACAAAGCAACACACCTGAGAGAGGGCATTAATAAAGCCCTGCAATAGTGTAGAATGAAAACTGAAATAGAAAGAATGGGACAAATTCAACAGGGTAAGTTTTGTGTAAGTTACAAGTCAGATGTAAATTGATTGGAAAAAGGGTGTAGGTGGCCAAAACAGTGTTATTTGAATCACCTTTGTTCTCAGCAAGGCCCAATTCCGCATACTCTCTGTCTGATCTCCCCACCCCAGGGAATACTCCCTATTTATGGAGCTTACATGGCTGATATAAAACTGGTAAAATGGCGCTATACTGGCCCTAGATATGCTGAAGAAGTTGAGGGTCAGGGTCAGAATGCCTCAGTACTCTAGCTATTCTTGACTGTCCTGGGCCCCTAGAAGGCAGCCTGGTTATAAATAGAGCAGTACTAAGGCGGCTTCCTCAGCTGCCTTAGAATACTGGGAAGTGCAAACTTGACTTATAGTCACTCCTCTTTGTAGCTCAGGGAAGGTTGTTGATTTTTAAATTTTGTTTGTTTGCTTATTTAAGTAACAGATTTGTAATATTCAGACCTGGTGTCAGATCTGACTTCAGTGTAGTTGCATCTGTTCCATCAGGTCTGATTTTGGCTCTTTCTTCCTGAAATTCATTAGTTGTTGATGTTGGTTATTACTCTTGTCTTTAAGACGGCTGTGGTCTGTTCCCACAAATCTTTTGCATACTCATTATGGTGCAGTTAAGGCCAATGGGGTTTGCCACACAATTTAACAAATATATCCTTGATATTGCAGCTTGATTGTGCAAAGCTGAATAAACAAGCAGCTAATTTTTTTTTGCTTGCAAGCTCTAGCAACCAATTTCTGGAGTTCACTGAATCAGGACAGAGACTGCAAAAGAAAATAAAGGATGTATCTGAAACAGATGACAGTGTATTTGAACTTGGTAGTGATATTTTTTATGCCATCCTCACACTGCTAAGATCATTTGACATATGTTTCTGAATGTGACTATCTACACAGCTGTATTTGTTTTTTATTTTGGTTTGGTTTGGATTTTTTATCTTATGTGTTTAGCTTTTCCTGGTGTTTGAGCAGGGAACTGTAAGACAGTATTGCAGTCTTCAAGGAATCGGCATGACAATGCAAGAATAGCATTGCTCTCAGGATGATTAAACAAAAAACACAGCAAAGTCTCCCAAGTCAAACAGAATGTGTGAACTGTGCAAGAAGAAGCTGGCCAAAAGCTGACATAACTCTGGTGAAGAGGCCAAAGCTTCTGACTTCTTAAACATCCCATTATTATCCCCTTACCTCATTAGAATGAACTGATTACACTAGAATATTCCTTGCCCGGATGCTCTGTTAAAATAAGCAAGCTAGTGTTTAGGTATTAAAGTATACCTTAGTATAATACAGGCTGGAATATAATTAAAAGTCTGAATTTCTACTTATTTGTCTATTTAAATCAGACTTGGGGGATTATATTTCAGATATCCAGAAGAGAAGAGAGTTACTGTGGGAATATAGGCCCACATTAGACTTCAGTGAACTGTGGCTTTAAACTGAGTTTGGATATTGGCATGAGCAACAGACCAAAAACATGTAACCAAAAAAACCTGAAATTATGAAAAAGAAAAGAGTTGTTTGTGGTAAACTTGTTGTGATCTAGCATTATCTTATTTAAGGTTTGGATTGAGGTAATGAAAATAAAAGAAAACATGGTTAATTGGGCACAAGGTGCAGTAAATAATTGGTTAGAAATGGTCCAGCAGTTAGAGAAAAATATGGCAAAATAAGATAAGAAGATCTTGAGGAATAGACCCAGTCATGAATCTTGTCTTGGCTAGGCAAATGAACAGGGTTCAACCCTAACTGCCCATCTGGCCTTAGATTTTAAGGTCCAATAACCAGCAGTGACATTACCTGTTTGGTATAGTGTGTAAAAAGACAATGTTTTGTGAAGTTTCTTTGTCAGAGCTTTTCCCTTAACCCTCTGGAGTCATTCATGATGGGAAGGAATCTCCTGGGCCTAAGCCTGTTGTGAGTATACAGCCAGTATTTATAACTGTATTGTTGTTAGGATATAGAATGTAGGTGTATGTGTATATGCTTATATTTGTATTTTGGATGTAACCAAGACCAAGTGGCCTCTGGACAAATAAAGGAATGCTTGTGTGGATATTTAGTCATGATAAACTTTAATAAACTTATTGGGGAAATTATTTCCAACAACCCTTAGAAGCAAACATATCTATGGCACATGTTCAATAATCATTTCTCAAACATAAACATCTTGGCCCTTTCATTGCTTTTGGTTTAAAATACCCACCTAGATTCACCTAGGTCATTAACTTAGTGTGTTTGTATTTGGACTGAGTTTTAAAAATCAGAGTGTTGTGTAAGCTCGAAAACTTGTCTCTCTCACCAACAGAAGTTGGTCCAATAAAACATATTACCTCATTCACTTTGTCTCACCTACAGCCTAGACGGTATCATGGGTTTTAGTTTTATTTGGTTTGGATTGTTTTGTTTTTGTTATGTTTTTTTGAAATCTCAAAATCAGAACCATGGGAAAGTGTTTCTAGACTCACTAAAGAGTCCCAGAAGACAGCAAGCATTACAAGAGACACCCTGCTTACATTTTCTGTCCTTTTTTTCCTCCTGCTTCCTGTTATTGGGAACATTTGCATTAATTCAAGATAATAACATAGATAAGCACAAATCTGAGATTTCCCTTGCCTTTTCAATCGGATATGGCATTCTTCACTCTCTAAACTGTTATGTAGCTTTGCTATACACTGCTTGGCAGCTTTTGCGTTTCACCCCTGAGGTGTGTGAAGTGATTCATAAATACAGTAAGGTCATAAAATGCCCTTGTGGGCATAAAATTGTGGCTGGTGCAAAGAAATGCAGAAGCACCATGAATTGGGACTTACAGAAAAGTGGATGTGTTACCTTCTGGGGAAGGGATTTGCAGTGTGTGGAAGCAGGAGAGGGCATGGAATTGTAATCAAGTGGAGGCAGAGGTTTGTGAACATCGTGTCCAAGACTGCCTCTCCCTCCCACTCCTTCCAGGCCCTTTTACCATGCTGGTGGATGGCAAGCCCTGGTGGATGGCTGCTTCCTCTCCAAGGCAGAAATGTAGGGTGACCAGACAGCAAGTGTGAAAAATCGGGATGGGGTGAGGGGTAATAAGAGACTATATAAGAAAAAGACCCCAAAATTGGGACTGTCCCTATAAAATCGGGACATCTGGTCACTCTACAGAAATGTGATGGCTTCCATGGTGAATTTCAGGACATCAGATGCAGGTTTCAGAAGGAAAAATGCTGAGTAGTTTCCATCTGTGGAAGTGCAGGCATGGCCCTTGGCTGACAGAGAGGAGGGAAAATAACGCCACTCCCTTTTTCCTGTGCTACCTAACACTAGTGGATGCTGAGGGTGGCATAGTTTATGAAACGCTACAGGATCTTTCCGGGTGGCCCTATATCAATGCAGTGTGAGTCATTATCTTTCTTTTTATATGTTCATTTATTCATGCTGCGTTATCCTTTTCTTGGACTCACAAACCTCTGTTTGTGACATTATGATTATTTGATGTGTTGTGCATTTTGATAGAGGATTATGGGTTCAGGTGAGGAGGTAGCAAATGAGCAGATGTGGTGTCATGCCAGGGTCCTTTAGTCTGGTTTAAAAAAAGGGGGGGGGGAGAAGAAAAGCAGAAAATAGAGAGGCCAGGACAGTTGGCTCTATATAGAATGCACTTCACAATGTTCTGTGAAGCTTCCACAGCTCTTCAAGAAAGAATGAAATAGGGAGAGACAGAGAGAAATGATCCTGGAGAAGTTTCAGAACCTGCCCAGTTCAAAATGTTTATTAACCCCTGTGGGGAACCATCATTAATAGAAAGCTCTTATCTCTTGACCTGATCCCACTCCCATTAAGGACAAATTATTTCAATGGGAGTTGGATTGAGCCCTCTATAGCAGTAGCAATCCTAGGTGCTGGTATTCTGTGTACATGTAAATTAACACTTGTCTCCATTATGTTTGCTTTATTTGCACAGTGTGCTTAACTGCACTTACCACAATGCAAAAGAAGTATTTGACTTCAGGCACTGGAAAGGGGAAAAAACAACTTAACATTCTCAACAGTATTAAACCTCCCTGATGAATAATCTCCTACTTGACATGTTGAATATGGCAAATGAATGGAAAATGCATTTCAGTCTTTTTTCTTTAAAAAATTAAGATTAAATAAAATACTCATTCACAGACCTGCTGCTGCCATGCTCCTACTGACATCAGCAGTCAGGGTGTTCAGTATGTCACAAGCTGCAGATGCACGTGCAGTCTGTGTCAGAGGTTTTTGCATTGCTATGAAAGCCTGCTCACTTGGCTATGTAGGTGGAGAGGAATTTAAGCAGGAGGTCAGTCAGTAGATTTCAATCGCTTGAAAGTATGCAGAGGCATCCCATAACCCAGTCATAGAGAACCCAGCAAGTTCATTTTCCTGGGAGCAAAGGGCAAGACAAACATTTCTCAGAAGGAATCAGAAGAAATCCAAATAGATATCTGAAAATGCATTAGAAGCCTTCCTGGAGCTACAAGAGGTGAGAGCACCTAGTTCTGAATCCAGATATTTGTTTTCTTCCCACACTTTGTCCAGCTTTAATCATAGCAGCAGAACGTTCATAAAGATTATTCTGCTTTGATTCTCAAACAAGTTTGTTTTTCCCCCCTTCAGATCCAAACAGCAGATGCGGCCAGCAAATCCAATGGCTTTGTACTGCTGTATCACTGAGTTCTTTCTAACAGCTTTTTCATGCATTTTGATGCTTGGGTTTTTAAATTTTTAAACCAAGTTCTATATTAGCAGTGAAAAGTCATCATCAAAGACATTAGTTTAAAGTTAGGTCTTCTCCTTGTCTAAAAAAGAAATGGAAATATTCTAAATATCTGATTTCCAAGGGAATGCTTAATTTTATTATGCCAAGTGCAGGTATATTATAAAACGTACAGTCACTCAAAGTTAGCAGGCTCCAGTATAATTAATGTTATACATATGGAGAAAAGGTTAATCAAAACTTGTCATTTCAGGTAAATGCTTATCACAGCAAAGTTCACAAAGGAAACTCTCTAGTGCACAACTGATTAGAATAGAGTGCACAATTGATTAGAGGCTTCCTCTGAAGCCTCAACAACAGGATTTTGGTTTTAATCCATCAAAGATCTTATCTGGTATGGCAGATCATACATTTCCAAGCAAATGTATTCTTCACATTGGCCTTGTAACCATCAAACAGCCACTGAGACCAGCATTTTAAGTGCTGTCCCAAGTAGGGAACCCAAAAAGGGAGCTGTCCCAAATTGGGGAACTCTTAGAAAATGTTGGTCTTTGCTCCAGTAACAAATAAATGCTTGCTTTTGGGACACATGACTGGGCAACATGCCTTAGGATTCACCCTTCTGGGTTACGCCCCTTTTCGTAGGGTTACCATATTTCCACAATCAAAAAAGAGGACACTTGGGGGGGAGCCCCGCTCTAGCCCGGCCCCCGCCCCGCCCCCATCCACTCCCTCCCACTTCCCACTCCCTGACTGCCCCCCTCAGAATCCCCAACCCCCCCGCTTCTTGTCCCCTGACTGCCCCCTCCTGAGAACCCCCCACCCTAACTGCCCCCCTAGGACCCTACCTGTCCCCTGACTGCCCCGACCCTTATCCACACCCCCACCCCATATTCACACCCCCATCCCCAGACAGACCTCCGGGACTCCCACGCCCTATTCAACCGCTCCCCGCCCCCTGACAGGACCCCCAGAACTCCCAACCCATCCAACCCCCTCTGCTCCCTGCCTGCCTCGACGCCTCTCCACAGCCCCGCCCCATATCCACATCCCCTCCCCCAGACAGACCCCCGGGACTCCCACGCCCTATCCAACCACTCCCCGCCCCCTGACAGGACCCCCAGAACACCCGACCCATCCAACCCCCTCTGCTCCCTGCCTGCCTCGACCCCTCTCCACACCCCTGCCCCCCTAACAGCCCCCCCAGAACTCTGACCCATCTAACCCTCCCTGCTCCCTGCCCCTGACTGTCCCAACCCCTCTCCACACCCCTGCCCCCCTGACAGGACCCCCAGAACACCTGACCCATCCAACCCTCCCCCCTGCTCCCTGTCCCGACTGCTCCGATCCCTCTCCACATCCCCGCCCCCTGACAGGCCCCCCCCCCGAGAACTCCCGACCCATCCAACCCTCCCCCTGCTCCCTGACTGCCCCCCGGGACTCCCCTTACCAGGCCCATGCCGGTCAGATGTTGGCTCCACGTGGAGGCAAAATGCTACCGGGCTGCCCCCCACAGAGTGCTGAGGCAGCAGGGGGGGAGCAGGGGCGGGGCTCTGGCTGTTGGAGGCCAATGGGAGCGGCTCAATCAGGCCCAGCCGCCCAATCAGCCACGCCGCACTCTGCATGGAAGGGAGGGAGGGGAGGGGGAAAAATCCCGGACCTTTTAACCTTATTACCAATTCCTCCCGGACAGCTATTTAAAGATGAAAAAGCCGGACATGTCCGGGGAAATACAGACGGATGGTAACCCTACTTTTCTAGTGGGGGCATAAAGATTCTGTCAACTTGCTGGGTACCTCACGAAAAACAATTTCCACCAGTCTCGTGCTTACAGTACATACATAGTTGGCAAAGACTGTCTTCCAAATCTTCTCATCCAATATACTTTTTCCTGAAAAAGAAGTGTTTTTTATTTGTTTTTCCTTCCCATCTGCGATGTAGCATACCTTGACAGGTGACAGAAATAGTGCCTTCCTAGTTCTAACTAAGCATTTACAATATGTTTTGACTAGTCCAGACAGAACCTAGGTGTCCTGGGGTGTTTCACCATACCTTTCTTGAGCTCTGATGTCAAAACATATCAATGTGATCATTCATAAACTACAATACCTCTCCTGCATCTTTTCTCATGTGATTCTATAATATATACAGTAGTGTAGAATGACAATATGCCTTCTATTTTCATCTCTTTGATTGCTTTAATCTTAAAGACAAACCTTTCTGACTTTTTCTCTGAATCACAGTTAACTGGTTTATGAGTTGTATGAGGACTCAGTGGGCTAAATTTTGCCCAACTGCAAGTGAGCCCAGCTCCATTGTCTACACTGGAGTTGTAGCCTGTTACAGCAACAGTGCATCTTCTTCACTGTGTATAGCAATCATATGTGTGGGTTCAAGTCATCTCTATATTCATGGGATTTCGTATTACTATAATTCTCCCTCTATTCACAAGGTCTCTGTCATTTTGTACAATAAGGGCAAAACTCTCCCTAATACATTTGAAACGACTACAGCTTTGACTTCCTCCTTCTTGTGAAGAGTGCTGGGAAAATAAATGTATTCTGAATATCAGAAAAGCATTGATTCAAAGAATAAAACAGGGCATGTACTATCAGGGTGGATTTGATTTAAATCAAATTGATTTAAATCATGATTTAAATCACTAGTCAGGAAGACTTGATAAATCATGGATTTCTACATAAAAGTGCATTCTTGTTGGTTATTATAACCTTAATACATATTCTTGACAACTCAGAGATAGATGTAGGTTTCATTTTTCAACGGTACACACTATACATTTTTAAAGTGATTTATTTTGAAAAATTTTCATATTAGTTTTACAGCTATATCAGAAAATGAATGATTGTTTGGTTATAAAGGTAATTGAAACAGATACTTATGAAGTCATTGGGAGGTGAACTATCTCCAATTCAACAGGTTAATCATTACTATTTGGAGAATTTTCTTGCCATGCTGTATTAGAAGGAAAACATCACCAGACAGACATTTAAATTGTTTTATTTAACTGAAACAACAACGTTATGTATTCTGGATTTTTTTCTTCAACAGCAAACAATATTTTAACAAAACAAGCATATGAATTTTTGAATTTAGTTAAACATTCAAGTTTTTTTTAAATTAGATTTGTTTTTGTTAAAATTGTTTTTAACTAAAATAGTTAAATTAAATATCTATATCTATATCTATATTTATATAAATTTAATCAACTATGTCAGCCAGGTCAACATGAAAAACTTAAAATATTGGCTTCTGCACTAACTCAGTTCTCTTCATCTTCATTTTCCTTTTTGTTCATAATCTGAAAAAGAAAAACAAGTTTTCCTGCTTTTTCAGGTCCCAAACAATTTCTCAATTTGGAATGAATTAGTACAAAGGAAGAAAATATTCTTTCTACACCGGCAGAAGAAGCTACTGCTGTTAAAAGTGAGATTATCAGTTCAACAATCCAAGTGCTTAAGTGACTTCCACCAGTTCACTGATGTGACTTTCTTTAAAACATCATCAGCAAACATATATTTCTTGAATGAAGGCTACACTCAGAAAGACCTCAAGACTTCTGGAATATGCTGCTCAAACAGTTTCACTTTTGTTTCTACTGCCTGTCCCTCCCTTCTCACATTTATCTCCAGACTTCTTCTTGTCCAGCTCTATTCCGCCCCCAACAATCTTCTATTCATTGAACTTTTAGAAACTTTGCACTTTTAGAGAGAGGTAAGGGATTGACTCTGTTTACACAAATTTGCAGAGAGAGACAATAGGGTTGAGGTCTGTTATTTCTTACTTCTATATATTATTTATTTATTTTATTTAAAAACATTTTTGCTGTTAACAAGCATGTTATCTCTGGAGACACAAATCCAGTTTGAGAACTGCAAAACTAAGCATCTCTGATGGTATCTTCTATCTAGTCTGAGCACTGAGTCCCAT
The DNA here is from genome assembly GCF_028017835.1 of Emys orbicularis. Lineage (NCBI taxonomy): Eukaryota > Metazoa > Chordata > Testudines > Emydidae > Emys > Emys orbicularis. Next base: position 34,352,590 of record NC_088691.1, read on the forward strand.
TGGGTAGATAGAAAGATTAACCTAAATAATCTCTACAGAACCCCCTGGAGCCCCATAAAATTGGATTCCCTAATCCATGAACTATTGGAACTCATTTACAAAACTTTTCTTAAACATTACATGAATATATTGTCTCATACTATAGAATTAGAATTTATAATCTCTATTCCATGATGAGATATCTTTGAGCTACAATATATCTTAATTAAAACTATCTTTAGATAAGTTTTTTCCTCAAAAAGCATTTCATCAAAAAAAAAATCCAATTTAAATAAAAAACATCATATTTTTTTTATTTAAAAAAAAAACACATTGATTTTTATCCACCCTGTGTACTATGGAGGTTTGGTTAGTAGCTGCAGTTTCTCCAGAGACTCTGAGAAGATACCATGGAAGAAAATCTTAGAGTTCTCTAACCGGCATCAACAGCATAGAGCAATCCCCTTTAACAAATACCTGTATGTCTCAACAGGTTATATTCTCGAGTCATAAATTTGACAGGCCTGGTCTACACTAAAAAGTTAGGTTGACCCAGCTACATTGCTCATGGGTGTGAAAAATCAAGTGTAGACAAGCCCCAGGTGATAGCTAAAGAGACACTGTCTTTAGAGCTTTTCAGAGGTCATTCTGAGAGCATTAAACCACTCTCTGGCAAGCATGAAGATTCCACAGCAATGAAGCAGATTAGAAAAAGTGATACCAGAGGGAGGCTTTTGTTAAGGGTATAACTTGTAAAAGTAAAAACAAATATGATCTTTTGTAATTAAGCATATGTTTGAAATTTCGCTTTGCTTACTGCCAAGAGGCTTTTCTTGCAGAGAAGGTGTCATTTTCTGTGTTCTGCAGCCTATCATTCTAAACCTGTGTGTTACTGGCACCTGTGCCTTGTCAAATCTGGCAGTCCACCTTTGTGAATGGGCAGGAAGCCATCCTAACAGATGTGCATGAGTGTATACATGCTAGGAAACCAGTACATATGCAGCAACAGTCTGTGCCGTGTTTCCATGCTATAATATAGGGATTGGATAAGCCATCACCGCTACGCAGAGGTGTCTGAACTGTGGCCATGGTCTCTTGTTATGGTGAATCAGGATTAGTGTTTTGAGAGGAGAGGGGCATTGTAATGAAGTCAGTTCACAATTCCTGCTGGACTTCAAGGGATATATATAATTTACATGAGCTGAGGATCTGCCCCAGTGAATCTTAGCACATACTTTTAATAGCCGAGATGCATCTGTAGGTCTGGCCTTAGGCACATGTATAGTGTGAGGCTTCCCCAGGTCCCTTCTCTGTCCGAAACTCTACCAGCTTTCAGTATTTATCTGTGATAGCATCAATTTTGCTGTCCCCACCACCTCCCCTCCACATTGAAGAATGAACCCAGGCACCCAGCTTACCTCAAGCACCAAGTGCCAGCTACTTGGTCCAGTCATCCTATCAGTTCCTGAAAACAACATCTATCCCTCTGTGACAAATGAGGTGAAAATCCATCACTTTCATATTGCAAAACCCACCTGAATTCCCCTCCCTCAGTATAGACAAATTCCCCAACTTCACCTCAGCTGCTCATGACATATCTGCCATGTTGTTAGCAGACATCAGCCTGACTCACCCAATATCTTAATTCTCACAGGCCCAGCAAAACCTTGAGCTGGCTCTGAATAGCCTGGTCATGTATGTAATCCAGAAATATAGGCTTGTACTCTAGTATCTGCTGAGCACAGAGCCTTTTCTCCTTGACCATTGTAAATGTAGAGTAATAGGAACCAATAGCATTTAATTCCATACGAACCTCTCAGTGGCCCTTTCAATACTCTACCTTAAGAGTTCCAAGCAAAAGAGCTGTTTCGTCCCTGAGGTTGTTATACAGTATAGCAGATTTATGTTTGCTTATGTAGCTTCTGTTATGCTTCATGAACACTTCATGAATGCTTTGAATGCTGAAAATGTCTCAGGCAATTTAGGTAAAGGCATAAAGACAATCTCTAGTGTGTTTTTAAAGCTCTTGCTCTAAGCTTTTGTTTTGAAATTCTTGGCCCATGGATTATTCCGTTTATTACATACTTTTATAGCTCATCTACTACTGTCACTGATAGGGATGTTCTTGTGAATCTGATGTGTCATTTCAACAGTCTATCCCTCTATTCAGAGGTCCTACATAAAAGACCAAAAATGCTGTGGAAATGTAGCATGTCATGTTTGATAAAGTTAACATTTATTTTATTTATATGTTAGGCTAAAGTTTGCACTAATGCAAATCTATAAAATTGTATTTATAGTCACAGTTGCATACAATGGTTGTCATTTTTTGGACACATGAAAAGATATGTCACATTGAGACCTGCACATTGGATAACATACTGCAAGATACATCTTGAAAAGTCACTATTTGGAATCATAACTAACTTTTGTTTGTCATCAAGTAAATTCCTATTGTCTAAGCTGTCATTTCTGTCGAGTGCAGCTATGTCATTTTGCATGAAGTACATATGGATGCATAGTACCTATGAACTAGAGTTTGCCATCCAATGAAGTTTGGAAACATATAGCTAATTATTGTGTGAGTGGCTTCTCTTGACCAAACTGGCAGCAAAAGGAATTGAACAAAGTGTTGCATTAACAAGACATGGATGTGTATTGGAAAAAAACCCAATTCTGTTATTGTAGTAGATGAATAACTATTAGTGTGCCGGCATTTTCCAGAATGTTAGGCACAGGAATTTCCTTAGGAGAATGTTATATACTCATGTCTTTATTTTCTGATGGGTTATATGAACCTTTTAATACCTGAAATAAATCAATGTGATTGGAACTGATTACTTGTAATGCAAAAAAGAATGCTAGTATTAGGATCCTCTTTTTTTTTTTTTTTTTTAAATCAACATTCAACAACTTTGTCATGGTGCCTGGAATAAACTCAAAGAGAGTGAGATAACAAAAGAACAGACAGCAATTCAAACAACAACACAAAATACCCTCAGGTTGGTGCTGTGGACTCTTTCTAAACCTCAATCCATGACAGTTGACATGTGGCAAGTTCTGCTGATGGATCAACAGTGGTACACATAGACTGCAGTACAGCAATAGCATGTGCCTTAGCTTACCAACCGGCAAACCAACTACTGCAAAATCACCTGCTATCACTGCAAGTACCAAAAGAGCAAAGAGCATTAATCACTAATTATATGAATAATCCTCACCTACTACATGCTTAATGTTTGAACCAGAGCTGTTCTGTTGCTGTTCTCTCTCTCACATCTCTCCAGGGCCAAATCTGGGCACTGTTTACATGGCCATAAAGAAAGTGCAAGTCTCCTATGGCTACAAAAGCAGGCTGTTCTTTGAGCTTACTGGGGATGATCAGTCCTAGTGCAAAAGAGAAGTACGGGGGGGCTCTGCAGGAGCGAGGTGAGACTCTGCACGGGAGATGGAGCTCATCTTAATGAGCTTTGCATTTTTTCAGTGAAAAATTTAAATGTTCATAATTTTCCAGCCATACACAAGCCTTTATAATGTAAAATGTTCTTTAAGCTGTAGTGCTGACTGATGTACTCATTGGCATTTAGCAAAAGTCTGTGCTAGCAGATCTCAGTGCAGAAGCTATGCCTTTGGCTCCTCTCCTAGCCCACACATAACTTTGTACACATGAGCAGTGCCAGTTATTGCAACTCACGTTTCTAAGATTATACATGTGCTTAAGTGTTAACACGATTGAGGTCTGATAGGCTACAGTATCGATGCCTTACTTGCCAACTTTAAGTGTAGAAACCCTCCACCACCATTTAAAGAATCTAAGGGTATGTCTACATTGGTAGAATTACAGCGCCGCCCAGAGAGTGCTGAAGGGAAACCACTGTTGTGTGTTCACACTGTAAGCTGCCTGCACAGTAGCGTGTTCACACTTGCGGCACTTGCAGCGGTATTCGGAGCGGTGCACTCTGGGCAACTATCCCACAGAGCATCTCTTCCTTTTCTGCTGCTAAGAGTTGTGGGAAGGCGGAGGGGTCACGGGGCATCCTGGGTCCTGTCCCAATGCCCCATGATGCATTGCTTCGCATCCCAGCAATCACTGTACTTCCGTCCACATTTGGCTCCATCTTTCAACAATTTGTGTACTGCGCGCTCTGCCTCTTTGGTCTGCAGGAGTGGATCTCGAACTGTTGATCAGTATGCTGCTCACTCTGACTAACATGTCACGAGTGGCAGTGGAGTTATTCCTTAAACTACAAAGGCAAGAGGAGTGTGACATTGATCTTGCCACATGTACTAGCTATGACACGAGATTTCTTGTGGCATTCACAGAAGTGCTGATCACAGTGGAACGCCACTTTTGGGCTCAGGAAACAAGCATTGAGTGGTGGGATCACATCGTGATGCATGCCTGGGATGATGAGCAGTGGCTGCAGAACTTTCGGATAAGGAAAGCCACTTTCATGGGACTGTGTGATGAGCTTTCCCAAGCCCTGCAGCGCAAGGACATGAGAATGAGAGCTGCCCTGCCATTGGAGAAGCACGTGGCTATTCCACTGTGGAAGCTGGCTACTCCGGGCTGCTACCAATTGGTCACTAACCAGTTCAGAGTGGGAAAGTTGACGGAAGTGTGCAGGGCCATTAATCGCATCCTGCTCCGAAAGACCGTGACTCTGGGCAATGTGCGTGACATTGTGGATGGCTTTGCACAAATGGGCTTCCCTAACTGCGGAGGGGCGATAGATGGCTCACACATTCCAATTCTGGCACCAGATCACCTAGCCACTGAGTACATTAATTGGAAGGGGTATTTCTCGATGTTTCTCCAGGTGCTTGTGGATCACCGTGGGTGTTTCATGGACATTAACGCAGGCTGGTCCGGAAAGGTGCATGACTCATGCATCTTTTGGAACACTGGCCTGTTCAGGAAGCTGCAAGCAGGGACTTTCTTCCCGGACCAGAAGATCACCGTAGGGGAAGTCAAAATGCCCATTGTGATCCTGGGAGACCCTGCCTACCCCTTAATGCTGTGGCTTATGAAGCCATACACGGGGCACCTTGACAGCAGCAAGGAGCGGTTCAGCAACAGGATGAGCAAGTGCAGAATGACTGTTGAATGTGCTTTTGGCTGTTTAAAGGCCAGCTGGCACTGATTATATGGGAGGCTGGACCTGGACGATGACAATATTCCTACGCTTATAGCCGCGTGCTGTACGCTCCATAATATTTGTGATGGGAAGGGTGAAAGCTTCACTCGGGGCTGGACCACTGAGGCTCAGCACCTGGAGGCTGAATTTGAACAGCCAGAGACCAGGGCTAGTAGAGGGGCACAGCGCGGGGCCATAAGAATCAGGGATGCTTTGAGGCAGCAATTTGAAGCTGAAAGCCACTAATATTTGTTGCTATGCTCAGGAGTGAAGTCTTGTAAAGCTAGTAGGTGATTGTGGTTGGTGCAGACAATGCACTATGAAGGTTTAAGAAAATTGCCTATTGTTTTGCAGGGCTCTGTTTACTTTCAATTAATAGAGTAAAGATTGCTTTCAAACAAACACAATTCTTTTATTAAAAAACAACAACCAGAGGAGAGAGACAAACAAAAAAACACATCAGCACTGAGGGGGATGGGTGAAGGGAAGGTCCCAGGAGGAGGTGGGGTCTTGGGACGGTTAAAGATTTGTGTATGTCCAGGGATCATATCCAACCTTCTCCTTTGGAGTACAGCGCAGCGGGTACTGTTCTTCAGCAGGACTAAACTGCAGAGGGAGGGGTGTTGAGTGCAGTGGGTACTGGGAGTCCGCAGTGCTGGACTGTGATGGGGGAGGAATGGAATGCCACGGGTACAGACTGGAGCCAGGAGGTTCATAAGAGTGTGTTGGTGGTGTCTGGGGAGTGCATGGGAAACAGTTTTGTGACAGCGGCTGCAGGGGAGGGCGGGCACGGAGCTACTCGGTTTTAAGTGCTAGTATTGCCTGGACCATGTCCGCTTGGCGCTCCATAACATTTAAGAGACGCTCCGTGGCTTCGTTCCGGCACACCATGTTCTCCTTTTGGTCCCCCTTCTCGCTGTTCCTCCACTCCTTCAGTTCCTGTTTTTTGGCCACGGAGTACATCATAACATCATGCAGAAACGCTTCCTTAGTTCTTCGTGGCCGCTTTCTAATTCTGCACAGCCGTTCAACCGGCAGTAACAAAGAGGGAGGCTGGGCTCCCAAGGTCATATCTGTGAAGCCAAAACGCAACATTTTACAGAAACAGTAGTGCTTGCAACACACAGACCACTGATTCAGTGATTTAAAACACAGCCACTATTCACATACCTGTCACTAACTGGCTGACCCCAGGCAAGCAAACATGAGCCACAAGAGCCACAAAATTGTGAGTAGCTGCAGGGGAAATCAGTGTTCCAGGACCGTACTGTACACTGGGCATGTGGCTCTTGGGGAAAGCCAGCACTGTAGGGGGAGCCTTATAATCATTCCTGTCCCCACATTTCCACAGGCTGTGTTCACTATGGAAGATATCTCACTGCTGAGGGTGAGCAGGGAATCAAGGGAGGGTCTTCTCCAAGACTGCGGCTTCCGCCCTGGTCTGTATGCGGCTCGCCTGTGTGCAGCAATGGTTCCCCGACCCCCACAGGTGATGGCAGAGTGGTGTGGGAAAGTTACCCTTAATGAGGCAAGAAACAAAGCAGCTCTGCCAAAGAACATGCAGCAGCGGATTTCCCGGTATCTCCATGAGAGTTTCCTGGAGATCTCTGAGGCAGATTCCCGTTAAGTGAGGGAGTTAATCAACACCCTGTTCCACCGCTCAGACTAGGCATGTGGTGGTACGTGCATCATACAAAAACAAGCCTGCTTTCTGCAATCCTCCTGCCCCAGCAACTCGGTTCAGCAATTCCCAAAATCAAAGCCACTTACCAGGGGCCTCCTCTCCCGTTTGCGCTTTGCCAAGATCCAACAGCTGTGACAGGCTAGCCTCCTCCAGGGTAGAGAAGAGCTCCTGGCTGCATGCATCTCTGGCCTCCGAGTCATCCTCTGCCTCTGGGTCCCCCTCCTCCTCCACATCCTTGCCCAAGATTTCCTCCTCCTGGCTCGGTCCACTCTCAACTGGCACACGAGCCACCAAAGTATCCACAGAGGACTTCGCAGTGGAGGTGGGGTTGCCACCGAGTATTGCGTCCAGCTCTTTGTAGAACCGGCAGCTCATGGGTGCAGCACCGGAGTGAAGGTTTGCCTCCTGCGCCTTGTGGTAGGCGTTCCGCAGCTCCTTCACTTTGACCCTGCACTGCAATGTGTCCCGGTCATGGTCCCTTTCTGTCATGCATTGTGAAATCTGTCCATAGGTATCATAATTCCTATGGCTGGAGCGCAGGTGGAACTGCACAGCTTCCTCTCCCCAAATTCTGATGAGGTCCAGCAGCTCAGCATGGCTCCAAGCGGGGGATCGCCTGGTGTGTGGAGCAGGCATGGCCACCTGGAGAGATGCGCTGAGACCACTGCTCGTGTCACTGACCAAACAGGAAGGGGACTTTCAAAATTCCCAAGGAATTTACGAGGTGGGGATGACGGTTGGTCACCCGAGGGAAGGGCAGTAGAGTTCAAACCGATGACCAGAGAGGTAAGAACAGGCATTGTGGGACACCTGACAGAGGCCAATCACAATGCTGTAATTGACCAGGGTGTCTACACTGGCACCATGGCACTGTAGCCCCGATGCAGAAAGCTGTACGCGTCTCGTCAGGGTTTGTTTGTTTTTTTACAGGGCTGTAGCTGCGCATTTCTCCGCACTATGAGGCTTGGCAGTGTGTACACCTTGGGAGTTCAACGCACAGAGCTGCTTTACTGCGCAGAAACTTGCCATTGTAGACAAGGCCTTATACTTATATCTAAGTATTAACATACATACTTTTTTAACTAATAGGAAAGAGTTCCCAGTTAATGGCAGCTTCATGCTGGGGAAGGGCAATGGAATTAAGAATTTCATCATATGTGTAGGTAGAAATTACTAGTTTCCCTGAGTTGGAGCAGGGTCATATTGCTGATGGAAAAGCTCTGCATTTTTTTTAAGTCAACACTTTATCACGTGGTATGATTTACTGTAGTGATCATGATAGATGTTGGTATTATTGCAGTGTCAATGTCCTGTATATAGCTGTGGCCTGTCCCCTTCCCGCTATGGATGTGTGATGCACATTTAATTATCTCTGAGGAAGTGGAAGGTGTGGGAGCTGCTAGTATTACAAGACTGAGATCCTTTTGTCCATTAACACCACCAAAACATGTCAAGGGCTACAAAGGAAAGTTTTTATAAATTAAATCTATCACACTTCAGGATAGCTTTATAGCTGAAGTGGATTTTGCTGCCATGTCTTTTTTTTTCCTGCTGAGATAAATTTAAATTAATATTAAAAATCCCAATAAATAATTGTTGATGAGCTCTCAAATATTCATCATGTTATTATTTATTTATTTTGCTTTCTTGATCATAATCAGCATCTATTCAGAAGTTCAATCAGTGCCTAGTCAGCCTGCTACACTCATACCATCTCGGTATTCTCATCACAACCAAGTTATTTTTCTTTTCTTTTGATGCTGTAAATGTACATGAATCCTTCAGGGTTACCATTACTGGTGCTTCATTATGTTTATTATAATGGTGGGGAGCAGGGGGAAGGGAATTTTGCTACACATGATGACATTTCAATTTGAAGACATTTGTAGATCAGGCTTTGAAAATGTTAATGGAGAATGTTAAAAGCATTATCTCCTGCAGCGCAGTTGTACTCTTGTAGTATTTTAGATAGGTGTCCCCATGCGAATGACCCTTTGTTAGTATCTGGTCGCGGGCTCTGATCCTGTAAAATTTTGCTGATCTAGAGCCCATTGAAAGAAACAGAAAGACTCCTACTGACTTCAGTGGCTTTGGATCAGGCCCAAAGACCCTGATTCAGCCAGGTACTTCAGTATATTCCTAACTTAAGCTAGGGTTACCATATTTGAACATTGAAAAAAGAGGACACTCAACGGGGCCCCAGCCCCGCCCCAACTCCACCCCTTCCCCACCCCCATTCCACCCCCTTCCCCAAAGTCCCCACCCCAACTCCGCCCCCTCCCCTGAGTGCCCCACATTCCCCCTCCTCCCTCCCAGCTGCGCGAAACAGCTGCACCAATTCTAGAGTCAGGCACTCCACTAGTGTAGACTCCCATGACTTCAGTGAAGCTGCTCAGTTTACACCAGTGGAGGATCTGCCCCGGCGCTCAGTTTTTGGGAGCGGTCAGGACACGCAGCTCATACTGTTCTGTGTCCCAGCTCCCCAGATGCCTTGGAGCACCCAGTTCCCCGGGTTCCTGAATCTGACTGCCCCAGCACCTTCCATTGCTTGAATTCTGGGGTTCTTGCCAGCCCTGCGCTCTCGGGTTCTCAGCTGGCGATTGGCAGCGACCCCTCTCCCCCCAGCACTGATCTCAGTCCCACTGGGTCTTTCAAGTCGCCCAGAAAACGCTCTCAGCTTCATCCATGCAAACTCCAAATGGGCAGCACGACCCAGAACTTGCCCCCGGCTCAGTCAGTGGCGCAGGCCAAGTCCAGTCGCCAGCAGCCATCATGGGCTGAGGGTGCCTTTGCTCTGCCATCTCCCTGGCCCGGACTGGGCTACAGCAGGGGCTGGGGGGTCCTGGCTGGAGGGAGGAATGGTGGGGTTGGCCATTCAGACCCACCACAGAGCCAAGGCTTCCTGCTTCTTCCCCCAGCCTGGACAGAGATGCTGCTCAGTCAGTGACAGGGAATTTTCACCCTCTTGGCCACCCCCACACAGCGTTCATCTGGCTTCACAGACTCTCCCCCATGCCCTTAGGAGCATACTGTCCCCGTTACAGATGGGGACACTGAGGCTCAGAGAGGATGATGCCCCCTGTCCCAATACCAACAACATCCTAAGTTTCTATAGCACCTGTGAACCCATGGCCTCCTGAAGATACAAAACCACTGAAATGCAGCCACTTCTGGGCTGGCATGGAAGGCGTTTAACAGCCCACAGCAGCAATAACACCACAGACACAGCAGTGCACACGGCGGAGGCTGGGACGGCAGGGGGATTTGGCTTTGCAGTCTGTACAGGTCCCAACGGCCGAGGCAGCCCAGGCTCCGACCAGGCGGGGACTGACTGTCTTCCACCCGAGCCGAGGCAGCCCGGGATCGGGACTTCTGCCCTGCAGCCCTAAGCTCCTACCGCAGCTCCCCGGGCTTCCTCCTCCAGCGTTTCCGTCCTGCCAGCTGCAAACAGGGCAGTGTCAGCATGGGCTCAGGAATTCCACCCCCTCCGCCTCCTCGTTCCATTGGCTCCCAAGGCTGAGGCAGCCCAGCAGGGGCTCCAGACTAATGTTCCCTGCTGCCGCCCAGGCTCGGAGGTTCTGCATCCTCCTCCTCGCCTGGTAAAATCCCAGACATTTCGCAGCGATCCACCACACTGCTGTCTCTCATCACAAATGGGGAGCTGAGCACCATACAGCACGCCCCAGCCCCGGGAGCTCCGATCCGCTTGCAGGCAAGGCAGCCCGATGCCCATCGCAGCCAGAGCTCCGATCCCTCTGCACACTCCTGCCTTTTTTACACTGCCCTCCCCTTCTCCCCCACCGCAGTCAGTGCTTCTTGGTGACTCCCCGGAGCAGCTCCCCCAGCGCTGCCCCCCACCTGTGCAATCAGCGGCGCATGGTACTCCCAGCTTTGCCGGCATCCCTGCCCCAGTCCCGGGCTTACCTTAGAGCGGGCTCCAGCAGGCTGCGAGCTGCAGTTGGATTCCCCTGCAGCGGCGGCAGCTGCTGCTGCTCGGAGACACCTCAGCTCTGTGCTGGGGAAGCGCCCGGTCGGGGGCGCAGGGGCTGGAGGTATGGGGGCTGCGCGGCAAACCGTGAAGCCGGTAGCGCTGGGGCAAAAGACGCTCAGCTCTTCAGCTGCACAGAGCTGAGGTGTCTCCGAGCAGCAGCAGCAGCCACCGCCGCTGCGGGGGAATCTGACTGTAGCTCGCAGCCTGCCGGAGCCCGCTCTAAGGTAAGCCCGGGACTGGGGCAGGGATGCCAGTAAAGCTGGGAGTATTTTCCCGGACATGTTCGGCTTTTTGGAAATTCCTCCTGGACGGGGATTTGAGGACCAAAAAGCCGGACATGTCCGGGAAAATCCAGACGTATGGTAACCCTACTTAAGCACATGAATAATCACTGAAGTCAATAGGATTGCTCACATACTTAAGGCTAGGAACATGCTTAAGTACCTTCCTCAATCAGAGCCATAAAGAGGAGCTGCTGATATTACAAGGTTGAGATCCTTTTGTCCATTAACGCCACCAAAACATGTCAAGGGCTAGAAAGGAAAGTTTATAAGTTACAACTTTGGCCCCTGCAATGAAATTATTGCTGTCCTGCTGTGGGCTGATTCACGTGACTGAAGGTTCACATGTGCATATGAGTTTATGGAATTGGGCTGTTAGTTTATTTTATTAGGCAGTTATAGTTATGATAATTAAATTATATTGTTTTTCTGTGGGCAGCACATCTAATCCTGAAGAATCACCACCACCAGCAGGCAAACAAACGTCAAAAGACAGGTTTTGGTGTTGCAATGAGCACTTCAGATGAGTCAATGCAATAATGTTTGAAGCCAGAATGAAAATAGTTCCATTTTCATAACACGAATATGAGGATAGGAAAGATGTTTGCCCTCAACCCCCTATAGTTAATGTATGAAAAATGTATTTCAGGGGTAAAAATGATTCATAGTCCTTGCTTCTGAAAAGAATAATATAACTCCTCCCCACACACTGATTTTTAATAGTCTGATGGCTGACACACAAATTCCAATATGGCTAGTAATTCAGATCTGAGACCCAGTCCTGCTGGTTGCTCCTCATGGGCAAACCAGTGTGTCTGCACAGAGCTCCACCAAAGATGAAACTCACTGCAGCATCTAAGTCCTTCAGCCAGGACCATATACAAGAGTGAATTAAACCATAGCGTAAATTTGTCAGAAAAAGGGTAGAAATGAGTGGGACTTACACACCAAGGAGAGAGAAGGGGGAATGTAGCAAAGACAGTACTTAGCAGAGTGTAAGTGGCTGTAAAATACTCCACTAGTTTATTGTACACCAATCTGTGAGAGAGTGTGGTTGAAACAAAATGGGCTTACTGTTAATAGCTGCCTGGCAGTTGTTTGATTCCCACCTGAAAATGGAGAAGGGGAGCTGCATCTGGGGTGCACAAACCTTGCCCAGCAAAAATCTGATTTCCTGGAGCTTCATGCATGATAAACTACCAGAAATATTTGGGGATGACTAGGGGAGAGGCTGGGGCTAATGGATCCTCTTATCCTTTCCCATCATCGCTTGCCTCCAGCCCATATCTGTAGTGAGGTAGGGGTGCAATGTTAGTCCCGGCATTCAAGTAGCCTCTGTAGAATGATTCCAGTGTTGCTCATTTGCTTTGGAGAAGGAGTCCATCAATCTAAGTATCTCAGCTGAGTGCAGAAGCATGGATTTGGCCATTATTGGAGGAGGCACTGTAATGGCTTGGGAACTCCTCAGTGCAAAGGTTGTGCCATTTTCAAACATGTTACAAAAGCATAGCTGAGCAAAAAGACTGACAGGCACTTACAGCCATTACCACCAGCACCCCTCTGTGACTTTGAGTGTTTGTGCCCTGACAGCTCTGCTAACTTGTGTAATATACTGACTTCATCAGTGTGACAATGTCTCCCTCTAGAGCCTGCTTGCAGCAAGTACAATTCTTGTTACTTATTCCAAGCTAACAAAGCTACCTTAGCTCAAATGGGGTAAAAGCGTGTGTTTTCAGTGCTAAGGGTACAGAAATCTATATCCACCAAAGACTCTGTGTGTACAGCAATGGTGCAGCTCACATGCCCTTTTTGGAAATGTATGTACACTTACTTAATAAATACCCTCTATTCAGCCAGTTGACCTTGATGCCTCATAATAAGCTGCTTCTGCCTATCAGGTAAAATACATATTCAAGCATTTATTAAAAAGTAGATTCTTTTTAACAGAATAGCCATAAGACCCCAAGGGAGCCTGTATGGCCTATCATGTAAATCCTTATTTTACAGATTATAAATCCAATATATCATAACAGCTCCTTCACAGCCATTGCAAGTCTGTTGTATAAGTAGATATGAGTGACAGCTGGATTAAGTCTGTGTGCTAAAAATCCGTAGGAATTATTTTGTTACAAATAAACAGCATATACATTTCTCAAATACCCCCAAGGCATGAGCTAATGCTAGAGGACAAGGACCTAAACAGTTTTGCTTAAAAATGAATCTGTCTTTGAGTAATAAAAGACAAAAGCATGAGGGTGGTCTTTTTTGTGTGTGTGTGTGTGTGCACTTTGATAATTTTAAAAATGCAAAAATAGATCATTTTCCCATTTCTCAGGGGAAAAATTCTCCTTCTTGACTTGGACCTTGTAAGGTATGTTGTAATCTGGAGTAGTGAATGCAACTAAATTATAAAACCCTGTTAATGAATTAATGCAGAATCAAGCTAGCTTCTTTAAACAAACTGAGAAGCAAGTTTATAAACTTTGGATTGTATTTAAGAGTGAACTTTACTAGTAAGGGTTAGCATCAGATTTGTTGAAGTCCCAATGGGAAAACCTATCTTCCTGAAAGGGGAGCAGTTGTAATACTAGCAGTTAGGCATGAGCATCCCGTAATTCAAAAGCTGTTTCCATCTTGCTTTAAATACTGGTTCAACAAACATCATAATAGCAGCCCAGGGGCCACTAAACTGAGAGGTAGGAGAGATGAGCATAATTTTCACAAAAGGCTAGTGATTACTTATGCTTCAGTTTTGTGGTGCCTAACATGAGACAGGTTAAAAGGATCTGATTTTCTAAGAAGTTCTGAAGCTTTTTGAAGATTTTCAAATATGGCTCTCCCCTTAATACTAAGACATCCAAAAATCACAAGTCACTTTTGAGATATTTGGCTCTGGACTTTATTCCTGACTATGTCACTGACCTTCTGTGTGATTTTTAGTAAGTCAATGCCATGTGCCTCAGTTTGCCTACCTGGAAGACAGGGATAATGAAAACCACTTTGAGATCTACAGATTATTAAACAAACAAACAAACAAACAAACAAACGAAAAAGAGAAAAAACCACACCACACCTATATCTTTCTAGGAATGGAAAGAAATAATAGACCCTCTGAGTTTCACCAGTCTAGGAATGTAATTTTCTAGTTACACTGGTTGAAGTTGTAAGCAAGCAGTGTCATTCCCTATGGATATAGCCAAAATCAAAGAGATTTAAATTTAAATTTACAGCCTCCCAATTCATCTGAATCAAACTCCGGATTTTTTAGTATTTCTGTAACATATCATGATATGGCAGACAATGAGATAATTGGCCATATGTTAAAAATCAAAATTAATTTTGTGTCTAGTTTTCCAGACAGTATTTCTCTGGCAAAGGCATAAAGATGATTTGAAGCCATTTTTAGGGCTCTGTTGTGATGTCCCAGGGAAATGTTGTTATTAAAGCACTTACGTATAATCACTTTCAGCTTCAGGGATGTTTCTATATCTTTGAATGAAATGTTAGTCAGATTCCACTGGTATGTTGTAAGCCAGTCAAGGGTAACATAAGACAGACTCCAAGATATATAATGATAGTAATCAGCACCTCTTCACTCTTGTCTTTTATTCTTATTTGACCCTATTTGCTTCCTTTCAGTGTAGAAACCTACAGTCTCACCTGAAATCTGCAAGAGAGGTTGTGAGGCACTTGGGCTTTTTGGCACTTAGGCTAGGCCACCCAAAATTCTCTCTATTTAGGGCATGTGCTTTGACAAGCAGCCCTATTGCTTTTGAGACCTAGAAATGGGCTGAGACCACAATTCTTATTTTCTGTTTGACTGATAATACTGGTAATGGAACATGAGTCTCTTGAGTAAAATGGTTAACCGCTAATGTATTCAGCCACTTTGCCTACTGGCTAGTGTCCCCTTTAAAAGACATATATCATGAAAAATAGTGTTTAAAACTCTTCTATTCATAAGGATCCTGAGCCATTTTATGTATATTATGTCACATGTTCAAACCAAGATAATACAATACAAAGACAGTCAGTGCAGGAGACAGTTGACTTTGTTGCAGAGAGTCATGTATGCACTATAATTATATAAAACCATACATCTCTGCTGCCATTCTGTAATTATGTGCATTGATATGTATTATTGATTTTAAGGCAATTTAGAAGAGAGCAGTGTGCATCTCTTGAGTGGTGAAACACATTTAATTGGTTTGTTAATGTATCTGTTATACTTAAATACTGCAAAATGTTTTTTCCAGTGAATGAAAAAGTCAAAGTGTACTTTATCATCTACAGTACTGTTTGTTATCAATGTAGTAGCTATGGCAAGTAAGAAATAATAATAACCCTTGTGTAATTCCTATTACCAGGCTAATAATTTGATGTACTCGACTTGCACCATGTAATAACTAAAAAAAATAATTAAAAACTAAAAGTGATTCATTTCATTCAGGTCTCCTCATTCAGGGTAGAAGCCAAAAAGCATTTATCAGTTTGTGTGTCTTCAAAGAAGAAAAATGTTCAGAAAGACCTTCTACACAAAGTTGTTGAGGGGGAATAAAAGAGACGCCTTCCCTCCCACACACAGAGGTCATTCAAAAAAATATCTATGATCACAGCTCGGAGAAATAGAAGGAATGAAAAATAAGTCTCATGGAAACAAAGGAGCACTAATGATTACACATGTACCCAAAAAGCTATCCATTCTCCAAATGTGATCTGTTAGAATTAGATAGAGGAGTCATTAATTGTGTGTTAATTATTTTTGAAATTCTGAGTGATACCACACTAAGTATTACTCTGGGCTATAAATGTATAGGCGTGTCAAGGCTGTATCCCTACTTTGAACTTTAGGGTACAAATGTAGGGGCCTGCATGAAAACTGCTAAGCTTATCTACCAGCTTAGCTCTGGTCCCGCTGCCACCATTCTCGATGGATTCCCTCCCTGGGAAGCCTTGAGAAACCTTTCACCAATTTTCTGGTGAATACAGATCCAAACTGCTTGGATCTTAAACAAGGAGAGATTGACCCTTCCCCCCTCCTTCCTTTCACCAACTCCTGGTGAATACAGATCCAAACCCCCTTTGGATCTTAAAACAAGGAGAAATCAATCAGGTTCTTAAAAAGAAGGCTTTTAATTAAAGCAAAAGGTAAAAATCATCTCTGCAAAATCAGTATGGAAAATAACTTTACAGGGTAATCAAACTTAAAGAGCTCAGAGGAATCCCCTCTGTCTTAGGTTCAAAGTATAGCAAACAAGATAAGCACTCTGGTAAAAGGTACATTTACAAGTTGAGAAAACAAAGTAAATCTAAGACGCCTTGCCTGGCTTTTACTTACAATTTTGAAATAAGAGAGACTTGTTTAGAAAGATGGGGAGAACCTGGATTGATGTCTGGTCCCTCTCAGTCCCAAGAGCGAACAACCCCTTAAACAAAGGACACACACAAAAGCCTTTCC
This sequence comes from Emys orbicularis, assembly GCF_028017835.1. NCBI lineage: Eukaryota > Metazoa > Chordata > Testudines > Emydidae > Emys > Emys orbicularis. Next base: position 34,369,121 of record NC_088691.1, read on the forward strand.
CCCCCCAAGATTTGAAAGTATCTTGTCCCCTTATTGGTCCTCTGGGTCAGGTGTCAGCCAGGTTACCCGAGCTTCTTAACCCTTTACAGGTAAAAGGATTTTAGAGTCTCTGACCAGGAGGGACTTTAGTACTGTACACAGTATGGCTGTCACCCTTCCCTTTATAGTTATGACACGCCCCCCAAATCACAGATAGTGTTGGACGTTCGGTTCCACACTGGCTGTGATTTCTTCCTGGAGTTCTAGGAGAAAACAGAGTTAACAAGACACATGTACCTTTAGACATACTACTGATTATATAAAAACTAACAATATGTTTTATTACAAGAACAATTGTTAACCAGTTAACTCTGGGAAATTTTTTCGGGAGAGTGCATTAGCCACTTTGTTAGAAGCTCCCGAAATGTGTTGTATTTTAAAATCAAAATTTTGGAGAGCTAAACTCCACCGAAGAAGTTTTTTGTTATTCCCCTTGGCGGTATGAAGCCACTGTAGCGCAGCATGGTCTGTTTGTAGTTGGAAGCGCCGTCCCCAAACATATGGGCGTAGCTTTTCCAGCGCGTACACAATGGCGTAGCATTCCTTTTCGCTGATTGACCAGTGGCTTTCCCTCTCAGACAGTTTCTTGCTGAGAAACACGACAGGATGGAATTCTTGATCTGGTCCTTCCTGCATTAAAACTGCTCCCACGCCTCGCTCGGAAGCATCTGTGGTTACTAGGAACGGTTTGTCAAAGTCTGGGGCCCTTAGCACAGGGTCAGACATGAGTGTTGCCTTAAGCTGGTTAAAGGCCTTTTGACACTTATTAGTCCACTGAACTGCATTTGGCTGTTTCTTTTTGGTTAGGTCTGTTAGCGGGGCGGCGATTTGGCTGTAGTGTGGTACAAATCGCCTATAATATCCGGCCAAGCCTAAGAAGGATTGGACCTGTTTCTTTGACTTTGGAACCGGCCACTTTTGGATAGCATCCACTTTGGCCTGTAGGGGATTTATAGTTCCTTGACCCACCTGGTGCCTCAGGTACGTCACTCTGTTTTGGCCTATTTGACACTTTTTAGCCTTAACAGTTAGTCCTGCCTGCCGGATGCGCTCGAAGACTTTTTTCAGGTGCTCCAGGTGTTCTGTCCATGAATCAGAAAAAATGGCCACATCATCGAGGTAGGCAACTGCAGATTCTCCCAATCCTGCTAGGAGACCATCTACAAGTCTTTGGAAGGTGGCGGGTGCATTTCGCAACCCGAAAGGAAGTACATTGAATTCATACACCCCTGCCTGGGTGACGAAGGCTGACCTTTCCTTAGCGGGTTCATCTAGTGGTACTTGCCAGTACCCTTTGGTTAAGTCTAAAGTAGAGATGAATTGGGCATGTCCCAATTTTTCCAATAGCTCATCTGTGCGTGGCATTGGATAGTTGTCAGGACGAGTTACAGCATTTAGCTTACGGTAGTCCACGCAAAAGCGTATTTCCCCATCTGGTTTGGGAACTAGAACCACTGGAGATGCCCATGCACTGGTAGAGGGGCGGATTATACCCATCTGTAGCATGTCCTGGATCTCCCTTTGTATAGCCGCTTGGGCATGAGGTGACTCCCGGTAGGGTGGGGTTCTAATTGGGTGAGCATTACCTGTGTCAATGGAGTGGTATGCCCGTTCGGTCCGCCCTGGAGTGGCTGAGAAAATCGGTGCAAAGCTTGTGCACAGCTCCTTTATCTGCTGTCGCTGCAGATGTCCCAGGGTCGTGGAGAGGTTTACCTCTTCCACGCCACCATTCCTTTTTCCTTCATAGTAGACACCTGCAGGCCACTCTGCGTCATCAGTTTCCTGGGCTGTAAACTGGCAAACGTTTAATTCTCTAGAATAAAAGGGCTTAAGAGAATTAACATGGTATACCTTAGGCTTTATGTTGGAGGTGGGGGAGGCTATGAGATAGTTAACAGCTCCTAGGCGCTCCTGGACCGTAAATGGTCCTTCCCACGACGCTTCCATTTTATGGGCCTGGAGCGCCTTTAAGACCATGACTTGGTCTCCTACTTTGAAGGACCGTTCTCTGGAATGTTTATCATACCAGGCCTTTTGCTCTTCCTGAGCATCCTTTAGGTTTTCTTTAGCAAGGGCTAAAGAGTGTCGGAGGGTGTTTTGTAGGTTGCTTACAAAGTCTAGAATGTTAGTTCCTGGAGAAGGCGTAAACCCCTCCCATTGCTGCTTCACCAACTGTAATGGCCCCTTAACCTCGCGGCCATACACAAGTTCAAATGGTGAAAACCCTAAACTGGGATGTGGTACAGCCCTGTAGGCAAAAAGCAACTGCTGCAACACTAGGTCCCAATCATTGGAGTGTTCATTTACGAATTTACGTATCATGGCCCCCAAAGTTCCATTAAACCTCTCCACCAGACCATTGGTTTGATGGTGATGAGGGGTGGCAACCAAGTGATTCACCCCATGAGCTTTCCACAGGTTTTTTATGTTCCCTGCCAGGAAATTAGTTCCCGAATCTGTAAGTATGTCGGAGGGCCACCCTACCCTGGCAAAAATGTCTGCTAATGCCTGGCACACACTTTTAGTCTTGGTGTTGCTTAAGGGTACAGCTTCCGGCCATCGGGTAGCAAAATCCATGAAAGTCAGTACGTACTGCTTTCCTCTGGGTGTCTTCTTTGGGAAAGGACCCAGAATATCCACAGCTACTCGCTGAAATGGGACCTCAATTATGGGTAGTGGCTGGAGAGGGCTTTAACCTGGTCTTGGGGCTTTCCCACTCGTTGGCACACCTCACAAGACCGGACATAATTAGCAACGTCCTTGCCCATTCCCTCCCAGTGGAAGGACTTCCCCAACCGGTTTTTGGTTCTGTTCACCCCAGAATGGCCACTGGGATGATCATGGGCTAAGCTCAAGAGTTTTACCCAATACTTAGTGGGAACTACCAGCTGTCTTTGAGGATGCCAGTCTTCTTGGTGCCCACCAGAAAGAGTCTCCTTGTATAAAAGTCCTTTTTCTACAACAAACCGGGATCGGTTAGAAGAGCTGAGAGGCGGTGGGGTGCTCCGTGCCGCTGCCCAAGCTTTTTGAAGGTTGTCATCTGCTTCCTGCTCGGCCTGGAACTGTTTCCTTGATGCTGGAGACATCAGTTCCTCCTTGGACTGTGGACTGGGGCTTGGTCCCTCTGGAAGCGATGCAGGTGCTGGGGCTTTTTCCATTGACTGTGAACCGCTGTCCGCTGGTGCACTATGTGGTATTTCAGGCTCTGGCTGAGCCTCTTGGGTAGGGTTATCTGCTGCTTCCGCCAGTTTAGGCTCGCTGGTGTCCTCTGGCATTGGAGTTGTAGACGGGGTTGCAAGCGCTGGACTCAGTGCTGGCAATGGTTCTGGTGCTGGTTGCGTTGCCAGTTCCGGTTCTGGGACTGGCTTTGGCTGGGTCTCTGGGATTGGATCCACTACGGCTGTTGCAGTCGTTGGCAGGGGATCCGGTTCCACCACCTGGTTTTGGGTCTCCGGTAACACAGACGGGGCCCTGGTGAACGGCTCAGGAACAGGGATGGGGGTGAAAGCTTGCTTAGCCTGGCTGCGGGTGACTATTCCCACCCTCTTGGCTAGCTTCACATGGTTGGCCAAGTCTTCCCCCAGCAGCATGGGAATGGGATAATTGTCATAGACTGCAAAAGTCCACATTCCTGACCAGCCCTTGTACTGGACATGCAACTGGGCTGTAGGCAAGGTTACAGACTGTGACACGAAGGGTTGAATTGTCACTGTAGCCTCAGGGTTGATGAGTTTGGGGTCCACTAGGGATTGGTGGATAGTTGACACTTGTGCCCCAGTGTCCCTCCAAGCGATAACCTTCTTTCCGCCCACTCTCAAGGTTTCCCTTCGCTCCGAGGGTATGAGAGAGGCATCTGGGTCTGGGGTTCTTTGGTGTGATTGGGGTGTAATGAACTGTAATCGGTTGGGGTTCTTGGGGCAGTGAGCCTTTATGTGCCCCAGTTCATTACATTTAAAACATCGCCCTGCTAAGGTATCACCGGGGCGATGTTGGTTGCTGGAGACTGGTGTGGTGGGGTGAGAAGGCGTCTGGGGTTTCCCTTGGGATGTGGGTGGGGTCTTGGGTTGTCCCCGGTGATAAGGTTTTGTTTCGGCTTGCCCCTTCTGATATTCGCTCCAACTGCTACTAGCTTTTTTCTTTTCTGTCACCTCCACCCATTTGGCTCCAATCTCCCCCGCCTCGGTTACAGTTTTGGGCTTCCCATCTAGGATGTACCTTTCTATTTCCTCAGGAACACCCTCTAAAAACTGCTCCATTTGCAATAGGAAGGGCAACTCTTCCGTAGATTTAACATTTGCTCCTGATATCCAGGCATCCCAATTTTTCCCAATGTGGTAGGCATGTCGGGTAAATGACACATCAGGTTTCCACCTTAGGGCTCTGAACCGCCGACGGGCATGCTCAGGTGTTAGCCCCATTCTGATTCTGGCCTTGTTTTTAAAAAGTTCATAACTGTTCATGTGTTCCTTAGGCATTTCAGCCGCCACCTCTGCTAAGGGTCCACTGAGCTGCGGCCTCAGCTCTACCATGTACTGGGTTGGAGGGATGTTGTATCCAAGGCAGGCCCTTTCAAAATTTTCTAAGAAGGCCTCAGTATCATCGCCTGCCTTATAGGTGGGGAATTTCCTGGGATGGGAAGTGGTACCTGGAGAGGAGTTGTTAGGATGGTCTGATGCACCCTGCCTAGTCCTTGCTGCTTCCAGTTCCATCTCTCTTTCATGGGCCTCCTGTTTGGCTTTGTCTTCTCTTTCATGGGCCTCCTGTTTGGCTTTGTCTTCTCTTTCATGGGCCTCCTGTTTGGCTTTGTCTTCTCTTTCATGGGCCTCCTGTTTGGCTTTCTCTTCTCTGTCATGGGCCTCCTGTTCAAGTTTTTTAATTTGAAGTAGTCTCTGATGTTTTTTCTCATTTTCTTCTGCTTCTAGTCTGGCCAGTTCTAGTTTGCTAGCTGCTTCACTGGTAGTCATTTTCCTGGTTTTCTGTGCTGGGCCACACCCCTCTGCAGTTGACTGAAACTGGGATGTATTTAGCTCAGGCTCCTGCTGAGTGCTGCTGAGTTAACAGAGACTTTCTAACAAGCTACTCCCGAGGATGTAAAAAGAAAAAAAACACAATTCAGCTTGTAAATTATCTTTACCAGTTGTTTGCTCATTAATTGAACCCTTCTCTTAACAAAGGACCTTGTTAAAAAAACTTAACACCTCTGCCTTCAGGCAAGGAGAGATAAGATATGCATCTACCTTCAGCTCTGCTCTCCAAGCAGCTAGAAGGGAAAAAAAATCTCTTACTGGCTTTTGGGTTTAAAACGATCCCACCGCTGTGCCACCATGTCAAGGCTGTATCCCTACTTTGAACTTTAGGGTACAAATGTAGGGGCCTGCATGAAAACTGCTAAGCTTATCTACCAGCTTAGCTCTGGTCCCGCTGCCACCATTCTCGATGGATTCCCTCCCTGGGAAGCCTTGAGAAACCTTTCACCAATTTCCTGGTGAATACAGATCCAAACTGCTTGGATCTTAAACAAGGAGAGATTGACCCTTCCCCCCTCCTTCCTTTCACCAACTCCTGGTGAATACAGATCCAAACCCCCTTTGGATCTTAAAACAAGGAGAAATCAATCAGGTTCTTAAAAAGAAGGCTTTTAATTAAAGCAAAAGATAAAAATCATCTCTGCAAAATCAGTATGGAAAATAACTTTACAGGGTAATCAAATTTAAAGAGCTCAGAGGAATCCCCTCTGTCTTAGGTTCAAAGTATAGCAAACAAGATAAGCACTCTGGTAAAAGGTACATTTACAAGTTGAGAAAACAAAGTAAATCTAAGACGCCTTGCCTGGCTTTTACTTACAATTTTGAAATAAGAGAGACTTGTTTAGAAAGATGGGGAGAACCTGGATTGATGTCTGGTCCCTCTCAGTCCCAAGAGCGAACAACCCCTTAAACAAAGGACACACACAAAAGCCTTTCCCCCCCCAAGATTTGAAAGTATCTTGTCCCCTTATTGGTCCTCTGGGTCAGGTGTCAGCCAGGTTACCCGAGCTTCTTAACCCTTTACAGGTAAAAGGATTTTAGAGTCTCTGACCAGGAGGGACTTTAGTACTGTACACAGTATGGCTGTCACCCTTCCCTTTATAGTTATGACAAGGCGTCTTCTGAATTTAGTTCTTATAGTAACTAAGAATGGCCAAAGGAAGAACATATACTGTCTGTTTTGTTCAGTTGCCTACAGATGTGTTCATTTTAATGGGAGCATCATTTGAGGAAGCATGATGTAAGATCGTTTCTTTATATTCTATAGGAATAAACTTGCAATAATGCAGTTTGATAAGTAGGACTCTCAGGAATGATTAAATGGCCACTGTCCTCCAAAGAAATAATACATGCTTTAGATTATTATACAAGGGCTAGGAAGTTACTTTTCATAATGCTTTCGGTCTTCTTTTTCAACTCTAGAAGGAAACAACCACCATCCTGATAGCTCCTAAAACTTTAGCATAAATGACAAACAAACCTGAAAAAGCAGATTTACTAAATAGGAGAAGCTTCTAGCCATCAGAGTATCTTCTTGGCCAGACACAATTTCTTTAACATTTCTCAAAAGAAATTCATACCTGACAAAAGAGGCAATTAGTTTTTTGAATGACAACAGGAAATGTCACCACTGGCTGTAATAATGAATAGAGCCATCAGTTTATGTTGGCAAGTATCATTATTATGAACATTAAAATAATCAGTTTCCTGTCATTTAAAGTCTGCACCTGCATTTTTCTTCCCTCACACACCCTAATTTCAGTCACAAACCATATAGTTTTACCTGCTATTTTTACTTCTTTCCCAGTTGGAAATGTTACAATGAAGTTGAAGTCAAGGTTGAAACATGTCCCATAATAAGTATTAAAAACGGAAGGTGCAAATGCTGACATATCCCATCTTTGTAAGGTACTAATAATAGGTACATAATGACACAGGAGAACTGCATTGGTTTAAGAGGAAGAAGGATAAACAGCCAAGAGGCTGTCAACCCATAAATGTATCATTAGGATGTGTTCTTTTTGTACTGTCACTGAAAGAAAGCAATTAATATTAAACAATGGGTGTCACCTTCAGTCCAGGCACTCATTTTAGGCATCCCGGGCAGAGCCTGCTGGTGAATTATTTCCTGTGAACACTGGTTCCATTAACCAAGTGCCTGAGCAGGCATCTGTGTCTCTATTCATGTTCCTCTGACTTTTATTTCCTTCCTTGGGGACTGGCTCAAAGCATGAATCCCAAACCAGTCATCTGATAAATCCAGGTGATCTTAAATAAAGCAATATTTAGTTAAAGATCGAGAAAATTAAAGATATTTAAAGTTAAACAGAATAAACACATTGTATCTAGAAAATCTGCATAGCCTTACTTGCCAGAATAAATTTTTGGGTGTTTGATTGTGCCTATAGGGTAAATACTAAATAATCCTCTTTTTGCTAGCTGGCTAGGCAAAGTTCTCTGTCTTATCAATGTCCCAATGTTATGCTCATACAAAGCACACGGGATCTTTATAGAGGAAGGTAAATACACACAGCGTTTATTGAGAATACCACAGTTAGCATATGCTTTTTACACACACACACACACACACAGAGAGTCCTGCAGTGATGTTTATAGTTACCAGTCCAGCACACACACACACACACACACACAGTCCTGCAGTGATGTTTATAGTTACCAGTCCAGAGTCTGGATCAATCTAGTGGCCAGCCAGATTGGTCGCAAAGGGGAGCGGGGTTCTATTGGTCGCGATCCAATGCTCCTGGAGTGTGGCAAGACGAACCCAAAGTCCTATGGCAAAGTACCCTGTTCTTATAGGTTTTCTTCTCTGTTGAGGCCTATGGACTTTGCTGTGTCACTTTGTGACCGGTTACATCTTAATTGGTGTAAACATTTCAATACACCTCCGAGAGGGTCATCCTGTTCTTTGTTCCGATTTAATCAATTGTCTTTAGGGGTGCCAGCCTTTACCTCAGGGTCGTCAATCTGCCCTTCATTATGGATGCGTGTTGATGATTCTTTGATGTCCTTTAAGTTTCTTTACTTCTTCTTCCTTGACTCTGGCTATAACAATGGCCTTCACACGTTATCTTTTTCTAATGCATACATTCCTCATTCACACAAACAGATTGAGAATACAAACAGTAGTATTTTATATTGAGCAAAAGGGCATTGCAAATTAAACCTTACTAAGTTTTACAGTCAATAACCAAGACAATTTACATTGAGACCCAGGCCTTCAATGTTCCTCTAATCTACTTAACATAGACACAATAGAGAATCCTGTCTCTTACTTCCTAATTTGTAATACATATAGGAAACCATAGTAGCTTTATAACTTATTCTAAAACAAAAGGATGACCATAATTAGTCATAAGGATTGTTCTGGTCTGTCATTCCTTTCTGCTATTCAAAAAGGATGGCTGACAAGATGAAATCAAATCATACATTAATTCTCATAGTACATTGTAAAATCCAGCTCCTACACCAATATTTGGGTGTGATCTTTCCCCATGTTTCTAATGTGACTTAGTCTTTGCTCCATAGTTGTTGAGTTCTCCTTTCCATCTGACTTCTTATCAAATATCCTTTTATAATGTCCAGCGAGACTGAGCTTCAATCATACAATTGCATGTCTACCAATATACACACACATCACAGATCTATTGAGTTCTGTCTTATGGATGTTCACCAGACGGCAGTGAGGGAATCCAGTCATTGAATCCCCACGTGCTTTAAGCCTCCAGACTCTGAACAGAGTCCAAGTACTTCTCCTAGATTGGGGTCTCTAGGCATAGTCTTGGGGTACAGATCCTTTCTCTGGCACCCCCTCCTGAGAGCTGAGACCTCTGAAGTCCAATGGTCTATCCTCTGGGACCAGTGCTGACCTCCCTCCCCCAAGATTCCTCTCTTGCTTACACCCACCTCCTCTGAAAACTCCAGCCACATCACAACTGGGACAGGTGCAGTCTGACCTAGAGGTCAGAGCAGAAGTCAGACCAAGAAGAGGTTACAAGGAGGTCAGAGTCCAAGGCAGGCCAGTGGGCAGAATGAGGTGTCAGGAGGCAGGCAGGGTCAGGTTACCAGGAGATCAGCAGCAGGAATTAGGCACCAATATTGCAGGGGAAACAGTCCTAAGCAAGGGGAACCCAGTTGCATGGACAACTTCCTGTTCGTGGTACTTGGTTTAAATAGAACTGGGAATCCATCAGGACCCCCAGAGTTCTGCCAATCAGATCCCAGGATGGGAGTTGTCTGTCAGAGTTCAGCCTCTATTCTGATAACTGTTAGTAGGGAATTGAGTGGCCGTTTGGAACTTACAAGCATCTAAGTGCCCTGGAGACCAGCGTTCAAGACTGGCAGTTCCTGATGTCTTATAAGGGCACTCTGAGTTTACAGTTTAGCTCTTTGGGGCATATGGTAGGTGTAGCACACACACTTTGCATGGGATTCTAAAACACCATAGCTCTTTACTTAGTAGCACAAGAAATACACAGTTGTAGACATAAATAACAACCCCTACTCAAATTTACCTGCCTCAGTTTCCTGGCCACTCTGGAGCATTCTTTGGGCTGGAGTCAGAGTCCTCTGAGGGCATCCAAGATCTTTCTGCAGTGCCTGGCTTGTCTTCTGAATGATGGCGTCCCACTCCTTCTGGCTTTCTAGGTCAACTTGGGTAGTCTTGCAGCTAAACCAGGCACCCCCTCCTATGAAAGCATGTCCCTTTTTTCCCCTCCTCCTGCCCAAAGCTTCCTGTGTAGCTCTGAGAATCCTCTCCTTATGAGGTTTTTTTTTTTTTTTTTTTCTAATCCTTGCTTTATCCCCTTTGTCTTTTTGTCCTGTTTGGGAATTTTCCACACGCTTCCTTGTCACCAGCGCCCTGCATAGAGGTAGGATAAAACTGGTTCTTCTAGGCTTGAGCTAACCCGTTGTCCCCAATGTGCTTCCACCTGAATTGGTGGCCAATAAGTCCTAATGACCCACCATTGTACCCAGTTTCGGAGGGATACGACAAAATCCTTGTCAGCAACATGCACACAGAGATATTCAAAACTACAGTGATTAAATACAGAGCAACTTCATAGCATCAACCAGAATTCATAAGTTGTATTGACAGATTCCCCAATCAGCTCAGCACATACATATAGCAAGGCACAGTTTACCCAGTATGAACTGAGCGTCACCAAATCCAGGGATGTTTTCTGGCCCAATCTGCCTTTATTTGACATTGAATAGACAAACCGGATTTGCGCCTATCAAAGGTTTTAGGTGACTATGCAATTAAGGGCCTAATTTGTCCTTTCTGCACTGCCCCATTGCCCCTGGTAAGAATTGCCAGTACAGGGGCTTCTTGCCAGGTGCAGTGTTGACTCTACTGGTTCTATGCTCACCCTGCAGGAGCCGAGCACAGTAGGTAGTCTGGATAGTTCAGTGAAGGCAGAGGACTTGTGTTGAGGTTGGAGAGAACATGGCTGGGGAGTCCTTATGCCCCAACTATTCCCTAGCTGCACAAGGCATACCGGAGCTATGGCAGCCAGGGTACAGGATACAACCGCGCTCAGGACAAACCAGCCCCAAGAACCCTAGAACTGTGGTTGTGAAAGCCACTTCTGTTTGGTCCCTGTGCCAGTGTAGGGCTGTGTCTTTAATCTACCATGTTCCAATGCATGGCTTCTTTTTTTGCTGAATAAGGTCTGTTAGCATTGAATTAGATTTTCATTCCTTGTGGTGTTGGTTTTCCCTTGCTTCATTGTTAGTTTAATGCTAGTAGTGTGTGAGTGCATGTGTGTGCACACATATACACAAGATATATGTGTGTCTTTGTACACATACACATAGACCAGTAGTTCCCAAACTTGTTCCGCCGCTTGTGCAGGGAAAGCCCCTGGCGATCTGGGCCGATTTGTTTACGTGCCGCGTCCGGAGGTTCGGCCGATCGCAGCTTCCACTGGCCACGGTTCGCCGCTCCAGCAGCTCCCGTTGCTCTTCTTCCTCTTTCTTCATCCACTAAATCATTCTGAGTTAGCTTTAGTGCCAAAATATGGCCATCACAGTATACTAGGGAAGGCAGAGAACACAAGTGAAAAATGTTCCCTACATGGATCAAGGTTCTCATCCATTGCAGTGTCAGTTTACTCTAGCTCAGCTCTGTCTCCCCTCTCTTTTTCCTCAAATCGAGAAATGAATGCTTTAATGAAAGACATTTTAATGTTCAAAGTGAAAATTAGCCCACATGGTTGCAGAGAAAAGCTCGAAAATTCAATCAGATTTAAAAATTCAAAAAGGCTTAAATATCAGAAGGCAAATGCCACCCCCCTCCACACAAACACATTTGTTAGTTTTTATTATTTCACACATCCACACTGCTGCTGCTGGCCCAGGGGCTGCCCGGCTCGGGCAGCCCCTGAGCCAGCACCAGCCACTGCAGAAGTCACAGAATCCATGACCTCCGTGACAGACTCACAGCCTTACTTATGATCACTCGATCGAAGGTTATTTCCTATGGCCAATTCTCCTATGAAGTCCACACTACTTATCAAAACCAAGTCTAAAATTGCATCACGTTTTGCTGGTTTGGTGAAAATTTGATGAAGAAAATGGTCATTTATCACATCCATGAATAACTGTGCCCTTAACACTAATAGTAACATTTATTCTCCAATCTATATCCAGGAAGTTAAAGTCTCCCATTATGACACAATTCCCAATAGTATTTATTTATCTCTAATAATATTAAAGAGATCTCTGTCCAAATCTAGGTCTGACCTTGGGGAATCTATACCCTAACATTATCCCTATAGAACATCTTTTTTACCTTTCCCAAAGTGATTTTGACCCAAACAGATTGTTTATATTTTACTGTTTCATTAATGTACAATGCTACCCAACCACCTTTACCTTTATTCCTCTCTCCCCCAAAGAGCACATGCCCTTGGAATATCTGTGACCCAGCCATGAGTGCTATTTCACCATGTTTTTGTAATCCCTATAATGTCTGGTTTGACTTCCTGCACTAGTTGCTGCAGTTTCTCCATTTTATTCCCCAGATTCCTTACATTCATATGCCAGTATTTTGGTTGATTCCCTTGGATCCTACCCAGTTTTTTAGTTGTATTAGCTATAGTCCTTTCACTAACTGTAACTCCTAGGTGACTACTACTACGATCAATATTTGTATTTTCCTTCTCCATGCTGCCCATACTCTTACTTTGTGGCATTCCATTATCCCTTACTATATTTCCATTTAGCTGACTTTCCTCCTGTGTATTGAAGACAGGTGGTGGTGTGATTTCACAAGTCACTCCCAACCTTCTTCCCGCATCTAGTTTAAAGGCCTTCTTATCAAGCATGCCAGACTTGATCCCAGTAGGTTAATACACCAGTACTCAAGTGGAGTCTATCAGTCAAGCAGACTCTTCCTTCTGTGAATTCGTCCCAATGGTTGATCATCCCAAAACCTTCCTCTTAGCACCAATCCTTGAGTCATCTGTCGGTGTTTGTTACCTTGTCTTAGTGTTATGTTTAAGGGAGGACTCTAAAAGAAGATCAATATAGAAGTTTCCTAGGTCCCTAAGAAGGAAAAAAATTGTAAGGATCATTGATACTAAGTTATTTGTTCAAACTCTGCATTCAAAGAAAGAGAACCCTTTGTTTCACATTTCTTAAGTACCAAGACATTAAGTTTTTACAAATGCTGTTGCTGTAGGTTTCCTGCCACAAGACCATTTGGATTGGAGAGAGAATTTTAAACAATTTAGTGGCATGTTTCATAGAAGTTTCAGTTTTGAAATCCATCAGTGGTCTGGCACACTAATGACTTGTCATAGAGTGCTTATCCAGCAAGCATGGAGATCTTTTGTTCAGTCTTGAATACATGGATGGCTGCTGGCCATGCAAGCTTGGGAAAGAAACAAGATTTGAAGTGCGATTAGCTAAATACTTTTGTGATAACTTTCAAAATCCAGTCACAAGGTAAATGGCATAACGTGATTTGGCAGTTGGTGAGTTACAGGAACATTAACTGTCAAGCTCAGTTGACAGCCTTGGAGCTATGTTTCGCATAAAGCATTTACAGTTTGGAAACGAAGACATAGAGTGACAAAAATGTCATCCATTCCATTAATGGAAGTAGGATTTCTAAATATACTGTTAGTATACTCGAAGTAGACATTACTTTTTCATAAGGTATCATTTGTGATCTTTCTATGTTTCTTTCTATCTATACCCATGAGAGTAGAATAGAGTCTGGTGTCTTTCCAGCTTGCTCCAAATGTTACATCTAACCTGGGGGAATTTTTTCCTTTTTCTGTGCACATGACATATTTTAATAAAAAAAAAAAGTTCAAGTTTTAATAGGTATTTCAGTATTGTTGGCCAATTTATCTCAGTGCTGATTCTTTTTTCTAACCCCTTTTATTTGCCTTCCTACAGTTCCTCTCCATCCAAGTCATGTAACCAGTGGCAGAGCTAAGAAAGGGTCAAGGGGGCAATTGTCCTTCCTTCCCTGGCAGCCTTTAGGTGTACATGGGGTACCTTTTTAAGCATATTATGTAATTGACAAAAGGAGGTGTATAACATGAATTTTCACATGGGGTAGACAATGAGCCAATCTCGCAATCACCCAGCAGTGGTGACTCCTGTCCCATGGAGCTGGGCCCTGGACCCCCGCTCCAAGTGTTGCGACATGGAGCACGCGGTTGCATGGTGCTGTAACTATATGCCCCATGTCACAACACAACTCTCTCAAATTTGCCTCGGCCGCCCCTTCCTCATGACGAAGGGGCAGCTAGGCCAAATCTGAATGTTGTTGTGATCCAGGGAGCCAGAGTGGGGAGCTGCGCCCAGTCATGCAGGACAGGCGCTGCCACTGCTGGGTGCATTGGGGCAGGCTCTCGCTCCAACCCACCACCGTGACCCATCCCCTCCCTGGTTGCAAAATCTGGCTCCAACACTGCAGGTTGCAAATTGAGCAATTCTGTTTGCTGAATCCCAATTCTGTGTGATTTATGCTGGTGAGGCCAGTTGTGATCCTTACAAAAGTTAACATCATAGGGCAGGTAAGGGTGCTTAAATTGCCAGTGAATAGATCCAGAACACACATCTTATCTTAATTATATGTGTAATTATGATGATGATCTGATGTGTTATGCCTAAAACCAGGTATAATGTTAAAATATTCAGATTTCAGTTCAGATTTTAGTTTTTCTTTTGCCAGCATTTTGCTACATCTGTTTGACCTAAATTATTTAATGTAATTCACATATCCCCGAGAAAGTTACTTAAAGCTAAAATTGCCTGTGCAACTACTCTGGGTGTTATACCAATAAAATAAAAACCAGCAGGATCTTATTAAGAGGGATAAGGAAAAGATGCCACATTTATTGTAAATATAATGATAAAGCAAAAGATAAAAGTAAACAACGTTGTTTGACTACTTATTTCTTATATACACACACACACATATATATAGAGAGAGAGAGGGAGAGAGAGAGATTCATTCACACAATCATTCATTCAAGTTCTGTATAGGTGTTATAGTTACCAGCCTAGAAGTTGCTCATGCCAAGTTACTGGCCAGGTAGCTTGGTCATGAGGATGGAGCCGAGTCTGTGTCAGATGCATCTGATGCTCCTGGAGGCTGGCAGCAGAACCAGAGAGACTCAAAGTCATCAGTCTTTAGAGTCCATTTTTATAGGAATTAATTCCTATGTTAGTCTATGGGAGCTGTTTCATCCTGCTGTTGCTGACTCAATCAGCAGATGGCACACATTACTGTCCAAAGTGGCACATTCCTGGTGGCTCCACATTGTCCAAAGTTTGTGTTTCTCATCCTTCCAGGTGATGGGGTGGATCCCAGTTTACCCTCCGGGGGTTTTCTGGTCATCCACTTGACACATTCTTCGGCCGATGGATACTTTCTTTCTAGGCTGGCACCTCCCTAACCATCCATGTATATCAAGCATTCATCAGCATACATTCCATACCTTAACCATATTTTAATTTACTGTCTCCACCACTTTCAGGGTGTGTGCTAATTCATTTGAGACTCCCGGCCCTTTAATCACAGAGGGTGGGGGGTCTGTCCTAGGAGCCCTTGAATGAAGTGAAAGTTACTTAACAGCTTATAGTGTTTGTTTACATTGTATCAATTACTTCAAGAACAAAGTCAGTTAACTTGTTTGTAAGTTTTACATAGTAGTAAAGTATCTTTCACAGGATAGATATAATCAATGATTTCTACAGACAGTAGCTTACAAGTTTTAACAGAAGACCCAAGAGATTTTTGTACTTGGTGAAACTGTTGGATTTTAAAGTGTGGGGGCCAAATTATGAGGGGGTCACTGTCACTTGGGGGAATCACTGTTAGTACCTTCTTTAATATCCCTACATGGGGACTTGGGTTCAAATGTATGTGAAGAAATTGATGAAATTCTTTAGTCTCATCCTACTCATTCATTGGGAAGATTGTACAGCATCTACCTGCATTTACATAGCTGTGTTCAGTATTAGTACCTGATCCAATGCCTATTTAAGTCAATGGGACTACTCACAGTTTGTAAAGTTAAACATGTGCCTATGTCTCTACAGGTTCAGGGCCATAGTCCTTTACATCCTATGAGTATTGTGGTCTACTGAATTGAGCACAGATCTAAGTGCCAGCAACTGCTGAGTTCTAATAGTTCTGTGTCTGACAATGGCTCACTATGTCACCTTGGACAACTCATTTAACCAGTGTTTTTGCTTTCTGAAACTGAAAAAAGGAGATAATAATACTTATCCACTTACGTAATTGTGAGGATTAACTAGGTGATATTTGTATAGCCCTTGTGTTGTGAGGATTAATTAGTTACTGTTTGTATAGCACTTTGAAATGTGCTATTTAATTACTAAGTGTTTTTATATATTCATTATTATGAACAACACATTCACCTGAACAAAAAGAACAAAAAAATTACTAAATCAGGTGAAGGTGAATGTATCAGTATATTTTTTAAATAATAGTGGAAGTAATCTGCCTCAGTACCTCTTCGTGTAAAATATAAGATGATCACTCTTACTGGAATCTGTTATTGATGTTAGAAACTATTTAAATATTGTACTGCTAAATCTGCAATCTAATTATGATGCTAGCAGCATTATAAATTGCTGCCAGAATCATCAGTTGGATTAGAGCCAGATTCAGATTATTTTGCCAACAGTGAGTAGCACCTTACTTGACAAGTAGTAGTAATAGAGAACTGTTTGTGGAGTAAGGTGCTGTTCACTGTAAGAGCATCAGAATCTGATGCTTAGTGATTTATGCTTCAATATCATTGTTTGTTTTAAAAGTAGCTTGTAAGTCTATGAGGAAGCACACATTTCCTTTTATTTTGACATACCTATGTGGTATCACAAAACAAGAGAGTCAGCAAAAGATTAAAAAGAATTAGAGGCTTTTTTAAAAGTAAAAAATAGATAAGATTTTTTTACTGGCTAACTTTCATTTAATCTGAAAATTGTGAAGCCCTACTTATGAGCAAAATATAATGACTATTTATGAACAAAATATAATGACTGCTGTTTAGTTCTCGGACTGGCCAGTAATACCTACCACATCCCCCCATTGCATTCTGACCAATCATGCAAATCAGGTTGGGTACCTCTTTTCTGTGAAGCTCCAATGAGACATAGATAATGTTATTGCTTGCTATATATCACTTGCATGCTATTCAGAGGATGCAAGAATTCTAAAGGACGTTAACTACTATTGCACTTTATTTAAAGACATAACAAAGCTCAGAATCTGGTTTGTCGCTGATGCCACTGTCCTATATGGTCTCAAGAGTGAATCAACCATTTGACCTTCCTGGTAATTTGACACACATTATGATTCAGCTGATACTCTATCACAAAGCAGTAGAGCCATCACTAGGCTAACCCCTGCCAGTCTCTTGGTGGGTTTGCTGACATCCCGTGGCATAGAATAGTCCTGCTCCTCCCCACGAACAGGATCAGTACTTCCCTACTATCATACCTTCTCTGAAGCCTGAAATTGGCTTGAGAATTCAAATCTCCAGTAAGAACTACCCAAGGGCTAACCAAATTCTGATCACATGTTTTAAAAGTTATGAACATTAAGACAGAAAGATGGTGGAACAAGGACCATCCCACATGCGCCATCATGGTACAATGAATTGCTACCACCCTTTCTTCTGTGTCCTCACTGCCCTTCTGCCTACTGGTCCACTTACAACAGAAAAGCAAGTACAGCCAGATAGCACATAAATAGCGTCCTTCACAATAGCAACTTCAGCAGCTATGCATCCTGTTCATCTATGCCTATCTAATTAGAGGAATCAGGGGCAAGTGGAAAAAGATGATGAGCTAGGTGGGAGCAGGAGGAGGAGAATGACCTGGTCTACTGCTTACTGCTTATCCCCCTCCCCTATCAGTTTTATTTTCCAAACTATTTAGTTAGTGAACAGTTACAACATAGAGTAATTATTTATTTAAAGGGGGCAGCCCACCAGATGGCCAACCAATATACAGGCCCTTACAGGGTCTTGGCAGGCAGCCACTGAGTAGTCTGTTATAATATACCAGAGGAATAGCTGGGGTGTATTAACAGCAGTGCTGTATGTAAGACATGAGATAGTTGTTCTGCTTTCCTTGGCACTGGTGAGGCCTCAGCTGGAGTACTATGTCCAGTTCTGAGCACCACACTTTAAGAAAGATGTGAACAGACTGGAGAGAGTCCAGAGGAGAGCAATAAAAATGATAAGAGGTTTAAAAAACATGACCTCTGAGGAAAGTTTGAAAGAACTGGGCATGTTTAGTCTAGAGAAGAGAAGGCTGAGGGGGAACAGAAGTCTTCTAATATATAAGAGGTTGTTATAAAGAGGAAGGTGATCAATTGTTCTCCAGGTCCACTGAGGGTAGGACAAGAAATAATCAACTCCGTTTACAGCAAGGGTGATTTAGGTTGGACATTAGGAAAAACTTTCTAACTGTAAGGATAGTTAAGCACTGGAACAGCTTGTTTAATCAGTTTGTGGATCGTGTGAATATAGTTAATCCTACCTCAGTGTGATGTGAGGGTAGACTAGAATGATGATATCTTGAAGTCCCTTCCAGCCCTACATTTCTGTGATTCTATGATATCACATAAGAGTTATTGCTCATTTTCTATGAACATAGTTACATGAAAACATCAATAGAGATAGCTACACTTCACCTCCACGAGACAAGAGAATACTAATTTTCTAATTTAAGTGTCTCTTATCTTTGTATCATGGAAATCTAATGGGAGAAAAGTACGAACAACATTGCTGCCTTTCTCTACTCAGTAGCCTGGTTAACTTAAAATGACAATAAACACACCTATATTGTCCTTATGTGATCTCTCTGAACTTTTTCCAGTCAAACAGAGCATTTTATATTTAAAAGGAACACATATATTATTCATCAGCAAAGACTTAGCTCCGTGGCTGAAGTGTGTAAAGAAAAAGCAAAGATTTAAAAAGTAGATTTCACATAAAAGTAAACCTGCAAGGGAACAAAGCTAAGCCTGTGACTGCTACTGTTCTTTGCTTTCAAGTCTATGGAGCCTTTGTATAACATGAGGAGGGGGGATTCTAAAACAAAGCTTTCATAACAAAAAAGAAAATCAGATCTTTATCTTCCAAGTTCTGAAATGTATTTGTCAGAGCCATTCAGTCTGGCAGTAACTACAAGCACTTTCTGGAGGTTTCTACTAGATGCTTTTAAATGCTGCGTTTCCATCCCTGGGCTTTAGCTAGTGATCATCTTGTATTCTTTTTCATGAGTGGAGTTTGACAGCTAGCTCTCGCTGGCCACTTTATCCAGGCGGGAGAGGTCCATGAGATCTTTGCTTTGTAACATCCCTGCTGCATCAGAGTACCAAAGAGGCTCAAATATATGGTAAAGTTCACTGTTGTAGAGAAGCCCAAAGCACTGAAGTATAGAGCTGGCCCAAAGCCGCTGCAGCATGGGGTTGGGGTGGAGGTTAAGAGGCAGGGGCACAAAGACGGAGTGGCTGTGGGAGCAGGGCTAGGTAGGCCAGCTCAGAGGGTATGTTTGCTGTCAGATCAGGGGAAGAGCCACTGAACCCACAATCCTTGTATGAAGGTTGCTGGGGAGTTACAAATGCTATTCCAGATCATAGGCTCATGGACTGGAACAGTATGTGACAGTACCAGTTTACCCTTGTGTTGATGGGTAGATTATCTGTACCCAACCTTCCATGCAGCACAGCTGCATCAAGCCAAATTACTTAGGTTTTATAATACTAATTATGAATGCTCCCAAAGTGACTATAAGAAAGGAACAAGGTGGATATTTGTTAATATTCTCTAGTATGACATAGCTCCATGGCTACTGTAAATTATTTTTAAATTGTTTTGAATTGATGAGATTGTCTGTATACATGCAAATATAGAGATTCTCAAAGACACTGGCGCCTATCTCATGTGCAAAGCATCCCTGTCAAGGTTGAGATTCTGGAAAAACTGAAAAGTAAGTGAAATAAAAGCAAATATGTTAGATCTAATTCTTATTATCTAATTGCCAGTTAAAGAATTCTTAGCAGTGTCAGTTCAGTAGAGGGCCTACTTGCTCTATTGTCTCTG
Source organism: Emys orbicularis (assembly GCF_028017835.1). Classification (NCBI taxonomy): domain Eukaryota; kingdom Metazoa; phylum Chordata; order Testudines; family Emydidae; genus Emys; species Emys orbicularis. Next base: position 34,388,814 of record NC_088691.1, read on the forward strand.
AAACAGGAAAGTAAAAGTTCTCCAGCACAAAGAAGAGAGGGAATGAAAGAAAGACAGAAAGAAAGAAAAGCTGTAAGTAAAATAATTGAACGCACAAGGAAACACCTTAGATTGTGACACAAATTGACAAAAAGGAAATTCAATGTTAAAGCTGACACTTTACCCCTCCTTAAAATAAAGGTACAACAGCCTAAACTAATAATGCTATGTCAGCTTAAAGTATGTTTAGAGTCAGAGTCAGAGGCTTCTGCCGTTATGCTGCAGTTGATAATGCTACTTAAATGTAGTTTACTGGGATTAGGGAAGGTTGTCTGCTTTTTTTAAAACCGCTGCTAAACACATACACACTCACTTGATATGTAAGAGGTTTTAAAATTAATGATAATTGTTTACTTGACAAAACAAAATGGTTGTCACACTCAGGGGCATTTAGTAACTGCCTCTTTTGGATAAGCTAAAACAAACACTCAGATTTTTTTAAGATGCCATAATGATCTTATTAAATGTGTAGATTAATATTCATCAGGCCTCATCATGCATAGCTTATTGAATTCAATGTTAGGGGTAGGTGTACCTATCCTTTAGATCAAGACCATTGTTCTGTGTATGTATACATTTTGATGACAATATTAGTCTCATTGATTTTTTAGTTATATTGGGTAATTTCCTACGTACAATTGGTGTTATAGTGTATCCTGATGATCCAAGTGAGTGGATTTTATATCTGCATGGAATTCTATTGACTGAACACTTCGTTTTACCTCTTGGGGGAATCAGAGTACTCCCAAACAGACCCCAAAGCCCTTGCTTTCTTGTGCTCACAAGCACCAATGTGAAATTAACTGTAAATAAATCATCTTGTCAGATTGTGTACCTGTATGGATGTGTATGTGTTTGCATATATAATAAATATTATTAAGATTGCCAGGTAAAGTACTCAAAAGCAAATGCCAGAATTACATTTGCAACCTTAATTCCCTGTTCCCGCTCGTCCCCTGAAATGGGCATGTGCATTATGATACAGTCTTAATAATAATAGAGATATCCTATCTCCTAGAACTGGAAGGTCATTGAGTTGAGTCCAGCCCCCTGCCTTCACAAGGAGGACCAAGTACTGATTTTGCCCCAGATCCCTAAGTGGCCCCCTCAATGATTGAACTCACAACCCTTGGTTTAGCAGGCCAATGCTCAAACCACTGAGCTATCCCTCCCCCCTAATTACACAATCACATATTATTTTTCCACAGGACCCCTGCCTCATTCAGTGCACAGGATGATTGGTGCTCACTTAATGAGCAGCTGCTCAATATTTTGTTTTCTCCTGCTCATTCATTGTGTGGCCCCAGTCCTTATTTTCTGCACATTTATTCAAGCACTGCTCTGAATAAAAAAACAATTATTTATTTCCTCATAGGCTTTTTGATAGAGCTCATCACTATGGTATCACAAATATAAATAGATTTATTTTCACAAGACCCCAGCAGGTGAGAGGATGGAGTTATCCCCATTTAATGATGGGAAGCCAAGATACTGACAGGTTAATGTCAAAAGTATCCACTTATATTGGGTGCCCAATCAGAGACACCTAGGAACTGATTTTCCAGTGTACTTAGCATTATACAGTACTTCATATATTCACAGCAGCTCCCAGTGACTTTTATCGCAGCTGAGTACTTTGTACTCATGGGCAGCAGGATTTGGGGAGGCTAGCCCCCGGCTGGCCTTCTTCCCTGAGGCCCCTCCCCTCCTGCCGGAACCCAGAGCCCTCCCAAGCCCCAGAGCACCCGGCAGGTGGGCAGGAAGCTGAGCACGCACCCCAGCGTGGCGGGTGGGCAGCGCAGCCCCACCTGGGAGCGCCAGTTGGGCAGACAGCACGGCCTACAGCCCCGGAGTGCCAGGTGGTGGGAATCCTTGACTGCAGCTTGGCTCCCACTAGCCCCAGCCTGGGGAAAGGGCACTGGAGCCCTCCCAAAAGTGGGGGAGGCTGGGGGTGGGACTTGCCCAAAGTGGAGGTAAAGGAAGCCCCCTGCCCGTGTCCCAGGCCCCCCACCTAGAGCAGATGGAGGGACCCAGGCTCCCCACAGCTGCCTGTGCAGCTTTCCCCAGCCCGGCTCTGGCCTTGGAATTGCAGCCCAGCCATGAGAAGTGCCGGGAGGGCAGCTGTGGGGAGCCGTGGCAGACCCTCTCCCTGTCTGCGGTGCGGGGCCCCGAGCAGCCTGCAGTCTGTGTCCCTGCCCCCACAGGTGGAGGGTCCGCAACTCCGCGGTTCCTCACAGCTGCCTGTGCAGCTCTCCCCAGCCCGGCTCTGGCCTTGGAATTGCAGCCCAGCCATGAGAAGTGCCGGGAGGGCAGCTGTGGGGAGCCGTGGCAGACCCTCTCCCTGTCTGCGGTGCGGGGGGCCCGAGCAGCCTGCAGTCTGTGTCCCTGCCCCCACAGGTGGAGGGTCCGCAACTCCGCGGTTCCTCACAGCTGCCTGTGCTGCTCTTACTGTGGCCAGGCTGCGGCTCCAAGGCGTTTCCCTCCCCCAGCTGGAGCCAGGTCGGGAAGAGCCACGTGGGCAGCTGTGGGGAGTCGGCGTGGTGTCATGGACCCCCTCCTGACCCGGGGAGCCCGGCGGGGCGGGGACACGGGCCAGTGGCTGCTCTCAGCCCCCCCGCACACCGAGCAGATGGAGGGTCTGCTGCGGCTCCGCACAGCTGCCTGGGCTCCCCGGCTGGGCTCCACGGTGGCCTGGCTGGGAATGGGGCCTCAGGGGGTGGAGGAGGGGAAGGGGGCGGGCTATGGTCCCCTGCCCCCTCTCCCCCAGTTCCAGCACCACTGACCCAGCCGCCAGCCAAGAGCCACAGCAGACTGCGGCGGGAAGCAGGAGGGAGCCTGGGGGTGGAGTGTGGGAAGGGCCACGCAGGCAATTTGGGTAGGCTTTGCCTTCCCCTGCCTTTGATACCTGCCCATGTCTGCAAATCAGACCCCAGTATCTTAAGTCAAGCATCCAGAAAAAAAGGAGTACAGAGTTAGTTATCACATGTGAAAAGTTTAGTTTAAGTGACTTGGCCAGCATCACATAGGATCTCTGTAGCAGAGATAGGGAGAGATTCCAGTTCTCCAAGGTGGCATTCAGCTGCCTTATCCATGAGTGTCCTTTCTCGTCCTGCAAATCCCCTGCTTCACTCACTACATACTTTTAACATCTGCCACAAATGAAGCAAGGGTCCTGCAGACATCACTTTACTTCACTCCATAAACCTAATCCATCCCCAGAATAGGGCCATCCTGTGCACTGAATGAGAGAGGGTCCTGTGGAAGAAAATAGTGTGTTGTCATATAGTTAAAAAGTGTATCATAATGCCATGTGCACCAGGGCAGGAGAGGGGCAAAATAAAGTTGGAGAGGCAACCTTAATTCTAGCATTTCCTAACTTTTGAGTGTTTGACTTTGCCCCTTTAATGTTCTTTTAACATAGCTTTTTGTGTGTCATTTCCTAGATTTTTTTTAAAAGCAAACTGAAAAGCCCCAGAAATTCTATCAAGTGGCATCATATTGATGCCAACATGGGTCATCAGCAGGGTTGGATCCCTTAGATCCACTGCACAGACCTCTGCTACTTGAGCTAACAAAGTCACTGATCATAGTAGGTTGTGATCTTCTATGTAGCTAAAAGCTAAGAAATCTCTCTGCAGTTTTTCAAAGGTAAATAACTTGGCCAAATTTCAACGTATTTTCACAGGGACAGCAAAAGGCACATCATTTATACAAAGGTCACCCCCCTGCCAAATTTCAGGCATGTTCCAAAGAATAAGAGCAGTAGAGCCTTTCAAAGAAAAGGCTATCAGATTTTATTTTTTTTTAACATGGGCAAAACAATATATTTTTTACTTGCCTCCTTCTTGGAAATGGCTGGACCATTTTCAGACTGAGGCCCCCATGGAGAAAAAAATGCAGCCCAAATGGTTAGTTTGGCAAAGTTATAAGCATATATAGGGAAGTGTTCTGTACCTTAAAAGGCTATGCTGCGAGCACCGCTTATAATATATATACACACATGGAATGTTATTACTGCATACATACATATCTATCTATTTGATCTAGGAATTTCTGCTGCAATTAGATTGCTATAGGTCTTGGCCACCCATTGAGTTCTCTCTATATATTATAACCCTGAAAACGCCAGTAACAAGTAAAAATATTTTTAAAAGGGTTTAAAAAAAATTGTATGCCTTCTTTGAAAAGAAAAGGCTATTTAATATCAAAGATACGGAAGCATGAAATTCAGATCATTGTATAATAATTCCTTTGGGAAATTCCACAGCCAAAATCAGAAACACATTAATCAAGCAATTGGCTATAGAAGAATATGGCTCTTCAAAAAGAGAAGCCAATTGAAACAATAGTTTATACAAAATGTGGATGGGGGCATGTGATGATGGGAGAATTGAATCTTTTCCCGTCAGAGAATTGCTATTTATTAAGTACATTTTTTATGCATTACTCAATATTTTTAAGGCTTTCCAAGGGTTTGATATTAACTATGATAAACTAACGTGAATATGTATCAGTCTGTAACATTTGTGCTATTCATTTCTAACACCAGGGCCTGATTATGTCTAGGATTTAGGCATGTATTTACAGATTGGGCCCTATGTGATAAACATTGGTGTGAGCTTGGGCTGTTGAATTAAAATATTTTATGTAATTTGCTTATTTATTTACCTTTAATAATGCAACAGCACTGTTGCCTCTGGGTGTATGTACAAATTTAGACAATACAAAATTGATATTAAATGTTAACTAGAAAAATATATTCACTCACATATTAAAATAGAGTATAAATATATACCCCTCAGGGAAAAGCACAAATAAATTGATGTACTTTGCACCATGCCCTGAAGGTTAACATACACGCTTTATTAATAGTTATTAATATTTTATTATATATAGATATATAAAACCAAGAGGAAAACAAATCAAATTGTATTAAAGTTTGATTTGTATAGCAAGTATGGAAGTGGAAGAACACGGAAACACTTAAAGTATATTACATAAATGTATTGTACAAGATATCCACGTACAACTACCATAAAAACAAAATTATATCCTTTCTGCATTTGTATTTAGCATAATTTAAAGGGAAGGAACATAGATTGTAAACTCATTGGGGCAGGGACCGTCTTTTTGTTATGTGTTGTACAGTAGCTAGCACACCATTGCCCTGGTCCATGAGAAGGCCTCCTAGGAGCTATAGTAATGTATATAATAATATAAATTACCTACAACACAGAAATCATAGACTTCAAGGTCAGAAGGAACCCTCCTATGCATTGCAAGCCACAGAACCTCACCCACCCACTCCTGAAATAGATCCCTAACCTCTGGCTGAGTTACTGAAGTCCTCAAATCATGGTTTAAAGACTTCAAGTTACAGAGAATTCACCATTTATATTAGTTTAAATCTGCAAGTAACCTGTGCCCCATGCTGCAGAGGAAAGCGAACCCCCCCCCCCAGGGTCTCTGCCAATCTGACCCAGGGGAAAATTCCTTCCTGACCCCAAATATGGCGATCAGTTAGACCCTGAGCAAGACCCACTGGGAAAGAATTTTCTGTAGTAACTCAGAGCCCTCCCCATTTAGTGTCCCATCTCCAGCCATTGGGGATTTTTGCTATTAGCAGTTGCCGATGGGCCATATGCCATCATAGGCAGTCCTGTCATACCATCTCCTCCATAAACTTATCAAGCTCAGTCTTGAAGCCAGTTAGGTTTTTTGCCTCCACTGCTCACCTTGGAGGGTTGTTCCAGAACTTCATTCCACTGATGGTTAGAAACCTTCGCCTAATTTTGAGCCTAAACTTGATGTCCAGTTTATATTCATTTGTTCTTGTGTCCACATTGGCACTTAAATAACTCCTCTCCCTCCCTGGTATTTATCCTTCATATGTGTTTATAAAGAGCAATCATATTTCCCCTCAGTCTTAATTTTGTTAGGCTAAATATGCCAAGCTCTTTGAGTCTCCCCAAAGTGGATATTATAAATTAAATTGGAAAAGCTGGGGATTAATATGAGAATTGAAAAGTGGATAAGGAACTGGTTAAAGGGGCAACTACAGTGGGTCATACTGAAAGGTGAACTGTCCAGCTACAGGGAGGTTACAAGTAGAGTTCCTCAGGGACTGGTCTTGGGACCAATCTTATTTCACATTTTTGTTAATGACCTTGCACAAAAAAGTGGGAGTGTGCTAACAAAATTTGCGATGACACAAAGTTGGAAGGTATTGCCAATATGGAAGAGGACTGGAATATCATATAAGAAGACTTGGAGGACTTGAAAACTAGAGTAATAGAAATGGGATGAACTTTAATAGTGCAAAGTGCAAGGTCATGCAGTTAGGGACTAACAACAAGAATTGTTGCTATAAGCTGGGGAACTGGAGTAATAGAAATGGGATGAAATTTAATAGTTCAAAGTGCAAGGTCATGCATTTAGGGACTAACAACAAGAATGTTTGCTATAAACTAGGGACTTATCAGTTGGAAGTGACAGAGGAGGAGAAAGACCTGGGTGTATTGGTTAATCACAGGATGACTATGAGCTGTCAATGTGATGCGGTTGTGATCCTGTAATCATTTGGTTTATATAGGAGTAGAGAAACACTGCAAGTTCCCAGCAAACACTTTATCAATAATAGTGTAATCCTGTGCTTCCAGACAAACATGTCACATGAGCGGAGAAAAAGTAGAAAAGTTTCAACCAATTTTGGTATTCTTACTTCCTGTCATAAACTGTTGTAACAGTACTGAAGTGCACTCTTAAATAGGTACCATATTCCTAGCCCATACATGCCTGTAGTGGGTGTCAAGATACTGGATAAATTCAGTCTCTCAGTAAGTGGTGGTACTATAAATATATGTATATTAGTGGCACAATAGGTGGGGTGGCATTCACAAATGGGATTAAAATGGACATACATTCCTGTTTAACTACTTATAGAGGAAAATCTATGAATTATCATGTTTTGTGTTGTCAGAAAGATGAGGTTCCTTTGATCTTCCAAATGTTGCTAATCCAATTAAGCCTTCATTAAACTTCCAGGTATTGGGTTTTCTCAGTCAGCATTTGGCACGTCATGTGGGCCATTAACCATAGAACTATATTAATGGTAATGAAATGTTTCCTGGATAAATATAGATGCAGTTGATTATTTATGCCAAAAGATAACTGCGCTGGAAGACTCTGCCCTGAGACCGACAGCCTCTTACTCTTTGTCATGATTGCATGCTCTCTTATTACATATCTTTCTTTTTGACTTCCTCTTCCTCCAAAACAATGAGTGGTGCAGTTTTATGTGAACTCAAATAATGGCCTGCTATACTGCTGAGTGTAAATAGGAATGTATGCCACATTTTAAGCCATGGGAGGATGAAAGGAGGAAGGCAGTGGCTCCCAACTTCTTCCTCCTCTGCCTACCTGTGGCTCTGTGGCTTTCTCCATCACAGAGGAACTTGGGCAGTGGATGTCGTGTGTGTGTGTGTGTACATATGTACGTACTTACGTACTGTGACAGACCCAGACCAGTGGGGTACAGGAGTCTGGTAGAGGGCAAATATACCGGTCACTGGATGAGTAGTTTTCTGTTCCCTGAGTGACCAGAGCAGGGGCTGCACTAGAGTAATCAGGAACCTGCTAGAACCAGTTAAGGCAGGCAGGCTAATTAGGACACCTGGAGCCAATTAAGAAGAAGCTGCTAGAATCAATTAAGGCAGGCTAATCAGGGCACCTGGGTTTTAAAAGGAGCTCACTTCAGTTTGTGGTGCGAGTATGAGGAGCTGGGAGCAAGAGGCGCAAGGAGCTGAGAGGGTGTGCTGCTGGAGGACTGAGGAGCACAAGCATTATCAGACACCAGGAGGAAGGTCCTGTGGTGAGAATAAGGAAGGTGTTTGGAGGAGGCCATGAGGAAGTAGCCCAGGGAGTTGTAGCTGTCATGCAGCTGTTACAGGAGGCACTATAGACAGCTGCAGTCCACAGGGCCCTGGGCTGGAACCCGGAGTAGAGGGCGGGCCTGGGCTCCCCCCAAACCTCCCAGTTGACCTGGACTGTGGGTTCTTCCAGAGGAGAAGGTCTCTGGGCTGTTCCCCAACCCACATGGTGAATCTCTGAGGCAAGAAAATCCGCCAATAAGCGCAGGACCCACCAAGAAAGAGGAGGAACTTTGTCACAGTACATACTGCAACAATAATTGGGGTGGCATTCAAAAATGGGCTTAAAATGGAGCATACATTCCTGTTTACATTCAACAGCATACCAGTCCCTCCTCTTTGGCTAATGAGAAAGAGAGAGGTGGGGAGCTTGGGAGAGAACATAAACATAAGAACGGCCATACTGGGTCAGACCAAAGGTCCATCCAGCCCAGTATCCTGTCTTCCAACAGTATCCAATGCCAGGTGCCCCAGAGGGAGTGAACCTAACAGGTAATAATCAAGTAATCTCTCTCCTGCCATCCATCCCCACCCTCTAACAAACAGAGACTAGAGACACCATTCCTTACCTATGCTGGCCAATAGCTATTAATGGTCTTAACCTCCATGAATGTATCTAGTTCTCTTTTAAACCCTGTTATAGTCCTAGCCTTCACAACCTCCTCAGACAAGGAGTTCCACAGGTTAACTGTGCGCTGTGTGAAGAAGAACTTCCTTTTATTTGTTTTAAACCTGCTGCCCATTAATTTCATTTGGTGGCCCCTAGTTCTTATATTATGGGTACAAGTAAATAACTTTTCCTTATTCACTTTCTCCACACCACTCATGATTTTATATACCTCTATCATATCCCCCCTTAGTCTCCTCTTTTCCAAGCTGAAAAGTCCTAGCCTCTTTAATCTCTCCTCTTATGGGACCCATTACAAACCCCTCATCATTTTAGTTGCCCTTTTCTGAACTTTTTCTAATGCCAGTATATCTTTTTTTGAGATGAGGAGACCACATCTGTATGCAGTATACAAGATGTGGGTGTACCATGGATTTATATAAGGGCAATAAGATATTCTCCGTCTTATTCTCTATCCCTTTTTTAATGATTCCTAACACCCTTTTTGCTTTTTTGACTGCCGCTGCACACTGTGTGGACGTCTTCAGAGAACTATCCAAGATCTCTTTCCTGATTAGTTGTAGCTAAATTAGCCCCCATCATATTGTATGTATAGTTGGGGTTATTTTTTCCACATTAAATTTCATTTGCCATTTTGTTACCCAATCACTTAGCTTTGTGAGCTCTTTTTGATGGTGGCTGGAGGAGAAAGAGGATTGTTTTGCCACTTCGGGTTTTGCAATAGGATTGGTAATCCGAAGAGGGCTGGGGAGTGCTCAGGTTGTGGGTGTCAGAGGATAAAATGACAGAAGAAAGGATGTATCTATGGGAGCTGAGAGGAGGGACTGGGGAATCAAACACAGATGTTGGAAAGGCAGAGAATTTATTCCTGGGCTTGATAATTCACTGGAGAGGTTGGGGTAAAAAGAATAATTGTTGTCAAAATATTGATGGAGGGGGACCGCTCCTCACCATGGAATTGTGAGCCTCAGCTTGACTCAAACTGAAGAAAGTTTAGGATTTAGTGTGACTTTCTTTGGTTTCTCTCTCTAGAGTTGATTAAAAATTGAAAGCTATTTTATTAAATTTTTAGATTGACTTTTTATGGAAGATGGAAGAACACTAATGCAAGAAGTAGTCATTTGGTAGGTCATAATAGCATAAATGGCTCTGCTGAGAATTTAATGTGTCTTCTGTTGGCCTATTAGCACATAGGGCTCTGTGATTTATGCAAACTGAGAAATCAATGTTCATGCAGCACGGACTCTCTGGCACTTTTACATCGCTGCAGAAAACATAAACAGGAGCCATTACTGGAATGGTTATTGCAGAATCAAGGATTAGAAGACCTACCTTCGTGAGCGTATGTACTGAATTAGCGTTACTGTCTACTAGACAGTGCTAGTATAATGCCACAAATGGGGAATATATTTATAACACAATCCTGAAAAAATTGCATTATTGTATATTCCAAAGTTTATACTGTCACTATAACATTCAAGTTAGTTAGGACCTAAGCCCCATTGTGCTAAGGTTTGTAGAAATTCACAGAAAGAAATTCTGCTTGCCCCAAAGAGCTTACAGTTTAAACTAATGTAAGCCACTTTTTAAGTCTGTTATGTGGACAATCAAAAAGGTTGTGAACACATCTGATAAACAAAACTTGAATATTTGAAGTAGATCCTCATTATATTTTGGGGATTTTTCTCCTCTAATCACGCACAATCAATTTATGATTTAGGAAAACAATTATCAATGGCCATATGAATGTGTGTGGAAAAATACACAAGTTATGCAACTATGCCATATGTGTTGGATTGTACATAGCAAAACACAGGACACTATAAAATCTCAAGCTTATCCAAATAGATAATGAATTTTAAAACTATGTATAATTCTAAACAGATATTATCATGGGTGTACGATTTCATCAAAACAAAACAGCCCCAAACACTGAAATATACAGGACAATGATGGAAGAAGGTGTATATTTAAAGCTGCCTAGATGTCATACAATCATAGAACCATAGGGTTAGACGGGACCACAAGGGTCATCCGGTTTAACCCCTGCCAAGATACAGGATTTGTTGTGTTTAAACCATCCAAGACAGATGGCTATCCAGCCTCCTTTTGAAAACCTTCAGTGAAGGAGCTTCCATGATCTCCTGAGATTTAATCTAAATCTGCTATGCTGTAGTTTGAACCCATTCCCTTTAGTCCTGCCCTCTTTGGCAAGAGAGAACAACTTTTCTTCATCTTTTTTATGGCAGCCTTTCAAGTATTTGAAGACCGCTATCATTGCCCCCCCGTAATCTGCTCTTTTTCAAACTAAAAATACCCAGTTCCTTCAGCCTTTTCTCATATGACTTGTATTCCATTCCTTCGATCATTTTTGTCACTCACTTCTGGATCATTTCCAGTTTCTCTACATTTTTTTCTATACATTGGTGACCAAAATTGGACATGGTACTCCAGCTGAGGCCTAACCAGCACCAAATACTGTGGTACTATCACCTCCCGTGACTTGAATGCTATGCCTCTGTTAATGTAACCTAAAATTGCATTTGCTTTTTTGGCGACAGCATCACATCATAATATTCAACCTTTTTTAAAAAAACAAAACAACCAGAAGCTGTTTGTTTTGCAGGATTGAGCTCTACTTGACCAGAAGTCAGGAATTTTGAGCTCTACTCCTGACTCTCAGTGAATCACTGTTTTACGTTGGACACATTATTTATGCCCAATGTTGAAATGTGCCTGCCCACTAATTTTGAGTGCCTCAATTTTTGGTTGCGGAGCACTCACAACTACAGTCAAAGTTAGTGGGAGCTCAGTACCTCTGAAAATCAGACCTTATCAGTATCAAGTAATGGACCCATAATTTATGGACACATTTCAAAATGTGGGCCTTAATTTCATTATGCCTTAGTTCCCCTATTTGCAAAATGAGGAAATTGTGTACTTCACACTCATGTTGTGATAATTAATGTTGGCAATGCTTTTTAAAGTGACATGTAAGTTCCAATTATTGTGTTTTTAATAAAAGTAGAAAAAATGATGGAGAAACCTCAGAATCGTTTGGTTTGATCCAGAAGAACCACCATGAAGTTCAGATGCTCATACAAAGATGAGATGAATTATAGATTGAGTCTCCACAAAGTAGTAATTATTAATGAATAGGTTCTCCTGTTTGATTTGTGGTACCTACAGATTTCAGTTAGAGCAGAAGTACTGCAAAAATAATCCATCCTTTAGTGGTCTCTGCATTTCTTGCTGGAACAAAGGAGTGTAAAGGGGAGATTAAAAATATGTGTGTGAGGGCATAAAAAGATCAGTCACACTTCCTGGAACCTCCATTTTGCTCAGTTTCAATGGGAGATACAGAGTGTTCTCTGAGCCCTAATTGAAATGAAGAAAAGTTTGAGTAGGGAGGGAGAGTACTTAGCACTTTCTTTAAAAATGTTATTTATGTCAGTTGCTGCAAACAATTAAATGGAACATCTATCCATCCAAAGGAATCCAATTTAACCTTCCAGAAACCAGAGAGTACTTTCAGAAACCCAGGTGTAATATTTACCTAGATCGTTTATCAGTAAATCTAGGAACCACTAATCTTTTCTCCCTACTCAATTATCTACCTATTCTTTAGCTAGAATATAATGAAGCATAATTTGATTGGCTAAAATTCCAAAAGCCACTGGAAAGGATATGAATGATAAGCTGGGCTATATGCTTGACTCTATAGGTTTGTGTAAACTACATTAGTGTTTATGGGAGCTGCAGCTGTGGATCAGCTGGAGACCACGCCTGCTTATGACAACAATATTATACTCTTACTATTACAGAAGTGTGGCTCATAACGGTATCTAAATTTACATTACATACTCTTTTCCAAGATTAATGTTCTGTTGTCATACAACTTGTACAGTCATTTACACATATGCAAAGTGGATATAAAAGACTCCCAATGGATAGTGGAGTGAAAAATGAGGCCCCTTGTCTGTTTAAAAAAAAACACATATTTTTCCCCGTGTTTAACATGAAACAGAAGATTTTACATTCTCTGAAATTCCTCTCCCACCCTTGTTTATAAATATTCTTGTCTAACATCAATCCTGTGACACATACTTATTTTGCCCAATTTTGCTGACTGTATATCAAAAATCTGTGTTTGAGAGAACTCTTTCATGTCTTTTTCTTTGCATGTCACTTACTGGCTTTATTTAGCTGTGATTTTTATATTTGCAGTGCTTAAATTCTCTTAGTGTAATCAGTGTACAATTGTCTTTTTCATCATCAGTTTCAAAAGGTTTATCTTTCACTTTGGGCTTTCTTTTCTTTATCTCTTGTAAAGCGTCCAGAACCAGAGCCCTGGAGTGCAGGGGGGAAGGGGGAAATAGGACATTTTCAAGCTCTTACCCATTTTCACCATTACTCTTTCCTATTGTTCATCACAGAAATATGGGCTTGTGTGGTTACATCAGAACTTTGACAGGACAAAACACGTGCCTTAATTTGGGATGTAAGGCCCCTGTAAACCCTGCTCTAGTTTTTAAGCACAGGTTGCATCAGAACTTTGACAGGACAAAACACGTGCCTTAATTTGGGATGTAAGGCCCCTGTAAACCCTGCTCTAGCTTTTAAGCACAGATAGTTTAGAAATCCACTGATGACAATTTTCTTCATTTCTGTCAATCATGTCCTATCCGAAACATTTATTTGCATATTTCTTGTGTTAAATGAGCTTTTAAAAATCATCAACTTTCTGGACTTTAATTAGAGTAAGGCTCCAATGATTTTTATTTCAAATGGCTACATTTAAAAACTCTTCATGTCTCTATTTTGGAATATAACAGCAGGAAGAAGGTAAAGGTATCCTTCCTAATAGCCAATTTGTCATTTTCTCTAACATTTGTAGGAACGCCTCCTGTATCAAAGCACGGCTCCTTTTTTAGTTTCCCTTCATATTTTCCCCCTTACCTTTGTTGCAGGTCTGTAGTCTAAGGTCTAAGTAATCCATGATGATGGATATGTTTATCCACTGAAGTAAAAAAAATAAGACAGTTAGTCTGAAGTGTTCTTTATGTCCTCAGTCTCACAGTTAACTGCCTGAAAATGGTAGTGTCAATTCTTGCAGATACACTTTCTTCTAGCTCCACATGCAAGCTGGGTGGAAAAAAATTGCAAATTCTATTAAATGTCTGTTAAATTCTTGCTATGTTCCCTATATATTGCCTATAGTTTTTTTAAGAGTAATTTCTGTAGAACTTTATCTCTACCAGCATATTTTACATTTGCAATATATTACAAATTTTAAAATCTTATAGAAATTAACAGGGATAAATAAAGTGTTTAAGAGTAGCACCATAAATACAGTGATTAGAGCAATAATCTTTTACATAACTCTATACTTTAAGATCTATACTTCAAACTGATAACCCAAGCTTAGTAGTTTTGTCATAATTTCTCATGTGTTACAAGCAGGGCCGGCTCTAGGTTTTTTGCTGCCCCAAGCAAAAAAATTTTTGGCTCCCCCTCCCTCCCCCCCCCCCCCCCCCCGCCAGCCCTGGGCTCTCTCTCTCCCCGCCCCCAACTGCACCCTCCTGCCGCCCCAGCCCTGGGTCACTGGTAACTCGCTCCCAGGGCGGGTCATTCAGCAGGAATTTTGGATGTGCACAGAACACAGACAGGATTGGCTCCCATATGGTTACAGAATTGCAGTAAAGTGGAACAATTTTCAGCTTGTGTGATTGAAGGATATCTGGATGCATATTATAAGACTGTCCTACATAAATGAGGAAAAGTTGAGGTGCCTTTATTATTCTTTTGTTCCATTCTTTGTTTCTATGGGAAATTTGCCAATGCAATATCACTGTCTTCCTTTTAAACAAATAAAACCAAAACTAAAACTAAAAAAAAAAAAAAAAAAAAGCAATGGCTGTTGAAAATAGCAATTCCAGTCCTAATAACCACTGGGAAGCATTTCTTGCTCAATTTATTCTACTTTTTCTACAGCAAGTTACAGTGGATCAGTATATTTGATTTGGGAGAAATTAAGTAACAGCTGCCCCAATTGAGCTTGAGCACTCCTGAATTTTGAGGTGTTCAAATCTGGAAGGCAGGTGCTAGATTCCCTTTCTGAATATTAGCTAAATCTGGAAAGGAAAAGTCAATTTCTGCTTCCATGGCTCAGAAGTGTAAATCCTCCTACGTGCCTGGTACTGTATCTAAAGCTGCCCAGGTCCAGAGCCTCCCCTCCCTTACTTTTCATTTTAAATTCTAGTGGGATCCACATACCTCCCTTGCTAGGCTTCAGATAGAGAGGTGCACTGTCCATTTAGTCCACCCAATTCTTTCTTTGGGGGAGAGCCCAGGGCTGGGGCGGCAGGAGGTGCAGGTGGGGGCCAGAGCTGAGGCGGCAGGAGATGTGGGTGCGGGGGGGGGGGGGAGGGGAGGGAAGAGCCCAGGGCTGGGGCGGCAGGAGGTGCAGGTGGGGGCCAGAGCTGAGGCAGCAGGGGGTGCAGGTGTGGCGGGGGGGGAGAAGAGCCCAGGGCTGGGGTGGCAGGAGATGTGGGGGCGGGGGAGAAGAGCCCAGGGCTGGGGTGGCAGGAGATGCGGGTGGGGGGAGAGCCCAGGGCTGGGGCTTCAGGGGGTGCAGGTGGGGGCCAGAGCTGGGGCAGCAGGGGGTGTGGGCAGGGGAGAGTCCAGGGCTGGGGCAACATAGGGGTGCGGGGGGAGCCAGGGCTGGGGAGGGGGGCGGCAAAAAACCTAGAGCTGGCTCGGTCCCTACCATTCACAGCAAGCTGCAGCATGAGGTTTCAGTTCCACACTCCTTCCCCCTCCCTTTCCTGTTAATTGCAGCCAAGGGAATGCTGGGAAATGTAGTTCTTTCCCTGGTCCAGGGCTGGCTCTATAGGCAGGGAGCTAACCAAGGAACTACAGCTCCCAGGGCCTCCTGTTGGTTCTCAGCTCCCATGCTGGATTCTTGTGCCCCTGCAAATTTGCTGCCCCAAGCAACTGCTTGCTTTGCTGGTGCCTAGAGCCGGCCCTGGTTACAAGTAGTTCATTGGTTAATGCCCATGGCTTGTTGAAACAAATATATATTTTTAGTCACATTGTAAGTGTAGTGTTTCTCTTTTTTGCCATAGAGTGATACTTTATATCATTCTTTCTGATCATATTTTGCATAATTTTAGAACTGAGTGACTTTTGTGTTTGGTTTCTGCAGACATGTTTGCAAGTGATTTTTAAGAGCAGGAGGTTTGTGGAAACAGCAAATCTAAGTAAATAGTGGCGAATGTTGGCGGAAAGTGAATTGAACTCACTCTTGGTTAGCACTGACAACAGACGTTCTAAGATTTTAAGACCTTAAGGAAAAACATAGCATGTGACTGAGGTCACATCACTCTGCTTAAATTTCAGATTTCACACGTTGTATACTTGGAACAAACTTCACAAAAGCGATATAGAATAAGAATTATTTGCCAACAAAATATGGCGAATAACTTTGAATAATACAGAAACATCTTCTAGAAAGAGGGTACCCCTGACATAAGATGTGTTTTATCAAAGTGTATACTTTTTTGGCTATATACTTTTATGTGCATGTGCCCAAAATGTTTGAATTTCTAGTAGTCCCAGAAAATGTGTGTGTGTTTTGAAAGATGTCCTCCAAAATGTCATCTTCTGTACTACTTTGAAAACTAGCTTCCCATTTTTATCACAGTATCACTATAATGTATTATTTAGATTTTGGTAGCACCCAAAATATGGGTGTGACGTTCCCCTCTGGTGTTATCTGGACCAGTGATCTGCTAGGTTACTCCAATCCTTGACTCTGGGAGCCAGTGTTACCCTGCTCTGCTGTGAGAACCCCCACTCCTGGGCTGTTCACGCACAGCCTCTAGCATGTAAGCTGCTCCTTGGATTGTGCAACTGAATGACACTAGTCAATATCTCCGGTCCCAGACACAACCCTGGAAACCTCCATCTTGCAGTGTCCAGTTATGCCCGCTGGACCCTGCAAGCTTATTTGAGTTCGTCAATTTAACAAAGAAATTGATATGTATCAGGCTTGTTATCCCAAGAGGAGTCTCTGACACGCTTCAAACCAAAAGCACTACTTCAGGTAGAATAAACAAACAGATTTATTAACTACAAGGATAAAGTTTAAGTGATTATAAGTCAAAGCACAACAATTCAGATTTGGTCAAATGAAATAAAAGCAAAATGCATTCTAAGCTGATTTTAACATTTTCAGTGCCCTTACAAACTTAGATGCTTCTCATCACAGGCTGGCTGGTTGCTCTTCAGCCAGGCTCTCCCCTTTGATCAGTGCTTCAGTGTGGCGTCCCAGGCGGAGCGAATAAAGCACACGACCAATGTGGTTGCAAGCTGAACCGAACTCTGTTTATTACAAGCTTTCTTTTATAGTCTTTCTCAACATTACATAACACAATTAGGCTATAATTACACATCTACGGATTGGACAAGAAGGAGAATCATGTGTTTATCACATGTATAGCCCCACACCGATTGGTTCAATCGTTCCTTACATAAGGCCATGATTTATTACCTTGTTTACCTCATATAACCCCTAGACCACCAGGGGGCCTTACATAAGGCCATGATTTATTACTTTGTTTACCTCATCTTATATAATCCCTAGACCACCAGGGGGCGCCTTTGTTTTACAAGGCCATGAGCCATTGCCTGGCAAGTGTCCCATCGTGACCCTTACTTTCTCATGGAACTTTCCATTAGGTTGGCGTAAGGATGATACATCCCCACAACTCCCCCCTTTTTCTTAAATAAGGAACTATTAAGAAACGTAATATTACGTAAATACCCACGAAAACCATCGGGGTGTAAATAAGGATAGCCAATAAGACATTTTCTAAAGGGATCCGATGGGGTGGCCATGGACAAGCAAAAAAGGCTTCTTGGCCAGCCTGGTTCGCCCAGGTGACCCAAACATTTTGTCGTGGGTTAACAAAAGGTACAGAGTTTGGACATACAAAGACCCCTGCTCCTATGATAAGGAGTCCGAACAAATAGAAGTACAGCATTATCAGGTGTCTAGGCTGTGACAAAC
Organism: Emys orbicularis; assembly: GCF_028017835.1. Lineage (NCBI taxonomy): Eukaryota > Metazoa > Chordata > Testudines > Emydidae > Emys > Emys orbicularis. The sequence goes on from NC_088691.1 coordinate 34,406,482, forward strand.
AACAAGTGCAGGTCCGGTGTCGCGGGGTCGTCGTCCGGCTCCTGCGTGGCGGCGTCGGGCTCCTCAGCAATTCGTGTCTTGAGCCACGGCCGGACCCACTTCGCTGGAACCCACCGGGGACCCGCATCGGTGGAAACATCGGATGAGTATGCCAGAGGCTTCGGGGCAAACGGGTTGGTGACATCCAGTGGCCGGTGCGTGGACACGTTATCCCGTCCGGTGCACCCAATCGCGCAGCCCCACAAACCACAACGAGGACAGGGGGTGGCTACATCATCCGCCGGAGGGATCTTATCCGGTGGTTTTTTCCTATATGTCCTTTCAAAGCTAGATAAGCCCGGTTCTGCCATTTTTTCCAACCTATTCCGTAACTGCTCACCCTGCCCCTGGAACTCCGCCCGGAACTCTGGGGTACAAACATTATTGGTGACAGGAAAGCCGGGCTGGTTCAGGGCTCGCAATGTGTGGGACTGCGGGGGATGGCTCTCACCGGCCAAATGGGACAACTGATTCAGCATGTCCTGTAGCTGAAGGCCCTGTTTGTACATTTCCGCCCGAAATTCTTGTGACTTATTCCCTTCTGGGCTCGAGACCTCCATTCTATCCGCGGGGTCGTCCGGTAACGGGACGGTACTAGAATCAACTTCGGGTGCACTGGGGATGAGTGGTATGATAGTGTCCTCACCCCCAAAGAACTCACGGGCTCCCACCGACAACACACAAGGCGGCTCCTCTTTTGGCCAAGAGAGGTCATTAATGGCTGACTGGACCTCGGCTTCTGCCGCAAGCGTCTCTATCAGTTTCTTAGATTTGCACCATATTTGGCTCAATGACACGGCCTCCTTGTTGCCGTGAGAGACCGACTCCCAGAGGTCAGAGCCTAGACTCTCCCAGACTGCCTTATCAAAGACAGTATTTGGTGTAACAAAAAACCCGCGTCTTTGTCCCCATTTCAGCAAAAGGGACAACGCGTCAGAGGGAAGCTTCTCTCCCCGCTTTTCAGCGATGCGTAATAAAAAATCATGCACCATCTCCTCCTCTGCAGACAAAGCAGAGCCCATTTTATCAAATGCAGCCGCTCACCTGTGAGCTCACGAACGTCTCTCTCGGACGACCAGGAGCCGGTATCCTCCGGTACCTCCTGCCGCGGCTGCCACCTCCGCCTTTTCTCACCGAACGCTTCAGTCGGCTGCCTGTGAGCTCACGAACGTCTCTCTCGGACGACCAGGAGCCGGTATCCTCTGGTACCTCCTGCCGCGGCTGCCACCTCCGCCTTTTCTCACCGAACGCTTCAGTCGGCTGCCTCGATGTCCAAGCCGAATCACGTCGGGGTCACCATTTGTGGGGTCCCATGCGGAGCGGATAAAGCACACGACCAATGTGGTTGCAAGCTGAACCGAACTCTGTTTATTACAAGCTTTCTTTTATAGTCTTTCTCAACATTACATAACACAATTAGGCTATAATTACACATCTACGGATTGGACAAGAAGGAGAATCATGTGTTTATCACATGTATAGCCCCACACCGATTGGTTCAATCGTTCCTTACATAAGGCCATGATTTATTACCTTGTTTACCTCATATAACCCCTAGACCACCAAGGGGCCTTACATAAGGCCATGATTTATTACCTTGTTTACCTCATCTTATATAATCCCTAGACCACCAGGGGGCGCCTTTGTTTTACAAGGCCATGAGCCATTGCCTGGCAAGTGTCCCATCGTGACCCTTACTTTCTCATGGAACTTTCCATTAGGTTGGCGTAAGGATGATACATCCCCACACTTCAGTTGCTTGGTGTGGTGTCTGTAGATGTAGGTGGAAGAGAGAGGAAGAGCATGGCAAAGTCTCTCCCTTTTATCATGTCCTTTCTTCCCTCTTGGCTTTGCCCCTCCCCCCTTCAGAGTCAGATGATCATTACCTCATCACAGTCCCAAACTAACCAAAGGAAGGGGGGGTGACTCACTCAAGAGTCCAACAGATCCTTTTGTTGCTGCCTAGGCCAGCGTCCTTTGTTCTGTGAGGCTGGGCTAGGTTTGTCCCATACATGCCCTGATGAGGTGTGAACTACCTCTCTGCTCTTGGAGAGTTTTTGCATGGGTTTATTTTAAGCCATGAAGACACATTTTCAGCCTCATAGCTATATACATGAAATTATAACCTATAACATTACTGTAACAACAATTACTATAACATCACTATAACAACAATGCTCGGTGCATCATGAGCCTTCCAAAGACACCCGACATGACAAACTTTGCATTGGATACCACACAATCATTTTACAAGGATGAACATGGGGGTGCTGGGTGTTCCCCTGAGGTACAAAGCGTCACAATCAGAGGTACTTTCTAAACAGAAACAAAAAGACTGCCATGCCCAAACAAGAAGATAAAATGTTGCTTGTGATAGAGGAGAAGGAATCAGGATATTTATGGGAGAGACAGGAACTGAACCCAGAATTCCTTTATGACCATAGGCAAGATTTTTAATCTCACTGTGCCTGAGTTCCTCCTCTGAAAAATGGAGATAATAGTATGTCTCCCACGAACCCCTTAGGTTGTTGTGAGAATAAATTCTGTAACATACAGAAGTATGTTAAAGACAAAGGACACTGAGATGTTTAGTTTGGTGATGATTATCAGAAAGTCATCTGCCTAAAGATATTTGATCTTCTCCCTGATCTCTGTGTACCTGTTATTTTTAAATTATTGCATATCATATTGGTGAAGGATTTGATTGTAAATAAGAATAAATTGTAAATACTCGATCATAAGCCGGTTCGTTTATAAGCCGACCCCCCCCAAGATGGATAAGTAAAATTGGAAAATGTTTGACCCATTCATAAGCCGACCCTATAATTCACAGGTCGTCGGCAAACTTTGGCTCCCGGGCCATCAGGATAAGCCGCTGGCTCTGCTGGCTGTGCTGCCTCTCCTTGCCCCCTCTGTTGGGGGAGGGGCTGTGTCCCATCTTTCCCTCTCTCTACCCGTTCATAAGCCGACCCCCTTCTCTGGTGCTTCCCTTTTTTGCTAAAAAAATTCGGCTTATGAACGAGTATATATGGTTGATTGGGAACTAGTTTCTATTCTCTTTTTGAAGGTAAAAACAATAGTACTGTGGATAAATCATGAGCAACAGAAAATAGAGTATGTTCAATGGAGAGTGGCAGTAGAAATACCGTTTTTTAAAAAGGAAGACAGGCATTAAAATAACCTTTTTTAAAATAAAACCTACAACAAAACCTATGCTCTGAAGTTCAATACCTGTGGTGGATGTTCAAAGACTGATATGTCTCAAGCCATAGGTCCCGCAGAGCATTGCCCTTTTGACGTCCTCAAGACTTATACAGTACCTACTTACTAACATTCAGCAGTAAGAGTAAGAAGGGGAAATGACAAAAGAGAGAAGTAACCAAAAAGCTTTTTTAAAATAAAAACCATATTTACCTTTCACAACAGTTTTGCATTTGTTTTTTTGTTTTATTTTTTTCTTCTTTCATTTTAAACACCTAATCTTTTATTAAGAAGTCAGTTATATAACTCAAGTGTGTCCTGTTAACTCACTAATAACCATCTTATTGCTTCTCAGCGTAAGATATGGTATTACCTTATTAAAATAAAGTCAACATCATATATCTCCAAGCAGCATATCCTTGTTTCTAACCAAATAAACCACAATACACCTGTGCTCACAATGGTACATAAGTGTCTGTTAGGAAATAGTGCTATTGCTAATGTTAGAAAAAAGAATAGCTAGGTGTGACTAGATACAGGTCAAGATTTTCAAAAGTGACCAGTGATTTTGGCTGCCTTAATTTTGGAAACACCTTAAAAGGAACCTGATTTCAAAATGTGATGATCAGCCCTTTTTGCAAATCAGATCCCTTCAAAGAGTCTCACTTGGAGACTAAAAAAAAAGTTGCTTTTGAAAATGTAAAAAGGCTTCTAAGTAGTGGTAGAAGCAAATATAAAATATTTACATTTTCTGATTCTGCAGTTTTAAGGCCTTTGCTCCCTGACGATATTGTAACAAAAGGGACAATTATAGCTACTTCAGGGTTTTATAAACTTATTAGTAGAGCTAGTCTGAAAAGTTTCAACAAAGCATTTTTTTGGTCAGAATTTGCCAGTTAGTTGAAATCAAAACATTTTGTGCAGCCTATTCAGTTTTGCTGAAATTCTGATACAATCATGCCTGCTTTCCTGCCAGCTTGACAATGTGGCTCCTTGGCAGCCCACTATGCGGACTAACTGGGATCCAAAAGCCTGGGAGCCCTGGCTTGCAGTTCTTTGGGAGCCTGCGCTCATGAGTTTTCCCAGCTCCCCAACTGTAGAGTAGCCAGCCAGGCAGGATATGAAGGCCTTCCAGTGTCCACTGTTCCAGGTCAGCCCGCCAGGCAGACAGCCCCTTACCTGGGGCTCTCAGTGCTGACAGGGTTGCTAGCTCCCAGTAGAGCTGGACAGAGAATAGTAATTCTGCTTTGCAAAGAATTTTGAAATTTTTGGTTTTCATTTGAATTGGAGCAAAACCAAATTTCTCAATCCTCTGCAAAATGGAATGACCATTCTTCACCCATCTCTACTTATTAGTATACTTGGGTTGCTACCACCAAACTGGAGTATCTGTTAAAACTTCAGAAATGAAGTTTGATCTGGCATGGCAAAGAGTATTGAATTTCTGTAATTAATAGGCTGAATTTGGTGTGAATTTATGGACCAGATGAGGGTTTTCCCCAATGGAATTTCAGACAATTCTGGACACATGTTGTTTCTGTTAAGTATGACATTTGATTGGAGAATTATGTGAGTATATCTGTAAATAAGGTTAATCTCACCAAGTTATTACCAAAAATTCTTCAGTTATATTTTCACAAGTTCTGTTGATAGAGCCCACAGGACCCTTTTGAGCCCAACAGTAGCAATATATCTGTTCCATTTATGAGCAGCAGGAACTCAGCCTTGTCAATTCCTGAATGCTTTACCCTATTTGCCTTTTGTTTACAATACACAGAGTCATATGTTTGCTTTCTGTGTAAATGTGGCACAACGGGTTCTGATACACGCTTGATACATTGTCTAAATTAGACCCTTGATAAGAAAAAATAAAACTTCCAAACACACTTCTGTATACCTTGCAGGATTTTTCATTTGGTGGGGGGCCTGCCTACCGTAGCTCACTGTAGCTTGCTGATACCACCTGAGGAGCAGCTGACTTGTTTATTTCACTGTTTAAACTAATGAGTGCTGCAGGCATTCACGAATCAGCAAGCTGGTTCTCGTTAATAAGACAAATAGTTTTACAACCAACATACATTATTTTTGGTTGCTTTATGGTGCCAACTACCAATATACTAATTCCTGAACACTGGGCAAGATAATGTGATTAAACATAGCCCCAAATAAGGGATGCTATATATGCACACCTGGCAAGGAAGGGTGAGGAGGCACTTCAAGACATTTTGCCTTTCAGAAACCACTCTGAAGCACAGTTCCTCCTGGCCCTCCTTCTGCACCAGTTGCAGAGTATTTTTATACCTATTTATGGGGCATGTCACAATATGGACACTACTCTTTATGATAGGATGTAACCATTGAGTCCCACATGCTGTTAAACTCTCTGGGTACTGAGTAATAATGGTACCTAGCTTTGGGTTACTCAGGCAAACTCCCCAAGTGCAGACCCCATAATTTACATTGTTCTTTGCAGTGGAACCTCACAATTCAGCTGCCTAGACCCTGGAACCAATGCCCCAGTCCTCTCAAGCATCCCAGCTCTTACATATGTTTGCCCCAGAGTCCACCTGGCTGTGTGAGCTCTGATTTTCCTATTATACCCTTCAGGGACCATGTGGCAGTAAAGCAATGAGATACAGACTTAGACGAACACACTTCACTCTTAAATAGCACATGAGCTACAGATTTATGGAAAATACCCAACTCCTGAACGCCTTCCTCCTCAGTTTGAACTCACCTGCTTTTGAGTCCCTGGGTTTGGTCCAAGTCCTGTACACATTTTACCCACAACAATAACTACCAAAGCTGATTCCTCTAGACATACTTGAATCGAGAAATCACACATTTTTGTGGGTTGGTCAAGGCATAAAGAGCAAATTTCTTACATGTGTTCATACAGTTGTATATTCCATGCCACCCTTACTTCTGCACTGCTACTGGCAGCAGCCCTGCCTTCAGAGCTGGGCGCCTGGCCAGCCGCCACCATTCTCCGGCCACCCAGCTCTGAAGGCAGCGCCGCCACCACCAGCAGCAGTGGAGGAGTAAGGGTGGCAATGCACCATAAGGGGATCTCTGGATAGGTGTCTCAAGCATCCAATCCAGGATGCAATTGCTCTGGTCCACAAACCAGGCATACCCATCACACTAGTAACAACAGTGTGATGCCAGTAAGGAGTATCTTACTTAAAATTTACATTACTATATACTTACATGGCTCTGTTTGAATCACTGCCTTACAGTTTTTAATATTTAGTGAGAGTTGCACATTGATTTTTTTTATCAGTATATGTACTTGTGTGGTGGGAGGGAGAGCATAAACTACTACAGACACAAAGAAAGGGGGCACGATCAAATAAGCTTGAGAACCACAGCTCTAAGAGAGGCTAGGTCTCTCCTGCCTCCATGTAGGAGCAGGATTTTATAACTATGAGAATTAATGTATGATTTGATTTCATCCTGTCAGCCACCCTTTTTGAATAGCAGAAAGGAATGACAGACCAGAACAATCCTTATGACTGATTATGGTCACCCTTTTGTTTTAGGATAAGTTATAATGTCTACTATGGTTTCCTATATGTATTGCAAATTAGGCACTCTAGTTAAATATACATTTCTTTGTTTTAAGGTTTAGAAAGTAAGAGACAGGATCTTGTATTGTGTCTATGTTAAGGAGATTAGAGGACTGTTGAGGGCCTGAAGCCCCAATGTGAATTGTTTTAGTTATAAGATTTAGCAAGTCTTGATTTACAATGTATTCTGCTGAATATAAAATACTGCTGTCTGTATACCTTTGAAGATTTCTGTAAGAGATTGTTTGTGTGAATGAGGAATGCATGCATCAGGAGACGATAAGGTGTGAAAGCCATCACAAATGTCCAGATGGTCAAGAAAAAGTGAGAGACTTGGAAAGACCAGGAGACAATCAGAAAACATCCATTGTATCCGATGCTAAACATGTTAGCAGCATTGACGACCTCAGAAGTGAGGCAGGCACCCCCGAAGGCGAGACAACAAATAGGAGATAACGATGGGAAGCCCGACAATAACCATCAAATGATAACAGCAGAAAACCCCAAGATTAACACCACTTAAGGATTAATGATTACAGGATGACATTGGAAAATGCATGGACTCAAATGGGAATTTACAACTATAAAGCTGGGGTGTTTTGCCATGGAACTCTGGGTTCAGTCCTGCAAAGCCTCGGAGCATCGGATCACGACCGACAAGAGCCCAGCTCCTCACTCGTGCTCAATCTAACTGGCCACTAGATTGACTCGAGCTACAACAGACTGGTAACTATAAACATCAACTGGCAGGATTCTGTGTATGCGTGTGTGTGACTAAAAAGCATATGCTAATTGTTGTATTTTCAATAAATGCAGTGTTTTTGCCTTCTCCTCTATAAAGATCCCGTGTGCTTTGTATAGCATAACATCCACTCTTTGGGTCTTCTGGTGATGGACTGCTTTCCTGCTTAGAGAGCATTTACCTTTTAAAACAGACTCTGGACTTGTTTTTACCACTAAAAAAGCTGCATTTTAACCTCAGGATAGCAAATGTGTGTGAGCAATCCCAAGGAAAGAACACAGTAAAGATCAGGCACTTAAGTTTTACAATGAGGTAATCTCTCCAAGGTTAATCTCAGGCAGGAGTATATAACTGATCTTGGCAAGTTTACCTCATGGTAAAACCAAAGTGCCTGGTCTTTACTGTGTTCTTACCTTGGGGTAGCTCACACTTTTGCTATCCTGAAGTCAGGGCCGGCTCCAGGCACCAGCCTGGCAAGCAGGTGCTTGGGGCAGCCACTTCGGAGAGGGGCGGCAGGTCCAGCTGTTCGGCGGCAATTCGGCGGACGGTCCCTCACTCCCGCTTGGAGCGAAGGACCTCCCGCCGAATTGCTGCCGCAGATCGCGATCGCGGCTTTTTTTTTTTTTTTTTTTGCCTGCTTGGGGCGGCCAAAACCCTGGAGCTGGCCCTGCCTGAAGTAGAGGTAAAAACAAGCACTCTCACACCTTCTTCCCCATGAGCCTCGTGTTGGGGAAATTCCTGGCTGTAACCCCACCTCAGGCCTACACCCAACCAGTAGGAATACCACTATTCCTGTGCAGAGAGTTGGTCAAAGTTGATAGTCCTTGATGCCTCTGTCATTCCTAGGGTCAGCACCTAGGCACCAGGCCCCAAGCACAAGAGTGATATTACAATCGACCATGGTTGTTTCGATGTACTGTAAATCATGAGCAGGGTTACACAATAAAGACTGAAATTCATCATGGCTTTCACAAAACCAAAATGGAGCCACGGACATACCTCCTCCTCAATTTGTTGCAGGGTGCAGCACACTTCTTTTTGTGCATTGTAGATTAGTTTTACTGTTCTTGATGAGTAAGCATATTTACCAACTTTCTGGAAAGATCTAATTTATAGTGGCCCATTTTATTTAGTTTTGCCATGTTCCAAAGCTTGAAAAATAGACTCATGGCAGCCATTCTCTCCCTGAAATAATTGGGTATTATGGATTCCGATCCAGACCTCTGTATGCTGGTGCTCCTGGCTAGTTCCTGGCAGCAGTCTTAACACTTATCTCTCTCACACACACACACACACACACACACACACACACACACACACACAGGCTTGAAATTCCAATTGTTAGGCCACAAGAAACTGCATATCTGTAAAACGTAATTCAGTCATTCTGTAGCGAACAGAGACCAGCAATAGTGAAAATATCACCTCTTTTCTAGTCACTCATTTGGACGTTTAAAAAAATATACTTAGAGTCTGCAGTGCCTGCCTCCTGGATGTCCTTTGGAACAAAGATGTATCCTTATGAAGAGATAAACAAGAAATGGCAGATATAACACAAGGAGTAAAACCAGGGAGAATATTCAAGGAATTTAAAAGTGTGCAGTTTTGCTACCCTATACTCCATTATTTAACATGACACTTTGAATTGTGAGGTGGATTTATGTACATTTATTTTCATTCCTTACAATTTCATTAGAGCCCAGACTTCAAAAACAAGTTGTTTGATACTTATATTTTTTTCTTATGGTAATAATACCTTTGCACATAATGTCACAATGAAGAGTTTATATACATAAATACTTTCAAGTCAGAGCCCATAGAGTGGGAATAACAGCTATTGTCATTGAGAAATTTACATACACAAACATGAGAAGTGCTGTGTTTATGATCAAAATTGTACCCTTAAGAAGTTTCTTTGGTTCCCTTTGTTCAGACCTAATTAACCAAAATTTAGGGTTTGTATTATTTATTATACTCAGAAAGTCTACCAAAGTTGTGATTAAGAAGGCACTGGTATCTCTTGACTTTTGACACCTGCGCTTAAAGTATATTAGCAACTGTGTACAGGATAAGACAAGATGAAACATTGTCTGTTGGCTACTCAAGACAGCACAACAAATGAGTAAAACAGAAGGAGAGAACAAAATCTGGAATGTTAGACCATTATAGATAAGACATTTGCTTAGTTATTCCAAAATTGTGACAGTCTCCAACTTGTGCGACAAATATGTATAACTCTTATTCAGGACATTTTGCAATGCCCAGGCCTGTGACTTGTTTAATAGAACACCTGACTGCCTTGAAATCAAAAGCTTTTATTTGCAACAAATAGTGTTACAATTAAGGAAATGGGGAGAAAAGCCTTTTGACGTAGAAAAACTAGTACAGTAATTTCAAAGTTAGGATCACATACTGAAAATCTGTAATTCAGGGTTAATCCAATAGGCTACAGACTCAAGACTGCACAGGTTTAAGTACTTGTATCAGCTGTTCAATAGATTCTTATAAGTTTATTTTAACATCAAATAAATTACTAACAAAATATAGGAATTGGCTGCCTTTGGAGTTTACCAAATGTAGGTTATTTTCCACTTGTTCCTGCGCAAAGTTAGCCACTTAGTGTCTGACACTTATAACCACACTGTATGTTAGGTACAGCAGCGTGGTGCCTTCTCTGAATTCCAGTACCAGGATTCAAACACCGACAGCAGTCATAAAGGCTTTTAGCCTTGTCTGGTTACTTCAATGGGGCTTTGCTGTTTTTTTTTTTTCTTTAAATATGATTTATAGTTAAAAGTACACATGTGCACTTTTAAGATTAGTGAGCATTTTAATTTTAAATACCACATACAGCATTTGACATTTCACTTGGGACTCAGAGAAAATCCTTCTCCTGACATAAAACCGGTAGGAAGCAATTAAGCTAAAATTGCCCATGAAAGAGAGACATTTTTTCTAGTTATATTTGGTATCATTTTCCCCAAATGACCTCATCTCTCCTGATGAGATGTTTGATCACTGGGTCTTGAAATATAGATTTGGTTTCTGCTTATGATAGGGTCTCTTTATGGAATCATTAAGAAAAAAGACTTTGCCACATGAACATTTACCATGAAGGGATTTACTAGAGCTGTGTAAAAGGCATTGTTCTTCTATGGATGACCTCCTTGCACAGAATGATAGTTTTATCCTTCTCTACATCATTATGTTTGCTGTGGAAAAATCCTGCTGTGCTACATCATAATAACATGTAATCTTCTTGCTCAGTTTAGCTGAGATTTAAGAAGCCTCTGTTCATAGAAGCAGTTCTCTAAAGTCTGATCTATAATTTACCAGAATCAACCTAGCAAAAGAGCAAGAGGCTTTATAAGAGGGATACAACCCTTAAAACTCTTAAATGAAGATTAGTTTAAAGTTTTACAATCCGGCACAGAACCATCTGGCAAATCTCATGTCAGGTTTTGTTAAACCTCTGAGCTTTTCTAGTATACACGAGTCATTCAACCCCCTTCCATATGCCCCAGCCCTATCCATCCCCCCGTCTCTTCTCTCCAACACTACCATAGATAACTTTGAATAAATGAAATAAATAACTACACAAGGGGCCTAATTTTAAGAAGTACTGGGCACCAGCAGCTCCACTTCAGGACAGTATGGCTGTGGTTGCTCTGGAAATCATGGCATAAGCTAGCTGGCTGTATATCAACCAGGTGATTTATTACATCTTTTGAAGAGGTAATTGCAAGATAAAAGCTGCCTGTTGGCAGAACCATTAGAATCTCACTGGATTAAATTGTGGCTTTTGAGGCCTCGGATGCATTTGGAAGTGCAGGAGGCTTTGCGCCAGCAGTACTGTCATGAGGCATTCTGCTGACAGAAGTCAGGCAGGCTGAATGTCCTCCCAGATGGAGAGAATTAAACATAGGAACAGCAACTGCTCCAGTCTGTAACAAGGTGCAGATTGTGCTGCTATCAATCCCCAACCACCAGCCAGCGAAGAAAATGGATAGTGCCCCCATCCATAACGATTCGGACTACGAGAGGATAAGGTGTGGGATACTGGCTGTTTTGTACACCTGTCATTCTTGTTCACTTGCAGAAAAGAGACCCAAATATGGGTCTGTCATAGCAGTCATTCACAGCTGGGGCATCTGCTTCTAGCCACATCTAGGGATTAGCTCTGCACACATCTGATGCCTCCTTCCTCACACCAGAACTCAGGGTGCTCCTTTATGATTCAAGCCTCCATCCTGGTCACTATAATCGTCCCTTTCCAGGGTAACAAAGTCTCTCCAGCCAGCTGTCCAGTTGAGATTTCCAGTGCCCTTGTGCTACTTCCCAGTGGCTGGCAGGGAAACCCACCTTCTACACTGGGTTCTAGCCCAGGGACCCTACAACAAGCAGCCAAAGTTATATTGCTCGCCCGCGCCGCTTCTCGCCGCCCCCATTGGCCCGGGACGGCGAACCGCGGCCAGTGGGGGCCGCGATCGGCCGAACCTGCCGCGTCAGCAGGTAAATAAAACTGGCCCGGCCCGCCAGGGTGCTTACTCTGGCAAGCCGCATGCCGAACGTTGCCGACCCCTGGTCTACACAGTCCTACCCCTTGTTACTGGTTCCCTAGGCTTCTTCCTACTTTTCAACTCTACCTCCTAGCTTCTCTTTGGGTTTTTTTTACTAGCCCAAACTCCCTTCTCCCACAGAATAACCGCAGGCTACCTAGCATTACAGCTCCAAACACACTTCCTGTCTCCTTAGAGGTGACTGCAAACTATGTCCCCCACAACCCATTTCTGCTGCCAACTTCCTGGCTTTATATGACCCTCTTGTTCCTCCCCAGCTGGGCTTCATCTTCAATCAGTCATACAAGCCCTGTTTTTCCCCCAATCATCTTAATTATCCTAATTTACTGGCTCTGCCTTAGGTGGGGTGAACTCCTCATCACAGGGTCTTCATAAATAAAAATTTATGAATCATGAATGTAGTCTTTATTTCAGTTGTTCTTTATATTTTACCCATATTTTCTTCTAATCCATGTAATTCTGATGTTTTCTTATTAGTACTATGTACATCATAAATCTAAAAATAGGAAAATGAAGGTATAGAAAAGAATTTATTCTATAAAAACATTGAATCAGATCATGTTTCTTTCATTTAAAATAACCTAGTGTCTTTTTTGTTCATTATCCCACATCAGGGATCTTGGAATGTTGAGATAGGGACTGTGTGTATCCAGTTAGCTGAAATCAACTTACAAGTATCAGAAGGCATTGCTAATGGGGATAAACTACTCCTCAGAGGTACAGCATTCTCAGTGTGATGATAACTGAAATTAGTACAAATGTTTCTTGATTTACTATGGGCTGGAAATATCAGTAAGTAATGTGCGGTTTCAGGCTAAAAATGTAGTATGCTTTAAATTGGATAACTAACAAAGGCTGAAGTATGCATTTTACAATACCTGCAAATATTTCCTAAAGTCACGTAACTAACATGGTTCTTTCAAAATAGCTCTATCTAGCTGTTTGTTCCTTAAAATTCTTTTTAAGCAGTACAGTATTTAAGCTTGAAAAGAAGGCAATTTCATAAAGCACTTTCTTTATTTACTTTCCTGTAAAGGGCAGAAGTGGAATTGTTTTGTGTCAGATGCTCTTCATGTTGATGTAGCAATTTTGCATGGCATCAGAGGAAAATGCATCATATTATCTTTTAATTTCAGCCTGGTTTTGCTTCTCACCATAATCAGTAACTGTTAATGTTATTGGTAGTAGAACCCATTGGGATAATTTTAGGACTTTTCCAAAAAACAAAATACATAAAATAAAAACAGTCATGTTGTAAGTTTTCTCTTCAACTCATATAAACCTACTTTATCTGAACTACATATGTCTGTATGGAAGCAGGATAGAAAGGGTGTAACTTCCTGCTGGGAATATCTACATATTTAGTATATGGACAAAAAGAATCCAAGGGCCAGATCCAATTGTTGTCAGTGGAAAGATTCCCATTTGAAAATTCCCATTTGTGTACAATGGTAGTTGGCTTGCACCCCAAAAGAGGGTAGATGATATGGCCTATTGAAATATCAATAGTCATTTATGTTGGTCAAATAACACATCTGGAAATAGTTAAAAAAAACTAATAAGATCTATCTCATGAAGTTGTTACACTAGCAGAATGAACACTATTTAACTTGGGTTTGCAGTAAGGAGTGAAGGTTTAGTGTGAACAGGAAAATGAAAGAGGAACAATATTTTGAGCATAAGTGTAACTTACAGGTGTGGGTCCCTACACTACACTACATCTAGGGGGATGAAATTTAAACGTGTAAATCTCTTTCTCATAAATAAATTAGTTATATTGCCATTTGGAATTGACATTCCTTCTTTGATATGGATACAGCCCAGAAAACAGTGACTCTGGAAAATTGTAGTCTCAACCTGCCACAAAAAATAGATTGTATTAGATGAACAAGCATGATTATTCTCACCACTGCCTTTGGAGAGTGGGATGTACTAAACAATTGTAAGCTTTCTAAAAAAAGAAGTATTAAGGTGAGCCAGTCATGGACTGAATACTGGATGGGGAACCAGCAATTCCTGGGGGCTAATCCAGGCGATAACAGGGACTGTCTGTGGTCTTTGAGACGTTAATCCTCTCTGCCTTAGTTTCTTCTCTTGCAAAATAGGTATTGTAATGAGTTTCCCCTCTCCCATTAGCAGGGTTGCAGGAGGGTGTGGATTGAGAGAAAGATTGGGGGCATACTATTGGAACTATTGATGGCTGTCATGGCTTGTCAGTAGCTCTGGACCACTGTTAGGACTATGGCTGCATTAAAGTCTGGGTTTTAATAATGTAATTTTGCCTTATTCCTTCAGCTAACCCTGATGTTACAGTATTATGGCATGAATTGCTATTTATATGGGGCTTTCCATCCCAGAGCACTTCTGAATCCTTTTATTTCACCAATTCTCACAATCCTATGATTTTACACTCTCCCTCCTCTTTTTTTAACATGACAGCTGAGAGTTTCTGGCTGAGCTATAGCTGATGCCAGGAGTCTGTAGGCAGCCTCAGAGACTAGCATTGGACTGCAGTTCTGGCTGCCCCCCACAGAGGCCGGTGTGGGGCTCGCTGGCTTTTTAGGAGCTTGTGCAAAGCTGGAATGCACGGCCACTGCAGACAGGTGGAGCCGCCAGGCGGCGGGTTGGTGCATTGCCCGCTGCCTGCTCCTTTCTTCTCACGCACGGGGGCAGTGGGGATGAGAGGTGAGCTGAGTGGGGGTGCAGCGCAGGGGCCAGCTGGCTGCACGCTCCCTTCTGCCTTGCAAAGGTGTAGGCAGAGCTGGGCAGCGGCCCCGGGAGGGAGAGAGCAGCGCTGGGGACTGAGCCCTTTGCAGGGAACAGGCTGAGCAAGTAGCAAGGCTCAGGAGAGGGAGCTGGGCAAAGGACTGTCCTGCGGAGGAGGGGGTTGGCAGAGAGTGGCGTCTGGGGGGACAGAGCGGGGCAGTGCCCCGATGAAACTGCTGCTGAGAGCCCCAAAGGGGGGGGGGGGACATGGACAGGGGAAGGGTCTTTCCTATTATTGAGAAGTATAAGCCCCCCACTCCTCCAGGAGCATTTGCAGGCCATTTCAGATTGTGTTCCACACAATGGTGCTCACACAAACACAGGCACAGAGAGGAGAGTCCCTCTGAGAGTTCAGAAAACACATTCTTGCTATCCAAAGGGACTTAAAAATAAAAGGAAATCTCATGAATTTAAGCCAGTCTCACGGCTTCCTGGCGCCTGCATCCCAATTTTCCAAGTGGCCGGGTTGGAACCCCTATAATTTCTGGGTGGGCTTTATGAATTCCATATAGATGTGAGACCATATTCTGTATTTGCCAATTTATTATTATTGGAAGCAGGATGGAGACAGACGAAGTGAGACCCATCTCGTACTCAATTACTTTACAATATAAAATAGACAACAGACAAACAAAGCAAAGAGTTTACTGTGGGAAATGGCCATAACATATGAGCAAAATGCCCAGCTGATTGCAGAAACACAGCATGGCAACTCTGTCTTTTTTAATGATTTGTGTAACTATTTGTTTTATGTTACACACGTAACATATGGAGGTACTGACTAGCTTGAAGTGGAGAGGGGAAGGGAATAGCAAAATAAAAGCAGGTAGAAAGGAGAAAGAAGAGATTGGAGAGAGGATGAGAACCACAATGGGCAAGAGAGTGAGGATAGGCAGATGAAGGGTCCTGGAAGAAAGAGAGGAGCAGGAGAAAGGGGGTCCAGAGTCTCAGTTTCAGAGTTAAGTGACTGATAATAGGAACTATGAAGATTCCTGTTTGCTGCTGCTGTTCTCCATAAGAAGAGGGCCAAAGGAAAGTAGAGTGCCAGGCCTCCTACTACACAGGTGGGGGTGATTGAGACATGATCCCTCAGCTGCAGCTGTTGCTGGCTGCTTTGTGGAAAAAAAATTAGAAAGTCTGGGGATTTCCGCAGTCTACTCCTGCAGGCTTCTCTCAGCTGCTCCAGCAGTGGAGAAGGTAGGGGGAAGCTGCTCAGCCTGGTGTCCGAAGAAGCCCTTCTGTGTTCAGTCGGGGCTGGAAGGTTCTCTCTTACTCCCGGTGCCTTCTGCTGTAGCTGGTTGTGACTGCTTTGGGAAGGTGCCCTAGGGATTCCCATAGTCTAACACCTGCAAGCTCTTCCTGACCGACTGTTGGGAGAGTGGATGTTGCTAGGCATGGTGCTCCTAGGCATGGGGTCCCTCAGCTCTCCAGTTGCAGTGTGCATTAGCTCTGGAGGTAGTAGCTGGAGAGATGCTGAAGTTACCTCTCAAGTTGCTGGTGTTCTGCTAAACGTGCAGTGAAGGGAACCTAATTTATGCTAAAAATCATGCCTAGCTGCCACGGAAATTGTAATTGGTGCATCTATAGGAGCTCAGGGAGCTCTAACTGAACCAATGAAACCATAATGTACCATTCAGACTGAAATCAATCAATGCATCTTCATCTCATTATGAATAACATTTCCTTCTCTGTATTAAGCTTAAATGTCAGCGGGAGGAAGTAATGGGAGCATAAACAAAAGGACTCTGTGAGACTATTTCTACTGTATGTTTAGATTTGTAGGAGGTCGCTTGGCCTAAGGGAGCAGGGGAAGATTGTAGGTAGAAGTTCTACAATGAAGCAGAAGGAGGGAAGCTGTTCTGGATAATACCACTTTCCTTATTCTGAGAAAGTTCCTTGACCCATGTTAGAAGATAGCCATTCTTTCTGAGACTCTACATCAGAGGTTCTCAACCGTTTTCTTTCTGAGCCTTCCCCCCCCCCCCCCCCCCCCAACATGCTATAAAAACTCCATGGCCCACCTGTGCCACAACAACTGGTTTCTGCATATAAAAGCCAGGGCTGCTGTTAGGGAGTAGCAAGCAGGGCAATTGCCTGGGCCCCATGCCACAGGGGCCCCTGCAAAGCTACATTGCTCAGGCTTCAGATTCAGCCTCAGGTGGTGGGGCTCAGGGCCCTATGCTTCAGCCCCATGCAGTGGGGTTTTGGCTGTCTACTCTGGGCTCCAGTGAGTCTAATGCTGGCCCTGCTTGAAGTCCCCCCTGAAACCTGCTCATGGCCCCATAGGGGGCCCGGACCCCTGGATGAGAACCACTGCTCTACGTGATTGACTCTACTTGCTACTTCAGACTTTGAAAAGCACTATCTTTTCCAAGAAGAGGCCTACCAGCTTGAGATTCTGAGTGGTTGGTTTCTCTGCTGCTTACATTAATCAATGAGTGAGAGGATGAGGAAAGAGTTTGGGAGGCAGTTTGAGTTGGAGTAGGAATTACTTGACATTCATGGAGGAGAGCCTGGGGAGTTTCATTAGCTCAGAAGGAGGGTACCAGGGGATGGTGGAGGAAAGAATGTGGTGGAAGGAAAAAGGGTGTGAAACCACTGTGGTTGAGATCAGGAGGGAGAACTGGACCAGGTGCGGGAGGTGGAGGAGAGGACAAATGCTGTAGTAGCATATTTCAGCATCTTTTCTGAGACCGTGCTCAGACATTCATAGCCAATGTCTCTAACGGGGAAGAGATGGTATAGAATATTATATTTTCTAGTACTGTAGCAAACCAGCCTAACTCTTTGTAAATCTGCAGTAATAAATAGGTTAAGTCTAATAGTGTAGAGTTGTTGTGAGTTTTTTGGTTGTTGTATTCTACAAAGAAAATTATTTACTGTAAGATAATGACATGTTTACTTTTCGATTATACTGGTCTTTGGTAATATTCCCACTTATTCTGCATTTGCAGGGAACTAGCAGACTTTCTTCTTCCCATACATCTTGATGAAATATGGTATCCTGTTGGAATTCAGTACGGTTTCAATACCTTCATAACTTAATCGCAACATTTTCTTTTTGTTCCTTTGCCCTGATGCCCTTTAGGCTTATTTGCACAGAGAGACTATGGCTTCTGGCCAAGTTAAAATTGAGCTACAGAGTTCATTAATGCCTTGTAAATGTAACTTTTTAATGAACCTTCCGAAAATTAGCTCGGGTCAGCTCTAACCTTTTTTGACTACAGCAGTGGTTTTCAACGCTGACCCCTGGGGGTCCACAGACTATATCCAAAGGGTCTGCTAAATGCTTTTCAGACTGTGATCTGCAGATCCTTGAGAATCCACAAACTATTTTCTACAATTTCCAAAGGGGTCCGCACCTCCATTTGAAATTTTTTATGGGCCCGCAAATGAAAAAAGGTTGAAAACCACTGGACTAGAGGGAGGAAAGCTAGGTCTAAAAAGAAATAAGTGGGAACCTGACAGCTACTACTTTTAATTCCAGTTTTAACTCTTAGGTTCTCAGAG
The DNA here is from genome assembly GCF_028017835.1 of Emys orbicularis. Classification (NCBI taxonomy): domain Eukaryota; kingdom Metazoa; phylum Chordata; order Testudines; family Emydidae; genus Emys; species Emys orbicularis. The sequence goes on from NC_088691.1 coordinate 34,424,889, forward strand.
TACATCAGCCACCCACAAGTCATCAGATGCTTCCGTAAAATGGAGATAAATGTTACATCAGACTTAGGCCATTATTTATTCTGTGCTTTCTTGTTTATAAAATTGACAGTATGGGAGCAGGCATCTGGTTGTCTGGTATACAGGGCTGGCTCCAGGCACCAGCGCAGCAAGCAGGTGCTTGGGGCGGCCAACGGCGAGGAGCGGCACGTCCAGCTCTTCGGCAGCAATTTGGTGGCGGGTCCCTCTTTCCTTCTCAGAGGGAAGGACCTGCCGCCGAATTGCCGCCGAATAACGATGCAGCGGCGGTAGAGCTGCTGCCGAAATGCCGCCGATCGCGGCATTTTTTTTTTTTTGGCCGCTTGGGGCGGCAAAAATGCTGGAGCCGGCCCTGCTGGTATAGCTTCTCATTTTGCACATATCCAGTCCAACTACACAGGTTAGGACTCACTAATAATTTATCCCCTCCCTCAAGGAATTGCATTTAATTAAATGGTGAACTTACATTCACAGCGATTTTAATTTGTTTTTTGAAGGTCGAGTAGCACACATTTTTTTGCACTTGTCAGATTCTTAGATTGAAGTGGCTGTTAAAACAACAGTGGTGACACTCAGCATCATCCATTAAAAATTACAAGAATTGTTTTATAACTCTGCAGCATCGTGCCACTTGCATTTCCTAGAAATGGGCTCTTGGTTGCTAAAAACAAGATGCAATAGTCCTCAAACTGGGACAGTGATTATTTTAAATAACACCTGATATAGGATGCTTACTTCTGCAAAAGGCAAGCTAGAAGATTGTCAAGTATAGAATTCATACTATGGTTGAAAAATAAAATCAAAATCCTGACCACTTGTTTCCCTTGCCACTTCTTGAAAGAGAAAGGATGCTAGCCTTGGCTTCCTGTTCTATGCCCTTTCTAAACATATTTTTACTCCTGAGGTGGTAGTATATGAGTGGTGGCTGGAGCAATGATCACATTTCTCTTACTATACCTAGTTCACTAAGTGTGGTTTGAGGATTGATTTGTTAATGTTTGAAAGCCACTCAGCAAGGTATAAAGTGTTGGTGTATGCATGCAATTTTTTCAAAAGTTACATCCTCAGGGCTTGATCCAAAGTGCACTGAAGTCAATGGTAGTCTTTCCAGTGACTTTTATGGATTTTTGCTCAAGGTTCTCATTTATAAGAACATAAGAACATAAGAAAGGCCGTACCGGGTCAGACCAAAGGTCCATCTAGCCCAGTATCCTGTCTACCGACAGTGGCCAATGCCAGGTGCCCCAGAGGGAGTGAACCTAACAGGCAATGATCAAGTGATCTCTCTCCTGCCATCCATCTCCACCCTCTGACAGACAGAGGCTATTTATTATGAAAAAAATAACTTATCTTAAAGAATTTTGCCCAGTTCCTCTTCCTGATCTCAGTCCCGCTCTTCATTTGTTTCCAAGCATCTTCCTGTCCCCCCTCCTGTCTCTTTCTGTAGTATTCAAGTTATCACTGATTTTGAAGTTTCTAGAGACTGGAAAACTGACCTGGAAATTTTATGAAAACATGTTTCCTTATCAGATTTGTGGAATTTTCATTTCAGATCATAGCTGGCAATACCCTATGAAAAGAACAGCCTCTCTTTACAGTATTTGAGCAGTTCTGTTGCCTCTCCTGGACAGAAACTGGAAGTGGAAAACCACTTATCTAACATTTCCAAACCTCATTAAAAGGCTTTTTGGAATTTGATACTAAAAATGGACAAAATGTTTGGAAGGGTTCTTATTTTATCCAAACTAGTTAATAAATATTTTAAGTATTTGTACAGCACCTAACACAATGCGTTTCTCATGAGGTTTGCCATTAGGTAGTGCCACAGTAGAAATATTTACTACTACTACTAATTAATAATATATACAAATGTGTGTTGTTTATGCTGCTTAAAAGTAGAATAGATTTACTTATACTTGTGTATATATGAAAAAACATAGCTTTCCCTCACAGAATATAAAACAAATATGCCCATTTTAATTGGATTTGATTCACACTAAATCTGGTATTTTTCCCCTCAGAAAAAAATAATCTATTCATTGTCATATTTAAACACTGAATCATGTTCAGTTGCCATAACATCAGCCAACACTGCAGGCAAATTACAGGGATGTGTAATTGTACAGCAGGGGTCAGCAACCTTTGGCACGTGGCTCGCCAGGGTAAGCACCCTGGCGGGCCAGGCCGGTTTGTTTACCTGCCGCATTCACAGGTTTGGCCGATTGCGGCTCCCACTGGCCGCAGTTCGACGTCTCAGGCCAATGGGAGCTGCGGGAAGCAGCGCGGGCCGAGGGATGTGCTCGCCACCACTTCCCGCCAAAGGTTGCCTACCCCTGTTGTACAGTTTTAAAACAAGATGCCCCCACACACATGCAGGGCCGGCTCCAGGCACCAGCTTAACAAGCAGGTGCTTGGGGCGGCCAACGGAGAGGGGCGGCACCTGCGGCAATTCGGGGGCGGCAGGTCCCTCATTCCCTCTCGGAGCAAAGGACCTGCTGCTGAACTGCCGCCGCCGATCACGGCTTTTTTCCCCCCCCAATTGCCACCACCGATCGCGGCTTTTTTGTTGTTGTTGTTGTTGTTGTTGCTTGGGGCGGCAGAAATGCTGGAACCGGCCCTGCACACATGCAGCCATTATATAACCTACCATAATTAAATTCTCTGCTTATTTCAATGGTCATTTGAACTCAGCACTCTCAGTTATCAATACAAACAGAAGATAGCTGAGGTAGCCTACAAACTATGTATTTTTGACATCCTTCATTTTAATCAGATACTTAAAATATATATTATGATAGACAGCAAATCTTTTGGCTGATCACATTTCTGTGTGTCTAGGTATTTATACTGCACTCGTCGCCATGATCTGAGGCACTCAGATATGACACTGTTGTGATGCATTATGACATGTCATTAGGCTCTCCCATAACATGGCATGTCAGAGTGTAAACTTTCACAGCTACCAAAATAAAGATACTATAATAAAACCTGGCCCTTAATAGTGCCTTTTGTCAGAGGATGGTACTGAACTTCACAAAAGTGTATATTATCCCCCTTTTACAGATGGAGAAACAGACAAGGAGCAGGTATGTGACTTGTCCATAGTTACGCCATGAGTCTCTAATAAAACTCAGGGTTCTTGAGGCCCAATCCTGTGCTCTAACCATTGGATCATGCTGTTTCCCTCTTTGGAGTAATTTATGGGTTTATGAACCATCTCTGTCTTTAGCAGGACTGCTAAATTTGATTGCTGTCTTGAACAACACTACAGCAGGTAAAATTTCGTAGGAAAGTCCAAAACAGGAATCTTGTACAGAAGAACATATACAATGAGAAAATACACAGCTTCTATTGAGAGAACTACTGTTAATTAAGTGTATACTAGTCTGAATGTTGTAATAGCATACGCCTGGGATATGCCTTTTATCAATTATTATTGTATATCAGCCTCTGTGTGAGGGTAGATATATTTATTTGGCCATTTATCTAGAAGATTTATTTAATGCTTCCAGCCAACATTCAGTTTAGTTCTTCTAGTTTTATTGAAAAATCTTAGTCAATGCCCTTCAGGAAGTCAGATGATGTCTTACTATTTACCAAATCTATTATTCTGCAGTATATAGCAAGACACTGCCAAAAATAGGTAATGACCACTTTAGTGTTAAGAAAAGTGTGATGTTTGCTATTTATCTTAAGACCAATTATATGTGTGGGTAGGCATGATATACTCACACAAGACTTTAATAATGACTCTCTGGTAGTTGAAATGGCACCTCAATCCCTATACTCATAAAGTCCAAAACATTTATGAGCAGAGTTGAGCAATTATAACCATTAGCAAGTTTGCAAGGTGGTTTGGAAATATCCAGTAATTTAACTTGGGAATATGAAAAGTCAGCAAATATAATTCTTCAAGGGTTCCTTTAAGCCACCTGATTGTAAAGACTTTTGATTTGGGGTCGGTCTTGCCCACTTCTTTAGAATTCTCAGAGTTTAAGGGTCAATGAGCTATTAAGCAGCACATTCTTCTAAGCTCCTATTATAAAGAGCTTTAAGGAAAGGCGAAGGCTATCAGCCAAAAACATGAAAGAAACCTCAGTAGCACAGTGTTTAAAAAGTAGGTGTTTTGGGGGAGCTTTCTGTTTGATTTTTTTGTTTTGATAGGCCACACTTAAATTAATTGCAGTTGCTTTGTGGATAACAGATGTTATATGCATGGTACACCTCTACCCCGATATAACGGTGTCCTTGGGAGCCAAAAAATCTTACCGCATTATAGGTGAAACTGCGTTATATTGAACTTGCTTTGATCTGCTGGAGCGTGCAGCCCCGCCCCCGCGGAGCGCTGCTTTACCGCGTTATATCCAAATTTGTGTTATATCGGGTCGCGTTATATCGGGGTAGAAGTGTACATCCTTGATTGCCAAAATAAATGAGACGTGGCAATGTGGTCTAGTGGACAGGACACTGAACTTGAAATCAGGAGTCTGGTTTCTATTCCAGATTTTGCCACTGGCTTGTGGTTTGATGATGGGCAGGCCACCTCGCTTCTCTGTGCCTCAGTTTCCCCATCTGTAAACGCTTTGAGATGTTTAGATGAAAATTGCTGTATCAGAGCTATCTATTAATTTTATATCTAATGTTATAAAAGGGCTTTCAAGAAAGGCTGAAAAAGTGCTGCTGTTCAATTCAACAAAGCATTCGATGTGATCTTGTTGGGATTCCTCACTACATTACTACTGTGTGAAAACCAGGTTATGTACTGAGTCAAAAAAAGACCTATCCCAGTGACCTCTGGAAGAGTGGACAATTCTGGTTGACGATCGTTGTCTGAAAGTTATGCAAATGTCTTGTAATTTGTACCTTACAATAGAAAATGAGTGTTAATATGAATATGTTGGCTGAGCAGATAACCTGACAATTTCTTTTTCTCCCTTCAAAAGCACACAAAAGAGATGGGAAGACCCCAGAGCCCTTTGAAAGAGACAAGCCTGGAATCATGGACTCAGCCCCAGGTTGGTAGGAACCACATTATTGATAAGTTTCTCTGTTTGCCTTCCTTCCCCAATAATACAGTAGTGTTGGTTTCTGTGAGTCTTAACAGTATCAATTTGAGTCTCCAAAGAAGCACTTGCATCTGATGAAGTGGGCATTCACCCACTAAAGCTTATGCTCCAATACTTCTGTTAGTCTTAAAGGTGCCACAGGGACCCTCTGTTGCTTTTTACAAAGAAGCACTGTAATGGTTAGCTCTCTGGGCCGTAGCATCACGTGGCATTTGCTTTAGGTTCTTCTATGAGAGTCCCATGGTTAATGTGGCTGTTAGTGCTGTTAGTGCTAAGCCCTCTTAAGGTCTGCTTCCTTTTTCTCACCCCCCGCCGCCGCACGTTTCATACCCTAGAAAAAATATAAGGATTTCAGCTCATGTCATTCATGGACTTTTTACCTGACACACATCATTATAATGGGGGTTGAAATAAACCAGTGACAAAACAGAAATTTAAAATTAAATCAGTATCCAAATGGTGTCTTAGGAAATTATGAACAGCTCATTAACTTCTGGGATAGAATTCTATTTAAGCCTACAGAATGACAGCTTAAAGTGAAGGCTCATGAATTTGACATATTAAATCTTAAGGTCCAACAGTTTGACCCACCAGAAAAGATGTGGTGCTTATTCAGATCAGAAGACAGGGAGATGGATGAATGGGAATATTGATATGCAACATTTACCTTCAGGAACACACAATGTTTTATAGGATCCTATTTTGGCGTATTTACTTTGGCAAATCATTTATTACTAATTTGTGTATTATGCTAAATTTAGGAATTTAGAGCCATTTCCTTTATTTGTCTCTTACATTAGGGTTACCATATTTTAATTTAAAAAAAGGAGGACACTCCACGGGGCCCCGCCCCAACTCCGCCCCTTCCCCGCCCCAGCCCCGCCCCAACTCAGCCCCTTCCCTGAACGCTCCTCCCCCTGCTCCTCCCCCTCCCCTGCTTCCCACGAATCAAATGTTCGTGGGAAGCCTGAAGCAGGGAGGCAGCAGGTAAGCTGGGGCTGGGGCTGGGGCTGGGGCGCGGCGCGGCCCAGTCTGGCCCCCCGGCCGAGCGGCTCCCTCTGGCGGCCGGCCGGCCCAGGCCAAGAGGCTCTGGCCCCAGCGTCTCCCACCCGGCCTGGCCCCGGCACCCGGCCGAGCACCGCAGGCCCCGGCTTGGCCCCAGCCCCCGGCCCCGCACCGCCGGCCCCGGCCTGGCCCCGCACCGCCAGCCCCCCGGCCCGGGCCCGACCCCACACCGCTGGCTCTGGCCCCCGGCCCCGCACCACTGGCCCCCCGCACCGCCGGCCCCCCGGCCCGGGACCGACCCCACACCGCCGGCCCTGGCCCCCCGCCGAGCACCGCCGGCCCCTCCCTCCCTATTTTCCCGGACATGTCCGGCTTTTTGGGATTTCCTCCCGGACAGGGATTTGAGGCCCAAAAAGCCGGACATGTCTGGGAAAATCCGGACGTATGGTAACCCTACTTACATATCAGCCCTGCCTTCATATATGTATAAATACTGGAGGGTGAGTGAATAGGACTGACCCACTGTAATTACAGTCCTCTTGTCCACCTGGTAATGTCTGCCTATAGTTAGAGTTCTGCCTGATGTTTTACACTGCTAGCACTCCTCTCAAGCAGCTCTGCCTGCACTTATGGCCTGATTTTAAAAACGAATTATGTATTGGAGCCCATGACATTTTACAATCTATTTACTGCAAGTAAATGCAGAAAATCTAACATAGGAACTCACAACTGGAACTGAACACCCACTTGTGTGCTCTCAATCTCTAGTTTGTGTGAACTGTTGCAGTAAGTGAATGTTTACATGAGGCATGATGCTGACTGTTCATGCACCTCTGGGCTTGCTCTTTGAAAATCAGCATCTCATTATCTGAAGACTTGATTGAGGTCTGATGGACATGGGATTGAATTACTGCTGATTTTGAATGATATGCTCTTGAACTGTGCTTGCATATATACAGATATCCCTGTTGCTAGGTAAAACATGTGCATGTGAAATGAAAGTAAAAGCCTTGAATCATTAGCTCCCAAAGCACAGGACTCTAGGCCTCTAGGCTAAAGGAATAGTTACTAACAATAAGGATGACCTGTATCAGGAGGCAGTTGTATACACACACCAGCCAGTATGTTGCATTCACTCATGCTGCAAGGGATTTTTTAACGTATTATGTTTGCCATTCTATATCCACCTATCTCAGATTAGAAATAAATTCTTACTTTACTTCATATTTGCTTGTGTGACTGAATAGCTTTAAAAATGTAATGTTTTGGGCACTCTTCGTACTTAGTTATTTAGAAAAAAAATTAAACCAGATACAATTTTTATGAGTTTTTTTGTTTGGGTGGAAGAAATGTGATCAACAAAACGTAAAATACTGAGGCCATTATCGTAGCAGAAAATTAAATTAGTTGTTAATTCTTTCATGGATGTAATTCAGGCTACTGCAAATCCCTCCTTAGACATTTTATATAAAGTGAGTGAAAATTCATGGTACAGATAAAGGCTTTGTCTGTTTTATGAGCAACGGGCAAATGGTACAAATGGTGCCCATAAAGCAAATTGGTTCGCAACTCTAAAAGCAAGCAGAATATGCATAAAATCTAGTGGGAAGCACCATAGGAAGAAGCAACTGCTATTTATGGGAATATGATATTTACATGGATGAATGAGTGCCCCTTTTCTAAAAAGGACACTCAACAGTTCTCTTGGAATTAATAGAAAAATTCACTAAGTTATTTGGATTATTTATTGAGAATTCAAAGTCAGCCACTTAGTAGCAGGTTGCATTTTATCAACAAAAGGAAATAAACCCTACAGCCTGTAGCACATCTTCAGTGTTCAGGGGCTGATCTGGTCACGTGCACAATCACTGAAGCAAAGACTACCACATGTGTTTCCTGATGACAGGAAGCGGAGACACAGGCCGATATTGGTGTTTGAACAGTTTTGCATATAGAGTGTAGCTTTAAGACAAAATAAGTGTTCTTGTGGGGATGTTTCTTTATTTCCAGTTCCATTGTGGTTTTGGTCCTCCCAAACAAATTCCAGCCAATTATAGCAGTTATAAATAGACTCATGAGCCAGACAGTTTGAAATTCAATTGTCCTCTTCCAGGAAAACTAAATCCCAGCAAGCTTTCTCAGTGACACTTCATTGCACGTGTGGGAAAAGGGAGTCCTGTCAAAGCTATGGATTTGTGAGTCCGAATGCACTGTCAAAATCCTTTACCTCCACTATGACCCCTAATTAATTCAAACAGTTCTCTGTTGCTCTCACTATGAACCCAGTGATTTGAAATTGAACTTTCCTGTGTGGAACATAAAACATATGACAACATTAGAGAATGATTATATATAGTTCTTTGGTAAATTTTAGACAAGATTTTTGCAGAGGAAGAGAGCACCAGGAAAAAGGTACATTATAGTAGCTGCCAAGTTGAGCTTGTCATCAGTTTATACATTGTTTTGAAATGTTAAATACCTGTATTGTTGTGGTTACGTTTTCTTGCTGCACTGCCTGATTAAACATTTGGCTGATAAACTGTGTCAAGGTTGTTCAAAACTGCGTCAGCTCCAATTAAGAATACATGCAAATAGCCTAGTTTTCTGATGGTCAGCTAGACATAGGGCAATTTAAAGTCAAACTAAGCTCTAGCGTTGGATACTCTCATTTATAGTGTTTTACGTCAGTGTCATGGATTAAGAGATCAAGGGGGAGGGAGAATTAACTTAGAGCAAGAAAGAAGAATGCTAAGGGTAGAGATCCAGTTTAATAGGATAAGTTATGGGAATAATGCCTGGAGTTGGCTAGGTAAATTCTGCAGCAGTGGGCACTTGCCAGCTTTTGCCAGTAAGGCCATTAGGGTATATCTACCATCGTGTCAATTTCAGAATTTATTTGTGCATTATTAAACTTTCCTCTGTTTACACCCTTTGCACTGTCCCCACTCTATATCTAAAGTACCCAAGGAATTTCAGAGATGGTTGGCAGCATTACATGAGAGGAGGGAAATGAATGGCAGTTGAATCTTTTTATTTATTACTTTTTAAGCACTTATCCTAACAACTCTAGGCACTTTATACCTTTAAAATGTAAGCAAAGGCAAAGAACAAAGATTTGTCTGGTCAAAGTCCAGGCTAACAAATATAGCATATAACCACTCTTAATGACCACCCCGTATCCCTCAGCCCATATTCTCAACCAAAACCCAGAAAATGATGACCCTGGAGGTCAACAGCATCCCCTTCTCACAAAACACTTTAAAAAAAGGACCTTTCTTCAGAAGGGTTAAATGTCCAATGTTTAAAATCTCACTTATAAATATTCCCAGCTGGCGTGTACATCATCGTGTGTTTTATAGACCTGGTAGTACAAGGTACGGGATGTTGGTTATTTATGACCACCTGATGCTGCTGAGGAGCCTGAATGGCAGGTGCAATGAAATACATAGGGATAATTTTATCGAGCAAGTATGACCCTTTCTCTTTACAAAGCAAAATAAGGGAACTGTGTTTCTTTTTTTTTTAGTGAGCAGACTGTTTTAACAGGAAGGGGGAAAAAAACCCACACTCTCACTGCAAGCCTAATTACGAGTGATGGAGTGTAGTATTTTTCTACACAGTTTTAAAGAATCACTTTTTAATCTTGGAACAGTGGATAACAACATCACTAATCCAATATTTTAACAGTAAATACATTTGATGATGGGAATTGCTACACTAATCTTATATCCCGCCACAGTACAGTTAAGAAATCCCCAGGGGTTTTACTAATCAGTTTTCATAAAGTAAATCAACTTGTGTAATTCTTATGCACTCTCAATGGCCTGTAACCGCAGGCGGAGCTAGGCACAGAATTTTTGTCTTTTCCATAAGTGTTTTGCACCCTAACCAGAAGCCAAGCCATCCCTCTCATGTTAAAACACACAGGACAGGGCTTTTGGAGGGAAAATCTCTGAATATTCTTTCAGGGAGTTTCTCTCTCGTTGTGCTCTTGGGGGCTGGAGTTGGCTCCTCTTCTCCCCTCCCCCATTGTAGAAGGGGCCAATGCTGTGGATGTTGTGAAACCCCCATTTATGGACAGGTAGGGAGATCTGCTATGCTACAAAGTTCAGCACACAGCAAAAGACAAATATATCTCCCAAACTGAAAATATGAACCCTAATATTACTGTTAGATTACATATTGGAGGCATTTAATATTGATATATCAGCTCAATGGACCTCCATACCCTATCTGTGCACATAAGAACCTCTTGCTTTGCTCTGTATATGAGTTCAGGCCCTGGACTTACTAGGTGATGAAACATTAGAGAATGTGGTTCATGAAGTTCAGCATGGAACAGTCACTGTTATTTTGCAAAACCATCAAAATTTAAATAATTAGAACTTGTATCTTAGAATCATAGGACTGGAAGGGACCTCAAGAGGTCATCTAGCCCAGTCCCCTGCACTCATGGCAGGACTATGTATTATCTAGATCATTCCTGACAGGTGTTTGTCTAACTTGCTCTTAAAAATCTTCAATGATGGAGATTCCATGATCTCCCTAGTCAATTTATTCCAGTGCTTAATCACACTCACAGTTAGGATTTTTTTCCTAATGTACAACCTAAACCTCACTTGCTGCAGTTTAAGCCCATTGCTTCTTGTCCTATCCTCAGAGGTTAAGAAGAACAATTTTTCTCCCTCCTCCTTGTAACACCTTTTATGTACTTGAAAACTGCTCTCATGTCCCCTCTCAGTCTTCTCTTTTCCAGGCTAACCAAGCCCAATTTTTTTCAGTCTTCCCTCAGAGGTCATGTTTTCTAGACCTTTAATCATTTTTGTTGCTCTTCTCTGGACTTTCTCCAATTTGTCTATATCTTTCCTGAAATGCGGCTCCCAGAAATGGACACAATACTCCAGTTGAGGCCTAATCAGCACGGAGTAGCACAGAAGAACTATTTCTCTACATAAGTGGGAATGAAAACATCTTTATTTTAATGAAAAACCTAATAACAACTGTACACAGTAAAATAGAGGATAATAATGGAAACTCTGATAGACATTTTTTCTGGTGCTAACTAACGTGACTATAAATTGAGTATGGTAGTTGGCCATCCACAAAGGCAAAAACCCAATCTCTTCTTCCAGGTGCCAGACACAGTTTCCTTTTTCAGTTGCAACTCCAGGTAATAGTAAAGAACCTGTACTAGCTATGTTTAATGCTAATCTTAATATAAAAATCTTTTATCTGAAAAATCAAGCTATGGACCTGCAGGATGGGTTGGGAGGACTAATTAATTATTAATTATAACTTTGTCGAGTCTAGAAACTGAAATGATCAGTTTCCAGTCTTTAGAACAATAACAAAAATGTTCGGAGTAGTTTTCAGTTAAATGGAAGCCACTTTGCACTGTAAATACTGATACGACAATATCACCTCATTTTATACTGCAGATATATGAGACACCTAATGCCAGTCAGTTGTCAATCTGAAAAGGCTAACGAAATAAGATTTCTGTGGATGAATGTTCAGATAAATAAATAGCACTTTCTCATTCCTTTTAAAAAGCTATTTAGAAAAAATCAATCAAATAAATAAAATAAAATGAATCAATAAATAAAAAATATCTGTAGGAGTCAGTTACAGAGCTGTAAAATGCAACATTTCCTAACTTCATTTGTGTGTTCCTTTGCATTCATTGCAGGAGATTGTGGTGCCACTTACCTCATTCTAACTAAAGGGTAGTGGTTGGCAGTTTATTAGGTAACTAATATTGTTAAATATTATTATATATTGTCATTGGGAGATTTAGTTATTTGGAAAAGGAAGGTAATTTTCGAGCTTAAATCTGGAAAAGCCAAAAAAATCAGAGTCAAAAGTGAAACTATCCTCCTGTCCCTAACTCCCGTAAATGGTACGGTCACTTTAAGTGGGGCCTTGGAATATGATGGTTGAGTTTAGATGTACTGTAGAGTGCATGCTACATACTGAAATGTCTATGCTTAGTTAACTTGGCTAAGGATGGATTTTCATCCTTAACAATTATTTTTTTTTTGGTCTGTTTTGAATCTAAATTAAAGCCTTTGTAAATGAATGCAGTTGTAGTTTCGGTAATTAAAATGAAGGCCCACACATAGAAAGAGCATGGCTGTTTGGGTAGCCCGCCCTCCATAATTATTTGTGTTTTTTTGTTATTGATCTACTGACATCTTAGTTCAGGCTTGAGTCTCCAGATAATTATAACTTAAAATGAGCTGCATGCCGTGATGAGCAACCACTCCAGAAATACAGTTAGTTGCAACATAAGAGGTTTCTCTGAGGCCTTAGTATTGCTGTTGCATATAGGCACTAAAAATTGGTCAATTGAGTGGGTCTCGAGCAGCATCAGCAAAAGAATCAGCAACAAAGAATCAGCAAAAAAAAAAAAAAAAGGTCATGAAATCAGGAGTCTTCTGTGAGCACTTAACTCCTTATTGATTTCAGCAGGGGAGGCCATTACGAAGAAAAAATCCCATTTTGGTTCAAGTTTATCTATCAGTTTCTCAGACCAGCACATAATTATATGATAAAAACTGTCCCATTTCAGCTAAGCCACAATTCTATTATAAGCTGTTAAGAGCTAATTAAAATAAATGAGTGTTCCATAGACAAAGATTCCAGTGAGTTTGCCTCTGGTACGTCAGCACTGGCAATTATTAGACCTTTTCTCCAATTGTCTTGATACAACGGGTGATATAAATTAAAGCAAAGCATTTTCAAGGGAGGGAGTAAGTCCGAAGATTAAACAGCTGCTCTTTTGCCCAGCCATTAACTTCATTCCCGCTTCTCCCAGGGTTATGGGAAGGTCCATGTTAGACTTCTGTACATAATTGTTTGCAGTGTTGTTGTAGCTATGTTGGTCCCAGGACATTAGAGATACAAGGTGGGTGAGGTAATATCTTTTATTGGGGGCACTTCTGTTGGTGAAAGAGACAGGGTTGTGAGCTACACAGAGCTCTTCTTCAGGTCTGGGAGAAGAGCTCTGTGTAGCTCAAAAGCTTGTCTCTTTCACAATCAGAAATTGGTCCAGTAAAAGATGTTACCTCACCCACAGTGTATCTCTTTTGTACAGTGTTGTGTGTAGCCCAACCATGTGAAGGAGAATGTGTCAGTGTAACACTGTTCAGGGTTAAGCAAGGTGTCCGGGGGTGAATCACCACCATTTACTCACCGTGGGGTGCCCATTTGGGGAAACTGTCCACAATTACCAGATGCTGGCAACACAAACGCGCCTCTCGGAGCTCTGCGAGCCCCAACTTTCCCTTTGCAGACTAGCAGTTATCTCACCACACTGTGTTACACGCGAGTGCCCAGTTCCTTATCTTCTGGACACCTGCCATGTACACCAACCTACTGGCTCCATGGAAGCAGTGCACCTCTGTTTACTGGCTTCACCTCCATTCAGCGCTCTCTGTTTAACAAGGCACTTAGATGTATCTATAGTAAAACCAAATTGAAATTTATTTGGGAGCTTGAAATAAAGCTTTAAATAAAAGCAAGTATAAGCATTTGGAAACATAAGGTTACAGATAAAAAATATAAAATGCAATCTATGCCTATACTTATTAACAAGTTATTTTCCTCTCTAATAAGATATTTCTCACCCAGTGGTCAGTCCTTACAGTGCTAGTCCAGTTGAGAAAGCTAGCATTCTCATGAACACTCCTGCTGCCAGAGTGTCTCCTCTGTAATGGTTAACATCTTGTGTCCTTTCTTCTTCTCTGGTACAGTTACAGACTATTGTCTCTTAGCCCAGGCAGTCCCCAAGTTGTAGGCTTCTCTTGGGGTTCTCTTGTCTTTGTAAACAATCAAGCCTGTGTCTTGTCCAGACAGTAAGCATAGAGCTTGGGCTGGCTCCACGGTTATGGACTGTTCTCAGTGTTGATTGAGTCAGCCCTGAGATTCCCCCGCCTCAGGTATGTTTCATTTCCAGCAGTTTTGGAATGCAGTATGCTACATGTTACATAACTAACATTGTTTCCTGTACAAGCATCTCACAGTAACCATGACAATCATTAATTTTTAGCTTTTGGCAGAGACCATATATGGCCGATTTTGGTAAAATACTGATAAGATGGTTGGACACAGGGTGATATAACTGGGCACGACTATGTCACCATCCGGTTTACGTCTGTATCTCAATAGACAGCCACTTGTACATGTATCTATGCCAAATTGTTCCGTTTACTTTCAACGTCCAAATGTCAAAGCTGCCAAGTCTGGAAAATTGGGAAACTATAAAGGTTTTTGTCCCTCGGCCCTTTAAATATTTAATCTTTTTAAATTTCCTGTGCTCTGACTTTTGAAGAACATCTCTTGCCACAGCAGCTGTGTTGTCTGCTAAATCACATTGGTGCACACTGCTGAGCATTTTCTTCCTTTTCCTTACTTTGCATCTAATATGTCGTTGGTTTTATGACAGTGTAAATGGGGAATGAACTGCTAGCTGCAGAAGAGGTCCCCAGCAACCATAGCATTACCTGGGAAATTTCTGGTCTGGCCAGAATCCTCATGGTTAATGAAGAAAGTGCATACACAGGCTGTCTCAAAATGTGTTCCGTCAACATACTCCTTGTTGCAGATGTAACAGGGAAGCAGGATGCTTTGCTGAGCAAAGAGCATTCTTCTAGCCATTCTTTGGTGCATATTGAATTGAGGAAAATATAGCGTTCTGTGGTATGATCAGTGTTGAGCCAGATTACTAAAGGCATTTAGACACCTAAATATTCAGGTAGATATTCAGTGGTATTTGCAAAGGTGCATAACTCCCATTGATTTCACTGGCCTGTTGTGGTTTATCCATGCCTTAACAGTACTGTCTAATTTCTTCAAGGACACAATGCTTATTCTCTGCCTAGGTACTCATAATGGATCCCATGACTGCACCCCACAAACATTTTTGAATTTATTCTGACAGCAACCCTGTTTGGTCGGGAAGCATTAACAATCCCATTACGTGACAGATGTGGAGCTGTGGCAGAAAGACTTGAATTCATTTGCACAAAACCATCCATCCTCACTAACTGTGAAGTATGTCTATGCTGCTGTCAGAGGTGTGATTGTAGCTCATGTAGTTTAGCTAGCATGTCTAAGAATAGCAGTGAAGATGCGGCAGCATGGGCTGTACAAACACGTCTAGAACTCTAGGGGTGAACTCTGCTCCTAGCCTGCACTGCACCACCTTGTCTTCACTGCTATTTTTAGCTGTGCGCTAGCCAGATTAAAGCTAGTGCAGGCAGCATTAGCTGCAATCACACTTCCGATTGCAGTGTAGATGAGTTGTGCTCAGTATGCACAAGTTTTAAAATAGTGAATATAAAAATAGTTATAATTAACATATGTGTTTATCTTGCCATTGTCCAGTTCAGTGTTAAAGAGCTGTTAAATGTAATATCTAGCGTAAAATGATGAAAACTTTATGTGCATGGGAAACTCACACATAGGCTGCTGAATAAAGCAACTGACTGAAATAACTGTACATAGCAGGATACAGGGGATAGTCTGCTTCAGAGAGTGTAAGCAAAATTCATGTTTTCAGACCTCATTATTTGGAAGCTTAAAAACAATATCTGTCTTCTGGGTGGAAGGGCTCTGAGAGAGGATAGCCTGAGTGAGGGGAATAGGGGAAGTTCAGAAATGTTGGTCTGTGAAAAGATCAGCAAAATGAATACTATTTCTGTCTGTCATCAATGCATATGGGTCCCCCATCACTATAATATCTTTAATGTATTTATCCCTACAACATCCCTGCCCGGTGTATTTATCCTTATTGTACAGATGGGGAACTGAGGCAAATAGAGGCTAGTGACTTGCCCCAGGACACGCAGGGACATCTGTGGCAGAGCAGGGAGTTGAAGCCAGCTCTCCCAATTCCTAGGCTCATGTCCTAATACTGGACCATCCTTCCTCTATCCTTCCTCAGTCAATTGTTTGTTTTTTTAACTCCCCTGTCCTTCTCTCCCAATTCATGATGCTTGTGAACCTTTCTACCACTCCTGTTCAGATTTTTTTGTATGATTTGATTGCATTAGGTTTAAAATAAAAATAGCAATCCTGCTATATCATGCCCACCTATTCCACTTGCGTATTAAATTGTTTCTAGTTGGAGAGGCAGTGTGAAATAGTAAGCAAAACTGTTAGAGCACATTGTCACTGAGTTTTACAGCTGCTCAGCTGAGTCACCTCAGTGCTGTTCACAGGTATGATGCTTGTAAAACAAGGGGCATGAAGTGGATTAAAATGCCAAAAGAATGAGTTTGCCTTCAGGTCCGGAAGTACCAGCTACATGACCTGTATTTGCTGAGACAAGACAGTGAATACATTTAGCTACACCACAGTATTGTAACAAGAAGAAAAGTATAGCAAGACTCTGAATTCTTCATTTCACCTAGTAGTATGTAAATTGTTCACAATGAGCATGATCCTGCCTGACATCAGTGAGAGCTTTGCTATTGACCCCAGTGGAAGTAGAATCAAACCAAAGATTTATTAACCATTGAATATGAAGGGTTCAGAAGTACATGGTTAATAACTAGCCATCATTCACAACTGAGGCCAGGATATGACCCCCACCACACTGAACAATCAATGACATAAATCTGTTTTGTCTCTGGCCAGTATGGTGTAAAAATCATTCTCTTCGCTCAGTGAATGATGATAAGTTTGAGTTCTTGACCCATCTGTTGAATGATTTTTTTCTAAGACTGTCTAGTCCCATCTTTGATACTGACTCTCTTGGAGGCCTGAGCCATATTACTTAAACTCTCTATCAATTCCTCACCTGGAAAATTGGTTACCTATCCTAGCTGTAAATTAGTTAATGTATATCAGGTGCTCTGAAGATGAAGTGGGCAACATACATACTTAATATTAAGACACTTAAAAAAAGATTTAAAGGACACTGCCAAGTTTGTTTGTTTTTTAAGAGATGCAAACATTTTTTTGTTAAAAACAAACAACTCAGGAGCTGTTGGGGAGAGGGTTTTCTGTATACAGACTTCATATCAATGTGCAGAGATCTAGCTCTTGTGTTTTCCTTTTCTGTTAATGAGAGTAATACAATAAATTAGTGAGCTGGATATTCATCCCTTAATATTATTTGTAGTAGGATATGGCTGTATGGAAGTTTCTCCTTCACAAGTCTCTCTTTTTTCAACCCTCTCAGGCACAAATCAAAATTCTATACCATGGCATTGATTTCTAGGGAAACCAATCACAGTATCAGAATGAAGGATTAAGACTTTATTGCATGGATAGCGAGAAGAAAATGAATGTTGGGAGGGGAATATTTTGGTTAAATGTACAGTATATAGATAATTTTGACAATGACTGTTACTTACTTACAAAGGAAATTATCATAACTGCCTTAAAATGCAAATTTTGCTTTTTATGTTCGAATACACTTTTCTTTAAGAACAGGTATTTCTTAGGAAACATAATTAGCACCTGCGGAATATGCATTTCACGCCAAAATAAAGCAGCTACATTTTTTGTGCCATCTGTCCCATTCTGTGAGATTTGCTGAAGGGAAAGGTAGTTTTCTGTGCAGTATTGTTCTTTTTATACATGAACTCATTAATTTGTTTTGGTTTATAGTGTGTTATTTTCCCCCTTTAATAATTTTGAAGTGCCCTTTTTACAAAACAGATCTAGCTGATTTAACTACCAAGGGGATTTGAACAGCTTTCATGGTGAAGGACAAACATATTAAGAAAACAAATACACAGACCCAGACTGTGGTTTCGGATGCTGCTGACCAAGACTGTGGTTTGGAAGATATCGCAAATGTCTATAAAGTGTGGAGTCTACATTTTGCACTTGTATTCTAGTGCTTCAGCACAACCCATCAAAATCCAAGAGGAGAGCACCAAAAATATTTACAATATATTACACTCATTTTTAAACTCTCACAAATGTTTGAGGCACAAAGCAGCTGATGTTGCAAACAGCATGACAATAGCTGATGCTGGTATACTGTAGTCAGTGTGTGTTATCCATGACACTACCCACAGATGTTTGTTTTTAAATCTATAAACTGTCACAAGAAAAAAGAGCATGATTGGCACAGTCATCACAGCATGTACACGTGCACTTATTTGTAGTGTGATATATATACCTCGTATATGCATGTGATATCCATGGGACAAATCGCAGTTGTGAAAAATTGTGGAGCCAGGTGATTAATTTATTGTGTACTTTGCCTATCCTCTGTCTACTAAGCCATCTCCCCAGGATTTATTCTAACCTTCCAACTCTCTCTGCAGCTTCAAACAGAAGATGATACAATAAAATATCAATTTGCTCCAGAAACATTTCCTCCCCATGCCACTAGGTGTAGAAATTTCTTCTTCAAAATTATTCTAGGCTAGGGTTTAGGGTGGGCAAGTTGCAGTCCTAGGTACCTAGGGATACAAAAATGAGTCCCTGTTTAAAACAGCACCATCAAAAAATATTACTAACATCTCTAAAAGATTACTAATTCTAGAGATGGCTTTTTGTTTGTTTTTGGTAACATATGAGCAACCTAAAACCTACATGATGGTGTGTGTTGTATAAAAGTTTTATGGGTACTCTTTTGGATACCCTGAATAACAACTCATGCTTTTATTATGAATAACTTGCTGCTCTGAAACTCAGAATGATAAAACCTTTAATATTGTGGACACACACACTCACTCTCTCTCTCTCTCTCTCTCTCCCTCCCTCCCTCTCTCCTGGGTAGGGAACTGGGCTGGGACTTGGGAGACCAGGGTTCCCATCTCTATACCTCCACAGACTTCCTGTGTGGACTTGGGCAAGTCATTTAGTCTGTCTATGCCTGAGTTCCCCATCTGTGAAGTGTGGTAATATCACTTTCTTACCTCAGAGAGGTGTTAAAAAGATTGTGAGGTGCTAAGGTACTAGGGTAATGGGGCCATATAAGTACCTGAGATAGATAGAATACTACTCCATACAGTAGTATTGTCTTAGGCCAAGCCTGCAGTAGGAGTGCTTTGTTAATATAGCATACTTAGGTGGATGAGGCTTATACTGGCAAAACTGTGCTTTCGGCAGCATAGCTTATTCTAGCACAGTTTGAAGGTATCACTGCATTTACACTAGGGTCTTTTGCTGGCACAGCTGTGTTTGGTCACAAATCACAGCTCTGACCAAAATAGCCATGCCAGGAGAAGTTTATAGTGTAGACCTGGCCTTCTTATAGTCTCTGTCTGTGGGTGTATGTACACCTCTATTCCAACATAACGCGACCCGACATAACACGGGTTCGCATACAATGCGGTAAAGCTCTGACATGCTGCTCTGAGCAGCGTGTTAAGGGTGCCGGGCCGGGGCCGAGGGGTTGGATAAGGGGCATAGGGTCTCGAGGGCGGTCAGGACCCCCCCCCCCCAGGGTCTAGGAGGGAGAAGCTGTGGGGGGGGGCAATTTTGGGGCCCCGGCAGTCCCAGAGTGGCCTGGGGGATTAGCAGGGCCGGGAGCAGCCCGCTCCGCTTCCCTCACCCCGGCCCCAGCCGTGTCACTCGAGGGAGGGGTTTGGGGGAAGGGATCCCCCCCGCACTCACCGGCAGCAGCGGAAGCGGAGCAGCCTGGCCCCAGCCCGCTCCACTCCGCCAGCTCCCTGCCGCGGTGCTCCGCTTCCCGCCACAGGTGAGTGCTGGACCTTTCCCCACCCCCCCTAGTGACACAGCTGGGGCTGGGGCAAGGAAAGCAGAGTGGGCTGGGGCCGCATCGCTCTGCTTTCCACCGCCAGTGAGTGCGGACGGCGTCCTTTCCCCAACCTCCCTGCACTCACCGGCGGCGGGAAGTGGAGCAGCCCGGCCCCAGCCTGCTCTACTCCGCCAGCTCCCAGCCACGGCGCTCCGCTTCCCGCCACAGGTGAGTGCTGGACCTTTCCCCACCCCCCCTAGTGACACAGCTGGGGCTGGGGCAAGGAAAGCAGAGTGGGCTGGGGCCGCATCGCTCTGCTTTCCACCGCCAGTGAGTGCGGACGGCGTCCTTTCCCCAACCTCCCTGCACTCACCGGCGGCGGGAAGTGGAGCAGCCCGGCCCCAGCCTGCTCTACTCCGCCAGCTCCCAGCCACGGCGCTCCGCTTCCCGCCGCAGGTGAGTATTGGGGGCATCCTTTCCCCAATCTCACCGGCGGTGGGAAGTGGAGCTCCACGGCTGGGAGGTGGCGGAGTGGAGCGGGCTGGGGCCACGTTGCTCTGCTTCCCGCTGCTGCGGGTGAGTGCCTGTCAGGGAGTGGAGGGTGTGGATAGGGGTCGCAGCAGTCAGGGGACAGGGAGCAGGGGGGTTAGGTAGGGGATGGGGTCCTGGGGGTGATTAGGGACAGGGGTCTCTGGAGGGGGCGGTCAGGGAACAAGGAACAGGCGGGGGCCTATAACGCGGTCTCACCTATAATGCGGAGGACCGCGTTATATCGTGGTAGAGGTGTATATCTGAGATCTTTACTAGGGCTGTTGATTAATTGCAGTTAACTCACATGATTAACTGCAAAATATTAATTGTGATTAATCACAGTATTAATAGAAATAATAGAATACCAATTGAAATTTATTAAATTTTGGATGTTTTTCTATATTTTCAAATATATTGATTTCAGTTACAACACAGAATACAGAGTGTACACTTCTCACTTTATATTATTTTTGATTACAAATACTTGCACTGCAAAAATGACAAAATAGTATTTTTCAATTCACTTAATACAAGTACTGTAGTGCAATCTCTATCGTGAAAGTGCAACTTACAAATGTATTTTTCTTTATTACATAACTGCACTGAAAAACAAAACAAATGTAAAACTTCAGAGCCTACAGGTCCACTCAGTCCTGCTTCTTGTTCAGCCAATGACTAAGACAAACAAGTTTGTTTACATTTATGGGAGATAATGCTGCTGGTTTCTTATTTACAATGTCACCAGAAAGCTAGAATAGGCGTTCGCATGGGACTTTTGGCATTGCAAGATATTTATGTGCCAGATATGCTAAACATTCATATGTCCCTTCATGCTTCTACCATCATTCCAGAGGACATACCTCTATGCTGATGATGCTCATGTGATAGGTTGGACCCCCTGGGATGTCACCTGGTGTGCTGGGACACCACTATTCTGCAAGCCTGGGTCCCCTTTTACCTGGTCTTGCTGGGCTAAGCTCCCCAGCCTTTTCCAGCCAAGCACACAGGCAGGGCCACACCCAGCTGCACAGAGAGACAGAGATCCGCTCTGAGAAGGCTCAGCTGAAAGGGCTTGCCTCAGCACCCAGATGTCCACCCCCCACCCCCTTTGGAGTGAAAACCCAAAATTATATGAAATTCGCCTCTTCCCTCAATATGGAGGAGGATATGCACAACTTCTCTCTCCCCCCAGTTAGAAATCACATAAACTGGGTTATATTGTAAACCAGAAATAAGTTTATTAACTATAACAGGTGTATTTTAAGTAGTTAAGGAGGTAGCAGACAGAACAAGGCAGATTACTAAAAAAAGAAAACAGAGCACACAAACTAAGCTTAATACACTAAAGAAACTGGTTACGTGTAAGTTGTCACCCTAAACATGGTTCTAATAATCTTCTTCACAGGCCAGATGCCCTTCCAGTCTAGGTCCAGTACTTTCTTAGTTCAGTTCAGTCTTAGTTGTTTCCCTCAGTCATCTTCGGTGAGGTAGCAGGGGAGAACTGACAACCCGGATTACCTCACTCCCTACCCTTATATAGGATTTGCATAAGGCAGAAGTCCTATGTTTCCTAGTTTGCCCTCCCAACCCCCCAGCTTCGCATGGAAAAGTACAGAATTCAAGATGGGTTCCAGTATCAGGTGACATGGTCACATGCCTCTGTAGGGCCCCGATAGCCATTCTTCACTCACCCACACGTTCACAGGAAGACTAAGCTCTTTTACAGTCCATTGTCTCGTGCAGATGGGCTATCACCACTGTCAGGCTTTTTCATTGTTGTACCTGAAGTGTTAGCAGGGCGCATCACACAAAGTATCATAGTTGAAATATAGATACATAGACAGTATTCCTAATTTCAGATACTGAAATGATACATGCATACAAATAGAATAATCACATTCACTAAATCATAACCTTTTCAATGATATCTCACATGAGCCATCTTGCATAAATTATCTCAGTTATGTCCTATGCATATCATAAGCATATTTTTATAAAGAATCTGGAATGACATGTCATAGGTCATTAAAAATAATGCTTTAATTAAATTTGTAACTGAACTCCTTGGGGGAGAATTGTATATCTCCAGTTCTGTTTTACCCACATTCTGCCATATAATTCATGTTAAAGTAGTCTTGGATGTTGTTTGTTTTAAGAACACTTTTACTGCAGATTTCACAAAATGCAAAGAAGGTACCAATGTGAGATTTCTAAAGATAGCTACAGCATTCGACCCAAGGCTTAAGAATCTGAAGTGCCTTCCAAAATCTGAGAGGGTCGAGGTGTAGAGCATGCTTTCAGAAGTCTTAAAAGAGTAACACTCTGATGCGGAACCTACAGAACCCGAACCACCAAAAAAGAAAATCAACCTTCTGCTAGTGCATCTCACTCAGATTATGAAAATGAACATGCATCGGTCTGTACTGCTTTGGATTGTTATCGAGCAGAACCCATCATCAGCATGGCTGCATGTCCTCTGGAATGGTGATTGAAGCATAAAGGGACATATGAATCTTCAGCACATCTGGCATGTAAATATCTTGAGACATCAGCTACAACAGTGTCACGTGAAAGCCTGTTCTTACTTTCAGGTGACATTGTGAACAAGAAGCAGGCAGCATTATCTCCTGCAAATGTAAACAAACTTGTTTGTCTGAGCGATTGGCTGAACAAGAAATAGGACTGAGTGGACTTGTAGGCTCTAAAGTTTTACAATGTTTTATTTTTGAATGCAGTTATTTTTATGTACATAATGCTACATTTGTAAGTTCAACTTTCATGACAAAGAGATTGCACTACAGTACTTGTATTAGGTGAATTGAAAAATACTATTTCTTTTGTTTTTTTATAGTGCAAATATTTGTAATAAAAATAAATATAAAGTGAGCACTGTACACTTTGTGTTGTGTGTTATAATTGAAATAAATATATTTTAAAATGTAGAAAACATCCAAAAATATTTAAATAAATGGTATTCTATTATTGTATAACAGTGCGATTAATTATGCAATTAATCACAATTAATTTTTTTAATTGCTTGACAGCCCTAATTTATGTCTCAATTTTTGAATACCCAAGTCAAACACTTTAAAAGGACTTGATTTCTGGAAAGTGCAGAAAACCATCCTCTGAAAATCAGGCCCCTCTAAAGTTTCTTGGGTTAGGCACACACAAATTGAGGCATTGAAACTCAGCATCACTTTTGAAACTTTTGACCATACATGTGTGTATAATGAGTTTGTGTGACTTGGAAGACAAAGACACAGATATATGTGTAATTCACATCTCAGATCTCTGTAGAAATATTACATTAGTCGAACAATGTGGGGTGGGTTAAAGGTAGAAATCACTTAAAATGATCACTGGAAAACTGTCTGTAGAGTAATATTTTTAAAAATAATATTTCAAAGAATCAATGTGAGATTGCTTCTTAAATTACTAGCCATGTTTCATGCAATTCCTTGGGAGCTTCTATCAGCAAAGGACAGAAAGAGCTTATGAGTAGGGCCCTACCAAATTCATAGCCATGAAAAACGCATTACGAACCATGAAATCTGGTCTTTTATGTGCTTTTACCCTATACTATACAAATTTCAAGGGGGAGACCAGTGTTTCTCAAATTGAGAGTCCTGACCCAAAAGGGAACTGCAGGGTGGTTGCAAAGTTATTTTAAGGGGGTTGCAGTATTGTCACCCTTACTTCTGCGCTGCTGCCTTCAGACCTGGGCAGCCGGAGAGCAGTGCTTGTCTGGATGCCCAGATCTGAAGGCAGTGCCCCACTAGCAACAGTGTGGAAGTAAGAATAGCAATACCATACCATGCCACCCTTTCTTCTGCGCTGTTGCCTTCAGAGCTGGGCAGCCAGAAAACGGCAGCTGCTGACCAAGAGCCTGCTCTGAAGGCAGCAACGCAGAAGTAAGGGTGGCAATAATATACCATGCCATGCTTACTTCTGTGCTGCTGCTGGCAGCGGCAGCTCTTCCTTCAGAGCTGTGCTCCTGGCCAGCAACTGCTGCTCTGTGGCTGCTCAGCTCTGAAGGCAGAGCCGCTGCCAGCAATCTCGCACAAGTAAGGGTAGCAGTACCACAACCCCCGCTACAATAACTTTGCGACCCATGCCCCCCCGACAACTCCTTTTGGGGTCAGGACCTCTACAATTACAACACTGTGAAATTTCAGATTTAAATAGCTGAAATCATTAAATTTACTATTTTAGAAATCCTATGACTGTGAAATTGACCAAAATGGACCATGAATTTGGTAGGGCCCTACTTATGAGCTAAAAAGTCTCAAAGAAGCTGGCAGTGCAATGTATAATCTGTATTGACTGGACCAGGTTATAACAGGCCTTTAGGAAATTTCTCCAGTAAGTTTTCACTCATGCTAAGCTCTAGTTTAATTTACCAGTGTATAGTACTTATCTCTCATAATCAAATATAAATGGTAGAGGATGCTAGTGAAAAATATAGTGGATAACTAACTATCCTGCATTTCCATTCCCTTTTTCTTACACTATCCCCATCTAATGTCATCCTCTTTTACTCCATTGCCAATAGTAACACCTGATCCTTACATTGATCCTCTGGCATATGCTAGCTGTATTCTCTCCCTCTGGATTTTCCTGGCAATGCCTGGAGTGTCAAGATCCATAAATTTGATGCTAATTACAGTGGATTCCAGTCATTTATACTCACTCAATTTTATCTTTCTGTTCAGCAATTTGTTGTGTAAAGTAATGTGACAAGGCTCTCAGCTCTGCCTGGCATTCTTAATTCTGATGGGTTTTCCTATAATGACATTTTTGTGTGTGCGTGCAGCTCACTGATTTGCTTAGTTTGTCTACTTAAATTAAAATGTATGGTAGTTATTCTTTACAGTCTGTTCCATTCTTCTTCCAGTTCAGAATTCAGACGTCTTCTGTTACAATAAGTATTCAAACTTAGGACAAGCATATAGTTTAGATTTTTTTCTATTTTTTTTTAAGGTAGCTGATTTTGACTAATCAGGAATGAAATAATGGAGAATATTGGGCATTGTATTCCTTGTGATAAATTGATTTTAAAAAGTAGTTACGCCAAGACCATTTTACATTTTCCCCTGGCCATGTTGCATATAAGAGCGGCAGTCTGCCCCATCAAATTGAGCATTTGGGAAAGAGTAAACAAACAACTTCAATTGGAAACATGGTTAGCAAGTATTGCACATAGTGTAAGAAGCAAATAAATGCTGGTCTATTACACAAGAGTGAACTTCATAGAAAACATACTGTGTTTTTTCCCTTTAGAAAGAAAGATCATTCAAATTAACCAGTGTAAAATAAAGAAATAAATCGGACCTGAAAACTGCTGTCTCTATCCTGGCAGAATTCCTATTGCCTTTTTTTACAGACTTCTTCCTAAATGAGAATTGCAAAATTTGGCCCCAAATGAAAACAGAGACATAAACCTAATTCAAATAGCTCCTGTTTGAGATGAAAAGCCTCTTCCCAGCCTGAGCAGGTGGCCTGGGCACTGTGCAGTTGTTGGAAGGAATCTCCCCCCCCCCCCCCCCCCTCCAAGGCCAAAGTGCAGCTCTTTAGAAACCCCACATGGTTTACTCTGCCCAACTGCTGAAGCAGGCTTCACAATCCTTTATGTGGTTCCTTGATGTTGGAAAAAAAGGATCACTGCAGTAGAAGATTTTTAGGCCCATCTCTATCCATCTGCTGCACTGCCATGCAGGTACCACCCCACAGAGCTGAGGGTTTACTTTTTCATGCGCTGCCCCCCACAATCTTGTTCTGCCTTACTCAGCAGAACTATACTGGGTTCTGTTATGAAGAGGGTATCGTCAGTCAAAAAAGCAGAGGCAGGATTCACCCCCACCCGATCTAATTATGTTTGAACTATGGTTGATTCTATCCCTGAGGCCCAAAACAGAGCAGAGAGCTAACCCTGCCCTAAATATAGGTGATATCCTCAGCTGTAGAATGAATATAAGTTTTGGAAAGTGATAGCAGTAAAGGAAGAAGAATTTTTCAACTACTTTGTTTTAAGGTGATTATAATGATCATGAATTAAGTCTGCACTAAATTCTGTTAATAGCTTGGCTTCTTAATCTGTTTTACTTTTCTTTTACACAAAAGTATTTCAGTTTGCTTTTAAATTTACTCTAAAAACAAGTAGAGCAGCTGGAAAGGCCCAACACGTAAGCTCTCGCAAACGAGTCCGTTCTTATATATATATATTTTAATACTGTCTATTTTATAATCTCTGAAGGGCCTCACAATTGTACATTAAAACCGATATCCATTTGGACTCATACACCACTGTTTGTATCAGCTGTAATTCTGGGTAACCATTAAAATAATTTGTGAGCACCATATATGCTAGTCAGCTTTGGCCTAGGTACATCCATAGAGGACACAATATTTTTAACTGTTCGATCAGGTACCCACAATATTTCTAATAATTCCCCCTTCTAAATATATACGGGGACAAATAGTGGTAGCATTGATAAATGGCAAGTCTTTAAGGGTGACTGTATTAAAAAAGAAACTAAAATATGAACATAAAAAATCCATGTGGTATGCCACCTTTCCAGAAGTTGGTCTTAACTCATTTCTTAAGGAATTTGGGTAGTAATGTAGACAGTTGTTTCCACACTGCCATGTCACAAGGAGGTGCTTTTAAAAAGTAGCAGGTTTAAAATACCTTTCTTTCTGTTAAAATAGGGACTCCAGTGGTTTGGCACCCGGCTGGAGCAGACTCTGGTGACATTTGAGTGAGAGATCTTACACCTCTGAGGTGGAGTTAAGCTTAGTTGTGTATGGTACCTTTGACAAGGTCCCTCACAAAAGGCTCTTATGCAAAGTAAGCTGCCACCGGATAAGAGGGAAGGTGCTCTCAGGGAATGGTAACTGGTTAAAAGGTAGAAAACAAAGGCTAGGTATAAATAGACAGTTTTCAGAATGGAGAGAGGTAAATAGTGGTGTCTCCCAGGGGTCTGTTCTGGGACCAGTCCTATTCAACATATTCATAAATGATCTGGAAAAAGAGGTAAACAGTGAGGTGGCAAAATTTGCAGATGATACAAAATTATTAAAGATAGTTAAGACCCAGGCAGACTGCCAAGAGCTACAAAAGGATCTCACAAAACTGGGTGACTGGGCAACAAAATGGCAGATAAAATTTAATGTTGATAAATGCAAAGTAATGCACATTAGAAAGCATAATTCCAACATATAAAATGATGGGATCTAAATTAGCAGTCACCACTCAAGAAAGAGATCTCGGAGTCATTGTGGATAGTTCTCTGAAAATATCCACTCAATGTGCAGCAGCAGTCAAAAAAGGTGAACAGAATGTTGGGAATAATTAAGAAAGGGATAGATAATAAAACAGAAAATATCATATTGCCTCTATATAAATCCATGGTATGCCCACATTTTGAATACTGTATGCAGATGTGGTCGTCCCATCTCAAAAAAGATATATCGGAATTGGAAAAGGTTCAGAAACGGGCAACAAAATTGATTAGGGGTATGGAACGGCTTCCGTATGAGGAGAGATTAATAATACTGGGACTTTTCAGCTTGGAAAAGAGATGGCTAAGGGGAGATATGACTGAGGTCCATAAAATCATGACTGGTGTAGAGAAAGTAGATAAGGATGTGTTGTTTACTACTTCTCATAACACAAGAACTAGGGGTCACCAAATGAAATTAATAGGCAGCAGGATTAAAATAAATAAAATGAAGTATTTCTTCACACAATGCACAATCAACCTATGGAACTCCTTGTCAGAGGATGTTGTGAAGGCCAAGACCATAAAAGGGTTAAAAAAAACCTAGATAAATTCATGGAGTCTAGGTCCATCAATGGCTATTAGCCAGGATGGGCAGGAATGGTGTCGCTAGCCTCTGTTTGCCAGAAGCTGGGAATGGACAACAGGGGATGGATCACTTGATGATTACCTGTTCTGATCATTCCCTCTGGGGCACCTGGCATTGGCCACTGTCGGAAGACAGGCTACTGGGCTAGATGGACCTTTGGTCTGACCCAGTAGGGCCATTCATATGTAGTAGTTGGAGTAGGTTTGTGTGTGAGAGCAGCCTGACTGGAACTGGAAGGCAGAGTTAGTTCTTTGCTGCAGCTATGAAAGTGGTGTTATTACTATATATGTTTTTCTGCTGTGTTTTCTGTTGTGTCCAATCTTGCTCAAAGCAGTACTAGGAACAGTGTGCACATTGTAAACAAAAAATAGACTAGGAAAGCATGGTGTGAGTCAGTGTGCGTTCATTTCTCTCCTGACAGGGAATAATCTCACTGCAGAAATCTCTATCCTTTCTTCGGGGTCTAGTCAGTGGGGCTCAGAGTGGGCGCTGGGGATCAACCACTCAGCAAGTTGCAAGATCAAGATCTAAGGCCAGAAATTTTAGAAGTGTTTAGCATCCACAGCTGGGGCTAGGTTTCCAAGTGCTCAGCACTAGAGAAAGGTAATTCTGTTTTGTGGAGGATTTTGATATTTCAAAATTTGATTTTGTTCCAGTTTAGAACAAAACAAACACAAAAATGCAATTATCCATGAAAGGGAATAGTGTCCTGGTTTTAGGGTAGTCTGTGGTAGTCCCTGGGCTGTGGACCCTGGAAGCCCTGGGAAACTAGGCTGCCAAGCAGACAGGAGGCTAGAAGCCCAAGCTTCCCAGCAATCTGCCAGACAAGCTGCCAAAGAGCTGGGCAAGTGAGCTGGCAGGAAATCAGACAGGTTTGCAAACCTGCGTGGCTGGCAGAGTTCTGTCAGAACTTTGTTGATATTGAACCATTTCTGCCAAATGTTTTGATTTCAATGAATTCTGAATTTTTCTGATGATATGTACTCAACACTCTGTAATTTCCAAGTAAGAATAATGGGAACTTGAATCAATAGACCAGGCTTCCTCTCATGTATATTTACATTGGAATTATTTGAATAGGGCTCAATATTTCCTCTGCATATTCCAAACTTTAGTATATTAAAAGGAATAAAAAAGTTTGTGGTTTATACTGAAAGTCTAGTTTAGTCCAACACTTTGGATTTTTAGCAAAACTATCCAAGCCTGTCAGGTCCACAAAATTGGGCTGGTTATATCCTGAGAAGAAGTTTTCCTTGTGAGATTTTCAATACTTCATTCTCCAACCAGCTGTGAATAAGGCAAAAAACAGCCTTCCTCAGAATATTCTGATTGATCTCTTTCTACACAAATGTAAGAAACTGATAAATAAGAAGGTAAAATAAGTTTTGACTACCTCACATGAAGTCTGAGTTTCATTTGAGATTTGAACAAAGGTGTTAGGGCGGTTTGCCAATCTTTAGTAAAAGTGACAAAATCCGTAAAGAACCAAATTCCTTTTCCTTCTGCGTCCCTCTGCAGTGCTTCCTGATAGGATGTTTGACTATCTCAGGAGCCTAACTAATGGATAGGAAGGCTAAGGTTGTGGTTGAAAATCACTTTCATGAAGAGGAGGCATGCATATACTCCTCCCTCCCTCCCAAACACACACACTGATGGTAGGCCTAAAAAAACCCCTGCAAGTAGCAGGTTCCATGTTTTTTCTCCATTTTAGTTTTTTTTAAGTCTTTCCACTATGTGTTTTCCTATTCCAGTAACTACTGAAGGCCTACAGTATATTAATCCTTCTGTACTGGAACATCTTCTGTTAAATAGTGTATCTTGAATTAATCTGACTTCATTTTGGCCATATCGATACCCAAACGTAAAAATATTTTATTTTGTACCTCTATTTGCAATAGCCAGCTTTACTTAGTTTAGCAATTAACCTCTGATTAGAGAAATATAGGCACTGTCATGAGGAAACAACCCTGAACGTTTCAAGTCAATGTGCTGATCTGTTTACATAATCCCCATTTATTCATATTTTGTTTCCATTCAAGGATTTGGCTGTTTTTAGTTATTCTGAGAGAAATCTTTTCCTAGTTGTCTAAGATCCAAAACAGGTAAAATCATAGAGTAAAATTCTCAGCTGTCATTGCTAGATCATTGTTAGTTTAAAAGTTCTCTTTCTCAATGCCCATGACAAAGGATTGCAGAATGAATAAGCCAGATGACATAGACCTGTACTTCCCCCAAAACTTTTCCCCAGTAAGTTATATTATCCCTTAGCCCTCAAAATTTTTGAATCATTGCACTAAATTCCATTTTTAGAAACATACATTTTATACATCTGAACATTCAAAAATATGAAATAGAAATAATACTTATGATTATGTGTATTATATGGAGTTTTATTCATAAATATTGTTATTGATAATTATTTTATGTAGGTGCCCAGAGACCTCACTCAGGATTGGGGCCCCACATGGGACAGCCTGGTCCTTGACCCAAAAAGTTTACAATCAACGGTCTCAATCCTGCTAATGCATCTGCATGGGCAGGCCTTTATGGCCATGTTTAGCCCAACTGAAGTCACTATGGTTCCATGCTGATACCAGACCCAGTTGCCTAAACAGTGGCTAATTTAAGACAAGTTAGGGTTAATAAAAAGGAAAGGTGAAGAGAGGATGATGGTCAGAGTAATAAGGTTGCATAGAGAAAAAAACAGAGAAATGTAAGACAAATTATGGATAATTACCATTGTACTCAGGAAAAAACAAACAAACAACAAAACCCTGATGTATTCATTACATGGAAACTTACAAAGTATTGTAAATGGCAAACGACCAAATAAATACAGCTATGGAAAATAAATGCCTTTGTGCAGGGTTGTTTAAGCATGATAGATGTGTTGTCAGCCTACTGCAGTGAAAAGCAAAATACATGAGTTGAAAAAGAAAAAAAGAGAATTGAACAAAATCAGTCACTGGGGTGCCGGTTATTAAATGCTGAGAAGTGGCAAAGGTTGCTTATTCTGCTCTAAAACTTTGGGAGCTTTCTAGTGAATTTGGACTCTTTGGCCTGATCTACGTTATAAAATTAGGTCAGCATAACTATTTTGCTCAAGGCTATGAAAAACCCATACCCCTGAGTGGCAGAGTTAAGCTGACCTAAATTCCCATCTAGACAACACTAGGTTGACAGAAGAATTCTTCCAATGACCTAGCTACCGTCTTTTGAGGAGGTGGATTACCTACTCCAATGGAAGAACCCCGACAGTCGATGTAGGTAGTGTCTACACTGAAGTTCTACAGCAGCACAGCTGTGCCACTGTGCAGTTTTAAGTGTAGACAAGCCATTTGCTAACAGTCAGGCCTGCTCTACACTAGGAATTTCCTTTGGGATAGCTGTGTCTCTTGGGGGTGTGAAAAATCCATCTATGTCTAAACCAACCTAACTCCCTGGTGTATACCAATGCTGGATCGATGGAAGAATTCTTCCATCAACCTAGCTACCACCTCTCAGGGAGTTGGATTACCTACGCTAGTGGGAGAAGCTCTCCTCCGCATAGTTAGTATCTATACTGAAGTGCTACAGCCACGTAGCTGTGCCACTGCAGCATTTTAAGTGTAGACAAGCCCTCGGGAATGAAAATTGGCCATTTCCCTTCATCCACTTACACCTCAAAATCCATGTTATCAGGGAATGTTTCATAACTGGGTTATAATAAGCATGTTTCATTAAGTTCTTTAGATTTTGGTCTCAAAATCTCAATCAGTGTAGTGTATCTATCCGACTGAACCGAAGAGTTAAGAGAAAGGTTGTGAAGCCTAGTAACTAACTTCACTGTAAGAAAATCCCAATTGTCCATTTACTAAATTGCTTAACAATAATAATTAATACTATTTGTGCCAGTTGGGGATCAAGCAGGTAATTCTGAGATATTCCATTCATTCCGCTGAGGATATTTTTCAAAGAAACAAGTCTGTTGGGGAAAACAGGACTATTTAGAATTGTGTTCTTTAAAAGATTAACATTAATGGGAGTTAGTCTTCATGATTTTGTTTTTAGATATTTTAGCCTGCGGTGGTTAGGTTTTTTGTCTTCTTGCATAGAAGACGTGGTCTGTAAGTTAAGATTCTTTTTCCAGAAACTGTGACCTTTCCCAGCCAGAGCTGCTGAATGGTGACATGGAATCTGTATATTCTGCAGATACCCAGGCCATTTTCAGTTTTCTTCCAGTGCTACCCACTTTCTGGGCATGTTGCTTTCACCAAAGCAGAAGAAAGCATGTAGCCACTTTGCATTGGTGTAACACCCCTCCTGGTTCACTTTTCACACCCTGGGCAAGGCAGCAGAGATTGTCAGTAGTTTCTTGAGTAAATCTGGTACATTAACTAATGAATGAGAGTAGCATTCTCTGATATACTAATTTAGTGTTATGGATCTAGATTGAAGAAACACACTTAAACCAAGAGGACAGAGACATTTAATCTCATCTTTGAGACCGAAGAAAAACTACACTGGTACAGCTTAGGAGACTTAAATACAAAGGTAAAATCTGGAGACTGAAAAACATACATGCATGTAGCAGTTTCTCAGTTCATTGCTCTAGATGTCTGCCTGTGAGGATAGTGAGTCTCCCAAAAAGAGGTTTTCATCCCCCTGGCAATTTATGTCCTCTGTTGTGTTTTTCTGATGCCTAGTGATGAGGTGTCATTAAGTCATACTTCAGACAAGCCTTTAATACACAATCAAAAATGGATTGTCCAATTTACTGCACAGAATATTAAATGAGTCCCTGGCTTTCCTTGGGAGGTATTCCCTTGGTGAGGAATACTGAGGCATTTCCTTTGTTTGTGGTGGTTCATTATAAAGGCCTTTCTTAATCTTCAAAGGATACTCTTTGAGGTTGTGTAGCCTGCTCAGAGGAATCCTTCCCTTCCAAGGGAGTTTAGGCAAACATCCTTGGTGTTACTAGTTATTTTAGTATTTTAGTATACATTCCTCCTAGGGACTCTTCCCATACAGACAGCCTCCAGTTTCTTTGTACAGTAAGGATAATAATGTATGGAAAATTATAAATCCTAGTTACAGGTAGTCCTCGGACTTACGACGCCCGACTTATGTGGACGCCACTTACAACGCTTTTCAATTGACTGCCCGTTTTGCCCTTATGACACTTGTTTTGCCCTTGCGACGCTTGATTTGCATAAAGTTTGTTTGAAATCACTTCCTGGTTGCGTAATACTGGTATGGAGCTGGAAGGGGTCACTTCTGATTGGCTTTGAGGCAACAGGGTAGCTTGTTGCCGGGTAGGGTTGCCACTTGTTTTTGATTGGCTCCCAGCCCGCGGCTCAGCCAATCAGAAAGCTTGAACAGTAATTGGCTAAGGCTCAGCATGTGTGCTGTTCTCCCTGGCTTTCTGAGCCTGTGTTGCCGGCAGCATATGTGAGTTTCTATGTTTATTTGAATGCTGTTTATAAAATAAAGTGTGCAGTAAATACATTAATGTTGCAACATTAGTCATCTATAATTCATTTAGTACCAAAATCTGGGTTATTGTGGTGAAAATAGTGTATCAAGCCTTGGTTCAGGAACCAATCCCTCCTTCCTACCATTGATTCCAATGGGAAAAGCGATTTCGATTTACAACACAATTCTGAGGAACGAATTGTGTCGCAAGTCCGAGGACTCCCTGTACAATTATTTTGTCACAGTCAGACACTGAAATAGGAGGAAAATGTATTGTTAATTTTTATATGACCTATCCTGGCAGATAGTTGCTTTAAAAACAGATTTCTGTGCAATGGGGGTGTTGGGAAGTTACCCACAAAGCTGTTAATTAAAACCTAGATATAATAAATATGTCCTGAAGGTCACTAGATTTTGGCTATGATAGATCTGTTTTCCATGGGAGTGAATTCCAAAGTGAGGGCCCTCAACTGAAGAAAGCCCTGATGCTGTGCATGGAGTGTTTTAACTTAGAAACAGGTAACAAGAAATATTTCTCAGCTGACCGTAACTGCCATGGGTGTGAGGTGAGAAGGGATTTCATAAATATGAGTCCCAGATTAACTATGGCCCAGGATTATTTCTTTGATGGCACCCACAGTTGAAAAGGAAGTCAGCAATGAGAAGTATGCACAGGAACACATTCTTGCTGCTGTGCCACTCAGGAGGTGAGAAGCAGGATATTCTATGCTAAGGAGAGATCCCATGTAGCCTTCGGGGTAGCCATAAGCAGAGCATATGACAGTAGTCTAGCGTGGAAGTAATAGACATGTATGTATCTGAGAGGAACAATCGTTGCCTCCTGGCCAGTCATAGTGAGCACCCCAGAGAACCAGTGTTACTTGGGTGAAAAAATTGATCCAATAGGACTCTGAGGCTGTGAGATATTTTGCAAAGTTGGGCATATGCAGGCATCACCTGTGGCCATTGCTCTTGATATTTCCTTCTGCCATCACTTCCACCTTATCCAGGCTGATTAATATAGTATCTGCATCTAGATACTCAACCTCTGTTAGACGTTGGGTGGTAAATTCATCCCTAATGTAATTCTTTCAACTTATTATTATTGGTGTGAAAGGTGAATTTGGACATGGGAGAGTAATGAGCCCCCTTTGTGCTTTCTCTCATGCTGCCCCTAATGTTTGGGAGGAGCATGCTGTAAACATCAGCAAAGTCACTTCGTTATCCTCCTTCAGTACCCTCCTTAAAACTTTCTTTTGTTGTGATGCCTACAAAAAACTTGACTACTGTTAGGCCAGTGGTGTGTTGAGACCACAGCCTATCATGCTGACCAATATCATCCCATTGTTTCCTTGTGCTCCCCCCTGCAGTCTGTCTGTGTCTATCTGTTGTCTGTTGTAAGCTGGTGTCTTTTTGTTCTCTGTCTGTACAGCACCTAGCACAATGAGCTACTTGTCCATGACTGGGACTCCTGGGCTCTTTGGTAATAAAAATAACAAGTAGTAATAATAAAGTTGCATCTCTAAAGTCATCACAATATCCACTAATGACAGCTCCTAAACATTGAATAGAAAGGGTGACAAGATGGAACTCTGTGGGAATCCCCTAAGGATCTTCCTGGATGATGGACATACTTAGCAGCATGTTTGTTATGCTTTTGTAATGTCCCTTAATACAGAATGTTACTGTGTGTTACTTCAAAACATTTCCAACCACTGTACGTTGAACTGGGCAAATACTGTTCATATTTACAATATTGACTGCTTTGGGAATCTTTTATTTTCAAACTGGATCTCAGTGTGCTTAATGTGTCTGTGTATTGGTCTGAGTCATTCTGTTAGTCTGCTTCTTGTAGTTTCAAATGATGATAAGTTGTTTCCTTACTGTAACATTCCACTAAGAAAAACAATCCCTTTCCCCATGAAGAGCTTGTGGCTGAGATTTTCCAAAGAGCCTCAGGAGTTTAGGTGCCCAAATCTTGGTGAAAAGTAATGAAAGTTGGGTGCCTAATTCCCTTAGGCTGGGATTTGCTAAAGAACCTATGGAAAAGTGATAATACAAGAATTTAGTGATTTTCTTGTGATATAATTAGAATAATCCAACAGTGGCATGCAGGAGATATCATTGCTGTGGTTGTTTTGAAACTCTGGAGTGTAGTTACTGTACCCACTAGTTTCCCAAGAGATCTTAAAATTTAATAAGCAAAGGCCACTGTGAGTGATGAAATGAAGCAGCAGTGGAGCCATTTCAATTATACTTCTATTATATATTCCTTGTTCGTAGTGCACTTCCTACTTTTTTGTAGTGCTTGCTGAAGTATGAAGTGGTTTCCATGAAGGAAAGATAGCTCTGATTTTATGACTAAGTGGATAGTGTGATTTCAACTTGCTGTGACAGCACTTCTGCAGTTGTGGCAGCTTGAGTAGCTCAAAAGGGAGAAAGCAGGGAAGAAAGAACACAAGGAAGCAGTGTCTAACTAGAACTAATGGTCGAGGCCACCTTGGCGAAAGATAACATTTGATAATTCAGTAATGTTATTACAGACGTAGCATGTGCACAAGAGTGCCTTTTTCGTTTTGTTTTGTTTTGTTTTTTAAGAGGAGATTTATCATTGTGCTTGATTAGACTATAGGTAGGCAGTGGTCATGAGATATCTGCTTCCTAATAAACCACATTGGAGTATTTCACCATTAATCTTGTCCTCCCATCCCATTTGTTTGTTTTCCCACCTGTTGTCTTTCATCATGTGTTCAGAATCAGACTGTAAACTCTTAGATGCTTAACTTTAGGCCTCTGCTTAGGTCCTGTTGATTTCAGTGCTGCTTAAGTGCTTTCCTTAATATGGATGTTTTACTGAGTAGTTTGTCTACTACTATAGCTATGATTTATGCAAGGGGCAGCAGACTAAAAGTAAGTAAAAATATAATACTGAAAAGTTTTACTTAAGGGCCAGACAGCATTACTCACATTGGTGAACAGTTACTCTTACTAATAGTCCCACTGCTGCCAGGGGGACTGTTCGCCTTTGGGAATGAGGGTGTCACAGTCTTGTCCTATAACACTCCCCAACCCATCCCCCCACTTTTACTCAAAATATTTATTTTCCCCCACAACTGCTTTCCCCAACTTTCCTCTGCTACATGGTCCTTTGATTTAATTCTCATCTGGAAGCAAGACTGCAGCACTGATTTTTCTCCCTTAAAAAAAAACACTATTTATTTCTGTAGGAAGTTGAATGTTAATCATTTAGCTTTTGTTTAAAGAGATATTATACAGGAATATACTCATTAGATCGTTCTATTTAAAAGCATGTTACCATATTACAGAATGAGCATCATGATAGCACCTATAATATGGCAGGACTGATTTCTAACCACATAGCCCTGTTGGTGCTTCCAGAGCAGTACTAGGCCATTTAGATACTGTGCCTTTAGATTTCCCTTTTCCCCAAGTGGAGGAGAGGGAGCAGGGGCCAATTAGTCAAAGTAGTAATTCTGGAATGGTATAGTAGGAACCAGACCTCACATTGAGTGTATTCAAACGTCACTGTTAAGTGGATGCCAACTAAAGACCCAGTGATTGCTTATCAAACTGTTCTAGTTTACGGTACACCTTCAAACATCTTTCATCAAGTTCCAGGACTTGTTTGTGCACAGTCATGGGCAGAGGGAGGAGGTTTGACTTCATTTGGATGCCAGAATATAATGTGCACTTTTAAGGGGTGCTTTTTGATGTGAGCACAGCTGCAAAATGAGGACAGACATGACTGGAATTAAGACAGACATGCATGAAACTTTAACACAGGGGAGGGTGCTACCTGCCCATCACCCATACTCTTCTATAGCAGGCATTTAATTGAAAAAGTTAGTAGCAACTGGGCATCTAACATAGTGAATGCCAGTGAAAATGAGGTAGGATCAGAGGCTAAAATAGGGAAAGAACAAGTTAAAAATTACTTAGACAAGCTAGATATCTTCAAGTGGCCAGGGCCTGATGAAATACATCCTAGAATACTCAAGGATATGACTGAGGAGATATCTGAGCCATTAGTGGTTATCTTCGAAAAGTCATGGAAGATGGGAGAGATTCTAGAGGATGGGGGAAAGGGCAAATATAGTGCCAGTCTGTAAAAAGGGAAATAAGGACAACCCGGGGAATTACAGACCAGTCAGCTTAACTTTAGTACCTGGAAGGATAATGGAGCAAATAATTAAGTAATCAATTTGTAAATACCTAGAAGATAATAAGGTGATAAGTAATGGTCAGCATGGATTTGTCAAGAAAAAATCATGTCAAACCAACCTAATAGCTTTCTTTGACAGGGTAACAAGCCTTGTGGATGGAGGAAAGCGGCAGATGTGGTATAGTTTGACTTTAGTAAGGCTTTTGATACTGTTTCGCATGACCGTGGGAGATACGACCTAGATGGAGCTTCTATCAGATGGGTGCATAACTGGTTAGAAAACCATTCCCAGAGAGAAGTTATCATTAGTTCATAGTCAAGCTGGAAGGGCATATCAAGTGGGGTCCCACAGGGATCAGTTCTGGGTCCAGTTCTGTTCATTATCTTCATCAGTTATTTAGATGGTGTTGACACGGATCTTTACTGGCCTGCAGCTGGGCGGGTGTTATTGGTATCAGTGAGAATTCAGAAACCAATATGTTTAATGCACAGTAATTTATTTGAGAAAGAATCATACAAGCAGTCTTAACTTGGTTACACAGTACATATCTTTAAGCCTATAAGCCTCAGCTCCCCAAGCATAAACCCTCAATAACTATGTTAGCTCTACACAATATCCAGATTGGCTAACAAAGCAGGTATATCTACTAATTCTAGATGGAAACTTCTTCTCTTTTCTTCTTCCCCTTCTTAGGTACTTGGTCTGTTAAATGTCCCCCAAAGCAGGGTCTTGTTACCCTGACAATCTCTGGTTCTAAAGTCCCACAAACGTCCTTTGAGGAGGAGTCTCAGTTCCCCCCGATGACTGCTGTTTCACAGTCTTGAACCTCTTCAGACGTTAATTGGGGAATACTAACTTAGCTAATTTACTTTGCTTAACATATATACCCTTTTGTTCTCAAAGCTGTCACATGTTCTAGAAATATGCCCTGTGGGTGTCTTATTACTAGTTTACTCTAATTAATATTTTGGAAGGGACTGCGAAGCAGACACTAACCAAAGCTAAATCATCGTTTACCCTCTCATCAATCATTCATTTAAACTCTCAGTGTGATGCCATCTGAGGTGGTCACTTTGACTCAGGTCAGCTTGCTCCAAGCCCACTGATCGCGTGATATTACGTTTTCTTTGCTTTGTGAGCTGCTCCCTGCTGATATTCTAAAGTTCAGTGTTGAAACATGCATGCAGATCGAAGCGTTATTAGCTATTCAAATGCAGTTTCAGCACTTCTAGTAATTTTCCACATCATTTATCTAATGCTAAGAGAATCCTGCTCCCAGAATCCTTTAGCAAGTTCAGACATACCAAGCCATATCAAACTCATGCTTGCCACGTTTATTCATGTCAATCGCAGCAATTCATAATAATTTGGCACCGGCCCAACAGATGCCAAAAGGAGTACCCTTATAAAGTTTGTGGACGACACCAAGCTGGGAGGGGTTGCAAATGCTTTTGAGGATAGGATTAAAATTCAAAACGATCTGGACAAACTGGTCCAATGTAAATAGGATGAAATTCAATAAGGACAAATGCAAAGTACTCCACTTAGGAAGGAACAATCAGTTGCACACATACAAAATGGGAAATGACTGCCTAGGAAGGAGTACTGCGGAAAGGGATCTGAGGGGTCATAGTGGATCACAAGCTAAATATGAATCAACGGTGTAACGCTGTTGCAAAAAAAGCAAACATAATTCTTAGATGTATTAGCAGGAGTCTTGTAAGCAAGACATGAGAAGTGATTCTCCCCCTCTACTCTGCACTGATTAGGCCTCAACTGGAGTATTGTGTCCAGTTCTGGACACCACATTTCAGGAAGGATGTGGACAAATTGGAGAAAGTCCAGAGAAGAGCAACAAAAATGATTAAAGGTCTAGAAAACATGACCTATGAGGGAAGATTGCGAAGACAGGGTTTATTTAGTCTGGAGAAGAGAAGATTGAGAGGGGACATAACAGGTTTCAAGTACATAAAAGGTTGTTGCAAGTAGGAGGAGGGAGAAACCTTTGATGATAGGACAAGAAACAATGGGCTTACATTGCAGCAAGGGTGGTTTAGGTTGGGCATTAGGAAAAACTTTCTGTCT
The DNA here is from genome assembly GCF_028017835.1 of Emys orbicularis. Taxonomy (NCBI): domain Eukaryota; kingdom Metazoa; phylum Chordata; order Testudines; family Emydidae; genus Emys; species Emys orbicularis. Next base: position 34,464,791 of record NC_088691.1, read on the forward strand.
GGAATAAATTGGAATAAATTGCCTGGGGAGGTTGGGAAATCTCCATCAGTGGAGATTTTTAAGAGCAGGTTAGACAAACACCTGTCAGGGATGGTCTAGATAATACTTAGTCCTGCTATGAGTGCAGGGGACTGGACTAGATGACCTCTCAAGGTCCCTTCCAGTCTAATGATTCTATATAACTTATAACTGGTGCCAGGGTTACAGGGCTCCTTAACATGTAACTGATAACACAAAGTAGGCTCTTGTGAGCCTACCACCCAGGACTCAGCTCTCTCTGTGGTGCAGCAGGGTGTGGACTTCAGCCCATGGAGGCCATAAGGTCTCACCCTATCACACGAGCCCAACGTCCATCACCAAAATCCCAGGTGTTTTACCTCTGGGAACCATTCATTTTATTCTCTTAGCCACATTGGAAATTGGGCGCAAGTTGTGACGAATAAACAGCACCCAGTACCTCAGTTAGTAACACCTTCCTCCTCAACCGACTGTGGCTTGAAAGTGCTGCGAGGAAGGCAACAAACTCCCTGTTCTTCTGCTAATTGGCCCATGGGAGAGAAAATTCCTTCCTGACCCCCTAATCAGGCAAGCATCTAGACTTACAGTACAGGCGGGTTTGGTGGGCTGCTCGAACACAGGCAAAAGATGCTCCACGTTGGCCCCCCTCTGGGCTAAATCCTGGGAGCTTGGGAATGCTGGCTAATCAGCACCCCTCCCCATCAGCTGGCCAGTGGGTGCCAGAGATTCCCAGGAGCTACCTATAGTACCTTCTTCCCTTGCTACTGGGACTGTTGTCCTTTCACTCTGGCCCCATCAGGTTCTTCCACCAGTTGATGTGGGTGGCATTTCTTTGAAAGGTACTTGGAAGAATGTTCATTTGTTTAAATTAATTGATCAGTTCCCCACATCACTTTCTTGAATATATACAATCCTGTGTATTTAAAATGTGTTCCAGTGTTAAATTTCCTTTATCTGACCAAACTTATATGTTATAGGTGAGACTTCTAGCACTGCCTGTAATTAAGGTTGCCACTGTTTTCAGTTGCTTATTGCTTTGCTAAACTGTTCAGGTTGGAAACAATAGTATGTGATCATATAATTAAAAATATATCATCATATATATGGACAAGGAGGACTAATTAAGGTTGCACAGGCAGTCTTACTTCTGGCATTTCCTAGCTTTTGAATGCTTGACTTTACAAACATAATGCACTTTTAATGTAGGGGGGAGGGTTGGTCTGTGTAATACATAGAGAGAGAGACACACACACACACACACGATATAAAACTTGTGCACATGTTTAGTTATGCAAACTCATCAGTGGGAGACCAGATGCCATATAACTAGCCACAGACGGCTTTATCTTAGGGCTGTCAAGCGATTAAAAAAATTAACTGCGCGATTAATCACGCAGTTAAACAACAAATAGAATACCATTCATTTTAAATATTTTTGGATGTTTAGTACATTTTCAAATATATTAATTTCAATTACAAGACAGAATACAAAGTGTACAGTGCTCACTTTATATTTATTTTTATTACAAATATTTACACTGCAAAAAACAAAAAAAAATATTTTTCAATTCACTTCATACAAGTACTGTAGTGCAATCTCTTTATCGTGAAAGTTGAACTTAGAAATGTAGAATTATGTAAAAAAAAACTGCATTCAAAAATAAAACGATGTAAAACTTTAGAGCCTACAAGTCCACTCTGTCCTACTTCTTGGTCAGCCAATCACACAGACAAAAAAAGGTTGGTTACAATTTGCAGGAGATAATGCTGCCTGCTTCTTGTTTACAATATCACCTGAAAGTGAGAAAAGGCGTTCACATGGCACTGTTGTAGCTGGCATTGCAAGATATTTACGTGCCAGATGCGTTAAAGATTTATATATCCCTTCATTCTTCAACCATGCTGATGATGGGTTCTGCTTGATAATGATCCAAAGCAGTGCGGACTGATGCATGTTCATTTTCATCATCTGAGTCAGATGCCATCAGCAGAAGGTTGATTTTAATTTTTTGGTGGTTTGGGTTCTGTAGTTTCCGCATCAGAGTGTTGCTCTTTTAAGACTTCTAAAAGCATGCTCCACACCTCGTCCCTCTCAGATTTTGTATGGCACTTCAGATTCTTAAATCTTGGGTTGAGTGCGGTAGCTATTTTTAGAAATCTCATATCAGTACCTTCTTTGCGTTTTGTAAAATCTGCTCTGAAAGTGTTCTTAAAACAAACATGTGCTGGGTCATCATCCGAGATATATGCAGAATGCGGGTAAAACAGAACAGGAGACATACAATTCTCCCCCCCAAGGAGTACAGTCACAAATTTAATCGACACATTGCTTTTTTAACTAACATCGGCATGGAAGCATATCTTCTGGAATGGTGGCCAAAGCATGAAGAGGCATACGGATGTTTAGCATATGTGGCACGTAAATACTTTGCAACGCCAGCTACAAAAGTGCCATGCAAACACCTATTCTCACTTTCAAGTGACATTGTAAATAAGAAGTGGGCAGCAGTATCTCCCATCAATGTAAACAAACTTGTTTGTCTTAGTGATTGGCAGAATAAGAAGTAGGACTGAATGGACTTTCTGTAATCAAAAATAATATAAAGTGAGCACTATGCACTTTATATTCTGTGTTGTAATTTAAATCAATATTGAAAATGTAGAAAAACATCCAAAAATATTTAATAAAATTCAATTGGTATTCTATTGTTATAAGTGCAATTAATTTTGATTAATTTTTTAAATCACGATTATTTTTTTAAGTTAATCGTGTGAGTTAACTGCGATTAATTGACAGTCCTACTTTATATTGGAAAGGAATTTATGTGCTCAGTACACATGTGGATGGTGTATTGAAAATTTCTAAATTTTAAGCTTCATATTTTTATTCACTTCATCAATTGCTCAGTGTTATACAAGTATCCAACATAAAAGATAAAATTAATATAATTTACCACCAAAGACCAGAATAGTGACATAGGAATGGAACTGTATCACATCAGTGTAGGTGCCTTAGGACAGGCAGGGTATTGTTTCTGTTTTGTATTACAGACGTGATCTTTACCTGTTACCATAAATTTACTTGAGGAGTACATTTTTATATGTCAGTTTCACCTGTCAGGCACTTTCAGACTGGTCACCTGCCTCTTCTGTAACGCATAGCCTAGTGCACACTTAACTCTCTAATAGGGAGCATAAGTAAATGCACCAGGACAGTGTGTGGAAGTGGAGGGGGCAAGACAGTTGCTCTTTCATAATCAAACTGCCACAACTGCATCAGGTTCCTTTCTCAGCTATACATTTTGGTGGAGATTATTAAGTTCCCAAAGGAAAATACAATCTTCCATTATAAGGAGTTTTTATTAGAAATCTCCCACGTCTACATGCATTATTAATTTAGACCACTCTGGCAAGGCCTCACAAAGATTAGCAAGAAGGGGATCTATCTTTTTCCCCTGCTGAAGACAAGCAGGACTGGTAAATCCTTTAGCTGAACAGATAACGATTACAAGTCTCAACAGGAAAGCTGCAGTTTTTCAGTTCCTTAAAGGTTGTTCATAATAACAGAACTGACTAACATGGAACACCTACAATATCTATGTTGAGGAAGAACTCTGAATAGAATTCCATCTGGTACCAAGGGATATGCGTTTTGTCTGCAGGGAGGAGCTCTTACACTGATATTCATGTCCATAGCTACCTCTGACCAGGGACAGAATGTTCACTTTCCATTCATAGAAATAACATGATGGCATAATGCAAGCTGACTTACACTGATAGAAAATTATTAAAGTATTTTGATTAGTAACAGATGCAGGTATCTTCAGACATAACAACGCAAATCATCATATGGTCCAGCATGTGATGTTATAAAGTGTGGGTATGTGAGGAGGGAGGGGAAGTTAAATCAGATTTAGCATGGGCAGTAGAAAAGGACATACTGTACTTTGCTCTTCCTGTTGCATTTTTGTGCTCTGAAGAAAAAGGTCACATACCTTCATTACTTGAGTTTGAGGCAACCCACTCCTGTTTGCCAGTGTTTATATTTGTTTAATTATCTCTTAAAGAACTCTAAATAAGCATGGAAATAGGTGGAGTCCATAGCTTGACCGTAGGGGACAGACACACACAGGCAGTTTTGACTTAGTTATAACAAAATTCTAAAATTTGGGGACATTTTTGTGAACACTATCATCTAATGCTGAAATGCAAGGATCCTTCAATGGTGCTTGAATTGAATTCTTAACACTTTCTAAATCCCTCCTCTGTTGATGGAACACACATGTTGTGATATTCCTTGCCTTTTTATAGAACATTCATCACTCGCTTAAATACAAGACATTTTCAGCTAGCTAGAGTTCTGTTTGACTAGAGGAACACACGTCGTTACTGCAAATATTATGCAGCTCCGGAACAGGTTAATTGTGTGCACTGTCCATATGATTCAAGAGCAACAGACAATATTTTGGCTGTACCACAAAAGAATGACAATGTATCTGTCTTGTATTATCTGTACTGTTGTATATACTTACATACCCCATTGCTAAATCACATAGTTGGGGTCTGAAAGTGGCGAGACCTACTTTGCACGTATTTTGTTTGCTTCCATGCCCGAAATAAGAGTGTTTTGTTTGACATGGTTAAATGAAAACGGTGATGCAAAAAGTTCAATCAAGCTCAGACCTTGACAGCAATTTAATTGGTGACGCTGATCCATATCAGGCATACAACGTGCTTGCCTTTGTCTGCCCCCCCCTTTTTTTTAAATCCGTGCTATTTAACACTCTTCCACAAGGCAAAGTACATTCCATCTGACAATTTGCATACATATCTTGCAGGAACAAAATAGGACATTTCCCCATGCCCCGACATATTGCAGTGTAACATAGGCCAATTGGTAAAAGACAACTACTTTATTCTCCCTCCTGAGTCTACTGAGGCTAATACAAGTGTGACCCTTTAATAACATCAGCTCTATTGTTCAGAAAGCCCTCATTTCCCAAGAGAAGGTCTACTCAGAGAAATTATTCTATTTGGGTTTGTTTTAAAGTGTGTCTGCCTAAACTACATCTATATGTTTATACCTCCAATTCTTTTTAACTTTATATTCTAATGTAGCATCAGCTGCATCCTTATATTTCATTCATTTGAATTGATGGCTTATTAAAATATCTGTCTGGGTACAAACTTAGCAGCAGTGAAAAAATTAACCAATCAATAACTTCACAATTTAAATACAGGCAGCAAAACTATAGAGCACTCATATGACTAATGTTTCAGACAATTAAACTTTTCAAATATGTCATCATTTGTTAAAAATCCCCACAAAAATATATTTTACAGATAGTGTGCATACATTGGTGATTAAGCTATGTAGTATTTTCCTTCTGCAGAGCAAACTGACTGCATTTTAAAAAAATATTTCTAACACAGCTTTGCTGTTTATTCTATTTTTACATTGGCATTGAATCTGTGGGGCATCCAATTTGTAAAGTTGTTTATTGCAAAATAAATGAAAGTACAGTGTATAAAAGAGTGAGAGAGAACTAGTGAGCTATGTGATATGAATGGAAGTTGCTAAGAACTGTTGAGAACTTTTTATAATAAAAATAGCATGCCCATTAGTGCAGATAGGTGATGACAATGCGAGTTTAGGAGTTAAAAGGTTTGTGAACTTTATTGGAGTCTGACAGTTGTTTTTAGTTGGGCAATAAAGGATTAAAGAATTGTCATAATGTGTCTAAAATCTTGGAATTTAAGAACCTGATTGTCATAAAGTTAGGCTGGAGTGTCTGCATCTACTTTTGCACATGCACTTAAGGCCTGATCTGCACCAAGAAAACTAGTGGGAGGTTTGCTACAGAGTTCAATGGGTGCAGGATTAGGCTCTTAATGTGTGTGTGTGTGTGCAGGTGGACACTAATTTTTCCAGCTAACCACATTTGGGAAACTTAAAATTAACTGTTTTATATTTCCAAAATACTGAAATTGGGAAATGTACAAAAATATTACAAAGAAAGTATTGTATACTTACTCTTTGTGTTTTTGTATATTTCAGGATGGCAGGGTATTACCCGGGGGTCTTTCAACCCAAAGCTCTTGGTAACTTTTACTCTGTGCAAGGAGGTGTCAGGAAATAAATCAGGGGTGACACAGCCGTCCGACCGATAGATGGCTGGCACAAACAGGACAACACAAGAGTGCTTTCACTTAAAGCTAAACTTTACTTACACTCAAGCACTTACACACGTCCGCAACAAGATTAGTAAAACACCCCCAACCCTTGATAATTACCAAAGCTGAGTGTGGCTCTCGAGTGGCACAGTGGCAGCCCGTCTGCCGGTGGGGAACACAAAATGCATCCAGAGGGAGAGACAATGACATGACAATGACATGTCCCTTAAAGAAAACTTGTCAAGCAAACAGTTCCAATGGGCAAGCAAGAGGCTCCTTCTGATTATTGATTAACCAGGTGCGGGTTTTTCCAGAGTCTGCAGCCTTGAGACCCCAATAGACATTCCGTCGGGTACATCCTGCTCTTTTAAAATGCATGTATCAGCAACTTCAACACAACTCTTATCAGGAAGGACGCGGGGTCAAGCTGCCCTTTCTGAGGCACCCAAAACCCCCTCCCCTCCTGCCTTGGTCAAGCTGAGATTGCTGAATGGCCAATTTACAGGTTGCTGACTAGGCCACCTTTAACAATAAGCCATAGTGGTTTCAAGCACTTTACTGGTTTGCCAAAGTCTCCCCGTACAAGGGGACTGTATTTTGGAATAGAGTTGCCAGCATCCAGTTTTCTACCGGAACACCCGGTCTTATGTTTGTAGGCTGTAAAGTTTTACATTGTTTTATTTTTGAATGCAGGTTTTTTTATACATAATTCTACATTTGTAAGTTCAACTTTCATGATAAACAGATTGCACTACGGTACTTGTATGAGGTGAATTGAAAAATACTCTTTCTTTTGTTTACCATTTTTACAGTGAAAATATTTGTAATAAAAATAATACAAAGTGAGCAGTGTACACTTTGTGTTCTGTGTTATAATTGAAATCAATATATTTGAAAATGTAGAAAAACATCCAAAATATTTAATACATTTCAATTGGTATTCTATTGTTTAGTAGTGTGATTAAACCTGTGATTAATCACGATGAATTTTTTTTAGTTAACCACGTAAGTTAACTGCGATTAATCGAGAGCCCTAATAACGATATCTAACATCTGTGGGCTCCTTGGGGTGTAGGCCAGTGTAAATTATGTTGTAAACTAAAGCACATTGAATACATAGGATAATAAATTAGTGTACTGCTGAGTGCCCTTGACTCTTATTGGCTTCTCTGACAGTTGAGTGTCAGGTGCTCAGAATCAGGCCCTATACAGTTAGCTTTGACAACCAGATAACCTCAAATGAACTGTTCTTTTCTGATAAGCAGTGTGCATTTTAAAAGACATTGCTTTTGAGATATCTGAATGTAAAACAAACGCCTCAAATATTGAAAGGGTGAAAACCTGGTCAGCTTGATTCTTCTTTCATTCCTCTTGATTTGTATTGGACTAAGAGGAGAATTCAGTGGTTGTGTTCTGTTTTAAGCTTACTTTTAATATAAAAATTTATCCGACATTATTTTTTCAAGATCTCCAAAATAATGCATCATTAGGCTAGCAATTAGCATGGAAGTGGCAGCCTCTTTTTAATGAGTAATAAGTATCTTACCATAAACTCTTTAACCTTTTCTAGCAGAGTTTTAGTAATTTTCTAATTCTGTAGTGCACAGTGCTAAGAAATAGGTATTTGAGAAGAAAGTACAGAATAGTCTGTTTTCCTGGCAATATTAAGAAGACACACCAAAAATTTAGAAACTTAGTGTTTCAGTGATACATGGTTCTTACATTAAAAGCTGATTAAATATAACAATATTTTATAATTCACAAACAAATTGCAATGCAGAATCAGACACAGATTTAGAATCACCGCAGCTCACTGTTATGTAGAACCAAATATCTAACCCATTTTGTTTGCAGAGCAATCAACTGGTTTCCAAATGGGAATCGCACATGCTTCATAATTCCCAAGCCAAATTCCATTTGATGTCCAATTTAGCAAATCTTATAATGAAACCTATAACATTACCGAAAATGTGTGGGACAACTCAACTGAAATGATACTACTCATTTCGTTACATTTCAAGAATTTATTGTTGTTTTTTGTTTTGTTTTGTGTATCATCTTTGTTCAATTGAACTGTATCAAGGGTGAAAGTAACTTAAAGTACTTACCGGTACGCTGAAGTCCTGAGCAGCAGGTGGGGCCTCAACCAGAAGAGGTGGGGCCTTTAAATTCTGTGGCCCTTTAAATCAAGATTTAAAGGGCTGGGGCTCTGCTGCGGTAGCGGCGGCTGGGAGCCCCGGGCCCTTTAAATCACCGCCGGAGCCCCAGGGCTCCCGGCCACCACTGCTACCCCAGGGCTCTGGCAGCGGGGCTCTGGTGGCGATTTAAAGGGCCCAGGGCTCCGGCGACTGCCGGGAGCCCCAGGCCCTTTAAATTGCCGGCCTGGGGAAGCTGCCTCCTGCCGGTACGATCGGCTATGTACCGGCTCCTGGTACACCATCCCGTACCGTACTGGCTTACTTTCACCTCTGCTTGGTATACACATTACTGAATTTCCAGACATCTGGAGAGATTGATGTCCCAGCCTTTAGCTCATATATTAGCTGACCCAACTGTCTGACTGAACTGTGTAATGTAACCCTATAGCCATTTGACTCCTACTTCAGCATGCACTGTAGTTATTTATTATCCTCTGTTATAGAATTTAATACCCTTTGGCACACACTTGCATGAATTATAAGAGATTAGCAAATAAGGTCTTTTATTTTCCCTGTGAGACTGAAATTTTGGGTTGTGAAAATTAACAAGCATTATTTTCCCCACCCACCAAATGTTTTAAAGCTCACATTTACAAATCAAATCTGCAACTTGGAAGGAGTGTTTGATCATTTTTTTCAGATATGGGTGGCAAATTTGTGGTTTTGCTGATGGAATATTATAGTTTGGCTTTAAGGATTTCTTTCTTTTTGGCCCTCTTTCTTCCTCTCCCTTTCCCCCATCAACTGGTTGTGTCTCTTTTGACTGGTTATCTCTGTGGACTCATGTTTCTTCTGGTCAGGTCAGGCACCCATAGTTCGATACCAATTTAGTATTTTGGTTATTTAAAATTTTATTTTATTATTTTTAGGCGAGAGCAAAGAAACATAACTTTACAGAGAGGGAAGGATATTTTGAATGAAGATGACTTGGCTATATGGTGATGGAATGCTGCTCTTATTCAAATGAGGCTAACTATAGAGGTTCTCACACAGTTTTCAGCTTTGAATTTAGTCGTTGCTCAGTAGGAATATGCCTCAGTAAGGAGCATGTAAAAATATGTGAGAACCTTTGAATTCAGCACACTATCTATTCTCTCCAGTCGAGATACCAGGTATTTCTAAGGCCCCGGTCATTTTGTATGTATGTGTTGTACAACAATTAAAAATGACATTCACCATGCATTCTCACAGTCTCCTGCTTGTTCCTGGGGTGAATGTATGGTGGTGGGTTTATTTTTCTTCCTTTTTGTCTTCTACTCTCTGCAAACTCCCAAATTGTGGTTGATCTTGGGGGAAGTAATATTGGAAGAAGGCCTTATTGAAGAGATGGCTGTTGCATGTAGACCTGAACATGGTCAGGGTCCATCTGATCTTCTTTTCTAAGGTGATTTCTTCTAGTAAGGGAGCCGCGTAGTCATCCCCAGCTGAAAATACTCTGCCCAATGCACAGAGCTAGTTTTTCAGAAAGTGAGAAAATAGACAAGGATTATCTGTTCCTTCACATTTGTAATCCTATCTGAACACCCCGTTCCCACAAACACACACCATATATCACCCACTCTGATGTGTCCCACTCTACTCCTTCTTCTACCTCTCCCCGCAACAATTTCTACACGCACACACCCAACCCCTGGTGTATCAACTACACCTTCCCACCCACTCCTTGGCATTTCTCTTCAGATGAGTCCAGTTCTGTATAAAACATTTCCCTTAGAGTTCCACTGGGGACAAAAAGGTATATCGTCTAGGTACTAGCAGGATGATGGCTGGCCCCCACCACAATGTGAGTTGGGGGAGAGGCCCACAAGGAACCTCCATCCCTTCACTCATTCCTCAGAGGCTGGCCAGCATTCATTCCACTTTTCACACATTTTTATTTAAATGGACCGGGGGGGAATCATTCTTGGCCTGCACCTTGCATAGACATTTAAATCAGTATGAAGTGGGTGTAAATGCTACCGTTCTGATTTTAAAATGTTTTCTACCTACTTTGCTCTGATGTAAACAAGTGCACAGGGTGATGGTAAATAGGGCCCATGACTCTTAAAACAGGCTCCTCTATATCAACAGAGAGAGAAGGAGCCTCACTCATTTTTTTTCTCACATTTTTTCATTCCCTTTTTCCTTTCAGAGAGGAGTGATTATGCAAAGCTTATGCTTCCCATTAGAGGGTTAAGTGCCATCAATTAACAAAAACAAGTTGTTAATTACACTATAGACCAAGAAAAATAGGAGTGATTTGCACCAAATTTCAGGTTTCTTTGCCCAGCTGCAACAGCGCTAAAGCAATTCAAATAAACGTTGCAGAATTTTCTTCCGTAAGGGCTTGTCTACACTTACAGTACTGCACCTGTCAGCTGCCCAGCTGTAGAGCTTAGTGAAGACACTACCTACACCGACGGGAGAGCTTCTCCTGTCAGTGTATGTACTTCCCAAGAGGCGGTAGCTATGTCAACGGTAGAAGCCCTCCGAACGACATAGCTCTGTCTATACCAGGAGTTCAGTTGATATAACTGTGTTGCTCAGGGGTGTGGTGTTTCTACACCCCTGAGTGATGTAGTTATACCAACATAAGTTTGTAGTGTAGACTAGGGCTAACAAAAAAGGTTTTATTCACTCCCCTCTTTCTGAAAAGTTGCTGAGCCTATTTTGGCTCAAATTTTACAAATATATGCACCTTTAGGAAAAGACAAGGCCTGGAAAACTTGAGCCCAAAAGCTGAAGGTTTCACAAAGGTATAAGTGAAAGAAAAAGGAAGGAGGTTGGAATATAAACTTTCAGGTGTCCCTAACTCAGAGGTGGATCACTAGCAAAAGGTAAATACGTTTATGTGTGCGTGGGCACACACACACACACACACACACACACACACACACATAGTTACAGTTACTAGTCAAGACAATTTTAAAACAAATTTCCTCATATCAGAATGAAAAAATGAATCCTTCTATTAGACTGGATCCACCACCTTAACTGTCAGAGGTTCTGTATACTATCTCTCTACAATGATGTTCAATTCAGCTATATCTTTCAATTGAAATTTATCTCCCTCTCCTTCAAATACTGGGACAAGGCAATAGCTGAGGTTGTCATCACCCTGAAGAGGATAGTCATGCCCCTAATTGCAAGTTTGTCCTTCAATTGAACCTAAGTCAGTTACTATTAAGTCATCTCTAATGATTTACTTCAGCTTTGGCCTGTTGCATTGGAGATCATTTCCCTGACCCATTTAAACTTCCACTATCCATCCATGGTAAAGCAGTTGTAAAATATTTTTCGCTGTGCTTTGCCTGTAATGATTAATACTGAACCAGGTGATGAATGTGAACAAAAGGGTGGCAATTACAATTTCATTAATCACTTAATAATTGAGGTCTATGGCTCAATAGTGACTTTAGACTTTCATATCCAAAAGAATTAAGGAGAAATTTCTATTAATCACTGTGTCCTTACTGCTGACAAGGCCTGTTTCTAACAATAGATATAATCATTTCAAGATGTGCTACAATTAGAGTGAGTATTATAAAGGAGTTCATCATCTGGGCCAACATTCTGGTCCCAGGAGGCTGTAAGGAGCCTCTCTCTTACACCTCTGATTTAACTTTAAGTGCTGTGCATTAAAGTTGTGCCTTTCCATACATTTATAAATGTTTAAAGCCTTTAAAAAATGAACTTGACTTGTGGACTGTATTCAGTACAGGCTGGTGTGTTACAGCATGATCCATCTGAGGTGACCGAGGTGGAAGATAATAATAAAATTAAAATTTAGAGGAAAAATCTGTTTCTCTTCTTTTACTGCTGAAACATTGCACTGTCTCAAATTCTGGCTTCAGGTTCTTCCAAAGACTGCGTGTATATCACATATTTCTTAGTCTTGGGAATCAGGGGAAGAAACCAAAGATGCTTCTGGCCTTACCGATTCGAAGAACAGAATGGCAGAAATAAAGTAGCCTGCATACAAAAGAGGGTAAATGCAGCTGAAGAGATAAATGAAGTCATCAACGTGTTTTATGCTAAACTACATTCTGAAAATAAACACCCTGATGCATGGAGAATTAATAGGATTTTCCAAAATCTACATATTGAATACACAAAGGGATAAACTACAGAGACCCGTACATGAGACTGGGGTAATTGGAGCATTTAAACACTGGGCAACACCTGGTAGAAATGGGCTCCCTGGGAATTGTATACCTTTTGTAAAGAAATGTTGGACTCTATCTTATGCAAAGAGTACAGTGCTGCCTTTGATATTTGCAGGCTACCTGTGTCACTCAGGGATGTCCTCATTTTTGTAATTCTGCAACTTGGCAGAGATGTGGAAATCTGTGGCAATTATCAGCCTACATTTGTAATTAACGCTGATACTAAAAACTGTGCCAAAGTTTTATGTAAAATCCTTGAAGCCATTCTCCAAAAATAAACAGAGCACTTCTAAACATTGGTTTTTCAAAAGCAGCACAGTGTAGATTTTTCAAAGACCCGGCACATAATTCCCATTGAACGTCAGTGGGAATAGGATGGCCAACACTCACTTGTGCCTTTGAAAATGTATTCTACAGTCAAGTTCAAAGACATCAGAACCTTCCTCATCAATATTAGCATAAAGGTAACAAAAAATCAGTAGAAAGAGGCCATACAGTGGCTGTTACACTGATGTAGAAAAGGCTTTTGATAATATGGGACTCAAAGACGACTTTATGTCACTCCATAAAATTTCCTAAAGAAATTCTGCACTTAGATCAAAATTACCTGGATACATAGAATTACACAGTAATTAAAACTCATATGGTATCTGTGACAGATATTTCAAACCCATGCAATATCTTTGGGGACCATATTGTATTAAGTTTATGTGGGCCAGGGATTATATGAAACTCTAGGGGTGAGGGTTACCACAGTTCCTCCAGGAACCAAAAACAGTGAGTGGGATGATTAAGGTGAATCACGTAGGTGGTAAACGCATTCAGGGAGGTACCACCCCTTGAGTAGGTCTGCATATACTGCTTCAAACTGGGTTTTCAGATACCAATGGACAAAGGAAGGGCTTTTGTCGTAAAAATGCTGCTTTCTGATCCTGAAGATCGACAGGACCTTCTGTCCAAGGAGGGGGCCCCAATCCTTGCAGAATGGTGGAAAGACTTTGGTGTGGTATAGCTCCATGAGGCTGATGTGTGAGACTGGTATATTTAGTGTGTGTTTAAATCTTGTTCTGTTTTTTTCTGTAATGCTTTCACCTTACGAATCAGTGTGCTTCCTTAGAGCTATGAGATAACTTGCTGACTGCTGGCAATATACCATTCATAGCCTTTGGAGAGAAAGCAATGCACAGGTGCTGGCCCTTAAGCAGACTGGCTTGCTGGGGTTGACACAGTGTAAGGCAGGGAGTTGTGCAGCTTTAAACCCACCCTGGTCAAGACGGAGTGGGATAAGGGTCCCTGCCTACAGACAGCTGGAGACATGAGACCTGACTTGGAGCTCCTGAAGTGGACCAGGGAAGGAAGGATGTAGATGCAGTTATCCTGAAACTGTGACAAATCAAGGACCTTTTGCATGCATAAAAGAACCCAGATGATCTTTTACCTTTATACATTCATATTGTCTTGCCGTTAGTACCTGCCTTGAGACAGGAATATAGGACTGCAGATACTAAAGCTGGGGAGACAGTTAAAAGATTCTGATTCTTCAATATTTGATGCAGATCAAGCACACTTGAGACACTACACCTTGCAGAAGGAGATAGCAATATATCTAATGATAGAATCAGTTGGAACAAATCTGAAATAATGTCCATCTTGAGTAAAAATTATAGAACTGAGTTTTTGAACTGGCAGTATAAATTAGTAGCAAAAAAGTGTCTTATTCTTGGGTCTCATCCTTGGGCCAGATTGTGGAATCTTTACTGCTAGTGGTAAGTAGTTACATGTGTAGTCCCACTGAAGCCAATGGGACTACTTTTTTGCATAACTACTCATCAGCAGCGTGGGTGATTTTAATAGGGGATTTAATTAAAATCTTGACCCAGTGATTAGGTAAATCAAATCAAATTTGACTGAGGTGGGTGAGGCTAAAGCTCTGAGGTGAAGACAGCATGATGAAGATAAATATATTACCAAGATTATTATTATAACAATAGGTTGCAAATAATTGTCTTACTGAATTTAGTCTTTTTTTCTGCTGTCAGAATTATTATACAATTTCCTCAGTAGTATTTACTATTCCTATTATTTTTATGGGTTTCTTTTTTTTTTTTTTTTAGTTTTCTGGAGAAATGGACAATTTGCTGTGAATATATAGTCCTTTTTTTTTAAAATTTGAGCTGTATTGGTCACTTGTGATTGGTCACATCTTGGTGTTTCTATTTCCTTATTGGCTGGGTATAAATCAGAGGTGGGTTTCATGAAGCCCCTGGGTCTTTGGCTCTTTCGGGGGGCGAGAGCAGAAAAACGGGATTAGGAAACCTTGGAATTTTTTCTTTCTGGGCTACAAAGTTGTTGTCAGAGCATCATAGCTGGAAAATGTTACGTTGCTGTAAATATTTCTCTACTGGTTGCAGTGTTTACAGTAGTTTTCTCTCATCTAATTTACACAAAGAAAATCAATGTGTGAGATCCTAGTTATGAGAAGTGTGATTAGATTCATGCCTGGCTCATTTAATTGCCTCTGCAGGAGGGCTGTGTTTGGAAGTTTGAAGAATGCTGTCCTTTTATGTCCAAGCATAGTCATATTTCCTCTAAATTACACCAGTGCTAGTGCTAACGTGTGAGTGTGTGAGAATGAATTTAGCTTTCCACGAGCATTTGTACATATAAAACTCAGCTGCTTGAAATTGTGAAGAAAGGACACATACAAAAAGTATGGGCATCGTTGGAGCAAATCGATTTTTGAATTCAAGTGAATATTAATGGAATTTTTGTGCAGTATTCCCCAATGCTAGTTTTGATTTTCACTCATTATCAGTAGATATGTCCAAATAGCACGAATGCTATTGCCTTATACATATCTCAACATTTGGGATAAATTTGCCACTAATGAATTACAGACTAATAAAGTATAGGACAGATGAAATCCTTCAGAACACTGCACTGCAAAGCACATATTTTCACTGAAACATTTGAAAACTGGGGTAGAGATGAGATTGTAAGGAGTGCCAAAATAGTGCAGGGAGAAGGGGATTAGAATTTCTGAGTTGCTTGGTTTACTGCTAGTTGTTTATATTGAATGATATTGCTGCACTTTAGTTATGTTTGGACATTAATTTTGTTGTAAGTTTAAGTAATGGCAAGGGCATTTTGAGCATATGGTACAGGGCCCTTTTTAGCATTTATATTAATCTGAATAAATAAATCATTTGAGAGCTATAGATTTTAAAATTTAACTGCTAGCATACATAAGTATAGAGTTTTGTTAGTGGTGCCCGTGTATATCCATTTTTAAGTAACTTTTGTCCTTCATTCCTGTCTCTTAATTTTGAAGATGGGGGGAGAGGGTTTTAAAACTTATTCCTGAACTGTATTAAATATTCCTGTAGAACAACAATACAGAAAAACACATAATCTGTGTAGATATGCTTCTGTTGATTGCAAAGGAATATTTTAGCTTCAGTAAATGAAAACGGCTATTTGCATTCTTGTTGTTCACTTATGTTACTGTTTTATTGCAAATGTCTGCAGGTTTGAGAGACACAAAGCAGCATTTAAAGTGTGCATTTCAAAGTTATCAGCATGAAATAGGGCCACCCTAAGATGATCTGTAATTTTAAATGATATTGTAGACAACTGAAAAAGTCTTTTTCAAAACACAATAAACAAAGAAACAAAAGTCTATTTTATGCAGCATTATGGAAACAATTAAGCATGAAAAAAATCTCTCATGCTGACACCAAATGTATTCAGAAAACAGAAATGAATTTTTGAATTGCCTACTTACTCTTACAATACAATTTGGCAAACCCAAGGTTCTGAGCACTAGGCTTATACTGTGCTTTGAAAAAGCTGTTTATTTTTTCATGCATCTAATATTGTTGGGTAGTTTTTATTGCCGGTGAAATTACCTGAAGAAATTGGGCTCTCCAGCTAGCTCTGAGATTGTGGGTAATCAATTTCACCGTGTTTGCTGCTACTTTTTGCTTTCCCCTCTTCTCCTCTGTGTGGCTTGAACTTACTTTATGGCAACCTTGCTTCCTCTTTGTCATCCTGTCTCTGACTTTTCATCAACTCTGTGTGCTTTATTAAACCAGTCTTCTGGGAGGCAATTCAGGCACTCCTCAGTACAAAGGTGATGGAATCCCCCTCAGGTGAAATAAAAGCGAATGTGGTGGTATACACATATAAGGTCAGTACTGAAACAAAAATAACTCGCTGTTACTACTTTGATATATTGTCCACTACAGAATACTTCAAACTTTGCATTATTTGTTTTAGTTGTTTATTAGTGACTCTTCCTTCAATGCTAGTTGCTTGAAATCTGTCCTCTTCTGAAAATATGTTTCTACACATCTGTAATTGGGATCATATTAATTCTCATTCTTTGTTAGAGATTTGTGTTCATATAGATATCAGTGGTATTGAATTATTTAGAATTTTGATTGACTTTTTTCTGTAGTTGTATAGAAGTAATCTGGTTGGATGGATCTCTGTTGCTGGTGGAGTTTTTCTCTGTGTGTACTGATCATTTTTAGCTTGCTTTCTTTAAGTTTGCTGACCTGTATGTTGGCATGTGTACTTTGAGCACTCTGATGGTTAGAACATGGCAGTAGCTCATTCTTAAAGTTTGATTCTATGTAAACTTTCTATGTAATAGACAATTTTCATAGACAGACTCCTTAAAACCAAGGATGATTACATGAGATTGGTATTCTGACATTCTTATGTGTATGTTATATGAATGGGCAGAAGGGGAGGGTGGTGAAGTAGCCAACAGCTAGAAAGAAAAGTGTTGAAGGAATTACTGTTACTCTTCAAGCAAATGCCATGCCTTATGCTCTTCCTCTATTATACATTGTTTGTGAACAATAAGAAGCATGTGTTCCATATTGACCCTGTGTCCTGTTTATTCCCCAGATATGTAACACAGCTCAGAAATTATCAAAGCTGTATACATTACATAATATAGCCATCTAATACTTGCAAGATTCACTTTGTATTAAATCAGACCATACTTACAATAACAATCCCCGTGAAAGGAATTTTAAAAATTTTTAAATGATGGTCTTCCTTGCCCTGCCAACAACTTGAACAGTGAAGTAGAACAAAAGGGAGGAAAAAGCCCATTTTATCCCCGTACTAATAGATGCACGCACACACCTGAATGATTATATACATAGCAGCAGTCCTTAGAATTGCACGAGGGGTGGGGTTTCCTTGTGAGAGGATACTTATGTATAACATAAACAGAGAGCAGTAGTGTACATGATAATGGATAGTTGTATAAATATTTTATTGATATGAGTTTGGGATGGGTTAGAGTTGGGGCATGAGTGGCTCCAGTTCTGGTGCTCCCAGGGGTAAAGGAGCATAGCATAGCAGAGATCAGTAATATTTCTCATTGAAATATCTGTCTCTTGTAAGGATCCAGGACGTCAGAAGCAGTGTCATGGTGCCTCACTTGCATCTGACTATTGCAGTTTGGGATCCTGCTGACAGATAATAAATACAGTGTAGCAAAGAGATGTCATTAGGATGACACATTTCACCCAACTTGTAAATGACTGTGATTCATTAGTGCCAGGAATATACAAGAAATGTTGATATATAATGCAGTCTGAGGCTCTGCAATCATAACAGAGCAAGAATAAAAAAGATTTTACAAGGAGGGAGGAAGTCCTTGTAATATCAGTTGAAATTATTATTAGCATAGGTGCCAACTTTCCCCAGTGCTGGTGGGGGCTCGTGCCCCCCCGCCCCAACTCCACCCTTTCCCTGCCCCGCCCCCATTCCAACCCCTTCCCCAAAGTTCCTGCCCCAACTCCACCCCCTCCCTGCCCCTTTGGACCCCTTCCCCAAATCCCCGCCCCGACGCCGCCTCTTCCCTGAGCGCGCCACGTTCCCCCTCCTCCCCCCTCCCTCCCAGCCGCACAAAACAGCTGTTTTGTGGTGCAAGCACTGGGAGCTAGGGGGAAAAAGCGGGCAGGCGGCGCGCTCAGGGCAGGAGGTGGAGGTGAGCTGAGGTTGGGGGGGCGGGTCTGGGAGCTGCCAGTGGGTGCAGAGCACCCACCAATTTTTCCCCGTGGGTGCTCCAGCCCCAGAGCACCCATGGAGTTGGCACCTATGATTATTAGTGTTTATTTAAACACAATAAAAAAAGCATATATAACAAGAGGAAAAACATAAATATTGAGAAATAGCATGTAAAACAGTGAACTCTATTCTGTGTGTGTGTGCATAAATATATATAAAGATAGGATTAGCCAGTATTCATTTATATTAGCATAACATCCTTTCCCATTTCTCCACAGCATTTCTTTCCATTCACTGCACTTCCATATGATAGGATACATGCATTGGAAATATATATACCATGAGATTTATTTGACATGTTCAAGATTATCCAAAGGATTTATATGTTTCTTCTCTTGCGAGAGACTACTTTGGCCAATCCTGTGAAGACAACACATGTCCATACCCTTATGCACTGTGGGTAGTCCCAATTAAGTCAATTGGAACTACTCGCAGTGTATAAAATTAAGCACATGTATGTGCTTACAGGATCAGGGCCCGCCAGCCCAAGATATTATTTGTTATTATTTTATTAAACTTATGTACAAATAGTCTCATTTATATGTTTGATTATTAATTGCAAAAGATGCAGAATTGGTTATCTGTTGCAAAAGACGTGGAATGTTATCACATAAAGTTGTCCTTTAAGAAGAACACATACTGTACTTACAATATTATATTTATACTGTGAGAGCCCTGCAGAACTCATTTTCTCCTCATTCATATTAGGCTTTAGATTATTTAACCTAATTTCAACAAAGACCATAACAGTAACTAATAATAACTAGCGCTTATATGAGATATTTATCTGTAGTTCTCACATTTAGAAAAAAGAATAAGTACAGTAACTCCTCACTTAACGTTGTAGTTATGTTCCTGAAAAATGTGACTTTAAGTGAAGCGATGTTAAGCGAATCCAATTTCCCCGTAAGAATGAATGTAAATGGGGGGATTAGGTTCCAGGGAATTTTTTTTTTGACATACAGTACAGTACTGTAGTTGGGAGGTGCCCCCGCTTTACCCTACACAGGCACAGCCCACTGGCACTGCAGACAATGAGGCAGGCAAGGAGGCTGAAGGTGCTGTAGGCTAGGAGAAGCACGTTGCGCAGTAGCAGTGGCAGCTTCCCCTACTTTGCAAGCACCAGGGGCGGGGGGCTCAACCCTCAGCCCGCCCACGCCACCCCTTCCCCCAAGCCCCCACCCTTAACCCGCCTCTACTCCCTCCCTCACCCTTTACTCTGCACGCCACGTCCATGCTCCTCCCCCTTCCCTCCCCTGCCTCTTGCCCGTGGCAATCAGCTGGTTTGCGGCGTTCGGGAGGCAGGGGAGGGAGGGGGAGCCTGCGCGCCGAGTCCTCGCTCTTCCCCCCTCCCTCCTGAACGCCACAAGCCAGCTAATTGCTGCGGGCAGGAGGCGGGGGGAGGAGGCAGATCCGCTGGGTCTGCCGGTGGGCGGGAGGCACTGTGGGGGGGTGTATGTGTAGGGGAGATGATAGGGGGGCTGCCAGCTGTGGACAAAGCAGACAGCCAAACGATGTTATAGTGAAGCATTGCACAACTTTAAATGGAGCATGTTCTGTAATTGAGTAGAGACGTAAGATCGAAACAACGTTAAGCGAGAGGACGTTAAGTGGGGAGTTACTGTATCTGTCTTCCCATTTTATACTCGAGGTAACTGAGGCTCCCTAGACCATCTTTCCTTCCCTATCTTTTAGCATCATGTACTTTATGGCCTACCCAGCACTATGGTTTGTGGATATTTCCCCCCCCACCCCTTTTCCTTGCTTCCTTTAATTCAGGATTTTGAGTTCAGTGTAAGCTTTGGCTGCATTTCAGATGGTGATAGTGTTCCATTATCTTGTTTTCCATTTTGGCAAATGATATATTTGTGTGTGTGCCTATAAATTCTGTGCCCACAGTATATGATACCAGCTCTCCAGTGTTGTACGTATGCTGTTTTGCTAAATGATTCTTAGCAATAGATATTCCATCTTTTATTGTTTCTGCTCAGTGCTTCACTTTAATGTTGAAATTGTGACTTATTTTCCCTTGAGTTTGTTTTTCATTATCTATGGGTGCTATCCCTGGAACAACTTGGCTTTAAACTAGCTTGGAAAGAATACGGTGATTTCAATAAAAGTAATTCTTGTGTCAAGGCACAGGCATGTCATGAGTTGTAAATTAGATTTTACTGCTAACCCTTTGCCAGAATTTTACTTGCTGGTCTGTGCAATTCCTTGGTGGTGAGCAAAGTAGTTTCTCAGCTATTGTTTAAACAATTAGGGATGTAATTCCTGTACTGAAAGAGAAGGAACTTGTCATTCTTTTTTCTTCTTTATTTTATTTTGTTTTTAACTGTGTTTTTCTTAAAAACACAAGTGAAAATATATCTTTATAAATCTAATACTACTCATTACCATTCCTTTTCAAGTTTAAACATGTTCCCCAATGCAAAAATAATGGGGGAAAGGCTCTATTTAAATGCAGACATCGCAAAAATTAAAAATACTGTGGTATAAATATTTTGCTGTTAGACCTCCAGAAGGAAGGTTGTGGCCAGGAGATGGGGTTTTAGCCAGTGTGTTATTGAACTTCAGCTTTTCTCAGCTGTGAAATGGTCACTAGGGGGGCTGTGCAACCAGGGCCGGCTCCAGGGTTTTGGCCACCCCAAGCAGCCAAACAAAAAACAAAACAAAAAAAGCCGCGATCTGCAGCGGCAATTTGGCGGGAGGTCCTTCGCTCCGAGCAGGAGTGAGGGACCGTCCGCCGAATTGCCGCTGAACAGCTGGACGTGTCGCCCCTCTCCGAAGTGGCCGCTCCAAGCACCTGCTTGGTAAGCTGGTGCCTGAAGCCGGCCCTGTGTGCAACTGAATGAAAACTAGAATTCCTTCCAGGCTGTTCAGACTTACTCTAGTTGCCAAGCTGAGAATATGGGCTGGCACAAAGATGTCTCCAGACCTCCCTGTGCTCCATCCATTCTTGTGCTGAGTGGAGTTGGAGAGGAATGGAGAATTTGTGCCAATTAAGAAATGATGGTTTCTTTGTTAGCATTTTAGCCCTTAATAATAAGGCATTTTTCCTCCCCTGGATATTATCAGTCACTATTGCACACCTTTACTTACAGAAACTAATCATTTCTAGTTATGCAACACAGCTGATAGTATATGTGTATTGCATATTAAGGGAAAATTCATTGTAGTTTCTTTGAAGTATGGCAAGTAAAAATATTTTTCCATTTTGCTGCTAATACTTTGGAGCCTCTGGTGCATGTAGGAATTGCTGCATTCTCTTTTCTCTCCTTGGCTAATGGTCAAATTAGATTAGACTATCAGTTTTAAAGATATTAAGACAGTGGTTCTCAAACTTTTGTATTGGTGACCCTTTCACATAGCAAGCCTCTGAGTGCAACCCCGCTAATAAATTAAAAACACGTTTTTATATATTTAACATGATTATAAATGCTGGAGGCAAAGCGGGGTTTGGGGTGAAGGCTGACAGCTTGCGACCCCCCAGGTAATAACCTCGCGACCCCATGAGGGGTCCCGACCCCCAGTTTGAGAACCCCTGTATTAAGATATACATTATAATGAAGTTAAAAAACTAGACAACTGCTTGATGTTTCGTGCCTTCGAAAAAATGACTTCATAATGTTGATTTAAGTGAAAAGTATAGGACTGGGATCCAGCACTCCACGGTCCTTTTGCTTACTCTGCTTTACATTATGGCTTCACATTATGAGCCAAATCTTTCTTAGCTTGCTGACATAAGTAATCCTGCTAACTTCAGGTGGGACTGTTCACATGAATTGGGCAAGCAGGCTGTAGCCCAATATCTTTGTACCTTGATTTAGCAACTTTGAAATTATTAATATTTATTATTAATTCATGCTAATGCCCCCTAGGGGCCAGAGTTTTAAAGGTATTTAGGTGCCTAAAGGTGTAGTAGATAGGTGCCCAGTGGGATTTTCAGCAGTGCTTAGGTTGAAATCAATGACAGTAAGGTGCCTAAATGCTTTTGAAAATCCTACTAGTCACTCCTATCTTCATCTTTATGTGACTAAATACTTTTGAAAATCTGGCCTTAGGTGCTTTGCAAACCCCAAGAAGGATGGTCCTTGCTCCAAGGACCTCACAATCTAAGGACAGACAAGTAGAAAGAGGCAGGGGAAAGGAAATGAGAAGAGCAACAATTTACAGATCACATACAATCAAGCTGAGTGCATATATAATATAAGCTTCACTGCAGCACTGGGTATTTAAAAAAGAGATTTAAATGTGGACAGAGTAAAGCTTTGCAAGTGAGCTCAGGAGCTATATTCACACCTGCAAACAATGGGCTTTGGGCATTGCTACACACCATATATTTTCTGACTTGACTAGTAGCCAGCACGTTAGTGTTACATCTTCATGACTATTCAAGCTATCAATGAGAATAGACATGAATGTTTTTTGATACTTGTCTGGCTTGTCAAGAGAGTCAAGTCCTTTGTATATTTGTATTCTGAATGGACGTTTCGAGCTAACGTCTAGCTGTCAAGTGTTGTGTCCCAGGTTACTGAGAGAATTTTAATTAATGGTCACTGTTAATGTTAAAAATAGTTTGATTACCAGTATCCCTGGTTATCTAAACCACAGTCCCAAAACATGGGGTTATCTGTTCTGGCATTCGTCATTTCCAGGTTATACCTGAGATATCACTATAGAACGTGTTTGTTCTCTGAGTTCCTCAAACACCAGTCAGGGAGGTGGAGGGAATTTTCCTGGATATCACACAAGACTTTTGAGGTTAGGACATCATTTCAGAAATAGACCCTACTTATTTTCTAGTTAGCAGAGCTCTCTTGTTACAAACTCACAACCTAATTTTAGAAGGTAAATGGAGAATGACAGAACTAGCTGAAAGCAAAGATACATTACTATTTCACAGAAACCATGAAAATATCTATATATAAAATATTCTTGGTTTTTTCCCCTGTTTTGCTCCATTATGACTGAGACAATAGCCAGGCTGATCTATACTGTAGCCCATGAGCAGCCTACATATACAGTTGTGGGGAACGCGGTATTCAGTATAATTCTTGAAGGATCTTTCCCCCCTGGAATGAGTATGTGATACATGAACTGCAGTTATCAAAAGCGTTTCACTTAAGCAGTGTGTAATCACTGCTGAGATCATGAAAATACAAAATACAGTAGTATTTTTATTCTATTAATACATAATGCACATGCTATGACAGCATCTGCCAAAACGTCTCCAGTCGAGATGTATCTGCATCACATTCCGATCAGATGCTTTCAGCATCAAGCTGTACAACCAACACAAAGTAATTTTTCCCACCTAAATATCCCCATCAGACAGGAATTAAATATTAAGCTTAAACATTTATAAAATCTGATTTAATGAGAGCTTTAAAACTTTTCTAATAAAATATAGATTGCATTTTTTTGTTTTTACTAAAACAAAGCTTGAGCTGCTGAAAAATAGCACTATACATGCACACACACACACACACACACACACACACACACACACACACACACACACACACACACACACATATATATATAAACTCTCCTATTGCTTGACAAGTGATGGAGAATGAAAAAAAAATGACCATCTGTCCCCTGTTCTTCCTTTTTCAATCACCATCTTCCCTTTCATTCAGACCTGTAAGCTGTGCATCATCTTTAACTGGGTTGTCTCAGATATTCTCATAACAAGGTGTGTATAAATCTTGCTGATTCTTCCTGCATAACATTTCTTAGATGTGGCCCTTCCCCTCTACAAATACATGTCCAGGTCTCATTATCTTGAGGACTGCAACCTCCTCTTCTTCAGCCTTGATAAATGCTATCTTTCACCACTTTTAGAGATTAAAAATGCTGTTGCAAAGATAATTTCCTCAGATCATCACTTTGACCATGTCACTGCTGTATTTGCGTCTCTCCACTGGCTCCCCTTTTTTCCATAGCATCAATCACAAACTGCTTGTGTTCACTCTTATGGCCCTTCATGGTCTATCCCCACATCACCAAACTTCTCTCCTACATTATTTCAATGTCGACTCCATCCTTTGTTCTGTCAGTGATACCAACCTGCATCATCCACTTGTTACATTTTCAAACAAGCACCTTTGTGCTTTCTCCCATGCTGACCCTCATGTTTGGGAGGAGTTCCCCATACATATTTGGAAAGCCATCTCATTATCCTCCTTAAAACTCGCCTTTGCTTGTGATGTCTACAAAAATCTTGACATCAGTTAAGCAGCTGTGTGCTGAAACCACTGCTTGTCATGCTGACTGTACTGTTTTCTTGTGCTCCCGTCTCTCTCTGTACTCACCTGTTATCTCTTATACTTAGTATGGTCTTTGGGGCAGGGACCGTCTTTTTATTGTGGGATTGTACAGCACCTAGCTCAACAGGGTTCTGGTCCATGACTAGGGCTCCCAAAAGGTAAGGATGGTCCAGTAATTAGGATGTGAGCTTGGAACTTGGGAGACCTGGATTCAGTGGCCTTTACTTTAGTTTCACCATACATTTTCAATGTGAGCTTGAGCCATATCACTTGGGGCCAGATACACAGAGGTATTTAAATGTCTCAAGATGTAGATAAGTACCTAGTGGGATAGTGAAATCTCCTAAACATATGAGCCATGGGAGTTAGGTGCCTAACTTCTTTAGGTGCTTTTGAAAATCCCAATAGGCTTCTGTCAGCATCTTTAGGCACCTAAATACCTGTGAAAATCTGGTCCTTAGTCTCTCTATGCCTCAGTTCCTCATTGACAAAATGAGGAAAACAGCACTTTCCATCCTCACAGAGATGTTGTGAGGACAAATACATTAAAGACTGTGAAGCATTCAGATACCATAGTAATGAAGGGCATATAAGTACCTAAGATAGACTGTGCCATAATAGAAATTAATAATAATAACAACAACAAGGGCTGTGAAGCGATAAAAAAAAATAATTGTGATTAATCGCACTGTTAAACAATAATAGAATACCATTTATTTAAATATTTTGGATGTTTTCTACTTTTTCAAATATATTGGTTTCAATTACAACACAGAATACAAAGTGTACAGTGCTCACTTTATATTTATTTTTTGATTACAGGTATTTGCACTGTAAAGAAACAAAAGAAATAGTATTTTTCAATTCACCTAATACAAGTACTTTAGTGCAATCTCTTTATCATGAAAGTTGAACTTACAAATGTAGAATTATGTAAAAAACCCTCTACATTCAAAAATAAAATAATGTAAAATTTTAGAGCCTGCAAGTCCGCTCAGTCCTACTTCTCATGGCATTGTTGTAGCCAGCATCACAAGATATTTACGTGCCAGATGTGCTAAAGATTCATATGTCCCTTCATGCTTCAACCACCATTCCAGAGGACATGCAGTCATGCTGATGAAGGGTTCTGCTTGATAACAATCCAAAGCAGTGTGGACTGATACATGTTCATTTTCATTATCTGAGTCAGATGCCACCAGCAGAAGGTTGATTTTCTTTTCTTTTTTTTGGTGGTGGTTCAGGTTCTGTAGTTTCCACATCGGAGTGTTGCACTTTTAAGACTTCTGAAAGCATGCTCCATACCTCGTCCCGCTCAGATTTTGGAAGGCACTTAAGATTCTTAAACCTTGGGTTGAGTGCTGTAGCTATCTTTAGAAATCTCACATTGGTATCTTCTTTGTGTTTTGTCAGATCTGCAGTGAAAGTGTTCTTAAAATGAACAACACGTGCTGAGTCATCATCCAAGACTGCTATAACATGAAATGTATGACTGAATGCAGGTAAAATACAGCAGGGGACATACAATTCTCCCCCAAGGAGTTCAGTCACAAATTTAATTAATGCATTATATTTTTAACGAGTGTCATCAGCATGGAAGCATGTCCTCTGGAATGGTGGCCGAAGCATGAAGGGGCTCACAAATGTTTAGCATATCTGTCATGTAAATACCTTGCACTGCCGGCTACAAAAGTGCCATGCAAATGCCTGTTCTCATTTTCTGGTGACATTGTAAATAAAAAGAGGGCAGCATTATCGCCCGTAATTGTAAACAAACTTGTTTGTCTTAGCGATTGGCTGAACAAGAAGTAGGACTGAGTGGACTTGTAGGGTATGAAGTTTTACATTGTTTTGTTTTTTAGTGCAGTTATGTAACAAAAAAAATCTACATTTGTAAGTTGCACTTTCACAATAAAGAGATTGCATTAAGGTACTGGTATGAGGTGAATTGAAAAATACTATTTCTTTTGTTTATCATTTTTACAGTGCAAATATTTGTAATAAAAATAATAACTTTGTTTTCAATTACAACACAGAATACAATGTATACGAAAATGTAGATATCATCCAAAATATTTAATAAATTTCAGTTGGTATTCTATTGTTTAACAGTGTGATTAAAACTGTGATTAATCATGATTCATTTTTAAATCATGATTAATTTTTTGAGTTAATTGTGCAAGTTAACTGTGATTAATCAACATCCCTAATAATAAACCATAATCCTGAAACTGGACCGTAAAACCATGAGTTCACATTGAGAGAATATGGCAATAGAGAAAGGAGTGTGGAGAGTATATCTTAAGAGTACTTAAGTGTTAAGGCTGACTATTGTTATTAACAATATTGAATGCTTTGCCCATCTACAGGATCTTTCATACAGGATATCAAAGTGATTTACAAAAAAAAAAAAATGAATTAAGAATGTGAGGTAAATACGTGTTATTACCCTGGCTTTATAGAGTAGAAAACTGAAACGGAGATCTTTCCCCAGTTCGCCACACCCATTTCCTGCAGGCATAAAGCAGGGAGGGAGGAAACTCTAGGTTTTAGGAAGAGACGTGTAATAGTTATGGGGGATTTGATCATTAGAAGCATAGATAGCTGGGTTTGCGATGACTGGGAGAACCGCATGGTGACTTTGCAAAGGTTGTGGCTCTCTCGAGACATCTAGATAGACTTATGTGTAGTGCTGGTGAGGAGCGGGTGGTTGTGGCACATGTAGGTAACAATGACATAAGGAAGAGTAGGAGAGAGGTCCTGGAGATTGAAGTCCAGGACCTCCATGGTAGCATTCTCTAAAATGCTTCCAGTTCCATTTGCAGGACCAGTTAGACAGGCAGAACTGCAAGGTGTCAATGCGTGGATGAGATGATGGTGTAGGGAGGAGGGGCTTAGATTTATTAGGAACTGGGGAAACTTTTGGGAAAGGGGGAGCTTATACAGGAAGGATGGGCTCCACCTAAACCAAAATGGAAACAGATTGCTGGCACTTAACATAAAAAAAGGTCGTACAGTTTTTAAACTAAGGGCTGGGGGAAAGCCTACAGGTGTGGAGGAGCACATGGTTCGGACAGCGACATCCCTTAGTGGAGGATCTATTAATGGAGATTCTCTATGTCCTAGTAAGGAAGAGAGGATGGAAGATGATAAAATACGGGTAGGATCTGATGAGAAACAGTCAAATGAAAAAGAGTCCCATTCAATTATATCATATAGCAGACAGCTAAAAAGTGACAAGTTTTTATAGTGCTTATATAAAAATGCTAGAATTCTAAATAATAAGATGGGTGAACTAGAGTGCCTCATATTAAATGAGGATATTGATATAATAGGCATCACAGAAACTTGATGGAATGAGGATATTCGATGGGACACAGTAATACCAGGATATAAAATATATCAGAAGGATAGAACAAGTTGTGCTGGTGGGGGAGTGGCATTATATGTGAAAGAAAGCATAGAATCAAATGAACCAAACTGTATCATAGAATCTCTCAGGATATTAATTCCATGCTCGAATAATAAGAATATAGCAGTAGGGATATACTACTGATCATCTGACCAGGACGATGATAGTGATTGCGAAATGCTTAGGGAGATTAGAGAGACTATTAAAATTAAAAACTCAATAATAATGGGGGATTTCAACTATCCCCATATTGTCTGTGTACATGTCACCTCAGGATGGGATGCAGAGATAAAGTTTCTTGACACCTTAAATGACTGCTTCTTTGAGCAGCTAGTCCTGGAACCCACAAGAGGAATTCTTTATTTAATCCTAAGTGGAGCACAGGATCTGGTCCAAGAGGTGAATATAGCTGGACTGCTTGGTAATAGTCACCATAATATAATTAAATGTAACATCCCTGTGGCGGGGAAAACACCACAGCAGCCCAATCTGGTAGCATTTAATTTTAGAAAAGGGAACTACACAAAAATGAGGAACTTAGTTAAACAGAAATTAAAAGATACAGTGCCATACAGTGCCATAAGTGAAATCCCTGCAGACTGCATGGAAACTTTTAAAGAGGCTCAACTTAAATGTATACCCCAAATTAAAAAGCATAGTAAGAAAACCAAAAAAGTGCCACCATGGCTAAACAACAAAGTAACAGAAGCAGCGAGAGGCAAAAAGGCATCCTTTAAAAAGTGAAAGTTAAACCGTAGTGAGGAAAATAGAAAGGAGCATAAACTCTGGGAATGAAGTGTAAAAATATAATTAGGCCAAAAAAGAATTTGAAGAACAGCTAGCCAAAGACTTAAAAAGTAACAGCATTTATTTTAAGTACATCAGAAGCAGGAAGCCTGCTAAACAAGTAGAGCCACTAGACAATCAAGATGCTAAAGGAGCACTCAAGGACAATAAGGCCATTGCAGAGAAACTAAATGAATTCTTTGCATCGGTCTTCATGGCTGAGGATGTGAGGATGATTCCCAAACCTGAGCCATTCTTTTTAGGTGAGAAAT
Organism: Emys orbicularis; assembly: GCF_028017835.1. NCBI lineage: Eukaryota > Metazoa > Chordata > Testudines > Emydidae > Emys > Emys orbicularis. The sequence goes on from NC_088691.1 coordinate 34,494,164, forward strand.
CTGAGGAACTGTCCCAGATTGAGGTGTCATTGGAGGAGGTTTTGGAACAAATTGATAAACTAATAAGTAGTAAGTCACCAGGACCAGGTGGTATTCACCCAAGAGTTCTGAAGGAACTCAAATGTGAAATTGCAGAACTACTAACTGTATACTGTAACCTATCATTTAAATCAGCTTCTGTACCAAAGGACTGGAGGATAGCTAATGTGATGCCAGTTTTTTTTAAAAGGGCTCCAGAGGTGATCCCAGTGATTACATGCCAGTAAGCCTGACTTCAGTACCGGGCAAACTGGTTGACACTATAGTAAAGTACGAAATTGTCAGACACATAGATGAACATAAGTTGTTGGGGAAGAGTCAGCATGGTAGTTGTAAAAGGAAATCATGCTTCACCAATCTAGTAGAATTCTTTGAGGTCAACAAGCATGTGGACAAGGGGGATCCAGTGGATATAGTGTACTTGGATTTTCAGAAAGCCTTTGACAAGGTCCCTCTCCAAAGGCTCTTAAGCAAAGTAAGCTGTCAAAGAGAAGAGGGAAGGTCCTCTATGGATTGGTAACTGGTTAATAGATAGGAAACAAATGGTAGGAATAAATGGTCAGTTTTCAGAATGGAGAGAGGTAAATAGTGGTGTCCCCCAGGGGTCTGTACTGGGCCCAGTCCTATTCAACGTATTCATGAATGATGTGGAAAAAGGGGTAAACAATGAGGTGGCAAAATTTGCAGATGATACAAAACTACTCAAGATAATTACTTCCAAAGCAGACTGCTAAGAGCTACAAAGGGATGACACAAAACTGGATGACTGGGCACAAAATGGCAGATGAAATTTAATGCTGATAAAGGCAAAATAATGCACATTGGAAAACATAATCACAGCTATACATATAAAATGATGGTGTCTAAATTAGCTGTAACCACTCAAGAAAGAGATCTTGGAGTCATTGTGGATAGTTCTCTGAAAACATCCACTCAATGTGCAGCGGCAGTCAAAAAAGTGAACAGAATGTTGGGAATCATTAAGAAAGGGATAGATAATAAGACAGAAAATATCATATTGCCTCTATATAACTCCATGGTACTCCCACATCTTGAATATTGCGCGCAGATGTGGTCGCCCCATCTCACAAAAGATGTATTGGAATTGGAAAAGATTCAGAAAAGGGCAACAAAAATGATTATGGGTATGGAACAGCTGCCATATGAGGAGAGAATAAGACTGGGACTTTTCAGCTTGGAAAAGAGATGACTAAGAGGGGATATGATAGAAGTGTATAAATCATGACTGGTGTGATGAAAGTAAATAAGGAAGCGTTATTTACTCCTTCTCATAACACAAGAACTAGGGGTCACCAAATGAAATCAATAGGCAGCAGGTTTAAAACAAACAAAAGGAAGTATTTGGTCACACAACACACAGTCAACCTGTGGAACTCTTTGCCAGAGGGTGTTGTGAAGGCCAAGACTATAACAGGGTTCAAAAAAGAACTAGATGAATTCATGGAGTCTAGGTCCATCAATGACTATTAGCCAGGATGGGCAGGGTTGGTGTCCCTAGCCTCTGTTTACCAGAAGCTGGGAATGGGCGATAGGGGATGGATCACTAGATGATTACCTGCTCTGTTCATTCCCTCTGGGGCACTTGGCATTGGCCACTATTGGAAGACAGGATACTGGGCTAGATGGGCCTTTGGTCTGGCCCAGTATGGCCGTTCTTATGTTCTTATGAAAATACTTATTGAACACATGAGTGCAGAGCTGGGTCCTAGGTAAGGTTACCCTAGGTGTATGAATGTGACATGATTTTTGTTTGTTTGTTGATTTTATTTATTTAAGGTAAGTATGTTTTTGGAGCATGTTTTCTCAGTCTGTCGTTCCATAGACATTCCAGTTTGTCCACAGGCATTCCTGTTGGTGTGTGAGGTAAGCTTTTCTGGTTCTATTAGTGACCGTGGCATTACATGCGTGTGCACACATACCTCTGCCTTCCTTTTCTCTTCCTCGCTCCATTGATTAATTACATCTGCTTAGTCCTATCAAGCAAATAAATTAGTAACTGTGGAAGGGGATACGATCATCCTTTGGTGTCAGGAGTTAGGATCTATTCATGCCATGAGGTTAATAAGAAAGAACCAGTTGTTTGGCTGAGGTATATTATAGAAGAAATGAAGCCAGTAGACTTTGCTTTTAGGTAAGAAGTTGGTTGCTTTGGCAAAGTTGGTTGCTTTGGCTGATGATCCTTTGAGAGCCAACATTTCTATTTCTCAGTTCTTCGAAAATGAATTGTATGTGTATACATAGGCGTGCGCAGCACATTTCATTAGGGTGTGCACCCAGGGATTTTTTTTTTTTTAAGGTGAACATCATAAAGGTTGGGGTGTGGGAGGGAGTGCGGAGTGTGTGGGGGGGTGCTGTGTGCAGGAAGGGGCTCAGGGCAAGGGATTGGGGCAGAGGAGGGGTGTGGGGTGTATGAGGGGGGCTCAGGGAAGGGGGTTGGGGTGCAGGAGGAGTGCGGCAGGGGGCTCAGGACAGGGAGTTGGGGTGCAGGAGGGGGCTCAGGAGGGGTACTGGGTACAGGCAGGGGGCTCATGACAGGGAGTTGGGGTGCAGGAGGGTAGGCTGTTTGCAGGCAGGCCCGGGGCTGGGGATCTGGGCTCCCCCGTCCCGGCAGGCAGGCTCGGGGGCCAGGCTGGGTGCTTGGGGCCAGGCCGGGCAGAGGCAGATGGGGCGGATCGCAGCGGGGCCGGGGCAGATCGCAGCGGGGCCAGGCTGCTCCCAGGGCTGGACTCAAGGCCGAGGGTGCCGGGCCGGAGCCCCCGAACAGCGCCGGGGAGCTGAGCTTGCAGCCGGGGGACCTGTGGGCCGGGCTCGCCCCCTGCCCCGGGCATGCTGGCTCCTGGGCCCCACTTAAGGTGGGCTGGACTCAGGGGCGGCCTGACTCCCCCGGGTGGTGCCCGGGCCCCCGGCCAGCGCGGGGAGCCGCAGGCGGGTTTGGGGCCCTGGGCGCTGGAGGGGGGCAGCTTCCTTGGGGGAGGCTGCGGCAGTGCCCCCGCGAGCCCCACGGGCCATCTTAAGCGGCTGTGTTGGTGCTGCCGGGTGGGAGGCTGCCAGCGAGCACATGGGGCTGTTAAAGCATCCAGCCCAGCCCTGGGGAAGGGGAGCCCTGCTCAACAGGGTGCAAGCAGGGGGCTCAGGACGGGGGGGGGTGCAGGAGGGGTTCGGGCTCCGGCCCGGCACCGCTTACCCGCAGCAGCGCGCTCCCTGCCTGCCAGGGCCCCACACCGCGCTGCTCACCATGTCCCCGCGCAGCTCCGAGGGGGGGGGGGGGGGCGGCACAGGGCTCTGCACGCTGCCCTTGCCACGCCTCCGGGTTCCCCGTTCCCGGCCAATGGGAGCTTCGGGAGGCGGTGCCTGGAGCAACCCTCAGGCCCTAGAGACATGGTGCCCTGATGGCCGCTTCTGAAAGCAGCGCAGGGCCTGCGGCACCACGGGGGGCAAATCCCGAGGGCAGGATCCAAAGCCCTGAGGGGCCGGATCCGGCCCATGGGCATTAGGGTGTTCCCAGGCACACCCGGCACACCCAGTGCACACGCCTGTGTGTGTATACAAGCTCGAAAGCTATATATTATTTTATTTTTTTGGTGAGTTTAGCGGATTTTTTCTGACCATAAATGTGAAGGCTGTTAGCTCTTCCTAGAGTAAGTGTATTGAAGATGGTATCTGTATCAGTCTTCTTACTGCCAATATATATGTAGCTTGACTTTCAACTTTGGTCCTAGACTTGTAAGAAGGGATTGCCATTTGTGCTAACTTTAGTGGAGGTTTTGTGATGAGATCAGAGGTCACAGACAGAGATCTTCAAATTCTTTTATGTCTTCTTATTTCTGCTCTGTTTGAAACCAGGTTTTCAAAAGTTAAAAAAAAGCTATAAATCTACATGCCCTCTAATCTCTGAGCACACCTTTTAAATTCAGGTTATGGCTTAATCGCACTGTTTCCTTTGATATTCTGGGTAATATTCTGCTAAATCCAGAGGAAAAAAATAAATATCAGATAGGTTTGCATTGTGTCCTTTATTCTGGTTTGATCCAAGTTGCATCCTTAAGTTAGCAACGGCATGGTACATCAATGGAAATATTTTAGCATTATGAATAATAAATATTTTATAATCTTTGCCTGCAGAGATGAAGATTTTGTGGCAGTAAATTGCAATAGAGAGGTGGCAGAACATCTCACTGGGACCCCATTTCATCAAGGCACTTGTGCCTGAATTTAATCATCTGAATATTCCCCTGGGACTCTGTGACATTTTCACATGTTTAAAGTTAGGCATGAGCTTAAGTGCTTTGCTGAATTAGGATCCAAACTGTGATCTTTGCTTTCTGTAGAGAGTGACCTCTCGTGGCACTGATGTATTCTATTGTTATTTGTTAGTGCTAAATGCCTATTCCCTCTCCCCTCCCCCCAAATTATCATATAAAAAGATGTATAAAGTCACTAGTGCTAAAATGTGAGGCGTTACTGCGGTAGATGATACAGCTGCTATGCAGAAAGATTTCTCAGCATTTGTTTTTAACACTCCTATTTTCAGAAGTGTGTTAATTTAAAAAAAAAAATCTATAAGAATGTTCTTGTTAATAAAAAGAATGATCAAACAGTGCTTTTCTATTACTAAAATCTTTAGAATTCTCAGGGTCAACACTTTAAGGTGTAGTTAAAAAAATAAAAGGGAACCATTTCAACTTGACAAAGGATTTCATAAGGGAAATATAACCAGACAACTTGCGGTCACTCTAGATTTCATAGCACTATGACAAATAATAGGGGTATTGACCTACGTGTCCTGGCCACATTCTAACACAAGTAATTTATTTTTGCCTCCCTACATTGCTCTTGTACTTTCAGCTAGGTTATGGCATTGTTTCTTCACTTTTCAATGGTTGTGTAGTGTTGCTATGTATTGTTAAATATTTGTCATATTTGACATTGTAGCTGGCTTCATTCACTGGGGAATGAAGTGATATCATATATCTACCTATCTCACAGGAGTGCTTTGAAGCTCAACTCAAGCAGTTAATGTTTGTTAGTGCTTTGAAATCCTTAGTCGAAAAGTGATGTTGATGTGCAAAGTATTATATTAAGAATTATACATGCACTGTGTTGGTAATATGAATGGTAATATGAACACCTTGTATTTGTTCTTGTAATGTGTCCCCAAATTAGTGTTTGATCCTCTGTACCTTAAACAGTGTTTTGTATGGCTCAGACAGGCTCACTCAGAAGTTGATGGCCTACAAAGGGAAGACACAGAAAGACATATAAAATACAATAATGTTGGCAGATTGCATAGGGGATGTAACATTAGAGCATTTGTACTAGGAATAACAGGTTACAGTAACTGCTTCAGCTCAAACCCTGCAGTTCACACTTCACAGAGAGTGTATAGCTAAGAGAGTACATTGAACTGGCTAAAGCTGATATTTACAGTTTATTATATCAAATAGAGATATTAACAAAGAAATTGAACAAATTTCTCAGTTGGCATATAACTAGCTCTCAGCATTGTATCTAGAATATATTAGCATGACCTAGTACAAACTTTTTCTGCCTACATATATAGTCTAACATACATATTAGACAAGTAGCATATATGTATTAACAGTCTTATTTCACAACGGACTACATTAACTCAAACAATTAATTCCTATTGAGATGGCAGAGGGAGGAGGGGAATAATGCTATGTAAATTGTCCTTTTGACCCTGGCTCACTTTTTCCTGTTCCTGGGAGATGCTTCGGAGGGATGTGTGCAGGGTTATGGGAAGGTGGAGGTGCACTTCTCTCTTCCCAATCCCTACCTAGTAATGCAGAGGACAATGTGTGTTACAGTATTTATGAGTGAAGTATCCATTGTTGAAAGCTGGATCATGAACATAATTCTAACTGGATCAGAACATACATATTTCAGCCAGAATGCCTGTCAGCCTGACCATTGTGAGTCATCACGCTTCCTTCTGAGCAGATGTCACACTTTACATTCTTATAATTTATTAGCTTATGTGGAAAAATAATAATGATTTAATATATGGTCTGTTGTATTGTTTTACTATAATATGGTACAGTTTTGCCTTGGCATTTAACCTCAATGAAATCAGTTTTGGATATATAAATAATAGCACGACAGTAAATCAGGCACCTCACAGAAACTCTCTGAAAGGTCGACTAGCAATTTCCGTTTGTGCGAGTGTGTGTATGTCTGCATCTATCCACATGAATTGTATTTTGCATATTATATATTTAATATATTTTCAAAACAGTCTCTATTCTGGCTATGTACGTGTGCATACAACTCACATTGAAGCCAATAGAAACCCAGCATGTGAATATCAGAAGCCAGAATATGATCCTCTATATTTTAATCATGGTGGATGCTAATTCTCAGTTTCTCTGTTTGCTCATCTGTTTTAATATCTATTCATAACGTGTGTTGTTTGTTTAATTACCTTACTGTAACCCATAAGCTCAATAAGCTGTCTCAACTCTAGTGTATGCCCATAACTTTTGTTTTTGTCACCCCTTTTAAAATACTTTTTCAAGAAAACAACTTGTACTATAAACAAGTCAGTTTATCATTGATTAGGGCTGGTCTACACTAGGGGGGAGATCGATCTAAGATACACAACTTCAGCTACGCTTTTCCCCTAGCTGAAGTCAAAGTATCTTAGTTTGACTTACCTGGCCGTCCTCACGGCGGCAAGTGGACCGCCGCGGCTCCCCCGTCAACTCCGCTTACTCCTCCTGCCGAGGCGGAGTACGGGCGTCAATTCGGGGATCGATTTATCGCGTCTAGATGAGATGTGATAAATCGATCCCCGATAGATCGATTACTACCCGCTGATCCGGCGGGTAGTGTAGACGTGGCCAAAGATCAGGGATCAGCAACCTCTGGCACGTGGCTCACCAGGGTAAGTACCCTGGCGGGCCGGGCCAGTTTGTTTACCTGCCACGTCTGCAGGTTCGGCCGATCGTGGCTCCCACTGGCCACGGTTCACCGCTCCAGGCCAATGGGGGGCTGCGGGAAGCGGCGCAGGCCGAGGGATGTGCTGGCCGCGGCTTCCCGCCGCCCCCATTGACCTGGAGCGGCGAACCGCGGCCAGTGGGAGCCGCGATCAGCCGAACCTTCGGACGTGGCAGGTAAACAATCTGTCCCAGCCCGCCAGGGTGTTTACCCTGGCAAGCCGCGTACCAGAGGTTGCCGACCCCTGAATTAGATGTTAGTAAATATGTATCATCTTTTTTCAGTTGGCATTAAATTCCTAAATTTAAATTACATTACTAAATCTAAATTAAGTTACTATTTGGATTTTTTCCTTTTATTCTAAGGAATTCTGACTGTATGGAAATAGAAAGAAAAGTTAACGAGGCACTTTTCCATTACCTTACAATTTATATTTTATTTATATTACCTGCATGATATACCTTTCAGGCACACAGAGACATAGGTTCAAGTGTATTGTACTTTCCATTTAACTGCAGGTTTCCAAGTTTCTCTCGGGATGCATTTCTATTAAAAGAAAGCACACAGAGTGGAGTTTAGGTTCCCCAAGGGACTAGAATATAGTGAGCACTGATTGCTCTACAGATTCATAGGCAAAAGGGGGAAAAACTGTGATTAAGTAACATCAAGACTGTGTGACCCAATGGGAAACTGAAAGAGAGTTAACGTTAAGGGCCCACATCTTGCTGACAGAGGCATGATTTCCCATGCATTTGTTTCTGAGGGTGGATTTTGGCCCTAAGGCTCTATGTCAGGGGTGGCCAACCTGAGCCTGAGAAGGAGCCAGAATTTACCAATGTACATTTCCAAAGAGCCACAGTAATACATCAGCAACGCCCCCCCATCAGCACCCCCCCTCTGCTCCCAGAGCCTCCCACCCACGCCGATCAGTGCCTCCCCCTCATTCCCCGCACCTCCCGATCAGCTGTTTCATCGCATTCAGGAGGCTGGGGGCGGGGGGAGGAGTGAGGGCACGACAGGCTCAGGGGAGGGGGTGGGAAGGGGTGGAGTGGGGGCAGGCCTTGGGGCAGAGACAGGGGGTGAGCAGTGAGCACCCCCTGGTACATTGCAAAGTTGGCGCCTGTAGCTCCAGCCCCAGAGTCGGTGCCCCTGCTCCATGTCTCCTTAATTTGCTTCTACCTTTAACTCACCATGAGGCATATATGTATTTCACATGTATATGTATAACATAATGTTAGATGCCCTATGCTCTGCAGTGCCTCAAATACTGTTTAGCTATCTATGTACTTATGTATCCCCTGTCACCATAATATCTGAGCACCTCGATTCATTAAGAATGGGATTTCATTGCCCTTACTTTGTAAGTTATGTATAAATATTTTATTTCCATGCTAAGGACCTGAGCCTTTAAACATTTACTGCCAAGCATAGCACTTATTACTGTGAGTAGTCCCACTGGAAAAAAATGGTCAGTACTTTTGAAAGCATGAGAAATGTATAAAAAATGGCTGGATGATTTTCCATCAAACTTAAAAAAAAAAAAAAAAAAAAAGTGCATACCAACCAGGGAAATTTCATTCTGAGAGCTCAGTGCTTTCAAAAATTATAAAAGTACAAACTGTTTTGCTGCTAATACATGAAAATGTGCTACTAGTAATCACTGCGACTTTTCATTTCTCTATGGATGTGGAAGTCCAGTATAATTAGGAAGAACCAAGTAACTTTTTACTCAGTTGAGTAAGGCTCCAGTCTAGCAGAACACTTAGATACTTGGATAACTTTAAGCACTTGAGTAGGCCTTCTGAAGTCATTAATGCTTTGCTGGAACAAGGCCAAATGCTACATAATGTTATACTTTTGCATTTGTCTGTACGCTTTTAAATAATCATTACTGATTAAAGACCTACAATTTCTTCCATTTTGTTTTAGACAGACAATAACATTTGTTAAGTAACTGACCATCTTATCGATGGGTTGTAAATGGCCATTTAGATTTTAAAGAGCATTTTAGTATGCAATTACAGTACGTTAAAACCTCTACTAAAATTGTAGGACTAAAGATGGAAACACTATTTGTGCTGAGAGTTTATATTAGGTTTTCATACTAATTCTCTTTGTGGAGTTTTGCTTCATATTTAGAGCACCCATGTAAATGTTTATTATTATTTTTTAATGTGCAAACCAGATTTTTAAACCTTTGTTTGCTCATATTTTCCCTTGTGTATGGTACACACATGGCGTAAGGAAGGTTTTGGGGTGGGAAAAGATTGCAAAGAGCCTTCCCTCTCTCTCTCTCTCTTATACATCTGGGAAGAGTCAAGTCCCCACTTTGGTCCTTGTGTTTCTGGACTGCAAAGACTTGCAGGTCTTTAGTACTAGTGGCAACACTCTAGCTATTTATTGTCCTTGTCCCTACTTTTGTCAGAGCCAGGCGGGAGCGTGGTAGTGCTGAATCCTCTCTCCCTGCGTGCTCATAACATTGCATTTGCTTCTTTTGGACTGGATAGCAGATCAGGAATATAGACACACTTATATGAGCAATTTAATAGACACGCCCTGAATGGTGCAAAATTTGACAGACACGGAGACAATACACTCAATTAGCAGCTGGGAGTGAAAGCTGGAACTTTAAAGTACTCAGAAAAATGTAAAAAGAACAACAGAAATAACATGTTTGTTTGGCAAGAAAAATTATCACCGAATGAGATGTGATGAGATGTCCTCATTGACAGTTCAACCCCCTCAGCAGGCTGACCATCATCCAAATTTAGGAAAGGAGGAATTAAAGGAAAAAGTGCTACTGGGAGTGCAAGTTACATCTAAGCATGCATGTAATTCCACACCAAAGATTTTAAATGCTACTCCTATTCACACAATGTATTTAACTTCATAAAAGAGATTTTATTTCAAAATTTGCAGCCTCTCAAGAGGAGTAAGCACACTGAGATATATGCAATACCAAATTGCTTTTCGAGAGAGAGGGGAATTTTCTTTGTAAGCCATGGTGGTCATTTTTTGTTATAGCTAATTAGTTTCATTAGTTAGTAATATCTCCCGGAATAGCTGTAATTAATGCTGTAGGTCTTATAAAATTAAACCAGTGGCGGTGGTAATCTCTTGCCAAAAGGTATGGATTTTGGCAGAAATGCACAGGAGTTGATGTTTAAAAGAAAGTTAGTATACAAAGTAATGGAGGAGTAGTGCCAGCTTGAGTTAAGTCCAAAGCTGGAAGCTGTGTATTGCAGGTACTTTGATGGATTCTTAACATTATACTAGCTGTCCCCAGAGCCTAAAGTTCTGAGAAACTCGTTTCATTAATCTGTAGCAGTATTAAAATATCAGGAATGCCTGTTTCTCTCCGTATTTTTGTAACGGTATCAGAGCTTTGGGCTGAGATGAACAACAGAAACAAAGTGGCATTACAAAATGAATGTAGGAGCTGTGCAACCAGTAAGTAACAGCAACGGAGAGAAAGTGTGGCTTGTGTTGAAAAGAGCACTAATATGTCAGATATAGAGTTAAGTCCTGCAACTGGACTTCAAAATTTTGAATTGAGAAGGGCTCTGAAATGGCTCAGATATGTATCCAGGCAGATCTAGGTTCAGGTTCGAATCCATAATGTCACCAGCACATGGTTATTTGTGAGAGGATTTTTTTGTCTGTTTCTTTGGCCTGACTACTGTGATTCTCTTCCAATGGAATCTTAATTTAATATATTTAAAAAGAAAAAAAAAGGTTAATTGTAAAATTGTATTGAAAAATGTGTCCTTCTAAGAAACAAAAAAGTGGTGTAAATGTTTTACATTGTATTCTGACTGTGAGACCCCAGCACAATAGCTTAATACTGAAACCAAATTATTATCTGATGTCTAAACCACAACTTCAGAGTCCATTACACAGCCTCCTTAGATTTCATTTCTTATATGGTGGCTCGACCGTTCCTGCCCCAGCCCCTCGCCTACCCACAGCAGAGATATAATGCACACTTTAATAGGACATTCTTGATAAGCAAAAGTTTAACAACTGCTATTTACTTGAAATTATAGAATATAATCATAGCTTTCCTAGGACATTTAAACACAGAACATATGTTAATGAGCATCCTTGAGACAATATTTAGGGTTGTTTAAACCTGGGGGACCTTTTTTGTTTCTGGTCTCTTATCCCTGTGGGCTTTATGGGTGCTGTCACACACAGCCACATATTCACTTTCACACCTTACAAATAAATCCTAACACAACATAACCAGTCACACAAGCATTCATTCTTCAGCAAGTTAAAAATAAATTCAGTCTTATAATAAATTCCATTATCCCCACTTACAAACAAGAAAGTTAGAATAGCTTTTCTATTTGGAACTGGGCTATGGGTCAGACAACTTAATTTTCTGAAACCACTGTCTTGATAGTGGAAAGTTACTTTAAAGCTCATCAAGATGAAAGTAATTTAAAATAAAAATTTTCATATGAAGTATGTATGTCCCTACAAACTAATCTTCTCACACTGTCCTTTTGTGTGATGAACATTAGTGTTAATCACCATAAAACAACTACTTCAAAAATAGTATGAATTCAGTGCTATAAAAGAGACTTTAGGCAAGGCTTAGCTACATTTTTGTGCACTTCCACAGTTCTGGAATCAATTTTCAAGTCTGATTTTATTTTTTTATCAATACCACCTTTCCCACTGTGCAAAAACAACATACTGCTAACAGTATCTTGTGAATGTTCCTGTAATGCTGTTATGCTATGATAAATTCTAGCAATAAAAAAAGGACTACTTTGGTGTCAATTCATAGTTTAACCATGACAGAAAAAGTTAGTAAATGAGAGCTGTAAAGAGATGAGAGGGACTATGCAGAGGAGTACTGTAAGAAAGCATGTTTACAAAGTGAAATGATATTATCTGGGACACTGGTTTTCCACATCCATCTTTTCTTAAGATGGTAAATTGTAGCTGTGCTAAAATGATCATGCAATATTGATGATCCAGCTTCTTTACAAAAGCTCAATTTCTTCTGCAGAGTTTATATAATTAAAATGCTGAGAGGAAATCCATTTGTTGAAGCTGTATTAGAAATATTTAGAAGTTACTCTAACATTTAGCTAAATCGTTTTCCTTCCTTGTAACTTTATTTCTTGGTGCAAACGTTGTCAATCTGACCCCATATTGGGTAATATAAGCTAATATAGGGCACAGGAGGCAGTGCCATCTTTGATCACATTATATCTGAATTGTTGCCATCCATCAACTGGAGTGCTCTACCTGTTCTCAGGTTGTCACTCTGGTATATTTTCTAACACATCCAGTCTTTATAATGTTTCATCTGTTTGCTGATATCTAAAACCAATACCTTTTAGAATGTTAAAAAGTCTTTTAAATCTGTCTTTAACAAGAAAAATAAAGGAAATAAGTTTGAGCAATTAGCGAGTGGGAGAGAATTTAATAATAATTATTGATAAATGGGAGGTAAGGGAACACATAGAAAATTGGAACTTCCACTAATTTCTTGGTCCAGAAGAAAAGCATCCTGGGGTGTTAAGAGAATTAGCAACTGAATAGATACTGTACAATTAGAGTTATTTTTGAAAATGCATGTGCAGCTGGGGAGAAACTGGAATATTGGATGAAAGCAAATGTCCTGGAAAGAAAGAGAGAGAAAAATAAAAACTGTCCTGATCCTTCCTTTAGATATTAATTCCTGTCACTAGGTATCAGGCAGAGTACTACTGTGGATAGTGTACTGGATTGGGGATCCCAATTTGGGACCCAGGATATTCAAGTCCTGTTTCAAACTCTGGTTTCAGAGTAGCAGCCCTGTTAGTCTGTATCCGCAAAAAGAACAGGAGTACTTGTGGCACCTTAGAGACTAACAAATTTATTTGAGCATAAGCTTTCGTGGGCTACAGCCCACTTCACCGGATGCATAGAATGGAACATGTATTGAGGAGATATATATACACATACAGAGAGCATGAAAAGGTGGGAGTTGTCTTACCAACTCTGAGAGGCCAATTAAGTAAGAGAAAGGAGAGGAAAAAAACTTTTGAAGTGATAATCAAGATAGCCCAGTACAGACAGTTTGATAAGAAGTGTGAGAATACTTACATGGGGAGATAGATTCAGTGTTTGTAATGGCTCAGCCATTCCCAGTCTCTATTCAAGCCTAAATTGATTGTATCTAGTTTGCATATCAATTCAAGCTCAGCAGTTTCTCATTGAAGTCTTCCCCCCCCCTCCTTTCTCTTACTTAATTGGCCTCTCAGAGTTGGTAAGACAAGTCCCACCTTTTCATGCTCTCTGTATGTGTATATATATCTCCTCAATATATGTTCCATTCTATGCATCCGAAGAAGTGGGCTGTAGCCCACGAAAGCTTATGCTCAAATAAATGTGTTAGTCTCTAAGATGCCACAAGTACTCCTGTTCTTTTTGTTTCAGACTCTGCCATTCTTCTCTTGTGTGAGCTTTGGTAAGGCTGTTTCACTTGAACATTGCAACAACATAAACTAAAAGTCATGATGATATCACTCTTCCTTCAAGCACTTTCTATTTTGCAGTTAGTGCAGGTCACATACTGATAACTATAAATGCATTATTGGTATTTTCTCTTTTCTATTACACATGAGTAGGCATTTAATTACATTAAAAGCCATACAATAATAGTGATGGAAAAAGCTCTATTAGACCATGCAGTAAGGAGGAGAGAAGAATGTGATATAATCAGGATTTTTAGTTTATATTATTTCAGTATATAACTCATTTTGGTACCTTCCATAGTGACAGTCACTAACATAGTCACTAACGAATGAATTTTGCACTTGCAAATTTTGCAAAAAACATAACTTGACCATTCCTCAATGTTTACCTTTTTGCAACGACTGCAGAACACTCTTGTGCACATGACAGCTATTGTCCGGCTGTACTGAAAGAAGGACAGGAGACATTTGACATGGGTTTAATCAGGCCGCAACTTTATTATTAAATGTCTGGGAGTACCCGGCAGATAAAAGTGTACAGTGCATGTTCATTCCATAATTACATGGGGGGGGGGGTTCCACCAGCTCCCCTTCTTTTTCCATCCAGGTCCCTCCAGCCAGTCCATGGCTGGGACCTTAGCCTCCACACACCCCCTCGTAGGAGGGTTAAGGTGGGCTATAAGAAAGGGGTGTTGGCTCCAAGCTGTACCAATCATAGGAGTCCCCAACCGCTCCATCCCATTCCATTCCTTTAATGAACACCTGCTTTTTAAGTCCTTTTCTAAGCCATTTATCTGGTCACTGTATACCTTCCCTATGGAGTACCTGCACTGGACATCAGCCATAAGTAGGTGACAGCAATTAGCTTAGCTGTCTCTCCCCCCCCACCCTTTTACGGTCTTTTATGATCCATCGTGTAAATAGCGTATGAAACCTATTCCTTATTCCTGATAGGTTCTCTGGGTTACAGACCTATCACAAAATTTGGAAACCACATCAGCAGAATTTTAGGAGTGATTAGAGACGTCCTTCTGTCATTGATTCTCGTAGGCAGCATAGAAAAATATGGATAATTTGTTGCCGTACTGTCTATACCCGATTCAGGTTTTTTTTCTTTTAATGTTAACTAGGGGTTCATAGATTCGAAGATTCTAAGGCCAGAAGGGACCATTCTGATCATCTAGTCTGATGTCCTGTATAGCACAGGCCATAGAACTTACCCAAAATTATTCCTCGAGCAGAGCTTTTAGGAATACATCCTATCTTGAGTTCAAAATTGTCAGTGATGGAGAATCCGCCATGACTCTTGCTAAATTGTTTCAATGATTAATCACTCTCACTGTACAAAATGTACACCTTATTTCCAGTCTGAATTTGTCTAGCTTCAACTGCCAGTCATTGGACCGTGCTATATCTTTCTCTGCTACACTGAAGAGTCCATTAATAAATATTTATTCCACACGTAGATACTTTGTGAGGCTAAATAGATTGAGCTCCTTGAGTCACTATAAGGCATGATTTCTAATCCTTTAGGCATTCTTGTGGCTCTTCTCTGAACCTTCTCCAGTTGAGTTGTGGACAATTCACACAAAGGTAGTCCAGCAGTGGTCCAGTAGTACACCAGTGCCAAATACAAAGCTTTCAAAGAAAAGGCAACTATCATTTTAACATTGACAAAACAGCCTATTTTCCTAGTCTTGTTCTCAAAATCAGATGAAAAATTCAGACTGAGGTAGACACTTGGCATTGAGAACTTCAGCCTGATTTATTACTATTTGGCAAAATTTAAAGCAACTAAAACAGGATCTTATAATGAAAAGTGTCAGACAGCTTTAATTATAGGCAGTGCTACCAGCTCCACCTGTAATTAGCTTTAATGGAAAGAGAGATGGACCCACACCAAAACCTCACACCCAGACAATCCTGAACTTTCAGATTGTTTGAAATGAGAACTTTGAACCAGATACAAATTCAACAAGTGGCCCAAACCAGAACCTAGATTGAAACTTTATAGTGGGCTAAACCAAAATTGTAGATCAAAATAAACCTACACTTAAGTGTGTTTGAA
Source organism: Emys orbicularis (assembly GCF_028017835.1). Taxonomy (NCBI): domain Eukaryota; kingdom Metazoa; phylum Chordata; order Testudines; family Emydidae; genus Emys; species Emys orbicularis. Next base: position 34,509,728 of record NC_088691.1, read on the forward strand.
ACCCAGTTCAAGATCCAAATGTTGTTGCTTAAGTTGATCTCTGCTTTAAATTAGATAACAAATACACCTTGTATATGTGTCAGCATGGAAAGGCGGTTATTTTAATTGTTTGTTTGTTTTTTTATTTTTGGTGTACTTCTGCAGAAAATTTAGTCCAAAGGGCTATACATCTTAAGCAATTTTGGCGTCAGAATACTGATTAATTTGGTGTTCAGGTTACATGGTTCAAAAAGGTTAATGAATCCATTGAATTAATGAACTTCTGTTAATTACAAGTTTTAGTTTTCTTGAAGCAAGCATGCTGCAACAGAGAATAGTGAATATCACACAAATAAGCAGATATGGTGCACTGTTTTGCACAAAGTATTCTGCTGTCTTTAAGCTATTACAAAAGTCAGTGGAGGACTAATTATAAGTGTGTAGATAGATATGCAAAAAATGCTTGAAGATTTTGTTGGGAGTAATCTTATAAAAAGCTCTGAATTTCTGTTTCCACCGTCCTTCCTTTTCTTTGTTTGAGGTATATTTGAGGTGGTGGGGATCCTAGGTTCAAAAGCTTGGCCTTTTCTTCGTTAAAGTTGGCCTACAGATCCCTATGTGGGGAGGTTTCTGCTCAACACAGTCTTTTTCATACTAATGTCTGCAACTAAATTGCCCTCAGGCCATGAGCAAATGGCCAGCCTTGTAAAAGAGTATGTTCACCAAAGTGCTAAACTAAAGGTGGCAGGAGCTGAACTGACTGGGATTCTCAGTGGAGCACATTACTTATTTCTCCATATTTGCCTGAGGTGAATTTACAAAGTGGCTTCTATCAGGCAAGGCAAGCAGGTAACTGAAATAGTAGCTTTAGTAGCTGTGAATGTAAAAGTCACTGCCTGCCTCTGGCCCCTCTTCTTTGAAACAGCTGTCACTAGTGCAGTCAGTGTGTTCATGTCAAACATGAATGTGTGGGGGGCCATGTGAGTGTTTGAGGGAACATATGTTAGACCTCACACTTTTCTGTTTGCCTGCAAGAGTCACGCTGCACATTTTTATCCCATTGTACCTAACTACCCATTTCATCTCTTCAGTACATCAAAATTAATCTTCTGAAATTTCTCCTGTGAACTCAAGTCTAATGCTCATTACTCACACTGAGTAGTACCTTGCTTCATGAATTCAAAGGGCTACTCATGAAGTAAAGTGCTATTCAGTGTGATTAAAGCTGCCAGAATTGGGCCTTTAGTTATTAGAGGAATGATCCAGAAACCTTTGTGTGCATGCATCTCTCCAAAGTCAGAGGGAACTTTGTGTGTGTAAGAATGGAAAGTTGGTATCTGATGAGAGAAACATTATTAAAGATGGAATATTTATGTTTACTTAACCATTTAATTTTTTTTCTTAAATAGGTCATTCCTATTAGCAAACTAGTGTATCTTGTTTATTTTGTCAAACAGCTCTTGATGGTCCATGAAATGCATGGGGAGGGCTCTTATAGAGATGTTATGTAGGAGAGCTTGTAGTCCGGCTAACTCTACTATTTCTCCCTTACTCTTCATTTTGGCCCCACTAAGTACACAAATTATCATGCTAATATACCAGTATCAAAGGAATTAAATTATGTAAACGAGGTACAGAAGTTGTGAGAGATCCCTTCTCTAGCCTTATAGTTTTCCTTTGACACATTGTTCCAGGGTGCTGTGCCTTGGGGTGCCCTTTGATGTATTTCATCAGCTTCATACAATACTTTGCAGGAGCCTTTTACATGCTTATTACATTACCGTATGGGGGCAGCAGCTCACCAATCACTCAGAGTCAGAGCTTTGCAGGGTCCTTGGATGACCTGCTCACTCATCTTTGAGTAAACATGCAAGGGAGATTGTACTGCAACAGTACTGCTTTTGCATGCAATCTTATGGCTGCAGTAATCCTTGCCGATAGATAGGATGTGACTAGTATGCAGAGAACACCAGCTAGTATTTTTTAATTAATTGCCAGAGGAGCCTAGAGTGTCAGACAGGTGTCTCTTGGTTTACAAATGTAAATAAATAAGTAGTGCAAGAACCTCATGAACTCCCAGGCTCTGTACCCCTGCTATCCATTTTGGTTGAGAATTAAAGAACCTGGAAGAGAGATTCCACCACTGTCAACAGGGGATACCCAACAAGTACTCCAAAAGGATCTTGGTCTACCATTTGAGCACACATAATTGGGTCCAGTGGTAGCCAAATCCTGTTATGTTTTTGATGTTGGCCTGACCATTTTTAAAATATACATCTTTTACAGTGGTTAAAGGTTGCATATTTAATTCTAACTCTGAGTAAAAACTCCTAGAATGTGTATGTCTGTTACAGAACCCACTGTGTCACTAGTGTTTTATTAGTTTTTCTTTCCATATATGGTCCTTTAATAAATAAATTTTGTATTAAATAATCACCAGCTCCCTTGTATATAGATATTAACCTAAGAAAATTCTCCCTTGTTCATAACACATTAGTCAAACAGAGCTCCATGAATTTCATGCCTCACTTTTATATTCTTTTCGTAACTAGCTTTGTTATTTACTTAGTGAAATATTGATGGACGTAGTCTCTGAATTAAAGTCTACTTTTTTTATTAAGTAGCAGATTATAATAAGGCTTCTCTGTTTTCCTAAAGTGCTTTCATTATTGTTAATGGCTTTTGAAAACACATTTTGAAAGGTTTACATCAAGGTAAATAACTTTGTAAAAAAATATTTGAAGAACACATAAGATCAAAACAGCTACATGTAAAAATGGCATCTTCTGTCTCAACAGACCAGTTCCCTGTGTAAATTAAAAATCATATCTGGTTTATTCTTTTTTTGTGGAGACAAATATAAAGTTTTACTCCAGTTACCAATGAACAGACAACAAATAAGAGAGAGCAAGGTGGGTTCTTTTCTGGTTTGAGCCTCCTCAACAGAATTGTCACCTTATTTCCAGTTGCAGGAACTATATTATTGGTGATATTGCATGAACCAGAAAGAACCTGGATTGACTTTCAGATCCTAGGGTAAGTTTGCATTAGGATTTGTTTTAATAATACAAAGTTTGCCCCTAAATAGTTCATTTCTGCAGTAATAACAAAACGTACTTCTCATCCCACGCTAGCAAGTAAATATACACATCCGTAATAATAAAATGGATCCCTTTGTGTCTGAAGGGAATAAAAGTCAGGAAGCAGGCTTTAGAAGTAGGGTCCCATGACAGGGGATCTTGGGTTTAGATAGAAAAGACGTAAAGGGTGGGCTGAGTACCCATGAAAGAGCTAGGAACTTCAGGACAGCCAGGCTGGAAACAGGCTTAGTCCCACAAATCTTCCACCAGCTCCACTCAAGTAGACCCATGATGCCTGTTTGGGTTCCCACTAAACTCCTGGGTCAGCCCATTTGTTTGAACAGCTTGCAGAATCTGGGCCTTGGCCTGGACTACATTGTCTTATTGTAAGTTAATAAAATGCCCAGGAAGAGGATGGGTTTTGACTCTACCTCTTCCACAAGGACTGTGTGTTAGAGCAGGAGTAAAAGGCACCTGTTCTCACTGGCATACATGATTATGTGTGTGATTAAGGATTTCAGGCAGAATTTCACCCACAATTCCCAGAGATATGTTGGCATCATTAGTGGTGTGTAAATAATGATAATTGAACAATATGTTATATTGGCTGAGGAAAATGTCATACAAAAGCAACCATATTAATGTTCAGTTACCTTTAGACAGAACACAGGGGAAAACAATGGAATGGAACAATCTGATAAGTGGTTTTTAGTCTTCTGAGAGTATTCTGCAAACAATACAAAGAAATCAAAACAAATGGAAAAGTTACAAAACTATTGACACCACTCCTTTAATGTTTATGAAACACACTAGGCCAGTGGTTCCCAAACTTGTTCTGCCACTTGTGCAGGGAAAGGCCCTGGCGGGCCGGGCCGGTTTGTTTACCTGCTGTGTCCGCAGGTTTGGCCGATCGCGGCTCCCAGTGGCCGCAGTTTGCTGCTCCAGGCCAATGGGAGCTGCTGGAAGCGGCGCGGGCTGAACCTGCGGACGCGGCAGGCAAACAAACCGGCCCGGCCCGCCAGGGGCTTTCCCTGCACAAGCGGCGGAACAAGTTTGGGAACCACTGCACTAGGCTAAATACTGCTCTCACTAACATCCGTGCAAACCAGACAAAGTCAATAAGGTTACATGTATATAACTGAGAATAGAATTTGGCTCACTGTTCTCACTTGGTGGGTTTTGTTTTGTTTTTCCTATTGTATAAATATTAACTCATTATATTTTCAAATTCAGCTACTGAATATTCATCTTTTCTATTGTCACAGATGTGGGAAATTTTCCACATTTCCCCCCCCGAGCAATTTTTTGGCAGATAACGCTTATAATCTTTGGATGCCATCTGATCTCTGACAGAATATTTGGAATCCCTGTCTGGTAATGTTTGTAAGTAGCTCAATGACTATATTATAGTCATATTGAACACCCCAAGCTACGGAGCTCTGGTTTGTCTCTGTATCAAACAACTTTTGTAGAATTAACCTTTCTGCAGCCCTTTGTCTTGCACAGTTCTGACTGGCTGCTCCCCTGCTCGCTGCAGCTCTGGAGGAGAGTCAGAGCTTTGGCTCTGTGTGCTATGGCCGTGCCCCAGGTGCTCCTGCTTGCACCCAGTTGCTCTGCATCCATGACAATGGTCAGCTGGTGGTTTGATTGTTCCAACCCCCATTTCTTTCTATCTTTAATTTTTACTCTGTTTTTGGGCAGTGGCGAGCAGATTTGTTTCTTTCTAATTTCATCCTCCTCCTTGGGTTGATCAACACTTTGGCACTTTAACTCACCCTGAGCCTCCGCTGCAGTGTCTCCCTGCCAGCTCCTTTGCCCCTGTACAGGCATGGCAGAACTGCCAAGAAAGGACTAGGCAAAATCCATGTGATGCCTCATTTTTGTGAGACAGCCACCCCGGACTCGACAGATGGTAAGTTGTGCCCAGCCTGTACACAGCCAGTTGACATACAGATTCCATGAGAAGGGTAGGCTCCCTATTTGTGTCTTTCCATCCAAAATGCCAGGGACTCAGAGTTCCAAGTCCTCAATTGCTAGGTGGTTTAGACTATGCAATATGGAAGCCTACAAGGCATCAGAGGTTCCTGTCCTGGAAGGGATCAAGGTGCATTTCACGAGATCCTTGACAACCTCGTGGATGGAATGAGCAAGTGTGTCCACCTGGGAAATTTGCAAAGCAACCACTTGGTCAACAGCTAACACCTTCATTAAGCACTATAAGGTGGACTTTCTGGCCTCTCTAAAGAGGCTTCTATTGGCATGAAGGTGTTGCTAGTGGTAGCCCAGAATTAATGTAGCCTCTTTGAACATGTTTGCTAGGGAGATACTTCCCTTTTCTCTTTCCTGCTGAATTTTTTCATAACGCTGACTACACTTGTGCACTGCTCGCTACTTCTCAGATGTTCAGAACTGTGAGAGATGCTGGGCTGCAGAATGCAAAATTTCCTACCAATAATTTTTTTTCTGCTAGCAGTGTCTTCCACAATTCTACCCACTCTAGATGGCTCGTGAGCCAAAAGTCAGATATTAAGTAAGATCATTAGTACATGGCTGTTTGATATGTCAATGTACTTAATTATTTCTTTGACTCTAGAGTGTCTGTTATGCAAATTTTATGGATTTAGAATACGTAGATCATCTGGCAGCAAGTGGCAGCAGAGGGGGTGTGGCCAGAGTACATGACAGAAAAGCTTTGATCCACCTCTGTGAGTTGCAGAGTGGAGAGGAACAGCCCAGAATTGTGGGCGATGCTGCTAGCAGAAAGGAAATTATTGATAAGATATTTTCTGATCAGAATGAATGAGGTCAGATAATCAAGGAATGGAAAAGTAAAGCAAAGTGCTTGGCTTCTGTTCCCAGCAATGTCAGGAACTTGCTGTGTGGTCTTGAACAAGTCACTTAACCACGTGTGATTCAGTTTCCCCATCTCTAAAAAAGAAATAACACTTACTGATCTCACAATAAGTAGTGTTTGTAAAGTGCTTTCACATCTTCTGATGAAAGCTGTTATAGTAATGCAAAATATTGTTATTAAATGGATTTAGGTAAGATTCAAATAATTGGAATATCAAAATCCCACCGTAAGGTACTGTAAAGTCAGTTTGCATTTCACCTGCTTATGACTAATTCCTGTTTCCAGGAGAATAGCTAATACTGTAAGAAGCTGCTGTCTGGAATTTACCTGTGACACCAACAGGTGACAAGTGTTATCGAACAAAGTCTGAGCTGGTGTCAGACAGGTAGAGGACACTGTCACTCTTCTCATTTCGTTGGAATAATTCATTAAATACTTTTCACCTGTGACAGTCCCAGGTAAAACCCAGAGTAGAATTACTTGTCTTTACTAAACTGATTCTCGTTAATCCCTTAGCTGTCAGCTTTCAACAGACATTACATTTAGTTTCCTGCAGTACTTTCCAACATGTACATTCTCTGACTGCATGGAATGTTGCTAGACTTGTTTCATAGATATATGTACATTATGCACTAGGATGCATATTAATTCTGTAGTAATATTTCTGATTAGCTGTTATTCTACGGAGTATTTTTGCTGGCAAAGCTTTGCATTTGCAAATAATTGCAACCTTCTAAACTATAGAAACAAATATTAGTGATGTCTGCCTGCCTGTTTGTGCTGGCCAATCGAGTAATCCAAGTACACCTCTACCCCGATATAACGCTGTCCTCAGGAGCCAAAAAATCTTACCGCGTTATAGGTGAAACCGTGTTATATTGACTTACTTTGATCCACCGGAGCGCACAGCCCCGCCCCCCCGGAGCGCTGCTTTACCGTGTTATATCCGAATTCGTGTTATATCGGGTCGCATTATGTTGGGATAGAGGTGTACTCATTTTTATGTCTGTAAATCTAAAGGGCTGGCTGAAATCTGATTCTCTAAAACTTGTTGAAATATAGGATTTTCACCTCAAGATTCCAAAGTGCTTGATTTAGAATAGTTCCGCTGATTTTGCAGCACAATGATTTTTTTTTTTAAATCTCCACTTCAACATTACTGAAATACAGCCAGTTTGAGGGTGGAAGGCAGTAGTCATTTAAACAGCACACTGCAACTCTGCAGAAATGTTCAAGGCAGAATATGAAAAATAACGTATCCAACTGAAACACAGAGAGGATTTTTTAATGTAAATGGAATGTAATTACCAAACCAGATTTCACTTGAGACACACCAGCCCCCCTGACTATTCCAGAAGGGTTCAGGGATTTTTAATAAGCACCACTTGGTCAGGATCACAATTTTGTATCTCGTTGATATGAAGACCTACTATTGGCTAGTACCATGCAGTAGCCCTGGTTCAGTACTGACTTAAATGTAAGAGTAACATCTACATAATCACCATCATCACTTCCTTGCAATATAGCTTTACTAAAATAATATTGGTCTGGCAAAACTGTGATTCATAATTATAGACTGTATTAAAAATATTGCTAAGACAGGATGGTATCCTGCAGATTCCCAGGTTTGATTGTTAAAATAGCTTTTCCACTTTGAGAACTGAAATACTGCCAGGAGTATTGGCCAGTTTTTGCCACCCTTACCTTGCGTGGCATTTTGGTTCTTAAATAGTCCATTGAAATCAAGAAACAAGTTACTACTCTGAGTGATTTGGCCGTCTATTTATCTAGTTGGAGGCATTTCATCAGAGGTGAAAGTAAGCCGGTACGCCCCGGTATGGTGTACCGGCAAGAGCTGGTGCGCCGCACCGGGGTGGCCCAGCTTCCCCAGGGGGAAATTTAAAGGGCCTGGGGCTCCCAGCAGGGGCTGGAGCCCCAGGCCCTTTAAATTGCCACCAGAGCCCCACTGCTGGAGCCCTGGGGTAGGGCTGCGGGGCTCTGGCTGCTATTTAAAAAGTCCAGGGCTCCTGCTGCTTCTATCTCCCTGGCCCTTTAAATTGCCGCTGAAGCCCCACCGCCACTACTCCAGAGCTCCGGCAGCTATTTAAAGGGCCGGGGCAGTACAAGCAGGGGAGCCCTGGGCCCTTTAAATAGTCCCCAGAGCCCTGGGATAGCAGGGGGCTCCAGGGGCTATTTAAAGGGCCCTTGACTCCAGCTGCCTCTGCCGCCCTGGTCCTTTAAATAGCTGCTGGAGCCCCACCACTTCCCCAGGGCTCCAGCAGCTATTTAAAGGACCGGGGCGGCAGAGGCAGCTAGAGTCAAGGGCCCTTTAAATAGCCCCTGGAGCCCCCTGCTATCCCAGGGCTCTGGGGACTATTTAAAGGGCCCAGGGCTCCCCTGCTTGTACTGCCCCGGCCCTTTAAATAGCTGCCGGAGCTCTGGAGTAGTGGCGGTGGGGCTTCAGCGGCAATTTAAAGGGCCAGGGAGATAGAAGCAGCAGGAGCCCTGGACTTTTTAAATAGCAGCCAGAGCCCCGCAGCCCTACCCCAGGGCTCCAGCAGTGGGGCTCTGGTGGCAATTTAAAGGGCCTGGGGCTCCAGCCCCTGCTGGGAGCCCCAGGCCCTTTAAATTTCCCCCTGGGGAAGCTGGGCCACCCCGGTGCGGCGCACCAGCTCTTGCCGGTACACCATACCGGGGCGTACCGGCTTACTTTCACCTCTGATGAAATGCCTCCAACTAGATAAATAGACGGCCAAATCACTCAGAGTAGTAACTTGTTTCTTGATTTCAATGGACTATTTAAGAACCAAAATGCCACGCAAGGTAAGGGTGGCAAAAACTGGCCAATACTCCTGGCAGTATTTCAGTTCTCAAAGTGGAAAAGCTATTTTAACAATCAAACCTGGGAATCTGCAGGATACCATCCTGTCTTAGCAATATTTTTAATACAGTCTATAATTATGAATCACAGTTTTGCCAGACCAATATTATTTTAGTAAAGCTATATTGCAAGGAAGTGATGATGGTGATTATGTAGATGTTACTCTTACATTTAAGTCTTACAACTTCCCCAGGGCTCCAGCAGCTATTTAAAGGACCGGGGCGGTAGAAGCAGGGGAGCCTCGGGCCCTTTAAATAGCCCCCGGCACTCTGGGCTGCTGCTGCTACCCCGGTGGGGGTGGGGGGAGGAGGAGGCACTTACCTTACAGGGTGGGCTGGGCCTGGCTCTGACCCCCTCAACCCCGCCCCTTCTGCCCTAGGCCCTGCCCCTTTCGGGCGCCAGAGGTGGCCCCAGCGTACCGGTAAGTCACTGGACTTACTTTCACCCCTGCATTGCATTTAACTGATTAACTCAGAGTTTGCACAATTTCAGTATCATTTTATAATTTGTATAATGCTAGCTGTGTTTGTATATGTTCTACAGTGGGACCCACAGAGCGGATCAGCAGGGCAGGGAACTCCACTTGATGAGTTTCCTGAACTACAGAACAGCCCTCCAGTTCTTCTTGGAGTGATTGCACACGTGTAAGGCTACATTTTAGTCACGGGTATTTTTAGTAAAAGTCATGGACAGGTCTCGGGCTGTAAACAAAAATTCACGGGCCTGTGACTTGTCCATGACTTCTACTAAAAATACCCACCCTGACTAAAACTTGGGTGGGGAGAGGTGTGCTTGAGGGGGTGGTGGTCCAGGGGCACCACGGGTGCTGGGGGAGGTGCCCCGGAACCCCTGCTGGTACTGGGGGGGGTAGGGGTTGGAGGTGCTGGCAGGGGCTTCCTATCTGGCTCCACATCCCTGCAGCTCCTAGGCGGCAGAGGCAGGGGCCAGGGTAGGGGCTCCGCTGCTCCAGCCACAAGCGCCGGCTGCCGCAGCTCCCATTGGCCGGGAATCGCAGCCAATGGGAGCTGCGGGGGCGAGGCCTGTGGGCAGTGAGCGGTGCAGAGACTCCCTCTGCTGCCTAGGAGCTGCAGGGGGGCCATGCCAGTGGGAGCCGGGGAGCCCCCCACCCTGATGTAAGTACCCCCCCGCACTCTCCAACCTCCTGCCCCGAACCGGGCAGCCCCTGAGCCAGCACCAGCCACTGCAAAAGTCATGGAGGTCATGGAAAGTCACGGAATCCATGACCTCTGTGACAGACGCGCAGCCTTACACATGTGCATTCCACTCTAGGTGTGTGCACACTGTGAGCACAGTCATCGGAATTTTTTCTCTCAGTGGTACACGTCAGGACGACTCGAGCGCTCCTTGCTGGTGTACGCCGACAGCACCAGTATGAAACACTCAGGCGACTTGGCACCCCCTCAGTTTCTTTTTATTGCACATGACAGTCGCTGGGACTACTCTTTCCTTACTTTTGGAAGCTCTCTCAGTAGTCATCATCATCTTCTTTCTGTACATAGCTGGTTGTAGTCAGTTTTAGCTAATTTTAGTGAAGTTCTGTAACTTTGTGCTTTAGCAGAGTTTCTGTCCATTCCCCAATGCCAAGGCTTGCCTCAGTCACCAGGCTTTTAGCCCTGTGCCTCCTGCAACAAGGCTATGTTCCTGAGTTTCCCACACTCAAGCTGCTTAAAGTGGCTGGGGGAAGCTCCTACTGCAAACCTGCAAGGACTTTAAGCCTCGCACAAAGAAGGATTGGGAGGCCAGGCTGAAATTCCTCCTCATGGAAGCGGCACTGAGACCTCCTGAGCCAGGTCAGTCAGACTCGGCACTGAATGCCTCGGCGTCGGTAAGGAGTGCTCCTCCTCCCAGCACTGACCGCCATCCTAAGTGCCTAGAAAAAGGCATAAGAAATAGCCTGTCGAACAGGGGCAATCCCCAGCATGGAAGACTGCCTGGCCTGGGGATCAGAGTAGATTGTCATCTAAGCCAAAGCATTCCTCTACCTCAGTACTGTAGAAGTTGGCACCATTGACTCTGGCACCTGTGCAAGCTCTATTGAGTCATACTGGAAGAGCCTTTTCCATCTGTGGCACAACATGGTTCCAATACTATCTTGATACCAATCATGCTGGAAGTGTTTGCTGCTGCCAGAGACCTTCTCCTGCTGTTGGTACCGGTATCACCCCCATGAGTCAGCATTATCAATGCTGGTGGACAAAAGGGAACCCGCTGGGTCCTTTCATTGTTCGGTACCGTCACCAGAAACAGACTCGTCATCTTCTGAGTTGGAGATCAGGTCTTACTCCTCCAGCCTGAGGAGCTGCTCTCCCAGTTCTTCCATGCATTTCCACCCATCCATGGTCCCAGGCACAGGAGTACCATTTAGTGGTGGCCAGGAGCTCATTGGCGGCCTACAAAGGCCCACTGGCCATTTTGGAATCATTGGGGTTTCCCCCAATTCACAGGCTTATTCCAGACGCTCCTATTCAGTGGCCTTGGAAAGAAGGGTGCCATTGTTCAGGGCAGCACCTTGTCCAGACTCTGGTACCAAGCCTGGTACTGAACTGCAAGAGCCAGCTCAACAGGATCTTGCTGATGCAGAAAGAGAGGATGAGCTTCCACAGCTGGTGCTGGCCTCCTCCTCCTCTTGCCCGATGAGGCAGTCTCAGTAGGGGGCGGGTTGCCTCCCCCATATGACTATAAGGCTCACCAAGAGTTGTTGAAGAGGGTGGTCTTAAGTCTGGGCATACAGGTGGAGGTAGTGAAAGAGCCCTCTCATAGCCTGGTTGACAGAAAGTGTCACCAATTCTGCTCCCTATGAGGTCACAGTCTGGGTTATATCACGGATGCCTTTCTACTACATAGGATGGGACAATGTTGTTATGCTTTTCCCCCAATCCTGCTCGTGTACAGAGTGCTGCTAAAGATCAAGTGGGACCAGGCCTCGGTTATTCACATAGCTTCAACATAGCCCTGCCAACCCTGGTTCTCAACTCTGCTAGACCGCTCAGTAGTGACTCCAATCCTACTTCCGTTGCACCTGGACTTGATCTCCCAGGGCCAATCCTACTTCCTTCATCTAATGGCCTGGAAGCTCCATGGCTAAATCCAAGAGAACAAGCTGGTCAGAAAAAGTTCGCCTGGTCCTACTAGGTAGCAGAGGTAGTTCCACCAGGGCTACTCACCTCTCAAAGTGGAAGCAGTTCTCTGTTTGGGCATCCCAATGCAGAGTCTCAGCCATGTGTTCTTCCGTACAACACATACTTGAATATTTATTGCACCTGATACAGCAAGGCTTAGCAATCTCCTTTATCAAGATTCACCTGGCAGCAATATCAGGTTCACCCTCAGGTGGATAACCAGTCTGTTTTTTTAAATGACATGTCTGTCAGATTCCTCCAAAGGCCTGAAATGTTATACCCTCAAGTAAGAGATCCCGTTCTTTCCTGGACCTGGAGTTGGTCATATGAAAGCTTATGGGACCACCATGTGAACCTTTGGCAACATGCTCCTTATTATACCTCTCCTAGAAAGTGGTTTTCTTAGTGGCCATCACTTCAGCCAGACTGGTCTTGGAACTCTCTTCCCTCGCATCAGAGCCTTTGTACATAGTCTTCGTTAAAGATAAGGTGTATTTACATCCTCATTCCAGTTTCCTCCTGAAAGTGGTTTCATGATTTCATAGCAATCAGGCAATCTACCTACCCGTCTTCTACTCGAAGCCTCATGCAAATAGGAGTGAACAACATCTTCACTCATTGGACATTAGATGAGCCCTAGCTTTCTACATAGAAAGAACTAAATCATTCCAAAGGTCCAACTGTTCGTAGCTGTAGCTGACAGGATGAAGGGTCTCCTAATCTCTTCACAGACAATTTTGTCCTGGATTACTTCATGTATTTGTACTTGTTACGATCTGGCAGGTGTTTCACCGCTACCTAACCTCATTCCACAAGGTCTCAAGCATCCTCAGCAGGATTCCTAGCACAGAACCCTATTCGAGACATTTGTAAAGCAGCCTGATCATCAGTGCACATGTTCTCCTCCCATTATGCCATCACTCGGCATTCCAAAGATGATGCCAAACTTGGTCGAACTATTCTGCAGTCCGTGGTGTCCATGAAAGCTGATCCCTCCACCTATTCAACTGCGTGGGAGTCACCTACAGTGGAATGCACATGTGCAATCAGTTGAGGAATTAAAAAACGGTTACTAACCTTCCGTAACTGTTGTTCTTCGAGATGTGTTGCACATGTCCATTCCATGACCCACCCTTCTGCCCCTCTACATCAGAGTTTTCCAGAAAGGAGGAACTGAGGGGGCACGGGGTCGGCTGAGCACTTTACACTGGCACTGTTGGCGCATGCAGGCAGGGGACACTTGAGCTACCTCAACAGGTACCACTGAGGGAAAAAATTCTGGCAACTGTGCTCTCGGAGCATACACACCTGGAGTGGAATGTTAGGAAAGGTTAGTAATTTTTTTCCTGTATGTTGCTAACAAAACTGCCCATTACCATGGGCACAGTATGTGTAGCTCTGGCCTCCCGCCTCTAGGACTACCATATGTGTAGTGCTCCCTGACTTGTAGCTCTTCTGCTTGGTGCCTGGATTAAACACTTAGCTCCAGCTGCAATGCACAATGTAATAAGGATTTTGCCTTTGAATCTTTAAATCTCTTGTATCTTACTATATAAAAACATGTCTGATTGTGCTAAACTGTGGTTATTCTACAGTCCTATATAATACATCTTGTGTGTAACAAAAATAGTCCAGTTGTATAAATGGGATAATCCTGTAATTGTTATAGGTCTCTAAACTAAAATACTGTAGGAATTAACTGGTAGGCTAATCCTACAGTATTTAATGAATAAATTAATGTTATGACAGTGTCAGGGTAAAACTAAGGTGTGTCTATAGGACCTTCTTATCTGGGATGTAAAAGAATATTGTTCTAAGTGGCTCTCCATTGACTTCAATTGATTTGCATGCTGTGACTTTTTCCCAATGAATTTATTCAGGTGTACTTACTGCATGTACATACCTGTGTATGTCTTGGGAGTTTTCACATTTTTTCTTTCCAACAGAGTATCCCAATAGGTTAATTTTAACCTCACTTTACACAGGACTGATTTTACCCACCAGAACCAGGAAGTATTTAATCTTCAGGCCTTTTAAATAGATAGTTTGTTTCAAATCATATATTCATATTTGTTTAATTAACAAGAAAACAAAAGGTCATTCTCTTTGAGTATTTTATTTTGATTTTTGTTTAGCTTTTTCTGCATAACTGTTTGGCATATATAACAGAAGTCTCTGCCCGCCCCGCCCCCAAGAAGCTGTGATTGAGTCTGGTGTTGATCCCCAGTATTGCAAGTTCAGGGTTTACAGTGCCAAGAAGCAGCAGTTAAGCACTGGTGGAGATGTGGAGATATTTGCACCAGGGCCAAGGTTAGGCACTCTCATTTCAGTACTGAGTGTCTGGGACAAAGGGAATGGAATGGAATCGAAAATCAGCCATGAAACCATTTGATTTGATCTTCAGTTTAGTATTGTGAAGATCAAGGAAACAGAGGACTCTGATTATGAATTCTCATAAATATGTATCAGTGGCAAGGGGCCAGATCTTAAACCCTGAGTTCTGTCTGCTTTGTGACACTTCAACAGCACAAACCACAATTCTGACCCTGGTGAAGAGGAAATGGCAAGATGGCACTTTGGTGATCCCTGGCTGGCAAAATAGCCTGTGATGGGCTCTTTCCCGCTAGTGCAAGGTAGAGCATCTGACGGACTGCTCTAAATTGTGCCAGGGACCGAACCTAGCCTGAGGTCAGGGTGAGGAGTAAATCATTTTTGTTTTCCCTCGCCATAGCTGTTCTGAGTGTAGCTCAACTGCAAATGAGAACTCAAACCCTTATCTGTGGAACAAATCTGTTTTATGTGATAAAGACTTGGGAGGCACACAACAGTGACAGAACCTATAACATACAATCAGATGCATATTCTGTAATATAAAACTGAGATATACAAAGAAATGTGTGATAGTGGTAGTGGGCCATGTTCCCTGTTAAATAAGTGGCAAAAATGCACCTGCGGTGTGTAAGAAACCCAGGGCCATATCTTCATCTAATGTAAATTGACTTTGGTGGTTTATGCCCGCAGAGGATCTGGTCCCCAGAAGTGACTGGAAGGCCAAGGATTCCAAATGAAATCACTAAATGGTCTCCTTTTCTATGACACTTGTGTTCTGAAATTGTTTATCTTTGTGTCCCACTTTTGGGACATAAGTATTATCTCATCAAAACCAGCAACAGGATCCAAACAGGAAATATGAACTGCTCTATTCTGCTATGGTAGTTGTTTCTGGGGAGCAGTTTTTATGGGGTCCCATGCACACTGCTGCATGGAAAACCACCAGGTGCACGGGGTGCCTGCTGTGCATCAACTGTAATTGTTATACCTTTCTAAAATAGTGACTAGGTGCTTGTTTTCCCTGATTGGGAGTGGTTAGTGTGTTTTGTTACCTGCAAGGAAGCTTTGCCTAGTATAGTTTGTTTAGACGTGTGTCTATTTGTGGTTAAACATTTCATTTCTACCATATTTGTATAGTTTCAGGGTTGGCAGTTCTCTGAATAATTGCTCCCTCTATTCCCAGATGAATTAGATGCTTGTGACCTAATGTTTAGTGTGTGCTACATGCATTCTACTGTGGCTGATCCACAAAGGGTATGAATCTACTACTCTCAACTAAGGGATTTAGTCCTTCAGTTAAAGCGGTAGTGGCTCTTTAGCTTGGGAGATCCTGGGTTCATTAACTGTGGAACCACCAGATGCATTGTGCATGCATATTGAGAAGAGAGTGCATCCATCTATCTCTGTGGGATTTAATGTTATTTTTGAAAAATCATACAGACAAGTGCTAAAATTCACTCTGAAGTATTGTTGCCAGAGTGGCTGCACTGGGCAATCATTACGCCCTGAAAGTATTTCTCTTTCCAGCAAACACAGTCATTTAAGTCAGAGAACAAGCAAAAAAAGGAGGAGGAGAGAACCCCAGCAATGGTGTCCTTGGACCTACAATATATCCACTGATAGATTTAAAAATAGAAATGCAGAAAGTAAGATGTTACACCAGAGATTTTAACTGCTAGAAGGAGAGAGAGAAACATGTTATGAAATGGGTGTGGAGGGAATGGGCAATGGATAGACTATTTGAATCTAAAAATCACATTGTCGGAGATTTTTTTCAAAATAATGAAGAAAATATCAAAGAACTGTGTAGTAAAATTAAATAATTTTGAAGTCATCCTTAAGGTCAGTTGTGTTCCTGCGAATGCCATCACTTTGTCGACGGAGGAGTCAAAGACAGCATGTGGGTCCATCCCCTCCACCACCATTGCCTGCTGCTCTGCTGGCAGTGATACCAAACAAATGTATAAAGAAGAAGACTGAAAGACTCAAGAGTATAATGACAAACCGACAAACATGGAATACAGACAAGTTTCTACTTTCCAAAACCACTGGGAAAAATAAAATTTGTTACTGAAAAGGAATTCAGGACACTAGTACTTTAACAATCATGAGGAAAGCACATTAAAAGAATAGAGCATATAACATTCTCAAAAAGCCAGTCATAAACTCTGCTTTTTATTTTATTCTTTTCTATTATTCCTTCCATGCAACAAGTTTTTTTGCATTAATTTAGGATTAGTCAATGTAAGTATCCATTATTTATACATTGAACAGACAGTGGTTTTCTATTTTCTTTAATTTGCTTCTTTTTCGCTAATTTTAGAAGTCCAGCATGTTGTTGGTATTAATAATAATAAACATGGAATGCTTGTAATTTTCCTAATATAAACCTTGTCACATTGGTAGTAATCTTATGCCTCATTCTGGAGGTAATTGAAATCTAATCAGTTCTAACTGAAATAATTGGAGCAGCAGTGCTCAATATGTTTGAAATCTGGCCCCAAGCTTCTGCTTGGATCTTATGCATATGGATTCATTTGGGAATGGAAAGTATTTTTCTAGATGTTGGGTACAATTTTCAAAGGCACCTAATGATTAATTTTCAAAAGTAATTTTTGTCCCATTGAATTCCAGTTATACTTATCCTCCTACATGCCTAAGACACTTTTGAAAATGGGGCTTAAACACTTAGGCACTTTTGAAAATAGTACCCTTTTTTTCAAGTGAGACTCCTAAAATGTCTTTGATCAGAAGTCACATAGAAGCCATGACTTTACTACCTCATTCTTATTGAAGCCTTCTTCCCACTATGTTTGGCCCTGCTTCATTCACATTATTTATTGGGTATTTTTTCAATAATCTTTTCCTTTTCATGTTCTTTTCCATTTTCTGTATTTTGAAAAGTTAACTGCAGTTGGTTAAACAGTCAGTCAGTCAGTTTAGAATTTCAGTTTTCTTCTAAAGGTAGTAGTGATACAAACATTGTGTGTTGGCTAACCAGCAAAGTTAACCCAGTTCATTTAAATGGATGCACATGGTTTTGGTTTTCACCAAAAAGGTTAGTAGTGATTGGCAGTCTAACATAGTGAATGCCAGTGAAAATGAGGTAGGATCAGATGCTAAAATAGGGAAAGAACAAGTTAAAAATGACGTAGAGAACTTAGATGTGTTCAAGTCACCAGGGCTTGATGAAATATATCCTAGAATACTCAGGTGACTGAGGAGATACACCTCTACCTCGATATAACGCTACCCGATATAACACGAATTCTGATATAATGCGGTAAATCAGTGCTCCGGGGGGGGGGGGGGGGGGAGGGCTGCGCACTCCGGCAGATCAAAGCAAGTTCGATATAACGCGGTTTTACCTATAACACGGTAAGATTTTTTGGCTCCCGAGGACAGCGTTATATCGAGATAGAGGTGTATATGAGTCATTAGAGCAGGGGTCGGCAGCCTCTCAGAAGTGATGTGCCGAGTCTTCATTTATTCACTCTTTCTATAAGTCTATAATATATAACTAAACTATTGTTGTATGTAAAGTAAATAAGGTTTTTAAAATGTTTCAGAAGCTTCATTTAAAATTAAATTAAAATGCAGAGCCCCCTGGACTGGTGGCCAGGACCCGGGCAGTGTGAGTGCCACTGAAAATCAGCTCGCGTGCCGCCTTTGGCACGCGTGCCATAGGTTGCCTACCCCTGCATTAGAGATTATCTTTGAATAGTCATGGAAGAGTGGGGAGATTCCAGAGGTCGGGAAAAGGACAAATATAGTGCCCATCTATAAAAAGGGAAATAAGGACAACCTAGAGAATTACAGACCAGTCAGCTTAACTTCAGTACCCAGAAAGATAATGGAGCAAATAATTAAGCAATCAATTTGCAAACACCTAGAAGATAATAAGGTGATAAGTAACAGCATGGATTTGTCAAGAAAAAATCATGTCAAACCAACCTACTAGTTTTCTTTGACATAGTAACAAGCCTTGTGAATAGAGGGGAAGTGGTAGATGTGGTATATCTTGACTTTAGCGTAAGGCTTTTGATACTGTCTCGCATGATCTTCTCATAAACAAAGTAGGGAAATACAACCTAGATGGAGCTGCTATAAGGTGGGTGCATAACTGATTGGAAAACAATTCCCAGAGAGTAGTTGTCAGTGGTTCACAATCAAGCTGGAAGGACATATTGAGTGGTGTCCCTCAGGGATCAGTTCTGGGTCTGGTTCTGTTCAATATCTTCATCAGTGATTTAGATAATGGCATAGAAAGTACACTTATAAAGTTTGCGGAGTTTGAGGGGTTGCAAGTGCTTTGGAGGATAGGATTAAAATTCAAAATTATCTGGACAAACTGGAGAAATGGTCTGAAGTAAATAGAATGAAATTCAATAAGGACGAATGCAAAGTACTCCTCTTAGGAAGGAACGATCAATTGCACTCGTACAAAATGGGAAATGACTGCCTAGGAAGGAGTACATCAGAAAGGGATCTGGGGGTCATAGTGGATCACAGGCTAAATGAGAGTCAGTGTAACACTGTTGTAAAAAAAAAAGCAAACATTATTATGGGGTGTATTAGCAGGAGAGTTGTAAACAAGAACAGGAAGTAATTCTTCCACTCTTCTCTGCGCTGATTAGGTCTCAGCTGGAGTATTAAGTTCAGTTCTGGGCACCACATTTCAGAAAAGATGTGGACAAATTGGAGAAAGTCCAGAGAAGAGCAACATAAATGATTACAGGTCTAAAAAACATGTTTTCTGAGGGAAAATTGAAAAAATTGGTTTTTTTTAGTTTGGAGAAGAGAAGACTGGCGGGGGGGAAGGGGGCGATATGATAACAGTTTTCAAGTATATAAAAGGTTGTTACAAGGAGGAGAGAGAAAAAAAAATGTTCTCTTTGACCTCTGAGGATAGGACAAGAAGCAATGGGTTTAAATTGCAGCAAGGGCAGTTTAGGTTGGACATTAGGAAAAACTTCCTGTCAGGGTAGTGAAGCACTGGAATAAATTGCTTAGGGAGGTTGTGGAATCTCCATTATTGGAAATTTTTAAGAACGGCTTAGATGGTGTAGATAATACTTAGTCCTGCCATGAGTGCAGGGGGTTGGGCTAGATGGCCTCTCAAGGTCCCTTCCAGTCCTACAATTCTGATTATAATATGCAGCAGACCCAGTCTGGTTCCTGAACTGGTGTCCCTTTTATACCAATTAGTTGTGAATGTCTTGCTGCTATGTAAATCTTAGGAATTCAAGAAATAGTTGCTGAGATCTGTTTCATACTCTAATAAAGGTGATTTGTAGGAACTGTTTGTAAATAACTCCAGAGTATGTTGTGTATCATTTTTATTGATGATAGGGGGCCATCTATGTAATGTCTGCACAAAGTTGTCTGGGAGTTGAATTGATTTAAAACCTTATGTTCCAGATTAGCCATAAAGATCTCAGTAGCTATTGCAGAAATTGGAAATCACATTCCAGCACAGAATTCTTAGGTATTTCTGGCTGATAACCAGACAAGTTGAATTGAAACAGAAGCTTTGGAAACCCCAAGATGATCAGTTGGTAATGTCACAATATGTGCAGTTTATATTGTGCAGGCACTAAGGGAAAAGCTGAACTATAATAAAGAGAACCTGGTGTAGTCCACAAAACAAGCTGTAAGGAAATGCACATAATGTTCTTTTACATGTGAGAAAATCAAATGGGAGGTTCTATGCATATTTTTTTCCTTGAGAAACCAGTTTTAAAGGATACAGTCAACTGGAAGAGAGAAAAGATGGCGGAAAAGATTATTTGGCTTCATCATTCAAAACACACACACATGTCCTTCCTTTTGAGATACACTACTTGTTTTGTCTCCAAAGATACCTGCATTCCATAGAAATTTGGCGTCCCCTCACTTTGTTGTTGAAATTGTTTACATTAGCAATAAAGAATTATGAAACTCAGATTATAAAAACAATAATTTATTCTGAAGGAGTACATTTCACAGTATTTAAATTTCCTGCATGAATGATTTTTGTGACGCTTACTTTACATCTTTGTTCCATGTTGCATTCCACATCTGGCCTTGGCGGGCTGAGAAGTATGTACACTCACATAAATTGCAATAATCAGTTGCCCGCACTCAGGAATTCCTTTTACCAGACCTCTCTAAGGCATAAAGATGAAGGATATGATCCCCCTCACCTCCGTGGCTTCACTGAGAGAACATGTGATGCAGTATGTATAGCCAACAGTGTTAAGGATGTTCCTGTCCCTGTGTAGGACACCACACCCTCTTTTCTATTGCTGTCCCTTTTTTGTTTTTAATATTATGCAGGTATTGTATTCATTTTTTGTATTTAACACACCATTGGCCATAGGGAGGCTTTGTCCTGGGCTCAGCTCCTTTATATGTTTGTGAATAATGTTTGTTGATATAGGAAGGGTCCACTCCCATGAAATACTCAGTGTTGTGACCAGGAACCTGTCATTTGAACAACACCTGTCCCCACCTATGCTGCTAATTCAAGGCTGAATCTTTACATTTTAGGTATTTAAGTGCATTTTCTCTCTGTCCTCTTTGACTTACTGCTGTTTTGAAAAAAAACATTGCCACCTTGATCCTCTTCCAGTGTGTGCTGGGGGAGGGAAGAAGGCATGGGGATTTGTGACTTTTGAGAAACACCATCATGTAAAATAGGTTGCTATCTGTCTCAGTGTTCCTGTGATGAACATATACAATATGAGATACTGTATCTGCAAACTGGAGTACATCATTCATAGGAGATAGATGACATAATACTATATTTCACTGGCTTTGATCAGAAACATGATGGATGGATTATGATTAGCTTTTGTCTGCAATAGACAGAGTTGTTTTGGAAATATTCAAATTGCAAATTCAGTGTGTTTATTGTTGTTTTTATAAGTGATGTTTGGTTGAAATGATAAGCAGTAGCCTTTTGCACCAGTTGTATGATTGTCAGTCTCCTAGAGTAGGGCTGTCTGCAGAAAGAGGAATAATACACTAGATACAGTGTATAAGTATTGCTGAATGATTTATGCAAATATTGTACTTTTTTTTTAGTCAGAGGCTTTTCTTTGGTACTTGTCACATAGTATCTGGGTGTCTCAGACACACTAATAGGCTTATCCTCAGAACCTTTATGAGGAGGGATAGCTCTATCCCTGTTTTACAGATAGACAATTTGGGGAATGGAGAGTCTAAAAGACTATCCCAGGGAGCCCCAGAAGGTCTGTGGCAGACCTGGGAATAGAACCTAAATCTCCTGATAACCTGCCTCAGCTGTAACTGCAAAGACATCCTTCTCCTGCTGTGCGCATGTGTATGCGGCCACAGACAATGGAGAAGAGGAGATGGCTTTGTCGTGGAGGGGGTTATCAAGAGATCTAGGTTCCTCTGTGTATGTGTGTGTATTAAATAATCAAGCCTTCCCTTAAATCCTTAAAGGAATAAAGCATGTTTAGACACTACAATGGTATTATTGAGTCCCTTTGATAAATGGCCTGTTGAAGAAATCTGCTGTCTGCATAAGGCATTGATTCTATGGTACATGAAACTCTCTTACATGGGGCCCAACAGACGCGTTCAGGGAATATACTTATTGTGCATGAAACTATATTACAAGTCTCTATTATTAATGTCTTTTGTTTTGCTGGCACAGAATGATATTACGGCAATATGAGCATCCCTGGTGGCATCTTTAATAGCAAAGCACCAGAAGTGCACCCTCACTGGAGTGCTTCCTAAAAGGCGGGTTACTGTTACGTGTACTCCCAGGACAGTATACTATGTATTTCTCCACACTTTCCCCCAAAACACTGAGGAATACTTTTGTATCTTATGGAGCTAGACTTTTAGAAAAACAACTCTTTTGGGGCTAGCTATATCAGAATAAATCAGCATAACACAGAGGCTATATTTTTGTCATCACTGTAGTGTTAACTAGTGACTGTCTCTTGTGTGTTTTTCTTATGATGTGAGCAGTGCTATTGGTGTCAGCTTAAAAAAACTCAGACTCATCTCACTCAACAATTTTTTCAGTTTTCTAATTAGAAAGACATCAACTAACAAAACTTCCTTAAGTGAAAAATGTACTTGAACCTCCAGGTATCTTCCTCGTACATCTGTTTTAAGCTGACGATCAATTATATAGCATCCACATATAACTAGCAGTTACTTTTTTTTCTTTGAGATTTTCTTAAGCTTTTCAAAAGAAACAGATAAAACTCTTGTCTCTGTCTCATTGTTTGTTATGGAGCAAGTGATTCTTAATGTAATAAGTTCCTCCTCTTTGTTTGTATCCGTACTTGGTGACATTTTGTGAAAATATGAAAGCAAGTGGCGGACTGAAGTGCTACTGAATGATGATAAAGATGAGATGAATGAAAGCTATCACTCAGCTTTCATAGGCATATAAAATAATTCAAAGACGCAAGTGTCACAGGATCCTGCATTGCTAACAGCAACTTACTGTAAGTATTTCAGTCTTATGACTGAATATAATCTGTATGTGCTACCTTCAAGGTTAGTGGTTAGAGAATACTTGTGATCAAAGAAGACAGAGTATGAAAGAAGCTGTGACAGTCCGGACTAGTTGTTTAACTTATTAGAGGCTGAATTCGGTATATCAGTTACATTCAGACGAATGAATCCGTATTTTGTAGTGACCCTGTTATGGTCTTCAGGACTTTCAGAAATGTTCTTCTAACTAGTATAAGGCACCATATGCACTGTGTCCTCCAAGGAGGTATTGTATGAAATCAACTGAATATGTCTTTAAGATCCAGTGTGTTCCTAAACTCTGATTGTGGCAATTCTTTTGTAAGGATTTTACATATGTGGATAATGCAGTGCAGTTAGATCTGCCATTTGGGGTAAAATGGAGTCGGATTTTTTATACTGAAGTAAAAGCAGGGGCATATGGGTGAGATTTGGCTCTTAATATTTTGTTTTAAATTTTCATTTTTTATTAAATGTAGTGCTAGTTAAAGGTACTGGCTGAAATTTCTGTTATTTCACAGAACTGGTACAGATAGGTAGTGGCATTTCTGATTCCCTTTATTGTCCTGTAATATGTGTCATTCCCCACGCAGGCACGCTGTTATAGCTGCATTGTGGCCCATTGAATAGGACTTTGTGGGGTATTAGAATGTGCTTAGGCAAATCCCTTTGCAGGATGTAGTCCTTAAGTTGTTTTAGTTTTAAGTAAGTTCTGTCATGGTCATTATATTTTGTGAAGATCTGTGACATGATCAGTTTCCTTGTCCTTTCTACTGCATTTCTATTGGCTGATTGAAAGGTGCAGGATTTAATAACTCTGAAAGGTTCTGTAAGCCACAGTTGTCTGTATAATTCAAATACATTTAGTTAAAGCTGCACCAACCAACTGGAAAGGCATGATGTTTGCTTCCCCTCTCCCCGCCTCCCCCTCCCTCCCCCCCCCCCCCGAGCTCTATAGTATGATAGGACAATACAATATCTTAAAGATGATTATGCAGACTGAACAATAGTATAATTCCATTGATTGCAATGTAGATGTTATTAATTACATTGGGGCTGATTTTAATCCTTTGATTTATTTATTTAAAGGGAGGCTGGTTTACAGGTTATGCTATTGAGTGATTTTGATTAGTGATTTAGACACAAATATTATTATGGATTGATTGGGCCAGACAATGAGTGCATTTTTTGAATTTTATATATTGAATAGTTGTCATTGTTGAACAGCTTGGGATTGGTGTTCTAACAGAAATAAGAATACATAAATGTAATATTAATTGTAAGTGTAGGTAATTAAGATTTTGAGCTAGAGTTTTTTAGCTTTCCCTGCTACTACAGATGCAGTTTTACATTGCATTTGGCTTATTTGAGGGAGAACAATTTCCCATCTAAGTAGCTTGATTTGTAATCAGATGGTAGCAGCTGAAATTGTAGCCACATTGTGCCAGGTGCTATACAGACATATGGAGAGAATCTCTGCCATGAAGAGCTTACAGTATAGATAAGCAAGATGAGGTGAGAAAAGACAAGAAAAGGTAAGACTGTCAGAGGCAAGAGAAAGTGTAGTGACTTGCCCAAGATCATCAAGCTAAAAGAGAACACTTTTCATAAACATTCTGCTTTTATTTTGCTTTTTTATGTTTATACCCAGTTAGGGTGAGAGGGGACAGACTTTGTGAGTGACTCATTTATAAAAACATATATAATTTACTATAGGACAGAGATTAAAATGGTATATTTTTGTGCATCTTCTTAGTGCTTCATATCAGCACTGCACAATGTCCTTTTAGCAATGCAACTCTTCAGTTGTTGTTTGCCATACTTTCTTTCCTTGTATTATATACCTCAGTGAAGATTCATTCCCCCAGCATTTCCTCGACTTACTCACCTAGAACACAGCTTTTCTTAACATACAAAATATCATGGAAAAAGGGACATGACAAAATGGAAAGGTCATAGTCATAGATGACTCCATGTGTCCTCCTTTGAAGAGCCTGGACCATTAAATATGGCTTAATCAGATCAGACAGAACACTTAAGCATCTGCTCAACTTTAAGCATGAGTAGTTTCATTTAAGTTGGTAAGGCTGCTAATGTGCTTAAAGCTAATTAGTTTATATGTGCTTTGCTGGATTGGGGCATGAGAGGTGGGTAATGCTGCTGAAACTTCCTCTTTGTTTGCTATGTCTACTGACGTAGGAGCTGTCCAGCAAAACAAGGACTGAAAAACACTGGTGTATTTAGTGAAAGAGTGTGTGTGTGTGTGTGTGTGTGTGTGTGTGTGTGTGTGTGTGTGTGTGTGTGTGTGTGTGTGTGTGTGTGTGAATATAGATGTATTGTACATTAGCTATTGTTGAACAGTTTGGGCTGTAGATGCTCTAAAATAATCAGAATAAAATAAATTAAAGCTATACTTAAAATTAGCATGATATCAGTGAAGAACACAAGCCTGAGGAAATAATTCTGACTACTGAGTAATAACAGATCTGCTTTTACCTTTTCCATTAATTCAGCTATTTTTCAAGACAAAAGAACTAGTAGCTTATGGAATCCATTTTTATCATAAAGAAGCTTTTACCCTGGTATGGGGAGGAATAAAATAACCTGGTAGTACCTGGAGTGGTGAGAAAGGCTTGTAAAGAGTCCAATGCCAACCCCCTAAGCCTCAATTCAGGCTCTTCTTTGATCCATGACTCAACCCATTTGTGGGAAAGGGCTAATGGTATCACATGGTATCAACACACATATATTTTGTGAAGCACAGTTTGTCCTCCTGTACCACTCTATGGAGACTGCTCCCCCTCAAGTGTTTTGGGGTCACTGCTGCTCCCCCTCAAGTCTTTTGGGGTCACTGGATGGCTGATACCCCCAACAGTGTAAGTAAGGGTAAGTCCTTGTATGTGTTGTGGATCCCACAATTCATACAAGGTTCTGAGTGTACATGATACTCCTGTACACTCCGTAGGGCAGTGGGAGAGAAGTATGAATGTTCTTGCTGTTAGCTGCTGGCTTTAGTGAACATATGGGCAAAGGCACCTCATAATCTCACCCGATGGTTCCCTGTGCTTGATTCAAGTTGCATGATTCCTAGCATGCAGCTACTAAGAACACGGGGCATCTTGGCAGTCAGTTCAGTAGAACAGAGGTTGTCACAGGGCATAGGAATGTTTCACCTCTCCAACTACCCTCCCAACATCATATTAGTAACAGTTTTTACTAGCAGTCTCTACTCCTCAACAGAAGCCTTGCTAAATGGAGGACAACTCAGTTCCTCCTAAAGACCCAGAATGGTGTGGAAGAGGGCAACCCCTTCCCAAAAGAGACTTCAAGAAAGGATGGTATGGGACTTCTGGAAAGGAGTAGTTGTGACTGGCGAGTTGTGTGAGTGTGTGTTGGATAGGGGAAGTTCTCCTACCACCCAAAGCTGCATGGGGTTGTTGTGATACACTGCAGAGTTTGTATAATCCTAGTGATGGCTCATAGTGTCTGGTTGAGCAAGTTGAATGCGAGTACTGCTTTTGACTTAAGTACCAGAGATGGTTGTAATGGAGAAATTATATGTCAGAGCGAGAGTACAACAGAGATTTACTGCTGCTGGCCAGTTAGCAAATCCCAAACTAGCTTTGTTATGCAAGGAATGTAGAGCTATCTTAATTAAGTTCTCCGTAGAGCTTTGTTGCCATGTGGGTTTTTCCAAGTCCTCATAGCTTTCATTTCAGTCTTCTGGTTGGCAGGGCCGGTGATTCCATTTAGGTGTCCTAGGCGGTTGCCTAGGGCGCCAGGATTTGGGGGGCGCCATTTTGCCGCCCTCGGCATCAATTCTGCGGTGGGGGGTCCTTCCACGCTCCGGGTCTTCGGTGGCAATTCTGCGGTGGGTCCTTCACTCACTCTGGGACCCACCGCCGAAGTGCCCCGAAGACTGGGAGTGCGGAAGGACCCCCCACGTAGGGGGCCGCAAAAACCCTGGTGCCGCTCCTGCGCAGCCACTATGTGGGAAGCGACCGCTTTGCTGCTGCCCCTGGCGCTGCTGGTCAGGCTCCCGTGGCAGGCAGCGCTGCAGCCTGCCGGCCGGGCGGTGCTCATCACCGGCTGCGACAGCGGCTTCGGGCACCTGCTGGCGCTGCGCCCACACTGCCTGGGCTTCACCATCTTCGCTGGCTGTCTTTGCCCGGGCGGGGAAGGGGCGCAGTGGCTGCTGCGGGAAGCCGCCTCCGGCCGCCTGCGGGTGCTGCCGCTGGATGTCACCCGGGAGCGGGACGTGGCCGCGGCCAAGGAGTTTGTGCTGAGCAACCTGCCGGAGACAGGTGAGAGCATCCTGTGCCCACCCCATACTCCGAAGGCAGCACATTCACATGGCACTGCCCTGCTCCGGGCTCTGGCTCCTGTCCTCTGCCCCCGGCTGCCACCTGCCAAAGACCCTTCCCAGAGACAGCAGCCACTCACCCTCTGCACAGGGGCCAGGCAATGGGTGGGGGAGCTCGGGACACTGGAATAAATCTGGAGCAGCGTTTGCTCCGGTGTAGGAGCAGGGTGTGGTCCTAGACTTAGGGCTGGGAGTTCAACCAGGGTAGATATGGGGACAAAAATAGATTATCGTCAATAAACCTTCATGTGTTGTAAACTCCTTGAGGCAGGGACTGTGCTGCCTTTGTCTCTTGTCCAGACCCAAACTTGGGGGGGCGCCTCGGGGCAGGGGGGAGCTGCTGCGGGGGGGGGGGGGGCGCCTCAGGGCGGGGGGGGGGGGCGGGGAGCTGCCGCAGGGCTAGGGGGGGCACAAGATGGAAGTTTCGCCTAGGGCGCGAAACTTCCTTGCACCGGCCCTGCTGGTTGGAACAAGTTGTAGCTACTTCCAGAAGCAGATTTTGAGCTCAGGATCTATGAGTTAAAAGGCCAATGTCAGAACTACTGAGTCACTCAGTTAACACACTTCCTAGTCACCTAAAGTACCATATTTTTAATATGGGACTTGTTTCGTATTATTGCCCAACAAGATGGAGTTCATGCTTCAGAATACATTTTTCACTATTTACAGCTTTTGATGCAGTGTCTAAAGCTTGATTTTTCACTTCAAGATGATTCCATATCAAGTGCCATGAATCAAATTATTTTCTAACACAATGGGGTTAGCACCTTTCCTACTGTGACGAATGGTTTTCCGGAGAATGCCAAAATAAATGCTGCACAGCAACAAAGTTTATCCCATATTTCTAATAAAATCTGCCCACTTGTCCACTCTTCAGTTAGCTAGAGAGCAGTGTTGGAAATTGTTTTTTTTTTTAGATGAATGTACATCTGTATACATCATGGGCTATTTGGATCTAATTGTTCCTAGGAGATGGGTTTCACTGAATATGTGCTGGAGGTAACTGTTCAAAAATACCTCGAACTGTTATTTCATTCTGGTGTCCTTGGCAACATAAAGAAAATACCCAAACCATAGAAACTGAAAAGCCTGCAAGCCTTGATATGTTTGTTAATGAATGTTCATGTCATTCCTTATGTATCTTTGTAATTCCCTGACTGTAAAATTATGTGCCCCCACCCCCATAACACCATCTTTTAGGAACATTGCCAGTCAGCTTTCAGCTTTTCTACTGGTGAACTAAGCTCTTTGAGTAGATTCTAATTTGCTTCTACAATGGAAATAATACAGTATAGAGAAGACTATGTTAGTTTCTTCCTACAAACACACTTCAGCAAAACTATTGAAAAATGAATCTTACATAGTTATTATATTGAATCACTGAGATGAATAAATTATTTTTGATTTATATTTTTGTTCTAGGCATTAACAGAAAGTACAAAGTTACGTTAACCAAGTTTATGAGTTAGAAAATATAAAAATGACTTTAATAATAATACTTTGATCTTCCTTCTCAAAGGCCTTCCATCTTGAAGCACATTATAAAAACATTAATGAATTTATTTTCCCATAACCATTCTGATCTAGGAAACCATTCATGTCTCCATTTTATAGACGGGGAAATTGAGTCACACAATATCGTAGGAAATGTAGGTGACAAACAGAAAATTCAGAGATTGGGAGAACAGAGAGACAGAGGGAAACTAAAGTTCTTTGTGATTTTTAAGACTTTTGTTAACAATAAAATAGTGCTGTTTGTTTATATTTTTAAAGATGTGGCATTTATTAGCTGCTAATGTCACATGTTTCTCTGTTATATCCTTCCCTAAATCAAAAGATACAAAGTAAAATGAACATTTTATTCTTGGCACAATACTGAAATGTTAGGATAAAGTCCAGGGCTATGCTGGTACCAAATTGGGGTTGCCTTCTACAGAAATACCTGTTTGACTGCAGGCAAACACCAAGGTATTATTGACAATGAGAGCAATTTTCTCCAGGTGATAGGGTCACTTTCATCTAGAAGTTTTTATGCAATCTAAGATTGGTTGTGTACAGAAACTTTTCTTCTAACAATAAAATATAGTTTTTATGTTTGCACAGGATATTTTTCTAAACTATAATTTTTGAGCTTTCTTTTTTGGATTGCCTGTTACTAATGCATGATGGGTTCTCCGAAAAGCTATGCAACAAGAGACCTAGTGCTCAGTGGTCTAGTGTATAAAACACTCTCCTTTCACTTCAGAGAGATACATTTCAAATGTAATCTGAAAACCTCAGTGAGATATGCTAAACTGCCTGAAAATAATTTGGGTAGCTAGTGAAGTTCAGTATCAAGAGGTCCATAGATAGTGCAGACATTTTTTCTTTATATTTTTGCTCAGCTCTTTTCCAACAAGATAATTTCAGACAAGATACCTGCTATCTAACTTGATAGTGACAAGGTGAACTGAAATGCTTTAGTTGTCCAAATTGTATGTTCTCATACAGTAAGATGACATGTTAGTAAGTTAATGAAAAGAAGAAACCTTTGTTTTGGACTCTAGTTATGTATGTGATGTAAGGTGATAGGGAACAGCCAGCATGGATTTGTAAAGAACAAATCATGTCAAACCAATCTGATAGCTTTCTTTGATAGGATAACGAGCCTTGTGGATAAGGGTGAAGCTGTGGATGTGGTATACCTAGACTTTAGTAAGGCATTTGATACGGTCTCGCATGATATTCTTATCGATAAACTAGGCAAATACAATTTAGATGGGGCAACTATAAGGTGGGTGCATAACTGGCTGGATAACCATACTCAGAGAGTTGTTATTAATGGTTCCCAATCCTGCTGGAAAGGCATAACGAGTGGGGTACCGCAGGGGTCTGTTTTGGGACCGGCTCTGTTCAATATCTTCATCAACGACTTAGATATTGGCATAGAAAGTACGCTTATTAAGTTTGCGGATGGTACCAAACTGGGAGGGATTGCAACTGCTTTGGAGGACAGGGTCATAATTCAAAATGATCTGGACAAATTGGAGAAATGGTCTGAGTTAAACAGGATGAAGTTTAACAAAGACAAATGCAAAGTGCTCCACTTAGGAAGAAAAAATCAGTTTCACACATACAGAATGGGAAGAGACTGTCTAGGAAGGAGTACGGCAGAAAGGGATCTAGGGGTTATAGTGGACCACAAGCTAAATATGAGTCAACAGTGTGATGCTGTTGCAAAAAAAGCAAACATGATTCTGGGATGTATTAACAGGTGTGTTGTGAGCAAGACACGAGAAGTCATTCTTCCGCTCTACTCTGCTCTGGTTAGGCCTCAGCTGGAGTATTGTGTCCAGTTCTGGGCACCGCATTTCAAAAAAGATGTGGAGAAATTGGAAAGGGTCCAGAGAAGAGCAACAAGAATGATTAAAGGTCTTGAGAACATGACCTATGAAGGAAGGCTGAAAGAATTGGGTTTGTTTAGTTTGGAAAAGAGAAGACTGAGAGGGGACATGATAGCAGTTTTCAGGTATTTAAAAGGGTGTCATAAGGAGGAGGGAGAAAACTTGTTCACCTTAGCCTCTAAGGATAGAACAAGAAGCAATGGGTTTAAACTGCAGCAAGGGAGGTCTAGGTTGGACATTAGGAAAAAGTTCCTAACTGTCAGGGTGGTTAAACACTGGAATAAATTGCCTAGGGAGGTTGTGGACTCTCCATCTCTGGAGATATTTAAGAGTAGGTTAGATAAATGTCTATCAGGGATGGTCTAGACAGTATTTGGTCCTGCCATGCGGGCAGGGGACTGGACTCGATGACCTCTCGAGGTCCCTTCCAGTCCTAGAATCTATGAATCTATGAATCTATGTGAACTTATACCAACTGTTTGTCAACTTTAAGCATGAGAGTAGTACTGAATAGTTAATCACACTCGTACTGTAATGTTAATTTAAATGATCTTGTAGTGTCAGCTTGATCCTGGAAATCATGTGCAAAGCTCCATAGTACTGAACATTTGTATGCATGGAAAAGGTCAGTGAAGTAATGTTTAAATCTATTGTTGTAGTTGTACATACTGGTGAAGCAGAGTTGCCTCACCCAGTGGGAGCACAGGAATAACAGGGTGATCTATAACTATACAGTTTGTAGTACTCTGGCTATCTGAAGGAAGTTTCAATAACACGCAATAACAGGACTGTATAGTTATTTCTGAATAACCACATAGTATGCAGACCCCTCAACTCTGCCTGATGGTGTAATTTAATTAAATGGGAGTCCTTTCTCTGTAGATGGGAGTCCTTTCTCTGTAATTGTCCGCTGGCTTCATAACTTCCCGTCCATATACCCACCTACGCCCAAAAAATCCTCCTCAGTTCAAACACATGCCCAGTTCCCACACTCATCTTTGGCTTTGGATTTCATTTAATTCAGCATAGCAATATTTCATTGTAAATGTTGTAAATTATGACATAGTGAGGGTGGACAAGCTAAACAGTCTTACCTTTCCTAATGCTAACTTTCAAATGTTATTGATTTCAACCCAACTGTGCCTCCATGATGCTGTAAAGAAGGCAAAAACACCCAGGAGACTTAGACCAATTTGTCACATTAGGAAAAATTCCTTCCTGATCCTAAAACAGGCAATTAGTCAGACCTGCAACATCCTAAAAAACAGTGTTCAGTCTTTGTGTGGCTATTTGCAGAGTAAGGTACTTCTCAGTTTAAGACTGTCAAAATGTGGCTGAGAGATGATAAGGAAAGGAAAAAAATATGGAAAAAATAGTGGATCTTGGAAAATATGACTTAAACGTGGTAACTGGGCAATTCATTATTTACAATAGTGCAGATATTAGTGAAATAAATGGAGCAGCATAAGTGGCGAGATTAACAATGAAGATAAATAGGGCTGAGAAAAGGTTAGCCAGGCAGCCCAAGGAGTTAATCTAGTTTAAGTGCAGTACCTCCCCCATGTAAATCTGCAGTTACTAACCTAGAATTAAACATAGAGTCTGGATTGTGATTTTTATTTTGATGAAATCAAAGTACAGTATCACTTGGTGGTGCATTTAATTTTTCCAGGTGAATCAGACTCTTAATTGTACTTTGAATTTTGATCTCTTTATGGCACGTAACATTATATCCTACTGTTAAAAGGTTACTGTAGCAGTAATTTCTAAATGGAATAAGTGTCTTTGAGATGGAACACATTTTATTAATCCTGTAGTATTTCTGTTTTAGAAATGTTATTTTATTTGGGGGGAAAATAAAGGAATGGTTTATTAGAAGATAATCACATGTACAAACTGTAACTGCTGTATATTTAAGAATAGTAAAAGTGTCATCCCAAATAATGGAAAGAGATTTCAGTCATTAGATCTTGTGGACTCTAGTCTTTGTAGTGCATTTTGTATTGGAACAATAATGGATCAATCTTAATCTCATTTTGTGTCAGGTTTTATGATGGCCTTTTGTCAATATTATAG
The DNA here is from genome assembly GCF_028017835.1 of Emys orbicularis. Taxonomy (NCBI): domain Eukaryota; kingdom Metazoa; phylum Chordata; order Testudines; family Emydidae; genus Emys; species Emys orbicularis. The sequence goes on from NC_088691.1 coordinate 34,542,320, forward strand.
TGTTTATTGAAATCATTTAATGGGCAGTTTAATTCTGCATAGAAACTGATAACTGCAGTGAAACTACAAATCATAGTACACATTTGTGTAATAGTTAAATGTTTATACAGGGGGAAATTCACCCCAAGTAGAAGCCAGAATGAGGCCTATATACTACTAAAAACCTCAAGTTGGTGTTTAAGTGGAATTTGCGTGGTATGGCAGACTTTATACTGATCCACTGCACAAGAATGAATTTCACATTTACGCTCTTGTGCCTTTAACTCAAGTATATTACTGTATTTTACCAACCTTAACTATCCTCACAACACTGCTTTAATTGTGCTTATCCAAAATCAAACACTTTAAGGCAGTGGCAGCATAAGAAATAACACCCAGGACTCTGGATACCCAGTTCCCTGCTTTAATTACTAGATTGCCATATCTGTCACACACAATTTCCTGCAATATTCTGGACAAGCTGTATTGAATTAAGTTACACCTTGTTGAATAAGTTCAAGAATTTTAGGAGTTCATTTATTAAAAATGAAAATGTTTATGTATTACTGTGGGATTGTATGTAACATATGTAGGGAGTAGACTTGACTAATGTAAACCCTGGGAAGTGTTATGAGCTTCAAAGGACTAGTTGAAACAATGTCATTTTTAAAGTTAAATGGGTTTCCCAGGAAATCTTGAGGAGCAGGTGTTTGCACATGTAAACCCTATGGTTATGCAAGTACGCAGCCTTTTGAAGTTTTGCCTGGAGCAGGGGGCTTTTTGTCTGCTGATCACCTGTTACATGTGGACAGATCAAAGCCTCAAACTGTATAAAGAAGTGACTCATAGATTCATAACCACAGGAAAACCCCTTGGTGGGGTTTGAGAGACTGCTAGAGTTAGGCTTGCCAACTCTGACTGAAGCTATTGCGGGTTCCCCCCCCCCCCAACATGACATAATGTCATTTTAAAAAAATATCCTATTAAAATCTCCCGGATTGCTTTCAATAGTCACCGGGAGATCAATGCCGATTTTGGGAAACTCCAGGCCAATCCTGGAGGGTTGGCAACCCTAGCTGGAGTTGGGGTGATCTCTGGTAAGCTTATTAACATGTGTGTAGGTTTATTTGTTGTTTTTAATATGATTTATCTGTAAAGCATTTACCTTAAGAATAACTGTGTTTGCTTAGAAAATGCTGTATGGTAACTGTGCGTTAGCATCTGATAAGGGAGATGAAGCAGGCCTGCTTAGGCGGGCTACCTTGCTGATGAATTCACAGTGTAGGCAAGGAACTGTGCAGCCTGGAAAAACCCTGTTTTGGAGAAAGAGAGACATGAGTCTCCGCCCAGGGGAGGTGACATCCAGGGAACTGGAAGTATAACGGAGGTTGCCTTTGTTGGGACAAGGGAGGGAGTACAGGTGCAGGGCACTTACTTCTTTAGGGCTTGATCCTGGTGCTATCAACATCAGAGGCAGAACTCTTGTTAATTTTAATGGCATAGGATTGCTGCCTAATTAGTTTAATATGTAGGCCATTCCATTATCATCAACCTTTGATTAGGATGCTTTCCCTTTCTCTTTGGTCTTCCATTTGTCATGAAAACTGTGACTCGACGTGTAAACTTACCTACAAATTCCCTGAAAGTTGCGGAACATCTCATCTCTTACATGTAACAATATTGTTCCTTGTCACAGAAAGTAATTACAATTGCTGCATCTGAAGTTAAACTCTCATTGAATGGACCAAAATATTTTAATTTGGCTCAGCCTTTCTGACTCAATTTGCATTGAGTTAGAGGGGGAGGTCTCAGAGCTGGGATTTTTTAAAAGTATTTTTTGTTATTTTTAAATGTTGAAAGTAGGCCTTCAAATAGGTTCATTTCTCTTTCAAATGAATTTAATCCTAGACAGAGTATTACTTTCTGAAGCCTTATCATGGTCACATGCCATGAAAAAAAGAAACAATCTATCACTTTGTCAAAATGAGAGTTTTGAAGTCCCACTGTTGAAAGATCAGCACATACCATACCTCTTGTATTCATCAAACTAAGCTCCTACATTTTGACAGATATTGGACTGTAAACCTGTAATAATGACTCTACCATTGTGGGGGATAGCCCTTTAGTGGAGCCAATGTTAATATCTCCCTCTGCTGGCTGTGCACAGCATGGCCTCATGGACGAAAGACGAGGTGTGCAGATCCATACTTAATAGGGTTACCATATTTCAACGATCAAAAAAGAGGACATGGGGTGCCACCCTAGCCCCGCCCCCTCCCACTTCCCGCCCCCCTCAGAATCCCCCTACCCCCTACCTGTCCCCCCCACCCTAACTGCCCCCAGGACCCCACCCCCTATCTAAGTCTCCCTGCTCCCTGTCCCCTGCCTGCCCCAACCGCTCTATACACCCCCTTCTCCTGACAGCCCCCCCCGAACCCCCGACCAATCTAACCCCCCCGTTCCCTGTCCCTTACCTGCCCCAACCGCTCTCTACACCCCCTTCTCCTGACAGCCCCCCCAGAACCCCCGACCAATCTAACCCCCCCGTTCCCTGTCCCTTGCCTGCCCCCCCTACCAGGCCGAGGGAGAGCTGCGGGCTCCACGTGCAGCCAAACAAATAAGGCGCTGCTCTGTGGGGGAGGAGGGAGCGCGGGAGGGGGAGGGACTCTGGCTGCTAGAGGCCCCAGTGGCTGCGAGCGGCTTTCAATCAGGCACAGCCGTCCAATCAGCCGCACCGCACTCTGCATGAGGGGAAGGGGGAAATCCTGGACATTTCTACCTTATTAGAAATCCCCCCCGGACGGCCATTTAAAGCTAAAATAGCCGGACATGTCCGGGGAAACCCGGATGGATGATAACCCTAATACTTAAGATTTTTGAAAATAGAATTTTTACTACAAGGCATAACTAACAAAATAATCAATGGAGACTGGCTCTGTGATTAAAATCTATGAATTTATCATGATCCTGATACTGGAGTGTGAATAAGAAGAGAAACCATTTGAGACGGGAACATATCAGATATCCACTGTCCAGCTGCTCAAATCTTTGGAGAAGTTAATGGGTTTGTCACCTCTTTTGGTAAAAACGGACAAGGATCCTGATTCAAAACCCTCTGAAGTCACTGGCCAATCAATAAGCTTTAGATCATGCTCTTGTATAGCACCCTTCACCCTGGTATCTGAAAGCACTTTGCTTGCATTAGTCAGTTAGGCCTCACAAATCAAAGCTGCAAGGTATGTCCTTTTTACATACAGGAAAATGAAGGCACCGAGAAGCTTAGTCACTTGCACAAGGTTGCACAAAGGACTTGATCTTGCTTCCACAGTAGTCATTTGTCAGAGGGGTAGCAGTGTTAGTCTGGATCTGTAAAAAGCAACAGGCGTCTGACGAAGTGGGTATTCACCCACGAAAGCTTATGCTCCTATACATCTGTTAGTCTTAAAGGTGCCACAGGACTCTGTTTTTTTTTTAGTAGTCATTTGGAATTTTGCCATTGATTTCAAAAGGAATAGGACCCCAGCAGCAGAGTGAACCCAGGAGTTCTGACTTCCACTCTCCTGATGTGCCTTCTAGACAACCTTTCATCGCTCAAAAGCTTACAACACAGTGTGTATCTAGAAAAATATCTGAGGTCAGACTTGCAAATGCTTAAGACAGAGAGTTAGAATAGACTTGTTCATGCAACAGATCACTTGTAGCAATCTATACATTTTGGGGTTTCTTTTCTTTTAATTTCTTGGTACGGTGTTACTATTGAAATGTTTAGCTACTTAACTTACTGAGCACTTCACCCTTCCTGTAAATACTACTTTGAATGCCCAATGTCCTGAAAATAAAATCTCTATTCCTTGCTATGACTTGCTATTCCTTTTAAATCAATGGCGAAATTCCCAATGAACCCAAATTCCCCAAAAGCCCCTGAACTGCTTTTAAAGCAAGTTTTTTTCTCTCTCTCTCTCTCTCTCTCTCTGGCTGATTTGAATAGATACAGTTCTGATGTTTAAAATATTATCTTTCTGAGAAGACTTTTCACTTATCAAAAAGTGAATTTGTTAGTCATTCTGTTCATAATGTCAGAATATTCTCCATTTTACTGATTTCTTTGTGAATTTTGTGGAATTCACTTTTCATCAAGTATTCCTTTTTTTTTTTTTTTTTTTGCTAAAATGTTTTGTTTTTCAATTAAGCCAAGGTACATATCCTAAATGCATTATGTAGTATCATTACCGCCATAATTACTTCATTATATGACTTCATTAAACTTAATTTTGTTGTTATCTCACATAATTATGCATTTCCAATTATGTTTATTCACACACTCACGATGATTATTTAATTTAGTATAATTTCAGTAAGTATATCACGAATGAGTGTGCTGTAGGATACAGCAGAGATTGCCACATCTCCTGGTCTCATATAGTAGCAGAAAACAGCAAATCCAGGTAGTATAAACACTCTTCTTGCCACAAGGAAATGGAGCAGAGATCACAGTTCCCTAGCATTTGTTACTTTGGCTAGTAGTAGAGAATCCCAAGAAAGAAACAAAAACAGAAAACTTTTCCCCTGTGCTGTAAAGTTGGAGGTGTCTGCTGGTAAGATGGTAAAACAAGCTGACAGCCTGAGAACTGACTAATCGTACTTGTTAATGAATCTGTCAGTATTCGCACGTTTTCCTTACACAAATTTACATCTCAGCCCATTGCTTGTTATGTCAAGTCTCTGTCCAGTCGTACTGCTGTGCTCCTTAAAGAAAAGTGTCTATTTCTCTTGTGAAGTGAGAGAGAAAAATTATAATGATTCATGACATGCAGTGTACATTCAAAAAGCAACATAAGTCCCCTTCTTGTAGGCGACAGAATGAACATTTAAAGGCACTGTGAGACATGGAGGTGGCTGCCATGGTAGGTAACGAATTCTTGAGACCAGAAGGATAACTTTTCATATGAAGATGGTTTAATAATGGAACTAAAACAAGAAAATAAACAAAAACCAATCTTGTCCACCTATCATTTTCTACTTCATATATAACCAGTTATATCCTGATTTTTTTCATTCATGTTAATGCTCACATAAACCTTATACTAATAGCTGCTTTGAACAATTTTACTGTTGTACATGGTCATGTTCCCTTTGCACATGGGCCAGGAGCAACTGCCAGTTCTTGCACTCAAAGGCCTGATTGTCAATTCTATACACTAATTTTATGGTGCTGAACTTTCCCCATCTTTAAAATGGGATTTACGATAGTTATCCTCCTTTGTAAAGCATTCAGAGATCTATGGATGAAAATTGCTTGTAAGAGGTAGGTGGTATTAATTATTAAGAATTATTATTATTAAATCATTGGAGTTACATCGTGTAAAACTTCTGTAACAGAATGGAGAATCAAGCCCTTTGGACACAAGGATTGTGCATGTGTAACACAGCCAGTGAATTTGCATGTCTAGCACTGACAATGGTACTACACTCCCCTAAGGATGTGTATAACTGCAAGTGAAGGTGGGATTGTAGCATAAGTACAATTTATTCTACTAGAATTGGTAATAATATTGGTGTGGACGTGACAGCATAGACCAGCAACCAGAGTTTGTACCTAAGGTCTTTGACGGACTTCTACTCTGGTGGCTAGCCCATTCCAGGGCCTGTGCCACCATATCTGCATTACTATTTTTACTCATGTTATCTAGATTAAAGCATGACTACCCATGGTACAATCCCACTTCACCTGCATTGTAGACATCCCCAAAGTAAGTGAACAAGACCTGGGAATGGATACCTCTTGACACAGGCTGCTGGAGCTGGCTCCACACAGTGAGGAATGCAAGCTGCAAGCTGTCAGATCAGCTGCACTTCCCCTAGACACCAGGGCGCATTAATCCTCCCTAAAGTAGAGTACTTCCATGAATCCTTGCTGGACCAATGAGCTTCTGCCCCACCGCCAACACAACCAGAGCTGAAAAGCTGCAATCTGGCCCTAACTGTGCTTACATAATGCTGAGGAACCTGAAGTCACTGGACTGGGACTCAGAAGACCTGGGTTCCGTTTCGAGCACTGTCACTGGACAACCTTGGGGTGGTCATTTCATCTATTTGTTCCTCAGTTCCCCATCTATAAAATTGTATATAGTATTCCCCAACTATAAAACTGTGTATTATTGTTCCCCATCTATAAAATTGTGAGGGAACATTCATTAATGATTGTGAGGTACTCAGAAATTTGGTGATGGGGCTCATATAAGTATGTAGGTATTGAGAAATCACATCCATGCAAGTGAAATGAATTGTCCCTAACCTAATAATAATACTTAGCTCTTCTGTAGTATATAATGGTATATAGTAACAGTAGTTAGATGAAACATTTAGCTCCTTTAAATTGTAAGTTCCTCAGGTCAGGGACTGTCATTTTTGTTAAGTGTTATTAGAAGAAAAGGGTCCAGTCTATGACTCGGATTGTTCAGTGCTACTGCAATAGAAATTAATAATAATAATAACAAAGTCCTTAAACTGGTGGTAGTGATGATTATGATGAAGATTTTTACCTTTATTAATTTTAGGGAAATGATGTTTCCATTACCATCTGAAATAAGGGGGCAGTATAATTGCAACCCAATCATCGCTGACACAGGCTCATTTGTTTTAAATGTAACAAAATTATGAATAAATCGCATTAGTGAACAATGATTAAACTTATTTTTAAAGCTCGTTGACTTCTAATCACACCTACATATATTAGTGGTGGTACATGACTATTGCTGATTTGTCCTGCTGGCACATCTTTAATCATGAAGCAATGCTCATTACAAAGTGGGAACAGGAGCATATTTCACATAAAGGAATAAACACAAATTGTTTATGCCCATGTTCCCACTCACTAGTGGGCACAGGAACATGTTGCTGTACAATTAAAGATCTACCAGTACGTTTCTCTCTCTTCCTCCCTCCCATGCCCTTTGTTTGAAATGTACCAGTTAAGGTCTCAAGTGCAGTTTTTCTAAGTTTTAGTTGCCTTAAATTAATGTAACAGGGACTGATAGGCACAAATTCTCTCTCTCTTGTCAGTTCCCTTTTGGGTCCACAGAAGTGGAAATCAGTCGTAGGGACAAAAAATGAGCAGTTAACACTGGGAGCTGTGTTTCTTGCATTGCTGGTAACATGCATGCAGGTAAACGGGATGATATGAAATTGTTAAGGAGCCAGTGTTAACTCCTGTTCCCCAAGTGCTGCTTTCTCTGGGTAAGAGGCTTTCCTCCATACACTTCTGGAAGGTAGAACACGCGCAGTAATCATGTAAGATCTAGCCATAGGCTGTGCGAGAAAGGGTGATTGGTGAGAAAGCACAAAATAGGTACGTGGAATTATTTGGTCACACCAGGAGCAGGATTCAGAAAGCAATTTAAAAAGGGAGGAACATATCTTTTTTCCCCAAACTCAGAGATCATCAGTCCCCTGTAACTCTCAAATACTTGCCTAAAAATGAGGCATGTCCTCTTGTTAATAGTCTATGGGAGTCAGGAGCAGACCTCTCAGTGACTGAAGATTACTCATGTGAGTAAGGGTTTGCAGGATTAAGCCCATAGTTTGAAAAGTAGTATGTAAAAATATGTCCTCAGAACAAGCCTGGATAGTAGGTGGAAACAGATTCTTGAGTGAAAAGTATCACTTCATTCCATTCTTTGAGAACTAAACCCCTGTAATTAACAATATGCTTTTTTATCTGTATTTCTAACTATTATTTCCATTCAGCTCTCCTCTTACAAAAGGAAATTTTGCACCTTGCTTTCTCATGCATTGATGCAATTAAGTGGAGGGAAAGTTCTTAGCTTATTAGGAAAGACAATAAAAAATTAATGAACTCCACATTAAGTACTTTGGTCTAATTATCATCACTTTGTGGCAGTCCCTGCTAAACAACAATGTATGAACAGTGTATTTTACAGCTCCCTTTTAGGAGTCAAATTACAGTTCAAAAATTGTAAAACACAAGGGATATTGATCTTCAATGCTAGCTTCTAGTCATTGTTCCTTGAAAGGGCAGTAGGACCAGTGGTAGAGTTGTTCTCTTTTAAAAGATGTAAATCAGCTATAATACGTAGTAACTAATTTTAGAAAGAGTTTAATTAGAGTTTAAGGTTGGAGAAAAGTTTGCAGGCCTCCGGTGGGGAACAGTCTATCCAAATTCAGGAGTGTCTACAATATCCACTCTACTGGAGAAGTAGAGGCAGTAGATACAGAAGGTAGGCAGGGAGAGATTCAGTGTATCATTTGCTCCACCATCTGCCAGCAGCTATCATGTAGAGCAGTGGGTGAAAATGTAAGTCTGTTTTGCCCTGGTGGAATCCATCGGGGGGGCACAAGCAGCAGCCAACTTGTCCTCCTCCAGTGTAGCTGCCTCTTTAGGCACAGGGGGTTTTGTGTGTAGTTTGCAGCCCTCTGTTGGGGAAGAGAATCAAGTCCTGAGTTTAGTAAATTACTTCCTTATAAGGCCAGGACTGGTAGGGTGGAGTCTGCAGGCACTGCAGAAAGGGAACATCAAATCATCACCCCTTGAGCTAGGCAGTTCCTTTGCTAGAAAGAGTCATCCCTCCTTCATCTCTGTAATTCCCTGGAAAGCTAGTACAAGAAGAGAACGGGGGGAGATTGCTCTGTTCTACTGCGGCTGGGCAGTAGACTCTTTGGGCCTGGGATTGAGCGAGTGATGTCGTTGCAGAGATTGCCTGAGAGTAACAGAGTCCCTCTGCCAGAGTTCATGGGTCCTTATTTGTGTGGGGACGCTTCCTTGGTTCCATGGATATTAGGGATGTAAATACCGTTTTGAAAGTTAACCGTTTAAATGATTAAAATATTTCATTTAAATGGTTAACTGATTAAGCGGCTGGGCCAATCCCACCGGACAGTGTGGCTGGGCCCGGGGCCAGCTCTGCTCTAGCCGGGTGGCGTGGCTGGACCCGGTCCAGATGGGCGGTGCTGCTCCAGCCAGTGCGGGGCTGCTGGGGTCAGTACAGGGCCGCTTGGGCCGGCGTGCCGGTTGGCCCGGGGGTTAGCGGTTAAGGTGGGTTGACCAGTAAGACTAATGCTTACTGGTTAACATTTTACATCCCTAATGGATATATTAAATATATCTGGATATTTAAAGCTGGGAATAGCATGTAATTATGTCTGTGGGAGCTAGAGCTTTAATGAAAACACCAAATATTGTGAGATAAAATCACAAGAGTTGGCAATACCGTTCCCTATTTTTAATAACCCCTTGAAGAAAACTAAGGCACAGAGAGTTTAAGTAATTTGCCCAGGGACAGACTGCAAGTCTATGGCAGGCCCAAAACCAGAACCTAGGCTGTACCTTCTGCTTCTTCCTTTTGGCGTCTCATACTGCTATGAGTGGCAGTATGCTATCTCATACTGCCACTCATTCCAATATTTGTCCCTTGAAGGGTTAACATGAAACATACATGTTAGAATATGTTGACTACCACACAATAATCTCTAAATGTCTGTATAATTTTTGTTTTATCCATCCATGCTCTGCGCGGACCAGTAGGTTTTTGACCGAAGCTGGAAAATCAAAAATTTGATTGCTCCAAATCCCTGCTCTGCACAATGGAGGAAACATTGATTTTGATATAGACAGCAGACTCAAGGGAGTAACTTGTTACCTATGCTGTCTTCTGCATTTTCTGTCCCTCTCTGTTGTACCACGGCATGTTTCCCCCCCCTTCTGAAAGCCCTAGCCAACTCTATTTGCTTCTTGATATGTACCGAAAGTCAGACTATGTTTTTTTCCCCTGGATGAACTATAAATCTTTGTGTCAACTTGTTTTTCTTGTACTCTATACTAAAAGAGAATTGCTTCTATTTCCATAGGGATTTGACAGCATGGATGGTAGGTCCAATGTGTAGCACTGGGAATGTGCAAACAAAAGTGAATTAAACAGTGTTTTCCTAGTGGTCTCATATGTGTAATATAATTTAGTCCTTCCACACAGTGCATGTTAAAAATATTCCTCTTGATTGGCTGTCTTTTTTCAAACAGTAAATGAGAGATTATTTTTACTTTAAAGAAATACTTTGGCAGCCTGGTTGGTGTATTGCAGTTGGATTTGGCTGGAAGTTAAAAAGATGAGGATCCTCTGGGCCCAAAGAGGCACATGGAGAAAACCCCTCTATATAGGAGAAATTGTTAACATTCATAGCACACCTCATAGTAATGCATTATACATTGTCAGCATGCAGTACTTGTTGATAGCTGCTGTGCCTTGCTTGTATTTATAATTACATTTAAATAATTTAGCTCCATCATTGTACAGAATCTAGTATCATTCTTTAGGAAGACATTTCATTTCAGATCCAAGTAATGGCTTCAAGAAATGTTATTACCATAAAGGCTTGTTAACTACTGGTATGCAAAACTATAACTATTATAACTATAACTATTATACATGCAATAGATAAATATGCCCATTGTTGAAAGCATTTTTACAATATATTGTTTGATACTGATTCTGCGTTGTACCTCCTTAAAAGCTCGACAGGTTGCATTTTTGTGGATTGTAGATAGTTATCTTGCTCAGATTCTGTTAAAAGTTACCTAAAAGAATAATGAGGTTAACTGATTAAAATACATGATTCTAACATTATACAAAAGTTGCATGAATGCATGTTGGGATACCAAGATTTCTCAGCCTGAATATGAATTTGTGTGCCAGATACAGGGAGAGACTGAGGGGTAAATATTGTAGCTCTCTGTGTATTTACTGAGAATAAGTACAGGAGAGGTGAACAGGTGTATGAACTCTTCCTCTTCTCAAATTAATCTGAGAAATATTGAATTGAAGAAGAAACCCTGAGATGTCTATAAAGTGTTATTTGGAATTCATGCAAATAGTTTGTTTCTCCTCTGAGAACAAAACTCCAGCAAATGTTGGATTTGAAAAATATGGCATCGTGTAGGTAGAGTGTGATAGTTGAGAAGTATGCTCTTGTAGCTCTGTATCAAAATGCATTTGAGGAATGAGGAGCTTTCCTTTTTGCCCACAGATGGATTGTTCACAGGCTCCCAGATGGAACTTGAATACCAATTGTTATTTACTTTAATACCAACAGATGCTCTTCAGCAGCAGTAATAGAAGTAGCACTGAGGCAGAGTAGTCTAACAAGCACACTCAAGAAATCGTCTGCACTTTCTTGTTATCACCTCCCTCAATCACTTTTTTTGCCCCTTACCTTATAAAATCTACAAAGCACAAAAGGCAGCCTCATCATTTGAATGTAAGTATGTTTTTGGCCTTAGCTTTCTCTGTCTCGTTCATCAATTCTTCCGTCAAGTCAGATTCTTCTCCCAAACCCAGTCGTTTTCCCATAATCTCAAACAGATCCTTGATTTTTCTTTCCCCAGCTTCACAAAGCTCTCACTCCCCACACCTCCTTCTGCCCACCTTCCAGCAGCTGTAGTGATATTTTCTTGGGGAGTCTAAGAACCAGTGCCCTCCCTTCTAGCATTGGCTAGCTGCACTATGCTCAGTAAATGTGGTGTGTTTTGGGACCACATCAGAGTCACTCCAGCTTGCACCAGTGCCCCAGGCAAGCTATTCAGACTCATGAGATGAGGGTGAAAAAACAGCTGGGCCAGGTGAGATTTGCAGGCCTTCTGTTGATAAAATGGATTTCATCATAGCTAAGGGGTCTGCTGAAGAACAGGGAGAGGAATGTGCGTACTTATCCGAGCTTCTTTGAACCTACATACAAAGGATTGGACCCAATTCAAGGTAAAGGCAAAATGTCAGGATCATTCTTGATTTAGCCAAAGTGTTTCACCCTCTTTTGCCAACAGTGCCTGGGGCTAATGGACTTTGTTATGTTCAACCACAACAACAAACAGTGTGTGTGTTTTTCTTAGACGTGTATGTTTATATGTGTACATAAATTAACTGACTTCAGATTATTTTGCTGCCAAACTGGCAACTGTATACCTTAGTGTATCTGTGTAGATGCATTTAGATGCCTTCTAAACCAAAATCTACTTTGATGTACTGTATAAAGGATAGAAACTCATGGGGAAAGGTTTGGACAAAAATGGTTTGCTAAACATGATTTTCAAACTGAGATAAATAGCTATGCCTCCCTGTTGTCAAACATTTTCCTCTTTAACACTTTGGAAATACAGAAATTCCCACTACATGTTAGCAGTATTGCTTAATGAAACTGACCTATATATATGCAGCACAAAACCATATATGAATTACATATTGTTGTAGTTTCCATGGCAAATAATTATTATTTAATGGCACATTATGAAACCATGGAAAACCAAGGCACTTGCAGTTGCTAGAATGCAGAATAGTTTTTCTTCAGTGAATGTGTTGTAATTCTAGAATAAGAATTTATTATTTAAAAAATGTTGGCTGGCTTTACCCTTATTTTGAATTATTTTAAATTGTGCACCTGATGGGGACAAAGTGAGGAGAAAGTGAGACTTTCATTTGGAATGAAAAGGTATGGAAGTAGATTTTAGCCATATGTATGATTGTACATAGACTATATTCTGCACTCTTTTGCGGCCCTGAATATCCTGTTTTTCTGCATATGATCAAAAAGATAAAAAAATATATATGGAGATATACTTATCTCATAGAACTGGAAGGGACCCTGAAGGGTCATTGACTCCAGCCCCTTGCCTTCACTAGCAGGACCAAGTACTGATTTTGCCCCGCATCCCTAAGTGGCCCCCTCAAAGATTGAACTCACAATCATGGGTTTAGCAGGCCAATGCTCAAACCACTGAGCTATCCCTCCCCCCTTCTCCCTGCTTAAACTTTTCCCACTCCTATGTCCCTGTTACTGTTGACAGCAACACCACCTCAGAGGCACTAAAGTCCATAACCTTTGCTCCCTACAGTATTCAAAATGTTCTGCTTCTTGATTCATAATATTTCCAAGATCTGACCTTTTCTCTCTGCCCATAATGTTCTACTCCAGCCCCTTATCTCCCTTCTTATCTACTGCAACCTCCTTCTCTCTAGCTTTCCTGATACCCACATCATTCATGCCCATTCAGAATGCTACTGCTAAGAGATAATATTCCTAAGCTACCATTTTGACCATCTGGCTTATCTGCATGAGTCCCTCCATTAGCTCTCCTTCCTCCAGTGCACCAGATTCAAATTTTTGTCCTCAGGCTTAAGGCCCCTGCATGGTATCTGCTTATGCACCTTATGGAATCAGCCTGCTCTGCTCTGCCAGCAATGGCCATCTCTGTTGCCTGTTGGTCCACTTCTCCCATGAGCACAGGCACACTTCCTGCACGATGCCCATTGTGCATGAAATTCCTTCCTTGCACTAGTCCATGAAGCTGCTACCCTGTCCTCCTTCAAATCTCACTTCTGCCATGGTGCCTGTGGTAAATTGCCAACTGCTAATGTCTGGGTAGGTAGCTAGTAGGAATTACTGATTATCTGTTTAGTTAAATTAAATAATAAGGCCTGGGTTATATCTCTCTCCGTGCTGAAAAACAAACACATAGTGCTCAACAGTTAACTACTGCATTTTATATATTTTTTTTATATTCTGTTCAATAGCTGCTGAATATAATGATTTTTTTTTCAAATTAATCTCAAGCTCATTGATTTACATTTCATTGTATTATTCACATAGTAAACTTCCTCTTAGCAATGGTAGAGCACATACAGATGATTGCTACTAAAAACAAAACAAAACCAAAAAATCAGAGGGCAGGGCTATAAATTCCATAATGAAACATAAGTATTAGTATTTTATGTGGTGGTGTGTATGTGTTATCATTTGTGTGTGTGTATGCACTATGTAATAAGAGATAATACAACCATCTAAACCCTTACTCTGATGAATAGTCCCATTGATGCAAAGAAAGAGCTGATTCTAGGGGCACAGGCTATCTACTGAGAAAACATTTCTGTCTGTTCATGGGATAAACGCTCTCGTATAGGCAGAAGTAGTGCTATGAGAAACATGGAGAGAGGAAGTTTTTTGGGTAAATTGGTCCCAGATTACTTAGGGCTTTAGGGTCAAATTTTTAAAGGTAACAGTGAGATGAGCAACACCAAAATACCTTTAAAAATCTTGGCTTTAGGGCCTAATCCAGCTACCACTGAACTCAGTGACATGTTTCCCATTCACTTCAGTAGAAGTTGGGTCTGGTTATTATATGTCATAACCAACATTTTGAACTACAACCAAAAAGTGAAGAGTCTTTGCACTCTATTGAGTTCTGGTACTAGATTCTCATGAACTAAAGGTTTGCACCCCACAAAAGTGACAAATGCTCTACACTAGCTGAATCTTCCAGGAGCAGTGCAAGAGGAACACCAAGTAGTTTGTATTGTTGTGATCTGGATATGAAATTACAAAGGAATGGGGTGATGAGGTCCATACTGGAAAGAAATGGATGCAGCCACAAGGTCATCTGTAGTTAGAAAAGGTCCCTATGTGCTACAGCTGTCTCTTGGCAATGGGAACAGTGATAGGCCCAGCATGATCTATAGGCAAAGGCAGAAATAAACCATCCGTGTAAGTCAGACTTAGCCCCATCCATTCCTCAAGATGCTTTCACCAACCCATCAGCATTACATTTTACCTGATTTGAGCCTAAGCCAGTTTGTTCCTGACATGCCTTGATCACTGTCAAAAGGTGGAAAGTTACCTAGTTGAACAAAACAGGAGATGTAGGTCTGAATGTTGTCTGTAAGTTGGTGACATTATGAGCGAGGACTTCATATGGAAAAATGGCAAAAGCAAAATAGCTTATTTTGCATAGCTCTAGCCAATACATTGTGTACCATTACAAAGTCGTAATTTATTCACAAGTGCAGTACAGTGCTATATGAGAAAGCGCAATTACACTTCTACCCCAATATAACGCGACCCGATATAACACGAATTCGGATATAACGTGGTAAAGCAGCACTCGGGGGGTGGCGGGGAGGGCTGAGCGCTCCGGCGGATCAAAGCAAGTTCGATATAACACGGTTTCACCTATAATGCGGTAAGATTTTTTGGCTCCCAAGGACAGCGTTATATCGGGGTAAAGGTGTAATTGTGGTTTTTTTTCCCCTTCTGCCATCAGGTAAGAATGGTGATATCTCACTGTGTGACAAAAGTTGATCCGTGTGTTTTTAACCAGTGTGTGATACATGGCTTGAACTTGCTATGGACTATGTGTTTTTGAAGCCTAAACTCGCTCTACAAGTATGATATAGCAACTACAACTACAGATATTGCTGGGGTCTGAATAAAGATTTGTGTTCTCACTAGCTAGTGTGTAAGTCCAGGATTCTGCCTCTTGTGGAGTCAGAGTTTTGGCCTTTCCGTGTTAACTTCTGTTTCCAGATGGACCAAACTTTTGGAAACAAAGGGTGATCTTCTTTTACAAAAAAATTGTTCCTACTCATTTCCCATCCCAATACATTTTGCCTATATGCCAAATAATATCAGACTACACATAACAAATGTAAACTAGATAGTAGAAATTATGGCTTTTAAGACAACATATGTGTGACCTCATTTACTGAGTAAAATAGCTTAGGAAGATTAAAAAAGGATTAGATATTTACAGTGTGCATAAAATATGTTTGTAGTTACACCCATAGGATATAATTATAAAAGTTATTAATCCTCATGCTTCAGGGCATAAACTAATTAATGGACAGGGATGGGGAAAATGAATTCCTCCCATGATATAGGAGTCAACAAAAATTTGTGATCGATGACATTGAAGATTGCTAAGAGATAGAACAGCATGGACACGTTGCCATGGACTGTTCAAAGGAGGAAATTGTCAACTAGGAGTGTCAAGAGAAATGTGTCAAGCTCACATCTAGAACTTGAATGGAACAGATCTCTGGAGGTAGAGATGTGCCTAGAGATGCGCTGACCCAATCGTGTCCAAAAATTGGAGTTGAGAGAATGTGATAGTTATATTAACATGCAGAGATGCCTTCGTAAGAACATAAGAATGGCCATACTGGGTCAGACCAAAGGTCCATCCAGCCCAGTATCCTGTCTACCGACAGTGACCAATGCCAGGTGTCCCAGAGGGAGTGAACCTAACAGGTAATGATCAAGTGATCTCTCTCCTGCCATCCATCTCCACCCTCTGACAAACAGAGGCTAGGGACTCCATTCCTTACCCATCCTGGCTAATAGCCATTAATGGACTTAACCTCCATGAATTTATCTAGTTCTCTTTTAAACCCTGTTATAGTCCTAACCTTCACAACCTCCTCAGGCAAGGAGTTCCACAGGTTGACTGTGCTCTGTGTGAAGAAGAACTTCCTTTTATCTGTTTTAAACCTGCTGCCCATCAATTTCATTTGATGGCCCCTAGTTCTTATATTATGGGAACAAGTAAATAACTTTTACTTATTCACTTTCTCCACACCACTCATGATTTTATATACCTCTATCATATCCCCCCTTAGTCTCCTCTTTTCCAAGCTGAAAAGTCCTAGTCTCTTTAATCTCTCCTCATATGGGACCCGTTCCAACCCCCTAATGATTTTAGTTGTCCTTCTCTGAACCTTTTCCAATGCCAGTATATCTTTTTTGAGATGAGGACACCACATCTGTATGCAGTATTTAAGATGTGGGCGTACCATGGATTTATATAAGGGCAATAAGATATTCTCCGTCTTATTCTCTATCCTTTTTAATGATTCCTAACATCCTGTTTGCTTTTTTGACTGCCGCTGCACACTGTGTGGACGTCTTCAGAGAACTATCCAAAATGACTCCAAGATCTCTTTCCTGATTAGCTGTAGCTAAATTAGCCCCCATCATATTGTATGTATAGTTGGGGTTATTTTTTACAATGTGCATTACTTTACATTTATCCACATTAAATTTCATTTGCCATTTTGTTCCCCAGTCACTTAGTTTTGTGAGATCTTTTTGAAGTTCTTCACAGTCTGCTTTGGTCTTAACTATCTTGAGCAGTTTAGTATCATCTGCAAAGTTTGCCACCTCACTGTTTACCCCTTTCTCCGGATCATTTATGAATAAGTTGAATAGGATTGATCCTAGGACTGACCCTTGGGGAACACCACTAGTTACCCCTCTCCTTCTGAAAATTTACCATTTATTCCTATCCTTTGTTCCCTGTCTTTTAACCAGTTCTCAATCCATGAAAGGATCTTCCCTCTTATCCCATGATAACTTAATTTACGTAAGAGCCTTTGGTGAGGGACCTTGTCAAAGGCTTTCTGGAAATCTAAGTACACTATGTCCATTGAATCCCCCTTGTCCACATGTTTGTTGACTCCTTCAAAGAATTCTAATAGATTAGTAAGACATGATTTCCCTTTACAGAAACCATGTTGACTTTTGCCTAACAATTTATGTTCTTCTGTGTGTCTGACAATTTTATTCTTTACTATTTTTTCAACTAATTTGCTCGGTACTGATGTTAGACTTACCGGTCTGTAATTGCCGGGATCACCTCTAGAGCCCTTTTTAAATATTGGCGTTATATTAGCTATCTTCCAGTCATTGAGTACAGAAGCCGATTTAAAGGACAGGTTACAAACCATAGTTAATAGTTCCGCAATTTCACATTTGAGTTCTTTCAGAACTCTTTGGTGAATGCCATCTGGTGCTGGTCACTTGTTACTTGTAACCTCCCCTAGTGACACTTCAATCTGTGACAATTCCTCATTTTTGTCCCCTAAAAAGGACGGCTCAGGTTTGGGAATCTCCCTAATATCCTCAGCCGTGAAGACTGAAGCAAAGAATTCATTTAGTTTCTCTGCAATTACTTTATCTTCTTTAAGTGCTCCTTTTGTATCTCGATCCTCCAGGGGCCCCACTGGTTCTTTAGCAGGTTTCCTGCTTCTGATGTACTTAAAGAACATTTTGTTATTACCTTTTGAGTTTTTGGCTAGCTGTTCTTCAAACTGCTTTTTGGCTTTTCTTATTAAATTTTTACATTTAATTTGGCAGTGTTTATGCTCCTTTCTATTTACCTCACTAGGATTTGACTTCCACTTTTTAAAAGATGCCTTTTTATCACTCACTGCTTCTTTTATATGGTTGTTAAGCCACAGTGGCTCTTTTTTAGTTCTTTTACTGTGTTTTTTAATTTGGGGTATACATTTAAGTTGAGTCTCTATTATGGTGTCTTTGAAAAGTGTCCATGCAGCTTGCAGGGATTTCAGTCTAATCATTGTACCTTTTAATTTCTGTTTAACTAACCTCCTCATTTTTGCATAGTTCCCCTTTCTGAAATTAAATGCCACAGTGTTGGTCTGTTGAGTTGTTCTTCTCACCACAAGAATGTTAAATTATGGTCACTATTTCCAAGTGGTCCTGTTATAGTTACCTCTTGGACCAGATCCTGCGCTCCACTCAGGACTAAATCGAGAATTGCCTCTCCCCTTACGGGTTCCTGTACCAGCTGCTCCAAGAAGCAGTCATTTAAAGATTTGAGAAATTTTGTCTCTGCATTTCGTGCTGAGTATTATTGAAATCCCCCACTATTATTGAGTTCTTTATTTTGATAGCCTCTCTAATCTCCCTTAACATTTCATCGTCACTATCACTGTCCTGGTCAGGTGGTCGATAATAGATCCCTACTGTTATATTCTTTTTAGAGCATGGAATTACTATCCATAGAGATTCTATGGAACATGTGGATTCAATTAAGATTTTTACTTCACTTGATTCTACATTTTCTTTCACATATAGTGCCACCCCTCCCCCCCCCCCCCGCACGACCTGTTCTGTCCTTCCGATATATTTTGTACCCCATAACGATTGTGTCCCATTGATTGTCCCCATTCCACCAGGTTTCTGTCATGCCTATTATATCAATATCCTCCTTTAACACGGGGCACTCTAGTTCACCCATCTAATTATTTAGACTTCTAGCATTTGTGTACAAGCACTTTAAAAACTTGTCACTGTTTATTTGTCTGCCCTTTTCTGATGTGTCAGATTCTTTTTAATGTGAATGTTTCTCACCTGATCTGGCCCATACTTTATCCTCTTCCATCCTCTCCTCCTGACTAGAACCTAGAGAATCTCTATCAATAGACTCTCCTCTAAGAGAAGTCTCTGTCTGATCCAAATGCTCCTCTGCAGCAATCGGCTTTCCCCCATCTCTTAGTTTAAAATCTGCTCTGCAACCTTTTTAATGTTAAGTGCCAGCAGTCTGGATCCACTTTGGCTTAGGTGGAGCCTATCCTTCCTGTATAGGCTCCCACATCCCAAAAGTTTCCTCAGTTCCTAATGAATGTAAACCCCTCCTCTCCACACCATCGTCTCATCCACGCATTGAGACTCTGAAGCTCTGCCTGCCTACCTGGCCCTGCGCATGGAACTGGAAGGGGCCATATCACCACCTTTTAAAGAAGGGTTGGCACCCCTTTTCCATGAAAGGAACATTAACCCACAGAATTAGGTTTCCAGATACCAGAGTGATGGTTGTCTTACAAGAACCTAGATAGACAAACACAGCAATGATCTGCAGGTTCTGCTCTACCTGTGGCATTTAACCCAATGGGACAGCAAACATGTGGTTCAGAAAAGCTTGAGCAGGACTGGTATTCCATACTGTGAATGGAGT
Organism: Emys orbicularis; assembly: GCF_028017835.1. Taxonomy (NCBI): domain Eukaryota; kingdom Metazoa; phylum Chordata; order Testudines; family Emydidae; genus Emys; species Emys orbicularis. The sequence continues at coordinate 34,561,890 of NC_088691.1, forward strand.
TACACGTTCACGCTAAGCTAGTATAGGTCAGAGTTCTCTCTGCATTTTACCTGATAAAATATCTTTAAATATGTACCAGGAAAAACTGAACCAACTCCTGCAAAACAAGCCCACTTACCCTTTAGATCACCGCAGACAAGACTATTCCTGTACACCCTCTCCTCTTCTCACTCACCTGGAACTCAGTAGTTGCTCTGCCTCTCTCCCTGCTCCCGTTTCTCACGTGCAAGACTCCTTATTCTTTCATGCAAAGTATCAGAACATCCCGTTCCTTGCCTATCTCTTCTCAGGTGCCAGCCTGAGTGTGTTGATCTCAGCTCCAACTGCCTTCCCCTGGTTGTTCCCAGCTTGAGGGAGAAACTCACAGCTGGGAGAGGAGAGTTATATCAGAAATCCAGACAGAATAAGGAGCTGCGTTCCATGCAAGGAAGGAACAGGAAAGTAGGAACTGGTTCCACCTGAGTTGCAACTTCCTGATAGCCAGAAACCCTCCTTCCTTCACATAACATCCTTGAGTGGCTACCAGAGAATATACAACATTAGTCAGACTATCTGACCTTAGGTGCTGTGAAACAAGCATGGTATAAATGCCTAGAGTAATAAATACATGACATAGACCTGAGGATTCGATCTTTCCTGGGAGATAAAGGCCTTCATTCTTTGCATAAGGTGCACAGCTTCATAGTTGTCTGTTTGCTGAATCTGCAGCACTCTGTGTGGTTGCCTTTTCTGGTAAACACTCTCTTTCAAATTGAATTTATTAATTTCTGGCAGGAAATTAGCCTGTGTCAGTATACCTGAATGCACCGTCATGTATTTGTGATGGAGGGAATATACAGTTCATTGACAAAGACAAAAGACACAGTTTTCCTGACTTGCAAACACATCACTTTAGATGCTATTCCATGATCTTTGGGTAGAATAAGTTGCTATGAGGCACTGGTTGTTTGGAGACATTGTGGAACATAAACAGAAAGCTGCTCTTGTATTTGTTCTGTAGGCAGTGAGAACAATGCTGTGTAATTAAAGGCAGATCAATGTGGGTTTCAGAGTCTGCCTTCTCTACAAGCAGGGTTTTGAACTTAACTCTCTAGAGGTACCGTTAATCTAAATCACTTATTTACTTGAAGAGGGACAGAGTTTGAAGGTTATAGAGACCTTCAAGCCAGCATGTAATGAACAGGTTTATTCAGCCTGAATAGAAGTAGATTGGCATGGATGCCATCACTCTGTTCCTGCTGTTCTGGGTTCTTTGATCTCTGGGAAGCCCAGATTGACTCACACTCAGCTGTGCAGATGAAAGGCTCCTGCCAGGGTGCCATACCCAAGAATTCGGAGTTGGGGTATGAGGGTGCAGTTCAGAGTTGGGGTAAGAGGGTGGGGTAAGAGGGTGCAGCGCCCATGAACATAATAAAATAGGGATAATGATAGGAAGCTACTTTTGTTAAAGTGCTTTGAAATCTAAGCCGAGTTAAGTGCCCGATATTATTATTTATTATTTCATTTTGAATTATGTCAGGCATTAAATGAGTTTAAAAGTTACAAATTGGTTGTATACAGTGAAGTAGTATAATGTGCCCCAATTTGACATTGAGTAGCTGTGCAAAATGAGAGGAGCTTACATTTCTACGAGGGCAAAAAAGGAGGGTAACAAACACAGGAAGTAGGAAGACGTAGGGCATGGCAGGCTCCTTCCACACGTTGTCTTTGAATCAGTCAAAATTATACCTATTTCACCATTTGTCCTGCTCTCTGTGGAGTTGGAGACTTGAACTCTGGTGCTGAAGTTTCTTATGCTAGGTTTGAATTTGGGCCTTCATTATGATTTCTATTTATTGCTCTATTATTTTGACTGTTAGGATTTTATGAAATACTGAGCCCAGTCGTGCTACATGATGCTTTACAAACCAAAATGACAGGGAGCTTACAGTTATCATCTGTGATTTGATCTTAGCAAGTCCCTATCCCAGGCTGTGAGCAAATCTTTATTTTATAAGTAGACAATTGGAGAACACACTCTTGAAGTTAGACCTGAACATTTATCTATTTATATAATTTGCTGCTAATTAGGATTCTCCACTTTGGTCAATAGGCTGTTACATATTGAGTTCATAAAAGTTTGTCTTGGGTTCTAGTGCTGTCCTCTCCTTTTACCAATGGTCCTGACTGAACATTGTTTGCTTTCTTGATTGTTTTTCAGTGCATTTTTTGATTGTTTTCTTTTTTGCGGGGGACATTGGTTAGATGGAGGATGGGAAGAAATGGCTAGCTTTAATTGTAATTGACTCTGGCTCGAGTAATCTGCAGGCTGCAGTTAAACCTATAGGTGATCAGTTCTGCTTTCAGTAAGTGGCATCCTAATGAGAATTAAAAACAGTGTTGAAGTAATTTCAAGCTCTGTGTTCCCATGGAACTATACATTCACTTGTGTGCCAGTCTTTGGATGAAGACATCAGGATGAAAAGTTAATAGAATTGCTTAGCATTTTGGCCCTGACCCAGTAGAGCACGTAAGCACATGCTTAACTTTAAGGCTGTGAATAGATCCACTGGCTTCAGCTACTCACATGCTTAAAATTACATGCCTTGGTGGATTCATGCCTTATGACAGTAGATGTAGTTATACCCTGGGTAAATAGAAAATAAGGTATAATTTATTAATAGAAAAACTATGAAAGCAAATTTTCTGAATGACTATTTTGCTCTCACAAGAGAGAGCCGGAGGGAGGAAAAGTCTGCTTGAGTTGTACCTTTAACTGCATGTATAGCTGAATTTGCTTATGTTTATTAATTAGTACAATAATCTCCTGGTAATTCATTCTTTTTTCAGTATATCTTTTCCCCATTTAAGTATTACTTTCTTGGTGCTATATCTTTTTATTCTTGTGTGTTTTCTAGTGTAATTAAGATTGAAAGCTCAAAGGGGTAAAGCATGAGTAACAGACGAATGAGAAATTAAAACCAGAATTGTACTAATTCCAGGTCCTGTCTTCCCAAGGAACTAAAAAGTCGCTTCTCCACTCTTGTGATGGAAATTTACTGGTAATACTATTTTGCTCTTGCATAGCGCTTTACATTTTCAAAGGGCTGTACTACATTACCTAACAGTTGCCTGTAGACTGTTGCCTGTGTCTCCTTTGATTTATCTCTCTGGTATGCTGAAGTTCAGTAAAGGTAATGCAGCAGTCAGAAAGAAGTGTTATAAAGTGTGACAAACCCTATTCCCTCTAGGGTGTTCATCTGCCATAAAGTGTATTTCACATCTCTTTCATTATGTAATGAGAGGTGTTAAGTTCCCTTTTTACGCTAAGATGATACAACCCCGAGCTGACTACACAGACTCTGTCTTGCCTGAAGCCAGAGGAGATCTATCAATACAAAACATGTTCTGTGAGGGGGAGCGGGCAATGAGACTGTTACAACTAGCAAGACTAGGATGGATTTCCTAATACACTCAAACTGACCTCAGCAAGGTCTCTCTCTAGTTAAACTTGGCAGGCTTTGGATATATATTGCCAGATTAGTTTCTTTAAATACTAAGTAGATTAGTAAACAACTTGATTTAAGGAAATATACTAGAGAAAACTGTTGAGAGCCTCAGGAAAGGCTCTAGGAGCTTTAGGGCGAAACACAGAAGATTAATCAGAAAGCAGTGTCTGGGGAGGCAGTTGTGAATCCATCAAAAACAAGTGTGCAGAGGAAGTTTAAAGAAAACTATCAAGTATCTGGGAGAGAGAGTAGGATATTGAATGGCATTAGGGCTCAGAGAGCTCTTTGAAGGTGGAAGGAAAATGCCAGAGGAGCAAAAATTAAATAAATCGATCAAATGTACAAGTAGAGGGAAAAGACAGTTAAACCATTTGGAGTGAAGATATCCAAAAAGTTCAGTCCTGACCCTGCTCCCTTCACAGTCCATGGTATATTTTGAAAAAAATATAAGATCAGGCTTTAAAAATAGCTTTCCGTGTTTTAGGGCCACCAAATCCTCCTATTCCAACTCTTCATGGTTGTTCAACCAACCATCAGAGAAAGTGTCACTTTTGTCATTTAAAAAACAAAACAAAAACAGAAAACATTATGATAAAAGAATGTTAAGGTTGCAAAGTCAAGCATTCAAGAGTTAGGCGATGCCAGAATTAAGGTTGCCTATAACCTGAGTTTGGCTCCATTATGTGTATGCATTATGATACACTCTTTAAGTACACAATGGCATACTTTTTCCCCCATGGGACCCCTGCCTCATGCAGAGCACAAGACAGTATTTTCTGGTTTTTGGATTCTTGACTTTCTGATTCTTAAGTTTCTTCTGATGTATTTTTAAATGTTTTTCCTATTGAAAAAACAAAAACTCCCCACAAAAAAATGACAAATTCTGTAATGTGGAAGTCTATTGACCCTCACCTTGTACAGACACTTGGAAGAGCAAAAATAACTAGCATCAAGGCAGTGTTTACAAAGTTCAACTTAGCTGTACCAATTGTTATCAGAATGGGTGGTGACAGATTCCTGAAAAAGTCCTCTGTGGTGACCTGAAACTTGTAAAGGTCAAGAAAGGCAGGCAACACAAAGATACCCTTAAGCAGAATCTCAACTCATGCAACGTAAATATTATTAACTTTGAGGACACAGCCAAGGACAGACCTGCATGGAGAACAACTATCAATAAAGGTTATAAACACTTTGAGAAAGACAGATGCAAAAAACTGACTGAAAAATGGGCCAAGTGTCATGCCAAGTCTTCAGTGGGAGCCTGCACATTCCTGTGTGACATCCATTCGCAACCTGGCTCCTTGCAGATCAGATTATACAGCCACAAGAGAACTCTCAAGATGCTATGATGTCATTGTTGGATACTACGCACAGCCATACAAGTAGGCCATTATCTTCTTTGTATACCAGTACTAGAGGAGGGTGAGAGGCACACTTTTCAATAGGTTTATCAGCTATTTGCTGACTGCAGGGGAATGGTGAGACTTGAGACTCAAGACTCCTGGGTTCAGGTCCAGGTTTTGGAAGGAAGTGTGCTCTGGTGGTTATAGACCTTTCTGTGCCTGTACTTCCAGACTGCCTCCCTTCTGTTCCCTCCCCACTCCTGTCCAACCTTCCCACACACCCCAGCTTGTTTTCCTCCTTCTCTCGTACTCAATCCTCATCCCTTGGTTCCTGCCCTGTTTCCCTCTGCTGTCCCATACGCTCTGGTTCCTACAGTCTGTCTCCCCCTTCTGCCTCTTCTTCACCCCTGCAGATTTGAATCAGGGACTTCCTCCTACTTCATATTTGCTGCCTATTTGCTATCAGGGTAAGCACTGAGAAAGCATGGGAAAAAAATTCTATGCTGTCAGTTTGTTCCGGGGCCTTGTCAACCAGGATGAACATATGCAAAGAAAGTCCTGCTCTCAGACTCTGATATCCTGGGATGGAACATTTTCAGTTGCTCTGTGGGGATGGTGCACATGGAGTCCAGTTTACATGTAGGAGCTGCGAAGGGATAGAGCGTGTTCAGTATAGATGGAATCTTCAGAGAATTTAGCTGCCAATCTCTAACAAGTACCCGCTGAGCATGTGTGAACTGATTTTTTTTTAAGGTGCTTATAAGCGATAGAAATTGGGGCGAACATTTTACAAGAACATCAGGGCAAAATCCCTGCCAAATTTCAAGTCTCTGCTTTAAAGCACTGAGGCACTAGAACTCAGGGAATCTGTTGGAAGAATTCTTTTTTTTAACAAGGGCAAAGCAACATATTTTTCCCTAACCTCATTCTGAGAAACTATTGAAGCTGAGACTTCACAGACAAGTGAAGACTTCAGTCTCCATTCCTGTCTATCTGCTATCCACCATTTGTAATTATAGACAGAAATACATATGTAATATAACGAGAGAGAGAGAACAGGAATGAACCTGAATATTAATATAGCAGTCTGTTTTAGGGTTTGCTTTTAGTTTCAGACAAGAGGTGAATACATAACACTGAGCTTGTGAGCTTTTCCAAGTGATCCCAGAAGAACTTGTTTGCCAAATCTCAAGAAAATAGCTCATTGTAACACTAAACAAAGTATAATTGGGAGAAGGTTATTGCTTCTCATAACAGAGCACAGCTATTTACACACATTCTTTTTTTTTCCTGATGGGGAGTCTGATCTTTCTAGTGATTTACAAAATAAGTGTTAGGAAAACTCCTAGATAGCTACCATAGAAAATTAAATAAAACAATGACAAGGCTGGGCTACGTATGTTGAGGGAGAGATTTATGTAAATTCAGTCTGAACAGAAATGATGTAATAATGCAGATCAGTTTGGGGCTCTTTTTTTTCTTCTACATTTCAGGAGAGAAAGTGTAATAGCTGTCCATGATTGAGGTCAAGTAAGGAGGGAGGGTGTCATATCTTAATTCATCTAGCTAGAGTCTAATTTTCTGCTTCTTTGACCGGGTGGGGAATTGCACTGACAAATAATTTCCAGTAGGCACCAGGCAAAGCCGTTCACTTCTTTCCTACGGGAAAAGAAATCAAAACAGCCTTGCACTGATCAGCTGGCACATACTGCTGGATCAATGGTTGGCAATTTGCAGGGCTGTGCTGTAGATAAGGCTGTCACATTTTGGCAGGCTCATCACTACCAGTCAGCCACATAATAGCTGATAGGTACCTTTCAGATAAAGACAAGCTGTAGATAGAAAACTGAAGGGAAAAGGGAGGTGGAGTGGTTAAGGGAGGAAGGAAGAGATAGTAAATTGGAATTTCCACATCCTTGTGTTGTAATTGTGCTCCTTTGGACCAGTGTCCATTGAAATGTATGTAAATATAATATATATTAATTATAATATTTTTTCCCCAGAATACAAGGTAATAGCATATTGTCCACTAAAGCTCTTAATTTATAAAAGGGTATAGAACTGATAAAAAGTGAATTGTTTGTTACAATGAGGGTTAGAGTTGGGTAGCTGTAGCCTCCTGGCACAAAAACCACTCCACCCACTGAGAAGCCAAAATGAGACTCCATTCATCTTCTTACTACAGTAGTCCTCTGTTGTTTTGTGTGATCTGAATCTGGTGTAAAACATGGCAGTCTCCAGAAAAAAGTGCAGTGTTTGCTGACAGCAAATTTAGATGTAGCCTGTGTCCCACTCTTAGTAAAAAAAATCTTAAAAATCTAAATCTTTCTCTTCTAATTCTGCCTGCAGATCCACAGATTCAGTGGAGGCTGTAAGGAAAATCACTAGTGTTGGGGTGACAATGCAAATTAAATGATTTATTATTTATTTTGCTGTAGTGCCTCAGAGCCCTAATCTTGAACCAGGACCCAGGTGCTGTGCAAACAAAGAAGTAAAAGTTGATCCCAGACAAGGTGGTCTGGATGGAATGGTGTCAGAAGTGTTTCTGTGAACTGAAAGAAGCTCTGAGAAAAGATTTGGTGCTAGCAGTCCCAGACTTTGACAATGGTTTTCACAGACCCTTCAGACGTACTTCTTGGTTTAGTTTTGTCTTGATGCCTACTTGAACTCAAAGGGTTAAATCAGAGTAGAGCTGGCCTAGACTGGAAAGAAAATAAGGAGTAAGAGATAAGAAAGCTTCAGGCACTATCTTCAAGGCAGCAAAGAATAGTGGGGCCATTACTCGGAGATGCTGTTTCCAGGTTCCATCAGAGTTAACAGGTTCTGTTTTTCCAGTGCTGAGATCCTATAAAATCAAAAGCCCCAGACCAGTTAAAAAGGTGCCTCTGACAGAAAGGAAGTGGTGAGTGGTGAGTGTGCTGTGAGGCTGACCCACAAGCAGATCCTGACTGGAAGTCAGGGGTCTGCACCAAGCAAGCTGTAACTTGGTGTCCATGGAGAGGCATCAAGGCTAAGCTAAGTCTACCCAGGGGTTCAAGGGGGAGGCCAAGTGTGGGTAAACTGTTATATATGTAGGTCTGTTTGTTATTTTAAATCCTCTTCTCTAAGCTCTGTGAACCTTTTGGCAAAATAAATCATGTTTTGTTTGACAAGTGGTAGCACATTACACTGGAATAATTATGCTAATACTAGTTAAACTGCTGAGCAGGCCCAGTGTTAACTAGCTATTTCCAGAAGCCTGATGTAACGGGGTGCGCTCACCACTCTGGTGCCTCCCGCTAGTTGTCTTGGGAATTAGCTCTGCAAGGTAGTGCGCCCTTGCCACCGTCACTCCTGCTCTAGGACCCATGTCTAGCCAAGGACCGCAGCGTCCTTTTCAGCGACACTGCCCTCCAGCTGTGCCGCACTCTGTATTCCCCCCCTTCCAGGGGACCTGCAGTCTCTAGCCAGCCCCTTCCCTCAGTGGCAACTGCAGTCCATTGTCCTGGGGCCACTTCCCATGCGGCTCCAGCATCCTCTTCTGCCCTTACCTCAGGGCCTCAGCCTGCAGGCCCTAGCAGCCAGCCAGGAGCTCTCTCTAACTTCCCCAGTGCCTGCTTACAGCACTGCTCTGTGCACGGTGCTGGCAGTTCTCTCAGCTCTCCACAGACACATTCCTTCCTCCCTGGGCTCCCAGCAGAGAACTGACTCTTCTGCCCTGCAGCTCCCTTTTTATGTGGGCCTGCTTGGTCTTGATTTGCTGCTTCCTTCAGCCCTTCTCTGATTGGCTGCATCCGGCACAGCCTCCCTACCGCTGCTTTTAACCCCTTTCTGCCAGTGAGGGGCAGCTGCCTTATCACACCTGACAACATACTGACTAAGCCAAGTAATTGTTCACATATTAAGGAGAGCCCTGCCTTCTCTTCAAATAGCCTGACTCTGGAGTGCCTATTAGAAATTTCACGGACCTGCCAAATTTCTTTCTTCTTGAGGGAGACTCCCTGTTTTTTACATTAATTTTAAAGGAATTTTGGAAGTACCTCCTCTTAGGATGGAGCATTTTCCTGTGTGTTTCAGAAAGACATTTAAAATATTACTCTTACTTTTTGGAAAATCTTCCCCATTTAGAGTATCTTGGCTGGGAAACTGACCCTTTTTAATCCTGTGCACAGAGGATGATGAAACGTATACCTTCAGCAAGTTATAACACCATCCCTCAAGTTGAAAAGGATCTGCAAGTTGAAAATCCTAGCCTTTCAAACTATTTTCCAACTTGAGTTAGTCAATTCTAATGGTGCATTTCACCACTTTGTTGTGATTCAATGTCAGAAACTGTGGAAAAAAGAAGAGGAAAAAACTTTTCATTATTGGCATTCTGGGGAATTAAAGACTAGGAGCGAGAGAGCCACAGCAGCCGGCCGACATAGATTGTTTATTTAATTCCTCCAATTTGTTCACCTTAATGAAACACCAAAAGGTTTGAGCGAGCGGTAATTAACAAGAGAGAGCCTGCTTAATGAAACCAGTACAGGATGATATTTGTTTCAAGGATCGATAAAAGACTGTGAGTGAAGATCATCCTGGCATCATTCAGGAAAACAAACCACCTTGTGCCAATCAGTTGTCTGCTGCACATGCATGAATCTGTGTGGGGCATTTTAAATATTGCATCAATAGAAAGTCTGGGAAGGGGAAAGGCTTGGTAAATTTGGAGGAATCTAGTACTTAAGTTGTTAGTATGTCAAATACTATAATTATAGTTGTAGCATTCCTCTTCTGTGCCTTCAATAGTCATTACAAAAAATTGTAGTGAAATAATCTAATTAAAGTGTGCTTTTTCTTTGAGCGTGTATAGAGTCTGTTGTGCAAGGTTTCTTGGTATTCTGGTTATTGTAGCTTACGTGCTTTCAGGAAGGGAGAAAAACAATGCAAAACAAAACGTAGGACTGCATTCTCAGAAAGAGAAAAAGAAGCCAACTGATAAAAAGATACTTCACTGACAGTCCCTGGGGCCCTCCAGAGACAGAAGTTTGATTTCCCATTGCCACTAGTTGGGTTAGCAATTACTAGCCCAGTAATTAGTAGCAAGTTTCCAGATCGCAGTGCACTAGGCAACAATTTAGTTCCACAAATAAGTTACTATCAGAGAGGACTGGGTGAGAAAGGAAATCATGTCAGGCAGATTGTCCATAAAAATAAATAAGCAGTGTGACAGGGGTGTCTGTGTGCATGTTAGCAAAGTGAATGAGGAGGACAGTACATAGTAGATATAGTAATTAGTAGCAGACTGTAAGGTCTGACAATGTAACCAAATTTCAGACTAGCTGTGATGTTAGTTAATTTCCTTATCATAGAGTTATTATGAAATATTACCTTTCTACATCTATCAAAATAATTTTTATTTTGACATCTTTAATTGATGAAAAGGTTTAGATAATGGTTAAGTATTGAAAGATTGCTTTATATTGCCTGTTTCTGTTTAATAATTTTCTGTCACTAGATGAGGTTGTGGGAAGGGAGGAAGCAAAGAAACTAGAGGCAGCAGCTCCAGTTTCTACAGTGGCTGTAGGATATGGAAGCGGTTGTAGTGGGGAATTGGTGATTGGAAATGGTGATTTTTGACAAAAGGTATAGAGCCATATCAGAAACTGAAAGATTGCAGTCCAGCTCACTGATAAATTAGGGTGGCCTAGAAGAGCACAACCGGGGCCTACATAGGAATATTCCATGGCTGAGCTTGTGAATTCTCAGAAGAATTCTCAGAAGCCAAAGGAACGTCCTAATAAGGTATGAAGAAGTGAACCAGAAGTGCATGGTATAACAGAGAGGGCACAGAGAAGCCAAGGAGATTGCATACAAGTGCATGGAGAAAGCTATGTGATGCCTAGCGGGAAGGCTACTAAACCCCAGAGGACTGAGAGTCCACGGGAGCTTTTCAAAAAATCAGAAAGATTTTTTTGTTGCAAAATGGTTCCCATTTTTCTTTGGAAATGCATTTTTACAAAATTTTCCCAACCAGTTCTAGAGTTTATAGCAACAGAAAACCTAGCCAGAGAAATATTATCGCTCACAACTCTGCCTATATAATCTACACTATATGTGCTATCCTCACTGCTGTGGTACCTACGAACCTATAAAAAATGTATTAACTGTAAAATCAGCTAAAGCGCAGACTCACTGGATGGTGGTAATTTTTCATTCCTTCCTAAAGATTCTAACATTTTCTCAAACCTTTTATTGAACACTTGCATATTGCTATTGGGAACTATGATACAGTCTCCAAGCCCATAAGCAAGCCTGGGCTTAATCTTGAAGTTATCAGAGGACTGATTAGATGCTTAAAGGTAAGTTTTAGACTAAATGATTTGTGGACTTTAGCCATAATCAATAACACAATCAATTCACAGAGCTCAGCTCTCATAAAACAGAAATGTAATGTTAGTCCTGTGTACTTGTGTCCATTTATTGCTGAGTTTGACCCACACAAATATCCCCTGATATCAGAATCAAGTGATGCAGGGATTATTCCGGCACTGCAAACTCTTAAATACAGAAAAATGTACAAATTACTTCCCCAAGCTGGTTAAGGCATAAAACCAAAACTTTATTTCAATTTGTATCAATAAACCATTATTGCTTTTGGGAGATCAGTTCAAATGCTCATGTGCTTGACGACACTATGATCAAATAGTAGTTTGGTCAAATACATAACAAATGTAGCATTCTCTAGGTAACAGAAAGACCTCCTCTAAAACAGAATGAATTCTGGGAATTGTTGAGGTTTTTTGCTGCAATCTGCGAAAAATTACCATAATAGTAAAGATTCAAAGAAGAAGTTATATGTTCCTTATTAAATACTGCTGAAGTGTAAGAGCTAGGTAAAGCTCATTCGGCAGGCAGATGCCTGATTTACCTACATAAACACAAGTTTTGGGCACAGAAAATGGGAGCGTATATAAAATTTGGGGGTGAAGTTTTCTTGCTCGTTTAATCCAGAGTGCCATATTTTGGTGGGCCTTAATTATACAGAAGCAGTTTGCACTCTTCTATTCCTGCCCTCTGAACCTCCCTCTCCCCTCACCCCCCAACTGCGTGCATGCATATGGCCCAATAGCATGCACAAATGGATATTCCCTACACATTTGCATATGTAGTTGATTTATTCCAGATTAACATTGGTATAACTGGTATCAGACTCTGGTCAATACTCATTATGGTCTAGTATCAGCTTATTCACTGCTACCAATTTTCCCCTGGTTTTATATCTAAACCATGTGAAATGAGAATTTCACATGTTTTGACTGTTGAACCACAAAATGGCCCGAGTTTACTTGAACAGTTTTGCATATCTGTTGACGAACCTGGACTAAGTTTCACATATGAAATAAAGCTTGACAACAAGCAAATTTCATGGGTGAAATTCTGGTCCCATTGAAGTCAACAGCAAAACTCCTGCCATTAACTTCATTCTGTCAAGTCTTTAATCTTATGTGTTAATAAACACAACAGCACTCTTACTATAGTACTGCATATGAAACAGTGATCCTGTTCCTTTCTCATTCAACATTCACAACTGGCAAACTTGCAGGGATGGTGTGTTAATATTTCATATGTTAAACTGTCCAGACCTTGCATCACTTACTTTGTCCTCTTGTTTTTTTTTAAACGGTATGAATTTCAGTTGCACACATGCCAGAAAACTGTCTATCTTATGTTGCTATAGCGCAGGGTCGGCTCCAAGTTTTTTGCCGCCCCAAGGAAAAAAATTTTCCTGCACCCCCCGGCCCCGCCCCAACTCCGCCCCTTCCCCGCCCCATTCCAACCCTTCCCCAAATCCCCGGCCCCGCCTCCTCCCCTGGGCGCGCCGCATTTCCCCTCCTACCCCTCCCTCCACGCTGGGAGGGAGGGGGGAGAAGCGGAGTGGCAGCGCGCTCAGGGGAGGAGGCGGAGGTGAGCTGGGGGGGGAAGCGGTTCCTCTGCCCCCCCCCAGGGTTACTTCCTGCGGCCCTCCCCGTGCCCCCCACCGCCGCAGCTCACCTCTGCTCCGCCTGCTCCCCTGAGCGCGCCGCCGCCGCTCCGCTTCTCCCCCCTCCCTCCCAGGCTTGCCGCAAAACAGCTGATTCGCGCAGCAAGCCTGGGAGGGAGGAGGGAGAAGCGGAGCAGCAGCGCGCTCGGGGGAGCAGGCAGCAGTGGAACGGAGCAGGCAGCAGTGGAACGGAGGTGAGCTGGGGGGGAGCGGTTCCTCTGCCCCCCCCCCCCAGGGTTTCTTCCTGCGGCCCTCCCCACGCCCCCCCACCGCTGCAGCTCACCTCCGCTCAGGGCCGGCTCCCAGCTTTTTGCGCCCGAAGGAAAAAAAAAAAAAAGGGAGCCGGAGTGCCGCCCTTTGGGGAGTGCCGCCCCAAGCACATGCTTGGAGGGCTGGTGCCTAGAGCCGGCCCTGCTATAGCGCCATGGAGAACATTGCGTTGAAACTTGGAGATAGACACTGTCATCTCTGATATAGTGACTATTTCCTATGTGGACGTGAACTCAACAAGTCCAGCATTGTGTCAGCAATGAGCTGAAAGCCAGACTGTTATATTCATACACTCCACCACTGTTGTGCCTCACCTCACACATGTGGTTTATTCTGCATGAGCGAGCACTGAAATCCAGAAAGCCGTATAATACTTGGAGAGAGATTCCCTTGTTGATTTTCCCTTTCAATGATTTAAGAGGCTCCTCCCTTGTCTCTGAAGGTACTACTCTGTCTGCACTTCAAGAGTTTCTTAGTAATCATCATTACTGTTCTTATGCTGAAGTTGGCCTTCTTGTGTGCATCTATAATGAGAAGGTCTGTCTGTCATTCTATCTAATAATTTGATGGCCAGGTAATGCTCTATCTACCTACCTACCTACCTACCAATCATTTGGTGGCCAAGTAATGCGGATGCACATTTGTAATATGATCATCAGTACCGAACACATCAAAATGGATGGGAAAATATACTGTGCAAATAGCAAAAGTAAGATAATACAAAATGTGAAGACTCCTGTCTGCTGGCTTCATGTCTATTCATATAGTCCCTGTTTAACATACACACCTTATTATAGCAGAAAGAGGGCTGAATTAAATTGCTATGTAAATTGCTCATTGTTCATAAGTTTGTCCAGAAATGGGTACAGGTGATAAAGTGTTCTATACTAAAGCATGGAACAATTTGACATTTAATGGGAGTGCAAAAATAAAGTGTTAAAAATGAATGGAGAATGGAACAACACAGCCGATTTTCTTCAACTAATAAAAAAGATTCACACCTACTGTCAGTTCATGAAGTTCACTAGATGCCACTGAAGAGCATTGTTACAGTCCAGGTACGTATTTATTTTAGTTGTGAGGGAACCCTGTTACCTGTGAATGCCATCAGTGAAAAGTGTTATCTGCAGAATTCTACTAAGTGAATTAAATGGAATAATGTATTTCTTTACCTGTATAACACTAATTCAAACTTGTTAAAATTACATTTTTCACTTATGAAATGTGCAGGTAAATCCCAGGCTGGGTTCCCTCCCATAAAACCAAATAAAATGAAAGGCTCTAAAAAGCATCCCTGTGGACCTTTTTCCTCTTATTCATCTCAGAAACAGAAACTGTTTTAACTGTGATAGATAAAAAAATCCATTTTAAATGTGAGTGGGGAAGTTGTGCATTAACAAACACACCATGCAAAAGCAAAGGAAGCTATGTATATATTTTCTGTAGCATGAATTAGTAAGGAGAGGGAAAATGGTCACTGGTGTTACAGAACTAGATGCAAATAAAAAATTAGTGAGGAGGTAATTGCATCAATCAGAAATTGCAGAAATCAGAAATGTGCCATTATATGACATGAACAATATGTTTCTTCTAACACTTTGGTAACCCAGGTTATCATCATCTCTCTACGAGGATGAAGATTGAATTCATGTTCATTTTTGTAATTTCTTTTCCAAATTACAGAATCTCTCTGCTTCTTACTGTACTTTCTCTTTCTCCTCCCTTCCCCCATTTCCCACATGCCTTCTTCTGAAACCTTCATTATCTGTTTTGGGCAGATTTATCAAGTTCATTAATTTAGGCTATGTTTACATGATCAGTATTTTGTTTCTTGCTTGCCTGAGAAAAATGTGCCAAAAAGAACTACATTTGTAAGTTGCACTTTCCTGACAAAGAGATTGCACTGCAGTACTTGTATGAGGTGAATTGAAAAATACTATTTCTTTTGATTATTATTTTTACAGTGCAAATACTTGTAATAAAAAATAATATAAAGTGAGCAGTGTTGTAATTGAAATTGATATATTTGAAAATGTAGAAAAAACATCCAAAAATATTTAATAAATTTCAATTGGTATTCTATTGTTTAACAGTGTGATTAATAGCAATTAATTTTTTTATGATGGCTGCCGCTTCCTGCAACTCCCATTGGCTGGGAACGGTGAACCACGGCCCCTGGGAGCTGTGGGTGGCCGTGCAAATATAAACAAACTGTCTGGCAGCCCAGCAGAGGATTACTTTGACGGGCTGCGTGTGGCCCGCGGGCCGCAGTTTGCCCACCACTAATCTATGGGTTTATTCCTATTGATGAGGCACTAGCAATTAAACATGCAGCTAAACATGTTCTCCCATATATTTCATGCAGCTGAACAGCAACTAAACACATTTCTGTTTTAGTTTTTTTTTTTTACTTTTTCTCTTCCAGTTTGATTTTAGAAATACAAAATAAAATTTTCAATAGGAATTAACATTTTCATTCATACATACAGCACTCAACATTGATTTGTGTCTGCTTATTGTTTGTGTGTCATTCTTCCTTCCCGCCTCCATCCCCACAATTTCCTTGACACAAGTTCTTGTTTTGTATCGTTTATGCATGTCAGCTCTACAGGAACAGCTACTTCTTATTTAGGAATGGGAAATGGGTTTGGCAAAACTGCATTTCTTTCGCTGGTGTAATTTTTTATGCTAGCATTGGAAGAGAGAGGAAAAAATAACCTGTAGACTAAAAAAAGCTGCAGTAATGTTATGTATTACACTACAATGACTGCATTAAAACCACTGACAGGTACTGTAAATAAAGTCTTTTATTTTTTTTTTTACTTATTGATTGTAACTCTTAGCAACCTTTACATTGTCCGGGTAGAACTGGCTGAAAATAATATATGATAAATCTATAGCTCAGTATTTTCAATTTTTAAAAAAGTAAGGACCAGCCAACCTTATTATCAAAGACAAAGCATTGCTATACATGTGTTGCTTTGATTTGCTAAGCGCTAATTGATGTGTTCCCCGTAGTATTGAAGTGTTAACAATAGCTGCAAAGGAGAAGACAAAAACTTTCTTCCTTTCACAACAGGAATGTGTTCTTTTACAGCCCTCTTATCTGTTCTTTATTACTGTATTCTTCTGAATACAATGGACCCAATTTTGCTCCCATTGAAATAAATTGGAATTTTTGCCTTTAATGTCGATAGGATCAGAATCAGTCCAGTGGGCCACATTCATCTCTGAGACTGAAAATTAGCCTGTCTTCAGACAGGAAACAACACGCAGTGCCAACTCAAAGGTCTGCTTGTATTCAGGGGAGGAATTCCATTCCTGCAGCCTCAGGTGTGACACCCCAGCTGATCTCTTGCCCCCCCTCCCCCAGCTCATGCACTCCTGGAAAAGAGGGCTATTGGCCATTTACTATGATCAGCACTTCCAGGGGGCTGAAAAGTACTTTCTTACAATGTGGAAATATTAGTGAAAATGAGCATCTAACATAGTAAGTAAATTCAGGTGTCCATCACTGCACCTGCCTCCTGGCCCACTTGATCATAGATCCTGGACTAGGCTGAACAGGTTACTCTGATTCATCCACAGTTACTGCAACTGTGCACTGAATTGGCCTAGTTTTCTCTCCATACTGTGACTGTGGGGTAGTGTTGCAGACAATAACTCATGTGCTGGAAGAGTGCCCACGTGACATCTGGAGGGTGGTTTACAATGCCTAGCCTCCCTGGATATAGAGTTGCCTCCTGGTTATGGAACCTGGATATGGAGCTCAGATGTCTGCATACAAGAAGATCTGTTAGACTTTGATGCAGTTACAGCATGGCCTAAAGATTAGAGGTGGGTTGAACCAGATCATGATAGCCTTTCCCTCTGGATTTGGGGAAAATTTGAAACTGGATCCTGATCTAGATTTGAAGTTCATGGCTCAGTCCCATCTTTAACAATCACACATCAAAATGACACAGTGGACAAAATGGAAAATAACACATTCCATTTACTATATATTTTTATTTTATCATATCCTGTGTATAGATTCCCATATCACTGAGAGAATAGTGGTGTTACGTTCTACTACATCACATCTTCAAGATTCTAATATCAAAGAACTAGTAATAGTCTTTGAATCCAGTAATCACTTCTTTAGAATATGGGAAGTAACAGTTTTCCCTGGAACAAGTACAGATCCAGAGTGCGTTGCTTCCTGCCTTAAATCCAGAATGTGTTTATATTAACATCGGTCAATATGCCTGTGCAGGTTACTAACCATCAAAACTACAAGCACTGGCCTGAGTATGTTGCAACAGTTCTGTGACTCTCCTGAATCACAGAACTGTTGCACAAGATAAATGCATACAGTGCTTGTAGACAGAAAACAAGATATAGAACAGATTGCAGCTCCAATTAGTCAGTCTAAAGCCTTATTTGTGGAATGTTAGACCTTAAGGTTTATTCTGTTTCACACAAGAAACAAAGCCACAATGACCTTGAACTAGAAGGACTCCAGCTATGTCTACAAAGATGTTAAATTTTTATTTCTATAGACCTGATGATAGAAGTAAAGGAGAAACAAGCTGTAGAGCTCAGTATCTGTGCAAAAACTGTCACATAGTATAGAGAAACGTGCTCCGTGCTCAGCAAACCTCTACATTCACACTATACTGAGCACTGACAAATAGCAAGAAATGTCAGGATGCCAGGAGGTGGTGATAGGGCATAGTAGTGCTTACATGCAACCCAGTGAATGCACACTAGGTACATAGCAGTCATTTGTAAGTTTTCACTCACTGCTAAACCAGCCAGAATTAGTGGCTTAAGAGTCGCATTTAAAAGAAATTAGTAGCAAGGGTAGACATAATGTCCAGCCATTGATGCAGAAATATGTCCAACGATTCTATGAAATCACTGAACCAGAGTCTGCTTTTAAACCTGTGTAAATCTGAGGTGACTTCATTGATTTCAGTGATATTACCCTGGATTTACACAGGTGAAACAGAGGCGAATTCTCCCCAGTATAACTTACAGCTGTTCAGTGCCTAGCTGCCTCTGCTGAGTACAGTATTCTGGCCAGCCCAATAATTTGCAGTGCCTGATTGTGTAACTAGAGTGGCTCAGTGCTGCCAGTTCAGAGCCCTCATCCTCACACTGTAAGATTAAATCTATAACGAAACAAAACAACAAAACCCCGTTACCTTCCTATGTATAGCAATTCTGCATCAAATATCCACCCACCCTTTATAAAAACTGTGCACCATTTTCTTGTGGACATAATGTGTAACACGATTGCAACAAGTAACTGAGTAGGTACTTGTATCTATTGATGCAGCACAAAGTATAGTCTTTTATAGAATGGACAAAAGATGGTTATGGACAAAAGAATGGCAACTCTGCTGCTCATACATATTTCAATTCCATATAATCAGGCATGCATGTCAGTCAAATCCTGCCCAGAGGCCAGTGTGCTAACCCGTATGTTAGATTTTGTTGTTGTTGTTAAATACTAGACAGTCAATATACCCATTTGGCTGCATAAAACTCCTGTAAAATGAAGACAAGTAAGTGTAAGCCAAATTTTAATGAGGAGAGCTTTTTAAGTGCAAAAGCCCAAGTGTACATAGAAGTGATGTTAAGCGTAGTGATCTCCATTAGAACAACAGCCCATGCTAACTCCCACAAGCATTCACATTATGGTAGCTGCAAGATGCGGATGTAAAGGTGGTGAAATGACAATTCCAAATCTTTAAAGGAGGCGTTTGAATGAATTCTCTCTCTTTTTTTGACTTCCTAGGTTTTGCCCATGGTTTACATATATTAAAAGAATATACGACAACTGTGAAAAGTTCACAGATTAAGTTATTTAGTGTCGGGGACTTTAACCCAGACAGCACCGTTCGTTGTCTGACCGCAGAGAGAGAGACAGGCAACACCAGCAAGGTCCAATACAAGCTCTTTATTGAAGAGTGCACACAACAAAAGAGAGCGGCCCGTCTCCACTGAGAACCAGCTCCGATTACAATAACTAGTAAGGTTATATAGACAGTTCCGTCGCGTCATAGTTAAAACAACCCAGCCCCCCTTTATTAGTTAGAAAGCTTCTAATATTCATGCATATCTATCTTCTTTGACACTACAAACAATTTGTGATGCCTCAGCAACTTCTTATGAGCTTTGTTGTCATGCACCAGAAACTAGGAGAAAGGAGGGAGTTAAGAACAGATGAAGAACAGAAACAGGGAGTGGAGACTGCAAGTTTCCATATGTCCAAACAAACTGTTCCTAGCACTTCTGGTACAAGAATGCGGCCCACACCTCTTATCTCATTCTCTGCAGCTCAAGCAAGCATGCCCTCAGGTTTCACAGAGAGACAGGAATGGCCCAGCAACTACTGTTAGCCTAACTTTGGCTAAGCTGGCCAAACAATGTTCTATACTCCATATTTTTGGGCCTAACATTTAGGATGCTTATTTTTCTCCAGTATATAGAACCTTGAAATAACCATAATTACTAGATATAAATATCTAAATGTATAGAAAAAAATGAAATATTAAAAAGAATTAGTCTTTTTACATGTGGAAAGTTTTTGGTTTCAGTTTAGGGGACTGGCCTGGCTCTTTTTCTAATTTTAACTAAATTTGTTATTCCTAGTATCAACAAAAAGATTGTCTACCATAACACATGAGGGAGGCTTTCAGGAATAATGGATGCACACATGCATTTCTTTGAGTGCCTCTGTTGCATGCACTTTTGAAAATAACCCTAGTACATGAATCCTGAAGTCAAAGAGCTCACAGTGCATCAGAAACCATGTCTTACTCTCCCTGAGACTTAAAATGAAAATACTTTAGAAAACAAACAAATAAAAAAGTTATTGGCTCTTAAATGTCAGCAGAAGATTCATATTGACAGCACTGTGCTGTTTGCAACAGCCAGATCATTAACAACAAATAAAGTCTATTTCAGGACAACAGTAACCAAATTGGCAAACCCACATTATAAGGTGATTTCATAGATTGTCAATTCACCTGCTGTACTAAAATTAATATTGTAGAGGAGAGGTGTTCGTCACACACTTACATAAAGTGGTTCGTATCTTGAACATCTCTCAGAGATCTCCAGAGGATTTGTATGGAAGACTTCCTGTACTTAGACAAAATAGTAAGTTAGTATGTTGGCAGCAAAAAAAAAAAAAAAAAAAAAGTTTCCAGTATATTTTCTTCATTGTTTTCAGATATGACAAATACGGCTCTAGAAATATCTTATTAAAGTGTTTATTTTGGTCCTTAAACTACATCAGCTAATCACTTTGTAATTAGGTGGACAAGAACTCTTAAAGGAAAAGGGGAGAAGGGCAAGTTTAGCAAGTCTAGAAAAAAATAATAATGATGGAATGAACACACCCACCCATCCACCCCTTATCTTATAATTACAAATCCATCAGTAATACCTAGGATTATTCTTTGTGGATGACATCTTGTCAGTGTCAGAGCAGGAGGTTACAATAATTATAAGTAGAAAATAATACCTAATTATGTGTGGGAAGGCAGATAGGATTTATTGGAAATGTGAAAACAGTTCTGGAACTCATAATTGAAAATGGCAAAGTTATTTTTGTTTTGTTTTGTTTTTCCTTTGTTATTAATGCCAAGGATGATGCATTGTGTTGTTAGGACATAAATCAATATATTTTAGAAAGCTACACAGAAACTAGAGATATAAGATCTCTGAATAAAGCCTATTCCTCCTTAAGGCCCTGATGCTGTAAACACTAATGTGTGTTTGCTTGATGTCACTAAAATCAATGGGACCATTCAGGGTAACTGTCTATTTTAGAATGCAAACCAAATTTAGCACTGATATGAAAATAGACTTACAGTACTGTATGTAGAGCAGGTGCCTCAAATAAACCAGTTCCGTACTACGAAGTTGTCTTTACTGTGACTTCTCACATTACAATTAGATTCTGAGACACTTACATGGAATAGTTCTTTACACTGTGAGTAGCCCCATTGGAATCACTATATGTAAAAGTATCAGAATATAGCCCTTAAACTGTACACACCATAAGATGTATATATTTATACTGTAAATAGTGCCAACTCCACCTGCTTCTAAAAAGTATGTGGATTAATAATTGTGTTCTTGTGTGATTCAAGTGGTGTCTGGAAGTTGCCTTTCTTAAACACACTTTGATCCAAGTTTATTAGGACATGAAAGAAAAAGACATTTTAGAATATTATGCAATGAGAAAAGTTAAAAATTAGTTTAAAAATATTCCTCAGTTTGCCAGCAAGAACTCTTTACTCATGTGTCCAATCTCCTAAATATTACTGAGTCATAAAAATCAGTGGAATTGTTGCCTGCAAATTAGCTGTTAAAGAAGTGTGGTATTTGGTTGAGATAATTCTGATGGATATCTGGACTTTGTTGACCTGAATCTACCTGTAGTCTATGTAATCACAACAGGCGTTAAAACTTAACTTAGTTACAACCTGATTTCTTCAAACAATAACATGTGCACAGCATTTCAATTAAATTTAACTATATGGAAATTTTGAAGAGTCTGTGTTATTCTATTATTAAGATCGTTTGGGACAAATAAAAGATTTACACTGATGCTAAATTTATTAAAGAGCCCAGTTCTTAATTAATTTTAGCTCATAACGAATTAACACATTTACTTGTAAATTCTCAGCAAATTAATTCTTACTCAAAATTAAGTGCAATAACTTTGGAGAAGAGAGACTATATTTTTCATACATATCAGAGATTGAATTCCTGTGCAAAATGGAACTCAGCCCTAACCTACGGAACCATGACTGGCACCTCTGTAATATACAGCGAAGCTAAGTAACTATTGGGTGATTATTGATTACAGAAATTTTATTTGACTTGGATTGGGATGGGAAATGTACGATAAAGGATTATCTAAGATAAGATAATGTAACTGTTGTAGTACTAGTAAGAAATTCCCTTGTAATGTGCTAGGCTGACCATGTAATTTAGTAATACATTTTTCTTTCAATTTATGCAAGTCTTAGATGTACCCTTTTCTTACTTCTTTCTCACCTCCACATTCTTGTAGTATATATTACTACCTTATTTTTCATGACGATACTTCCACTATACACTGCTCTGTTGCTCCTATTTGCCTAAAAGGAGAAAAGCAGCTGGGAAGGGGAGAAGGCAGACTCCTTTATTTCAAACAAAGTAGTAGAAAATACTTTTTTTTTATTTGTATGTATTATGGGCTCCTTTAGGATAGAAAAGGAATTTTGGTAAGAGCCCATCCTCGCTGTGAGATTTTTATAGTGCAAAGCTCTTTGGGTGGTCAAAGCAAATGTTTGTCTTATCATGTTTTACCACAGTGACATCTGTCTAATCCTCTGGTCTTAGAATTGGGTTTAATGAGATCTTAACATCACAGAAGCAAGAGGCTACTTATACATAATATATTCTTATATACTCTCCCATTCTATGTGTATATTCAAAATATAGAGATTCCTACACTAAGTATATTACTTATACACCCACTAATAAATATATATAATATATATGGTATAGGTATCTATATATGGGTCTGTTTTTTTCAGAGGTGCTTTGCACCCAGTTCCCACTGATTTCATATCCATCTACACTCTCATACATACACTTTCATATAAAGAGAAGTGGGATATATGCATAGATTGCACTTTGAAGCATGTAAACAATGCACTACCCTCTCATAATTCATGTTACCCATCCCTAAAATGTTCATGGATTTGATATTTCATCTGTGAATTACAAACCTCTTCCTATTAGGGAGGAGTTTACATCCATCAAACTCTTACTGCTGCTCAGTTATTGATACTGATGTGGTTCCACAGCTAAAGCACCGAAGGGGGGAATGGCAAAGAAATTTTTGACAAGAGCTGACTGAAAACCTTGTTAGATTCATATACAGAAACAAATAAATAAAGGCCAGACAGGTTTGAATTACAGGCCCCTAATTCCATATCTGGAACTTGCTGACTGTGTCCAAATCCCTTGAGATTCATTCTCTCTCTCTCATTCTGTTTAAGATGTCACTTTAACCTGACATCTCAACTGAAACTCATCATCCTGGAATCTCAGCTGTCTGTTAATATATGTACTATCCAAAGGTTTTATTAGCTAGGAACAACATTTTTTTCCCCTCCAGTAAAGTGCAAAAGAAAGGTGGTTTCATAAAATTTTATATAAAATCATTACTATCTTTTCCTTAACATAAAACAGTCATTAAATATCGATTGAGTACAGATCACAGTCTACTAGTTGAGCAGTCAGGAAAAGAGTAAGAGCTTGAGTAAGGCTGAGGGTTTTCTACCAGGGAAGCAGAGGTGTTCCTTCACATAAAAATACCTTTCAAAATCGCATACAAATTTGTGTTATGCTGCATCACATCTCATGGAGAAACAGCACTGTTTCTGAATTAGCACTGTGTCTCTTCCATTGACTATATATATATTGTATGGGATGTATTTGTATAGTAAACATGCAAATACTGGTGTACAGAGTGTACATGGTTAAATGAGGAAGGTCTATTGTGTTGTATTGCTGGAAAACTATGCTATCATCGACACAAAATATTGCTAATGTTGGAATGTATTAGGTCAATCAAGTGAAAAAGGAAGATAGTACAGAGTGGTTTGAATGCTCCCAGTAAAGAGATAACTGAGTCCAATGGAACTCAGCCAATATATCTGTGTGCACACACGCATATAAATGTTACATATAAAAAAATGTTTAGGTTGCAAAATGAAGCACTCAAAAATAAGCAAATGTTAAAACTAAGCTAGTCTGTACAAGCGTAATTCTATCCCATTGTGTATGTGCATACAGTATTACACACACACACACACACACACACACACACACACACACACACACACACACACACACACTATGACACAAATATAAAGAAAAATATATTTTATGACTGCAGTGAACAGTAAAACCCAAACATATCAGCCAGTAGAAATGTTATACTCAAGTACTTATCAGTATTAATGACTGGCAATCATTTTATTATGGGTATAATCACTAATGTATTATTTAGCACAGCTATATGAATGCAAGTTATATGAATGTTATTGCAGTACTGGGAGAAAAGCAAGGCACTGAAATGTATTGGAATCTGATCATGTTATCAAGTACTGTTATTTCTTTTCATTAACACATGCTAAATACACAAGGTCAGTTAACTATATATAGTTAAGAGTAGTCATTGTGTATCAAGTGTATCATTACTATATCGGTGCAAAATGTGTGACCCACTGCAGCCAAACAATATGATGGAAAGCTTCTGCAATGATACCTTGGTTTTGTAATAAAAAAGAAAACAGAAACAGAAATATTTTTTAACTTGCTCATGGCACTTCAAATCATGTCCCACTACACGTTGTCTATAAGTCTCTTCAAATCTACAGAAATGATAGGATAGATAAGATTTTTACAGCGCTGATGCACGCATAGTGAGACTGTTGTCCTAATTTATTGCAGTGGATTCAAATAGTGTGAGTACTAAAGTAATCATAGTATTCCAAAAGCTGAAGAAGGTTATGGTTTGCAATCTATGCAAATTGTTTTTTAATAATTTAGTTCACTTATAATCTAGTCCATACAAGACAGACCTTTGCTTGATTTTCCTTTTTAAATCTAAAGCTTTAATACTTCCTGTTCACTTAAGCACAACAGTAGTATTAAAAGGAAAGTAATGGGCTTTTTCTCTCTATGAAATGTTTATGAAGTATTTGTTTATCACAATGTACTGGCTTGTTAATTGGTTAGTTACTTGCTTAAGCAAGCAAATAACATGGGAAGGATTGTGCCATTACTCTGAAACTAAACGAAGTGGCAGTAAATGCACTATCAATTTTTGCTAATAGTATTTCCCTGTGGCTCCAGTGAATGGGCAATCTGGAACCTAAGAGACAAAGAAAAACCTGTGTGACAGATCTAAAGGCCAGGGCTTCGCTAAAACACAACCCACTCTTTCGCAGACTACAACAGTTGAAATCAGCATGGGCTTCATGATTTCAGTGTTCCTGTAGTTCCTGCTTTAGTCCATTTTTCTATACTCCATTTAAGACAGAATCCCCCTCTTTCCGGTAGCCATATAAATTGTGAGGTGTTGCCTTGGAAACACAGCTGTACATGCAGCTGTTGCAACTGTGCTTGTTACCTTTCCTTTATCAGAAAAGGTTTTCATAGTTTTTCCATATTTGTCCAATGTTTTTTGATACTGTAACTATTTATGGCAATATCACAATTGCTATAGCTGGAGGAAAGAAAGCCTAAACCTAACGAAGTATAGAATACCAACCTGGCTGTGGGGTCCTCTTCCTCCCCAGCCCCCAAAATACCACCACTACCTATTTGAGCAAAATTCTAGTAGTACAGTTTTCTGCAAAATTAGGCCCATATCATCCTCTCCCTTGGAAAAGCCTGTGGGATGGGGTAGTGGTGGAGGAAATCTCTGCAAGAATTCTCCATTATAGATCCCTGACACCTTCCTCCCAGCAGCTGGGGTTTGCCTTGCGGGGGGAAAGGCCATAGGGTGTAGCCTCAAATGTGGCAATTACCCTGGTATCTGTGAAAAGCCAAGGCACCAGCATGGAGACCACGTGCCTCTGCATTAGCTCAGGCCCGTGTTCTCCCTGCTAGCACAGGGAGACACTGGAAACACTCTACCTGGCCACAGCTGCTCCATGGACACTTAATTCATGGTAAAGATATTATCTTTTGTCACCTAATTTCTGTAGTGTAGAAGAAGGACAGTGTGTATCCCTCCAGCCCTGCTGCAACACTACTTTAATCTTGCCTCAGACCACTCACGTTGCACCTCCTGCTCCAGCGCAGATGCAGTACTACACTCAAAGGCCTCTGCAGGGCCTGAGGAAAATGGGGATAGTGTCATGGGGATGGACAAGCCCCTGCCAGTGCAGATCTCAGGAGATCTTCAAATGGGAGAGGGGTGGTCTCCTCTTTAGGCAGTTATAGGTGGCGTGATCTGGCCGTTAGCAGTTATTTGAGTATTTCTGAGTTGTTAAGTTAGGTAAGAAATAGCAGTGGTGGTTTGTGTGTGTGTTTGCTTTTTTTAGTCAAGGCTTCTAATTGCTATCATATTTTCATTCCATATACCTGTCAACTGCCCCAGTTTGGCTGGTGTAGCTCTGCTTTTATATTGTCTTCTGCCAGTAAAGCAGTATAAAGAATAGTGTAATGGTTTATTTGTTGCATGTTGCTCCCCTATCGGCATGCTGACTGCTGAGCTCGTCAGTTTCCTCTGTATATGACATAAGCTGTAACAGGTGCAGAGAAGGATAGGCAGACACAAACTTTTAACTTGTATAACAGACACAAAGAGAGGCAGGAAGCACAGAAGTAACAAGAAATGCTGGCATCTGCAATGTGATGTTCTAAACATTTCTTTCTTCCTTCCTTGTGTATTTCTCGCCACCCCACTTCCAAACACCGTCTAGTCAATTGTAATGTGTGAGTCAGTGTGCATTTATAGAAATGGTGAATTTTATTTAATTTGGAAATAAAAGTTTTATGACTCTCCATTGAGCTGAAGACTTGAGTCAAGTCAGTAATTATAATCACAATATTAATTGTTTTTGGTGATCAATCTGAAGGTTAACTGGATTCACACTGAAGGAATGGGAAAGGTGACATTGCAGAGTTAAACCTGTGCTTACAGTTGCTCATTATAGTACAATCAGAGCATGTCATTGGGCACATATTTTTTAAATAAATCTTTTTCATTTCAATTTTTCCCAAATGTGGCCCTTTCCTATTTAAAAGGTGTAGGCCCTGTATAAGGGGTGTGTGTTTGCAAGCAGTTTATTAGGATATCTGTTAACACATTTTCTCAGCTCAAATGCAAAAGTTACTGTTTACTAGTATACCTGGGACCTTTTAACTAGGTCACTGCTGCGCACCTCTTCAGCCTCTGTGTGGCGTGCTCTGAAGTTCTGGGAAGCTACTGCATGGTAACATTCCAGCTACATAGGCCAGTGAAGTAAGTGTGATTTGTTCTACATACCAAGTATATTAAGCAGCAGTTAAAGAATGGACACGTACTCTAACATATAGTCTAAATGTCAGTGAAACCCTTAAAAAAGCTTAAAAAGGGCATTTTTCACCCAAAAAGATTGCAGATAATAAATTATTTGTTTATACAATGAAAAGTTAACACCATACTACCTGCCTGCTCTGTTTTGTCTTCTCAAGGGCTAATACTGCTGCAAACATTTTGCATAGGATTATTGGATTAACTCCCAATATTATTAAGCGCAAAGCTACATGCAAGAAATTAGACATATAGCACCAGTTTCACATCTCATAACACAGTGCATCTTCGGATAGGTCTACAGAGCAGAAGCTGTGCATGGGCTAGTCTACTTGAGCTATCTTGAATCCAGCTAGTGTGGATGACAATAGCAGTGAAAGACAGTGCAGCGCAGGCTTCAGTTTGGGTAGAACAAGCCTGGCACAGGGCCTGGGTATGTACTTGGCTTGCTAGCCTGCTCTGAAGCCCACACTGTGCTGTCTTCATTGGTACTGTTACCTGTACTAGCTGGATTCATGCCAGCTTGGGTAGGCCCAGCCTGGGCACAGCTTTGGCCATACAGACTCTTAGGGAGTGAGGATTGTCAGCGGTGTTTTTGGACTCCCTGCTTTTTTTCTGGCCCAGTTGCTGGCATCATGGGGCCCTTATGGCAGTCAGGCCACAGGGGATCACCAGCCCTGCCTCCTGTCCCTCAGTCATGGCCCTTCCACCAGAAACCAGGAAGGGGTGGCTGTTACACCCAAGTACCTTCCTACATAGAGGAGCTGGGATCTGCTGGGTTTAGGGTCCTTTTGTGTAGGAGAGTGACACAAGGTGGCTGGAACAAAGTCCAGGATCAGGGCCATGATTTACATCAGAGTGGATTATAGCATGTATCACTAAAGCAGTAATTGCATTATACATAGAGTTTATGTTGAAATATTAGAATAAACTTAATATAAAGGGTGCCCTATGGATGCCTAAAAATAGTTTCGACTTTGTGTACTGTTTATTTAAGGTAGTTATAGCGGTTGCCATTAAAAAGTCAGCATTTAACAAGGGATACCACATCACAGTGTCTAAGATATTGCCGTTATTACCTATTCTTACTATAGGAGAAACCTGTTATATCTCAGATACAGTCTTAGCTGTGAAGTGTAGATATTGAGCTCCAAAGTTCAAATAGTTTCAGATACAGAATTCTTATAGAGATGGACATCAACTATAAAGCTCAGATCTATGGTTCAGGACCATTTCTAGTTTAAGCATCTGTAGACTTTTTAGAGGTTTTTTTTAGGATGAACCATTGGTACTTGATGGGAGGGAGCTATCAAAAGCACTGCACAAGCAGATTCCCCTCGTGGGAGGATGCCACTTGATGCTCCAGATAAATTGGAGCTGGGCTCTTGGGGCTTAACATATCCGAGCCTTGCACAGTTTTTCACTGAGCTGAAAGGGCTCTTGGGATGGAAAAAGCAATTTTCAATTGCAGAACACTGTTCTTCACTAATGTGTAATAATATGAGCCTGAATAAAGCTGGCAAAATGCCCCAAATATGCTAGATTCATACTGGATGGAAACATTTTCACAGCACTCTGCTAAAGACTGTTAACACCATGAAAAGAATCCTGTGAGACTTCCCAGAGGTCAAGATGGCTGCACTTTGTACCAATTGTAAATAAGAGACTCCAATGACCTACTTCAAAAACAATCCCCACCCCCATCTTGAAGCTGAAGAAGTATACAACTTGTAAAATAAAACATTTTCTGCTTACTGAATCCATTTGAATCTCTTGGATTTTTAAACCTTTTTTCAATCATAGCTGCTGTTGCAAATCAACAGTTATTTGCAGTGTGGGGAGAAGCAATGAAGTTTGCTGGAAAGAGAAAAAAGATGAATGGGATAAAAAAAACCCAGAAAAGACACAAATTAGGACTGTTTCACTCACAGTTCTTTCTGAAAAGATCTCCATAAATAAACCAACTTACATTATTTCCCTGTGAGAGAGGTGAATGCTGCACTTGCTAAAAATGTCTACATCTTGCTCCATCCACTTTATATTTCACCAGTAGACTTTCCTCCCTATCATATTTCAGCTGTCGAACTCCAGAGTAGAAAAGCTAGCAGATTTACAGATGATGTTCTGCTTTGCCAATCTTGACTGCAATTGCTTCTGACATCCCATGTTTGCCTATCTCTGAGATTCTCACAGATTAATTTCCAACTTGGCACTGAGGACCCGCATCAGGCTATTAAGTGTACAAGGACGCAGTGAGCAAATGCCTGTCAGCAACCTGAAGACACTTTGGGTCTTGAGAGCCTTTAGAGACTTTGTGAAGTGACAAGTGCAGATAGGGAGATACCTCACTTAGCTAGGCCTGAGGGCAAAGTCTGGGTACTATTACTGTATCCTTACAAACTGGAAGGGGATTTATGAATGTTTCTTACCAATGCATAGTCTTTGCTCTTTTGGTGTACAATATTCTTTTCCTCTCTGAAAAGCTGTTTCATCAGAAAGAATAATAAATACCACTCATTCCGCATGAAAATAGCTACAGGATCACTAGTGGATACTACAAGTAATATTTTCTTTTGCAGTTTAAAATGATGACAAAATTGTAGCTAGTATCAAGCAGAAAGCACGTTATAACTACATCCTATAGACATAGAGATGTGTCATACAATGTAAAAGTTATATAATGTCGACCCAGTGCTCTGCCTTGCACCTAATATTTTAGAAAAGGTTATTGAGAAAGTGGTGAAAATCCAAATCCAATTTATTGGACTGTTGTATGTCGGGTTTTAGATCTGGGTATAGTACAGAGACAGTCTTGATTTTGCTGATCGATGGGTCCATCAGGGTCAGACATCCATGCTGGTATTGTAAGATCGAAAAGCAGCCTTCAATAATACGGGACATAGGATATTGCTGACTCACCTGCAGAACCTGGCAATGTTGGATGAATGTTGCTTTAAGGTAGCACTAATCATCCTTTCAGAGAGGTGTCATGGGATATGGTTCTCTTCCATAAGGGTTCGCTGCATTTGCAATATCCAGCAGGTAAACATTAAGTTTAAGGTCTGATGTCTCTCAACCCTTCAGAATTAGAAATGGGAGATTTATGCCACAAGAAAAGAGAGATTCCTACCTACCTGGTGCAACACACAGTATTTGCTTATTGCTACAAAAGATTCAGAGATGTTGGACTTGAAATTCATGACAGTGACAGCATCGGGAAGCTGGTAGAGAAGGAGCCCTTGTTATTAGAAGTACCATGGTGTAGTGACCTGCTCTTAAAATCACTGTACACTTTATCTGGCAAATAAGGACATTGTTTTATTTTGTAAAG
Organism: Emys orbicularis; assembly: GCF_028017835.1. Taxonomy (NCBI): domain Eukaryota; kingdom Metazoa; phylum Chordata; order Testudines; family Emydidae; genus Emys; species Emys orbicularis. The sequence goes on from NC_088691.1 coordinate 34,592,416, forward strand.
GTGTCTGCTTCTGCTACCAAACATCAGCAACCTTGCCACAGCAGTGTGGAGGCTAGATTTTGATGGAAAATATGAAAGATCCTCTGTAACTTTTTCATTAGCTTCCCAATATTAACAAAGTTCATTAATAATTTACAGACCCATTCTGTCTCCACAAAGCAATTTTAGTGGCACTGCAAATGCATTCTTGCATCCCCTTCTTTGAAAGGAATCCTGTACAGTACTTGTCTGTTGTCCCAGCTAAAGAGAAAATCAGTTAAAAACTCCTTTCTTACAAAAGGCAGATAGTTTACTAAAACTCCAAATCTTGGTTGGGAGTGTGACATTTATCATGTGCTTAACTGTTTTGACAAGTTGTGCTGAAGGCAGAGAGCAATAATACCTATGTGTTGTACCTTGTTGACCACAGTTCTCAGGTGCTGGCAGTAAAACCAACTCCGCCATTTAGTTGTGTGAAAAGCTGACAGCCTATTGCTGGGAGGCACAAAGCTAATTTGGCTGGTCTGACAGGAGTAACATACAAGAATTTGGCAAATCTATTCTGCCTTTCAAACACATAGCTAACAATATTAGTGAAACATTTAGTTTTATTTAAGAATTACCAAAACCTCTGGCATCCATCACAGAAGTGCTAACAGGATGCTTTCTTTATGTGCCTACACAATCTTACAGAAGGAGAGTATGAATTGTTCAGAATAATGCCAGTACCATTAGTTTCCCATGCCTAGAGAAACATCACTGGATATTGACTAGAAACATGTGTTTGGTGGACAGACAAGCTGGACATAAAATATCCTGTGCTGACAAATTACAAATAAGTTATTGAGTTAGGTAAGGCAGCAGACTTCCAAACAGTCCAGATCTGATTTTGATTGGTACCCAAAGGTATTGCAGGCATACAGTCCCTGTCACTGGGTGTACTCAGCCTTTGCAGCTCCCTTCCGTGGTCCTATTGCACCCCGCCTCAAGAAGCACAACCTGAGAGGAAAAGAGCAGTGCAGATGAGTCCTCCAGGTTTGCTTAGAGAGGACTCTCTGGAGTGGCCATTTTGGAAACCAGATATCCTGGTCCTCCAAGGGTTAGAGAGGTTAGCAATGACCAGCCAGATAAAAGGAACTGCCTGGCCTTAGCAAGTCAGTCCCTGGCTGGGACCAGCAGGGCATGGCGAGGTCTCCTCTCTGGTCACTGGGGCTGTATGTGACATTGCTGGCTTTGCAGGGAGCGAGAGGACCTAAGAACCTGAGTTGATGGTGAAGGTAAAAGGGCCAGATGGGGAGAGGCCCAGGGAAAAAAGCAGCAATGAATTAAATTAAGCCATATGTCGCTGCTTTTTATAGGGTCCCTGGGTTGGCACCCAGCGTAGTGTTTAGGCCCAAGTTCCCCCACTGGCCACGGGTAAAGAGGAGTAAAGAAGGGGATGGAGCTTATTTGGGAACAAAGGGCTGAATTTAAAGGCCCAGAGCTGGGGCTGAAAATCCTAGGTAAGGCAAATAGACTGCTTATTGATTGGACCTTTAATACCCCAGATGGGGTTCATTTGGACTTTGTGACTTGGCTGGAGGGCCAAGTCATTGAGGACTTACCAAGCTCGGCTGGAAGCCTGCAGGAAGCATGAGGGGTGAGAGAAGGACTGCAATGCACCGAGCTGCAAGGAGGCACTCAAGAGATGAGTGGCACTGTAGTAGAAACGTCTGTCAGTGAAACTGAGTCCAGTGCTGTAAAATTACAATGGGTTGCATGCAGGAGAAGGCTAGGCACAGCATTCAGCGATACCTACTGGCAATGCATGGGGCTACTATCATAATTAGGGAGTGTCAGCCGGTAGACCCTGCTCTTCAATTCAAGCTTTTCAAATGCAAGAACAGTGGCTAATAATGTTTTTCCCAGTAATTTGATTACCATCTCTGATGCATAACAGATATGACTGGAGGATGTAGAAACCCCTTCCCCCTTTTTTTAAGCCCAGATGACTCCAGACAGTTGGCTAGTTCATATGAATCAAAAGGCACAGGAGACGTTCTGTGCCGCTGGGTCTTGTAACTGGTCTTAAAAATAGGAAGAGGTGGGTCTCCTGCCCCAAATTGGTTGTGAGAGACTGTATATGTTTTATCAGAGTACCATGACAAGATTATGGTGACTTTCATAGAGAGCATATTGCCCTTGTGCTCCGTGATGTGCACTGCTGGTGATTTCCACATAAACTTCAAGGTTGTTGTTTTTGACCTATAAAGCCCCTAACTGGTTGGATCCTGGTTACCTGAAAACCATTGGTCCTTCAAAGGCTGGACTTTTCCATCTTTAGGACACACTGCAAGACTTAGCTCCTCCCACCATTTATTTCTGAAAGAGTGAGGCTTGATGATGGGCTGGAGTTTGTTTTGCAATTGAGAAAGTGTATAAAGGCTCTTCTTTTCCAATGTCTATGAAATGGTTTGCATAAAACCTATTTATTGTGTGTAACATGCCTAGAGATTTTGAGATGCAAAATATGTGTGTGTGTGTAGCTACATCTAGATACATACACAAACAAACGACAGCCAAGAATGAGCTTACATTGGCTAGCCACAGCACGGAGGTGAAAGGGTGAGTCTTTAGGGTCATTGAACATTGTAAGAGGGTCCATTGTGCCGGAGTTTCAGAAATACCTGTGTTAAATGACTTTGTGCTGCTCCACTGTGAAAATTCATTGTGCTCAATTGCCCTCAAAATTTCTCATTTTTCACCTGTGTTGTTGCAGTCTACTGACTGCACATTGGGCTGCAGTATAAAGCATGTAGGTACACTGGTTCAGGACCTTTAAAGGACTCGTTTTATATTGCCAGCAAGGTCCCTATGTGTTTCATATTTACTGAATAGAGTGTTTCTGTATCTAATTTTTATATTTATCACACTTTAAAAGGTGTGAAATAGGTTTCACCAAGCTAGTTTAGAAGTTGGGAGGCCTCTACTCTTCAATGAAGTGCAGTTCTCTGTATGTCACATGTCAGAAGTGCGTAACACCAGGGTGTGAAAAATAGAACGGTCCAGGTCTTTGGCCTCTGATCTCTAATAAGAGCTCTGATTCAGAGAAACCCAAAGTACATCAGACCCTTTCAGCCTCTCTCTAATTCTGTTCATGACTTGAAGGAAACTGCCAGTAACAAAAGTTACATCTTTGGCTTGTGAATCAATAATAAATTCACAGAGCCCTAAAAGCGTTGATTAGGTTTTCTTTTAGTGGTTGTTCTGCTTGTGGTTGGTGTATATGTATATGTATATGAACCCAATTGTCCTCTATGCAACTTGTTAATTATTTGCTTCACATATATGTATATACATATATATACACCCACACACATACACCTATCCCAGGCTCTTGGTACCTTTTGACAACATTTTAAAAAATGTTTCTTTTAATTTACCAGCACCTAATCCTTCTAGCCAAAAACGATCAACCAGAAAACCGACATATATACCCATCCCCTCCACTCACCATCCCCAAAACTCAGTAGAATAATTAAATATGGCCGTGTGACCTTAAGTAAAGCAGATTCAGACTCTATTGGCTCAAAGGAGACTGTCCCTCTAATAAACCAAGGTAATTCTTGATTCAGAGGATCAGCTGAGCACAACTACAGTAGTATCGCATGGGGCGAAAAGTGAGTATTGTCTGAAGAGGCACTTAGATATTAGGTAATAGGTACCAATATAAGAACCTAGTTGGTAGATAGATGTGTTTTCTATGGTAAGTGAGTCCTAAGACATTGGGAACTTGTGTGACCCAGAGTAGACATGGCTGAAAGATTGGGGATACACAAATTTTCAAGAAATATTGTTTGCATTCTTCCCTGAAATTTCATATTTGTCAGATTGCAAGGCAGAATGCAGTAACCTCACTTAGAATTTAGCCTGGGCACTGTATCTAGCATCTCTGCTATTGCAAATAGTGCCCCAGGATATTTAACCACAACAAATGCTTAGGAGGACCTTAGTTTTACTTACATCAGAAAGAAAGCGAGTTGCACAAGTTCCCCCTAACATCGTGCTGGGATTCAATTCTAACTTAGAGGGAGGAGTGCTACTGAATCACCACCATTGCTTCCTTCAGAACCTAGGTATCCACTGAACCTCTCTCATGCAAGTACTGATCCAATCTGATATTACTTAGCTTGTGAGATTAGACTGGATGCAGAGGGTGTCATATGGCAGAAAAGGAATATTAAATAGACTGTATAGTAATTGCATAATTCATATATAACTAGAAATCAGATTTCATGTCATTTTTAAGGTCCTTGTGCTAAGGCCTCTTCACTCTGCTCTGCCAGTGTTAAGGGCCTTTAGTGTAAATGAAAATTTGGCCCTAAATCTGTTTCAGAGGGAAATAAATGTGATCAGACTCAAATGTTACATTTTGACCAAGAGCCCATTCTGAATGTTTACTCCCCCTTCACCCATCCCTGTATGTTGTTGGAAAACCTGTTCACTGTGAATCTATAAGTCATCCTTTCAACTCCAGGGAAAGACAGATGTTGCATTTAGCTCAGCTCTTCTAAGTAAAACCTAATTCTGTTTTTCCTTCTGAAAGTTGTGTTTGCCTTTTCCCTCACTGATTATATGATTTCTTCAAGAGGACTTTGAGAAGAGATGACAGTGAGCAGAGAATTCAGACAAAAATCAAACAAACAAAAATAACCACAGCAGTCACTGCAAGTTTTCCATCATCACATGATTTTGGATGTCTCACCTGTAGAGCAGTGAGAGAACACTTCATTCTTCATATCAATTCAGTCCTTTGGTGACCCTACCAATAATGGTTTGTTTTTATGATGTGGGTACGTCAACTTGGAACTAGACTTGAGACTATTATACTAAGTGTTCAGTTCTTCATCTCCTTTATATTCTTTATCCTTATCCTTGGAAAGAATTTTACAGGGAGGTAAACCTGATGATCAGAAGGGGGGAAAATGTGAGCAACTCTACATATAGGGAACTTTTCCAGATATGTAGGACTACATTTACTTTTACTGAATTTCACTGTATTACTCCAAATTATATGCTCCTGGACTATGCATCTCCTGCCTGGTATTTATTTTATCACCAGTACGGTTACTTTAAGTAACACACACACATTTGAGCTTAAGAAAATGTCGGTTTAGCCTGCGAGTGGCAATGTTTAAGAATGTGGCCTGGCCACAACTTGAGGTTTAATGTTGAGTTTGTAAAGTAATTCATAACCAAATTTCATTTGAACCCAAATAAGCCCTTAGCTACAGGAAAGGTATGTTTCGATGCATAGGTGTGCAGGAAAAGCAGCGATGAACCCAATTGTCCTCTATGCAACTTGTTAATTATTTGCTTCACATCTGAGGATTAGGTTCACTGGAATGCTTTGGAGAAAATAGCATTAATATTCAATGCAGTTGAGGACTTGTAATAAACAAACTGAATTAACAAAGCTATTAACAAAGTCGCTGATGGCCAGTTTTTTTTCAGATAACAATTATTCTAAATCCATTCCCTAACATCAAATCAAAGCATGCCTTGTAATAGTCCAAGCAATGCAAGGCATTCTGTTGGGTATTTTTAAAGTTCAAGACTGCTCTATTCTGTCATTGTTTCTGCTACCCCTTTTTGGAATTTGTAGGTGCGTAATGTTACATTACAAATATCAGAAAGAGCCTACCAAATTACATAGCAGTTCCGTAGTTAAGTTTCCAAATACTATTCCCATTATAAGCCCAATTATCAGCTCTTGGTAACTGTGTTAATTCATTTTCTACTTGTCTAAAAATTGGAATGTTTCCGATCTGGATAGAGTAGGGTTTTTTTTCCCCTGCACAGTTTGATTTAAATTAATAATGAAACAAATTTAAATTTAGAGGTGTCTTAAAGTGAACCTTGATTTGAAATTTGGATACAAACTATTCAGTAGGTGTTTTGGGTTGCTCCATCTGTAAAATAAATGGCTTTTGACTCTTTTAACTCATTATATTAACAATTTGCAACCTAGTGTTTTCAATGAAAGGTGATCAGCAGTGGTATGGAAAAGAATTATGGTTTCCAGGGGATCTTGGCTGCATAGTTTCAGTCCTTGCCAAAAGTGGCTTTTGTTTGCTTGTTTGGTTGGTTTTTGTGATGTAAATTTAATTTAGCATTTCTAATATGGGTTTCTAATATGTAGCACTTTAAAGTTACAACATTATTTCATGATCTTTTCCTGTAAATTTCTAATACTTCTTCATGCTTAATTCCATAATACCAAAGATTTTGACTGGGAATAATAAGAATATTGAGCACTTTTCCCATTTGGAATAATTTAAAAATATTTAATTTACTGTATTATCTCTTTTTTTAAAATTTAAATTCCAGTGTTTAGTTTAAAACGAGGTGTTCCCATTGTAAGTTTACTGACCCAGATAAAAGAGAAGCAGTGAACCACAGGCTATCAGCTACTTATAACATCACTTGAATATTTTTCTGTTCATTCAGCTCCGAAAGAAGCTGAATGGATTTTCTGTTTCTTGGGCTGAGACCAACCACTGAAACTTTCAGCTCAGAAGGGGAATCTATGAGAAAGTTCTGAGTGAGTGATCTTAGCTTATAATTGTAGTTGAGCTGCACCCTGAAGTGTGGTCCCAATCTGAAAAGTGAGTGAAAATGGGCACCTTTTTATTCATCAACGGTGTTCCTCATGCGGTTAGAGCCATATTTGCTGACTGCACTGACATAAATAAGATTATCCTGCTTCTTACTCCTGTTACTCCTGCAAAGGCAACAGTGCTAAGTGACAGTAAATTGGATTCTCTTCCTTGCAGTGGACCATCAACAGATTTGTTCCAATCACTAATACCTGTGGAGCATCATGGACAGCAGTGGGGTTGCACGTCACCTAGGGCATAATTTGAAAACAGATTGCACATCACTAAGGACCTAATTTGGCCTGCAGAAGCTTTATCACTGAGATGATCCTTGGGGAAGACCCCGCTTGACTCTCAGAGTTATTGAAACCCAATAACGTGGAACCACACCATTTTTGCAGTCACCTTTCAGTGCTGTACTGCCCTTTAACTAAAGCTGTAGGTCACTGGCATTGTTTCTTCCTTTTACCCTAGGCTTTAAGGGTTTTGAGGTACTGGATATGTTCTCCATTGCACATGGAGTCAGAGCTGTGTGCAGCCTTACCCATGGCCTTCCTCTGAGTTGTAATGTCACTGGTGTCACTGTTTGCAGAGCAAGTGTGTGTGTGTGCATGTGTGTGTGTGTGTGTGTGTGTGTGAATTTCTTACTAAACCGTCTTCTCCTTCCAAGTGTCAATATCTCTCTTTATCTTTGTATCTCTCAGTATGGGGTATCAAAGTATTCTTTACAATATTCCCAAGCAGCTGGCCTGTGCCTCTCTGCTGCTTTGAAGTATTACAATGAACTCAGTGACTGTGTCAGGTTGTGCTCTCAGTCAACTGATTTGGACCTTTCTAACCTATGAAGAGAAACTCAGGTTTCCTTCATGTATTTGTAGGTATAAGAATCATAATATGCATTTGACTTGGCCAAAAAACGTCTTAAAGATAGTGCCTCTATTTTCTGTACTGTTTGCTATTGAATTCTATCAGTATTTGGGTTTTATGCTGTACACTCTTTTTATTACAGTCTAAGCACTAGGATGTCATTTTCCCTACTCCTTTCCAAATTTTAATCCAAACCATACTGGTTGATCTTGGAAGTTGTTTATTTGTCAGAACATGACATGAAGTGACATCAACATCTTTTTTTCTGATATGTTGTCTCAGGATTTACATTTTGTGGAGTAAGGACTTTTCCTTTGCAGTGGAAAACCTTGTTTCTTTTGTCTGATTTCTCACGTTTTTAAGTGAAGCACTATGTGCAGCTTAGGGGTGTTCAAGGTGCAGTTTTTCAGAGCCTTAAAATTCACTGCTTTAAGATCCCTGTAGGAACTGCTTACCGAAAAATAAGGGGGGCATTCACCCCTTCTGAATATACCCATCATAACTGTGTGTACACGTTGCACTATATTTGCATGCAGGTTCCCTGTGTGATTTACAGACGTTCTGCCAGATATGAATGTACACCCTTTTGGCTCTCAATGGAAATAAGTGTCATTGGATAGAAACATTCTAGGGAAAGTTGGCAGCAGTAGGAGAAAGAATAGCAGAAAATGTTCTTAGTCAGCCACAGTGCTATCTTTTAGGGTTGTAAGGTTGAGAGCTCTAATCCTGAGTAAACTGCAGTGAGGTAGTGCAGGTAGGTACTACACTTGCCACCATATTTGACCGTATGGCCCATCTCTCTGGGACGAAGAAAGAATCCCTGAAAGCATGAGTCCTGACCAAGCCCTTCCTCTCAGCTGCCACCTTTCTTGCTCCATATTACATCCTCCTGGGCCCTGGACAGTTTCCTGAGAGTCAATTCACACTGGGAATTTTCACATTCGTTTCCTTAGTGTTGGAAAATGCAGCTGATTTGTATTCTCCCAGGAATCTGGGATGCATGGCCAGTCTTTAATGGGGACACCAGTGACTGTAACAGTGCAATTGTTTTTCTGGGTCTGTCTCCTAACATATTTCCTATGTTTATTTTCTACTCTAGCAGTTTTTATTCCACCATAAACTCGGAACAATTTCCTTGCCCTGCTCATATCCATTCAGAGTGCTGCAGAGATCATTTTCCTTGTCCATGACTTTGACCAGGTCACCCCATCTTTGGATCCCTCCACTGTCTTCCCCTTCTCTATCACATCAGACATAAGCTGTTTTTATGCACTTTTAAGGCCCTTCATGATCAGTCCCTACCTTTCTTATCATCTCTCATTCACTATTAAGCTGTCAAAGCTCACCTATAATCGGCCTACAAAGCCAGCTTTCATTGCCCAATTGTTAAATTTTCAAACAAGTATATTTGTGATTTCTCCCATGCTTCCTCACCGGCATATAGGGCACCGCTGGCTCCCCCCACCGTCAGTGCCTTCTTGCCATCAGTGATGGTGCTGGAACCGTTGCTGCTTCAGCTAGTGCTGTTACTGCTCATTTGTACAAACTAGTTATTCTTGTATTATAGTGTATATAGTTTTCTGTTAGTCTTTGTAAATCCCTTAGCTATAGTTAGAGACATGGTAGGTCTTGAACGGGACTTTGCCTTGGGACAGGGCATGCCCCAGTCCCCAGGCTTTAAACCCTGTGATCGCTGCAAGAGGCCCATGCCCATTAGTGATCCACACAGCAGCTGTCTGCATTGCTTGGGCGAAGGACATGTTAGTGAAAAGTGCAAAATTCGCAAGTCCTGAGCACCGTGACCTTGGTACGCAGTGCCTCACCGGGACCGTCCACTGGCTGGCACCGGTCCCCATCCATGGCTCTGACCAAGAAGCCCAAGAAGACGGTGTGAGGTCGGTCTCCAACCTCCCGCAAGGGAAAGGATAAGACTGGGTGCGAGCAAGGTCCCATGCCGGGCAACTCTTCACCCCCGTCAGGATCTCAGGCCCAAGCTCCAGTGGAGCCCAGCGTGCTCTCTGCCGGCCACCTTGGATAGTGGCAGAGGCCTCCGTCAGCTCCGGTTACCGTCCACGCTAGAGGCCCTGTAAGCGGCACAGTAGATCATGTCCCTCCTGGTGCCACCCTCACCAGCTCCTGTAGTTCCCCGGTCATGGGCTAACCCCATGTTCGGACTGCCACGGTCCCCACATCAGCGGCACCATTCCCCTTCGTGGGGGTCGTCCCACCAGCGCTTAGCCGGCACGCCTCTGACCATGCAAGGGCAGACACAGGCAGTCCCATTTGGTCCACGGACCTTGGACATGGGCAGAGAGGCTTGAGGTGCAGCTCACCGGCAATCAGGCGCAGACCTCTGGTGGCATGTGCCCCCCAGCAGGAGTACCGGTCCTGGCACCCGATATCTCCGAGACCATAGTACCGCTCCAGGGACCCGTCGCGGGATCAACATTACCATTCCTCGGACCGTCACCGATCCCCTAAGAGGGTATCACCCACGTGTAGGCGCTTCCTGGACCGTTCTGACTCCTCATCCCGGTACTGTTTGTCAAATGTGAGATGTAGATCGTTGGCTCCAGGCCATCCCAGTTCCGTCGAGCGCCACCGGTCCGTAAGACCCCATTCCAGAGGTGGGAGCTCACCCAGGCACCAGTCGGGACAGAGCCACCGTTCTGCTCTGGCCTGGTTGCCTGGGAGCGACTGCTCAGGATCCTAACCTGGTTCGAAGCGAGGTTCCCTGACGGTGGGATGAGCTCCGGTACCAGCGGTACTGGCTACATTGTCGGCACTGAAACTGGCCTCGTAGCCTCAGGCACAGTGGTCGGTGCTGTGGTACCCGTGGAACCTGTATAGAGGATAGAGTTAATTGGAGCGGTGCTCGACTCGACCTGCGCTGGAACTTCTTGCTGCTGGAGAGATTCATGGCATTGTCAGACCTCATCACAGAAGTCTCTCTGTTTCCCCTGACCACAGCCAGAGTTTGCCTGCGCCTCCTAGGTCACATGGCAGCATGCACATGTGTGGTGTGTCACGCCAGGCTCCGGATGTGACCCTTGCAGCAATGGCTGTTGACAGTCTACTCCCAGTCCAGGGACCACCTGGAAAAGGTCGATACCATTCCCGTGATGATACTTATCTCGCTGCTATGGTGGACCAACCCCTGGAAAGTCCTGGAAGGGGTTCCCTTCATCAGCCTCCCTCACTCAGTCAAGTTGATTTCGGACGCCTCGGACCTTGGCTGGGGGGCGCACCTAGGCACTTTCCAGAACCAGGGTATGTGGTCCCCAGAGGAAATGATGCTACACATAAACGTCAAAGATCTCAGGGTGTGTGTGGTCTTCCTACCTCACCAGTCAGGCAGAGTGGTAAGACGGACAACACAGCCTCGATGTTCTAAATCAACAGACAAGGGGGTGCGTGATCCTTGGCCCTCTTCCAAGAGCCACTCCATCTCTGGGACTTCTGCATCGACCACAAAATCCACCTAGAATTGTGTCATCTTCCGCGTGCCAAAAACATGCTATCAGATCACCTAAGCAGGGACTTCTCTCACCACAAGTGGGTGGTCCACCCGGAGGTAGCCGGCATGATCTTCCAGAGGTGGGGAACTCCCAAAGTGGATTTGTTCGCCATCAGGCAGAACAGGAGGTGCCACAGGTTTTGCTCCAAATGGGGTATGGGCAAGGGCTCCCTTTCTGATGCCTTCCTCCTGCTGTGGGCAGGAAGCCTGATGTACACATTCCCTACGATTCTGCTCATCAGCAAGGTCCTAGCGAAAAGAAAGAAAGTCAAGGCTCAGGGTATCATGATTGCCCCGGCGTGGCCTCGCCAGCACTGGTTCAGGACGCTACCGAGCCTGTCAGCGATCCCTCCAAGTCGATTCTTGCACCCCAACCTGTGTCCCTCCACCTCACGTCATGGATGTTGCATGGCTGAACCTTGAGGACCGGGCCTGTTCAGAAGGGGTCCAGAAGGTCCTTGATAAAGCCCTCGACTAGACAGACTTACCTGGCAAAGTGGACGAGGTTCTCCTGCTGGGCGTCCGAATGGGGTATCTCTCCTTCTCATTCTTCGGTGCGGTCAATCTTAGACTACCTGCTTCATTTTAGGTACCTGGGCCTGGCACACTCCTCTAACAGGGTGCAACTGGTGGCCGTTTCTGCCTTTCATCCGCCAATCCAGGGGCAGATGGTGTTCTCCCATGACATGACAGTCAGGTTCCTCAGAGGTCTTGAGAGACATTTTCCACCAGTTAGGTCCCTGGTCCCTTAGTGGCATCTCAACTTGGTTCTGTCCAGGCTCATGGGCCCGCCCTTTGAGCCTTTGGCCTTGGGCTTCCTGTCTCACCTATCATGGAAGGTAGCTTTCCTGGTGGCGGTGATGTCGCCAAGGCAAGTCTCCGAGCTGTGAGCCCTGACCTGAGAACCGCCGTACACGGTCTTCTATAAGGACATGGTCCAGCTTCGGCCCTACCCGGTCTTCCTTCCCAAGGTGGTGTCTACTTTCCACATGAGCCAGGACATCTTCCTTTTGGTCTTCTGCCCCAAGCCCCATGAGACTGGTGAAGAGAGGTGCCTTCACGCTTTGGACGTAAGAAGGGCCCTGGCTTTTTACCTAGATCTGACAAAGCCTTTCCATAAGTCGTCTCAGCTTTTCATCTCTACAGTGGATAGGGTGAAGGGCCTCCCAGTGTCCATGCAGAGGATTTCTAATTGGATCACCTCTTCCATTCGCACCTGCTATGAGTTGGTGGGAGTCCCTCTGCCTTCGATTGTCAAAGCCCACTCGACCAGAGCACCGGCATCTTTGGTGACCTTCCTGGCACACTTCCCAATCCAGGACATCTGTCGAGCCGCAACATGATCCTTGGTGCACACGTTCACGGCCGTCTACGCCATCAATCAGCAGGCCAGAGACGACACTGGGTTCAGCAGTGCTGTGTTGCAATCTGCACGTCCGTGAACTCCTACCCACCTCCGAGGGGTACTGCTTGGGAGTCACCTAAGTTGAATGGACATGAGCAAGCACTCGAAGAAGAAAAGACAGTTACCTTTTTCCTTAACTGATGTTCTTCGAGATGCGTTGCTCATGTCCATTCCACAACCTGCTCTCCTTCCCAACTGTCGGAGTTTCCGGCAAGAAGGAACTGGGGGGCGGGAGGAAGCAGCGCCCTATATACTGTGGCATGTGCGTGCCACTCCAGGGAGCGCCGGAGCTGGTGCCCTACAGATACTGCTGAGGTAAAAACTTCTGGCACCGGTGCATGTGGCGAGCACACACATCTAAGTTTAATGGACATGAGCAACACATCTTGAAGAACACCAGTTACAGAAAAAGGTAACTGTCTTAACCTACAGGCACAAGCTTGTTCATGCTCCAGTTGTTAATGGATTGAGTCATCATTCTTCAGTTTTCCAAAATATGTCAATCACACCTACATGGTGTGCAACAGAAAACATCCAGGTGACACATGGGAAGGAAATGTTCATTAAGATGTATTAGAGTCTGAGCAGGAAGCATCTGTGTAGCGAGTCTGGCTTGCACCTTGTGCTTCTGGCCCATCACTGTCCCAGTCCATGTGTGTGTGTTTATGAAGTATCTTAACACATGTGAAAATTCAACTTTTTTCAGTTGTTAAACATCTGTTTAGCTCTCTCTGCTGAGAATAGGGAATATAAAACCCTCAGTATTGAAAATGGGTATGATAGATAATGAGTACAGTGAATATGCAGGGCAGGATATGAGGTGCAGTGCAGCCAATTTGTGCTGTAATGTTGGTGGAATCTGATCGAGTCATCTTAACTGGCCACAGTGAAAGGGGGATGCTCCAGAGACATAGAGCTGTCCTAAAGGTTCTTGTGTCTCTCCCATCCCTGGTGTTATGCCAATCCTGTGGTTTTGGTCCTTTGGGGCTATCTACAGCTGGTGTAAATTAGAGCAGCTTGAGAGCAACATTGAACTTCAAGCCTCCTTGAACTCCTTTCCCCCAACTTGAATTGTGTGCTCTGAAGCCAGACCCCATAATACAGCCAGGACTGGCTCCAGGGTTTTTGCCACCCCAAGCGGTGGGGGAAAAAAAAAAAAAAAGCCGCGATCACAATTGCGATCGGCGGCACTCCGGCGGCAGCTCCACCATGCCACTTTCTTCTTCGGCAGGAATTCAGCGGCAGGTGCTTCCCTCCGAGAGGGACCCGCCGCCGAATTGCCACTGAACAGCCCGACGTGCCGCCCCTTCCCCTTGGCCGCCCCAAGCACCTGCTTTCCGGGCTGGTGCCTGGAGCCGGCCCTGAATACAGCCAAAGAGTCCACATTGACATTTCTCTCTCAATCTTTTTTTTTTCTCTCCTCTTATGATCTGGCGTGCGGATTAGCAGGAAGACATTGCAGGATGGTTAATATTGTTTCACTGGCACCTTCCCTGCTATGTCCCTGGTGATGCATCTAGATTTCCATTTGAACAGAAATTGAGAGTGCCGAGGCCATTTCTAAATGTATGGCTCCTATCTCAATAGCACAGCATGTTGCTGCCAAGTCAAATGTGTGAATGAGTAAGGTGCCATGCCATTAAAATGTTTGCTGGCAACATAGATCATGTGATACCCAGTAGTTCCCAGTGATAATTTTTTTATTTCCTCTCATCCATGTTTTCTGAATAGTGTAAAGCTTTTAGTCCTAGATTTTGTCTCCTTGCTTCCCTGTGGATTGTTTTTCAACACAAGAGATTGCTTCAGGATGGATAATGTCCTGCAGCAGTGAAAATTAAAACCTTCTATTTTCCTCTTGTATCACTCCATCTTTTCCTTTGATGAGGAATGGAGAATGTTATTTGGATTGTGTTCTGTGATCATATCCCTTACACACAGCCTGCAATAAATACCTCTCCCCTTACTTTACAGATTGGAGAGAAGTTCTTTTTGGATGTCACTGTTCATTGTCAAATGAGTAAAGTCAAATGCTGCTGCTGTTGCTGAATAACTGCTCCATGAGTAGCAAATCTAATTTCCATGCTGATGGTAATATAACTTATGTATAATTATTTATTGCAAAATATTTGCTAACAAAATATGGTGACAGTGTCTGTAAGGCCTTCTCTTTCCTTCTGCTGGAGGCATTGGCATTCTGACACCCACCCTGCTCAGGCTGGGCTGCCAACAAGACTTAGTTCACCAGAGGCCTAGAAGGGCCAGGAGCAGACACTGACCAATCAGGAGGCAACAGGCCACTTAAGAAGGCATGCCTGCTTCTTCTCAGGAGCAGTACTTACTCCTGAGGGAATTCTGTGCTAAAAGAAAAGAAAATGTGTGCACAATATTTTAAAATTCTGCACATTTTATTTGTCAATAAATTAATATGGAGGCTCCAGAATGGCAGTGGGGAGCACAGGCTACCGGCTGCATGGAGGTGGGAGATCACCCTGCACCCACCCTGGCCTGCCCTACCCCAGAAACAGCCCAGGGCCTTGCCCCTCTGTGCCAGGTGCACCAGGTGTGAGCAGGCAGGCTGGCTCAGCCCAGCAGGATACAAGTGTGGAGGGGCTTAGTGTGGGGGGATCCAGGTGTGGGGTCAGAGGCTTCTGTGTGGGGCAATCTGGGTGCGGGTGGCTCAGTGTGGGATCTGGATGCACAGAGGCTCATTGGGGAGTTCCGGGTGAAGAGGCAAAAGGTTTGGGTTTTTTTGGAGGGGCGGGGTTGTTTGTTTTTGGGTCCCCTGAGTTTACTTTTGTGGGATTTTTTGGAAACTGATTATTTCAGAATAAATGCAAACAACCTCAGTTATGTAGAACTGGAATAGGTAGCTTGTACTTGCCATCCAACCCCCCCAAAATGGTTAAAGTCACAGCGTCAGATCTGGGATTTCCAGGGGAATATTTACCAATGGCAGATTTCTAAAGGTCTATGTATGATAGAAGGTTACTTAAATTGTAGCTTAGAAGGACACTCTCTTAACAAAGAGATGAAAAATTATATAAATAGTGATAAAATTACACGGTACCCTATGATGTGTAATAACATTTTTCATGACTTGCATTTAGACATTTATCAATATTTACAAGATGCCTTTTGCACATGAGGGAGCAATTTAATATTTTTAACAAGTCTCCTTTTTGTGTCTGTCATATAAAGAACTGAAAAGTACTTTGGCAATTCAGGTGGTTGAAAGTTTTTATTTTAACCAACCAAGTATCCACTCCACATATTTGCCTATGACCAAGAGACAGTATAATAGAAAATTAGATCTACAGTTTAGAGAGCTGTACTATGAGCCCTGAGAAGGGGGGGCAGCATATAGCTACATTGGTCCAGGAACACTTGAAATAACAATTTAGTCCCCCAGCTGTTCTTGGGGGGCAAGTAATCTGCACTAGCCATATACCTATCCCCTCCATGCTGGCTCAGCTGCACTGGCTTTCACACAGGACGGTTGGGGGAAGTCAAAGTTCTATTCACTCTTTGCCTATATGCAGGCACACTGGGCTAATGACAATCTTTCCCAAAATTAAGGATGCTTATGATATGAGAATTATGTTTCCTTAGCTATGAGTAACATGCTAATTCAACAGCAAACTCTTAAATGTTTTGGGGAACTCTTTCTAACAAGAAGTACCTAACATTCATTAAATCTCCATAGGGACCCAGTCACTCATTGGATCGTTGAGGTCTCTGAAGAAAAAAAGTAAAATAAAATAAACTACAGAGACATGGTTAATCTGGAAAAAGCTTTTAATCAATTATTAATTGATTATTCATATCAGCACAACACTTGTAAAGATCAAAACCCAATTTCTGACAACATATGCAAAGTTTTCCTTTTGAATTTAATAATATATTCCCAATCTGTTGTTCGTTAAGGTGAACAGCTGTGAATTCATTAATTTTCTTCCAAGCTTGCTGCACTGCAAACTTCATTTCTTTTACAAATGTTGCAAACAATAATCCCATTACAGGTTTAGTTTGTATGACATACAATGCATAGACAGCTTCATTAACATGTTTATCTTTTTTTGTCCAATAAGTCTTTGCAGTTTTGTCTCTTCCAGAATGGTACAGGGCCAATCAGATCATATGTGTATGACAATGAAGCCATTTGAAAAAATTGGTCACAGAATCTGCAGTCTCATTAGCTTAACCCTGAAAAACATCACAACATATGCCTTTGGGAAGCAATCCAAAAAGTGATGTTTCTTAGTTGTAAATTGTCATTTGTAAGTAAATGAAACCATAATTATATACAGTTTGATAGCTGCCTTATTTAGTTTACCAGACAGTGATTGGAGGTTTCAAATAAATCTGGCTTTTTTTTTTTTAAAGTCAGTCCTTCACTTGTTTTTTTTCCATTTTGTGGAGTTTTTTTAGTTCACCATTTATATTTTCAAAGCAGGGAATAACTGCTAGGTCTGTGAAAAAGTACGCATAACTATTGCACCTGCAAAACTGGCAATTATGCATTTAGAAGTAATTCTTTGGGTATAATTACCTATTTTGGTATGTAAGTTATGATCAACATTAGTATGTGGTTGAGTGGGGCTCTACGGTAAAGAAAACAAATGTCTCACTATGTCTTAAATTAGGATTTAAAAACAGGTCTTCAGGAGTAAAGGGCAAGAGTCCTAATCCATTTAACCATCTTAACCCCTTCCAAACTGCATAGTGTATTTTCCAGAGCTTGCAGCTGTAGCTGGATCCTTAACCTTGAATCTAACTACCCTTGGACAGTGCATCTCTCTCTACATATGTATTGATGGCTGCCCCTTCTGTCTGTCACTCTCATGCCTTCACAAATTCTGAAATGTAAGAGTAAATCAAGTAGTGGTGTTTTAGACAATTCAAGCTACACTCAATATTGATTTGACCAATACATGCTGGGATAGAAGTGAGCAAAATTTTCACTTGCAGGAGATGGCCACTATGTTCCTTTGTTTAATGGAATAATATAGGCAGAAGACAGAAAGGAGTCTATATAAAAGTGAGTACAAACACTTTTGAGTAGAAAATCTGTAGTTAATTTTCAATCCCATAATTGAATTCACAAGATTGCACATAAATAAAGTTAGGCTTTTTCGAAAAGTTGGATGTTTTCTGCTGCAAAATAATATGTTACTGCTTTGCAATGTATTTCCCCCACATGCTATGTGATTATATCACAATTCTGCATCCACATTCAAAGCTTCACACATGATCCTGCCTACATGATACTGTCAGTATCCGGGAAACTTCAGAAGTATTGAATCATACATGCTAGTTGACTACTTTCAAATGACTGCTATCCCAATAGACATGACTTTTTAATTTGTAGTCTACTGTAGTGTGCTCAGTCATCAGTGGATGATCCGTGCTGTTTGGTATCCTAAAGCTGAGGCATGAAAACTGATTTTTTTTTTTAAGACTTTGATTTTTTCCCCCTGCTCAGAATCAGAGGTGGGCAAATCTTAAGAGGTTCAGTTCAAAGCCTGAGCTTTAAGCAGTTGCAGTGAAAAGAAATTTAAATAGAACAGGATTAAATTATAGTATTTGAAGGAATATATAACATTCTTTTTATCTTTTTCTTACTGATTATTGGATTACTTACATTTATACTCTGTAGTAATTAAGCTGAAGATTTTGCAAGCTATTGGGTAAAAACTGTGAAGACTGCACTAATGAAATAATGGGTCCCTTATTTAATCATGACCATTAAAAAGTCACTGTTTGCTAATGACTTTCTTGAGTTAAAACAGGCCAACTACATGAAGTCGATACCTTTTTAAAATTTTGCATTAGAAAAAGTGAGATAAGGGGGAAAAACTGCCTGATTGTTATTGCTATTTCTTTATACACATCTAGGATGCAGTCTTCCAGAGCACTGAGCACCCTCAATCTTTGTTAAAGTCAGTGGGAATTATGGGTGCCCAGTCCATTGCATGCGGATGCTCAGCACTCCACAGGTTAGAGCCTTTAATGTGGCTGATGCTCTCTACATTTGAAATAAGACCACTGATCTTTGCTGTTGGGGTACTACCTATGATAGCATCATATTCGCAGTGATCCAAAACCAATGAAAAAGCCTTATTGTATAAATGATGATGACATTAATGAGCAAGAAGGTTGATTGGGAAACAGAAATAAAACATTCTAGCTTGCTCCTCTAAATGGTACCATTTGCTATAAGGGAAATCAAATGACTTTTCTATTGAGAAGCTTGATACACCCCTTTTTTCCTGAAATTATTTTAAATTAAGTGTTTTTTTAATAAGAAATTATTTCTGAATCATAACAGAAGAATAAGGGAGACAGTTAAGGTAGAATATATGGCTGCGTATATATAAACACACACACACATATTCTATCTTACTTGTACAATGTGCATATACACACACACATGCATGGGGAGGACACGAGCATACTGCAATAAGTTTGCTTTGTAAATGGGAAGGAAGACTGCACAAGATGCTATTTGTGAATGATGAGCGGAGAAGTCCATTTAATACCAACTGGTCCCCAAAAAGTTTGGGCCTAAATTTCAGGGAATAAATTGATCATCAACTGTGGTCAGGAAGAAATTTACCCTCATGGTTTATAATTACAGAATGGACTTAATTATAGCAGAATACCAGACTTTATAGTCATGTTTATGGCCATCCTGTATTCTTCTATAGGTAGAACTCTGCCTGCATGTATGTATAAAGGCTGCACACGTGTGTCATCAACAAGGTTTGATTTTGCAACCTCTAGCACCAAAGTACAGATCTCTACCAGTTAACCTTAAGGAGTAACTCCATTAGCAGGAAGCAATAGCATACTACTATATTTGTGAACTAGCCAGTACTGGTGACACAATGAACATTTTGTCATTGTATTACATATTTGTCTGTTAGAATACCCTTATCCCAGTCATTTGGGGTCTATCAGAGGTTCAAGACCCTAGACCAGAGCCATTTTCCGACCTTTAGCTTTTTGTAATAATTCACTGATGTAATTTTTGTTTAAGGCAAGTATGTTATAAACCCAACTCTATTGTTTAATATATATTTTTCTCTGTGAGTTTTGATGTATTTGAAAATAGAAAAATCTCCCTCACCGATTGTACTATCAGTAGGTTCCTTATAGTAAACATGGAACTGATGTTGAAGACATCAAAACAAAACAAAAAACTACCCCACTAACTCACCTTATAGAAAAATCTCTCTGGTCTGGCTGACTTGAGGGAATAGCTTGTTGCATTCTGAGTCTAAAACAAGCTTCAGGTTCCCTTAGCTTCATACTCACTTAGGCAAAGGATGGCAGGTCTTGTATGAACTATGAACAGCAAACTTGTTTTGAACACCTAAACAAGAAAACCAAATCGACAGCCTAATTAATTGTCATTTGTTTTCTATATCTTGTACTGAGGTTAGGTTCAGGTGTTTACTTGATTGAAAAGCAAAGGTTGCTGGGATTCTTGCCTGTACATTAAAAGTGGAGAAAGATATTGCATTGACAATGAATCTATCAGCTCCTATGACAGATTTGAGATTAAGTTCTTACACCTTCCATGACATTTTGAAGTAGACCATCTTTGTTGTGGAAAAGAGAGAGGAAAAGGAAAGGTCATGGCTCTCTTATCAGGCAGTCATATTCTCCTGTAAAATAGAAATGTCTGTTTAATGTCAGTGAGCAGCCCGGATGGAGATTCATGGGTTATTTGTTGGAGCAAAGCATCTATACCTCATCTTCTACCTCAAAGATTATAATACTCAACCCCCTGTGATAATAGAATCCTCACTAAATCATTTGAAGATGGGATTACTCTGGCAATATATGATTGCTCATTTAAAAAAAAAAATCCATCTAGCCAGAGTATTCCTGTGTGTCAGATAGCTGACCATCACCAAAGGGTCAATCGGGCTGCTACATGAAGGCATTTCATAACTTTTGCACCTAGAAAACACCAGGCTTACTCAAAGTTGAGATTGTAAGTCCTTGCTGACAGAGTAGCCAAAGCAAGTATGAAATGGATAATAAAACTGGTGATGCATCACTGCATACAGAACATAGAGAGAGGTGTGGTACTTTTGAAGTCACCTATAGAAGTGTTTGGTGTTCGTATTTCCTTTGAGCTATGGGTAAAATAGAACAGATTTTTGTTCTTTTTGTTTTACTTCTCCCTTACCCCCACCCCAATCCCCTGAGTCAAGGAAAGATTCTGTTTCTAGCATATATATTATTTATGTGAACAATTCCTACCAATCAATCAGTGTTTTAAAGGGTTCCTATACTAGTAAAACAAGATTCTGTTATGCTCTGTAACCTTTTCAGACTATATAAAATGGGATAAATTTATTGTTGGCAGTGATGATAGTTTAATTATAGTAATAATAGCTTTAGCTTTTACTTCAGTGGTCTATAGTATTATATTTTGAGGTATTACTCTTCCCATGGTGAAAATAAAAATGGGGAATTAGGTGCATCCTAGCTTGCGGTTAACAATTATTTTTTATGTGCTCTGTAGTGTGTGAGTGCCCATAGATGTTCCCTGGGTATTATTGGGCACCCATAAATAAATATGGCTAGACTGCTTGGGGGGAGATTTCATATTTTAAAAAAACGGGAATGGAAATGTGTTAGAAGATGAGCTTACTTTTCATGTCTGACTTTTGTGGAGGGCAAATAAGATTTTTTTTTAAATATAGTGTCTGTTCCTTCCCAATTTCCTCTCCCCCCCCCAACAGCATGAGGAATATCCAGCAAAGAAAAAAATATGCTGTTCAATAACTAACAGTATCACATTATTCCTGGCAATAATTGACAAGTGTTATTTAATAAATAATGATTGAAGTAACTCATTCAGAAGAATGGTAGCTCATTAAGTAATTTTAGAAGTGGTGGGAAATTGAATGCCATTACATATTCATGCGGTTTGATTTAATGTAATGTTTAATGTAAAATATGACATTAATGGCTTACAAATAGTTTTTTTTTACTCTCTAGATGCATTTTTAAAAATCGAGTAACACCAAAAATAATGCACTAGTGTTATGCTTTAATCAGTCAAGGTCTTTGTTAATATGTGGGATTAGAGAAAAGAATAAGGGACATTAGAAAAGCTGCCACCAATGAAAACATAAGTGCTGAGTAAATACAATTTAAAGCCAAGGTTTTCAAGAGCATCTTGACTCAGCCTACGTTTATGACAACATTTCCAAAAATTAGGGTTTAAAAAAATGCACTAAATAACATTCAAAATATTGCACCATCTGTTTCCATCTAAACAGATAGCATCAAGCCCCTAATCAGACAGCTGAAATTTCTTGCATTTTACAAGCTATTAAAATATTTCCAAACAAAATACGTTTTTGCCAAAAACATAAGAGTGCACCTGTTTTTCAGTATTAAGAAAGCCCTTCTGTGTAGCACTAAATCCCTAAGGCCTCACTAGGTGCCCTTGGACATCTCCTATCAGATGCAGATTAAAACTGTGTGTGTAGGAGAGAGAGAGAGAGAGAGAGACTTTCCCTTTTTCAAGACCTCTCATCTTCCCTCAACCCTGGAGGGCCTTTCTTTTCTTGTCTCTTTCTCTGCTGTTGGCCCCATCAGTTTCTTCTCATTGCTCAGTATCTGGGTTGTGTGTGTGTGCTAATGCAGTGTTACTTTGGAATCACCTTTTTGTCAATAATCCAAGCCCCAGGAGGAATAACATTTTTACTCTGGGAATGTCTAGCTCTTGTTTGGAGCCAGGGGAGACTCCCATCAGTTTACTGTCCTTCTTAAAACTCAGAGCAAAACAGTTATGCTTGTTCAACACAGGTTGGAACAACAAAGCCAACTGTTTTAAACACTGATGCCAGTGCAGTGTTTTGCCCTAGATTTTTGGAGCTAACTTTGATGGACAGAACTTTGCTGTTCCTTCCTGCCTCATTTATTCTGGGAGGCTGCCTTCCTTCAGCACTCTCTCTTTAAGGACAACGAGTTTTGTGTGTGTGTGTGATGTGATTTGCTGTCATCAGTATTATTTCACATTCCTTTTCAGATCAAAACACATAAATGTCTTTTGCACTCTTGGGAAGCTTTAATCTCCTTAAGTACAGAATGCGATTTATCGAATGTTTCAGGGTTTTTTTACATTCATGATAAGCATTAAAGTTTGATTATTGCATTAATAATTATTCTTTGATGTTTGCTATTTACAGTCAACAAACTATTGGATTAAGAATCTTGAGAAGGGAAAAAAACCTAGCTACAGTCAATGTCTTATCAAAGTTAGGAAGTAAGTGGTCCTTATTATCTGGTGGAGATGGTGATCAAGTGAGAGGTACAATCAATTTTGGACAACTTACTGCAGTATCATGGATTTAGACAAACATTTCTGACTATCAGAAGAGTGAAGTTCTGGAACAGCCTTCCAAGGAGAGTGTGGGCAAAAAAAATCTAACTTGTTTCAATACGGAGCTTGATAAGTTTATGGAGGGGATGATGTAGTTGCCTACAATGGCATATGGCTGATCAGTAATTGCTATTAAAAGTATCTCCAGTGGCTGGAGATGGTATATTAGATGGGAGAGGGCTCTGTGTTACTGCAGAGAATTCTTTCCCAGCTATCTGGGTGGTAGGTCTCACCCAGATGATCAGAGTCGAACTGGTCACCATATTTGGGTTTGGGAAGGAATTTTCCTTTAGGTCAGATTGTCAGAGACCCTTTCTGTCTTTCTCTGCAGAGTGAGGCATGGCTTAAACTACAGTAAACAGTGGATTCGTTGTAGCTTGAAATCTTTAAATCATGATTTGAAGACTTCAGTAACTCCGCCAAAAGTTAGGTGCCAATTGCAGAAGTTAGAGGGTGAGGTTCTGTGGCCTACAATGCGCAGGAAGGTCAGATTAGATGATTGTAGCTGAGACCCAGCCAGACATGCGTAATTAACACATGAAGGGGGACCTCGTTTTTTGTAAGAGAGAAGTAGGGATGTAATGAATCATCAGGTTGAAAACAGAATGTGCTAAATAAGATAAGTAAAGCGGTCAGTAGGCTAAGAAGAAAGAATGTCTAACCAGCAAAGATAAGAGGGAGAACATGCAGGGAACTGTTTACTACGAACTAGATAGCAGGGGAAGTTCAGAATGTAGAGATTAGGTAAAGAGGAATTTGAACCATGGACAGAGTGTGGACAGTACATACTGCACAGGGATTGATTCCTGCAAAGTAACCAAACCAGTCCAAAAATATGTGATGCAATGTATAGTAAATGCAATGAGATGTGTCATGTATATAAAGGGAGATCATGATGGTCCTTCTGGATGTTCTGAGTTCTTGGCCACAGGGACTTTATTAGAGCACATGAGCGAAGTGTTGCTAATTTCTCAATTTAAAAATACTTCTCTTTACCTCTAAATTCGTAAATAGAGATGTGCTAAACTTGAATAACAATTTTTGATTATATTTGTTAATTTGGACGTCTAAGAAGTATTTGTTCATTTGTAGATTTCTTTTTCCTCAGCTTTGCTTTACAAAGAGTCCAATACAAGGTAAGGACTTGTGTGCTAGAGTGGTCTGAATTATATTGAGTGCTGGTATAAAATTATCATAAAACAGAGCGCTGTAGGTTTTTCTGGAGTACTGATCTTCTGATTATACTTAATAGAGGAGATTTTCTAGTGTGCCTAAAGGATTTGGGAGCAAAAGCTCTTTGGCATGTTTTTACAGATGCTTTGTTTTTAAAGGTCAGTCGTACAACAAATTTACAATCTCAGATAGATATTTTCTTGGTATTCAGCAACACTTGCGATTTATTTTTATATGGAGATATAAGTATATCTATCTGAGATTGTTTTTATATATATAATATCTTTGTTATATATAAAACGAACAGATATAATACACATGCATGCAGAGTGAGCTCAGTTATGCCTCTGTAAAGTCTCAGTGAGGATGGGGAGGTAAGGGAGTACACCATCCCAGCAGAGGGAACTGGAGTTACTATGCCCCCTGGGTGCTGGGAGGTGTATTCCTTACAATATCTGAGTAACACATTTAGCCATTAGGGCTGGATGAAAATTTTCCATCTAAATTGTTTTTCAACAGAAAATTGGCTTTTCAACAACACTATTTTTTTTCCACAAGAAGTGTTGACTTGCTATTCAAATATGGTTTTTCAATGTAAAAATGAATGCCTGAAAACTGAAATATTTCAATTTGGAAATGCTGCACTTGTGCCTCGTAAGAGTTGTAATTTGGCTGCCTCATGTCCCCTTTCTCCTCAATTAGCCAGGTTCTCTGACTGGGACTACATCTCCCATGATGCACTACCTCTACTCTTCAAGAGGGGCAACAGTGATTCATCATGGGAGATATAGTCTGCCTAGGGAGCTCAGCCTATAGAGGAGAATGAGAGCCTATGGCACCGAAGCTGCAAATCTGATGAGGCATTGTGGCAACATTTCCAAAATGAAACATTTTGGTTTTCAGATGAAATGTTTTTGTTTTGTTTTTTTAATTTTCCCTGAGGAAAATAACTCTATTTTTTAACTAGTTCTAATAACTGTTTTTTCAGCCTGCAGCACTCCCCCACTGCCACAGTAGGGGGTAGTGGTTGTGGATCCATAACCCATGCAGAATTTGTGCCTGTCCACCCCCTCCACTTTCTGTGTACCCCAGCTCTGAGAACCAGAGTATGACTTCCCCTTGCACAGGTCAGTTACAGGGAGATCCCCCCCATCATCTACCACTTTGCAGGAGGCAGCATAAAATGTATGAGTTCTCTTATAGAATTCATATTGTTTTCAGACTCTTACCATAGTATAGAACACGTTTCCTTATCTGCTCCAACTACACCCAATATTCAATATTTTTTGTCTTAAAATATTTGCTCACTGACAGTCAAGGGCAGTCATTTCTGTGTTTTTGCATTTCATTGTTAGAAGCTTTTGAACTTGTACTATGCACTTTTCCATTCAAAGGGGAAAAGTGAGCCTGTCAGTTGATTTCCAGAGTTTGAGGAACCTATGCAAAGCAAGGTGTTTACTTACAGTGACCACATATCTATTGTTCTCCAGGCTGTAGGACACAATAATCCCTAATCAGATACTTCTGTGATTCAGAAAACTAAAATTATCTCGACTTCTACAAGATTGACTTTAACCTTCCTCTTACTGATTTTCTTTCCCCTATTTTATGTTTGGAAATAAAGCCAGTTTTGTATTCCCTGAATTCAAAACAGGATGTTTTATAGCAAATCAGTCTGGTTCAAGTTAATTGAGGCACATAACCTCCCAATGGTAGGCAGTAACCACATTCCTCCAAGACCCTTTACTTTCACATTCATCTACCTTCATTTTTTTTTTAACCCATCTGATATGCCTTGTGCTTAATGCAGTATCAACGTGGTTCTGTTTGAAACACTAACTGTAACAGTGGCATCATGGGGTACCATGTATTTTCGCTCAATGACTGCCACTTCGCATTTGCTCAGCTTACGAGTAAAAAGGTATTTCCCCCTTTAAACTGTGATCTAAAAGTCCAACTGAGGTGTGTTTTGTTTTGCTTTTTTTCTAGCTCACGCATCTTTGCCAATAGTAAATATTATTATCAGTTTCTCTCAGTTATGCATGTATAGTGCAGGGGCCTGGACTAGATGACCTCTCAAGGTCCCTTCCAGCCCTACACTTCTATGATTTCATGTTAAGATGGGATTGCATATAAATAATTGAGGGCAAAAATTGTCTCCCCATATTTTTGTTGCTAATATAAATAGATATGACCTTGATCTATGGAGTTAGAAGTTACCATTTTCAAGTAGTCACTTTAGGAACTGGAAGCGCACATATTTTCTGTTCTGACCATAATTTTCTTTTGTACATTCAGATATGTACTGTATGCATTTAAATTTGTCTCTCATTTTGTCTGACACATTTTAATAGAAGAGTGTTATTTGTTAGTTTTTTGTTTATTT
Organism: Emys orbicularis; assembly: GCF_028017835.1. Taxonomy (NCBI): domain Eukaryota; kingdom Metazoa; phylum Chordata; order Testudines; family Emydidae; genus Emys; species Emys orbicularis. The sequence goes on from NC_088691.1 coordinate 34,618,792, forward strand.
TGTTTTCTTAAAAGTCCCTAGTTATGTGGTCAAGTTATACCTGACAGTCGAACTGGTTGAACATTTTCTGATGGAACGTTTTTACATCAGAAATGCTGTTACAATGAAATCAAAACTTTCACCGGGGATATCTTGAGTCTGACAAAATTTTGTTTTGAAAAAATATAGAAATGAAGTGTTTTGTTAAGGTTGAAATGTTCAGTTTTGGATTGGAAAATTTTGATTTGTTTGTTTGCTTCAAAAAGGACATGTTATTTCAAAAACTTATTTATTTTATATTTTAAGTTATAAGATAAAACATGAACATTGCAAACCAGAGGAAATGTTTTGATTTCATCAAAATGGAATATTGTCATTGACCCAAAATGAATGATTTAAAAAAAATGTCACAGGAAATTTCTCAATTTCTTAGTTTTGTTCTGATTTGGAACAAAAACAAATTTCAAAATGTCAGAATTTCCCACAGAACTGAAATTCCAAGTTTAGACCAGCAGTATTCCTTATCTGGGCAAATTTATATACCTTTCTTTATGTAAATGCACCTAGCAGATTGAGTTTTGCTTTGTCTGTACCATAGTTATGCTTTTTTTTTTTTTAACAATTCATTTACACTGAGCTCAGAGGAGACTGTGTACAAACTTGATAAAGTTATTTTCAGCTGTGCTCAGATAGCAAAGTTTGTCTGGGCCTCTCTGTGTAGCTCCTTGTTTTATCTAGAATTTGACATTTGCTATTTACAAAGAAATGTGCAAGGAAATGGCTGACATTTGTGCTATTCCGTGTGATCATTGGATTTTATATGACTGTAGAGATCAAAGCCACAGACCTGCTGAAATAGAAGACCTGATTATGCAGCTCCTTGCACCCTGTGTAATCTTTTATACCTGTCCACAGTGAGTGCATTGTTCTACACTCACATTGTGTCCCTTTTTGCAGGTGTGTAAGTGACTACACAGGGCAGTAGAGGTTTAGGATCAGAAGCTAATGTTAGGACCACAATGATTCCTAATATTCATTCTCATGTTGCAACAGCCCCTGCATAAAGGCAGGGGTCGTAGTCACTGAAAATCGTATCACAGTGAAAAAGTTTCACCATCTGATCTTACCTGATTGCAGCACAATGTAATAATTTTCCTCACTTAAAATATGAGTGATTTTCTTCAAGTAGAGATAATCATAAAAAGATACAGCATGAACATTATTATAGAATTATATGTCCAGGATGGTATTACAAAAGAAGCTAGCATAGTAATAAAACATTTCAACAGTGGCCAATTTGGCTTAATCACTGATGTCATGGAAACAAGACTATGCCCCACAGGTATTCCAGTCATTGATAAAACAAAGAAAGAACACCCCCACACCCTCCAACTTTACACCCCCACCCGCCCAACTTTTCTCCTCTCTCTCTCTCTCTCTCTCTCTCTCTCTCTCTCTCTCTCTCTCACATACACACACACACAATGTGTTTTCTATCCCCAGCAGCTGTATGCACTATCCATGTGAATATAGGTATACAACTCAATGTGTATTAGTTATTGAGACCAACATTATAAAGCTAGAATTTTTTCACATCTTAGCTCATAGAGCCGAGACACTTGAGGGAAGAATGGGTGTATAAAAATGCCATCTTGTGTTATAGCATTTTTACAGAATTTTAATAGGGTCTGTAATGTGTTGCCTTAATTTTGATTAAAATTCTTATTTTATTAAGGGAAGCACGTAACACCATGTTTGTCAATGTTCCCTTATTAGCACTCCTGAACATGCTG